>NC_135669.1:37290268-38542133 GCF_964188315.1 Podarcis muralis | reverse complement strand
GCTGTGGGACGTGTAATCTATTATTAAAGTATGGAGTGGGCCTTCACACCTCTTGCAATGATTAAAAAAAGGATGGAAGCGCAGAGGTTGCTCTTTGTTGTTTTTTTGCCTTGGCACTCGGGAAGAGCTTAAGCACCGAACGGCAGCTCCCAAACGCATTTTGTGCTCAGCTTTTGTGTGGGAGAGCCAACCGAGGGAGAAGCTCGGCTCGCCTCTCCCCTTCCAGCTCGCAGGCTCCTGCCTTTTAAAACTTGTTTGCTTCAAGAGGCTCGGCACGTGCCGGAGGAGCTAAAAGCTGCATCACATGCCCAAATTGCACCGTTCTAAAATTACACCATTCAGAGAGGGAGAGGGAGGCATGTCAATTTAGGAAGACAGTTGGAAAATAATAAGAGTTATTTGTCATCTGTTTTGAAAGTGTCTAAATTCTGCATCAAGAATTCAGATTTATTTTGCGTGCAAAAATCATGCACGTGTAGAGTATTTGTTCAAATGTGCTTGCCTTACCTAAAGTGGCTCCAATCTGTAGGCCATATTTTGCCCAAACCTAAATGCCTGGTTCAGGATGGGCCGGCAGGTGAAAGGAGACAGTAGCCAATGCTGGTCCTACCCACAGCAGACACCATTAAGCATAATGGGTGTGACTCACTTGTTTCCATTAATTCAAATGGGTCTACTCTTGAGTAAAACTTGGCCGCAATGTTGAGTTGTGCAGGACTGAAGAGCAATAGCAGGTACATAAGGTGGTAACAAGCAATGAATGAACGGTGCTTCAGATCACAAATCCCTCCAAATGCTGTTGAACTACAACTCCCATCATCCCTGACCATGGCTGGGCTTGGGAGTCCCAAAAACATCTGGAAGGACACCGTCCCTGCTACAGGTGTACCATCACCAGAATACTGGAGCATCTCTTAGCTCTCTCTGTGTGTATAATATTTCCAATTATTCTGGCAGTATACTTTGGCATATCAGATGCCAAAGACAAGCCATCAGAGTTAGCCTCCAGCTCTATACACAGGTAGCCTTAGGTGCTTCCAGAAACATCTGTCCAGCCACTGTTGGAAATGGAATGTGAGACCTTAGACTGGTCCAGTGAGGCAGTGTTTGTTTCCTTTTGACCATGAGGCCTAGAAACTTGTCCCTGCCTAAAAATTTAAAATCAGGAATGTTCGGAAGTACAGGTTATGCCAAGCCCAGCTTTGCTTTACATAGCAGCTCTCAAGGCAAGAAAACAGAAACCAGCCCATCTATTCCACATGCCCCTGCTTTGCAGGGAACATGGAACTTTTAGTACTTCTTCACGAATTCAGTTAGTTGAACTTCTACTCAAAACAGAACCTTTATTAGCAGGAAGTAAAACGACAACAACAATTCTTGTTAGTCATTTGTTATTCAACACACAACACACTTAAGAACATAAATACATTGTACCATTAAATGACTTCGTACAAACACCTACCATTCATGAGTACCCAACACACACACACACACACACACAGAGAGAGTCTTGTTCTTATACTGCTTAGGAGCAGTATAAGGAAGCTTCCTTCGAAGTCAAACCACTGGTCTATATAGCCCAATATTGTCTACACTGACTGGCAGTGACTCTCCAGGCAGGGATCTCTGCCAGCCCTACCTGGAGATGCCAGGGATTGAACCTGGGACCTTCTACATGAAAAACAGATGCTCTACCACTAAGCTATGGCCCTTCCCTATAGTTTTCAAAGGAAACGTGTGATTAACCTGCGAGTTAAAAAAATGAAATCCACATGAAAACAACAGCATTATACCTTATCGATGCCACAGCTACTCCAAGGCATCCGTATATGATAAGAAAGATGCCACAATGATCTAAACTTACAACAGGCTCAAAGAACTAATTCATTAGGGAAGTACCAAACCAGCAGAGAATGGAAAGCAATGCTTGCTAGGGAAAACAGCACAGAATCCACTGGGGGGTCCCTGACAAAGGTGTTCTTAAGCTGTCATCACCACCACTATGGCTGCAAAGCATAGGCTGCTAATAAAGTTGTCAGCTCCTTTGCGAACTGGGCTCTTATGCCATAAACAGCCATGCTGATGAGAAAGTTCGTTCAGACAATGCATATTTTCTAAATGAGAAAGCCGTATCTTGTCTTGATTCCACCTCATTACAGTGGTACCTTGGTTCTCAAACTTAATCCGTTCGGAAGTCCGTTCCAAAACTAAAGTGTTCCAAAACCAAGGCATGCTTTCCCATAGAAAGTAATGCAAAATGGATTAATCCGTTCCAGACTTTTAAAAACAATCCCTAAAACAGCAAGTTAACATGAATTTTACTATCTAACAAGACTATTGATCGATGAAAATGAAATCAATAAACAATGTACTGCAGGCACACAATCAACCAATCAGTAGCCGACACAGTTGCAAAAACAAAAACGCAAAATAAATAGCAAAAACAGACAGATCTCAGCATAACACTCAAAACAGAAGTGTGGCACTCAAATCGGAAGCGTAGCACTCAAAACAGAGCACGTTTGGCTTCTGAAAAAAGTTTGCAAAGCGAAAAAAGTTCACAAACCAGAACACTTCCAGGTTTGCAGTGTTCGGGTTCCAAGTTGTTTGAGAACCAAGGCATTTGAGAACCAAGGTACCAAGGTATGCAGTTGTTAAAAGGCACAGGAAAGCCTCTCTCGTGAAAGGATGTGTTAACCCTACCTACGGCTGCCAGATTAGGCAACAAATCAGAGGGATGTAAGGATAACAACCAAGAGTAAGGCTAGAGGACTATTTTGAACTCTGGTGGGGTGAGGAGGAGACCGAAAAGCTTTGGGGTTTGTGGGATAGGAAGCCTCATATAACCAACATGCTTAAGTTGAATTAATATGTGAAGGGGTTAATGCCATAGAGTACACTGTCCTGCCAGGCTTAGCTAGGCCACTTCCCTTCACCTTGGGAGGAAGGTAATCAAGGCCTTTGTTCACTTCAGTCTACCTGACAAGCTCAGCAAGTAAAGAGGTCTGAGTTGGAGAGGAGGCTGAATGGTAATGCATGTCTTCCTCATAGGACAAGCCGACATTGTCTCTGTTTTATTCCAGGCCATCTGGAAACCAGAAGTCGTCTGGAGTGTTTGGCGGTTGCTGTTTTTTGTCTGGTCCCTATAAATAATACTGCATGGTGTTTAAATGCTTCTCTGGTTATTTTTTTAAAATTTCTGACTCTAGTCCAGAACCATGATGTTAGCAGAGCAAAAGAATGCTTTACAAAAAATAAAAAATGTGACAGAAATGAAGATCGACCTCTCTCTCTCACACACATACACACACCTCCCCAATGCGAATGGCTAACCACAATAAAGCTGGCTCACAATGAGGCTATTGCACATCGCAGAGCCAAAGACAAATGTCAAGAAAGGGCAGATTCTGTAGACCAGATTGTGTTATGCAAACATCATCACAACAGCCTCTATAGCAAGTTACTAGCCCAGAACATTTATTTATTTTTAAATGAAGCCGGCTGCCAACATATGGTTAGGTTCATTTGCTTCCAGGTGACTGACCTGGATACTGACAAGCTGGAAGGTGTGCTTGTGCAGAGGAGGGCAACCAAGATGATAAAGGGTCTGGAAACCAAGCCTGGTGAGGAACGGTTGAAGGAATTGAGTATGTTTAGCTTGGATAAAATAAGACTGGGAGGTGATATGAGAATCATCTTCAAATACTTAAAAGGATGTCACATGGAAGATGGAGCAAGCTTGTTTGCCGTTGCTGCTGAAGCTAGGACCCAATCCACTGGGTTCAAATGGCAAGAAAGGTGATTCCAACTAAACATTAGGAAGAACTTTTTGAACAGACTACCTTAGAAGGTGGTAGTCCGTTCTCCTCCTTTAGAGGCTTTGACAGTATGTGAATCAACCCCGGCCAAAAACAGCAAGAGTCTGGAAGCACCCTTAAATCATTTGGGGCTCATCAAAGGCCCCAAAAGGGACACACACATACACAAAAAAAAACTTTGTCCAAGTTACAGACAATCAAGCAAAAGTGAGGATGAGCCCTGATTGGATTGACGCTGGGACTTCTGCATGTGAGCAGACACTCTGCCATGGGGCTATGGCCTTCCCCACAGATTCCCCAAGCCTAGAAGGCGTCTTATAGTAGCTTTCTGCTTTTACAGTGAAATTTTAATCGTTCTTAATTATTCGACTGTTCCCCCACTTTTTAAATATTTATGTACACACTGCTTAGAAATCCTAAATGTTAAGCAGTACAGAAATATTTCAATCAATCAATCATTTATTTTATTTGACCAAAAGCCATTACAAATCCAGCAAATCCAATAAGACCTATTAAGAAAGATCCAGAAATAAGCAACCATTAATAATAAATCAAATCAACGAATCCCCTGCGCAATCTACAGTGTTGTCTTTTACATGACTAGCACAAATACTTTTAGCAGCTTTTGCAAATAAGGCTGTTTTATACGTGACTAGTGGGTCGCAGTTGCTTGAAGCTGACATGTTCACATGGTAGCCCACGGGACAAATCGAAGAGTTACTTTACTTTCCTCAATAGCAGAGCAGAAAGTGTTATTGACTCCATTTTCTGTTCTTCTAAGTTATTGCCCTTAGGGCTGAGTTATAATATTTTAGAGCGACCAGGTCACCTGCCTACCTTCCATTTCCCTTCCACTCCCTCAACTGCTTATTCCATCAAATGTTTTAGCAGAAGGAACAACATTTATGGGCAAACGTTTAAAGTGGTCTACCACGGCTGAACATTCAATTCAGGCCCATTTGAACAGCTCCCATTGACAGAATGTGTGCCAGAACACGATTAATGGACATCTAGATTCCATTGAAGGTATCATGTCTATTCTGGTAGATTTAAGACCGTTTTTAACTAAACCGAGTCATCATCCAGCAAGGTCTTCGGCAAACCGGGCTAGTAAAATAATGAGCGCAGGCAAGCAAAAGGGAATCTGGCTCAATTAATCAGGAGGGTAAGACAAACACAGACAACAGCTAATCTGGAAACTTTGGCTCTTTATCGTTCAAATTATAAGGAACTACTAAAATGAAGAAGAAAGGGTCATTCATGGTTACCCAGTGGAAAGAGTTGGGAATGGCAGCTTTGGATAGAAAGGATAGACATTTCTGGAATTTGATCCTATGTTGGATGCTTACAAAAATATTTGAAAATTAATATATAAAATGGGTTGTATGCCTCTGTGCCTTTCTCAGAGTAGACCCACTGAACTGTATGGAACCAATAACAGTCATAGTCATTATTTTCAATGGATTTGCTCTTGAGTATGATTATTATCTATTCCATTGATATACTGCCCTTTATCAAAAGATCCCAGGGCAATGTGCGGCATTAAAAACACATCAGTGATAAAAGCATAGTAAAAAGCATACAGATAGTCAGCCTAATAATAAAATAGTCATCATGAATAACAGTACTCTACCCCACACTAGGAAGACAAGCATTGGGAGACAAAGCATTGCCATCATATCAGCCAGCAAGTATGTTTTCCTGTTTCCCTTTAAGATTTCTTTTGCGGGGAGAATGAGACGAGTGATGAGGAATAAAGGTCAGCTAAAATGAGGAGCAAAGAAGCTTATTTCCCCAGCTCTAGTCCAGGTTGGCACACGATTATGAAAAATAAAACCAGGCAAATGACGTCGCTTCTACCATTCTGTGGCACAGAATCATCTCGGCGTTGAGTAAGCCTACATGAACATAATTGTGCTTACAGAAAAGGTAATGACAGGGCACGGGAGGCTTTCAGCCAACATACCACCAAACCAAAACCTCTGGGCACTAATTTTATTTCCTGGAAAGCAAGTGTAACAAGGGAGCGACAAACCGGAGCCCCATATCCTGTTGTTGTCCCCCGCGATTGCCGCATGTGGCCTGGCTGCCTCATTTACTGTTTGTTTAAAATCCTCTTTTGCCTTGGGGTGATGGGCAATTGCAGAAGTCCATACGGTACCATTTGATGTTGGGCAGATTTGGCCCTTTGACTGTTAGTTGCTGATCCTACTCTTAAAAAAAAACTAATTACAATTTTTTTTAAAAAAATCCCAAGCTTTCTACATGGAGCTCATGATGTTTTCCCCCTCCCCATTTAATCGTTGCAACAGCTCCGTGGGATTGGCTAGGCCAGGGGTTCTCTCCCAAGGCTGCAACCCCCCCTCCTCAACCCCACACTCTCTCCTCTGGGCACACCCCTCACTGGTCCTACATTGCACCTTCTTTGGGTGTTTTTTCCCTAGCTGGAATGTCTCCTGGAACTCTGCTCATGCAAGGATGGAGGATGGAGAGCGGTCCATGACTATGTGTGGGAGCCAGCCAGCCTACCATACAAAGTTAAAAATTGTATGGGGCCCACATGCTGGTGCTGATAAGGCCAGATGCAAAATGCAACCAGTCATGCTCTGGGCTCCACAATCTCCCACACCGCTGACAAAAACAAACAAGTGAATAGATAAAGAAGCTATCCCTAAGATGCTGACATAAAGCTCCACTCTGCAAAAGAAGGAAAGAACACTACCCTCCCTTCTCTCTCCCACCTCTCTTGGCCCCCCAATCTCACAGTGCCTAGGATAGCAGTGTGTCAGACCAAATGTAGAAAAGACCTGTGGAAAAGAAGAAGAAGAAGAGAAGAATTTGGATTTGATATCCTGCCTTTCACTCTCCTTCAGGAGTCTCAAAGCGGCTAACATTCTCCTTTCCCTTCCTCCCCCACAACAAACACTCTGTGAGGTAAGTGGGGCTGAGAGACTTCAGAGAAGTGTGACTAGCCCAAGGTCACCCAGCAGCTGCATGTGGAGGAGCGGGGAAGCGAACCCGGTTCACCAGATTAAGAGTCTACCGCTCTTAACCACTACACCACACTGGCTCTCTAAGACCCTACAAACTGAAAATGGAGACACTATATGTACCTTTGTCATCCATGAAAATCTTTCAATAAAAAAAAGTTTAAAAAGAAAAACAATGGGGAAAACCCCCTTTTGTGCATGCATAATTTTTAGCTCAGAAATAAGAGCAAATTAAGTACTCTTCCACCTAGCTCTAATAAGCACCAATTACACCTCTCTCAAGCCGTGCGGTTCCCCAGGGGTGGGGGGTATCCTATCAAGAACTTCCACAAGAATACAGATACATGTCAGCCTGTCCTCACACACAGGGGAAGTCCCTAACTCAACGAGAGTTTGAGACCCATCCGCTAGCCTTGCCCGGTTTGGCTGGCCAGTCAAAGCAGTTAGCAGGGTACAGCCGCTGTCACAGGCTGGCAGCTTCCAGGAGCCGCAGGTGAGAGCCGAGTGCACGGTGGGGACCAAAGGTGGACCAATGATCCCAGAAGGAGCACCAACACTTTCTCCACCAGAGGTACTAGAGGGACCCCTGACCGTAAGGTCCAGTCGCGAATGACTCTGGGGTTGGGCTGCTCATCTCGCTTTATTGGCCGAGGGAGCCGGCATACAGCTTCCAGGTCATGTGGTCAGCATGAATAAGCCACTTCTGGCAAACAAGAGCAGCGCACAGAAATGCTGTTTACCTTCCCGCCGGAGTGGTACCTATTTATCTACTTGCACTTTGACGTGCTTTCGAACTGCTAGGTTGGCAGGAGCAGGGACCGAGCAACAGGAGCTCACCCCATAGACGGGATTCAAACCGCCAGCCTTCTGATCCGCAAGCCTTAGGCTCTGTGGTTTAGACCACAGCGCCACCCGTGTCCCTACCAGAAGTACTATCCCTCCCCTAAAACCCCATACACCCCATACATTGAATAAGCTTTAAATATATGGTAAGGACCTGCCCTTGAACTCCAGATTCTGGTATCTCTCAGGAGGTACCATCCACATGCACACTTAGCAATTTGCTCGATTTGTAATTTGTTAAGAACGCCATCACATGTTGCCATTACTTGCCTCAAGTCATCAAGACTCCCTTCCTGGAAAAATTTTGGCATCATGCTGTGATGCACTGATGATGATTTGCGCTCATGATGACACAATTTCAACAATGTTTACAATGGCAAAGGTTTTCGGGCAGACATACAGCTTCATTTCCCATCCACGTGTGTCCCGTAACTTGCTACTGAAATACTGTAACTATGCATACCACAAATATTCAGGGAGTGAGGGTGTGTGTGTGTGTGTGTGTGTGTGTGTGTGAGAGAGAGAGAGAGAGAGAGAGAGAGAGAGAGAGAGAGAGAGAGAGAGTGTGTTGTTATAAGAATCAAACCCCAGTTTTTACATCAGTGTGCCCTGCTTTTCTTCCATCACAGGGCAAGAGGACCCCTCAAGACAGAAATGCTATGGCAGCATTGGGGAAGCATCACAAAGCAACTAATAAAGCAGAACTGTGTGCAGACGGCCCAGTAAATATCCGCCACCAAGGCACTGCTATTGCATCAATAGCATCTTGCAGATTACACCGGCAGAAAAAGGCCCCACCTGTCTGAAGGGGCTCTGTGTGGGAGCCCCTTGTTGCAGCGTGGGTGGATTTCAAGTGGATTTCAAGCCCACCAGCTTAAGAAGCTTAGACTTTTGAGTTCGCAAGCGCGCAAATCAAAAGCGCCGCAATTTCCCCCCCAAGGCAAAATGATCAGGATGTCAGCCAGAACGCAACTGATACCCGAGTGCTGCTCTTCCAACCTACCAGCAAACCGGTCTGGCAACATTCTACACACGGCGCAAACAACACGAGGCTGGCGTCATTGGTCTGGAGTCAGCGATTCACCCAACCGCATGAGAGCATGCGGCAACCCATCAACCCCGCTTCCAAACCTTGCCGTTGGCCTCACTTTGATCTGGGGAAGGCGAGGCCGGCTCTGCGGCTGTAACGAGCGCACCTTGCGATGGATAGCAGGTGTCGTGAACCTGTCATGGGTGCGCGGTTGCAGGCGGAACGGCCAACCAAGGAGCCCCTGACTAAAATATCACCTACACTCTTAGGCTAGGGCCTAGGCGCTTTGCTTCCTGCACTCCAGCCCCTTCTGCCACCATCCCAGTCGGCAAGACGGGGGTAACCATTTTGGGTTTCCTCATGAAAAACACTACAAGACACCGTAAACGCTGCTTCAAATAATGCAGCAAGCAGGACGTGCAACAAAATGTTGCAGTGTGAAGTGCTCCTGTTTAGGGTTCCAGCCAACCAGTCCTGTCCTTTCCCAGGATACTCCATTCCACTCCCTAGTCCCCATGGATTTTTTATACAGAGAGAGAGAGGGGGAAGGAGGGAGAGGAAGAGAGAGAAAGAGAAAGAGAAAGACAGAAAGAGGGAGGGAGGAAGAGAGAGAGAAAGAGAGAGAAAGAGAAAGACAGAAAGAGGGAGGGAGGAAGAGAGAGAGGAAGAGAGAGAGAGAGAGGGAGAGAGAGAGCACTTCAACAGCTTAAAATGTCAGTTTAAAATGCCCTCATGCCTCCTTCCTGAAGCTGGGCAAATGTTTACCGGGCTTTGAGAAGGTGCCCCCTTGGATCCACACCTAATACAGGGGAAACGGTCGTGCTGCCTTAAATCCAGCTCTGTCCTTGCCCTACAGCACCAGGAAGGAGGGAGAAGAGGGATAGTTGAGGGCCACCCCCAAGTTCCCAGAGTGGGAGAGACCCAGTGGTGCTGCTGCTGCTGTTCCTGCTGGTGAGCTGGGGTTGCTGCTCATTGCCTCTGGTGTCCGTGGGTCAAGGCCCTGGCTAGGGGCTAAAGAAGAGGGATCGGTGGGGTGGGGAGGAGTGGCGGAGGTTTGGGGCAGAGCTCGACTGTGTGGGGAAACCTGCTTGGTGCGGAAGAGCAGATTCGGCGTCCCGGAGTGGTTGGAGACAGAGGAGTGGTGGGAGGAACCACCTGGGGAACCAAAAGGGAAGAAGGCTCAGGGGCAAGGGATTGGTAGTAAGATGACAATGAACGGTCAGAGGGAGAAGCCTGGGAGAAGGAGGTGTCGGGAGCTGGAGAAGTAACAGGGCTTAGTGAGAAGAGAGAGTCTGTAACCAAAAAAAAAAAAAAAAGTCCAGAAGCAGGACTAAGCCGCTTCTGACAAACCAGAACAGCGCACGGAAACGCTGTTTACCTTCCCGCCAGAGTGGTACCTATTTATCTACTTGCACTTTGACGTGCTTTCGAACTGCTATTTATCTACTTGCACTTTGACATGCTTTCGAACTGCTAGGTTGGGAGGAGCTGGGACTGAGCAACGGGAGCTCACCCCGTAGATGGGATTCAAACTGCCAACCTTCTGATCCACAAGCCCTAGGAGAGAGACCAAGAAGCAGAGATGCGTCCGGCTGGTGAAGAGCCAAGGAGGTCTCCCCCTCCTGCTGCGACAAGCTCCCCTCTCCCCTGGTCTTCCAGAACCAGAAGAGGCATGAAGAGGGAGGAAGAGAAGTTAGCTTCACACAGGTACAGTCTCAGATTGCTTGGGGCAAACCCTGGAGAGAAGGGGGGAGGTGGGGACCTTCAGTCTCGGCAACTGCTTCATGGGGAAAAGACCTGCCAGAGATGTACCCATTAGGCCTGACACTCCTGTGCAGATTCTGTTTTTGCTAAGTCCAACTTGCCCGGTGTGATTTACGGTGATTTTAAGATCCCCCACCTCTAATGTCTGTCATACCCAAAACACACACACACCAAGAAGGGGCCGTCGGATCTGTAACTTTGGGCCTCTTACCTCCAACCCTTTCAAGGAAGGACAGGGAGAGGGATAGTCCGGACTGCAACTGCGTGGGAGAGATGGGACAGGGAAGCGATTGGTTTGGAGTTGCTTTGTGCACTTGGATCTTCTCCGCTAAACGCTAGAAATTAATAAGTGCTAAGATTTTGGTTATTTAGGAAGTGAAGGGAGATACACAAACGGCAGAGGAATTCCTGAGCTAGCCCATGCAAAATGACCTGCCCAAGCTAAGGCCATTAAGAAACCACACAGCGCCACTGAGAGCCATTGGCGATGCAAGAGAACTGTCCTTCCCCCTTGCCCTGAGGTGTGAACACAGACCGGGGGGGGGGGGGGGTTGGCAGATTGCTAGGGTAACTGGGTGTGAGGTGACAGGAAAAGAGAGTTTTTTAGTGGGGTGTTCTGGGGAGAAGAGGGAAGAAAAAAGACTGGGATCCATGTTGGGCAGGCTGGCTGCACTGCTGTGGGGGACAAGCTCCTTTTGGAATGACCATGCTGGGAGATATGGACTCCCTCCCTGCAGACCAAAGGTGCAAATAGGTGAATAAACCGCATTACAACATTCTCTGCTGTGCTGCGATTCTCCCCTAGGACAGGCATGTCCAAAGTCTGTTTCAGGGGCCTAATCCGGCCTGCTGGTCGTTTTAATCTGGCCCCTGTGGCAGTATATATGCTGGGGTAAAATCATTTAAAAAGCTCAACAACTTTGAGGTAGTAAAATTGTAAAAAAAAACCTCCAATCCTAAAAAACCCCAAAAAAAACTCAACAACAATTTTGGCCGGCCCTCACGCATGTTCACTTCATTAAATCTGGCCCTCTCTGAAAAAAGTTTGGGCACCCCTGGCCTAGGATCTTGGTATCGCTCGGCAGGTGGCACACAACTTTTGTAACCTTGGGATAGTAATTTTTCAAGACAACTTGAGATTTTCAAGATAACTCTTGAAGCACAAACCCTGCTGTTTTCTTTTGTGACGTGGCATTTCATAAATAAGATATTTTAAACTGACTCATTGGTATCCCGCAGGCAGAGCAGAGCACTGACATCTTTGCTGCGCTGCTACATCCAAAGGCCTCTCTCTCGCAGTTGCCGTTCAAGCCATTCCCTCCCACATGGAGGAGAACTTGATCCCGGCTGGCCTTCCTGCCAATCGGAAGCAGGGAAAAGTTAGCTACGTTTTCGGTAACCAGGGAGATGGCAGCGGGGAGAGGAAGCATGATGCACCCCAGAGATGCCAACCACATTCCTGCACATGTGGCGACATGGGCTCGCTGTCTGAGTAAGCGAGTGAGTCGGACACCAATTATAGCACCTCAGAAGGAAACCATTCCGCAGAGGGACGTAATGGCTGTCTGGCTGGGTCACAGGCAAAAAATGCCGGGCTTTGGGAATGGGAACCCAGCAACGACGCAGCTGCTTCACAACACACTCCTATTTACAGCTTGATGGAATTGACGATGACATTGCAGCAGATCATCGCTCGGGTTGATGCAGTGGCTAAGAGTCCGGGCCACAAACCAGGAAGCCCTGGGTTCGAGTCTCGCCTCAGCTCATGACCTCACTAGGTGGCCTTGAGCAAGCAGTTGTTTTCTCAGCCCAATGGCCAGCAACACGGGCAATAACAAGGCAGGCCTACTTTGCACACTCTCAGAAATTATTTCAACAGTTCTGCATGCTTACCATGAAGGACATTCTCCAAGATGACATTAAATGTCAGGAAAATATATAATATAGAAATCCTTCTGCTCACTTGCACCTGGAATTTGATGTTACCGTGCAGTGTTATATGTGGCTGTGCTGTTTAAATGTGTCCAAGCTGTGTGCGTTGTTTCATATATTACTTGTTATAAGAAAAGTTTTTAAAAATTAAAAAAGGATCAATTCTGCATGCTAATCAGCAGACCTGGTAGCATATGTGGCTCAGTGGGTACAGCATCTGCACTGTCTGCTGAAGGTCCCGGATTTGATCTCCAAGCTGGGCTTGCAATGCCCCCACTCTGAAACCCTGGAGGGCTGCTGCCAGTCCATGTAGACAATATTGAGCTAGATGATCTGACGGTCTAACTTAGTATAAGGCAGCTTCTTGTGTTACTGTGGATTCCTTTCCAGACTGCAACTGCCGAAGAACTGGGATTTCCAGCTTGCACCAGCAGCAAAAACCCACAGCCCACACCAGCCTATCTTGCTCTGCCAACAGGCCTGGAGGATTGAAATTCTATTCTGCCTGTAAAATTCCTGCTGCATGGCAACCTCAGAGGTTGTATTTGGAAATGCTGAGGGTGCAAGTAAGAAAGCAGTGCAAGGCCTTCTCCCTTCCAGAAGAACAAAGGAAGAGCCTGTCTGCTGGATCAGGCCAAAGGCCCATCGAGTCCAGCATCCTGATCTCACAGGGGCCAACTAGATGCTTATCGAAGCCCACAAGCAAGGTTTAAGTGCAAGAGCACTTCCCCACTGGTATTCAGGGGCAGAGGTGGAACATAGTGGTGGCAGAACATAGCCGTCATGGCTATTTGTCACTGATAGCTCTGTCATAGAATCATAGAACTGAAGAGTTGGAAAGGGTCCCAAGGGTCATCTAGTCCAACCCCCTGCAATGCAGGAATCAGCTGAGACAGGACACCCAGGACAGATGGCCATCCAGCCGCTGCTTAAATACTCCAAGGAAGGAGACTCCTGAGGGAGACCACTCTTCTGTCAAACAGCTCTTACCGTCAGAACATTTAGTCAGAATCTCCTTTCTTGTAAATTGAGGCCACTGGTTCGAGTCCTACCCTCCAAGGCAGGAGAAAACAAGCTTCCTCCATCTTCCATGTGACATGTGCCCTTAAGATATTTGAAGATGGCTATCGTATCTCCTCTTAGTCTCCTCTTTTCCAGGCTAAACATGCCCAGCTCCTTCAACCGTTCCTCATAAGGCTTGGTTTCCAGTCCCTTGATCATCTTGGTTGCCCTCCTCTGCAAACGTTCCAGCTTGTCAACATCCTTCTTAAATTGTGGTGCCCAGAATTGAACACAGTATTCCAGGTGTGGTTTGACCAAGGCAGAATAGAGTGGTACTATTACTTCTTCTTGTCCTGGACATTATAGTTCTGTTGATGCAGCCTAGAATAGCATTACCTTTTTTTGCTGCTGCTGCTGCTGCTGCATCACTCTGCTGTCTCATGTTAAGCTTGTGGGCCACTAAGACCCCTAGATCCTTTTCACATGCACTGCTAGTAAGCCAGGGGTCCCCCATCTTGTATTTGTGCATCTGGTTCTTTCTACTTAAACACAGAAACTTACATCTGTCCCCATTGAAAGTTGTCATTCATTAAGTTGTATACTGTAATTCCCTTTCTAAAGCCATCCAAGTTGGCAGCTGGCACAATATCTAGTGGGAGCAAACTCCACGGTCGCTGGGAGTGGTTAGGATAGGTTTGGGAACCTCTGGCCCTCCAGATGTTGCTGAGCTACAATTTCACCATCCCTGGCCATTGGCCATGCTTTCTCGGCCTGATGGGATAGTTCAGCAGTTAGATTGGAACTGGAGTGTTAGATTGGCCACTGTGAGAACAGGATGCTGGACTAGATGGGCCCATGGTCTGATCCAGCACACAGGACAGTCTTATCAACAGGCTCAGGCGAACCCCAAAGTCTGCAGAAGTAGAAACTATCTGGGGGAGAGGCAACCTGCTTCCCCATTCGCCCATGATCAGCGAGCACAGAATGCTGGCTGACTTGGGGATGGGGTGGGATGGGATAAGGTGAAAAGGGACATGGCTCGCCAGGAATCCCCAAAAAGGGCACTCCACGCTGCAACATTCTATTGCAGGCCCTACTTCCATAGTTTAAATCATTGTCTCTTGACAATGGTTTATGCATCTGCCACCCCAGGCTGTGCAAAAAAAATGAGGTTGCACTGAGCAACAGGAATCAACAGCTGAAACTTTGCCCCTATCCCCTCCTGGGCTTAGGGAAAATCCACCAAACACTTCCCTCTTTTATTAAGCAAGTGGGGGACCTGTGGTCCCAGCCCAGATACTGACGGACTACAACTCCCCTCGTCTCTGACCATTGGCCTGTTATTGGCTGATCTGAAGGGCCACAGATGTCCCTCCTCCTCCAAACCCTGCTTCATCACGGCTTCATTTGTCCCAGGCCCAGGGCAAGTCATTGATTTTCATTCATTTATTTATTCGCCTCCTCTGAAAGGTCGAAAGGCCCTTCGGGCGGGCGGAACAGAGGGGGGGGGGCACATTGCGAAACATGTGCTGGGGCTTAAAAATATATCTCAAATAAAGCCCCCTTAAGGACCCAGGTCACGTTTTTTAAAAAGAGCCTTCCCTATTTCACAGGCCGGTGCCTTTAAAATTTAAAAAAAAGGACAGAAAAACAGCCGGAGAAGCTTTGACTCATCTTGCTTATTATAGGCTCTTGCTGTCTGCCTGGTTTAGCCGTCTCTTAGTAACCCTGTGCACCACCAGACACACACACACACACACACACACACACACACACACACACAGAGCTGGGAAGGCGGAGCTTGGAGATCAGCTGTCAGCGGCTAGGCTCCGCCCCTCCCCACATTCCCCAGCGCACAGTAAGCGCAAAGACCAGAGCCCCATCCTCCCATTCATAAGCAAGGCTGAGCCAGCCTGCTTCTCAGCTGTTCTGGTGAGAGCAGACAGGAGGGATACCTTTCGGCTTGCGAAGCTTCTGCGGACCAGGTAAGCTGCCCCAAAGCATAAGCCCTTGGATGGTGGGCAGGTGGAGGAGAAGGAAGCTTGAAAGCGTTGCCTCTCCTAAAGGCGAGGGGAGAGGGCAGAGAAACAAAGGCAAAGAGGGAGAGAGCAACTCATCTCGCCAACTCTAGGCAGGTTTGCAAGGTGCTTTTGGGGAACGCGGTCCAGAAGTGATGCACTTGGGAGGAAAACGCCGGCCACCCACTGAGTCTGGGGGCTGCCGGTGCGGGGAGCGAATTGTGAAACGGGATTCAGAGAGAGAGAGAGAGAGAGATGATTTGTGGATTTGGGGCACGATGAGCTAGGCTTCTCAAGTGCAAGAGTGGTAGGTGCATGGGCGTTTATGTTCCAAGATCGCACTTGTGGCTATTTACTCCCAAAGAACGTCTACATTGATGCTGAGTTGCGGGTGGGGACGTACTTTTCTGTTCATTTAAACTGCTGGATATTCCACCCACAGCAATCTGTTTCAAGAGCAGGCTATAGAAAGCTGCTTTGAACACAGTCGGAGCATTGGTGCACCTAGCTAAGCATGCCTACACTGGCTGGCAGCAGCAGACCCCCCCCCCCTCGGGCAAGGGGTTTCTCCTAGCCCTACCTGAAAGTGCTGAAGATGGAAACTGAGACTTTCTGCATGCGACGCAGATGCTCTGTCTCTGATGCTCTGTCGCTTCCCTAGAGAAGGTCTCACCCTCCACCCCAGCCTATTTGCCAAGAGGTTTCTTCGAGCGTATTTTGGTATGGTGCCTCTAAGTCTCCTACCTGGTGCTAGTGATATTGGAGAGTGTTGCGTTCGTTCTTGGTATTGTGTAGTTGTTGGGGTGGGGGGGGGAAGCAAGCGAAGAATTGGCCAGATATATAGTTTCATCCGCTCTGGTGGAAAAGGAGGAGAAAACTAAAACAACAACAAATTGCCCTGTTCTTTAAAAAAAACAACAGGCATCTTCCAGACTTGCTTTCCCCCCTCGGCTCCTGCAAAAATCCCTCCGACGTTTTTGCAGAGGACAGCTGGTCAGAAAGATCTGCTGTTAATTATTGATTTAAACGGTTACAGATCCTTTTCATTATGCGCTGCTCATTCAGAACTTTCCAAAGGAGGGTTTTTGTTTTGTTTTCACCAGGCCACATTGTGCTGGCCAGCTTTTTAATGTTGGGTAGAGATCCCATCACACAAAAACACCCCCCCCCCCATTTTTTTAATATACAATGTATTATTTCGATGAGGGAGCTGTTTTAAAACCAACACAACGTGGTTCTCCTTCACAGCCACCCTCTGGAGGTGGGGATAAATATTCCCGTTTTACAGAAGGGGAAAGTGAGGCATAGAGCCACCCAATGAGGTTGGAGTCACATCCACTCTCTACATTTAAAGCACTTTATACCACTTTATCAGTCATGGCTCCCCCCCTCCTACAAAAAATATCTTGGGAAATATAGTTTGTGATGAGTGCTGGGAACTGTAGTTTTGTGGGGGATAAACTACAGTCCACAGGAATCTTTGAGGAGGGGAAGCCATGACTGTTGACATAAATGTGCTTAAATTGTATGGTTTGGATGTGACCTAGGTTTGAGGTGGGATTTGAATTCCCATCTCTCGGATTCAAATCATCATAAACACAAAACGCTCTATTGTCTTATACCAGGAATGGGGAGCCTGTGGTCCTCCAGATATTGCTGAACTCCCATCAGCCCCAGCCAACAGGGAGGAATAGGGGGAGTTCTTGGCCAACGTACAACCCATAGAGTTTCTTTGTTCCAGGAGCTGTTGGCTTTTGATGCACTCCAGTCTCCAATCGTGTGTGTATATGGAGGTGGGAGGTGCAAATACTACACACCACAAATTTAAAGTATGTTGCTTCCCCCAAATAATCCTGGGAATTGCAGTTTACTACAGATCCCAGCGCCCTTAACAAACTACAGTTCCCAGGATTCTTTGGGGAGAGACATGTGCTTTAAATGTACGATGTGTATGCCAGTCAGAGGTTCAAACAGCGGGTCAATACTGATGGCCTACAACGCCCACAATCCCTGACCATTGGCCATGCTGGGTTATTTGTGGGGCATAGGAATTCATTCATATATATTTTTCAAAATATAGTCCGGCCCCCTACAAGGTCTGAGGGACAGTGGACCAGCCCCCTGCTGAAAAAGTTTGCTGACCCCTGCAGTCTAGCCAACTGAGCTAAGTGGTGTTGTGTGGTGCCGGACTGTTAAGCAAATAATTGTGTAGCTCCTAAGCAGGGTTGATATACGTCCATAATTTCCTGGACCTAGACAGTATTCAGTCCTTGTAAACAGCGTCTGGGAAATTGCTGAAATGTCTAGGAAAATCAGAAACTTTTTGGGGTGGGGGTGGGAGATTTCCCAATAAAAGCTCAACAACTCTGGGCAAAAAAACCCAACTTTTGTGTCTGGATTTTCACTTTTTGAAATATGGCAACCCTACTCCTAAGCATCTACTTAGGTGTGGAAGGTTTGGTCCCCCAACTCAGCGGATATCTTTGTTTTATACCCAGAAGACCATGTTCCACGGTCAGAAGGGTGATGGGGGCCATAGTCTGGCAACTTCCAGGGGGAAAACCCAGATAATATGTACAAAGAGAAAAGCAAACATTAACAGGAAAACTATATCAATTCAACACATGTAGCTTTTGATAATAGAGTCAAAAGAAAAATAACATACCAGGAGTGAATAAAATGGTTACCATTATAAAATTATAAACACGGTATAAAAACACAACTTACGTTGTACACTGGGGGAAATAGGAAATGAGAAAACATTCTTGCCTGTTTATAGATGCCGCCAAATAAAATCATATTTCAGAGGGATTTGCCACCCGTGTGACATATATTTAATAAATAACCCCCAGACAGAGGTGAAATTGGAAAGATCAGTGTCACCCTCAGTCTCTTGAATATTGCATGTCAATTTCTCTGAGGTAGCAATGAACGTAACTTTTTAAAAAAGCAGGTATCTAGTCTTTCCAACCTTAAGCGATTCCTAATTGAGAGAGTTCCTAGCTAACCAGTGGCATACAAATGTTCAAAGTAAAACATATGCTTCTAGGAAACCATCACTCTAGCTATAAAAAGTACATTGAATAGTTAAGGCTAAATTAGTGTTCTAAGCAGCTAGATCTCAGTATTTTAAAGACTGTGGTCCAGTGGTTTGGGATTTTGTTTGTTGCTGGTCTAAACCACTGAGCCTAGGGCTTGCCTATCGGAAGGTCGGCGGTTTGAATCTCCGCAACGGGGTGAGCTCCCGTTCCTCGGTCTCAGCTCCTGCCAACCTAGCAGTTCGAAAGCACATCAAAGTGCAAGTAGATAAATAGGTACCACTCTGGTGGGAAGGTAAATGGCATTTCCATGTGCTGCTCTGGTTTTGCCAGAAGCGGCTTAGTCATGCTGGCCACATGACCCGGAGAAACTGTCTGCGGACAAACACCGGCTCCCTCGGCCAGTAGAGCGAGATGAGCGCCGCTACCCCAGAGTTGTTTGTAACTGGACTTAACGGTCAGGGTTCCTTTACCTTTACCTTTAAAAATACATTCACTTTTCTCATTCTGTGGGATCAACAGAACAACAGAAACTCTTTTCATTTCCTTGTGGCAGATGCAAAGCTGATTTAGTGAAAACCTTCATTTTACCCTAGCTCTCATCGTATTTGATTCTCATTTTACCAGAAAGCTGTCGGTGAACACCCAGCAACCATCCTTTTAAAACAAAAGGTTCTTGTTAGGCTCCCAGATCTGCAGTTTCCCAACCCCTGTTCTTAAGGAACCCTGCCTAAGCTTCCTAGGAACTTCAGTCTTCCCAAAACAAATCTGCAATAGTATGCCTCCCAACGCGTGGCTCAGTAGCTTCTCGAATGCCTCCCACTAACTCCTAAGAGGCAGATAAAACAGGCCACAACCTGAAATGAGATACACCCAGGAAAGAGAACAAGTTCCAAGTCTCTGCATTCATATAATTGTAGAATTGCAGAGCTGGAAGGAATCCCTGAGGGTCATCTAGTCCAACCCCATGCAATGCAGGAATCTCAACATGTGGTCTCCCATCCAATTTTAAACCTTACTGGACCCTGCTTAGCTTTGCAAATGTGCTAGCAGTTTTATTGCTGAGGCAGCAGTCTTCAGCTTGCACCAGCACCAGCTCCCATGAAAGATGGTCTAGGCCAGCCTTACCCCAACCTGGTGTCCTGTTGGACTCCCATCAGCACCCCTGGCCAGCAAGGCCAGTGATGACTGAAGTTTTAGTCCAACAACACTGGGAAGGCTGTAGACACAATGGTCCAGGATGATGCCAATCTGTGTAACCAGCCCTGTCCAGGATATACCATGCATATCATACTGTATATAACAGGAGTGGGGAACCTCTGGCCCTCCAGGTGTTGCTGAACTACAACTCCCATCAACCCCCCCAAACAGCATGGCCAGTGCCCAGGGATTATGGGTGTTGCAGTTCAGCAACATCTGGAGGGCTACAGCTCCCCCCCCCCTTTAGATACCCTGATTATATAGCAAGTTTTACTTTTTATCAGAAACTCAGTCCAGGCCTTTGCTTTAGATGGAGAAAGAAAGCTGATTCTATTGCCTTGTCCCAGCCTTTATTAATAATCCTTACATCGACTGCAACTCCCACGAGTGGCATTTGGACATTGCTTTGGCATGTACTTCCAAGCTGAATATATATATATATATTTCCCTTGGCGGCAAATCTGTGCATACTCATGGTGTCTGATTCTTATCGCAACACCCAGGCACATAAACAGAGCCTAAAGCACACCCCATTAACACCTCCAAAAACAAGAGCAAGTCAAAGGCACTACGTTTAAATTGCAAATTCATGGATAATCAGCCTTGTCCTGCCTAGCACTTGCTGAAGAATTGCTACAAATCTGCAGCTCGCTCTACCTTGGGATCTGCATCATAAATAAAACCATCTTCATTTGCAGTAAGAGTTCCTTTAAAAATGGGTTGCCTGCAGACAAGCAGCGATGGGTTTGAGGGTATGCAGGGGTGCATTTTTAAAATTTTGCTTCTTTTTAAGGCAAGGAGCCTGTCACCCTCCAGATATTGCTAGACTACAATTCCCATCATCCATGGCCATGCAGGCGAATGCTGATGACAACTGGAGTCCCAACAACTGTGGAGCCACAATCTTCCCATTCCTGCCCAAAAGGGAGAGACCATGCAACTGGTGTGAGGGAACTTGTGGCCCTCCAAATGTTACTGGACTCCAAATCCCATCAGCCCCAGCCAGCATATTCAGAACTCATGGATGATAGGAGTTATAGTACACCAACATCTGGAAAGCTACCGGTTCCTTGCCTCTTGCCAGTGCCCTAACAAAAAATTGTATATACATACACAAAATTGGCCATATTCTCGGCAAAGTCTCCTAGACAGCTCAGTTTACCTGCTCCCTTCAAACCCTTATCTTCTTTGCCTCAACAGTCAATGAGAAAGGAGGCTTAAATGGCTTAAAATCTTTTAGTATGTCTGGCCTCCTTTACTTAAGGAACAGCTTTATTTCCTCTTCAAGGCCGGCCTTTTAACTTTGGGGAATGTCTAAAGGAAATGGGGCCCCCCTCTAATGTGTAATTAGAGAGATGGTCATGATTAATAAGTGTGTTTTGAAGAAGATGGATTTGTGCTGGGGCTGGTAGTTTAAATGAGGAAACTGAGAGGGAGAGGTTGGCCTTGAGGTCGACAGGAAGCTGAGCCCTTCTGACCTGGAGGCCTCACTCCAAGCTCAGAGACACATGGATGATTGTTAGCAAAACATCCAGGAAGCAAGCCTTCGCAGTAGACATGTCAAAGGCTCAGGCCTACTTGGAACTAACTCTCTCATGTGAAACCTCTCCACTTGTGAAGATCTCATTAAGATGTCCACCAATTTAGATGGCTTCTAAAAAGATTGGACAGTTCCCTGGCAGATAAAACCATCAATGGCTATTAGGGATGTACAAATGTGTCAATTTGGTTTCTGTCACGTTCTCCATATCTGCAAATCAGATTGTAGGGAGGGGTTTAAGTCCTCATGAAAATGCATTAGCATTTCAGAGACTTTTTCTCCTAATATACCCATTTTTGCAATTGTAATGCATTTTTAAATGTTATTTTCACCAATACTTGGAGGTTCCCAAGCTGTGGTCCCTGACCGTCATTCAAGCGGTCCGTGGCATATCCACATTATGCGTTTATATTGATTTTTCAATTGTCTTCTTCGTGCTTCTTTTATTTCTTAGGTTATAATTTATTGTATTATGATTTGAGTTCTATGGAATGAGAAGTCTAAAAGAATAGAGTACAATATAAAATAAGCAATAAAAATACAATGGGAAATGATACAACACCTAGCACCAGCGAATGGCAATTGCTACAAAAGGTAGAAAAATCATTAAATGGTTCATAAGACCATCTTGGCCTTTGACACCCGTAATCGGTTTTATCTGTTGTGAATTCTAAAGTGTCGTAAACCATCCTGGGACCTGCTGTTGAAAGGCAGGTAATAAATTTAATCATCATCATTAACAACAACAATTTTCAAGTGGCCCATGGGTGAAAAAGTTTGGGAACTGCCACAATAATAATGGCCATGTCTACGTACACGTCACTCCAGTATGTGCAATTCTGTACACGTTACTTGGCCGTTTGAATAGCCCTGCAAAATTCAGAGAAGAGCAAATTTCAAAGGACAACTGTGTTTCAATTCACATTTCTTCCAGAAAGTGTGGAGTCGTTCAGTTTGCTTTTAAATGCAAACTGAATCAAATTTGTCCCCCATCTCAGCTGATAGGGAAGATGGTGAGGAAAGGATTGAGATTCCTGCATTGCAGAGGGTTGGACTAGATGACTCTCAGTGTCCCTTCCAACTCTACAATTCTATGATCCTATGACTACTGTACTTGGGCAATGCTTGTGTGCTTTCCAGAAGCAGCATTTGGTTGTCTACTGCAAGAACAGGATGCTGGACTAGGTGGGCCTTATATAATAACAGGCGGACCTTATATAATAACAGGCAACAGCCCTTATAATATAATGCCAGCCACTTGCAATTATTATTTTTCAGTGCAAAAAAGAAAAGAAAAGAAAAGGCACTAGAAGCTTCAGAAATCCTCCAAGTCCACATGTGGTAGAAACATTGGACTCCTACCCCACCCCAAAAAAATGCCAATCCCCTTACTCTTTTCTCATTAAAGGGCTTGAGCTTTGTTGGTAAATGTGGTTCCTTTTTTTTAAAAAAAGCAATCATTTTTTTAAGGCTGAGAGCTTCTGTTCAGTGGGGAAATTGGAACTCATTTGCTGTTAGTTCTGCTGAGTGACTGTCCAGATGAGTTTATGAAGCCTGCAGAGAATTATCTACAGAGTGGCAGAAGCGCACTGGCCGACCACGAGAGGGGAAAACCTTGGCTGCATTTCCCCACTCCCCCGCCACTGTACTGTGATTTGCAGCCGTGTATAAAACACTCTATAAAAATAATTGGCTGCTGATGGCCTTCCTCCTCTGGCCTTGCTAACAGAAAGGGCATCATTTATTCTGACACTAGCTGGCCCAGCATACCGGGGTTCAAAACACGAGACTGGGTCCAGACTTGTGGACTCGGAAATGGCTTGAGTCCATTGATTTCAGTGGATCTGCCCCGAGTCTAAATTTAGGTGGAAACTGCCCATAATCTTTGATTAAAATGGGATTTAAAAATTAACAAACAGACAGCATATATTCCCAACCCCCAGCCCAAGAATATTGGAAATTGTAGTTTGCTAAGGGTGCAAGGACTTGTAGATCTGTGAAGAGTGAGCTACAGGTCCAAGGATTTGGGCAGTGAACTTTAAATGCACGATGCACATAGGCGTTTTCTGAGCATTTTTATCATTTTTTGTTAACCCAACAGGGGTTTAAATGCTGAGAACTTAGACCAGGCACCCCCAAACTCAGCCCTCCAGATGTTTTGGGACTACAACTCCCATCATCCCTAGCTAACAGGACCAGTGGTCAGGGGTGATGGGAACTGTAGTCCCAAAACATCTGGAGGGCCGAGTTTGGGGGTACCTGACTTAGTAAAAAGATGAAATACCAAGACACCAAGATAATAACTGAGCCGTTGTCTGCCCCCACCCCCATATTTCTTCCTCTCTGGGCTGGACAAGGCTCCCTCAACTCAGTGAAGTAGCCAGCCGCATAGTCCATTTTGATATAGTGATTGTTGTAAGGGCAAGTTTAATGAGTACTGCTGCTTTGAGGTTTAATCTCTGAAGAAATTAAAACGAGTGACGTTCACAGGGATTTAAAAACAACAACAAAAACCCAAAAGAGAGCGGTGCCCTGCCAGGCAGCGGGTGAAGTCCTGGCGTATCTTTTTGGACACAGCATGGCAATCAAAGACGCAGCTGCCCTCGTTCTAGCTGGGCCTCTGAGTTCAAGAGCAGCCTTCAGTATCGCTTGCCCCAGGCTCCTGCACCAGATCCAAGAGGATGCTTTGTCCCTGCCTGGGCCCCCGTAGGACACTGAAAACCCATAATCTTAGAAAAGATGGGCATTTGCAGTGACAAAGCAAGGCTGATAAGGCAAGTCCTGCTTCTCCCTTAGCTCTGAAAAAAAGAGCAGAGGATCCCAATCAGAATCGTCTGAGCAGAATAAAAGGGCTGACTAGCCGAGTGGGGAGTAGGGCTAGGCAACATATCGTCCAAAACAGGTTTGAAGTCCATATGGTGCGGGGTATAAATAATATGGACGGGGTATAAATAATGAATTTTATTTATTTATTTATTGCTGGCGGTGGTGGTATAGGTTTCATAATTTTTGACCTGGCACTGTATTGCGAATCATGATGTGTGTGCTATGCAAAAAATCACAATGTGGGGGGAAACCATGAAGCCAGCCAATGCCTCTACATAGCTCCATCCTTATTTCAGACATGTATCAGTGTATCGCGATGTTTCGCTGGTGATATATTGCAATGTTGAAAACCAGATATTGCCCAGCCCTCGTGGGGAATGGAGCGTCATGGAAGATGAGCCTATATCAAGTGGCTAGTCTAAGGTTACCAGATTTTTTTTCAATGAATCCGGGGACACTTTTCAATTTCAATAGGAATGGTAGGATTTTGTCAGGGGACTGATTTGTAAATCCGGGAACTGTCCCTGGGAAACGGGGACGTCTGGTAACCTTACTAACTAACATTGATGGCTATGTTCTCCTTCCACTGCAGTGTGCTGGGAATCGCAAGTGGGGAAAGAGGGTTGTTGCACTCTGATCCTGTTTGCAGGCTTCCCATAGGGGCATCTTGCTTGCCCTCTGTGAGAACAGGATGCTGGACTAGACGGGCTGTGGGCCTGAACTAGCACAGCTCCTCTTATGCTCCTATCAACCCGGGCCTAGCCCAGTGCTCTAACCACTATGCCACACTGCCCAGAACCATCCCAGCTTGCAATGTGCAACCGTAGAGGATCACATGCTAGAGCGGCCTCTCAGTTCACGCAGGGAGGCATGCAATGTACACCCTGGAAACGCTCCCCCCCCCCCCAAATCCCTCTGCTTAGTGCTGAGGTTCCTCTTCGCCAGGCAGGTTGGTGTAAAAACACTGCCATAAAAAAAATAAAAATTAAGGGGTAATAGGGAGATGTCTTGTAGAGTCATTAGGGAGGACAAAAAGAGATGGAATGAAACAAGCAGTATCAGATCTTGTCACTTAAATTGGTATTTAGCAGCAGGAGGGTAATGATGTCAGAGGGGGGTTTGCTTTATGTTTCTAACCGTTTTTACTCTAGAGGCTTATTACTACAGTCTTTGAATGTATCGGCCTGCCTTGTGCAGAATTGGACCCATCAATCCAGACTGGCCCAGTACACAGAATGCTGTGCCTGCGACAGATCTCAAAGGCTTCCAGACAGACGCTGGGCCCTGGGCCTCAGTTCATATCTATCGATACCCACATGCCATGCCTTGGGGATGAACTAGAGCAATCCATTCAGGTTACTGGTGGTCAGATGGGGAACCTCTGGCCAGATTAGGCTTGTGGGACTGTTCTCCCCAAACCACATCCCTCTGTCCCACCTCTGATGCCATATAGATGATGTCAACACAACTGGTTGGTGCTTACAGAAAGCCTGATTGGCTGTCGTGGTTATATCAAGTGATTGACAGGTTGATAGCACAGCCCACTTGTCAAAATGGCCCACAGGTGGTGGGAGAAATTGCTCAGGATCCAGTTTAGAATCCGTTTTAGATTCTGGTTTCCTGAGCAGAGATACAACTTGGTCTAGTCCTTAGAGGACATCCAGGGAGGTGGCAACTTTATGTATGTCACACCACTTCAGACCTAATTGTGGAGGTCCATGTAGCTGATTATTCCACCAAACAAAATCAAGATTCTCTGCCTATGGAAAACTAGCATGAAGGGCTTCACCTTGGCAAGCTAGTTGTCTATGTGCAGGGAGATTACACACACACACACACACACACACACACACACACACACACAAAATCCCAGGGAGCATTCTGTCATGAAATACTGCCTCCTGTCTGCAGCCTGCTGTATCACAGGCTCCCAACCTCATTGGAAGCTTGTAAGAACAAGACCTAACTTTTAAATTTTTTAAAAACCTACAACTCTAGCTACAAACATCCAACATGCAATGCAAGGTTTGCCCAACCTCGTGTCAAGAAGAGCTTCAATACCTAAATAGGTATTAAAAACTGTGTGTTTTTCAATTGAAATATCTGTATATTCTTCAAAGAAAGACAACATGGTTTACACTTGATAAATTTACCATACACAACTTTTTAGAAGTCATGAGTCAAAGGGAAAAATGGAAAGCCCAAATAAAAGGAAGCTGATCTTTATCCATCATCTTCTCTCTTAATCTAAGTAATCAGGAGCAGACCTTGGTACAACGGAGCCCTGAGGGAGGACAAAATTTGGGACAATTTTTCTTATTTTCACAATCATTCCTTTTGGTACAGTTGCTTTTTATGGATCTTCTCAGTAGGTACCCGTATAAATGTAAGTTTTATTATTATTTCGTGCCCCCTTGACTCACGGCCCTGTGTGGGAGAACCGCCTGCAGTGCCCTAAATCCAGCACTGAATTAATCCCACCCAACAACCTTTCACGTTTAGGGTGATTGGCTGAGTTAAACGCTGATGTCACAAAGGCAGCTTTTCAGATGCTTGAAGCAATTTGAAGTTATGTTCAGTTCAGTAAGCAGGGACTGAATAGGCTAGCAGCCGTTCGGTGGGACAAGACATATAGAAAACTTCATGGTGGAACCTGGCTTCCATGAAAGGACGAGAAAGGTAGTGACGTCATCCTATTTTGCGTTTTTGATAAAACACACAAACAGAACATTGGGAAATCCAGTCAACCATAGATTTCCCTTTTGCAAAGACAATTTTACATTGGGGTGCTAGGAAAGGGGAACCAGAAAATGTAACAACAGGGAGGAAAGAAAAGTCTAGAAGCGAAATGTTCTGGAGAGAAACTGTTTTTTTAAAAAAAAAATATTCCTGAGGACTAGAAACGTGGTTGTTTAAAAAACAAAACTATAATGGAGAGCTGTGATGCTTCCCACTGTTTTACAGTGGTACCTCGGGTTACATACGCTTCAGGTTACAGACTCTGCTAACCCAGAAATAGTGTTTCAGGTTAAGAACTTTGCTTCAGGTTGAGAACAGAAATCATGCTCCGGCGGCAGCGGGAGGCCCCATTAGCTAAAGTGGTGCTTCAGGTTAAGAACAGTTTCAGGTTAAGTACAGACCTCCGGAACGAATTAAGTACTTAACCCGAGGTACCACTGTAGTGATGGCGAATCCAGAGTCCCTCCAGATATTGATAGACTATCCCTAACCCCAGTTTGCACCAGATCTGCATAACATTTGATCAGGGATGATAGAAGCTGTACCCTAAGAACTTCAGCTTCCCCATCCATCCACCATTCCGAGCTTGCATAGCACCGAACCAACTGAAGCTGTTTTTCAGAAACGCCACCCAGTTCCTTATTCTCCCCACCCCACCCCAAACCCCACACACTTCTTTCCTTTGAAAACTGGCCAACACAGTCTCTTATTATTAGGATTTAAAAACATGCTCTTGCTTTTAAACTTTGAGCTTAGTAGAGAGTTAATGAGATGTTGCATTTTCCATGGGCTTTAGATCATTTTAGAATTTTGTGTAGTTGGGCTTTTACGCTTGGGTGTATTTTCAAAGAAATCACAGGCCGCTTGAAGCGGTTCTTTGCCTCAAGCGGCATATTTAACAAACAGCTAAGCACATAAGCCCACTCACTCTCGAATACACCTTCTGGGGTGGGATTTTTGCACTACAATTAAATGTAACTGTGTAAGATGATCCTGCTGGAGCCCACCTAGTCTGTTCTCATCATGGCCTCTCAGATTATTCAAGAATTTAAGTAAGCCATGATTGTTACCCTCAGGCCTCCTTCTGGTTGACCTTTGTTGTAAGAATTATTCCTGTTTTTTGGTATATTACAATTGCATCTTGCCTGTCCTCCACGGAACTCAAGGCGGTGTACATCGTGCTGCCCTCACAACAACCCTGTGAGGTAGATCGGGCTTGAGAGGTGGTCCCTGGTGCAAGGTCACCTGATGAGCTTCTTGACAGAGAGGGGATTTTGACCTGCATATCCCTGACCCTAGTTTGACACTCTCAACCACAATTCCAGGGGTGGGGGATCTGTGGTCCTCCAGATGGTGTTGGACTCCAACTCCCATCAGCCTTAGTCAACATGGCCAGTGGTCAGGGATGATGGGAGTTGTAGTCAAAAAAAACAACAACAACCTGGATGGTTGCTGGTCCCTTGCATTCTTGCACTACAACACACCAAGCTCCTATGACTGAGATCATGAACTTGAGGCACTTGGAACACTGAAAACAGAATTGTTAGTATGCTTTAGACTCAGAACATGGGAGCACAGGAAACTGCCTTCTACAGGACCATTGGTCCATCTAGCTCAGTACTGTCTACACCAGTGATAGCCAAATTTGGCCCTCCAGATGTTTTCGGACTACAACTCCCATCATCCCTAGCTAACAGGACCAGTGGTCAGGGATGATGGGAGTTGTAGTCCCAAAACAGCTGGATGGCCAAGTTTGGCTGTAATTGATCTACACTGAGTGGCAGCAGCTTTCTAGGGTTCCAGGCAGGGTCCTCTCCCAGCCCTGCCTGGAGATGATGTGGATTTTCAGCATGCCAGACAGATGCTCTACTACTGAGTTATATGCCCCTCCCTCCCACTCCAAATCTCCAAGTGTGTTTCCTTATGTAGCCAAATTAGCACCATTCAGGCCCAAGAGGGAAACTCCAAGCTTTGCAGAAGTGTAAAAATATTTAGGGTAAAATAAACCCAAGGGAGAGAAAATGCAAAAACAACTCAGTGCAATAATTGAGGATGTTCCTTGGGCACAGAATGAATCAGCTGACTGTTTTGCAGGGGAGGAAATCGGATGTGGGAGGAGGGAAGAAATGGAGTAGCTCAGGAAAGGGCACAATTGACTGGCTGGCATCCTGAACAGCAGCACTCCGCACTGCAACATTTGGCTGCAGATCCCACTGGTCACGAGTCACTGCCAATATTTGCCATTAGCTTGGGCGTGAGTCAGGTTCTTAAGTCTTCCCACTTTGAAGCCAGCGCATATTTATTAACGACAAATTTGTGGCTTGGCTCTAAGCACCAGCAAAAAGCCACTCAAAAAAAGGAAGAAAGAACAAACTTCAAAAGGGCAGGGAAATATCAAGGAAGCTCTTAACAAAGCTGACTCCCGGCTGGAAAAGCTGAGCTGTGAATAAACACACACAAGCCTTGAATTTGACTTTAAAAATAAAGCGCTTAGCACGGTGCTCTGGCTTTGCCTCCTCTCACCTTGGCGGTAAGCGTGTCACTCAGGCCAACTTGATCCGAGGCCAAAGCAATGCAGGGGGTTCATTTTGTGACCAAGACAATTCAGTTTCCACCCCTTTTCGTTCAGATCCGGTGCTCAGCAATCACAACTCTGCAGCAACCTTATCCACTGTAATGATCAGGCTGTTCCTCAATGTTTTTACTCTGCTCTTTCAGCAAATAAGGTGCTAGGCTTTTAAAATAGGCAGCGAGTAAATGGAGTATAATGCAGAACGATATGATGACCAGCACAAACATTGGCTTGAAATAGCCAGGCGCTTATGTTTATGAATAAGACAGAGAAAACAACTGATGTACACACGCATGGAAGAGTTTTCTCTGAGTTGGCTCAGATGAACATAGCTCTCCCAACTGTCCTTCGCAGCAGTCTTACTCTGCCAGACTAGAGAGAGCTGTTTCTTTCCACCCTCCTGGTTTTTGGAAGCAAGCAAACCTTGAAAAAATATGCTTGGATGGTGCAAAGCTGTGGTGTGAATTAATTAGCCAAGTGTTTCCAGTTAGGTTTTATTCCTTTTTTTGCTTTTTCAGCATCACAGCTGCAAACGCCAACCATTTCCACCCCGACTCCCTGATCCTCGCCCTCCATTCACACCCAATACAAATGAGGGAGGAGAACAAATCTAATAAAGCAAAGTATAGAAAATACGGTACAGAAAACGCCAAGCCTCCCACACTAAAGCTTGGTTTATTTTAATTCCTCCAGCACTGTCTCATGAGATTCCAAAGAACTATCAATGTGAGGAAAAATATGTTTCAAGATGTCCTGTTGGCATTATTAATTCTATTTTATCCTGCCCTTCCTATAGGGAGCTCGGGATTATGTACGTAGTTCTCCCCCCTCTCTCTCTCTCTTTCTTTCCTCACAACAACCTGACAAGGTAGGGAATGGCCAAGAGACGCAGCACAGCTTTATGGCTCCGTGGGGATTTGAACCCAAGTCACTAATTACTGCACCTTGCTAGTTTTTTCAGCAGCCACAGTGGCATCTGCAAAAGCATGATGGAACTGTTTTTGCAAGAGTCGCTGCTTGACAGTGCTCGCAAACCTCGCTTTCAGCCGAGCTGCATCATTACACCTGGCGTAGGGCAGGTAAACATGGCAGGGCCGAAACAGCTTCGTCAAAAGCCTAATTTGGCCCGTGGGCCAGAGGTTTCGCACTGCGGTTTGATATCTTGGAGGACGGCTGCCAAAAAAACGAGGGCCCAGTGAGATCAAAGTTTCAGCATCAGGGCAGCCAAAGATGCTCATGTTGCACTAACGAAGCCGGCTCGTTAAGAGAGGTAGTGAAGAATGGGGTCTTGCCCCTGAATGACTCTATTGAAAGGCCTCTGGAGCTGGAGAAACCTCCCTTTAAACGCTCCCCTGCCAACTCTTTTGTTGCGTTCAAATTAAAATTCCACACCGTCAGGCAAACACAACCACACACCATAGTGGATTTATCAGTGTTTGCTGCGATGAGGGTGGGTTTTTTTGTTTATTTTTGGCCTAGCGAGGCACTTTGTGCCTGAGGTGATTATTAAACCAAGCGTGTTAAAATGACAACCTCAGAGGAACACAATGCCTTGCTGCTCTTATTTATTTGGCAGCTTTTACACACACAATTAATTTAACCTTGCAAATAGCCTTCTCCCTTTTGTCGGCATCTAGGATGCTGCGGAGGGTCCAGGCAGTCCACCTGACACGGTTTGACATCTGCTGTGGGACCCCCGCCCCAAAAAATGACCGGCTGGATCTAGCAGCTGCCATTTATAAATTTCCCACAATGCCTTGGAGTCTACAATTGCCATGTTAAATGGAGGCTGGGGTTGGGGGTGGGGTTGACTAAAGGGCTGCCAAAGCTCCCACCCCAATCACATCTCGATCTTCTCCCCCCAAAATGGTACATGAGGGGTACCCTAGAGTTACCCCACCCCCCAAAGTAAATGCTTCCTTACCTCATAATGAAAGTCCAGGCAGAAGAGGCAAAAGGCAGTGGTGTTATTTTCAGTACAGCAACCAAGCAGCCAAACTGAGGGTGCCTGGAGGACATTAAAATTAGTCTCTGGGGCCAGAGGTTGTAGCTCTTTCCACCCCCAAGCAAGGAACTATGGGAGTTGTAGTCCAGTGAACAGGCAGGCCAATAAAACTACACTTCCCAAGGGTCTTTGTAAGCAGGCTTGTCTATTAACCCTCATTTATGGGGCCTGGATTTTTTTGCATACATTACAGGGTTGCTATATTTCAGAAAGTAAAAACCAGGACACCCCAAAATTGAGCCAAATGTCTCTGGCTTGCAAATGTAGCCATGGGTCTGAAACGGTTGGCAACCTCTACCCCAAATCAGCATTATTTTATTTAACCGTTTATTCTGCTGTTCTTCCAAGGTGTTCAGAGGCAGCACACATGGTCCACATTTAACTGGGCTCCTTTGGGCAGGAACAGCTGGGCAGAAACCAAAGAAATAAAACAATAAAACTTGTATTCGCCACGCTTAACCTTTCGGAGCTCCTAGCTTTCCGGCATGTACGGACATGTTTTTGTAAAGCTGTTGTTCCTTGGCGTTTTTGCAGGTGAAGTAACGACGCAAGCAGATCTCCGCCACCTTGCCAAGACAGGAATTTTAATCTGGGTTTTGCACACCTGGAATGGAAGCCTGAGGACCTCCTAGGACCCTGCTCATGACCTCCCGAAGGCACTACACTTTGCCACGAACTCTAATGACTCCTCGCCTGTATTCCGAAGGGGCGCTGGGCGGCATTGCCCAAATCACCCCCTTCCTGTACATCAGTAAGGGAAGCGTGGCCTCCAACAGGCAGCTCCTCCTGGCCCGCGGGATCACATGCATCGTCAACGCCACCATCGAGCTCCCCAATTTCAACTTCCCCGAGTTTGAGTACGTCAAAGTGCCTGTAGCTGACATGCCAAACGCCCCCATCTCCTTGTACTTTGACAGCGTGGCCGACAAGATCCAGAGCGTTGCACGGAAGCACGGCGTGACCCTGGTCCACTGCGCGGCTGGCGTGAGCCGCTCGGCCACTCTCTGCATCGCCTACCTTATGAAATACCAGAACGTCACCTTGTTGGAAGCCTACAACTGGGTGAAGTCCAGGCGCCCGGTCATCCACCCCAACGTGGGCTTCTGGAGGCAGCTCATAGACTACGAGCGGGAGCTGTATGGGAGGAACACCGTTAAAATGGTACAGACTCCGTACGGCATCATGCCAGATGTTTACATGAGGGAGAGAAGAACCTTCGTGCCTTACTGGGGGATCTGAAGGGAGTCGGCAAGGAGCAGAAAGAACGAGGTCTTTCAAACCATTCGCGGTGGAGAGAGTTAACGGTCTCTCCTCGAGGTCCACTTCTTCGGTTCCTTTGTGAGACAGCATTTTTATTTCCAGAGCACTAAACCAGCAACCCCCATAACCTGGGGGGGCCTTAATCCTAACGTCCCGTGGAGTGAATGTTGAAGCTACTTTGGTGAAGATGTACAGCATCCACAAAACGAAACCGCAATCCCAGTTCGACAATATACATAAATGAAGCCAAGCACACGAAAAACGGCGGAAGACGTGACCCAAATATTGTCTGTGAATGGGGTAGCTTCTTCTTTTTCTTCTCCTGTATCCCTCCCTCGTTACACCAGCTTGTTGGCCAAAAAAAAAAAAAAGCCTCATCAGGAGAAGAGTTGGACCTTTCCCTTTTCCGGAGGAAAGATTACTCTAGAATGTTGGGTTAAAAAACAAACAACAAACAAATTACATGGTCAACATCCGAACCCAGAGAAAAACTATGCCCTTTAAATTTTATTTTAAAAGTTTTTGAAAGATTTATCCAGAAAGGTTTTCCATCCCTTTTTGGGGAACTTACAACTAATGTTTGATGGGGGGGGGGGGGAGAATATTAACCAGACAATCCGCCACAAATAAAATAATTTGGACAACTAAGGTGTCCTGTTCTTTTTCTCCCTTACCTGCTCAACATCAGGGTTTTTTGGTCTGGATCCTTAAAATTAATTTGGAACATCCGGATTAATCCTCCTTGTCACAGTATTTGAAAAGAATTAAGCAATACCATAAAATGCCACAGCAATATATAAGGGTGACTCTTGGCATCCTTTTTACCGTGCATTCATGATTATTTGTGATCAGGACGGTATCATTGCAGTTAAACGCGATCACCCTCTCAATCCCGTTTGTGCCTGCAAAAGTTTTGAGGCAGATACACAGCCTTTGTTTCAAACTGGTACATGCCCCCATCGCTTCTTGCTGAAATCCTGCAGCTTTCCAAACCACAAGTATCCCGTGAGATGGGGGGTGGTTCCACTTTCATTGTGGCCTGGCTCTCCCAATGCCAGTACTGCAGTCACATAGGGGAAGCGTCACAGGACATCCAGGCCCAGGAAAAGCCCAGGGAGCAGGGGCTTGTTCTTAGCATGACAAGGGAAGTCTTGCCAAGACGCCCCAACCAGCTTAGCCCTCCAAGGCCCAGGAGAAGTGATTGTCCCCCACCCCACTGCACAGGCCTTAGGACAACTTGGAAGGCAGAATTGTGTGTGGATAGTCTAGCATAAATCCACCACAAATGCACGATATTAACAGGTTGCAGAAGGCACCCGCACACGGGTCACACTGGAAATGGACAGAGCTTCATCACGGTCACAGTTTACTATGCCAGATAGTCAAGCTTAGAAGGAGAAGTCAGATCTGCCAGAAGCCAAGTCGCTAAGAGGCCCACACTTTGGCTCGCCTCCTGCAGATCAGCCTGCTTGCTGCTGTCAACACTTGCGCAGTACCAGCTGCTAAGCTCAAAAGCCACCCTCTGAACCTTTTCATCCCCATGCTGGCAGAGCTGTTTCTAAATGTACTTTCGAATCAGCATCAAGCCTGGCTGCCTAAATAGTGCTTGAGAGCTGATGAAAACTGGAAAAAAGCACCTCTGTTTCCAGCCAGCATTTAAAGTAGGGTTCTACTAATGTTGCCAGAGCTGCAGATCAGGGTCTTCAGCTTTGCCTCGCCCCTTCCAAGTGGCACACACAGGGCTTGAGACTCCAAATGGGCAAAATTTAATTAAGAAATATGAAGAAGACTGTGCATGAGGCTTGCAAGCTCAAGCCCGGCAGCAACTGGCTGCAAATTGTTAGCACACACTGCCCTTCTCTGCTCCCCTCTCCCAATTAACCTCCGTCTCCAGGGCCCACCTCCGTGACATCACCAGGGATTGCCACTAGGCTTCAGATTGGGCCCCTGAAATCTCAGGGTTTGGGGTCCTCCTGGCCTAGCAGCAGCCCCTTGTCCCTGCACCGGGCACCCTTAGCAGCGCAAGGGCCAGATTCCCTCCTGGACAACTTACTGGGGGCCACGTGTCAACAGAGGGAGATAACAGAGGCAAGTGGGCAGTGTCATGGATGTGAATGTTTGTACAGGAGGCTATTTTCTACACACACTCTCTCTCCACCTTCCCTCTAGACAAGCAAGAGGCATTATCCAACAATGCCAAGGTTGCAGGTTCGATTCCTGCAAGGGACAGCTGCATTCTTGCATTGAGTTAGATGATCCTTAGGGTCCCTCCCAACTCTGATTCTATGACACTTCCCAGCCAATGAAAAACACTTGAGGGTTCAAAACAGGGCTGTTGATGGATGTGGCAAGGGAAGGATGTGTGTCCTGGGGTGTATCACCAGGGCCACATTTGGCCTTCGGGCTATGGCTTCAAGTGAGGAGTATATCACCGCAGCAATACTCAGCCTTTGAGGCAGATACCTGGTATGATTAGACTTCACGTTACAACCACACCATGCATTTAAAGCCCTCTTTTACTGCTTCAAGTCACAGCTTCCCCCAGAGAATCCTGGGGGCTGTAGTTTGTGGAGGGTGCTGGTAATCCTAGCTCTGTGACAAGCTAGTTTCCAGGATTCTTCAGGGTGGGGGAGTCACATATTTTAAAATGATACCAGAATGCTTTCAATGTATGGCATGGTTGTGACCTTAAGAGTGAAATTCTGCACTGGAACCGGACCACCTGCTTTTGATCTGTACACTTCAGTGGTTTCTCTCTCCTATCATCATCATCATCAAGCAAGATTCTAGTCTTCATGTGTGCTAAGATTCATACAATTCAGAGTTTCCCCCTTCTTCTTCCTTCTCCTCCTTATGCTGGTGGACTACATCAGCCTTGATCAGTGGAGTCACGTGGCTGAGGCTTATGGGAGTTGTAGTCCAGCAATCTGGGACCCCAGAGTCTACAAAGACTACCTACTCCAGCATCTCATTTCCAGTGAGATTCTTTTAGGGAGTTCACGAAAACAGTGTCCCTCCTCTGTTGCTTGACCCATCACCAGGTATTCTGGAGGTACACTGCCTCTGCAGCTGGAGTCTCCACTTTCCTCATCACGGCTGGTAGATCTATCCTCCATCAATTCGTCCACAGTCTTTTCTCCTTTAACATCTTATGGGAATGTCAAGTGAAGGGCTGTAACTCAGTGGCAGACAGACCGTGTGCCTGACATGTCCAGGTACAGCTGGGAAACTACCATATGGAAACCTGCTGCCAGTCTGCAATTAGCCCTCTCTTTCAGAACCATGAGGACTAGAATCTTATATTCATTTAGGGCTGCCATTCAGTGGTAGGGCACCTGCACTGCGGGCAAGTAGGTCCTAGGTTCAATCCTTGGCATCTCCAGGTAGGGCTGGGGAAATAAACCCACCTGAATGCTGCAGCCAGCGTCAACAATACTGAGCTGGATGGAACCAGTGGCACCAGTACAGAAGAGCTTCTTCCCTCTGGAGTGTCCTGAACCTGCTACTACTGGCAGTACATTTGGTTAAGTGCCTGTGAGCTCTAACAGGATGAAAAACGTAAGCTGAGCATCAGTGAAGGTTCGTTTTTATTTTTATTAAGCTTCAAATAACCTTTTTTTTTTTGGAAGTAAAAGGAAATAAAAAGAAAACAAGAGCGCTTTATTGAAGATCAGGAAATTTCACAGGGATCAATAAAACGAGTTTGTACACCACTGCGAGAGCAAACAGACACTGGGAATTAAAAACAGGACCACTCTCACTCTCTCTCAAAAGGTTTTTTTTTAATAAAATCGGCAACAGCACACACCGCAAAGTAAAACAAGACCTTAGATCACAGTCGAGTAAACCACAAAACCACTTTGGAGGCAGCCAAGACGTTAAAAGATCTCTCTCTCCTCCTGAAGCAGCCCTTTTAAAGCTGCATCGCCTCTCCATATGGGTACCATCCAAAGAGCTGAATAATACCAATTTTAAAAAAAGACCGAAGGGGGGGGGGGGGGAATCATATACTGTACATCTATATAAGTTAGTGTAGCAATACAACAGCAGCTTTATTTTATATTAATTTCAGAAAGGGGTATCATTTTGCTATGCCACTCCAATCATTGATATGCAATTAATCAGACTGCATTTGTGGAATGGGGTTTTGATTCATTTTATTCCCTTTATTAGTTGTGGCCTGGTTTGCCGTGGCAGAGCCGTTCTCCCCACCTCCTCCTCTGAAACGTGAAACGAAAGCAGAATCGCCGGGTTTTCTAGAGCCTTTAGTGAAGACTGCCCCAATCCAAGACAGATTATCGACCGAATAAAAAGGATTTGCCTTTCGCCGCAGCTAATGCTGACACATTGATTTCAATGGGGACTAAGTGTGACTCACTTCCCCCTGAGTAGGGGCCGTATATTGCCTTCTACACTGTACTTTCTACAGGGTGGGCAACTCAGCTGCATCAGATCCTTCCCCATGTGACTGCCCAGGTACTACACTGAATGGGTGGGGAGCTTTTTGAAGGTTGCACGTCTCAACATAGAGAAAGAAATCAGGATACCGGAAGCTCCCAGTGGTGAATGCCGGGGTACGGACGGGGACAAGACACCCCATTTTGCCTGCCATGATCCAAAAGACCACGCTGGGCTCCTGCTGTCAGTGGAATGGCATTGCCTTATTTGCTTGCCTTGGACTGCAGGGCTGGTAATCTGTGCTGGGCAGGATAAAGCCATCTTGTTGAAGCACAAATATGGCTTCTGAGTTGCTTGATTTACGTGTGGTTCTCTTGGCTTTACAACTCCCACCAGCCAGGATGCCCCAAGTTCAGGGATGATGGGGAACTGCAGTCCAATGACATATGGAGGACCTCAACTTACCCCATCCCTAACGTGGATGGACCTGACCATTGGTTTGGGCTCCGCTGCCCAACCTCACCCTCCACCCCTGGCCCCACTTTTCGACATCAAACGCATCAATGGACATTTCTAAACCGTATGTTGATAGCGTGTTTCTTTAAGAGGCATGGCTTCCCCCAAGGAATCATGGGATCTGTAGTTTTTACACCGCAGAGCTACAATTCCCAGCATCCTCGGCAAACTAGAAGTTGCAGGACTCTTTGCAGGAAGCCACGTGCTCTGAACATGTGGCTGTGACTTTAGAGCCATTTTTCAAGGGACTGAGCTTCTGGAACACAGTCAAGGAAGGAACAGGCAGACACACAAGGGCTGTGATACATTTTGAAATAGGTTTAAGGAAAAGGGAAACCTGCGGCTAAGATGCATGCAAAAAGACAGAACACAGTTCACAAGCAGAGACCCCACCCTACAAAAAAACAAAAGCCCCCCCCCCCATCTGTATATTTAGAAATGAACAAAAGGACGCACAACCGTTAGCATTTTGCTTCACCCAAGAAAGAAAATGTGTGGGTTGTTTTTTTTTTAAGAGAAATGAAGTAAAAAGGCTGGAAAGATGGAAAGACCAGCTCATGAAAACCTTCCTCGTAGTTGCCAACCCGCACTCAAAGCACGGCTGCGAGGCAGAGAGAAGCAGAACCTTATACAATGAAGCCTCGGAAAAACACCGTAACCTTGGAGACAGTTTCCAAGGACACCGGGGCCCTTAGCTAACAGGATCACAGCGCAGGGGATGGATGAACACAACGCCAGTTTTCCGAATGAGTTGGATACGCTATAGCAGAAGAAGCCCACTCCAGACTCCTCCACCTTCAACGCAACCAGCCTTCATCAGTCAAAAACAAAACATTGCTCACGTTGCAAAAACACAAAGAAAGGTGTTTCGTTTGTGTATTGTTATTTTCTCCCCCTTTCCGTGAACGTTCCTTTGGTGGACTATACAAGGCACTGTGACTAACAGAAGCCAGGCGATTATTTTCCCTTCCCAGATCCGTTGTGAGCCTTAAGCACAGGCACAGTTCAATAAGCTCTGCCCTAATTAGACCTGAAGAGTTGCCTTTGCTTCCCACGGACTGATCTTTCCCTCTCTCAATCCTCGGCCCGTCTGAATACAGGCTAAAGAGCAATCTGGAGAACAAAATTAGCACGTAAAAAATTGACATCCTCCTTGGAGGAGGGGCACTTTTGCCCCCAGTGCTTGAATACTCAGGTTTGCGGTTAAGGCTCTCCAACAACTTGTGGGATGAGGTTTGTTGCTTAGTCTCACTGGAACTGCTAATAAAAAACTCCCAACTCCTCCGTTATGTGCAGATCGGTCTGATTCAGCAACATGCGTGAGATCATTCCCATGGCTCAAATTTAGGCACGTCAGGCTTGCTGATGCGCCTGAGCCACAGAAGACCTGCAGTGGGGTCTTAGTAGCTGAATGCCAGGGGGGAAGTTCAGAGGATATCGCTTCTCCCAGGGAAGCACTATGCGGAGAGTGTGCACTTTTCTCTATGGAAAGATGCAGGATGAAAGATAAAGTGGATCACTCTTTTTGCCACATTGTCATTGGTGCTCAAGATATTAAATTTCCCACTGTGCCACTGATGCGAGAGCCTAGTTTAGTGTCTTCTGACAACACCCCCAAGTTTGACCCCGTTAGCACTTATGACTCCCGAACACTTACTTTTTTGGGTGTGGTTAAAGGCACCAAAAGATAAATTTCATTATGAGCCGCTATTTACTGAACCCACTGGAGTCCTGACTACGGTTTGGCCAACCGCGCAAGACTGGATTGAAAGGGTGCATCCAGCCAAAACGAGGCAGCTCATTGTTCTATGGAAGCGAAACACCCAAGGGAATATATAACCATCTGACGAGCTGTTTCCTTCCTGCAGCTCCTGCTCTCTGCCCTACGGCGCGTTTCAGATTTCTAAAGCCAGGAGAAATTTGGTGGCCAGGCTCCTTCCCTCCTCGCTGAAGCATCAGGATGGGGAAAAGCTGGAATGTGCTGGAAATTCTTTGCAGCTGTTAAAGGAGACCTAAGCTGTACCTCCAGTTGTCAGGCTGTGCTGTCGGTGGATCTGGTCCTCAGCTAGAGAGGAAACTCACCAGAATGCGATATGTATAAACAAGCTGGCCAGAAGCTGGGAGAGATCAAGAACTCACAGCAGGCATACGCAGCAACCAGCTCCCAGCTGTGCCTTTGGTTGCCCCACACCTGACATCCACATGATGCACCAGGTGTGGGGAAGGTGGGGTTTCTGGGGAAGGGGAAACTGGGACCCCTGTGGGCCAGAGGTCACCCACCCTGCAGTCCTAAGCGCTGCCAATGGTGGAATGGGGGAATAACTTCAACAGTGGTGGATCATGAAGCACAGCACACTGGAAGATGGGGCATCACTAGGCCAGTCCCCACCAACCTCCAACCAAGGGAATGGCATCAGGTTGCCAATCCAAGTGAAGGGAGAGATCAAAAGCTCACAGCAGGCAAGTCTCTAAAAGAAAGGGAGGCATGAGCATTGATTGTTTAATGCAGGCATAAACTCTGGCCCTCCAGATGTTTGGGACTACAATTCCCATCATCCCTGGCCACTGGTCCTGTAAGCTAGGGATGATGGGAGTTGTAGTCCCAAAACATCTGGAGGGCCGAGTTTGCCTATACCTGGTTTAATGCTATAATCAGGCTGCTTGCTTCGTTTAAGCCTAATTAAACAGCTCCCCGCCCACCTTCGGTTTCAGCGAGGTGTTTTGCAGTCTGGAGGTACTGAAGAAAGGGAACGGGGAAAGAAAGAAAAGCCCATTTTGCTCCACTGCGTTCTCTGCACCATTGCCCTCTCAAAGCCGCAAAACGACCCAGCCACCCTCAAATTGTCATCGTACCACAAAGAGGGTGTGTTTGAGAAACGGCCATTTAATCAATATAAGCTGGTTATACCCTTTGGAGGCTCTCACTCTCTCTGCAAACTTAATGGAGGCGCAAACAGTGGTAATGCCCTTTAGAAGAAGCAAAAAGAACCCCCCCCCCCATATTTTCACACTTTGAGAGCCCTCCACCATTCCGCATGTCTATTTTTATTTCACACTGCCAAATTTGACAGCCGAGTCATTCTAGGGAGAGGTCTTAAGGTTGTAAAGATCAGCTGCTTTCAAAGTGCCGGGGGGGGGGGGGGGGCTTCTTTAAGGGCAGACTCGCAGATTTAAAGCGAAGCCAGCACACGTTTAAAACGCACGACTCCACACCCCAATGAATCCTGGGAACTGTAGCTTTCCCCTCGCAGCGCTACAGTGCTCAGCACCCTTCACAAACCACAGTCTATTTGGGGGAAGTCATGTGCTTCAAATGTGCGTCAGATTTGCTTGAAAGCTACGGCGTGGATCTGCCCAATTGTTTCCTGCCTGTGCCCCAAAACTCAGTAATGGTAGTTTTGTCTGAGAATACCAGCAAGCAATTCTGAGCTGACATGCTTAAGGCCAAGAGTGCCTTGTCAGTGGGGTGGGGTAGGGGGAAGGAGGTGGGGAGAAGGGGACCCCTGACACTTAAACCTGGTTTTGGAAGTTCACCATGTGAGAAGTGAAAAACTATTCAAGACCTTGCTCAAAAAACAAGAGCCACCCAACAAGGATCCCGAGCCAACCCTGTCTCCTTCTGTCTTTGTCATCCTAGGGGCTCTAAGCCACTTGAAACAGAGGTTATCACTTGCAGGGGGCTGGAGAGATCCCTCCACCTTCATGAAGCAGACAAGAAATTTGCCAACACTGGAAGGACAGACTGTGCTGGTCAAATGCTACTCAAGAAACACAGTTTGTGCCTCAGTGCAATCCACGCCTCCACCCTACCCCCAAATCAGTGGATATTTCCAAATTCTTGAGAAGTCCATCACAGGGAATTTGCAGATTTAAAAAACATAGTGGCTTTCACCTTTTTGGAAGAGAACAGCTAGTCTAAAAACAAACGGTTTATATATACACACTTGAACCCAGTCTTCCCCCAAGCTGGAGACGTCTGGGTGCAGCAGACTACAACTCCCAGCCCCCAGCCAGCATGGCCGTGGATCTGTAGCCCAGAACGTCTGGAGCACTCCAGCCTAGGGATGACTGCCCTAAGCGCTGGCTCAGAACAGTTTCCACATCTATTAACAGCCCTCCCCACCCCACCCCCCACTGCCCCTCCAGTGTATTCTTCCCCTATCGAGACCAAGCCGAAGCTGAAGGAACAAAGTCCGCTTAAAGTAGGTCAGGCAAAATGAGGCCCGGGGGTTTGGGCTCAACGCAGTTGATCCAGAAGTTGGCGCAGCTGGCGTGATACTGGTGCCCTCCGTAAGCAAGTTTGAAATTGTCCGTTTCCGAGTTAAAGGCCTGCGGGGAAGAAGGGGGGAAACAAACAAACAGCAGAGTTAGGAACTGCCATGATGCTCCCATGTACTGAAACACTGAGCCACGGAGAGAGGCCTGGATGCTGGCGACGCACAGGTACACACTGACAGCCAACAAACACATTCAGTCTCTTTGTGGAGCTTCCTAACAGCTCGCAAGCCATCGCCATCAAACCACGGCCACAGCTCTGGGATAAACCAGCAACAGAGGATCCTCAATCTCCACTTTGTGTGATCGGAAAGAGCATTTAAAGGCAGCTCTTTTAAAGAAGTGGGAAGAGAAAGAGGCTGGTTGAAGGCAGAATCTATTTTGTTCGTTTATGGCACAGTGCTCCTTCCATCTCAGGCAAGGCAGGAGGCTATAAGACAAGGAGCGAGAGAAACCTCAGGCCTGCGGCCCTCTAAGCCTCTTTACCTGGCCTTCAGGACCCTCTCTAGGCCACACCCCTCACTGGCCCTGCTTCACACCCAAACCACTTGCTTTCCTGGCTGCAAATGTGTCCTTGACCGTGCCTCTCGCTTGCCTGGATGCAGAGGTGGCATGTAGACCCTGGGCTGCTGTACAAAGGTAGAATTTGGACTGAAAAGCTCTGCTTGCCCTTCCTAGACAGAGAGGGGACCTTTCGGGTGGCTGCATCCCAGCAGGGGAATGTTCCCCTTGCCCCAAAATTCATGTGAAATCTAGCCGGCCTGCCAAATCATGTGACAGTATATCAAGGGAGAAAGCATGGCGGAACCCTGAAACGGGGGCACTCCCATTAGGAGGCAAGGAGGACGCACTGCAAGGTTTTGCCGGCTTAAATCTAGCGTGGGAAACCACAAAGAAGCTGAAATGCACCTGAGAGCAGTTTCCGACTTGGGCGTGGCTGGCAAGCCGCTTTTCAAGGAAGCAGCCCACACACACAAACACCCCGGGGCTGATTTGTCAATGGCTGGGCAAGCAGGTGGAGTACTTTGGGAAGAGTGCTGCTTTTGGGGGAGTGGAAGAAATGCACTTGTTTTCTCGCTGGTCTGAAGTTGCAGCTATTCACCTCTCAGATATCCAGAATGCAAAGCACTTCCATGACTTTAAGAGATTCTATGTAATCGTGTGAGAAACAGCTGTAGGAGTATAATGACTGTACACCAGCTTTGAAAACAACCCCTAACTTTGCACAGTAGATAAAAATAAATGAAGTATCCTTGGGTAAAGCCCCTTAATTCGTTGCAAATGATGGAGCCCAGCTAGTCTTTGCTCCCATGGAGGAATCGTGGAACACACAGAACCCCACACCTTGAACAACACGCAGGAGCTAAGAGAAGCAGTCATCAGGATGAACTAGACCCCCCCCCCCACAATCTTGAAAGAGAAGGTGACCCCCACAGACCCCCCCACCATCAAAACCTGAAAAGTTTTTAACATCTTCATGCACAGTGAGAGTGGACGGCACAAGCCCCTCCTGCCACAAACACGCAAGGCGAGATAGGTAGGAGCCAACAACACAGACAACTTTTTCTGCCACACCACAACACAGACCACCACAAAAAAGCAGATCTATTCACAAAGCAACAGGCATGCCAACACGAGAAAGACTCGGTTTGTGCACAGCACTAAGCGAAACCATGGATTAGTGGGAATGTGCAAGAATGCAGGCTCCCCGAGAGGAGAGTGTCCCTTCTTCGATCCTCCTCTGTCCCAGTTTTAGGCTCAGCGCATCATCTGGACCCGGGCTTGCCGTTCATCTCCTCACGAGTGGTGAAGTATAGAACTAACTTTGATCAGAGTTTGTGGTTTGTCTAGAGTGAGACAAGCCATGAAACTGGGTTCAGATGACACGCTTGGCCAAACCATGGTTTAGCGGGCAGCGGCAGGACCAGAGGACGGAACAAAGCAGCTACTTGCCTCCTTTCTGGAAGGCCCACACGCTTGCAGGCTTGCACTAAGCATTCAGTTTGAACCAGGCCCTTTAGGGGAACGGACTCGAGTGCGAGTTAGTTGATTAAAATTGAGAGGTTAGAGAGAGGGAGAGGCACAGAAATTGTTAACTGGAGACAAACGGAGGAGGGTGGCAATGGTCCCCGCTACCACCTTGCTTAGGGCAAACATTAAAAGGAAATATATATATATATAGCTTTCACGGGTCCGTACTTCTCTAGGAGGTTCCTCCGGAGGCTTCTCTTCTTTCTGAAAACAACGTCGAAACCAGAAAAGGGTCAAAACATAATCGCCAGAAGAGGGGAGCTGGCTGCCAACCAAACTCGCTCCTGTTTTAAGAGTCCCCATCCCGCTCCACACAGGGGGGCTTTTAGAGCTGCTCCAATATATCCCACTGACAATCCGATTTTCTGAAGGCTGTGGGGCTTGTCTCTTACGAAGAAAGAAGATAGAGGCTCCAAGCCAGCTGCAGGGGACTCCTGACTCCAGAGTCAACCCTCCAGTTGCCTAGGAAATAAGTTACAAGTAATCGGGAACACCTGCGACCCGACAGGTACTGTCAGACTGCAACGCCCATCACTGGAGGGCATCACATTGTTGACTCTTGCCCTACAAAACAATGATGGGCAACTTGATATTCTCTGGATGTTGCTCAGCTGCAATTCTCATCCTTCCTGGGTGCTGGCCGTGCCAGCTGGGGCTAACAAGAGTTTGAGTCTCATATCTGGAAGGCCACTACCCTTTTATTTGAGGAAGACTGTGTTGCCTTGCTGGGTGGATCCACAGGCCCAGGGACTCGTACTTCTTACTTCCCAACTCTGTGGGCTCCACTAAGGCTGCCTGGGGTCTCCACCCGAGCTGGAAGCAGCAGCAGCAGCAACAACATGCATTCGGACGGGCGGCAGAGGGTGTTTCGGAAGGATCTCGGCTCTGCCCGCGATGCGGCTTTCTACAAAAGCTACTTGCGATGGGGTCGCTGGATGCTCCGGGCGCTTGTTAAAATTAGTGGAGCAAATGCAAGGGTGGAAGGCAGCAAATGCAAACAGGGGCTGAGATAGGTGGGGAGATGTAAAAAATGACGACGACGACACAGCCTCTACTTACTTTGCTTCGAGAATTTACATTCAAGAGGCACACCCCACAAGCCAGTTCTTGGGCATTTTTGATTCCTGGGCGAAGCATACAGGAGGAAAAATCGAGTGAGTTTTCGTCAGGCTGTAGGAGGAACAACAGAGGTAGGAATCAGTATATTGTTCATAAGAAGCTATCTTCTGCCTTCAGTCCTCTTGTTCTAAGTTATCTTCCATGCTCTCTTCTAGCTTCCAACTTATTCTAAGCTGCCTTCTACCTTCTAATCCATGAGCAGGCCACAGGTCAGATCAGGTCCAATTGCCTTCTGGATCCGGCCCGCAGACGGTCTGGGAATCGCTATGTGGATTGCCAGTGCACGAGTTATTTCCCCCTCCCTCACATGGTGGCGGTGGCACCTCCTCCCTCCCTCCTCCTGGCTTCTCCCCGCCCTGCCTAGAGGAGGAAGGGAGCTGGGCTTTGTTGGTGCCAGCAGCAGCAGCAGCGCTCGAGCGGCCGCCAATTTAAGCAGCCCCTCTCCGGAGCCCTTTCATGTGCTGCTCATTTTCCCGCTGCTGCCACCACCGCCAGCCCCTGCCACTCCCATGACACAGGTAAGCAGCCACTGGGGCTCGTGGGGCTCTTGCATCATTCCCTCCCCCCCCCAAAAAAATATAGTCCAGCCTCCCACAAGGTCTGAGGGACAGTGGACCGGCCCCCTGCTGAAAATGTTTGCTGACCCCTGTTCTAATCTGTTCTCTACCTTCTATCTTCCATGCTAACTTGGTTCACAGAAACACAGTCTACTATTTGTCCATCTAGCCTTGGCTGCATCATCATCATCACCGTCATCATCATTATTAAATTTCTGTCTCATGTTTTCACCCAAAGCAGCTCAGCACAGCAAAAAAGAAATAAAACAACCATTAAGAAACAGAAGATTATTTACAGCAATCGAAAAGCATTAAGCACATCTAAACAATCCGTATCTCCAACGGCACTCAGAGTCTGAACACTGGGAGCAGAGCAAAATATGCCTAAGTGGACCCACCACAAGAGACGTGCCACACAAAAGGCCTTACCGTTAAAGCAGCAAGCGACATGAAACTGATCAGGTTGTTCCACACTTTGTCAATGTCCTTCAGTAGTAGCTGGAGCTTCTCGCTACAGACGGCTGTGGCTTTGATGCCCAGCTCTACCCGTTTTGTGACTCTATAAACCTCGACGACCCCTGTTGAGAGACCAAAGGTGAGGGTGGAGGGGTCACAGGAGGCATGCCAACTCTCAGATGGCAGGGGTGAGGAACCAAAATGAATGTGGCCCTCCAGGCTTCTATCTCTGGCCCTCAGAATTCTCCCCGGGCCACACACCCTTGTATGCTTTTATGTAACTTAGTTGCAAACCACTTTGATTTCTGTTGGTGAAATAGATGTCTATAAACATTTTTTTTATAAATAAATAAAACAAGAGCAACAGAGTCTCACACAGCGCATCAACCACAGAGAAATCTAGGGGGTAGACGGAGGTGGGGAGAAAAAAACAAATGAGATTTCAGGAAATGAGAAAATATTTTTCTCCTTCTGCTTAAAAAAAAAGAGGCACATCCTAAGCAGATCTGTTGGGTGTCTTTGCTCCCTGTTTTAATTCCCCATCTTCACGAGATGCGGTAAAATCCATACCTAATAAGTACTCCATGCCTTGCGCAGAGTGGATCACTTCGGTGCAGACAGAGGAGCTGCTGATTCCGTTCAGGGTATCGTTTGCCTTCTTGATGACCTAACACACAAGAGATGTTTGTTTGTTCTGCTGAACTCAGGACGGTGTTCACAGCATCCCCAGGGAGCCTCCAGCCCAGACCTGCTTATCTCCAAAATATCTGCCACATCACGTGCATTCACATTATGCCAGAGAAGAGGAACCTCAGGTTGCATGTGGCCCTGGAGGTCTTGCCGTCTGGCCCTTGGAAACCTCCCCAGACCACCCCCTGCAGCAGCCCTGCTTCCCAACCCAGGTGGTTTTGCCTGGCTGGAGTGCGTCCCTGAACTCTGACAATGCCTCTTGCTTGTCTGGTTGGTGGAGGAAAGAGGGATGTGTGGAATGGGTGTAGAAACTAGCCTACTGTACAAAGGCAAAAATTTGCATTTGTTGCTCCGCCCACTGTTGCCTCTGGCCCCACCCAGAGGTTTGCAGCCGAATCACAAATGCATGTTTTGTTAGACAAGAACAGGGTTAGTACACAGAGAGTCCTTAAACTTCCTGGACAGAACACTCTCTCTGTGTGGCCACTTCTGTTGCCTCCTCTGGGCAGGAATTCTGTGACAATGGATATAACCCCTTACAGTTCCTTACACCTCTGAGGAGACTGTTTCCATTCACCTTGCTTCCAAGAGAAGCAAATGTGTCTCCGGAGGTTCCAGACACAGGCACCCTATTTTGAGACCACCAATTTTTATTCTGCTGTAGTATTAGAAATATTTTCCTGCAAACTACTTTGCTGTATTTTCTGCCTGCATTGAAATGTAAGTAAACCTTTTTGTTTATCTTGCTAAAAAACAGGTGGTTCATTCTCTGCAATGGGGGTGAAAAGGAAGGAGGTCAGAAGACCACAAATAAAAAGGGATAAAAAAGGTATAACTGCTTTATTCCTACGCTTCAGAAAGCTGCAAAACATGTGTGTCTATCCTCTGCTAGAAAGCCTGCTTATTTTTGCATTTCTCCCACACATGTGGGATAGGTGGTTTAAATTTTAATCTATAGATTTAATCCTCCATCCAATTTCACACATAAATTATTCCTCTCCACCCCAGCAGACGGTGGTTTCCCATTGCGGTGAGATGTACAGTCGTACCTTGGAAGTCAAACACCTTGACAGGCGAACATTTTGGCTCCCGAACGTCACAAACCAGGAAGTGATTGTTCTGGTTTGCGAACGTTCTTTGGAACCGGAACATCCGTTGCAGCTTCCGCAGCTTCCGATTGGCTGCAGGAGCTTCCTGCAGCTAATCGGAAGCCACGCCTTGGTTTCCAAATGTTTTGGAAGTCGAACAGACTTCTGGAACGGACTCCGTTTGACTTCCGAGGTACCACTGTACTGTATTTCTAATTAAATGATAGTAACTCTTTTCTATCTGTGCATTTATGAGTAGGAGCTGGTGCATACACACACTATCAAAACCTGTGACCATCCCACATGAGGTATACAAAGAAGAAGGACGTTATTTTGACATACTTACCTGGAGGGCACTTTCTAAACATCTCTGCCATTCATAGGCATATCTCTCACTTTCCTAGGTGGAAAAGAAGCAGCAGAATTCCACAGGTTTCAAAAATAAACAAATATCAGAACTAGTAATGACTGCCTTATAAGTGATTCCCACCCCCTGCTACACAGAGGTAGCAAAAAGCAAGAAAAACTCCCAGAAAGATGCAGGTGGTTTTTCATGTGGAGAGTGGGAAGTGGTCCATCAGTGTAATATACCCAAGCCCACACTGGTTGGAGGACATAGAAAGATGGGGAGAGTATCCTTTGGGGAAGGACCATAGCTCAGTGGTACAGCCCTTGCTTTGCATGCAGAAGGTCATAGGTTCAATCCTTGGCATCTCCAGGTAGGGGTGGGAAGGTCCCCTTGCCTGAAACCCTGGAAAGCCGCTGCCAGTCAGTGCAGACAGTATTGATCTAGATGGACCCAATGGTCTGACTCAGCATAAGGCAGTTTCCTATGTTCCTATATTTCTAACCAGGATGGCAGGGATCAAAAGCTCCAAAGCAGCACTATCCAAACACCAGCACCAAATAACATTGCAGGGGGCTGGACTAGACAGCCCTCAGGGGGGGTACCTTCCAACTCTAGAATTCTATGATTCTACACATTCAGCAATATCGCGGCATAGTCCTTTCTGGGATTCTACCACTTTGCACAGCAAGAAGGGGAAATCTCAACTCCAATATGCTCCCTCTCGATTAAAACACAACTCCCTTAGTATAAAAAACCCAGGAAGAGGAGAATGCAATTATCTTTTTTCCCCACAAGCAAAACGTTTTGTTTATAATGTCTGAGAACGTACCACACCTGCAATCTCTAGTGGTAACGTCCAGGAGATTCTATTGTGTGATTCCTACACGTATGTTCAGCTGTTAAAAGAGGATAGGCCTCCCGGAATTCCTCTCTGACAAGCCACGCTTCCTCCCATCAAATCTCTCCTTACCTCCACTTCCCCCGTGAGATCTTTGTACTTGTCTCGGATGACGGGCAGGGCTGGCTTCTCACTGAGGGTATTGGACCGATCTCGAAACGGCTGCTCCGGAGGTGGCAAAGGTGAGGAGCGGCTGATCTCTCTGTCGCCCAAACTCAGGCTCCGTTTGTGAGATCCTGGAAAGAAACACGACACATGAAAGTCAGGGTTGTGTGTGTGCCCCAGTTCTGAACAGAGCGTTAAGAATAAGAACCTCAAAAAGAACTTTTTGATAGTAAGAGCTGTTCAACAGTGGAACAGACTCCCAAAAGAGGTGGTGGACTCTCCTTCCTTGGAGGCTTTTAAGCAGAGGTTAACCGGCTATCTGTCATGTATGATGTCAGGGAACTGCCATCGGCTCAGGGGCGAGAAGGGGAAAGGTGGATGGATTACAGAGAGCCTCCAAAGATCATGGGAAGCAGCACTTCCTCAGCAGAGGAAGGAAGCCACGCCTCTAGTGAGGAGGAGCTTCAGGGCTCGGAGGATGCAAGGCGGTGCCAGGACACCTTGCCTGAGCAAAGCGGGGAGGGGGACGGTCCCCCTTTACCCAAGCCTTCCTTGCGCAGTAGGCCTCTGCGCAGAGAGGGGAGGCGTAGGCTGGGGGTCAAGAGACTAGTCTGCTGGGGAGGATTTAAGGACCGCCCACTCTCAGATTCTGCTAGTGAATGAGCAAGACATGGAATAGAGGCACTCTGCATTGTAAAGGTTTTTGGCACCAATAATAAAGCTTTAGAAAAGACCAGTGAGGCATCTTGCCTGATTGCTCTCAAGCAACCACCCGATAGCCATAACATATGATTTAGCTGAGATTCCTGCATTACAGAGGGTTGGACTAGACGACCCTTCCAACTTTACAATTTTATTATTCTATGAAGAGGAAGAAGAAAAGACCTTGGCCTCATTCACACGTAACACTAAGCAACAGTTTGTTCAACTATGTTTTATTAAACCATGGCTTAGCATTATGTGAGAACCCTGCCCAGTGGCTTTACTATGGTTTGTTTACTGCCAAAAAATTGTGATCTGAAGCCATGGTTTGCTGCTGTGTTACAAAGTTTGTTTTGTTTTAAATATGGTTTGGTGTTATATGTGAAGCCAGCACCCTTCCTTAACTATGCTTTGTTTGACCGCCCCTCCCCAGATGCTAACCAAGGTACAAAGACATGAGGCAAGAGCGATAGCAGCTAGAAAATAAACCAAACTTTGGAGAAAGAAGACATGGTTTGTTGGGTCATCTGTGGGACAACTCATGATTGAGTTATGGTTTGTTAAACGAACCATGGCTTTGTGTTCTGTGCAAACCAGGTCAATATGAATGTTGCACAGCGAGGCAGAACTCAGCTCCTTGAAAATCAAAACTTCAATTAAAAATAATAGCAAGTTACTTGCCCTAAAGTGTTAGATTTGCTTAATACTATGCAGGCTAGGAAGATCAGAGGCCAAATGTAGCTTGCAAATACTTTCCTAAAAAGCAGCTCTGCTGAATCAGAAGAAAGGCTTAAGTAGTTCTGCATTTTGCTTCTCCAGGATGTTCTGCATGCAGAGCAGATGCTTTAGCAGGGAGCAAGGTCCCTTCCCTGGCTGGGGCTGATGGGAGCTGTAGTCCAGAACAACTGGAGGCCAATGTAGCCACTCACCTTGAACAGAGAGGTCGAACGTTGCAAGCTCACTCTTGATCATTTCTTCACTCGATTTCACCTTCCCTTGGGAAGTTGCCAGTAAGAAGTCAAATTTGCTGATTTTGGGCTTCTCGCTCTGAAACTCTCCAAAGTCGTCGGTGCCTTCTTTGGCTGCTTCTACGGAGAGGCCAGCTGAGTCAGCCTCTTGGGGCGTGCCTACAGCTGGGCTTCCAGATGTCTCTGCCAAGGGCCTTGCAAACTCCCCAAAGCCTTCAACGTCATCGTCACTCTGGTCCGCAGACCGAGGGTCAGGTTCTTTGAAGTTAGCAAAAGGTGAGAACTTCACGTCCTGGAGAGCATCCTCACTTGCAAAGGTGGTGACTTTGGAAACAGTGGTCAAGGTGATGTTCTCCGAGCTGCCAAACAGAGTCTCTTTCTTCTGGAGGATGGAGGTTGCCAAGGAGGAGCCACTTCCTGGAGGAAAGGGCAAGGGGAGGGACTTCCTGCTTTGGTAGGCGTCGTCTTTGTCAGACCAATCATAGCTTGGGAAGCCACCCAGACTGGAGCCGTTGCTGAAGCTTCCAAAGGTGGTCCCTTTCAAGTCATCAAGATCTAGAAAGGGAGAGACAGAGAAAAAGAGAAGGAGAAGACCCAACCATTAGAGCACTAGTGACCAGTGTTTTCAGCAAACAGTGACACAAGTCAAATCCAAAGATGGTGCCATTTTGGAGAACACCAGAGTATCTCAAAAACTGGCAGCTCCCATCTGTACCTACTGACCTCTGAAACTTGTTCTATGATCCTCTGCAGTCATAAGTACAGTGTCTGAGCTCAAAGATCAGGGCTCAAAGATTGCTGTTCTTGTAAATCCACAGCTACAGAACAAGGGAAGCTGGCCCGACTCCATCTTTACTTGTCCTTCAGCAGACAGCTAAGACATACCCTTTCTAGGTGGCTTTCCTAACCACTGTGTTTCAACACAGCACTAGACTGTTCTTATTTTGCTTCGGGAAGGAGAGACACTGTGGCCTTCCAGTTGCTGCTGGACTCCAGCGAAGGCTGGTATATTAAGGCAAATGGGGCATTGCTCCACGTAGCTCAGTCTGCCTGCAGCCAGGCCTCACCTGCCTTCCTTCTTAAATACAGCTGGTTCACGGTGTCGCAGTGCCCATTAGATTCCTCCTCTTTAGCCTCAGTGCCCACCCTTGTACAACTCAGCAGGGAGGAGGAGGGTGGAGGCAAAACTGGAATTAGTTAGCCCTGTCTCCCACTGGCTCTGGCTTCACCTATTTGGGGCTCCCTGCTGTGTGCCCCACCAGTTCCAACGAACACCAGCCCTTCCACAGCATGACCAGTCTGGGTTGATGGGAGCTGGGGGTTCAGCAGCATCTGCAGGACCACAGCTTCCCCATCCCAAGGCAGGAGAGCCTGGGAAGGACGCTTCTCTGCCCCAAGACTTTGGAGGCCCACTGCCAGTCAGAGTAGACAAGACTGGGCAGAGGTTTATGGTGGGGATGGGGAACGTGTGATCCCTCCCAGATGATGCTGGACTCCAAGTCAACCTGGTGAGCAGACCAGGGATGCTGAGCGCAGCAATATCTTGAAGGCCACATGTTCCTCACCTCTGCTTTACATGTTTGACTCATTACTGAAAAGCCACAACCCAACCCTGCGGATGCCAAAATGCTAGGTGTGGGTTTTCTTTTAAAACAAACTTCCTCTGATACTAGAAGCAGCCTACAGCCCCCAGGACTAGACGCCATTGATAGGCTCTTCTCCCCTATAAAACCATCGCTACCTCTTGGCAGGCTCATGTTGCATTAAAACTTAAGTTTCATTCTGGATTTCTGGCAATGGGGCTGAAACACGAGCAGTGCTCACAGGAGCTTCCCTGACTTAGAAAACTGGAGTGGGTGGTGGGTGGGAATAAGGCTTCTACCCACATACCCTGGAACACATCCCCAAAGGCATCAACACTCACCTGGTTAGTGTGCGGCTGAAGCTGGCACAAACTACGGTTCGTTTCTGTAGCGGGACCTACCCTGTGGAATGCTTTGCCAACTGAGGTTCACCAGGCCATCTCTATACTGCAACCTTCTGCAACCTGGATGTTTGGGACTACAGCTCCCACCATTCCTAGGCAGTCGTAGTCCAAAACATCTGGCAGGACCCAGATGCTAAGGCCACTTTACCGTTTCAGGAGGCCAGCAAAAACCTGGTGGCTTTAAATGGGCTGGTCATCGCCCTTGTTGAAAGGCTGCCTGATAGTGTGGCAGCACCCTCACTTTGGAGCTCCCCTGCCTAGTGATATCAGGCAGGCCACTTTGCTGTACTCTTTCCAGTACTCTTGCTGAAAATGTTTCTGTTTAGGCAAGACTACCCATATATGTAAGGGACATGGGTGGCGCTGTGGGTTAAACCACAAAGCATAGGACTTGCCGATCAGAAGGTTAGCGGTTCGAATCCCCGTGACGGGGTGAGCTCCTGTTGCTCAGTCCCTGCTCCTGCCAAGCTAGCAATTCGAAAGCACGTCAAAGTGCAAGTAGATAAATAGGTACCACTCCGGTGGGAAGGCAAACGGCGTTTCCGTGCGCTGCTCTGGTTCGCCAGAAGTGGCTTAGTCATGCTGGCCACACAACCCGGAAGCTCTACGCCGGCTCCCTCGGCCAATAAAGCGAGATGAGCGCCACAACCCCAGTCGGCCAAGACTGGACCTAATGGTCAGGGGTCCCTTTACCTTTACCTTTACCTTTACCCAGATATGCAGAGTGTTGACATATGTTTTAATCTGCTTTTAATCATTGATATTAAGCATTCTTTGAAGATTTTAAATAATGGTTTTCAACCCTTTTTACTGACAATTCCGTTGCTTTATTCTTGTGAACCTCTCTGAAGCTTTCTTACAATGGAGTGGTGCATAAATCTCGTGAAACAACACGGGTGTTGTTAGGCGTGGTTCTTTTCTTAAATTCTTAGCCATTTTGGATTCCTTTGGGGTACTAAACCACTTTAAATGAAACGTTAAGCTGCCCTTTTTAAAGCTGCCCCTTTTACCAGCTTTCCCCACAATTCCTTGAGCGCGCCTGGCAAAGCTCATCTCCACACAGTTCTTTGGTGTGTTGGCCTTGCGGATAATCCAGTCATTGCCCTCAAATCTTCCCCCCTCTGGAAACTGCACCAGGCTGCCTTAAGGCCTGATCACAGGTACAGCCACAAAATCTGCATGGAATGCCCTACCTGCCCCCTCGCTAAGTACCGTGGTGCCTCGCAAGACGAAATTAATTCGTTCCGCGAGTTTTGTCGTCTTGCGATTTTTTTCGTCTTGCGAAGCACGGTGTCGGGAAAGTTTTGGAAAAGCTTCAAAAATCACCAAAGTCTTTAAAAACCTCAAAAAAGGCTAGCACACCGCGTTCTATGAGTTGCTCCTCGAAGTCAAGTCGCAACTGTATTAACGGTGTTAAGAAAAAGGAAACAAACTTGCAAGACGTTTCCGTCTTGCGAAGCAAGCCAAGCCCATAGGGAAAATCGTCTTGCGAAGCAGCTCAAAAAACAAAAAACCCTTTCGTCTAGCGAGTTTTTTGTCTTGCGAGGCATTCGTCTTGCGAGGTACCACTGTAAATGGTGCTGATCCATCAGAGTCTTTTCCGACCCTAGCCAATGGAGCAAATGCTGTAAGGAAATAAGAGCACACCTGTTGGATCAGCTAAGAGGCCCAGCATCCTGTTCTCATAGCAGTCAACCAGATGCCTCAATGGGAAATCACAAAGCAGGACCTGAGAATGGCAGGATTCTCCCTACCTGCGATACCTGGCATCTGGATATAAAATGTAGACATCATGGCTAAGGGCCCACAAGGAAGCGAAGGGCTTCCTGTTCTCATTGTGGCCAACGAGATGCTGGCGGGAATTGAGCACAACAGCGACTTGCAGTTCCCTGCAAACTGGCATTCAGGGGCATACTGCCTCCAACAGTGGTGGCAGGACAAAGCCATTGTGACTGGTTGCTTTCAAGTCCCAGCTGGCTGCCTCTAACTACTGCGGGCATATTAAGAGCCCATGGTTACTTTGCTAACATGGCAAACCTGCAGTTAAAACATGCGGGACAGCTGCAATAACTCCGTTAAAGCGCTGCCGCTTTGGACAAGGATGAAAGCAGGCCAAGATGTATGGGGCAACACAGACAGGGGAAGAAACCGTGAAGCACAACTGCCTGCAAACCTTACATTCTTCAGTGCAGGCTGTTTCGCTTTTGATGTGGATTATGTAACATCTCATTGTTACTCACAGGCTGTGTTCACGTACTAGATGTTCAAAGCACATGGCTTTCCCGGCAAGGATCATGGGAACTGTAGTTCACCTTGCACAGAGCTACGATTCAACAAACTTCAGTTCCCAGGATTCTTTGGGGGAAGTCACGGGCTTTAGACATGCAGTGTGTACACAGTCGCCGTGTCTACTGCCCGGCATGCACAAGGTCCCAGGTTCAAGCCTCGGCATCTCCAGGTAGGGCTAGGAATGGCCCCTACCGGAAGATCTGGAAAGCTGCTGTGAGTCAGTGTAAACAATACTAAAAGCTAGAGGAGCCAACGGTGAGACTAGGTGTAAGGCAGCCCTTTTTATGTTCCCCCATACCTGGAAAGAAGCCTTCATCTGCAGATTATTACAGTGGTACTTCTGGTTACGTACTTAATTCGTTCCGGAGGTCCGTTCTTAACCTGAAACTGTTCTTAACCTGAAGCACCACTTTAGCTAATGGGGCCTCCCACTGCTGCCGCGCAATTTCTGTTCTCATCCTGAAGCAAAGTTCTTAACCCAAGGTACTATTTCTGGGTTAGCGGAGTCTGAACCTGAAGCGTATGTAACCTGAGGTACCACTGTACTTTCATGGGAACCCCCACCCTAATTGGCTGGGGGGCAGGGGAAGGATGTTATCTCTAGTAGTGAACACTGGAGCTTCAGAAGAACGGGAGCTGAAGTGGGCCACAGAGAAGTATGATATGGGAGAACTCTGAGGTTTGCAGAAGGAGGACAACATCTTGAAAACAGACCCTAAGGGGGCCCAAAAGCCCTCCAAATATATATATATACACCAATGAGGACTAAACATGCTCAGAACCCAAAGAACACAGAGTGCCAGTTGGAAAGGAAGGGAGAAAATGGAGTTGGCACAGGGAGGCAAGTGGGATAGAATGCCTTGCTGCAGCAACCCAATAGTTTTGTGGAGGAAGGCTGGATGGTGCAACTCCTCCTGTTTACAGCGAAAAGGCAAGCAAGAGGTGGCATGGCAGAAATATGCATGGCAGAGAGAAAGTGGACAGAGAAAAGTTTTCCTCCCTCTCTCGTAACACTACGACTTGCGGATATCCAAGGAAGATGACTGTCCGGAGGTTCAGGGCAGATCCAGCAGGGCTTGTGCGTCTAAGAAGGGAGGGAGGACATACCTATCACCCTTCATGAATTGTCATCCTTGGCCCTATAATGCCCTAGAAACTGTGCCCAAGCTCTTGAGCCTGAGCAACGTGTCCCTCAGCCACAAACAGAGCTCTTGTCCATCTTTGCGTACTTGCTTTGACTGGCTGGCTGGCTTTTGCCACCACCTCTCCTCTCCCTGCCCTGACAGTCACTAAAAAGAGGAGAAACAGTTGCATAACCATTTGTCAAGAGGTTTAATGCTATCGCTTGGGGACCGGATGAGAACAATGCATGTTTGTCGCACAATGTGTGTTAACTGGCTTCCAATGTCAGGATGTCTGTGTTACGGACAACTCTTCTGTGAATGGCCAGCAAGAATGACATAATAATTGCTATCTCAGAAAACCGATAAATTCACTTCACATATCTCATGAAGTGCAGTCTAGTCCCCAAAAGCTTATGTTGTAATAACTCTGTTGTTCTTGCAGCAACAGACTAACGCAGCTACCCCTCTGGAAGATGTTAAGAGAGAGAGAGAGAGAGAGAGACGTTTTAAGTGGAAGGGGATACGATTGCTTTAAACTTTTAAGAGCTTTAAATTTTTTAATTTTTTTTGCTGATGGCAACCAGATGCATTTCTGGACTCTTTAAAAAAGTGGGGAGGGGGAAGAAAAACCACACATGCTCAGACTTTCAAAATATGCCAAGATAAATATTTATTTAACACAGCAGGACTTACAGATCGCAAAAGAGAACGCTATACAGGAGCTCGAAAGGGCAGTCATCAGAATCAAAGCATGCAGGTCAGTCTTTTTGCAGAAGAGAGAGATATCGAAGCAGATTCGAAAAGGCACATTCACACAAGGAAATATCGAGTTCAAATAAAGGTATCAGAGGGGGAGGAAAACTGACAGCAAAAAGTGGGGGATCTCTGGCCCAATTTCAATTTATGAAGATTCCTCTCCCCTACCCCCCAATAAGCACCAAGGCGTGGTGGTGGGGGTTGGGGAGAAGGACTATTGGCCTGCAGGTTCAAGAAATTATGCAATCTTCCATTAAATTTGCAGGCGAGGGTATTTGCCCTGGCTGCATTATTCAAAGACAGGGAAGGATTGGGAAAGAAAAAGACCCCAACACCAAGCAATTCAAATTGACAAGAGCATTGGAGGGGGGCAAAGGGTTAAAATTTGGCAAGGAAAGCAGCAGCAGTAGCCTGGTTGAAATTAACATGCAGCAAGGGCTTAGAAAGTTCAAAGTTTGACAGAGGTTAAACACCCCCCCATTCAAAATCTAGCCACATTTTTCATATTGGCTGCCTTCTGCACAAGGAATCATATAGCAAAGTTTAAAGAGACAGTATCCCCTTGAAAGAATTTGGAAAAATAAGTCTCTCTGCTTCACCCCAACCTAGAGAAGTTAAGGCAATTTGGCTGAAAGGGGACAGATTCTAACATTCCCCCCCCCCCACAACTGGCCTAACATTCATCCCTTCTTGTCACTTTAACTCATCACTGCCTCTAAATTCCTAGGTCCTTCTCTTTGCTGTGCCAAAACTGAAACATTCAGATAAATTCAGTTCTACATACATGCTCACTTTTTTTGACAGGAACCTCACTTGTGGAGGAACCCCGTCTGGAGACAACACAAAGTTAAGCGCCCAATGGCTGACCAGCCATTTCTCCTAAATCAAGGAATAAATATATAAAAGGGATACTGTCCCTTTCTGACATTTCAGTTTACAGACCAACAGGAATCAAAAGTCTACTTAAAGTATGTAAACTTCAAATAAAGTTATATAGACACTTGAACATTATCAATTCAGAGCTTGAAATGCTTCAGAACATATATACACACGCATATGGAAACGCCAGAGCACAAAAAAAGTTGATTTAACAAACAAGAATTGAGAGAATGATCTAAGAGACTTCAGACAAGGACCAAATAATAATAATAAAAAGTGTCTGGGCCAGAGCAGATGTAATACTTCCTGCCGTTTTACTATGTTTAAGGGATCACCCTCTGGCCGTACAGCTGAATGCAGCCATTTTGCGTGTTTCACCCTTCCCTTATCCCAAGTGAAGATACAAGCCATGCAGCTGCACTTAACCACAGTTTCTTGTTACACACAAACCAGGAAACTCTGGTCAACGGCTCCCAAACAAGCCAGGATTCCGAAACTAATTTCAAATCAAGGCTCCATATCCTAAGTTGCCTGGAAGCCTTTGGTGAAACAGCCAAGTCAGACCTGAGAGCAGACCTGCTGAAATGAACAGACATGGTTTTAAATAGCTTTACTCTGGAAATAACCCACACTGGGTGTCATCCATTAACCATAATTTCTCAGTCTGGAAATAAAGGGGAAGCCAGCAGGTTCCCGGCTCATCTCTCCACTTGCATAAAGGAAGGAGCAAAAGGGCTGTGCAGCTCTCATTACAGCTGCAACGGAGTTAACGGTGGGAAATGCTAACCAGGATTGACTCCCAACCGAGATTTGAGATGCTGGCTAGCCGTCAACTCTAAGTGGCAGCAAGGATGGTTAGCTTTGATGCAGCTGTAAGAGTGAACCATAGTTATGAATGGTGTGAACTCAAGTGCCAAAAGGGAGTCTCTGTGATCCATTTCTGAGCCATGACTGAGGTTAGGGCATAAGAAGCATTAGGACTGAACTGGCCCCCTTGAGGAATACATTGGAGTTGGCACTAGAAAGTAAGCTTCCATTGCAGTCTTGGAAAAGACAAAACAAAAACCAAACAAACAAAAACACCCTGTCAGCCTCCTGATTATCAACACTTAAAAAGGTTAACACACTTTGCATCAAAGAACATGATCTGCTTCACCCAGCGTTTGGACCCAAGATCCATCTCTCAACACAAATCAAACGGCAAGTGTCTATCACTGAATTGCTACGGACACCAAACTCATCTCTGGGAAACGAGCCACATATAAAGATACTGACACGATAAGATTAGAAAAATAGTAGGAAAAAAGTGCTTTTGGAAAAACCCAAAGTAAAAACTTCCAAGAACACACATTTTGTAGGTGCCAGGGAACTGAGCGACCCAACAGGCCTTATGCCCATGCATTTTAACATACAAAAAATGTTTTCATTCTTCACCAAGAAGAATTATTTCCTGATATTTTGCACCCTGTTAGAGGAATTCTCCATAGTTAAAGCCACCAACAGTCCCTCCCTGCCTTCAGCACTTAAAAAAATGATTGTAATATGGTAAATTTCTGCTCTACCCAATATCTTGGGGTGGGGGGGAGGGAATTTTAGTTCATGTGAAAATAAGTGATGCTTGCAGCAATAGCCTTCCTGCCACAAATAATACCAACATTGAATAATACTTTTTTGTTTTTGTTTCGGAACACTGCCATTTCTCTCCTTTTTTTAAAGGCCACAAAAAGCTTAGTTCGTTGTTTTCCCACTCTTATTTTTACAGGCTTAAAAAAAGCACAAACAAAAAACAGGGCACGTGTGTGACGTTTTAACGAGCTGCAAGCAAACTGGATTTCTATGCTTTCACTCTAATTTCATAAAGGAAATCTAAAAAGGAAAGGGAAAAAAGGGAGGAGGATTCCTACTATAAACAGTCAACACAAGATCCCCTCGGCTTCTGGAAAGCTTGCAAACGCATGAGCACCCACCACCACCAGTTGGCAGCCAAAGTCAGGACCTTGCGAGGTGGACCAGCCAAAAGGGCCTTTCCCATCTATACACCATGGAGCTCAGCGGGAAGAGGCTCACACCATTCGCTTTTTCTAGGTAGTTACAGTCACCTGATGCTTAATGCAGAGTTATGGGACAATTTCTATGGGGAAGTGTCTTCCACCGTACCAGTGGATCCAGATTCGCAACACAAGGTGGCATGTCCCATTTTTACAAAAAGTCAATTATTTGCACAGAGACAGGTAGGCTCCGTAAAGTCACAATGTGGGCATCAAGTATAGATTCTGATGCCGATACACACCACTGGGAACCTCCCCTTCCAGACTAAGGGCAGATCCACACTATGCATTTAAAGCACATTTAAAGGGCATGACTTCCCTGCCCCAAAGAATCCTGGGGACTGTAGTTTCTCCTGACAGACCTACAATTCCTAGTGCCCTTAAACTACAGGTTCCAGGATTCTTTGGGGAGGTGATATGCTTTGCATGTGTGTTGGACGTGCTTTAAATGGGTGGCTTGGATCTGCCCTGAAGAAAATGTGTTGTGGCGAAAGCATTCTGACCTTACAAAAGCCACAGAATTCTTTGGACCCAAGTACAGACCTTCGTGTACAAAAACGGAACGTAAAGCAGCAATCCCGGCCAAAGAGGCCTCCCCGTTCTGAGCACTGATCAGAGTTCTGCATTAGCCTTTTATTCTTCTCCTGCCAAGGGGTCGCCCATGCCCAGCAACTTGTGCAAATACAGCGTGGCAGCTATACTGTTCGAAGATTATGAGGGTGCAAAGGCTGCATGAGGCAGAATTTCAGAATACAGGTGGAGGGGCTGGGAACGGAAATTCACAATACAGACAGAGGGCCTGAAGAAGATGCTAACACTGGTTATGCCTTAAACTGAGAGTAAAATAATAATTAAAAAGTACGACTCCCTCACCTTGCGGCCATAGTTTAGCAGTACCTTACCAATGTTGCTAACCGTGGTTAAGGTTAACCTGCGCTTCAGTTTGATCAGGACTTGTAACCACTGCTTCAAGTGGGTATCAAATCCTAGCTAAACTGAAATGCCACATAGCTTGAGCCTCAGTGCTAAGGTATCGCTTCAATGTAGTTAAGGCAGCAATAGGGAGTTCGCCACCCCCACCCCCTGAAAAAAAGACTGGGGAAGGATTTGAGGCTAACTCGCCATCTTATAAGAGGGAGCTGGTATTACGTCTGCAGTGGGCCTTGGAGATGCACACCAAACTTCTTGAGAGATGTGCCACATTCACTCTGACATTGCAACCTTACAGATCTTCAGAGATGAATGAGGTCTCCAAGAGCAGACGGGTCTCTTTCCAAAGAGGAGCAACCCTTGGCACAGTGGGAGGGGGCAAAGGCTAACTTGCAAAATAGTTAGATAACACCTATGGAGTATTGAGGCAGCCTCTCATTGGCAGCAGTCTTGTCTCGGGCGCCCTCAGGGAGTGGCGCCATGGACACAAGAGGTCCGCCCCCCCCCCCCGGAACTGGGGCTGCTAAGAGGGCGTTGGCAATACTGCGGGGCACAGGATCCACCTCAAACCATCCAAATCGAAAAATTACGTTGGACGACAACAAAGAAAAATGAGTAATACTGCTTGGTTAAGAGATTAGCAGCTTGCCAAAGAACACAAGTTCAGAGGACTGGCATGTAATACTGAAATTCAGCTCGGGGAGCAAGACTTTTAGACATTTCCATTGCCTTTCGTTACCAGAGCAATCTAACTAGTTCCTCACCTGCGGCTGGCGGATGCTGACCACTAACGGTTGGCAAATCCAAAGAGCTATCAGACATGACATGCTTAAGGTCTCCTCCCACGTCCGCCAGCTTCATGTCAAACTGGACAGAGAGCGCATCTTCAGAGTCTTCCTTGCCCACGCTGCTGCCCCCGATGGACGGGAGGTCCAGAGACTTGACCGAAGCAGAGTCCTCTTTCGCATGCTTGAAAGCTGCCAGTTTGTCGACCAGGGATTTCTCGGAACTGGAGGAAAACTTGTTCGAGTGGAAGTCGGCAAAGTCGTCCTCGCTTTTCACGGACGAAGGGGTGTGGTCTTTCAGTTCTTCAAAGCCTATGCCAGGGCCGTCCAGAGACAGCTGTTTGAAGATGTCGTATTTGGTGGAGGCGGGGGCCGAGCTCTGACCGCTCTTCAGAGTGTTGGCCAAGGAGCCAGCGGGAGGAATGGGGCTGGCCTCTTGCTTGAGTGAAGAGCCGACGCTGTTATTGAAAGCCATGAAGTCTGCAAATTCATCCTGAGTGGCTGCCGAGGTACAATTCGACAACCCCGCAAAGAGATTGAAGTCGGCAAAGTCGTCGGGCAGGATCGAGCTGTTGCCGGGTGCCGGCAGAGTCGCAGGAGCGGCAGAAGCCGGAGGTGGTGGTGCAGGGAAAGACGGCTGCTGGGGCGAGTTGTAGGCGGGCGGAAAGGGAAGAGGTCTGTTCTCGCCGGCAGGGGCCAAGGAAAACAGATCGAGGTCCGCCAGGTTCAGAGGTGGCTTTCCTTGCGGCGGTGGCGGCTTTGACTGTGCAGGTAGAGAAGGGAAAGGCGGAGGGAAAGGTTTGTCTTTCATCGGCGGGTCTAGCGGAGAGATGCTGTCGGCGGTTTTGAAATCCGTGAAGCCGTCATCTGCTCCGGCAGACTTGAACTCTGCAAAGCTGTCTCCTGAAGAGAAGGGAAAAGGAGGAAAACGTCAGCAGGATTCTCGAGAGCGACATATGTGACTCTCTCAGCTGAGCAATAAACGTATTAATTCGCACAAATGCTCAAAATGGCTTACGGGTAATTTGTTTGTTTTGTTCACTTTCCATCTCAGTTCTTCCCAAGGGCTCAAGGCAAATTTTGTGTGTGTGTGTGTGTGTGTGTGTGTGTGTGTGTGTGTGTGTGTGTGTTGGCAGGCAGGCAGCAAGCACAAGCCGGTCAAAATCAAGCATTTTAAAGTCCTACAGATTTCAACAGGGGAGATTTAAAATTCTGCTGAAGATGACCATTCAAACCAATGGGACATCTTTGATCAATACATTTTCTTCTTTTCACATATATTTTCATTCCTGAAGTATTCTGTGATTTCCTGTATCGGGGATAATTTAATTTATCCTGGGTCTTTCTTTCATACGCTAGAATTATGAACAGAGCTATAGTCTGCATTTAATTCAGGCATTACAGCCTTTCAGTAGGAAGAATTTTTCACAGCTGCTTTTCCTGTTTTTCCCCAAGGCAGACTTATTCCCCAGTTTTGTATAATACACCAAAAGGACCACCCATTTCTGAAAAGGACTTCTCTGCCAAGTGGAAATCCCTTGTACACAGGGGAGCAGAGCGGGTTACAATGATAACAAAAAAACTAGCCTGCCCCAAGAGAAATTTTGAGCAAAACTACTGTCTCAAATACCAATGAAGTGATGTACACATGGGTAGCCCACATGATGCCCTGAACTACAACCCTCGTCATCCCTGACCATTGGTCATGCTAGCTAGCTGGAGTCTAACAAATATCTGAAGGGGTGTGTGTGTCACAGGTTAGCTACCCCTAATGTAAAGTAACTAGAAGAAATACAATCCTACGCAGGCCATGTTCACATGCGATCAACTCCCAGTTTAGAAAGTCAAGGTGTACACACACTTTGTGTAGCTGTTTTGCCCCCACTTCATTCTTCCCTTCACATGAATGAACCAACAAACCAGTGAGCCCCAGTTAACTATAGTTTCCTGTTACATCCAGACCAGGAAACCATGGCCGATGGCTTCCAAACCACCATAATTTGAAGCTGTGACTTAAAGTTGGTTTCCAAATCCTGGCTTGTTTGGAAGACATGAACCATAGTTTCCTCATTCACATGTAACAGGCAATAATAGTCAACTGCAGCTTCCTGGCTTGTTTGGATCTACATGTGAAGAGCAAAGCAGCTTTGTGCAGGTTCCTGAAGTCTATGCATCTCTCAACTTGTTAAACAGAGATTTTTATCATGGGCATGCGGCCAGTCGGATATGGCTAAATTGTGCTGTGGTCGTCTGGTTATTGAGAAGGGGTTTCCTAGAAGCCTGGGTAATTTGTCTGGGGTGGGGAAGGGAATCAGCTGCTATCACTGTTTCATAGGTGGGCACAAATGCTTTCAACATAACTAAAAAGCTGTGATTACACATGCTTAATTGTATTAGCCCATCAACAGTATTGTAATGAGCCTTGATAAAAGAAGAATACAGCTTGTCGAGATTACAAAACTGTAATTATGTGCTGTAAGAACTGACGCAAATTGCCTCCATTTGCATAATTTATACAAGTCAAAGAACTAGATTTTCTTCGGGGTAGAAATGTACCCCACCCCCCGGCAGTGTAGCGGACCCAAAGCTCTTAAGGCACTAGCTATTCAGAAGCAACAGCCCATCTGGTGGCAAAGTGAGAGAAGCTTCAAATTCAATTTAAGCATTTCATTTATTTATTATATAGTGAATCAAATTGATTGATCGATCGATCGATCGATCAATCAATCAATCAATCAATCAATAACCTGATGCCATTCCCCGAGTGTCCCTGATTTCACAAGTTAGGTGGGCAACTCTTATCGGGGTGGGGGAGAAATCCGATTCAGTTTTCACTTAAAGGCAAATCTACCTCATTTAGACTCTCTGAAACAACACATGACTCAAAATGCAGGTAAGCTTTCAAAATTCACACTGCTCTGAATTTTGCACTGCGCTTACCCAGCCAAGTAACGCGTGCAAGAGTGGTTGGCTAAAGTGTGTATAAAATGCTGACATTGGTGAAAATTAACTTACAAAATGCATCTTATATGGGGAGATTGCTTTGCAAAAATGTGTATTTTAGGCAAAGCTGTGTACTAGAATCTGCACTAACATCCCTATGAATCATCATGAGGACTTAAAGAAAACACACGCATCACACACAGTGCAAACTCATGCAGAAACATGGAGAGCTGAACTTAAGATTGCAAAAAAATAGAACCTGAGAGAAACAAACATGAATGAATTTGCCTATCCCTAAGTTATCATCTGGGTGGCTTTTTCTCTGGGGCTGCCTCAATGCATCAATTTCCTCCTCAGGTAACTTCATGGGGCGCCATCATTGCTACCAGTTCCAAGCCCATCACCTTCCTCATGAACTTTAAATGATCAATATCAACCCCTCAAAGCCGTTTCCCCAATAATGGTACTGCTTTTTACCAGCATCGCTTAATGGTTTTTTATTCTGCTTGGAGTTAATTATTTAGCATCAATGTTTTGTACTGTCTTCATCGGCAATGTAATGCTATCTCTTGGGGAAATAATAGTAAAAAAGAATTAAAAAACCCAGTTTCTCTAAACAGCTTGTCTCCTGCTCCCAAGATTGGTGGTGGCCAGCCTTCCTTTTTAAAGCTAAATCCACGTTAACGAATCAGGAAGGCAAGTAGATGGTTCCTTAGTGGGAGATAGTTGTGGGAGATACGTTTTACCTACAAAAAGCTTAAGACATAGTAAATCGGCTTTCCTGAGGTCCTACAGAACTTCTTGCTGGTTTTGCTACAGCAAACTAGCAAGCTCGTCCCTCTGGAAGTTATTAGAAGATGGTTTCTTGATACACAAATATCTCTGAAATGGAGTTTGGGGGAGATGCTACCACTCCAGATAAGGACAGCAGGCAGTGATGTCTATGTATGTTTGCAGTAACCACAGGAGCAGAGGGCTTTTTTGGAGTGGAGAGGGGCTTCAACAAGGAGAAACGGAGCCAAGTTATAGGCTGGAAGCTACTTTGGCTTATCTGATGTGGACCAGAGGGGTCTGCTGCTTGCTAGGTGTGTAGCTGCCCATTCCACAACTTATATGCTAACAGGAGGCTGAGCATCCAATCCTGGCACCCAAAGAAATGTAAGTGTGTCTGAATGGGCATGTTCAAAGACAGAAAGGCTGAACCTGTGCGAACAAGAACTGAGCAAGAAGAGCAAACAGTCTCTTGTGCAGTCTGGATTCTTGTAGGGGTATTTTCTGAAGCCTTTTTCACATACGCTCTTGGTCATGCTTGGGCACAACAGATGGCCTGGAAGCACGATGCTGGAAATCCCTGCCCTACTTCAGCTTTCTCCAGTTATCACCTGTGTACATGTTGTTACCTTAGAACAGGATGCTTAGGAATGTAGGAAGCTGCCTTATACCTGGTCAGACCACAGCCACATCTATCTCAGCACTGCTTACATGGACTGGCAGTGGTTCTCCTGAGTTCCAGGCAGAGGATATTCCCAGCTATATTTGGAGATGCCAGGAACTGAATCTGGGACCTTCTGCATGCAGGGCAGGGGCTCTAGACACTGAGCTACAGCCCCTCTCTTAAGACACTAGAGCTCCCTTACACAGAGCTAGACCACACAGTTGGCCCCATTGAATTCACTTAATTTTGATTAACCCATTCACCAGCAAGACATATTTACACAGAAGCTGCTGTTAAAATATGTCTACATTACGTGAAAGGTAATGCAATGCAAAACTTCTATCTATATCTACTCACACACAGAGAGAGAGGTTTTGCTTTATCATATTTCAAATCACAGTCACCACGAAAACAGAAAACCCAGTTAAGTCAGTTTCACAAATGCTGCCATAAGTCAACAGAAAGAGCAAATCAACGCTTCAGGCCAGTTTAAGCTGTGGCAAAAGTCGGCAAGATGGGGTAGCAACAGTCACCTGACTTCCAGTTGCCTGTGACGCTGCTGCATACAAGGATGGAGAGGAGGAGCAAGGGAGTGGTGAGGTTGATACAGTGCAAACACTCCAGCAGAGCCAATCCAGAACTCCAACTGGCTCCGCACCAACCTTGCACCTCCCAGGATGCAACAGTGATGTGGGTGTTTGGAGGTGAGCAATGCTGCTCCACCACCTGCTACTGAGGGAAAAGGTACTGAGGTCACATCAAACAGAACTCCTGTTACGCGGATCTGGTTCTTTCAGGTGGTGCAAACTCCAGCTTTCCCAGGTGGGGAGAAAAGCACCTTTGTGAAACTGACGTCAACCCAAACCGAGGCAAGGTACAGCAAAACTCAACTTACTGGTGGGCTGCAAGCTTTTCCGTTAGAAATGTAAGCTGGTGAAAGGGTTAAAAGTGACAAGAGGGCAATTCAAAACCAACTTCTCTTTCTCTGAAATACTGGACGGGCTCAGACGTTTTTCAGGCCAAGCCAACCCCTTGCTTGGTGCAACACTCCAACCTGATTTAAGGGTGCTGGAGATCTCAAAAAGCTTGCCACGATTTTGTGACTTTTTTGTTGCTGACCTTAATAAAGGTATTTTTGCAACTGTCGACTTTTTGAGTGATATGCCAGGCAGCTTCACAGATAAAATATTCTGTACTTCCTTCAGGGAGAGGCTCCCTAGGAAGTCTCCGGTCTTGGTGCTGACAAAGATGAAGTCCTGCTTAGCTTTAAAACTGTTAATGGCATTCCAAGTCTCCAAAGCAGTTGCCTCCAATTTTCACTGGTTACACTGAGACGATGGAAAGCTTGCGCTACAGTCCAGTTATTGAGAAACTGAGACTCGTAATGCGTTTCCCCTGGCCTCAGATTATTGAAATGCACACAACATCTGCCTGTAGCCTGTAGCCCACTGAGTTAATTAGCCATAGCATATTTGCCAGTCTTTTGAAAAAGGTGCTTTTAAAAAAAGGACTCTAGTCCATTTTGATCCAGGAAACTGCATCTTTCCCAGAAAATGTAACTACGCCGCCCTTGGGGACCTTATGGAAATGAGCTTTCCTGGAAACAGCCATGAGAAAGCTGTACTTTTCTGCAGTTATATAAAATGGCAATAAACTGAGAGGGAAGAAGGCTCATTGCAGCATTTTCCCACAGCCTGGAAGAGCAGAGGAAGAAATGCCTAGCTTTGAAAAGCAGCTGCATATTAACAGGCATTTAAGCCAGAACTTAGGGACGCAGGTGGCGCTGTGGGTAAAAGCCTCAGCGCCTAGGGCTTGCCGATCGAAAGGTCGGCGGTTCGAATCCCCGCGGTGGGGTGCGCTCCCGTTGCTCGGTCCCAGCGCCTGCCAACCTAGCAGTTCGAAAGCACCTCCGAGTGCAAGTAGATAAATAGGGACCGCTTGCTAGCGGGAAGGTAAACGGCGTTTCCGTGTGTGGCTCTGGCTCGCCAGAGCAGCGATGTCACGCTGGCCACGTGACCCGGACGTGTCTCCGGACAGCGCTGGCCCCCGGCCTCTTGAGTGAGATGGGCACACAACCCTAGAGTCTGTTAAGACTGGCCCATACGGGCAGGGGTACCTTTACCTTTACCTTTAAGCCAGAACTTACACTCGCTTCCTAACAGCTGGGATTGATGGAGGTTGCAGTCCAACAACTGAGGTAGCACGAAGGTTGTTTCAATTATTTAAAGTAGGGTGGCCCCCAATCTCTGAGTCCACTGACCCCCTTGATGAGCTTGCCACTGACCCCAACCCAACTTCTTAGGAATGTAAATGAGACAAAGTCAAGGAATATTAAAGGCAGCTTCCTTTTATGCCTTTGCATCTTTGTGGGGGAGTGAAAGAGGGGTGGTTAGAATTGAGACATTGTAAAAAAAAAAGTTTAAAAAGTGAAACTCTGCACCTCTAGGTCCCATTGACCGTGTGTGTGTGTGTGTGTGTGTGTGTGTGTGTGTGTGAGAGAGAGAGAGAGAGAGAGAGAGAGAGAGAGAGAGAGAGAGAGAGAGAGAGAGATGGGGGTGGGGGGGAAGAGAGGGAGTCAATATTCACCACTTCGGGAACCCTGGTTTAAATAAATGTCTACACACACAGTATTAATGCCCTGAGATTGGTGTTGGTAGGATTTTTGCCAAACCTACAGAGACCCTTTAAACAACCTGAAAAAGAAGCACAGAGTCAACAAGGCAAAGATATCAAGGTTTGCAAATCTGGCACACTTACCTAAGGGCTTACTCTCAGGCTGCTGCTCCAGCACTCGGAAAGCACTGTACTTGTCTCCATAATCTATTGTGGGTATAATTAATTTTTTTAAAAAAAGGAAAATTCAGTCACAATATAGTTAAATTAAGGCTGGAATAAAACACACACACACACACATCATCATCATCACAAGTTAAAAATTGGCACATTACGTAAAGTGACTGTGCATGACTGTCTTTAGATCAGCCGCTAAAGAAAGAATTCTTTCTGAGATGTGTTCTTGGGCACTACTTGAGAAAAATCAGTTGCTTTCTCCTTTACTTTTCCTGGTGATCAACATGCCTCTCCCTCCCCCCTTTGTTTCCCAATCCTACCTTGCAGCCTAGGCATTTTGTAGGAGCAGTTGGAAGCAGGGATTATGCTGCTCAGGAATCTCAACGGAAGGGTCATATTTCAGTGGCAGAGAACCTGCTTTACATGCAAAAGCTCTTCTGTTCCATGCTCAGCCTCTCCAGGTAAGGCTGGGAAAGACCCAGGTCAGAAACTCTGGAGAGCTGCTGCCAGCCAGGGCAGACAATACTGAGCCAGGCGGGCCAATGTTCTGACTCAATGTAAGGCTGCTCCCTAAGTAATTGAGTCCCACTGTGCTCAGTTGCGGCTTATTCCCAGTTATTCCATCCTCTCTCCAAAGGGCTGTCCGCTCTAGTTTAAAGAACTCTAAAGAGGAAGAGCAGGAGGGGCCTTAAAGTCACCCATCAACAGTTAGTGCCCGGATAAGACTCAGCAGGCACAGAGTCTAAGTTCTTCATCACATCGCTAAGCGATATGGCGTTTTTATTTCAATTTTAGTCACCATGTCTACATTTGCATCTGTGTATAGCAATCAGCAAGTGCAGGTTTTGTGCAAACCGGTGTCCCCCGTACAACAATCAATATTCCTTGCACATAGAAATCAAGGATTGCAAGGGCAAGGGCTTTAGCTTAGTGTTTATTACAATTATAGCCTACCTTTCCTCCAAGGAGCTTAAGGTGGTGTACAAAGCTCTCCCCCCCCCCATTTCATCCTCACAACAACCCTGTGAGGTAGGCTAGGCTGAGAGGCCCAAAGGTCACCCAGTGGGAATCTGAACCCTCGTCCGCTGGGTCCTAGTCCAGCACTTTGACCACGACATCACACTGGATTCAGATTTACACCAAGGTTATCTGTATATCCCACCTCTCCTCTAAGGGGCTCAAGGTGGCCTACATGGATCTCACTCTCTCCATATTAGCCTGACACACGACAGCTTCATGCTTGGATCTGGTGCATGAGGAGGGAAAGGTAAACCTGGTAAATGGGGATAGGCAGGGCCGGCCCACCCATGAGGCCAGGGAAGGTGGCTGCCTCAAGCGCAGCAGACCCCAAGGTCGCTCTCTCTTCCCCCCTTGTTCCTGATGTACACCTCCACTCACCCCTCCTTCCCTGGTGGGGACCGAGGCAAGGGGCTACATTTTTTTGTTCGCCTCGGGTACCAAAATGTCTTGGGCCACCCATGGGGAAAGGAGAAGTGTTCTCAGCACCACCACAACCCTTCCTAGACAAGTGATCAACCCACTAAAGGTCATAACAAAGAGGAGTGCACCGATACTTTAGACAGCTGCTTTTTTTACCTCCAAGCGAAGCTGTGCTTTCTGTAGCCTTCTCGGTGGCAATCCCTTTGAAAACGGCGTACTTATCCACAGCGGGCGGCACCTTCGCGCCGGAGAGCGGGATCAGCATTGGAGGGGCGCTGCATAAAAAAGCAAGGGAATGGGAAAATGTGAGGAGAGGTCTGGGCACAAAGGGCCTTGCTCCCGCAGAGACCGGCTCAGTTGTCAGAGAAGACATTCTCAAGCTTTGCATTAGGGTGGAAACGGAGTCAAAGGAGGGACTGGGAGTGATCTTGATGCAAGAACAGCTTCTGGTGGCCTGAGAGGGCACTTCTACTTGCGGCAGAGCACAGGGTAGGACTTCTACAGCAATGGGGGAGAAACCTCAGACTCTCCAGGTCTCTCTATCTGGCTCTCAGAACTCTCCCAGGCCTGAACTCTCCCAGGCTTCACATTTGAACCAAGATAACGCCTCTTACCAGTCTGGAGGTAGGATAGACAGGGGGAGGGGTGTCAACTAGCCTACAGTAATATTTACATCCTTTGCCCCTCCCACTTTTGCCTCTGGCCCCGCCTACCACTGGCATGTGACCTCCCAGGAAGCTAGTCCAGAAGGCATTATGGCCTTTGGGCTGGAAAAGGTTCCCTACCCCCATTCAAGGGTGAAGAAAACCACACACACACACACATATATAATCAATGCTGAAATTTATGCTGCAATATTTCCTTACAATATTTTTAGGGTAAGAGAGGGAAGGAAAAAAATCAGTAACAAGCTGCATGATGTTCCCCCACCCCTTTACCACCTACATAGATTTTGCTCTGAATTGACAGTCCCTACCTTAAGCCGAAAATCATCCGTTTGAGTTTAAAAGGGAGGGCAGAGCAATTAGACGGGTGCAAAAAAAAATCCAGGCAAAAAGGCAGAGGATGGAGATTTCTGGCCCACCCAGAACCTGTCTTCTTGCATCCTTTCCTCACACACCTGTTCCCTCTGTCATCCAACCCCCCCCCCTTCTCATTTTGGATAAATCCACCATTTCCTCTCTTATCTTTATTTATTTGAACAATTTATATACAGCTTAATGACAACCGTCTCTAAGTGGTGTACAAGAACCCACAACACAGATAGATAAAAATCAATCAGAACTATAAAATCTGACTTTAATTAAAATGCCTGCTGGAATAAAAAAAAAAATCTCTTTTGTCGGCACTGTAAGTTCAACAGGGAGGGTGGAAGGCGATGTACAAAATTCAATAGAAACAGCTAAAAAGCAGTTAAATACACACTGATCTAGTTGATTACGCATCAAAACACTGCAGCTCCCATGCAAATCTATGTTTTGTTGTGGTGGGAAAAAGCAAAGCCGCCCTGGATTAGCTTCACCGCACGACTCACATATTTTATCTCCCTGCTGACAGCTTGGAACAGCATCCTCGACATTAAAACAACTCATGCTTTTGTTTAACCTCAAATCCACGCCACCAAATCGAAAATATGGATTTCTGTGGGATTCACAGATATAGGGGTTTTGTTTTGTTTTTGGAAAAAATGGACTGGGAGCAAGACACTTTCAAATAAATCTCCTTATCAGTGGCCTACAAGCTGAGCGGTTCACAGATGCATGCTAATGGGGACCCATGAAGCCTGCAGAAGGGGGAAGAGAGAGGGACTACACAAATAAAGAGAGCAAGAGGCAACATTTATGGAAATCTTATGCAAGTTCACACCGGGAATCTAGCAGGATGCTATATGGCAAGTCTAATCACCAGCTGTCTGTAGAGCTGGAGACTTCCCCCACCCCCCACCCCTCCACCCTCCAAAAATAAGTCTTTCAAACAATTAGACCAGCATATTAGACTGCAAACGATTACGCCACTCCAGAGGGGAGGTGCAGTCTCACGGGACAGAGACGCAGGTGAGGCTTTTCCAGGAAAAACAACCTCTCCCTTCCACAGCTACATATCTGCTGACTCACACCCCAATTAGACCGTCACGGGAGGACATTTCCTGTGCCAAAGACGAATGGCTGCAATGCATTCTGCATATTTATATGTATTGGCTTCTAAGTGTAAGAGGAAAGGTAACATGCAATAAAAAAGGCAGCTAGAATGGCTAAGTCGTAATTGCCGTGTTTATGGTATATGTCATTATACTGTGTTAAACGTAATTACTGTTACTTATTGCAGTAAGATCAGCAATTCATTTCAATGCAAGATACAGTGAAGAAAACGGGGAGCTGTCTTATATCAAGTCCGACCATGGCTCCACCTACACTGACAGGCAGCTGCTCTCCAGGTTTGTCTCCCAGTCCTAATTGGAGATGCTAGAGATTGACCCTGGGACACTTGGCAGTGCAAAATAGATGCTCCACTACTGAGCCACAGACCTTCCCTGGTGGGGGGCAAAGCAAGATTCCAGTCATCACGGTTCTGAATTATACCTGCTCTCCAAGGTTTCAAATGGGTTTTCCCCCCTGGCCTTACCTGGAGATGCTCGGGATTGAACCTGGGACGTTTTGCCTCCCAAAGCACATGTTCACTGAGCTATAATCGTTCCCCATTTACAACAGAACTAAACAGTGGCTCTCCTACAAAGCTTGGGCATGACTGGCCTAAAACGTAACTGGATCCGATTTAGAATGAGGCATGGACATAGTCCTGTTTCTATGCCTCCTAAGTGGGAAGATGTGAAAAGCTATTTTTGTTTGTTTTTGACACACAAGTATATACACACTTGCCAGCAAAAACCCCTACAGTAAAAGTACGTTTTAAAAATCCTCTACCTGCTCTGCTGCTGTGCAGCACACGCCTTGCTTGATCCAGATACTTCTCCCTGGAAATCTGTAAAGGTGTCATCAAGCCCCCCAGACTTAGAAGCGTCCTGGAAATCTTGGAAGTCGTCGTCATCCTGTTTGGCTGCCTAGATTAATATGAAATCATAAAGTCCCCTTTCAGGGTGAGAGCAATCTTATACCTAGCTGCTTTGAATTCTTTAAAACTAACACTACTATGCTATCTACGTATTTTGTTATTTATTGGCTACTCCTAAAGTTCCCAGGAGGCTTCCAATAGCAGAGATGCACACTTTTCCTTCTCTCCCATTAAAACCAGAAGCATGCTTTGTTCCTACACCCCAGAAGATTTGCTTTCATAGTGCACAGGAAAAAGAAGCGTTCCGGGAGATGATGGCGCCAGGTCAGGTCTCCACTGAGTCTCTGCTGTGTGAGTAGGAACTCTAATTATCAAATTACTCTGATAAAAAGGCTCAACCTATGAAAATAACTGCCAAATTTTATCAGTAAAAGACTCTGGGAGCTGTCGGGTGGACTTTCAAATCTCCCCTCCCTTTTGAAGCTACTTAAATCAACTTTGAACTCCCCCCTTGCAAAGCCCTTAAAACTGTGGGCTGGATAAAGTAGCCCTATTTATTTCTGAGTCCGAGCATGGTACAGTGGTACCTCGGGCTACATACGCTTCAGGTTACATACGCTTCAGGTTACAGACGCCACTAACCCAGAAATATTACCTCAGGTTAAGAACTATGCTTCAGTATGAGAACAGAAATTGTGCTCTGGCGGCGCAGCAGCAGCAGGAGGCCCCATTAGCTAAAGTGGTGCTTCAGGTTAAGAACAGTTTCAGGTTAAGAACAGACCTCCAGAACGAATTAAGTACTTAACCAGAGGTACCACTGTACTTACAAGACAATGTTGCAAAGAACTGGGGATTTCACCCACAGAACCTGTAACAACTGCCCCACAGAAAAAACAGGCCAAAATTTCAACATACGGTACTTTCAACCCAAGGCTAATGAAGCAAATAATCCAGGAAAACTCCAGGCTCATGAGTGGTCTGTTGGCCACACCTGGATTGGAAGGAGAAAGAAGCGTCGGCTCCCAGAGGAGGGTGTTTGTAGAGCTTCCGCATAAGTCACTGTTCAAAGCACAGCTCTTTCCCATGTCAGTGACTCATGCAGAGAGTCCTTCCAAGGAGTACAGAATCGTAGAGTTGGAAGGGACCATAAGAGTCATCTAGGCCAGTGTTTCCCAACCTTGTGCCTCCAGCTGTTTTTGAACTACAACTCCCATCCTCCCTGACTAGCAAGACCAGTGGCAAGGGATGATGGGAATTGTAGTCCAAAAACAGCTGGAGGCACAAGGTTGGGAAACACTGATTCTAGGCCAACCCCCTGCAATGCAGATATCTTTTGCCCAACGTGGGGCTCGAACCCACAGCCCTGAGATTAAGAGTCTCACGCTCTACTGACTGAGCTATCCCAGCTAGCAGTCATTCTGCTGCATGTCTGCATCAAGAGTGACTGGGTGATCCTATCGCACTGCATACAGATGCACAGCAGAGGCAAACTGTAGTTAAACATAGCTGCATAAAACCCATTGAAATGAATGGACATTGTTAATTCGTTTATTGAAAAGCATTTATAAACTGCTTGCTTTTTTAAAAAAAACCTAAGTTTTAAAAAACAAACAACATATTGTTAGAACATTGAACAAAAATAAAACAGCAGTATTTAAAAACAACCACCACAGGGCTGTATCCGACTAAGTTTCACTCAGAACAGACCCCTTGAAATGAAAGGATCTAAGTCGATAGTACAGTGGTACCTCAGTTCTTGAACATCTCCATTGATGAACATTTCAGAACCCGAACGCCAAAAACCCAGAAGCAAATGCTTCCATTTTTGAACACACCTTGGAAGTCAAATGGCTTCCGCTGTGTGTTTTTTCAATTTTCTCAATTGAATTTGCAGACAGCCCTTTGTGCCTCAGTTTTCGAACGTTTTGGAACTCAAACGGTCGTTCGGAATGGATTACGTTTGAGAACCGAGCTACCGTTGTACCCTTTAACTTCAATGTGTCTACTCTGAGTCAGACCAACACTGACTACAACCCAATAAAATTTAAAAGAAAAGAGGCACTGAAACACAATGAAAGCCATCTAAAAACCCCGTAATTTATATGGGTTCTAAGCTGCCTTGCATACAGTCATGCGGAGAAACGGCATGCAGGTTAAAAATGAAGCACAAATACTTCAAAACTGAAAGCAAACAAACAGGATGTGAGAACGGCAAATGAGCATTAAAAGAAAGAGACATGTTCACGCTCTGTTGCTTAAATATTGGCTGGAAAGGACAAGTTCTTGCTTAAATCCACTTCAAGAAGGATTCTCGCTTATTGCATGGCATACGCGGCACTGACCTGGCTTGGAGGGTAAGGCGGCATGAACCCGCTGGGCGCCGGCGCTGAAGGTCCCGCCACTGGTGCAGCCATGTTGATCCCCACCACGGTGGGCGCCATACTAAGAGGCATGGAGACGGGAGGCCCCGGCGGCATCATCGACTGCTGGCTCACCGTGACAGGGATTGCCATCGGGAGCCCACTCAGTGTAGGGAGCGGGGCAGAGGGGAACTGGTTCAAACCGTCGGGGCTCATAGCCGGAAGGCCTCTCTGTAAGCGAAAAGAGGGGGCAGGGGGGAGCATTAATAGACAGCAGCACTGTTCGTATAAGGCGCTACAGTGGTACCTCGGGTTACATACGCTTCAGGTTACAGGCGCTTCAGGTTACAGACTCCGCTAACCGAGTTATATTACCTCAGGTTAAGAACTTTGCTTCAGGATGAGAACAGAAATCGTGCAGCGGTGGCGCGGCGGCAGCGGGAGGCCCCATTAGCTAAAGTGGTACCTCAGGTTAAGAACAGTTTCAGGTTAAGAACAGACCTCCGGAACGAATTAAGTTCTTAACCCGAGGTACCACTGTATTAGAATGGGAAGCAAAAGATGAACAAGTAGTAACTTCAATAACACACTGAGCAATGGATATTGGTCACAATATTGAAATGTCGGCATGGGAGCGGTTGTGGAACACAGAATTAAAGTTTACATCAAGTTATGGTGTGAGGGGGAAATTTGTGGAAATGATTTATAGCAAAACTAGCAAGAATGTATAAATCGGAATCAAGCATTTGTTAGAAATAAGGGAGGTATTTTTTCCCATGTGTGGTGGACTTGTAATAAGGTAAAAGCCTACTGAGAGATGATGTGTAATGAATTGAAAAAAATGTTTGCAATAACCTCAATTAAAAAACCAGAGGCTTGGGGGAGGGGGAATTATGGGATTGGAGTTACCTAGACAATATAAAAAATTATTTATGTATGTGACCACTGCTGCTCAAATGATTTTTCCAACTCTACTGAATTGATACAGGACTTGGTGTAATTTTCCACCAATGCCTGGGGGTGCAGCAAGCCATTTGGAGACTGGCACATCACTGTAGCAAAGGGGGTGCAGAATCTGGCCAGTTTCTTGGATGCAGGAGCGCTACAAGCTCTGGACCACAGCACATCCTTTCCCGCTTTTCTAATAAGAGGTGCACAGAACCCACTCAAAAGATGTGAGCTGACCTTCCCCCAGCTTTGCCTCCCACTGTTTAGTCGCTCCTACCTGAGTTACGGCTATCATCGCCAGAACGGTATACAGCTCTTCTTTCGTAAGCTTCCCAGGAGTGGTGCGGTTGGCCAAGGCCCATATTTGCCCAAGTGTCTCCCTCGGAAGTCCAGATGACATCAGGATGGGATAAAGTTTGCCAGTGTCTATTCCAGTGGGCGTCATAGTGGTTTCTAGAATTTTCTTGTACAGATCTGCAAAGAAAAAAGCCATCATTGGACTTCGCATAATCAGGAGTTGCCAACACATAAGAACCCAAATTAGAGACAAGATGAACTTGGACTTGGACACCAGCAAATGCCAACCCTCCAGCTCCACTGTGGAGCTGGAAAACAACCAGAGCATGTACAGAATTCTACATGGAATTATAACAATAATAATAATTGTACCCCACCCATCTGGCTGGGTCTCCACAGCCACTCTGGGTGGCTTCCAACAAAGATTAAAAATACATTAAACTGTCACACATTAAAAACTTCCCTAAACAGGGCTGCCTTCAGATGTCTGTTGTTTATCTCTTTGACATCTGAAGGGAGGGCGTTCCACAGGGCAGGTGCCACTACCAAGAAGGCCCTCTCCCTGGTTCCCTGTAGCTTTGCTTCTCGCAGGGAGGGAACCACCAGAAGGCCCTCGGCGCTGGACCTCAGTGTGTGGGCAGAACAATTCTGCAACATGTGTGGTTTCGTGTGGCCTAGCAGTTAGAGTGTCAGGCTGAAACCTGGGTTCAAACCTCTACTCAGCCACAAAAGCCCACCGTGACCTCTTGGACCAGCCTTAACTACTTCACAGGATTGTTGTGAGAATAAAATGGCAGGGTGGGGAGCGGGAGAGAACAGACCACCTGAATGAAGCTTATAGACCCTGTTCTAAATGTTTTCAGAAGGTTTTTAGAAGAAGAAGAGGAGGAGGAGGAGGAGGAGGAGGAGTTTGGGTTTGATATCCCGCTTTATCACTACCCGAAGGAGTCTCAAAGCAGCTAACATTCTCCTTTCCCTTCCTCCCCCACAACAAACACTCTGTGAGGTGAGTGAGGTTGAGAGACTTCAGAGAAGTGTGACTAGCCCAAGGTCACCCAGCAGCTGCATGTGGAAGAGCAGGGAAGTGAACCCAATTCACCAGATTACAAGTCTACCACTCTTAACCACTACACCACACTGGCTCTTTTTACATGTATTAGCTATGTTCCTACTTTAAATGGTAGTGTTTTAACATTTTGATGCTCCCAGCCTCCTTTGGGAGAAGGGTGGTATAAAAATTCAATAAATAAAATAAAAGTGAGACGCCCTTAGCAAGCCCAGTTTAAAATCTAGTGTTGCCTACTAAGCACTTAGCACAGAGTCTACATACCAGTCCCCTCACCTGCAGAAAGGGCAAATCATCTTAAGAAATAAGCTGGTTTAATTACAAGGCATCCAGAATGGGAGGTGAGCTTGCATGACCTTTTCTAATACCTTCAAAGGCTATTCCTGCTCAGTTTCATCATTGCCATTAATATTACCTGGAACTAAATTATCATTGTAAATCCAGGGAGGCATCAGTTGCTGGATTGGATCCTGGGAAGGGAAGACTCCGACACCTAAAAGGCACACACACACGAAAGGAAAACTATATTTAGGAAATATCTGCAGCGAAATGACTCATCTGGAACACTTCCGTCATCTTATTTCAAAGGAGGAATCGCCTCACTTGCAAGCAGTCCGGAATAAAATGGCACGCTCAAAGAAATGAGGGAAGAGACTCTCCTTCTGTGCACAAATCAAGCTTTAAACACTCTGTATATGCAACAGAGCCTCTCTACACAGAGCTCTTGGGAAGCATTTCTAGGACTGCTGGAAATTTAAAAAATAAATGCAATTCAGCTGAGCGCTGGCGGGACCAAGGACCAGCTGAGCGCTGGCAAGGAGACCAGCCTTCTGAACCGAGGCCAATGACAGGCAGAGACAGAGCCAATGGCAGGTGAAGCCACCCTCTGACTTGTTGTAAGTAAGAAGGCAGGAAGACGGGGGCTGCCTGAGGTTGGTGGGGCAGAGTCCTATTTGCCCTAATGGATAAGCCTCTACGGCAACTGGGCGGGGCTTTTCCATTTCTACAAATCGCCATAGTAAGAGCAATAGCTTTCCTTAGCCATACTGAGATTTCTCCTGAAGAGGAGTGGAGGGGTAATGTTCTGGCCAGAGAAGTCTAAACACACACCCGGCCCTCAGAGCCTCCACTCCTGCAGCTGCAGAGTGCCAACTTCTGCAAATGCCTCTCCTCAGGAATCAAATGGAACTGAAGAGGCTGCTTGAGTGATGCTGGCAGCAAGCACTTGTACGGCCATCATTGTGGTGGTGGTGGTGGAATCTAGCATCTGCAAAGAGCGATGGCCATAGAGTCCATCTCGAGTTCATTCCACACCACTGCCACTTCGTTTTATAGCTGTTCTTTAAGCGGGCAAAACCCTTAATTTGCAGAGGTTAAGTGTTAAGTGCTATCACTGCTGTTAGGAGAGAGGCCACCTGAACAGCAATCTAGGCAGTGCGCAGAGAACTAAACAGAGAAGCGGAAATACTGGGACAGTTAATAATGGGTTCTATTGCTCAAATTACGTTTGTGTGAATTATTATAGGCAGAGTCCGTCTAGCTCAGTATTGTCTGCACTGACTGGCAGCGGTTCCCCAGGGTTTCAGAAGGGGGTCTTTCTACTTGGAGCTGCTGGGGGTTGAACCAGGGACATTCTGCACATGCTGCAGCACTGAGCTACATCTTTCCCCTTAATATTCCACTCCTCCTGGTGCTGCATTTAGTAGGAAGACAGCGAGCTGCTTTGTACCAAGTCATATTGTTGGTCTGCTTAGCCCTGTGTTGTCTACACTGACTGGCAGCTGCTCTCCAGGGTTTCAGTCAGTGGGCATTCCCAGTCCTATCTGGAGATGCCAGGGACTGAACCTGGAACCTTCTGCATGCAAAAGCAGAAGCTCCACAACTGACCTATGTTCCTTCTCCTATCACCTGCCCATAAGTCCACACCATCCATCAACTTCATTCATGGTATTGGGGTGCCTTTTTTTGCTGTTTGAGGAGATGAGGTGTTTATTCCCCCCCCCCCCACTCCACAAGGTAAAAGACAGCTAAAGACAAGAATCAGAAGAAGGCATGCATGATTGGAAGAACTTTTTTTCTGCAGGATCAAATCTTATTCAAAGAAGCTTGTTAGGTTTTGACCCTTACAGGTTACAAAGTTTGAAAAACAGAAGCAGAACTTGCGGACGTCACATGTTAAGTCAGGAGAATCGGCGCTTCGCTGTTATAATTCAAGCAGGGGTTCAGAGCAAAATCACCCGGCATTCGTGTTAAAGAGGTTAGCATGTTCAAGCAGCACTGGAGCGTAAGCTCTGCAAGAAACAGATATGCTCACCACGCTCTTGGGCTGACAGGTTTTGTTCTGAAGCCTTGTTTGCCTTTGAACTGGGGCTGCCGCTCGGGAGCGCCCCTACGGGCTGCCAGTTACTGGCCCCTAACCTGGGATCAGGGCCGTTTGCAGCTGCAGCTGCGGCACTGAGCTCAGCGTCAGGAGTTTTAAGTTGGGTTTGTGCCTGCCCAAATTCACTCAACCCACAGGGTGGCAGGGGCTTCTCTTCCAAGGGAGGGCCTGGACAGATAAAAGGAGGAATTGTTGGCACTTGGTTAAATCTCAAGTTTGGAACTCCACCCCAATCCACACACAAACACACCTGCCTCCACACACAAAAGGAGCTGTTGAGGTGCAGAAACAAAATGAATGAGCAGCCCCACATATACCCAAGGCTGGTGCAGGTGTCATGTCTTCCTACATGTCATTTTATTCCTTTCCAACCAGCTCTCAACATTCCATGGCTACTGAGCATGTTCAGGCCTCATTCAGTTTCTTGGGAGTTGCCCCTAAGCTGTATTTCAACCCACTCCCTCCCCCCAAAAACTAGAGGTTCTCCTGAGCATGCTGATACCTCCCTCTTCTTTCCAATAGCTCCATTTTAGCTTCGTATCTGTCGGCACTCACCACATGAGTTTGGCACTAGAGGGAGTGATTATTATTTTTTAGATGTTACGTATGTAAGTCAAGAGGCATTCCTTCCTGTGACAAAAGAGGGGAGAATACCTCTTCTAAGAAAGCACCTGCCACTATGGATTTAGAAGTACTAACTTTCAAATTCTGCTGCCCAGTTAATTGGGGGTAGGTACCTCTTAAATCGGGACGTGGGTGGCCCTGTGGGTTAAATCACAGAGCCTAGGACTTGCTGATCAGAAGGTCAGCAGTTCAAATCCCCGCAACGGGGTGAGCTCCCATTGCTTGGTCCCTGCTCCTGCCAACCTAGCAGTTCGAAAGCACATCAAAGTGCAAGTAGATAAATAGGTACTGCTCTGGCAGGAAGGTGTTTCCGTGTGCTGTTCTGGTTCGCCAGAAGCGGCTTAGTCATGCTGGCCACATGACCCGGAAGCTGTACGCCGGCTCCCTTGGCCAGTAAAGCAAAATGAGTGCCACAACACCAGAGTCAGCCATGACTGGACCTAATGTTCAGGGGTCTCTTTATCTTTACCTCTTAAACCAATCAAAATATTTTTAAGCATGCATATTTGCTAGACACATGTTCCACTGCATGTAACAGGGCTTACTCCAGAGGAAGTGTGCTCAGGATCACAGCCTAAACATTGCAGCTCTAAGTCAAATCACTTGTTTTTGATTAGATGGAATTTACCAAGCATAAAGTCAAGTTCCCATATTCAGAGCTGCTGGATTTCGTACCCCATCCCCTCCCAAACACCAAACATATGGTATGTTACCTGTTTTCTGAGTGTTTTGTGAAGCTGGAGAAGCAGAGAAATAAGGAACCTGCCCCCTGGGGCCGTGAAAGATGGAGGACACTGGAATCTGGGCTGGAGGGAGAGACTGGGCCACAACCTTCTCTGAAAGCCGTTGCCCAGCCTGGGAGGAAGGATGGCAAGACTGAAAAGGCTGGGAAGAGGTGGGAGGCACGAATGTCGGGGCGTTTTCGACAGGCCCCTGTATAAAGTCACTAAACTCGTCATCGTCAAGAAAGGCAGAGGTTTGGGAGACAGACACAGTAGAATGGGATGGCGTGGGATGATCTGCAAAATGGAATGAACACACACACATACGTACACACAAAATGGAAACGAATGAGGAAAACAAGGCTTTTTGCTAAGGTTAATAAATAAATAAATATAGAGAGAGGGAGGGAGGGAGAGAAATGGCCATTTCTAATGAAGGCAGAACGGGGTTGCTGGCAATGCTGACTCCATGCCAAGCAGTACTGCTCAGCGTTTCGTAAACTGCTGTGATGAGGAACATTGCTGCATTGAGGAGGTCCTCCTGAGAGTTCCCCTGCCCTCAGGCGTTCAGGTGGCGACGGCCCAGGAGAGTGTATTGTCTGTGGCAGCCCCAAAGTTGTGGAACCCACCTCCCCTTCAAAGGGCGTCTGGCAACTTCACTATACAGTCATACCTTGGTCGTCGAACGGAATCCGTTCCGGAAGTCAGTTCGACTTCCGAAAACGTTCAACAACCAAGGCACGGCTTCCGATCGGCTGCAGGAGCTTCCTGCACTCAATCGGAAGCCGCGTCGGACGTTCAACTTCCAAAGAACATTCGCAAACAGGAACACTCACTTCTGGGTTTGTGGCGTTCGGGAGCCAAAACGTTTGAGTCGCAAGGCATTCAAGATCCAAGGTACGACTGTATAGGTTTTGCCATTATGTTGAAGATGCACCTTTTTATGCTGGGATTTGCCACCTAAGGCGCATGTTGTTAGTACCCATCCTAATCTTGTGACTAAGTTTTAAAGCTGCTGCATTTGTCCTGTGAAGGTGTATGGAATGGAGGCAGTAGTGACTGACGCTCCTTGGGACTGGCAGGGTGGAAGGCAGGGAGTCCAGCAGTAGGTGGAGCCAATTAATTCTGGTTCCCTTCCCCTCTCAAAAAACAAAACAACAACAAACAACCTTCTCCCTGTTGAGTTTTATATGGGTGTGGCTATGATCCTGTCACAGTTAAGCACCCTTCAGTCCTGCTGATTTCAAAAGGAGAGGTTGAATCAGTGGGATTTATAAGTGCTTAACTCTGGTTTCAGTATGTCCTTAATGTATTAACAAATGAAGAAACGAATAAAATTATTATCAACTAGAGAGATGCTAAATGGTTTTTATGAAGCTGCACCTCATTATCTTAGCCCTGCCCTGGTGGCCTCCAGAGGTTTCTAGACTACATATCCTGTTGTTGTTGTTGTTGTTAATTTATTTATACCCTGCCCTTTTTCCCTGACGGGACTTAAGATGGCTTACAAATAAAAATTAAAATATAGAAAAAGCAATTATGCATTGACAAAATTTCAACTATATGCATGTATTAAATCTATTTAAATCACACAAATAATTAAAATACAAAGAGCACGAGACCAGCCCTTTCATTAAAAGGAGTTGGTTTCCAAAAGCTTCTTGGAACAGGAAGGTGTCCACCTGCCAGTGAAAGGACAACAAGGAGAGAATCAGTCTCTCTCGCTAGGGAGAGAGTTCCAAAGTCTGGGAGCAGCTGCCAAAAAGGCCCTCTCCCACGTCCCCACCAAGTGTGCCTGTGAGAGTGGCAGGACCAAGTGTCATCCCTGGCCATTGGCCATGCTGGCTGGGACAACACTAGGAGAGCACCAGCTCAGGGGTTTTCATTCTCCGCATCTCCGATGAAAAACGTAATACCTGAGTTTTTTGGATGTGATGTCGGTGTGGGGTGCAGCTTCGCATCTCTGGAAAACCCATCCAGGTTCCCTTTAATAGCTTCCAGTGCATCGTCTCTGCTCTTCTCACCCATCTAAAACAGAGACATTAGAGCGTAAGAAAAAGATGGCAGCTGGATCAGGCCAAAGGCCCCTCTAGCCAGTGGCCAATCAGTTGCCCCAAAGGAAAGCCTGTAAGCAGGACCTGAGTGCGAGAGCGCTTTCCCCTCCTGCGGTTTGCAGCAACTGGCATTCAGAAGCACCCTGCCTGACAGCGAAGACAGTGAAACTCTTAAAGGCATGTGAAAAATATGTTTTAAACACTTTTTCTTCCCCTAACAAAAGGCAGTTTTGCATCTCAGTGGCAACCTTTATCAAGAGGCCAACCGAAACAGTCAAACTAAAACATTTTTTTGTCCTGGAGAAGTTTATCATTTCATATCTTGCTTTTTGTTCAGCCTTGTACATTTCAGTGCTCTGCACTGTTTCATTAAAAGGTTACATTTTCTATCAGCTGTGCTCATTTTCCCAGCTCAAGAGAAAATATGTTAATGAATTTAAAATCCGATAGGGTGCTGCTGAAAACGCCCCTTGTCAACAGACCTTTGGCTTCACGCTGCTTAAAAGCCGTAGCTTTTGTTTCTGCTCTTCAAACTGGCGCCTTTTTCTTTCCTCTTCGAAAAACTTTTGCTGGTGTTCATATCGTTTCCTGCAACGAGATATAAGCCATGCCATTTTTTTTTTTTTTAAAGGATTATTATTTAGGCCCTATGTTTCACCACTATTTATTTTCCTGCTTTCCGCAGCTAAGTATTACATTTCTTAAACCAGTGATAGGGAAACTTCTTCCACCTGAGGGCCATATTCCCTTCTGTGCAATCTTCTGAGGGCCATGTGCCCTTGGTGGGCGGGGCCAGAAGTAAAAGTGGGTGGAGCAACCCATGTAAATTTTACCTTTGTGTCCTAGGCTAGTTTCTATACGCACTGACATGACCCTTCCTCTTCTCTATCTAGACAAGCAAGAGACACTGTTCAAAGACAACACCAGCCAAGTAAGCACACCAATGGGGGGCTGCAACTGACCCCAGGCTTGCCTTAGGACAAAGTAGCACTGTCCAAGACCCAATCTTGTTCGAGGCACTCTTCATCTCCAAATTCAGATGTGATCTTCACAGATGCCTGGCTGAAATGGGTTCTCATGATAATGCTCCTTGCTTGCTTGGAAGGAGAGGGGTGTTTGTGTGCGTTTAGAATCCTGTGGTTTCTGAAAAGTTGGAATGTAGCCTACTGTACAAAGGTCAGTCATCTCCTTTGCTCCACCCACTTTTGCCACTGGCTCCACCCACCACTGGTATATCAGCCCCATATGGTTGCCCACAAGGGAATGTTCTTCTTGGGCTATAAAGGCACCCCGCCCCTAGTATAAGGCCCCTAATGACCCTTCTCATCTCCATCCCAAAACTTGGGGGGAGACAGCTAAGCGTCACTTACTGTTGCTCTTCCACAAACTGCTTCCGCATGTCCTGGGTGTACTGAGGAGCTGCTGGGCGCATTCCTAAGAAGGGAGCCTGCCCCATGTATGACATCCCAGCCGCTGGCATCGGGCCCAGATTCATGCCACCCTGGGAAGCAAATGAAACATATGGCATTCAATTATTTAATGTTAAAAAAAAACAAAAAACCCACCTTGCTAAGAGCAAGAAACATTGGGGGAAGCCAACCCAGGAATCTGGGAAAGGGATGCAGCTCAGTGAGAAAACACCTGCATTGCGTGCAGAAAATTTCTGGTCCAATCTGCAATGGCCACGGGACCTGCTGCAACAAAACACTGCAATGTGGAGGGTTCCTGCTTTATGGGAGTTCCAACCAGCCATGCACACTTCCAATACAGCTCCATTCCATTCCATTCCATTCCAATACAATCCATTCCATCCATCTCCCATTTCAACTTTCTGTCACCACTGAGCATGCTTTGCCCTCATTGCCCTATAGCATGCTTCCCCCAAGATTCTGCACTCTCATTGGGGCTTGCTGCGTAAAGAGTTCCTCATCCCCAACCCGTAACACCCGAGACACAAATAGGAGGTGGTGGCAGAGTGCCGGCACCAGCAGTTGACAAGGTGGGGCACTGACCCAAGGGCCACAGGGGCTTGAAAGGGCACCTCACCAGCCCAACCTGGCTGCACTGCTATTCACCAAATGCTCTGTCTCTTTTTCTTTTTTAGCAGCAAGCTCATTTCCGAATAAGGGCTCAGCTCACCCATGGTGGCTGCCCTAGCAGCGTCTGAGTAGGACTATAAATCTACAGGCTGGGGCATTGCATTTGAGTAACTTTAAGATGGCAGGAGGCCACAATGGATAGCAGCCAAGCTTAGCTCCCATTCAAAAGGGCTCCCACCTGCCACAGCTTTGGCACGCCTGGGGGCAGGCAGTGAGCACGTGGCCCCATGCCAAATGCCAAGGGCCCCCCAAAGTCTGACACTGGTTGTACCCAGATGGTATTTTGAGAAGCCTCACAGGGTGGCTTTGGTGCAAGAGCAAGGATACGAATTAAAATATTTTATTTATGAGAAGGAAGCTCAGGAAGGGGAAGCCTGCCGGGCCGCTGCCTTAGGTTTCTCACATAAATCAGCAAACTCCACTCCTCCTGATACAGATCAAAGCCCAAGAGCTTCCTGTTGACTAAGCACAAGTCTCAAACCTGCATGGTCATTGTTCCAGGAGGCATCTGAGAGCCGTAATTCATTCCCATCATGCCCTGCATGTTGGGCTGCATGACCGACACCATCGAGAAGCCTTGCTGTTGCATGGGAATCATACCTACGCCAAGGCATGAAAGGTTTGGTTAGGATTCCCTGTTAGAGCTAAATTTTATTAATCCACAACTACAAGCATAGACCACCGTCCGGCCCAACCATTATTTCAATATTATTAATCAACTGATTATTTTCATTGATTCTTTAATGTCTAAACCGCTTAGTATATTAAAAAATATATCTAAGCAGTGTACATAAAAACTGAAAACAGCAACAAACAAAACATTACAAAAACACAGCTACATCTAAAAATGTTACATTCATATAAAGTGATATGAATATTAATTCATTTTACTTCGGACACACCCTCCCTCTCAGCCTCTGGGTTCTCACCCAGGGTCCAAACAAACTCTCAGTTCACCCACAAAAGTCTCACAATGAGAAGAGTTCCTGGAAAGAGCAGGTAGCACCCTGGTCTCTCACTCTAGACTTGCTTTTTATGGGCAGACCCAAGGTGGATGGTACTTCCTCAGGCTGCCTACAGCTGTGTCCCATTCAGCTGCACTCCTACACCCAGTTCCAGGTATAGCAGTTTGTTGAGTTTCTCAGGGGGTCCAGCTCTTTCTTCCCCCACTGTCTCCTCCTCCTCCTCCTCCAGCTGCTTTGCTGTCCCATGGCAGGGCTTGGTTAAGGGGTTGGGGATGGGCTGCAAGATCACATACTCCTTCTGGGGATGGCTCCAGATTTAGGGGGGAGGCCCTGGACACAGTGCCTTCCAGCAGGTCCCCTTCTTCTGCCACCGGACCTAACATACGGTGGCTGTGGGTAGCTCCAATCAATGCCAGGTTGCTGGGGCTAGCTGCCATTTTTAATTTCACACATTCCCATTGAGGCAGGGTCATTCTTGGCACTTGGGAAAGTGGAGTGGCAGGCAGACCGAAGCCACCCAGGGCAGGTATCAGAGGTGGGATCTGCCCCAAGTCTGCCAGGCAAGGATGCCATCCCGGGATCCCTTCCTCCAGCTCTTCCCCTCTCTGCAAGTCTTCGTCACGATTAAGGGCTACATCATTACAAGCCTTGATAATGGTTAATCTAACTGGGGCTTCCATTAGGAAGAGCTCTGAAGCCAACTAATTAGAATTGACCTTGGTCAATGGCAGCACCGGCATATTCCTTAAGAACAGTTAACACCTCTAGGGAAAGCACCTGAAATGTAACTCTGATTTAAGAGATTTATCTGCACCAGTCCTGCATTGTCACGTGTCCTGGTATCTCCCCAAGGAAGCCTTGGAGCTCCACTTCTATGGAAGAGGAACCTACAAATTTTTTTACCCCAAGTTTCAACACCCTCATCTTGAGCATCACATCTCACATATTGGGAAGAGTCAGATCTTAAAACAACAACAACTCTGAGAGATATATTTAACACTTGCAGTTTTGAACCTCGTTCAGTTCTAGCAAAGAGTCCTCCAGATGGTGTCAATTTCCCATCAGCCCTGGAAAGCCTGGGCCCAACCAATCAGGGATGATGGGAACTGGAGTCCAAGAACATCTTGGAAGGCCAAAGGTTCCCCTTTCCTGAGTAATAATATACTTTGCCTTCCCCTCCCATTAAAGTTTGAACTTTTACGTACCCTGAGGACCAAGACCACCCGCAACAGGAAACATGAAGCTGAAACAGAAAGTGGTAAAAATCGTGAGTCTTCCATTTTGAGTAATAGTGCAAGCTCTAATGCAAAGCATTGCCTCAACTGTTTGGTAAATGAATTGTGGCAGGCAGCTCTCTCCTGTGTTGGAGCTGTCTGCAAACAGGGCAGTTTAGTGGAATTTCCTTTCTGTCCATCAGGACAAGTCACAATCCAGATTCGAAGCTGGGTTTCGTTCTCATTTCCGCATTCATATGTTCTATGAAAAGCAGTTTGTTTTACTGTTTCATTCCATAAAATGGAATTAGAGTAAAGAACTTTTAAAACAATAATAAAAGCATTTTACTCTCATTACATTTTATGGAACAGAACAGTAAAACACGCATACACATACAGAACGTAAGCAAGCAGTATTCATCCAGGTATGAAAGAGGCATTGAGGGCAAATTCCAGCCAGGCAAAAGTGCTCTGGGCATGAAGGAGGGCTACATCTGAGTACGACTTGGGGAGAGTTCTGAGGGCCAGAGAGAGAGGCCTGCAGGGCCACATTCAGCCCCCGAGCTTGAGGTTCCTCCCGCTCCTGCTTGAAAAGCACACTAATAGAAGAAGAGTCACAACAGATCAGGTCCATTTAGCCCAGCAGTCCGGTTCCCACAATGGCCAAACCCAAAGAACCTGGATGCTCCTAAGCAGGACTTGAAGGAACGAAATCTGCCTCTTCCACTACGGCAACTCCTCAGTATTCAGAGGCTGAGGGCTACTCACAGCTGCTGAATAAGGAGGGGGAAAGTGGCCATTTAACACAGGCACACACCCTTTTTAATCTCCCTTTCACAAGGGACCATAACAAGCCCATTAAGTTGGGTTGATGCATCTTCCGTTTCAAGGAGTGTCTCAAGGAGATGTACCTGTGCATTTGGAGAGATGTGATCCTGTTCCACTACAGGCAACTCCAGATTTGCACGGGGGTTGCATTCCGGGTCATCGCATGCAACTGCGAAGCCCACATAAGCCTGCCCTGCCCTGTTCCGCCCCTTTTCCTGCCACTTCCGTGTTCGCAGTGATGCAGGCATGCACGGTCCCATGTGCTTTGAACATGCACAACACGGCCGTTGCCTGTATACAGTGCTTTGCAGAGCCGCCTTGCGTGGGGAGTCAAGAGGGCCGTAAGCAAGTCTTGCGATTGTGGTTTAAATTTTGAAATTGTGAAATGAATTGTTCGTTAGCAGTTTTTACTTCACAGGATCAGCTTGGAGTTCTGTAAGACATCCCAATATGTGGAGGGGAAACAACTGCCTCACAGTAAAGGCTTCTAGGGGACCAGCCCTTGCAAACCCATGGTGCTCCTCAACAGGAAGGCTTCCTCTTCAAGCAGCCCCCCCCCCCCAGGTCTCTCTTTGTGGCCCTTGGGAACCACCCTAAGCTCTTTCTCAGCCATCCCTCCGCACCCCAGGGCCACAGCCTTCATCAGTCCTGCTTTGCACTCTCCTTGAGTGTTTTGCTTGGCTGGAAGGTGTCCTTGAACTCTGATAATGCTTCTGATAATGCTCTGATAGTGCTGGATGCAAGACAGAACTAGCCTACTACAGTGGTACCTCGGGTTACAGACGCTTCAGGTTACATACGCTTCAGGTTACACTCCACTAACCCAGAAATATTACCTCGGGTTAAGAACTTTGCTTCAGGATGAGAACAGAAATCGTGCAGCAGCGGCGCAGCAGCAGCGGGAGGCTCGATTAGCTAAAGTGGTGCTTCAAGTTAAGAAGAGACCTCCAGAACAAACTAAGTTCTTAACCCGAGGTACCACTGTATACCAAAGTAAGATTCAGATTCATTTCTCTGCTCACGTTTGCATCTGGCCCTGTCCACCCCTGGCATGCGGCCCCCAGAAGGTTGCTCAGAATGGAGCGTGGCCCTCCATCTGAAAGCGCTTTACTACCTCTGTGTTAAAGTCCCAGGACAGTCTCTCCTGCCCTTAAAAACCAGCAGGTGCACACTACTAAGAACAAAAGAATAAGGGCATTTGATGAACGTTTGCATTAATCATAAGGAACCCGCCACTGAGGTCAACATGCCCAATTTCAATCTACTACTTGCTCAAACTGGTGCTAATTCAAACCTACATGTCACGTTTAAACTCCCCTGCGGGAGTCACACATCTGCATCAGCGCTCCACACGCACGACACCCCCCCCATCCTTCTGTGTCAGGATCCTACCGCGAAAGAGGGGGGAGGGAGAGAAGGGGCAAAACCATGACTTGATCTGAGGGGCTCGCTGCCATTCCACACAGCAAGCAACGAAAGGCCGAATCATTAAACATGCATGGCTTTCCAGAGAAGCGGTGACTTATTTATAAGCAGCTACAAAGGAGAAAACACACTCCTGCTAATTAGAGTCAGAGAGAAAAGAAGACACAAGACCAACATTTTCTCTGATGCTAAATCAGGAAGGGCCGTAGCTCAGTGGTGGAACATTTGCTTGGCATGCAGAAGCTTCCAGATTCAATCCCTGGCATCTCAAGGTAGGGCTGGGAGGAATCGTGGAGTGCCACTGCCAGTCAGTGTAGACAATACAGTACTGAGATAGATGGACCAATGGTCTGATTTAGCAGAGGGCAGCATCCTACGTTTGCTTATTTATAAAATATATTTATATACCGCCAGTGTGCCAGGGACATTTTGCATCTGGCTTTCAACCACTTTCGACCATCTAGGGATCATTGGATCTGGATGGTTTTCACACACTAATATCCCAACCTGTAGAATTCTATCAGTTATATTTTATCTGCACCATCAGAATGAATTCTCGAATCCACACATTCAACTGGAAGAGATACATCAGTAGCTCTGGTAAGAAGAAGAAATATTAACTTGAGTGGGTATAAACTCAACATTCTCTAAAGCCAACAGAACCTTTTACTTGTTCACCTACACATAACTGCCTGTCCCAGAGCAAGCTGAACTCCCAAAGGAATGTTCATAGGCTCCAAGAATTATGCCTCTTTGAAGTTGGTGGAATTTTAAGCAGCCTAGCAAGGCACAGCCCAGCACAGCAGCCATATTCTCTCTGGGAGAGTGGCTAACCGATATTGGGACTGCAATCCAAACCTTCAATCCATCAAGCTGGTATAAAAACAAAAAATAAATAAAACTGGGAAGAGGGATGGACTGATAAAGCACTCTCATCATCTCAACCTTCCACGTCCATTAATCCCCCTCAAGTGCTGCACCAACCATACCCCGTAACAAGAAAACGCTTAGCCTATACCCAACACACTTTTGTTTATCATTTAGATAAAGCCATACACTTATTTATGTAAATAAAAACAGAGAAGTATCTACCCCAAGAAGCTATCTAAAATAGACAATGGGGAAGGTGGACAGGAATGTCATACCTTTGTAACCTGTAGTTTAACCTCTTTTCAAAGAATATTGGTAGCAGAGGGGCTTGGGGTTTGACTGAGCGCCAGCACAGGAGATGTAGCTGTGATTTCTGCATGGCAGGTGGTTGGACTAGATGACCCCTGGGGTCCGTTCCAACTCTATGATTCTAAAATCACTCGCCCCCTTCCTCAGTTAGTATTTGCCCCGTAGGGAAAAAATACTGGCAGCCATAAGATACCTGTATGTTTGGCTCCATGGGGCAAAAAGCAGTTTTACAACACAACTGTTAACAGGGAAATGGCTCCAGGGTCAGAAGAAAGGGTTAGATTCTCCCTTACCCAGCCTTGCAGTTATGATTGAAATTGCTCAGCCACTGCTATTAATAACTTTTAAAAGCAATGGTAGCCCCTGATGGTGGCTGAGGATGCAACTTTGACATGGGAACTTCAAGTCTAACCTATCTCATACGGTTGTTGTTCAGGTGGGAGGGTAGCATACCCTGCGGGAAGAGATAAACTAATTAATAAGTAAGTGACATTACTGCACTATGGGTTCCTAAACATCCATTAAAATTACACAGGAGGGAAAAAGGATTATTAATAGAAAAAGGACTCCAGAATACCTATACCCTATCCTAAAACAGATCACTGCAGATGGTGACAGCAGCCACGAAATTAAAAGACGCCTGCTTCTTGGGAGAAGGGCAATGACAGGCCTAGACAGCATCTTGAGAAGTAGAGATGTCACCTTGCCAACAAAGGTCCGTATAGTTAAAGCCATGGTTTTCCCAGTAGTGATGTATGGAAGTGAGAGCTGGACCATAAAGAAGGCTGATCGCCGAAGAATTGATGCTTTTGAACTATGGTGCTGGAGAAGACTCTTGAGAGTCCCATGGACTGCAAGAAGATCAAACGCATCCATTCTTAAGGAAATCAGCCCTGAGTGCTCACTGGAAGGACAGATCGTGAAGCTGAGGCTCCAGTACTTTGGCCACCTCATGAGAAGAGAAGACTCCCTGGAGAAGACACTGATGCTGGGAAAGATGGAGGGCACAAGGAGAAGGGGGCGACAGAGGACGAGATGGTTGGATAGTGTTTTCGAGGTTACCAGCATGGGTTTGACCAAACTGCGGGAGGTAGTGGAGGACAGAGGTGCCTGGCGTGTTCTGGTCCATGGGGTCACGAAGAGTCGGACACGACTAAACGACTAAACAACAACAACAACAATCCTAAAACAAACCCAAGTTGTGTTCCTCTGCCTTGAAATTAAACGTAAGTTTTAAAAATGCCTAATAGACAGATATCTGCCCAATCTTTACATTCAGCCAGAAAGGCAACAATGAGCGCATGATGTTCACCTTACTTCTAGAAGAAATAGGGCACTCACAGGGTAAGCCTAACCATGTCTACTTAGAAGTAAGTTCTACTGAATTCTGTGGGGCTTACCCCCAGGTAAATGAGATGAGTATCTCAATGTGTCTTGCAGCACCTGATTAATTAAATTTCCGTACCGTCCTTAATCCTAGATTATGGGACTCCTGACCTAGTATTATTAACCAGAAGCCTCAATATTTTATTTTGAGTACCTGCTTAAAGACCCTGTGGTTGCAAGCAGACCTCTTACCCATGTGGGGCTCAGTCAACTGGTTAGCAACCATTCACTGACCGTAGGTTAAATACTGGGTGTGAAATACCTCTAAGGCTGTTATGTTAAGGATCACCAACCAGATAAGGTATATAAGCCCATACAACACCTTCTTAGGTATCCATCAGAATGGCTTTACAGTATTTGAAGATGGCGAAAGATCCCCCTGCCCCAACCATTATCCATAACTATCTGAGAAAGCAGATTAAGTACACACACATTCTGTGTACTGTATGCTACTGTATACTATGTGTGTGTTGCCTGTTGTAGGTTTGTGTGTTGCCTTTGCTGAGTAAGACTCCACCCAATCAATCACATTGAAAGCATCTGAAAGAAAATATTTACGATAACCATAGGCAAGCAGCAAACATACAGGCTGCGCATTGCCACTTTGCCTATACGTGCAAATACTAATATCTATAGCCTGTGCACTATATAGATAGATACACACACATATAAACGTGATAGATACACACACATATAAACCTTTGGGTGGAAGGGCGGGCTCTAAACTGAAGTAACCATGATGTACGTGTTAGGTATGATGTAGGTGCCTATCTTCTCCTTCCTCCTATGTATTCTCCTATATATTTAGGTTTAATTGGTGCGGGGTGGGGAATATCCCCTCCTCCAAAGGCTTTAAAAGTGGCTCCGGGGAGCCGGAATAATCCGAGATGCCAAAGTCACCTGAGAAGCAGCGCGCCTCCCTTCCCGCCTCCCCTCCGGCCGCGGGATCCCCTCCTACCTGGCAGGCCCGGGGCTTCCTCCGGCGCCACCTGCTGCTCCCGGAGGCGGCCCGGCGGTGCCCGGCAGAGGAGCGGCGGCGGCGGCCGAGGTGCTGAGGGAACCGCCGCCGCCGGCTCCCTGGCCCGGCCGCAGCGCCATCTTGCTGCCCGGCGACTGAGGCAGGAGCCCGAAGCAGGGCCTCCCTCTCCGGCTCCTGTCAGCTGGGCCGCCGCCGCCGCCGCCGCCACTTCCGGGGCAGAGCCTCCTCGCCTCGCCCCCGCCAGGCCCGGCCCACCGACTGGGCAGCGCCCGCCTCGAGGGGCGGGAAGGAGCGGGGTCTAGCCTTCTCTATCTCTCTCTCTCCCCCCACAAAGTGGGGAAGTGAGGGGTCTTGTGAGGCGTAGGGAGAGTCACCCTATAGGCAGGTGCCTGGGTGCCCTCCAGGTGTGGGGAAGCTACTATTCATCCATCCCCACCGGCTGTGCCTTAACAATAATTTATTACTAGGCTTTTCATTATTATTACCTGTCTTGGGCATAGGGGTCTTGTGAGGCATAGGGAGAGTCACCCTATAGGCAAGTACCTGGGTGCCCTCCAGGTGTGGGGAAGCTACTATTCATCCATTCCCACCGGCTCTGCCTTAACAATAATTTGATTTATTACTAGTCTTTTCATTATTATTACCTGTCTTGGGCCTAGGGGTCTTGTGAGGCATAGGGAGAGTCACCCTATAGGCGGGGGGGGGGGGTCGCTGTAGGTGCCCTCCAGGTGTGGGGCAGGATGGAGGTTATTATTCATCCTAGAGGTCTCTTCATCTCCACCCGCTCTGCTTCACCAATAATTAGATTACTAGTCTTTTCATTATCATCATTATTATTACTACCTGTTTCCGTTTGACAAAGCTGCCCTGAGACCCCCCTCCCCCGGGTGGGGGGGGGGAAGGAGGGGTATAAATAAATATACTTTTTAACCGCCTTCTCTGCAGTCACCTCAAGGTGCACACACTAAAGATAAGTTTTAACACATGCCCAAAAAAACACTGACGATACATTAAAGAGTAAAACAAACTACAGTCGGTACCTGTAGGATCTCGATTTATATGCATATGTCAGTCAATACTCAGCACTGTATCTTCAGAAAGATGTATGCTTGTGTTTTTTCTAGCTGTAGACCTAAAGCTCTTTGTAATCTATATAAAGATTAGAGATCTAACAGCTATAAAGATTTATCGAGATGGGTATATAGTTCTCAGATTCCTATATGTATTAATCTCTATTAAATATACAATTTTGACAGCTCATATACAGATCTAAATGAGTAAATATCTATAGATATATGCAGGTGTAGATTTCTCAATATATTGCATGTTTTTCCCCCTGAGGTGTATCTAACGAGGCCTTAAAATGGATCCATTCCGATCAACAGACATGACCAACATTTTATGTGGACTATTGTATGACTCAGGTGAATAAAACCCCATTATTAAATTCATAAAAGAAATAGATGTTGAATTTTTAATAATAGGGGTGTGTGGCTGCAGAGGTGTTTCTCATTTTGCTACCCATCTCTGAGCCTTTGGAAGGATATTGGTAAAATATATTATTTCTAGAATGGAGAAGGAAAGCATTCTTAGCAGTGTAGGGCAGGCCAAAAAGGTTCCACACCTCTGCTCTATAGAGACATCTCTCTCGTTATGGTGCATCTTTTCCTTTGAACAGCTTAACCCAAAAAATTGCAACAAAAAATGAAGAGATATTTAGGAATATAAGACAGAGGCATAGCAAAATCATTTGGAGGCAGTTTATTGGGGAGACTTACAGATTTTATGGCCGATGAACCTGTGTAAAGCATGTAAATTTGTGCAAGAAGAACACACTCTTTGGTATTTCCATCCACAGATATCGTACTGTGGATTTAAAATTCACTGTCCTGTGTGTTATAAATTTGCAGCATCAAGCCTGCAACAACTGTGTCTTACACCTTATAGCAGCTACAGAACCTAATACTGTATAGCAAGCAGGAATGGGGAACCTGGGGTCCTCCAGATGCTGTTGGAGTACATGGAAGTTGGAAAACCAACATCTGGAGGGGTCCTATCCCTGCTTTATTTGCTAGACTGGGGTACAAGAGAAAGCAATCTGAAGGCATAAGTGGCAGGGCACCCCTTCGGCCCTCCTGCCTTCCTTTACTGACATGGGAAGTCCCCCTCAGCACTCAGGGATGCAAGGATGTTTATCATCAGTGAAGGAAGATGAGCCATTTCTGCCATTGTGCTGTCGTCCTTGAAGCCTGGCAAAAAAATGTCACAGCACAGGATGGCCTGACCCCCCCCCCAAACAATGGCAGGAAAGGGCTTGCTTAGAAAATCTGCCAAAAAACATAACAGAGAGAGGTAAAATGCAGCCCAATATAAAAGAAGCTCTTTGTTCCATCAGTGGTCCCAGATTCCTGCAAATAACATAGCATCCCTGCTTATTTTGAGCAATGCTTCAAAGCGCTACATCAGTTTTCTGGAACAGTCTGTGCCTGAGAATTCTCGGTTTTGGCTTTCTTGGAATCTTTCTTCACTCCTTTCTGAGCAATTCTCCTAAAGGGGAAAAAGTACCTTCATGTAACCAACTTTAATAACAATCATCAGGCTCTTATAGCAATCTACTAGCTGTCAAAAAAGCAGATTGTGTAGAGTGGGACCTACAGTTGTAGAGTGCGCTCTGCGCATGAAGATCCCAGGTTCAAATCCAGCTAAAAAGGGGCCTTGGGTTTTGCCAGGTAGAACGGGCAATGCTAGGCTAGATTGACTGATGGTTGTGTTCAGTCTAAGGTAATTTCTTATCTTCAATATTTCACTTCTGGCAGAGTTTAATACATAGCAGGTGCTTATGTAACTTGAGTATAAATATGAGCTACAGAGAACTGAAGCACTGTGCCTAGCTGCTAATAAACAAAAAAGCTGGCATGAGAAAGCCTATTTAAAGGGTTTTGGTTTTTTAAAAGCTAAGTAGAAAGGTGTGAATGTTAAAAGCAGTCGGACTTGAGGATTTATGTGAAAAGCACTAACTTGAATGAAGGGTCCACATGCCAGGAAAAGGGCACTTTCTGGGCTCCATTTGGTTCCCGTGTTGCCCAAATGTTCAGAGGGCAGAACTGTGTGGATGAGATTTGGCAGAACTGGCAGATGCTCTCCAGGCTTTCAGACAAGTGGACACTCCCAGTCCTACCTGGAGATGCCAGTGACTGAAGGTGGCACCTTCTGCATGCAAAGCAGATGCTCTACCACTGAGCTACATAGGAATGTATGAAGCTGCTTTCCAGAATTGTCTACTCTGGCTGGCAGTGGCCCTCCAGAGTCTCAGGATGGAATGTCTTTCTCTGTCTCCTGCAACCTGATCCTGTTAGCTGGAGATGCTGCTGAAATATGGTTCCTCCCCAAGGTGGTTCTACCTTCTCTCCCACTGAAGCTCAAATCTGAAGACACCTCCTCCTCTCTCTGTGTTTTCTTCCCAATTCTACATTCCACTGAATGTTACTGAAACACCCTTCTTATGCAACAACAACAAATGTTGGTAACTGCTCTTGGTCACTGATGTGCAGCTTGCAAGAATCAGCTTTGCAAAGTCTCTTTCTCCCTGGTAGAGGGAAAAAGAACAGAAGGAGACTGTGTGGGAGCCAGATCTTGGAAGTGCTGTTTTTAAGCCTGAATCCCTTTTGAACACCAGAAGGCCATGCTCTCTCTAGCTAACTTAGGAGCAGAATCAAATTTCAGGGTAAAAAACTCACACCACCACCTCCAATCCAGTCAACGTAAGATCACATTGAGTGAAGGGCAGGTGGACAGTACATAAGAGGGACATGGGTTAAGATGGTTGCGAGACTCTTGGCTTGTGCATTAACCCTGAAATTAAGCCATAATCAACAGCAGTTTGGGTATACGGGAGCATCCCCACTGTCAGAACGGGGCCCAGATGCCTCCCCACCTCCAAGAAATCTGAAGGGCTCTCCTCTCAAGGTCAAACACAGATCCCCTCTCTATGAGAAGATGGATGGTTGCCATTCATTGAGAGGCCCGGCAGGCTGGTGGCTTCAATCCAGTTGTGCACAGATGTTAAGGAGAAAATATCCTGGGGTGAACTAGGAGGACAAAACATCCCATCCATGCTCTGCTCATTCATCAAAAGATCCACAGGGACAAATCACTGTTGAAATTCTGTCCCTTGATTGCAAACTCTTCAAGACAGAAATGTTGTATAACTTTGACAGGCATGTAGCAGTGGCTGATAGCAGTGGTAATTCTAAACATTTGGAGGGCACCAGGTTGGGGAGCGGTGGTGTGGGCAATACTGAAGTAGATGGGACCCACTAGGTATTAAGGCCCCATGTACACAATACATTTAAAACATTAGGATAACACTTTTAACAGTCATGGCTTCCCCCAAAGAATCCTGGGAACTGTAGTTTGTTAAGGGTAATAGAACTTCCTTCATATACCCAATAAATAAGCTACAATTCTCAGAGTGGTTTAACCACTAATCTCTCTTCCCAGGGAACTTTGGGCATTGTAGCTCTGAGGGGAACAGATGCACAAATGGTCTGCTTCTACTTCGTTTACCTGGATAAATAGAACTGGGAATAACATTTCTCACACTCTTTTCCTCTGTCCTGCAGAACTGGTTAAGTGAAATTACACCTCTTTCCCCACCCCTCAAAAAGCTTTTAACAAGTAAAATTCAGCTTACTTTTTTCTCTTGGCTTTCCGGCGTAAGAACTGTGGAGATGTAAGAATGTGTTCCCTTTCCAAAGGCTTCTTAATCAACTTCTTCTTTTGCTTGCTGAAAATGACATTGGGGCAAGGGGAGGGGGGGAAAGTATAAAGGCTTTCAGGAGAGCAGAAAATCCCACAACCAGCTGAAGGTGGTTCACTTAGAGCACATGCAGGCAGCTTAAGGTCCTTGCCAGCCTTCTGTATTGCCCCTGCCTGGAGGGCTCAAAGCCACTCCTGCTGCCTAATTCTCAACCACTACCAAACGCTTCTACCTTCCCTCATTCCCCTCTGACCATCACACTCATGTTCCCCTCCGCCCACCAAACTGCTCAACCTCCTACTGCATTCCCTCCTGATGTGTGTGTGAGAGAGAACAAGTGAGAGAATAAGCATGCCACCTAAGGCCAAAGGCTTCACTATGCATAGAGTTCAATGCCAAGAGCCAAAGAGCATCAGCTGCAGTCCCATGTCCCTGGACCAGCCGTCCAAGATCACTAGGACCACAACTGACCAGAGCCCAACAGGTGTGGCTTTCAAGCCAAAAAAAAACCCCCGAGGGGGCAGGGTGTGGAGTGGAAGAGAGGGGAAGCAGAACTACTCCTGGCGCTCTTCCACCATCGTTCTCCTAGTTGGCTCCATCAAAATGCTCACTTACCTTTGAAGCTTGCGAAAATGTTTTATGTAGTCTGGCACAGGACAGCCAGCTCGCTGAATGACACTGGCGATACTGTAAGGAAAGAAAGTGAGGGATGGCAGGGGTGCAGGGGGAGAGGAGAGAGTCAATAATTTTCTGCCAACTTCAGAAAGTTTGTTTCAGAGGAGCAAGAGCACCACTGTAGAAAAAATTGATCTGGCAAAAGTTGATATTTGCAAAAGGTTACTGGGCCTCCAAATTTCCCCGTTGTCAGCCCCCCACTATGTAAATACATCAACCTCTTAGGAAGAAACTATAAGGGAAGAGTCATGGCTCAGTGGCTTTCATACAGAGGATCCCAGGTTCAATCCTGGCATCTCCAAGAAGGGCTGGGAAAGACCTCTTGTCTGAAATTGGAGCCCCTGCCGATCAGTGTAGATACTATTAAGCTAGGCAGAGCAATGGTTTGAATCAGTAAGAGGCAGCTTCCTAAGTCTCTCTTGGGTCCAAAGGCACAGGAAAAGGGCACTTGACCATCCCCACAGTTCAAAAAGGAAAAGAAGCTTTGGCAGAGGCGGCCCCCTGCCATTTATTATGTGTTTTGCTACAATATTATCCTCATTCCAAGTCAAGAGTAGGAGGGGAGAGCTGCTAAAGAGCTCCACCCAAAGCTTCTGTAAATGCTCACAATGGGGGAAGAAAAAGCAAAAGAAAACGAGTCGCCAACCAGGGACCAAAATCGCAACGGAAGCAAGCAAGCGGCAAAAAGTCACAGCAGCAGCAGCAGCAGTGAGCAAAGGAGGTACCTTCGCAATAACGGCTTGTCATCTTCAGTGAAGAAGGTGATTGCTTTTCCAGTGTGCCCTGCTCTTCCTGTGCGGCCTGTGGAGGAGGAAAGGAACATATAAGCAAATCTACCTTTTGAGCACATGCCAGCATAGAATAAACATTATAAGGGGGGTTCAACTCCTAGCAGCCCCAGCCAACATGACTTAGAACCCTTTAGGTGCCACTCAGGTGCCCAAGATTCAGCAAGCATTGCCTGTACTTTTAAGTGCATCACTCCAGCTGAGAAAACAACAAACATATCCTTCATTCATATATATATATATATATGTGTGTGTGTGTGTGTGTGTGTGTGTGTGTGTGTGTGCGCGCGCGCAAGTTATGGCTTGTGCTATTGTTTTCCCCATAAGGTGAGCCCCGTGGGATCAGGCCAAAGGCCCATCTGCTCCAACACCTGATCTCACAGTGGCCAGCCAGGTGCCTCTTCTGAGAAACCCACATGCAGGACCTCCCAACCTCTAGTGGGAGTGGACAGAAGTCTGAAATAACCAAGAGCCGTGTGATGGAAATGCGCAGCCCACACTCACCAATCCGGTGGATGTATTCCACAGCGCTACTCGGGAAGTCAAAATTAATAACCATGTTCACTCCTTTGAAGTCGATGCCTCTTGCCAACAGAGCAGTACAGATAAGGACCCAAATCTTCCCCGCTCTGAAACTGTGGACGACACTGTCTCTCTAGGGGAAACAGAAACGTGTATCGGTGGTTTTTCCCCCCTCCAAGTTCACAAAAGCCACAATTACACTGCGGCTTCTATAACTCCAAGCTGGCAACACAGAATTGCTCAAGCTGCATCAATTCCTGGATGCAGGTTCCTCCCCTGACACCTGCTTCTAAACATGTCAAGGAAAACGAAGGAACAACCTAGCTGCTGAGACTTGCCTTCCGCGTTCAGCAGCGTTTCTCCTACCTGCTGTTGGGTCCTGTCTGCGTGAATGACGTCCACGTTGATGCCTTCATAAATGAGCTCGTGGAAAAGCTCTTTTGCCCGTTCAATGGACTGGACAAACACCAAGACAGGTGGTGTGAAACCCTGCAAAGAGGGAAGGAGGGGGGGAAAGTAAGCTTGGTGGCTGATCACGTGCAAAAAGGGCCTGGTAGCATTTTTGAAATAGTCAGCCATGATCATCCTTCCCCACCCTGGTGGCTGCCAGCTGTTTCGGGCGACGGCTCCAATTGGCCTCTGCCAGCACAAGCTTCACAAAGATACCCAGCAAAAATGGCCTAAGCATTTCTGTGCCAGGGAGTTTGCAATCAAAGCACAGAATGTGAACAGTGATTCAACCCTGGGGATCTCAGGCATATGAGCAGTGCACAGGTGGGCTGCTTCATTCACTTTCTCCCTGGGCTTCCCCAGTCAGCATACCTGTGCTGGCGAGGGATGATGGGATTTGTAGTCTGAAACATCAGGAGGGCCAAAAGTTGGGGGAACTCTAGTCACAAAAGTCAGGAGACCCAAGCCCAGGGGTAGCAGGCACCAAACAACTCGTGCCATGAAGCCCTATCTATGTTTAACTGGACACCCCACTTGTTCCAATGGATTGCATTGGGTGTTAGTCAAACTGGGAAGTGCAGTTTGTTAAGAGCGCTGAGAGCTGTTGGGAGAACACTATTCCCTTCAGACAGCTGCAATCCCCAGTTTTCTGGGAAGGAGGACTGGCCGCCAAACCACTCTGGGAAACAACCTTTTTCACAAGGCCCCTCATCGCTAGCAGTTTTCCCGTCTCCGATCCAACGAACAAGAGCTCCTGATCCACTGTCTCAGCCGCAGCATTCCTGAAATCAAAGAAGAGGTAGGCATTGTCAAGGCTTGAAGATGGACTGGGATTAAAGTTATTTCAAAAGGAACTGTCAGAGTGAGAAAACTACCAACAGAATGGGTGTTAACCTGAAGTGGGGCTGAGGGCCATATGGTGGGCAGGGCCAGAAAACAACTTTTCCCTCCAGAAGGCTAGTTTTCTTTCTCTCTCCCTCTCTCCCACACACACACTCTCTCTCTCGCAAACCCTTCTCTGTCCTCTATCCAGGCACTGAAGGGTGGTGCAAAGCAGGGCTGGTAAGGGGTGTGGCCTAAGGAGAGCTCTGAGGGCCAGACAGAGACCTGGAGGGCCACATTTGGTGCTTAGGCCCCAGGTTCCCCACCAGCCCGCTGCAACCTTTTTGCAGATGAGAAAGCTTTGAGAACACAGAACACTTTATACTAGCTTGCAGCCAAGGCTCCCAGATTGATGGGGTTCACTGGACAGCGTTCTTTCCTTTCCTTAAAGCTGTCACAGGATAAGGGAGACCTCAGCACAGGTGACTATTTAGAGCAGTTCTGCTCCATCCACGCAGCCCCAAGAAAGAAAGAAAGCACTCTTCACACTTCCTCCTCTCTCACCCACCCAGCCCAGTGTAAAGAACAGCACTGGACTTTTTGCATCGGGGGGGGGGGGGTTCAGCATCAGCTGAGAGACAGCTTTAAGTACTCCTTCCTAATTCCACAGTTAATGAGCAGTACTCCTTAACACACTTTCTGGCCAACCCTAAAACTTGGCAAAACAACACCAAAGAGTCAGAGGTCCCTAAAGTTTCCACTATGTGCTGAAGAGGCAAGCAGACTCTTCAGGTTAAAACCGCTTGCCTCTTCAGCAGCACAAGAGACTGTAAAAAGTACGCAATGACAGTGAATGGAACCAAATGGAATGAATTAGGTCCCAGAGGGGGAGGACAGCAGGCAAAGGGACTTTTCAAGTGTCCTCTTCCTTCATGACAGCCTTAAGGCAAAAATACTCAATGCTCCGCAAAGCTCAAGGAAGTGTGAGAGAAATCAACCAGCTTCTCCAGCTAGAAACAGGAATGTGAGAACATTCAGAGAGAGAGAGAGAGAGAGAGAGAGAGAGAGAGAGAGAGAGAGAGAAAGGGGCAACGTTCAATCTTCCACACTTGCCTTGCTCCAATAGAGACAGACACTATGTTGTCTAAGTTGAGTTTGCACCACTGCTCTACGTCGTGGGCGAAGGTTGCACTGAACATGGCTCTCTTGACAATGTGGGAGGTGCACGCCAGGAAGATGGTGGCGAGCTGGTCTCGGAAACCCGTCTTCCCATCTTCAAATAACTTATCCGACTCGTCCACCACCAGCCACTCAACCCTAGGGCAAAGCAGAAGGCGGTCATTTGCAGTTCAGAGGGGAGAAAGGTGTACAAGTCTTACACAGCCAGTAGGACCAGACACAGGGCACACCCTTTTTCCAGATGGCCTTGCTAAGAATGAATCCTTGCATTGGTTTCAACCCTGGCTAGTATTAAAGTGAGGTATATAAACTTTAGTATTTACCTATTACATTTACGGTCCACTTTTTCTCGAAGGAGTTCAGGGTGGTGCCAGAGACTGGACTCAGAAATTTTAGTACATGTGTCAAACATGCTGGTAGACAGAAGAAACTTATTTTAAATGAGAGCTCTGTTTTTTTACCTGGCCAAATCTATTGCTGGAGGGTCTTGTTTCAGAAGATAGACAAGTCTGTTCGGAGTAGTCACCAGAATATCTGCGGGGGACGGGGACGGGACATACACACAATTAGCCAGGCAGGGCAATGGAATAGGGAGTGGATTGGAATCTGTGAACTCCAGTTTATGTCTAAGTTACCAAATTTCTGAGATGACTTTGGCCCAAACTTTTTCGCAGCCTCAGCAGCTTTGTGGATCATGTGTATTCTGAAGCCGATACCTTCTGACAGCTTAAGCAGCTCTCGATGTGTCTAAAACATAAAGGAAAAATCATTTATTTTTAAAAATGAACATGAATGCCATTTTTTTTAAAAAGGACCCAATTATCTACACATTCAGAGTTATGTTCAAGGGCAGAATAATAACAACAATAAACAGCAATGACAGACTGAAGGGCCCATATTTCAGCACAGATTCAAGGTTCAACCCAGCTTCTCCAACTCAAAAAACAAGATCAAGTACCAGGTGATGGGAAAGACTTCTGCCAGAGACCCAGAATGGGCTGGTGGCAATCAGAGTAGATAATACTGGGCTAGATGGACAAATACACTGGAAGTCAGAACTACCACTGGTATCAGATGCAACTTTACAAATTTATGCTTCAGCTTGCTTTTTCCTCCTCCCTGCTATTCCTTTTTTCCTTGGATGACATGTCTTTTAAAATTGTGAGCCTGAGTTTTTGAAAGTTGCTCTGAGAGCCCTTTCTTTGTCTAAACGGTGGCGGCGTATAAATGTGTAATGTAAATAAGTAAAAGGTACACCCCAACCCCAAGCAAAGTGCGTAGTCAGGGGCTAGAAAGATAGATATATGACCATTTAAAGCAACTCACTGCTCTCACCTATTAGTCAACACCTTACTTACTGCCCACTATTCCTTTGGGAAGCCTACATGATGGGTGTACCACATGGGTGAAGCACTTCCCTGTTTAGCTTTCACAGCCTGACAGCAAGCATTAAATGTACCTTCAAATCCAATTTAGGGCAAAAATACAATACAATACAATACAATACAATAACATCGTCATACCTGATTGGCAAGCTCCCGCGTAGGGGATATTATCAGTGCTCTGAAACCTTTATTCATAGGTTGTTTCAGGTGTGCTAAGACAGGAACGCCGAAAGCCAATGTTTTCCCTGAACCAGTGGGGGCACAGGCCAGAAGTTCGCGACCCTGGTGGGGTGGAGGAGAAAAGGGAATGAGCCAAGGCTGGGTTAGGCAGCTGGTACAGCGCTGAAAGCCACAATGGGTGAAAAATGCACCACAGAAATGTTCAGTTCTCCCTGTCATTGATAGTATATAATACGCACAAAAAGGACTTTGGGTAATAATTCAATCTGAGTTCATAACACACCTGCAAAATAGGCGCCGTCCCCCCACCCTCTTGCTGGTGGAGAAGTTAAACAAGGATAACTTAAGGAACGTCACAGACTACGTCACCGTTTCAACTCAAAGCGAAAGATTAAACCAGGACGCACATGGAGCATGACAGGAATAGCCTGCATCTGAATCGGTGTGGGAGTCTGGAACCCTGCAGCTTCAATGTTCTGCATAATCTTCTGGTGGACGTTGTATTCCTTTGCAAGTTGCTCAAACGTAGCAATAGGTTCCGGAAGATCTGTTCCCTGAATGTAGATCTTGTGCTTATTTCTGAAGTGATTTACCTAGAAAATTCCAAGGTGTACATGCTACATTAAAGTGGAAGTCATTATTTTATTAAATTTAAAAAGAAACCCCACATCTACATGCTTTGGTTGCCAGTCTTAAGACTGAACTAAAGCACACAATTTTTGACATGTAAACTTTCAGCTCGGGGGGGCGAGGAGAGACCTAAACATGTCCTGCAATTATAAAATGCCAGTAACTAATACAACTTTTGAAAATGCAAGCTCATTACTGCAGCAGTCTTCGGGTCCCTGGGGATGCAGACTTGAAGTTCACTCGCACAAAACCTTTTTGAACACTTTTAGAAACGTGACATCTCACCTGCTAGAAATCAATCCCTGCTATCATATCTTCTGAGATGAAATGATAGCCAGGATCCCTTGATCATGCTCTTAACTCGTGCTAACCTTCAAATTCAACCCTCAATCATTTAAGATGGAGATTAAAGTACATGCCATTTTTTCGGCAGACTTTATTTTTAATTAACTGGTTTCATTCACACCCCACCTATCCCCTCCAAGGAACTAAAGGTGGTACACCCTGTTTTTCTCCCTGTTTCATTCTCACAACAACCCTGTGAGGTAGGTGAGACTGACAGAAAGGAGGCAACTGGACCAAGGTCAGCCCAGAGCGTTTCATGGCTATCACTTGCTACTACTTCCAAATTGCTTGCAGGTAGCACACTAAAGAGAACCAACTCACCTTTTCTTGTCTAGCTTGTTCCAATTTTGCTGCAGGGGGCTCCTTCTCCCCCTTGCTCTTTGGAGTGCTGAGCTTTGCTTCCAAAGTGGACATCCACAATATCCCCTCATTTTCAGTATTTATGGGGGCTGCCTCTGAAAGTTTCAAGAACATCCATGTATATAAACCAGAACGAAAAAATGAAAACTAAATTGCTGTGTAATCACCACTTCAGACAGGGATGGGAAACGTTTTTTTGGCTCAGTGGGCCCAAACTTTTATCTACACCCACCCCTACAGGCCAACTTTGACAGGTAGTGATGATGTTGCCATTTGCCATTGTCATTTATAAGCCACATTTTACCCAAATAATGTGTTCAAAGTGGCTCACAGAAAAATCAAAATGTAAATAATAATAATTAGGTGAATGAAAGGTGGGTGTTCCCTCCCACCCGTCAAAGTTGACCCGTGGGGGGGGGGCAGTTTGGCAAAGCAGCATCAAGAAAGATTGAACCCTGCCCACTCCTGGCCTATCAGCTGATTGACAGGCGGGTTTGGTTTTGGGGAAGTGGCCTTGCGGGCCAAACTTTTTATATTATGTTGGAAGCTACCCAAAGTGGCTGGGGCAATGCAATCAGATGAGTGGGGTACAAATAATAAGATTAGTATTACTGCTAGTGCAACACAAGTCAGCAACTACACCGCCTCCTCCAAGCTACCTATTACAATAAAGGCATAACTCAGTACAGGTAAGCCCAGTGTACATCACAGAAGTAAAACAGGAGATCAGGATGCAAGAAGAATATACAAGAAGAAGCTTCTGAACCCAGCAAGAAAACATTATAAGCCACCAGAAGACCAGCGTTGTTCATTATACCTATGTTCCGTTGTGCTGTTTTTTAAGAAAATGTCCCAAAATTTGCTTAGAGTATATATGTGGAAGGCAACTCAGAGATTAATCATACTAAAGTGTTACTCTGCTGCCACAACTGTGTACAAATGAGTTCGTATCACTTGACAACTGCCCATGCTTCCTGGATGCCTCAGTAATTTACCAAGAATAAAGAAGAATGTATTCTGTTTAAAAAGAACTGCTCATTCGTTTACCTTGAGCCTTTTTCTTTTTGCCCCTCCCTTCCATGCTTTGCCCATCTCCTTTTCTCTTCTCTGCAGCCCTCGCCTTGCCCACCAATCTGGGTTCATTTCCTTTATTTTCAGGTTGTGATTCCAATGCTTCAACTTGGGGTTCACGAAGACAATTTCCTCCTCCACCATCATCGGAAGGACTGGGTGGTTTTTTGCTTTGGTTAGCAAAGAAGTCAAGCTCTCCCAGAATCTCCGATGCTCCGGCTTCTTTATCCTTAGTTCTGATCACCTGAAATCAAACAGATCCACAACATCCCTGTGGTTTTAACAGAGTTCTTGTTTCCCCAGGGAAAACCAGGTACCAAGAACCCTGCCTGGTCACAAAGCCAGCCAGGGCTCAAAAACTTCATTTGCCATGCAGAGGACTTTCAAATGGAGAACACATCATTTCACTCCTGCCGTAAAATAAACGGTGCTTCGCTCCTGCTCCATTACGCCACTGCTTTACAAGAATAAAATGTGCAGCGTGATAAAAATTACTTCCAAAGGCATAGCTGTGTGCATCTCTTGGAGTAAAAACAATCAAAGCACCTGGTGGCATCTTAAAGACCACTGTGGAGTAAGACAGGATGGGGCAACCTCAAGCCCATAGACCAAAAATGTCCCTTTGTGGCTCTCTATCTGACCTTCAGAAGACTCCCCAAGCCCCACCCTTCATGAGCTCTACTTTACTGTCTCCTTAAGTGTTTTTGGCTGGCCGGAGACGTGCCCCAGAACTGTGAAAATGGCAGTTGCTTGGAGGGGGGGGGAGAGGTGTGCAAGTGTGTGTAGAAACTGGTTTAACCAGTACTTTTTTCTGGGGGCACGCAGGGGTACACTTACCCCTAAACATTTTGTGAATCCTTGTACTTTTGTCCATTTACTGTATTTAGCTTTCCCGATTTGATCTATAAAATGGTCATTTTCTTGAGTCAAAATGAGAGTACCCTTAAACACTTTTTAAAGCAAAAAAGCCACCGGGTTTAACCATATGCAGTGGTACCTCGGGTTACATACGCTTCAGGTTACAGACTCCGCTAACCCAGAAATAATACCTCAGTTTAAGAACTTTGCTTCAGGTTGAGAACAGAAATCATGCTCCGGTGACGCAGCGGCAGCGGGAGGCCCCACTAGCTAAAGTGGTGCTTCAGGAGGTTAAGAACAGTTTCAGGTGAAGAACGGACCTCCGGAACGAATTAAGTACTTAACCCGAGGTACCACTGTACTTGGTTGCATTTTACTTCCATTTACCGCACCCATTTTTTTCTTCTGGCCCTGCCCACTACTGTCATGTGGCCCCCAGAAGGTTGACAAGAAGCAAAAGGCGGCCCTCTGGTGGGAAGCAAGTTCCCCACTCCGGGCAAAAGCTCTTAGTCCACTTATGTCAAGGGCATGAAAATTAAACTGTCCGTAAATGAGAACGAGAGAATAAGGCTGAGACTAAAATAATAATAAAGGAACCAAGGGCTCCTGGGGGTGAACAGAGCGCATTTCCCGTGGAACTAGGCGCAACCACAAAAGTGAAGCCAGGGATGGGGCTTCCAGGCAGGGGGAGAATGGCTGTCTTTTTGCCTCCCCCCCCTTACCTTGAATCGCTCCGCGTCTCTCCTGAAGCGCTTCACGTCGAACTTGGCGCCGGCTCCGAGCTTTCGGAAGAGCTCGTGCGAATCCATGCTTCCCGACAGGCACCGCGCGGCCCGGAAGGAAGTGTCCGCGTTGCTCGGCAACGGGGGACTCGGAGAACGGGCGGGAGGGGAGCGAACCCGGAAGAAGAATCGGAAGTAAGGCGGAGCGGTTCCGGTCGTAGAACCATAGAGAGAGGGTAAGGAAGGTAGAGAGTCGCTTTTCTCTTTAAAGTTATAGAGATGCGGGAGGAGAAGGTGAGCTACGGCTAGCCCTACGTTCCGGTTTCCATATGGCGCCCTCACTTTGACTATACAGTATAAGCTCCTTTTGTGGTTTGGCATCCATCTGTACGCCTCGGGAGACGACGGAAGAGTGCGCCTTCCGGGGGTAAAGTCAAACCGCTAGCAAGTTACAGCACCTGCTTTGGCTTCAGAGATAAAGTATGTTGTTGTTGTTGTTGTGTAGTCGTTTAGTCGTGTCCGACTCTTCGTGACCCCATGGACCAGAGCACGCCAGGCACTCCTGTCTTCCACTGCCTCCCGCAGTTTGGTCAGGCTCATGTTTGTAGCTTCGAGAACACTGTCCAACCATCTCGTCCTCTGTCGTCCGCTTCTCCTTGTGCCCTCCATCTTTCCCAACATCAGGGTCTTTTCCAGGGAGTCTTCTCTTCTCATGAGGTGGCCAAAGTATTGGAGCCTCAGCTTCACGATCTGTCCTTCCTGGAAGGACAATATCCTTCCTGGAAGGACAGATCGGGAAGGACAGATAAAGTATGTAAGCTCCAGTAAAGTCAATAGAACTTCCTTCTGAGTGGAGTTTTATAGGCTTCTACAGAATAGACTTAACTTTCAGGTAAGTAGCCACTGGACTGCAGTCTTCAGATATCATCAAAATATTTGAACAAGGTTAAAAAAAAGCAATAAAATTACATTTCTAATAATATTTTTTAAAAAATTAGAGGAGCCGCTCTAGCCCAAAATATTTATGATATACAGTGTTACAGTTATTTGCGTGGGTTCCCGGAAGTGTATTTATAGGTCCATAGTGACTTCATCTCTTTGGCGTCAGGCTGAGTCTCAGAGAAGAACGCCGCTTCGCGCGAGGCAGTCTTGGCTGCTCTTCCAGTGGCTACCGCTTGAGGGCACCCGAGGCACGCAGTGAGGACTTCAGCTGCTTCGCACAACTGGCTGCCCCTGCTCAGAAGTGCTTTTGAGTTCAGTGGGGCTGACTCCCAGCAAAGTGTGGCTTTTGAAACGGGGGAGGGGAGAGAGATTTATTGTTTGTGCTTGTTACTATGGTGTGCATTTTTGTGTTTTTATATTGCAACCCGCCCTGTGATCCTTGGATGAAGGGCGGAATAGAATTTTTAATACTGTAGTCATCTAAGTGGGGTTGGGTTGGGTGTGCAGACTTTCTTATCCATATTAATGAGCCGGGATTCGTTTATAAAATACTTCACTTTTACAGGTTCACCATCAATATCATTATCTACATATATGTTAGTTGCTTTCTGCACAAAAAAGATCTCCAAGGAGCTTTCAACTTATTTAAGAGCGTAGGTAAAAATACATATTATTATAAAAGTGCATGAACACAAAAACACATTATTATTTTAAAATATGCAACATAACCTCACAAAACAGCAGCTTTGATAGCACAATGAATAGGAAAAACATCGTTGTACTCTGTACAAAGCTTGTGGTTGGTTGGTTGGTTGGTTGGTTGGTTTGTTTACAAAATTTGCCTAAATTGCTTTACACTGAGTGGCACAATTATTATTGTGATTATTATGTTTTGGAGTTCTTTGTATTTTACTCTGGAAGTTTTATTCGGAGGGGGAAAGCCAGCCTAGAAGTAAGATTTCCCTTTTCCCTTCCAAGCCAAGCGTGCATGCTCAAGTCTCAGCCCACCTCAGTCACCAGCCTTGTTGTCTATGGCAGGCCAGTAATACTGGCCTTTTTACCTAAAGCGATGTGAGCACCTTAGAGACTGAATGCAAGTATGGATTATTATCACCGTCGCGTCATTTGTGCAAAATTCACTGCCATCCACTGGGATTCTTTTTACTGCTTTGTGGGTCCTAATAGCATTACTGCTGTGCTCTGACTTTTTGTGTGGTTCCCCACTAACTTTCATTTCTGTTTCTTCAGCAGCCATCGCAAGTAACAAACCAGACAAACCCAATTTGAAGCATTGGTCCTATTTATTACAGACAGAGCTCCCCAAATCCGGATACTCTATTAAGGGGTGTGTGGAAAGTATATTATGAATGGAAGGACACCCCCCCCCACACTTTTTTTTGGGGGGGGAAACCAGCTGACGATGAGGGAATATTCTGGGATTCCCTTCCTCTCTTTGTCCCGCTGAATAGATTTTATTGGTTGAGTGATGGATCCTCCCTGCGCTTCTGAGATGATTTATAGATCTTTGTTACACAAATGCCCCTTCTCTTCTCCCTTACCCCTCACAACGGCCATTAGTCACCGCCGTCTAAATGAAGATCAGGCAAGTGAGAGCCAGTTAATGACCCTAGCGGAATTCGTTTGGAGTGTCCTTTCTTTGTTTCCTGTATAAAGAAAATAGAAGGGGGTAGCAAGGAATCGTTGCAATGAAAAAGAGGGAGAGAAAAGTTGTGAGGAAAACTGTTTTCTGGGTGCCGTGCCCACCCAGGGCCTTCTTATCAGTGTTCTGGGCCCCTCCCAACACACAGAAAAGTCAAAAGGTTGGCCGTAAAGGGCACCATTAATCAGAAAGTCCCAGACTGTAAGGGAGGGAAACGGCAACAGCATTTTTCATCAGGCCGGACGGTTATTAAAAGCAGCCAACGTAACAGAGACTGATAACATCCTTAAAACTTTGCATCAAAGTGACTAACACCTGTTTTGATAATGGTACGTACTTGTGGGACTGGAAACCAAGCCTTGTGAGGAACGGTGGACGGAGTGTTTAGCCTGGAGAAGACGGAGAGGTGATAGGAGAGCCATCCTTGTACAGTGGTACCTCGGGTTAAGTACTTAATTCGTTCCGGAGGTCCGTTCTTAACCTGAAACCGTTCTTAACCTGAGGTACTACTTTAGCGAATGGGGCCTCCTGCTGCCGCTGCACGATTTCTGTTCTCATCCTGAAGCAAGGTTCTTAACCTGAGGTACTATTTCTGGGTTAGCAGAGTCTGTAACCTGAAGTGTCTGTAACCTGAGGTACCGCTGTATATCTGAGGGGCTTTCGTGTGGGAAATGGAAGCAAGCTTGTTTGCTACGGCTCCAGAGGATAGGACCCAAACCAATGGATTCAAATGACGGGAAAGGAGATTACGACTAAACATTAGGAAGAACTTTCTGGCGGTAAGAGCTGTTCGACAGCGGAATGGACTCCCTCAGAAGATGGTGGACTCTCCTCCGCTGGAGGTTTCAAAACAGAGTATGGATGGCCATCTGTCAAGGAGTCTATGGCTGCGATTCCTGCCTTGCAAGGGGTTGGACTAGATGACCCTCAGGGTCCTTTCCAACTCTACAATTCTACGATTCTGTGTCAAACAGTACATATAGGGTGGAGTGGAGCCCCTCCCAAAGTTTTATCTGGTCATCCAGCTTCTTAAATTCAGTGGGATTTAAATAGCACAGCTGTTCTGCCTCTCTCAATTGCTCTAGGCCAGGGGTCTGCAACCTGCGGCTCCGGAACCGCACGTGGCTCTTTTACACCTTTGCCGCGGCTCCGGGGCGGATACTGGCGAGGGGAGGAGGTGTATTGTGCGCCCCGACACTCCCCACTGTGGCGGGCGCTGTACTGGCTGTGACGTCGCATGGGGGCAGTGCGTGCGTTACTCACGCACCGTCCCGACGTCACCTTCCCACCCGCTGTCAGATCGGAGGGCAGCGGCGCGCATGCTTTAAATGTCGCAATGGTTTTGCGGCTCCCAGGTTGTTTTTTCTTCATAAACTGGTCCAAGTGGCTCTTTTTGTCTTAAAGGTTGCAGACCCCTGCTCTAGGCATTTCTCTCTCTTCTCCCTAGGTACTATCCTGGTCACTTTAGCCCTGTCCTACCCAAGTAGCACTGCCTTCGTTTCTTCTCTCCTCACCCTGAAATTAAAGCAGAAGAGCAATGCTGGGGGGCCACTAAATCGTCTGTGTCTGGAAGGATAACACTTCATGCATCTGACGAGGTGGGTTCTGGCTTGCAGAAGCTTCTCCAGGGTCCTTATCCATGGAAGTCAGAAACAGAGACAGGGCTACTGACTGGGGAGAAATATTAGCAGACAGGGTCCCCCCCCCCCGGGTAAATGAGAGCACTTGGAGCTTACAAAGCGACTGACAAGCTCAGATGGAAGGGACAGAACTCAAACGGGACTGTTTGGAAGCTACCTTATACGGAGTCAGATCACTGGTCCATGTATCTCGGCACTGTCTGTGTTGACAGCCAACAGCTGCAGTGGGAGGAAGCATTTCCTCAGGGCAAATGGGGCACTGCCCCACCAATCTCAGCCTGCCCACAGCCAGCCTCCCTCCTTCCTTCCAGCCAATCAGGGGCTGGCACTGCCTCTCCTTGGCTCCACCTCCTGTTGGTCTCCCGGCCCTACCAGCTCCAATGGGTGCAAACCACCCCTGATGCCGCTCTCCAGGGTTTGGGGAGAGCCTGGAGTTGCTGTTGGGGATTGAACCTGTGGCTCTCCACTCACACACACATGGGTCTCTGCCCACTGACCCATGGCCCTCCTTGCGTGAGGTCATGTCAACACATGTGCCAGTATGGCGACGAGAATCTGCTGCAGCGAGGCAAGGGCATGTGCCTGGCTTTCGCTCTCCTGGGGGACGGGGAGATAAAAATGAGGGAACGCAGCCGGCTGGATGAACTCGCAATTGCGGGGGTATACAAAAGGCCACAAACGCCAGTGTGGGACTGTAAAGACGCTGAACACTTTTATGGCCTTGGCGTTCCATTAGCTGTGGCTGAGTGGCTCGGAGGGCGGCCCCAACAATGGGAGCGATGAAGAAAGAGGGAGTGAGCTCTCTCGCTCTGGCAAAACTCGTCGGGCGAGATTCTTGACGGGAAGCCTCGGCCCCATGAGAACTTTTTACAGCTCCTCTCTAGCCATCAGCGGTGGGCACCTGGCAAACGGCAACTTGTGCCCACAACGTGTAGGGGCACGAGGCTCAAGCTGTTCTCACAGGACAATCGACCTCATCGTTGAGGTTGTGCCGCTGCTCACAGGAGGAACAGAGCTTAAGCTGTAGGGCAGGGATGGTGAAGCTCAGGCCTGGAGGCAACTGCGGCCCTCTAGGCTTCTCCATCTGGTCCTTGGGACTGTCACAGCCCTGCTTCAAGAGCCTTTGCCTGGCTGGAATGTGTCTTTGAACCGTGATAATTCTTGCTTGGGCTGGATGGAGAGGGGGGTGTGTGAATTTTGTGCAGCTGGAATGCCCTTATTTATTTATATGCCACCTTTGCCCCTAAGGCAGCCTTTCTCAACCTGTGGGTCCCCAGATGTTGTTGAACTACAACTCCCATCACCCCTAGCTAGCAAGGCCAGAGCTCAGGGATGATGGGAGTTGTAGTCCGACAACATCTGGGGACCCACAGGTTGAGGACAGCTGCAAGGAGTCTAAGGTGCTGTACATGGTTCTTCCCTCCCCATTTTTTTCCTCACAACGGCCCTGTGAGGTAGGTACATAGGTACAGGTAGGGAAGGTGGAGAGACAGTGAGCGGCCTGAAGGTCACTTTGCGAGCTTAACGGCTAAGTGAGGATTCACACTCTGGTCCAGCACTCTGACAGGCTCTCTACTGACTTAATATACATAGGGTATGAGTCCCGCCCATAGCTTCACCCACTTTCTGTCTCTGGCCCCTGAATGATGGAATTCGGCCCTCAGGCTAAAGCCGATTCCCCACCTCAGTACTGGGGAATAGTTGTGAGGTGCTTAGGGCAGATCAAACAAACACACAAAAAAAGGCCAGGGCCCCTGAATCGTTGGTCAGCTGTGGCTGACAAATTGTTAAACCACTCTCAGATTTACAACTCTTATTATATGACATTATATTTATGTCCCACCTCTCCTCCTAGGGTCTCAAAGTGATGGTACAGGGCTTTCTCCCTCCCTGTTTTCTCCTCACAACAGCCCTGTGAGGTAAATTGGGCTGACAGTCCAGTGAGAGGCCCGAGGTCACCCACTGAGCTTCCATGTGCTGAGTAGGGATTTGAACCCTGGTCTCCCAAAGGCCAGTGCTCTGACCACTATGCCACACTGTCTCTCTGTGTGCTGCGTGGGGCTGATGGGAGTCTGAAATGAAAGGTGCTGGCCCCATTTTACAAGCCCTGCTTTCATGCTGCAGCGCAGGTTATGCAAGGCTGATTAACGTCACCGGACGGCAATCGGCCGTGGCAATCAGCCTGGGTAGATTCCATTGACAAGCAGACTTCTGATGCCTCTTATTTCATCATTTGTTTCCTTTTTGTAGAAGGCAAACAATACGGCGCACGCTGTTGCAGAGCGGAAGGAAGAGCCAAGCGCAATTCCTTCTCCATTCACCGAATTATTTTTTTTTAAATGAATTTTTATTGAAAGTTTTCAACATACGATAAAAACCAAACTCATCTAAATAAAAATAGAGAAGAAAAGAAAAGAAACAAAGGAGAAAAGAAAGGGAGAGAAAACAAAGGGGGGAAATAGGAGGGACGATAGAGAGAAATAAAATACAGAACTCTCTATCAGGGCTAGAGCTTGTAGGGGGGGGAAATGGGGTTAGCTTTTGCTGCCCGACTCCCCAAGAGACTCTGAGTTCCCTAAGTCCATAACCGGTCAGAGAAGAATAGATGGAGGCAGGAACCAGTAGAAGGAAAACAAGGAAAATCTTCATTTTTCTGTTGCAACAGAGCCCCCCCCCCTTGCAAGGAGACCAAGAACAAAAGTCTGCAAGAACCTTTAAAGACTTGAAATCGCCCAACCCTGTAACCAAAGACCACAGCCCAAGCCCAAATTTTTCTGCAACAATATTAACCCTTATCTCACACAAAAGGGGGGTGGACCTTCCCAGTTATCACCTGGGAGCATCCATTTCTTCTCTCAGACTCCCACCCTCGGAGTTTTTCCTTCCCTGCCTTGGTAGCAGGGTTCTTCATCAGTCATCCATCGCAACATCCAAACACCAAATCTTGAAAGAACTTATGTAGAGGAAGTTGGGACCCTTTAGCCACGGTGGTTAGCCTGCGGCCTTCCAGATATACCTGGACTGCAACTCTCAGCTTCTCTGACCATTGGCCATGCTGGCTGCGGATGATGGGAGTTGGAGCCCTTCCATACCTGGAAGGCCACAGGTGAGCCACCTCTGCTTCCAAAAACAGAATCCTTCATTAGAGGACTAGATTAATAGAGGCAACTCCAATTATTATGCCACGGTTGTTAGTGCAGCGTTCCCCAACCTGGTGACTGCTAGGTCTGGAACTACAACTCCCATCAGCCCTTTCCAGCCTGTGTCCAAACATCCTGTTGCATTTAATAGGGTGCTCCTGGGTTTAGGATTGCAGCCTGAGAGACCCGTTGAAATCAATGGGGCATAAGGGAGTCATTGGTTTAAGTGGGTCTGCTCTCACAGTGAGCTAAGCCCAATCTGGGACTAAAGAATGCTAGGCTGGCCTTTTGTACTGCATTTCAGTGTAAATATATTTACAATTGGGTTGCAGATTAATTTGAGCGAGGTGTCTGGTGAAGAGGGAAGGAATTCTTGAAGAATTGATGCTTTTGAATTATGGTGCTGGAGGAGACTCTTGAGAGTCCCATGGACTGCAAGAAGATCAAACCTCTCCATTCTTAAGGAAATCAGCCCTGAGTGCTCACTGGAAGGACAGATCCTGAAGCTGAGACTCCAAAACTTTGGCCACTTCATGAGAAGAGAAGACTCCCTGGAAAAGACCCTGATGTTGGGAAAGATGGAGGGCACAAGGAGAAGGGGACGACAGAGGACGAGATGGGTGGACAGTGTTCTCGAAGCTACCAGCATGAGTTTGACCAAACTGCAGGAGGCAGTGGAAGACAGGAGTGCCTGGCATGCTCTGGTCCATGGGGTCACGAAGAGTCGGACACGACTAAACGACTAAACAACAACAACAACAAATACACCACTGTGTTTTTGATTGGGGTCTTGACTGTAACCTATTGTAGTTTTGGATCTTATTGAGGTTTTCCAGTTTCATTCAATACATTATTATTATTATTATTATTATTATTATTATTATTATTGCTGCTGTTTTGTAAACGGCTCAAGAGATGGCCTCGCATTCAGTGGCACCTGAAAAAGACGGAGGAATTTTTTGTGCTTTGGTAAATGACCCTTTTGCGATCTCCTTCCTCCGTCTCCCTTCTCCTCCAAGATCCTGCTCGGTTCTTTTTTTCCAGTCTCCTAGTTCATCTGCATCATTGCCCCGGTGACCTCTGACCCCTGCTGTGTCTCCCCCCATCATATAATCTCTTTACAGCAACCCCACCCCCACCCCAGGCCTTGGCACTCAGTGTATATTGATGTCCCCTCTATTCTCTTGTCAGCAAAGAAACAAGGCCTGCCCCATTCATCCCTCTGCTTCCACTTGGTGTCCCATTGTCTCGCCCTTCTGTTTCCCCGTGTTGCCAACCCGTCCTCAACTTCTTGACCTCCTGCCTCTCCCGAGGGCCCTGTAATCGTCCTCTCGTTTGTCTACCGGGATCCCTTTTTCATCCAAAGCAGGGCTCCTTTTCTCTCTCGCCACCCCGGGAGGAGCTGCTTTGATCCGTCTCTCTCCATCACTCCCTAACTCCTCTCCTGTGAAACATGGCTTTCCTTTGGAAGGAGGGCCATGGAGTGAGCTGCCCTGGTCCCTCTGAAGAAGACAAATCACCTCTCGTTTATTGCCTGGAGAAAGGAGAGGGGCGCTTGCCCAGGTTGGGGTTGGATTCAAGGGTCAATTTGGTCTCTGCCGTCCTAATTTGAGGAGGAGAGTTAGAAAGCTCAGCAGCGAACGCAGTTTAAGCGAGGGTCACGGCCAAGTCTGCAACGCTTCTGTATTTATAACTCGCCGGCTGAAGGATATAAATTGCTGTACATATTAAGACGCGAATGGATTGTGATGACGTTGTTAGAGGCTAAGACGGGGATTGAGGAGACCTAGGTTCAGTTCTGCTAAGCGCACTAAGGGATTTTGGGCCTGTGCGTGTCATTGTCCTAAAAAACTACGTGATGATTCTCAGGGTCACTTCCAACTCTACAATCCTATGATTTTATGTGTGATCTGCATCAAAGCACTGCAGTGTGGAGTGTTCAGGGTTCTTAGTCAGCCAGCCATGCCCTTTTAGATGATACTCCATTTCGTTCCCTCAGTTCGTCTGAAATCAAATAAGTGTCCTTTTTTTTGTCCCCCCCCCTTATACAATTAATCAATTAGCTAGAATTCATTTAGCTGAGTCGGAGGGCTAATGAGAATAGCATTTACATAGTCCTCCCCAAGTGTTTAAACTGCTATATGCTGGCAGAAGGTGTGGCCAAGTGTGTGCGGTGGCTACCCTCCACACACACACACACACACACACAGACACACACAGACACACACAGACACACACGCCACATTCACACCTGACATTTAAAGCACTATGATGCCTCTTTAAGCAGTCATAGCCAGAGGCATATGGAGGGTCTCTTGTGCCCTTGGCAAGGATCTGTATTGTCCCCCCACCCACCCCCCAAAAATCACTTTACTTCAATAAACACCTTAGGAATTACTACATTTTACATGACCCAAGCACTTGAAGTGTCCAGAGTGAGTGCAAGGTGAGAAGGAAGGGCAGAAAACATCTGCACGCCTTTGTGCTGTAAGGGCCAGAAGGGCGGGAAGCTCCTCCCATGTTTGATCTTGACATATATGTTGCCTCGCACATATATGTCATGCACTCCATAGGTCTGAAAGGTAATTTTTGCAACCCCTTCCCTGGGCCTGCGCCCCTGGCAAGGGCCCGTTTCAGCAACCCTTAGGTATGCATCAGGTCATGGCTTTCCCCCAAAGGATTCTGGGAGCTGTGGTCTGTTATGGGTGCCGAGAGGGGTGAGGAAGCCCCCGTTTCCCTCAGAAAGGCTGAACAACTGATCCCTCATCCCAGGGAACTCTCAGAATTGCAGCTCTGTGAGGGAAACAGGGGACTCCTCGCAACTCTCAGTGCCCTTAACACACTGCAGCTCCCAGAATCCTTTGGGAGGAAGCCATGACTGTTTAAAGTGGCCATCATAGTGCTTTACATGCACAGTGCAATTGTAGCCACAGAGGACACACAGGCACACAGAGGCAGATCGGCTGAGGAGCAGTTATCTTTGTCCGTCAAATGGTCTGCCCTCACACCGTACGAGAGGCAGCGATGGCCGCCAACTCAGGTGGCTTTAAAGGAGTAGTAGTCAAGTTCACTGAGGAGAAGGCTACCAGCACCTTCCAGCCAGGAGGATGGCTGTCCTCTGCCTCCCTCAGAGGCAGTTTGCTTCTGAGCACCAGTTGCTGGAAACTCGAGGAGGGAAGAGTGTTGCTGCTGCAAGGGGCATACAGTTTAACCTGACCATTGGCGCTTTGAATGTGAAGCATCCGTCTCGTGGCCAATCATTGATGGAACTAGCCATTTCTGAGGACTGGAGCTTTTGGGAAGGTCATGCGGACAATGGGAATGCTTGGTCATGTAAAAGGGAGAGTCTCGTTTGTATACAGCGGCAGCCCTCAAGGAATCTGCTGAGTAAGTGCTGATGGTGGCAGAAAAGGAAACACAGAGGCTTTTCATCAGAGGTGTGAATTAAAACAAGGGAGGCCAAACCCATCCTTCTTCCCCTGTATCCTGTCTCCAGCAGTGTCCAGTAGAGAGGAGTACAAAAAGCGGAACAATTGCGGAATAATGAACCATTCCTCTTCTCTCTCTCTCTCACACACACACACCCTTTGACAAATCTAAAACTTCCCACGATTCAGATCCCTTCTGCCATACCTAAGAATCTGCTTGAAATTGCAAGCGCATTAGTGGTGGATTTATACTGCGCCATCCACACAGCAATTCGCTTTCTTAGTTGCTCTGTGATCTAGCTCAGTGGTGTCTACACTGACCGGCAGCCAAATTCCAGGTGTTTCAGGTAGGAGTATTTTCCATTCACCCTGGAGATGCTGAGGATTCATACTGGGACATCCACCTCTACCCTTGAGCTACAGCTCTTGCCCTGCAGTGCCCACACCCTGAACATTTGCACAAGAGATTTCACAGAATCTTAAGAGTTGGAAGGGACCCGATGGTCATCTAGCCCAACCCCCTGCAATTCAGGAATCCTGCCCACAGACGTCCCTGGCCAACAGCCAAACTCACTGGTCCATTGTGCCATGGGACTTCCGCAAACCACAGCTTGTTTTTAAACCACGGTTAACTGTGACGAGAAAACCAGACCATTGTATGCAAATCTAAAATAAATAATAAGTTACAATACGAATATAGTATATTCTATATATAGAATATAGTCTATATAGTATATTCTATATATAGAATATAGAATATAGTCTATATATAGAACATAGTCTGATTACGAACTTAATCCGTTCTGGAAGTCCGTTTTTAAACCGAAGCCGTTCTTAAACCAAAGCACACTTTCCCTAATGAGGTCTCCCGCCGCTAGTGCCCTTCCACCATTCGGTTTCAGTTCTTAGACCAAGGTACAGTTCATAGACCGAGGTAAATTTCTGGTTTTGCAGAAGTTCATAAACTGAATAGTTCGTAAACAGGGCTTTTCATAAACCGAGGTACCACTGTACATTTTGGAGGCTCACTTTCACAACCTTGTTCAGGTGGTGCTCAGAACAGGACACCCCATTGCCCTCCACATTTATTTATTATGGATCCTTAGAAACTTTTAAGAGTCCCATTTTGTTGATTGACACCTCCCAGTCAATAGCTGCTTCCCGATCTCCTCCCCAAGATGTTCATTAGCATCAAGCTGCCAAGCAATTAAACTGGCCCTCAAATGAAGATGCTTCCCCCTCTTGTCCTCCCCCCAAAAAACCTCATTTTTTTTAAAAAGCCATCCCATCAAAGGCAGAACGAGCCTCTCCTTGCCCAGCTAATCTGGGACAGAAATCTGGTATGGTTCAGAGGGAAGCTGGAAGGTCAGCGAGAGAACTTAGGTGGCTGTCCCGGGAGAAAATCAAGGCTGTCTTTTCCAAGTAAACAGAGAGCACTGGAGAGGTAAGGTTTATGAGGTTTACCCAGAAGGACACACCTGTGATTATCTGCAGTAGGCAGCTTTCAAGTATGCTTGGAGGGGAGGAGACAGACTCACAAGGAAAGAGAGCCAGCAACTAAAGTGATGGGCAGGCGGCAGACAGAAGGCTTTAAATTCCGCAAAGGGATCAGTGCAAAGTTCCTCTTTATTTATTTGTTCTGAAGCAGTTTTGCCCTGCTCTGCAGCCCAGAACAAAACACACTGTCGCTTCCCTCAAGCTTGCAATCTAAAAGACATGTCACAAAAGGGGAAAGGGATTGGGGAGGGAGGAGGAAAAACAACAGCTTGGCACTACAAGGCACTCGAAGGCACAGGGAAACTCTTGCCTTGACGCAACGCTTGTAAGAACTTTGGAAGTAAGGTCGCTTCCAAAAGACCAGTTTGTTAAGCATTCGTCCCAGTTTGGTTGCCCAAAGTTAGCTATTAGATGAGCACTCATTTGTCTGCAAGTTGGCTGGATGATGTTGTGTGCCTTGCAAAATCAGGAAAAGCGTGAAGTCCCAAGGGTGGCTATGTTTCAGTTCACATAACATTTTGGAGCGGGATGCGGGTGGCGCTGTGGGTTAAACCACAGAGCCTAGGACTTGCTGATCAGAAGGTCAGCGGTTCGAATCCCCGCAACGGGGTGAGCTCCCATTGCTCGGTCCCTGCTCCTGCCAACCTAGCAGTTCGAAAGCACGCCAGTGCAAGTAGATAAATAAGTACCGCTCCAGCGGGAAGGTAAACGGCATTTCCGTGCGCTGCTCTGGTTCGCCAGAAGTGACTGGCCACATGACCCAGAAGCTGTCTCCGGACAAACACCGGCTCCCTTGGCCAATAAAGCGAGATGAGTGCCGCAACCCCAGAGTCGGCCATGACTGGACCTAATGGTCAGGGGTCCTTTACCTTTTTAACATTTTGGAATATGTAAACTTGGCAGGGTCACCTTTCAATGCAAGCTTGAATCAAATTAATTCCCTTTCCCTAGCTGGAACGCAGAGGCACATCTCAACAGCAACAGATCCCACCGTCCTCTGCGCTGAGCTGGCCTTTTGCAGACATCAGCTCCACACAGATCCCTGGGGCTTAGCAGCCGGGCCAGACTGCAACTGAGTTCTCCATTCCTCTCCCATGGCAAGTAGGTGGATTCAGCTAAGCAAATCTCCCAGCAGACTTCAAAGGACTTGTACGTATTTGCTGTCTGCAGGGGAGTCATGGCACTGTTTCCCTTTTGACCTGACTCATCATCAAAGGAAAGAGGCTGGTGACAGCCGACCTGCGAAGGTATGACTGGAAGCGCTTGCTTGAGATGCTCCCGTTGTCTCTCCCATGCAGTGCATGCTGGGAAAATCCCTGCCACTCCTTGAGTACTGTGTCTTCCTGTAATGCATGCTGGGAAACTCCATGCCAGTCCTCAAGTATTGTTATTCCCTGCAATGCATGCTCGGAAGCTGCCTGCTGCGCCTCAAGTAAGTTTGTTGTTTAGTCATTTAGTCGTGTCCGACTCTTCGTGACCCCATGGACCAGAACACACCAGGCCCTCCTGTCTTCCACTGCCTCCTGCAGTTTGGTCAAACTCACGTGGTAGCTTTCAGAACACTGCCCAACCATCTCGTCCTCTGTCGTCCCCTTCTCCTTGTGCCCTCCATCTTTCCCAACATCAGGGTCTTTTCCAGGGAGTCTTCTCTTCTCATGAGGTGGCAAAAGTATTGGAGCCTCAGTTTCAGGATCTGTCCTTCCAGTGAGCACTCAGGGCTGATTTCCTTCAGAATGGATAGGTTTGATCTTCTTGCAGTCCATGGGACTCTCAAGAGTCTCCTCCAGCACCATAATTCAAAAGCATCAATTCTTCGGCAATCAGCCTTTATAATCTAGCTCTCACTTCCCTCAAGTAAATAATACGCTAGTAAAATCTGCCGTCAAGCAGCTCCCTTTTTAAAATAATAATAATAATTTTTATTAGGTTTTTCATTTTATACTTTGTCACATATCAACGAAATCAAAACATCTTTGCTCATCCTGAGCCTCGACTACCCCCCCCCCACTCCCTGGCTTTCTTAGGTATACGCTTTCGTCTTAGCATTCTTATCTCACCCCTTTTTATCCTTAAAGAAATTTACTTCCCTGTTTGTAAACCAGTTCCACATATCAACATTACAAAATATTTTAAGTAAAGCCTGCAAATGTTTTCAAATGTTTACAATGTTCTTTCATATATTGTATAAATTTACTCCAGTCCTTTTCAAACAGCTCGTCACGCTGGTTCCAGATGATAGCCAGCAGCAAAGTTCTTCTTATGTTCTTACCTTCCCATTCTCGCTGGGGCTGACGAGCATTGGAGTCAAACAACAATATTCAGAGGCCTGTTGTCTATGGCCTGGAAGAGTCAGTTGTGTCATTCAATCTCTGTTCTCCCTTCCTCCTATTTAAGAAAGGTAATCTTCCACCCTTGTCTCAAACACTGAACATTAATCAAACTGGTACCTCTTATTTTATTCTAAATGTGTCATTTTCCTTCCCGACAGGATGGCACTGCAATAAAATGTTGCAGCACGGAGCGCTCCTGTTCAGTGCTCCAGCCAGCCAGCCATGTCTTCTTTCAAAGTTCTCCATTTGATTCCCTCCTTCCTCCTGGTTTTATTGCTTTTACCCCACCTTCCCTCTAAGAAGCTTCAGGTGACATACACACACACACACACACACACACACCCCGCTTTCCATTTTACCCCCACAAAAACTCCATGACGTAGGCTGGGCTGAGAGAGCTAGGATTGGGCCGAAGGCTGCCCAATAAGCTTAATGACCGAGTGGGGATTTGAATTTTGGTCTCTCAGGTCCTGCTCTAACCACTACACACCACAGGCTTCTCTCCCACAACAGACAGCATACACCATCCCCATCGGGCTATTTTAATGGGGAGGGACAGTTTTCCCTTAATTTTCCCACCCCAAAATATTGCTTCTGCCTCTGCAAACCAAGCATACGGATCTATCATTTCTCTTTAACCCTGCTTCGGTTTTCATAACCATCAGCACTTATGTTTGATATTAGCATCTATGATTTTATTTTATTTTGGCCAGGAGGGCATTGGTGGTGGGCATAAGAATTTCAAGATCTGTTGACTCACTTGTGGGTCACGACCTCTGCTTGCGATGCACCAGCATCACACACACACACACACACACACACACACACACCATGCAAAACAGGGCCGTGCTATCAAAGGCCCTAATGCCAACGGTGCCAGTGGAATTGGTAACCTCCGCATGACCTGGCTACATCTGCCCCTCCGATCTCACCTGCCCTCCTCCAGAGCAAACACCGCCACTGTTGGCAAAGAGGATTTGCCTGTCTGAACAGGTGTGGGCCGGGCCTCACTTTCTTCGGGAGGGTGACCGAGAGGTCAGCTCTCTTCCCACCAAATTTCTTAATGCCCCTACCAAGAGGTCTGCTACCGCGCACCTCTGCGTCACAGCTGAGCTTTTCAAGGCAACAGCGATGGTTTCTTCCTGATAACCATCTGATTGAGGTCTCTATACAGTGGTACCTCAGGTTAAGTACTTAATTCGTTCCAGAGGTCCGTTCTTAACCTGAAACTGTTCTTAACCTGAGGTACCACTTTAGCTAATGGGGCCTCCCGCTGCCGCTGCACGATTTCTGTTCTCATCATGAAGCAAAGTTCTTAACCCGAGGCACTATTTCTGGGTTAGCGGAGTCTGTAACCTGAAGCGTCTGTAACCTGAAGTGTATGTAACCCGAGGTACCACTGTATTGGCTTTTAGGTCTAGGTCTAGGCTTGTTTTTCCACAGGGCAGTCGCAGAAGCTGGAACGGTAGGTGCCGGACTCTCTCCCTCACTGGAGATTTTTAAGCAGAGATGGGATGGCCACATGCCAGGACTTTAGCTATGACCCCTGCATTGCAAACTCTGCAATTCTTTAAGTTCCTAATTGGATATGCTGAATGTTATGAGAATTTTAAGGTCTAAGATATAAAATAAATAACAGGTTTCCTGCCAGACAGGATTCTGCTGTAGACCACCCCTTCTGTGATGTATGTATGATGTATTGGGGGTGGTCTTGAGCTACAGGGTGGGAATTTTAAAAGTCTTTTTAAGGGCTTGCACACCATGGTTCTAGGCTCCTCCTCCCTCCTGCGTGGGGGTGTGTGGGGAGGGTGAGCTCCCTGTTGCAACAGTTTAATAAAGATCAGGCTTACTAGCTGCTTCGCTTCACAATATTCTTTGGTTGGCCTTTGTTATTTTCTCCTACCGATAGAGAACCTATGTAAGGACTCTATACGGGCTCTTGGGTACTCCATAAGGGGAAAGGAGCAGTTTTTCTATTAACACTGAATAACGTACCAGCATCAGAAAAGGCGTGGGGGCAAATGAGTCCTCGTCTGGGCCCAATGCATAGTTGCCCATTCCTTTCAGGCCAGGTTAATTGTGTCCCTTACTATTTAATTTTGACCACATATCCAAAAGCAAAGTGACGGCTTTTCATCTGGCAAGCGAGCCAAAGAGGGATGCTGTTGCAGACTCTGACAGGACCAGCTCCCCTCTGCTGGTGTAAATCCCCGCTGTCTGTCACTGACATTAAAACGGCAGTCCTGTGCAATTAATTATCCAGAGCGACAAGAGAAAAATACAAAAAGAGAGTGTCAATCAGAACTGAATTGGGACAGGGCAAGGGTTTAAAACTCAGTGGTCTGAGTCTGGTTATTAAATGATGAAGGTGTCTATGACAGCTGCCAAGTTGCCTCTCCCCCCCCCCCCAATTAAACAGGTTGTGCTCCTGTGCTTTAATACCAGCTTGAGCTGCAGACATGAGCAACAGAAAAGAAGAACATAAGAGAAGCCTGCAGGATGAGGCCCATGGCCCATCTGGTCCAGCCTCCTGCTCTCACAGTGGCCAACCTGTGTGAAATCTGCAAGCAGGATTTGAGCACAAGAGATCTCTCTCCTCCTGTGGTTTTCGGCAACTGGGATTCAGAAACACTTCTGCCTCCAGTTGTGCTGGGGGGGGGGGAACCCACGCTTCCTGATGACTGCACATCAGCTGGCTCTGAAAAGAGGCACAAGAGCAGGTCGCAACGGGTGTCTGAGGTCAGTTGGCAACCTACCTTCTGCACTACGAACTCTCGTTGGTTTTAACTATCACGGCTCTATGTCCGCTGCAAAGGATCCTGGGGGTTGCAGCTTGCTGTGGGTGATGAGGGTCAAAATGTTGTTAACAGGGAATGTGTGGACTGCAACCAAATAGAACCAGTGTGGAGCCAGATCAGATCCAATGAGATCCAGGTTCAAATGTATACACAGCCATCAAGCTGTGGGCCCATCTCTATCCCTCAAGCTAACTTCCCTCTCGGGGATTGTTGTGAAGATCAAATGAGGGTTGTGTTCTTGAGCTGCTTGAGCGAAAGGAAGGCTAGAAATGTAATAAAATTCAAGTAACTACCCTCCTGTTGCCTATAGTAAATCTAATCTCTCACTGTGGCATTCTTTTTTTTCTGGCTCCCTCCCCTCTCCAGTCATCAGGAGCCCCCTTTTTCTATACCCATGACTATAGGGATGGGGAAAGAAATTTGATTTTGTTTGCATTTTCATGAGAAATGGCCAAATCCACACTTTTCAAACCAACGGGTGAGGTGAAACACATCCATCTTTCAATGCACACACTACTCTAGATTTTGTGATGCAGTTCCCTGTCCAATGATGTGTACAAAAATGACTGTATTAGGGCAGGAGGGGCTAAATTTGGCCCTCCAGGGCTCTGTATCCGGCCCTTGGGAGCCTACCCAGGCCACGCCCTGCTGTGCATCGCCCCCTACTGACTTGAAAGTGTCATTGAACTAACTAGGATTATACCTCTTGGTATTTTTCCACCTTCGCCGCATTAAGCAGTTGGTCCCTTACCTTTCCCGCCCCAACCTAGCCACAGTGATCCATGCAACGGTCACCTCCAGGCTTGACTACTGTAATTCACTCTACGCGGGGCTGCCCTTGAAGCTGTCCCAGAAACTCCAGCGGGTGCAGAATGCTGCAGCGAGGCTCCTCACAGGGTCTCTGCCATGGGAGCATATTCACCCAGTGCTTTTCCAGCTGCACTGGCTCCCGGTGGAGTACAGGGTCAGATTTAAGGTGCTGGTTTTGACCTTTAAAGCCCTTCATGGCCTAGGACCTTCATACCTACAGGACCGCCTCTCCCGGGGTATGCCCCACAGAGAACCTTAAGGTCCATAAATAGCAACACCCTAGAGGTCCCGGGGTCCTAGGAAGTTAGATTAGCCTCAACTAGAGTCAGGGCCTTTTCAACACTGGCTCCGGCCTGGTGGAACGCTCTGTCTCATGAGACCAGGGCCCTGCGGGATCTGATTTCTTTCCACAGGGCCTGTAAGAGTTGTTCCGCCTGGCCTTTGGCTTAGAATCAATTTGATTCTCTCCCCCTCTTTCTTTTTTCCTTTCTCCTCCTGTGAAGAGGCTGCATGTTATTGTTTTAATGTTGTATTTTAATCTTGTTTTTTAACTTGTATTTTAATCAACTTGTTTTTATTGGTTGTTAGCCACCCTGAGCCCGGTCTTGGCTGGGGAGGGCGGGGTATAAATAAAATTTATTCTTCTTCTTCTTGACTGGATTGAGAGGGCTGTACGTTAGGCCACACACCCTTTTGCCGCACACACACCACTCGTATGTGGCCCTCAGAAGGTTGCTCAAATGGGAATTTGGCCCTCCGGCTGAAAAAGGGTTCCTTATCCTTGCATTAAGGAAAAGTGTGCCTACAAATGCATATTTGTGCAAACAACGTGCAGAAATGCATTATATCAGGAGGAAGTGATTGCGGGAATAGGCAAAGTTGCATACAAAATATGTTTTTATTTGGAGAAATTAGCACAAAAATGCTGATGAATTTTCATGAAGATTTTTTTTTAAATTCAAATTGCTGCAGGTGGTGTGGGGAACGGGATTTCAGATTGGACGACTGAGAAAGTAGGAGGAACTGAAATCGACAGGTATGTCTGTCCCTAATCATGATGGTAAACGCTGCAGTTTTGCAGAAAGGGCAGTTCCAGTTTTGAGCAGCAGCTACGGCGTATTTATTGCAGCATGGCAGTTTGGACCTGTGGTTTCTCAGCTGCTCACCTTTGGCCCTTGCTCTGCCTCTGGGAGGGCAGGTGCCGCTTACAGTCAAGGAAACAGGAGGTGATGTCGGAAGACTGACATGCTAGAGAGAATCAGGGCGGACAAGGCATGCACTTCAGGGTCTCTGGATGATCCCGGGCTATAACTGCCTCCAGACATAGCAAGGATAGTCATTCTCAAGGCTTGCAGGACCATGGACAGGTCACTGAGAGCTAGCACCTTGCTGCAACAGAGGTGTCTTCCAGACAATCTGTTTATGGAGCATCCCTCCCAATTTGCTTGCAGGAAGACTGGGCAGCACCAGCTATTTATTGAGTTGTCTACAACTACACAGTGCATTCACCTTCACTTTCCTAACTGCAAAAAGCCCAGTGGTTGGGTTTTTTTTGGGGGGGAGGGGTGGAAGTGAGCTAGGTGTACAGGAGCAACAAATCAGCTTTGTGTACAACCTGAATTTGCTGCTACCTGATAGGACAGAAGCTCCCAGAGACCCAACTGCAGGCATAAACTTTACTTCTCTCTAGGCCCAAACTCTTCTCAGACTCTGCCCCACTGTTTGAGGATTGAAGCTCCTTTCAGGGGCAACCCACAAGCCCCACTGCTAAGTGCTCTAACGCCTCCCCGTGACAAATCCTTTTATGTGATCTGGTGGGGACTAATGCCCATTGAGACTGTAAGAAGGCAGGCAGATGTTCACTGGCTGAAGAAGGCAGGTGGAGGTTGGTGGGCCATTTGCCCTCATGGATCTGCCACCATGGAGTTGTGACCTCTGCTCCTGTGTGAAGGTACCGGAGAGTGAATGGCAGCTGGTGGGAAGAGGCTCAGTCCTTTATTGGGAGAAGGGCCTTCCTTGGGAGTCGCCAGGTACCAGGCTTGCAATAAATAACAAGAATTGCGTCTCGCATCGCTGCTGATAACGGGGGTCTAGACCTCTTCCTCAAAGTCCTAGTACAAGGATGGCCTAGTTCTGGCCTAAGAGACGACTATGGCCCCCAGCCTCTCCCCTATCAGGCCCTCAGGACCTTCCCAGGCCACACCCCTTGCCAACCCTGCTTTGCAGCCTCCTTGAATTTTTGTGCCAGTTGGTTTGTGCCCTCAGATCATGCCTCTTGCTTGTCTGGATAGAGAGGCAATGGTTGGGGTGTGCATGTGTAGAAACAAGTCTACTTTACAGAGGCAAAATTCACATTTAATAATGTGCTTATTTTTGCCTCTGGCTCTCCCAACCACTGGCGTGTGGGGCCCAAAACATTGCCCAGAAGGGAATGTGGTCCTGCCTTGCAGAGACAAAGCAACCATTCAGAACCATTTGTCTATGGTGTTGATGCACCCAAGCCCAAGACACGCAATTCAGTCCCTTTCGTGGCAGTGGCCTGGATTACGAAGGTGGGAGAGGGCCTCTTCCTTGAATTGCTGCATTTAGAAGGCCACAGTGAAGCAAGAGTTTGGCTTAAATTAGGGGGAGAAGGGCTGGCAGATTTTGTTAGGCACCCTCTACCTTGAGACCAGGTGCCAAATGCAGTCTTCCAGCCATCTCTTGTCCAGTCTTCAGGACTTTGCCCGGGCCACACCCCTCACTGACCCTTCCTGCATGAATGTTTATTTGGCCAGAAGGTGTCTTTGAACTGAGATGGTATTTTTTGCTTGCCTGGATGGAGAATGCTGCATGTGTTCTGGACACACTCACCCTGGTAGGTGGCCCTTGCAATGTTGCCCAGGTGTGGATGTCAGGGGCTGGAGGAATGGTGGGAGCCCCCCCCCCCCCACCTTCCCAAGGCCAGGAGGACAGTATTGATTTAGAACAGTGGCTTGCAGAGGGGCATAGTCCAGAGTGGAAAAGCTGGGAAATACTGGGTGAGGAACAGTTAGAAGAGGGAACACTAGGAGAGGGGCAGCTGGCAGATTCAGTGTCCTTGGACAGCATTCCTGACTCCCCTTCGCCTAGGACTAGACGGGCTCTGAGAGTGATAGAACAGAAAGCGCAGAGGTAACAAGATCAGATTACCAAACGTAGGAGTGATGTAGATTAATGGGGATGGAGGGAGTGAACCTTAACTAGGACCCACACTATTTTTAGAGAGATATGCATTCATTTGTCTCTCGCTGTGATTATTAAAGAAACTATCTGGCAAGAATGCTCCCTTTCGTTTGATCTGTTTAATTACTGCCACTGGGGGAGGGATCTGATTCCCAAAGCCTGACAGTGGCCAATAATCCAAGTGTTACTTTCGGTCTTCAGTTCTGACATCGCTTGGACCATAATCCTTTCTATCTCCCCACCCGAAACACACCACAGGGAATGCTGGTAAATGATCGCATTTGGCTAGGAACATGGGAGACAAGACAACTACCCATAAGGGAGGTGTTCCACCTGCAGTCAGAGGCAATATGCTGTGGGAAAAGTGGGATACTGGCCTGATCCAGCAAGCTCTTATGTCCTCAGGTTGTTCTCTCCTTCCCTCTTGTGTGTATTAAAAAAAACCCCTAAACAAACAAAAAACCCTGGGATTACTGCAAACCTAACTTCTGCCCTTCCCAAAAAGAGAGAGAGAAATAATAAAGAGACCTTGTAGTTCTATGTACAAATAGGGAACATTGCACTTAATTTCTTTTACATCCATTGGACAACATTAACTTTCTTTAATATATAAATCTCTCTGGATAGGCTGGGGGGGGGGAGGAAAGGGAGGAGCCGGGAAATCACCGCGTTTCTCTATATACAGTTCCGTTGGCTCAGTTCGACAGCACAGGCAGCTCATCCTCCACAACCTGAAGTAACAGCCCCAATTTCACTCTCTGGTCCATTTTGGTAGAGGAATGTAACTTTTTATAAATATGATTGATCTTCAGCTTTTGCACTCTCTCCAAACTCCTCCTCGGTCCAATATCCATTTTGTTCTCACTTCTCTCGCAAAGAAATGCCCCCAGGGAAGGAAAAATACTTTCAAAATCCTTAAAAGACAGTAAGTCTTGCAAAATACTGTGGGCTGGGGTGTGTGTGGTGTGACAGAGACCCACAGGGATGTCATCTTTGCACCCGTTGCAAAAGTCACCGAAATGTTTTGTCTTTGAAACTTCCAGCCCTCTCGCCAGGTTTGGTGGGCTCTCTTTGGTATGGTGCCAGACCTCTTGATAACCTCCTGGCCCCAGGACTCTGTCGTCGCTCGCTGGCAGGATGATGAGGGGAAATAATCTCTGGTTGCTATAGGCAAAGGAAGTGAGGTATGGAGCATCACCAAGCTTGCAGCGGACACTAAAAGGGGCAGGGGTATTAGGTGAGGGAAAGAAGAGGGAGGCAGAGGTTAGAAGTCATATTCCAGGAGTGGAGAACTTCAGGCCCAGAGGCTAAATTCCCCAGGCCACCCCCTCACTGGCCAGGCTTCAGGCCCTCCTTGAGTGTTCTTCCCCGGCTGGAATGTGTTATTGAACTCTGATTATGTCTCTTGCTTGTTGAGATGGGAGGACAGAGAAGGGTGTGTGTGTGTGTGTGTGTATCAGCTAGTCTACTGCACAATGGTAATGTTTACATTCATTGTTGTGCCCACTTTTGCCTAGCCCATCACTGGCATGTGGCCCCCAGGAGGTTGCTCAGAAAGGAATGTGGCCCCTCAGGATCAAAAGGGTTTCCCACACCTGCCACATACAAAAAGATTACCTTGAAGAAAAGTAGCACTGAGTGGAGAAAAGAGCATTTCTTTACACTGTAAAGGTAAAGGGACCCCTGACCATTAGGTCCAGTCGTGACCGACTCTGGGGTTGTGGCGCTCATTTTACTGGCCGAGGGAGCCAGCGTACAGCTTCCGGGTCATGCGGCCAGCATGACTAAACCGCTTTTGGTGAACCAGAGCAGCACATGGAAACGCCGTTTACCTTCCCAATGGAGTGGTACCTATTAATCTACTTGCACTTTGATGTGCTTTCGAACTGCTAGGTTGGCAGGAGCAGGGACCAAACAACGGGAGCTCACCCCGTCACGGGGATTCGAACCACCGACATTCTGATCAGCAAGTCCTAGGCTCTGTGGTTTAACCCACAGCGCCACCCGCGTCCCTTCTTTTACACTGTAGGATGGTGTTTTGATCTTACATTTTTATGCTGTAAACCACCATGAGATCTACAGATGAAGAGTGGCATACAATTATTGTTGTTATTGTTGTTTGTTATGGTATGTGTATGAAAGGTTCCAGACATTTACAAATCAGTTCAGCTGGTTAGGTTAAAGTACAGAGACAGGGCGGGGCTTCAATAGCACCTTGGACAGCTCCCTGCAGAGCTCAGCCTGGCAGCTCCATAAGAGCAGCACTCAAATGTTGCTTCAGCAGCAGCCACCCTCAGACTGAGCCTGAAATAGGAGCTCAGTCCTCAGTAGCTAGCTGAGATGAGCCTCTTCGTTTAAAGGGGCCCACCCTGCTTTAGCACTTTAGCTCTGATAGAGCAGGGGAGAATTCAGTTGGCTACCACTAGTGGTAGCCAACATGGTGCCCCTCCAGGTGTTGTTGGGTTTCCAACTACCATCAGCCTCAGCCAGCCTGGTCAAGGATAACCTCTGGAGGGCTATTTCTGCACTAGGGCTTCTGAGCTGGAGTCTTCCCAAGTCAGAGGAAGGCAAAGCAGCCACATTGGACTAGAAAGCTACTTGCACAATGGGCTTCTCTTGTGCAAGTATTTCTGGCTTAGTAGGCACATCTGGGGATGGCACCAAAGACTATTCCACTCTGAACCCCCCTGACCTCATCCCCAATTCCTCAGTGTCTGGTAAATATGCAGCCAGCTACATCAATTCAAGTTTTTTGTTTTGTTTTTTAAAGGACTTTTTAAAGGATTTTTTAAAAAAATCTTCTGTGGCTGTTATTTGAAGGTTTGATTTCACATGCTACTGCTGGGGTCTTTGCTGCCGACTACTGAACTGTATTATGATGCTGAAGGTTGGGAGATTCAGGACAGACAAAAGAAGGTACTTTTTCACCCAGAGCAAACTTCAACTATGGGACTCGCTCCCACAGGAGCCAGTGATGGCCGCCAACTTGGATGGCTTTCAAATAGGCCATCTGGGGTAGTTCAGTCGGTAGAGCATGAGACAATTAATCTCAAGTTGTGGGTTTGAACCCCACCTTGGGCAAAAAAAAAAAAACACACCCTGTATTGCAGGGGGTTGGACGTGGTCCCTTCCACTTTTGCAATTCTATGGTTCTATGGCTTTCAATAGCTACTTGCTACAATGGCTATGTTCTACCTTCACTGACAGAGGCATCAATGCTTCTGAATACCAATTGCTGGGAACCACAAAAGGGAAGAGTGCTATTGAGCCCAGGCCCTACTTGCTGGTTTCACCACAAGCATCTGGTGGACCACTGTGAAAACAGGATGCTGGACTAGATGGGCCATTGGCTCAATCCAGCAGGCTCTTCTTATTATATTGGATTTATTTAAATTGACTGTTTACACTGTAAATTGGATTGTATGCTCTAATGTTTGTTAGCTGTTATTAATGCAAGTCACATTGAGAAGGATACAGTCTGAAAGGCAGCTTAAAAATACATATATAGGTATATTTATTCCAGTCTCTAACTGTACTTGGGTTTGAAATTGTTCTTACATATGACATTGTTTTTAATATGTTGTTATAATATGGAATTGCTTCTGATTGTTTGTGTATGTGTACGGCAGTCATTTCGACATGCGGAATTGCTTTAATTGATTTGACATAATGGTATTTTTTATTGTTGAGGTTTTTGCTGTCAAATTGCTTCAAGGTATTTTTCTTGATAATAATTTTTATTAGTTTTCAATTACAGTCCAATAATCACCTCATTATAACAAGGTATTTTTATGGGAGGTGACTCATAAATGGAATCAAACAAATAAATTTAATAACAAAGAAATTGTTTTTGATTAAGCACTCGTGTGTGTGTGTGTGTGTGTGTGTGTGTGTGTGTAAAACTTTTGTGTAAATAAATGGCTGAATATAAATATAAATATGGGGAAACAGCTAATTGCTGCTGATTATCCCAAACAGCTCTCTTTTAACGATAAGCTGAGTTTTCTTTACCACCACCACCCATGCCCACGTTTGACTGCCCCAGCGAGGCCGAGCAAGCAGCATCGTGCTGGGTTTTGATTAAGAGGACGCTTCCTGAATCCAGGAGGGCTTGTTCCAACACGCAAGCATCAAAGTCAACTGGAGGGCAAGATGGAATAATCAATCAAGGACAGAGTTATGGCTGAGTGCCTGGCAGATGAATCGATAGAGCCTTGCTAAGGAAATGGTCTTCTTCCCCCAGTGGTGTGGATGCGCCTGATTGCTTGACTGATGAAGAATGGTGGGCAAGCGGTTTCTCCGGCTCACTACAAAGGGTGGGAACCCAACAGGAGTGGGGGGCCTTGAAAACAACACTTTCGCCTTCCAGTGCAGTGTGGTAAACACTTCTTCGCAGGCCCCATGTGGTTCCAAATCCAGACGGTTGCCACCAACCAATATGGACAACACCCTCATATAAACAAATCAGGCAGGATGGTGCAAACTGAAGATGTCCAGAAGGAACTCTCCAGACAAGGTGAACAAAAGCTCAGTGTTGTAAATTGGTGTAAACTAGAGGGGGAAATTATTTTTGCTCACACAAAGATTTCACACACTGGCTGTGATGGATCTGAACTGCTTGTGATGGGACCTAATCTTGTGGTTCTTTCTTAGGCAAAACGATTGAGAGATTTCTCAAAAGCATCCTTACCAAACCGGGCAAAATGTCTTGGAGGGTTATTTGTATGTTTATAGACATCCTTAGGACTGGAATGAGGTTTTCGCATCAGGCAAAAATATCTGATGAATAGTTTTAAGGGGAGAATTAAACTTTAGCTAAGAGCAAAATTCTCCAAGGGGGTTTCACACCCATTTCTCATTGATCCATGTTTGGCGTTATGGTTGCTAGGCTGGTCATAATGATCAGTTAAACTAGACTTAGCCCCATTCAGCAGTCTGCCAGGGGATGGAAGTTCCAGTCAAATCAAATTCTGTGGAATCATAGAACCATGTAGAGTTGGTTGGGAGCCCTGGTCATCTAGTCCAACCCCCTGCAGTGCAGAAATCTCAAAACACAGTTCCTCTATCCATTTTGAAACCATAATGGACCCTTTCAAAATGTGCTAGCAGTTTTATTGCTGCACCACTAGGAGGTTAGGACTTAGGAACATAGGAAGTTGCCTGACATCAATTGGACCATTTGTCCATTTAGCTCAGTATTGTCTACACTGACTGGCAGCAGCTCTCCAGGGTTTTAGAATGGAGACATTCCCAGTTCTGTCTGGAGAGGCTCAAGATTGAGCCTGGAAAGTTTCGCAAGTGAAAAATGTGCTCTAATCACTGAGCAATGGGCAGCCCTTTCTCAACGCACCCAACACTCATGCAAACCCCCGCTGTAAGCACCCACAGAGACTTCCATTCATCAGCCCCTTCTGAGCAACCTCCAGTAAACACTGGCCCTGTATGGGAATCCAGGCTCTCGTTCTAGACATTCTTGAACCCAGCCCATTATAATAATTTTGGCACGCCTTGTTTTCTTTTAAAACGCGAAAGCTTATCTGTTGAGAAGTTCAAGGTTTTCTCCTCTAACTATCTGTTAATCGATAAAGGCTGAATATTTCCCACGGTCTGCAAAGCTGCCTTTAAAGCAGGAGAAAAGAGGACCTTTTGTTAGAACTCCTCGCTAAATGGCTCAGGCCATTTACAGCAAAATGGACTGGTTAGGGGATTTTTATTTCATTTTTTTGGAGGGGGGGTGCACTGACGTGTCTCCAAAGGTTTCATAAAAAGAGGTGTAAGGGCCGGGCTATCCTCTCCTGACTTCAAATCCCACCCCTGAGGCACTAGGCACAACAAGGTTCTTCCTCAGACCCTCCAAGTGCTAACACATTGTTAGGCCCTTCCTCATCTCATCAGGCTCCAGCCCCTAACTCCCGGGCTCGCCTCCCTCAGGAGATGTGGCAACTCTAGTTGTATAGGAGTGTTGTCAGTCAGCTAGGAGGCTGGCAGAACCCCAGCTCATATCGGGCTGTGCTCTGAACCTGTGCCTTTGCTTGGCGTACCAGTTTCCACAAAGAAGACTTGGCTGATCATTATTTACCTGTTTACTGGAAGACATATTGGTTAACGAACTGATGCTGCTGGTATCCGTGACCACCATGGCTGAAGGGAACCGGGATGTGTGGGAATACTGAGGGGGTTCCTGCTTGTGCGCGTACACTGTGGAGGGAAACGACAACAGCACTTCTGTCATGTGAGGCAGTGGGGAAGACAGGCAGCCCTTTTAGCGTGCAACTACAGTATAAACAGGCTCACCCCATCAATGGAGAAAGACTCACTCCAAGAGACGATGACTCTTATATTATTAGTTGGGGGTTTTTATTTTATGGAGTTTTAAAATTTGTTAGAAATGGAAGCGGGAGCACAAATTACGCTTATTGGTCCCCCATCCAGAACAGAAACCAATCCAGTGAATGCGTTGGTATTTGCTGTTGTTTTCAGCTTGGAAACTGAATAATTACATAATAATTATGTAAATTCCCACCCCAGCAGACAGTGAGGCAAATAATGTACCGTATTTTTCACTCCATAGGGCGCACCGGACCATAGGGCGCACCTAGTTTTTAGGGGGGGAACTTAAGAAAAAAAATCTTATTTCCCCCCCAGCCCCAAAGAGGAGTGTACAGGCTATGCGCAACCTCTCCCTGCCGGAGGGGTTGCGTGCGGTATGTCACAACCCAAGGCAGCCAGCGGGATGGATCCCGCTGGCTGTTTTGGCTTACTCTTTAGCCCCACGCAACCTCTCCATGCCGGGAGAGGCTGCGCGGGGCTAAAGAAGCCATAGCCCCGTGCAGGCAGAGGTGCTGCGCGCGGCTATCCCTGAAGCCTGGAGAGCGAGAGGGGTCGGTGCGCACCGACGCCTCTCGCTCTCCAGGCTTCAGCGAAAGCAACTCAAAGCCTTTGGAGCACGGAGGGAGTGCTCCCTCTGCACTTCGGAGGCTTAGCGTTGCTATCGCTGAAGCCAAGGAGCCTGCATTCGCTCCAAAGAACGCACACACATTTCCCCTCAATTTTTGGAGGGGGAAAAGTGCGTCCTATAGAGCGAAAAATACGGTAATATTGGGAGCTGAACTGCAGCAGAATAGATACAGTGCTGCATGCAATAAATATGGGTCAGAACGGAAATCAATTCCATCTTATGCCCCTAACGTAGTGCCCCTGCCATCCCTTATCTTTGGAACAAACCAATGACAGAACTGAAGCTAAGAAAGGCTGAGTGGCCCCAACATCACTCTGTAAGCTCTGAGGCCGAATGAGGATTTGAACCCAGGTCTAACCACTACACCACAGTGTCCCTTCTGCCCTGTTTTCGCTTCTCAGTCTGCTGTCCAGGCCCCCCCAACTCTCCCGTCTTAGGGTTCTTTATTTTAAACTGGACTTGGACCAGGCAGGGCTGTGTTCTGTAAAAAGCAAGGCAAACCCTACTTTCGCTAAGGCAGTGATTCACAGATTCTGGTTTTTTCCCCTGGGAAACCGGGAACTAGGAAGGAGATTCAATGTTTTAAAATTCTGGCCCCTGTAGCAACTGCTCCTCCCAACAATACAGACAGACAGCACCTCGGCCACATCTGAATCATACATTTAAAGTCCTCCTGTAGCACTTTAAAGCATCATGGCTTCCCCCAAGGAATCCTGGGAAATGTAGTCCACTAAGGGTTCTGAGAGTTCTTAGGGACTCTCTTCTTTCCCACAGAGAGCTGTTATCTCCCAGAGCAGTTTAACAATCAATCCCTCCTCCCCAAGGAACTCCCAGAATCCTGTGGGGGAAGCCATGGCTGTGAAGGCGCTATAATACCGCTTTAAATGTAAGGTGGAGACGTGGGCACAATTAGTCGCTCTTTTCACCTCGGGAAATACCTGACAAGATCCTTACTGTGTGAATTCTGCAGCTGCGTCACCATGAAGGGCTGCTGTGCCATAGGGTTGGGCGATTGCTGCATGATGGGCTGCTGGTGGGGGCTGTGCAGCTGCTGGGAGAACTGGACGGGCTGCAGGGCTGCCAGGCTGCTGGCCACGCTGTTGATGACGGGGATGCTCTGTGCTTGGGAACTGTTTAGGCCTGGGAGAGAGAGAGAGGAAGAGGGGGAAAGGGGAAACAAATTAGAGCAGGGTGAGGAATCTGGGCCCTTGCAGCTTTCTGCATGTCCGGAATGTAATCCACAGTACAAAGGCATATGAGTCTCATCCGCTGCTTTTCCCACTTTGCTTCCAGCTCTGACCACCACTGTCACGCAATTCCTGCAAGGGAATGCTTCCTTGAGCTGGAAAAAGTCCCCCAGATTATTCCTAACATACATCAATTACCTTCCTGCCTTGATTCACACATGGTGGTACAGTGGTACCTCCGGTTGTGGACAAGATCCGTTCTGGAGCTCCGGTTGGATCCCGAGGCTTCCGCAACCGGAGGTGTCTGTTCTGCACATGCGCATGGCGCAACAGAGTGCTACTGCGCATGCGCATTCGGTGAAACCCAGAAATGTACTTCTGGGTTTGCCGCATGTGTATCCCGAAGGATACGTAACAAGAGGGGTACGTAAGTAGAGGTACCACTGTATAAAATTTCTAGAAATTCTTAATGAAAGTCTCTAAAGTTTACTCAAGAGTGAAAAAGGTAAAGGTAAAGGTGTACTCAGAGTAAACCCAATGAGATTAGTAGACCTAAGTTAGCTATGTTCATGAATGGGTTTACTCTGTGTATGACTAACACTCAATGCAATCCACAGCTAGCCAAAAAGAGCCTTCCTTCCTTCCCCTCTTCAAAGCCCACTTTTTCTATGAAGCCTCTGGCCCAACCCCTTCATCACCACGTGCTCTGCTGAAGACACCTAATGTGGTGCTTCCCATACGAATGATGGGCTACATTTCCCATCATCCATTCCCATTGGCTATGCTGGCTGAGGCAGATGGGAGCTGCAGTCCAACAACATCTGGTGGGTACCATGTTGGCTATACCTATCCAACTGTACCTAAGCTTAAGTATGTGTAACGGAAATAACAACATGTTATTTCCGTGTTCACACCTGTTTCCATTTTCCTCGGTTCTTCTCCCATTCAGTGGCGTAGCGTGGGGGGTGCAGGGGGGGCCGGCCGCACCGGGCGCAACATCTGGGGTTAGGGCAAATCCACAGGTTAGGGGGCGCAAATCCACGGGTTAGGGGGCGCAAATTACTTGCCTTGCCCCGGGTGCTGACAACCCACGCTACGCCACTGCTCCCATTGTTGAACTTTGGGCTGTAAGATCCTCAGGGGAGAGACTTGGTCTCCTGCTCCCTGTAAAATGCCCTTCACACATATCATATAAATACGAAAGAAAGATACAGCCTTCCAGTCCAGCAGAAAAGCACTTACTTTGTGTGATAGCCATGACACCTGATAACGGCGCCATGATGAGGTTCTGGGACTGTTGTGGATTATGATGGGGAAAGCTGTGGATGTTCGTGAGAGTACTGACCGGGGGAAGCCCACCTCCTGGCGCCGTAATCTGCCAAGAAAGGAAGAAGAGGCAATTCAAAACTGAGGCATGGACAGTCAGCCAAACAGCTCTGGCTCCACTGTGTTTCTCATACAGGCAGAAAGTCAGGATATAAAAGTTACAAATAAGTAAGATTGTGCACAGAGGTTTGTGATGCAGTCTTTACTACTGTTGTATGTCCTTTTGGAAATCTTTTGTTGTTTTACCTCAGAATTCCCAGAGATGCTTACTTTGAGCAGAGGCCTTCCAATTCGCCTCAGATTTTCCTTTGGGGGAAACCCAGTAGCACCTGAGATTTTTATATATTTACTATTACTTTAACATCCCTCTTCTCCAAGGGCCTTAACACTGTTTACCACGGCCCCAATTTATGCTCACAACCCTTCTCCGGCTAAGAGACGGCATTTGGCCAACGGTCGCTCAGTGAGCTTCATGGGCCAAGTGAAGATTTGAACCCGGTGCTCCCAGGTCCTAAGTCCAACACACTTACCACAACACCACACATGCTCTTCCCTGGCCCTGAATGATTTTGCTATTCATATCTCAAAAGTCCTTCAACATTCCTACAGGCGTCATCACCTGGCCTTCCAAAAACTGGCCTCACATTTCGTGGGAGGGGGGCAACATTATTTGTAGAGTGCCGTGTGAGCCTGGCTACGGTAGTCAATAAACGACTTTCTGGACGGAAGGCCAGGTTGTCTCAGAAGAGAACTATGCATCCCTGGCCAAGGGAGAGAAAGCAACTATAAAAACCACCCAGTGTGACATGAATCAGTCAAGCTAGGCCAAGGAAAATAACCCCACAAGGTGAATTTCTAGAATATTCTCACACTTCTGGTACTGAAAGCTGGCATTGCCCAAACAAAGAGGGGAAATAAGTGTTATAATACCAGGAACCGGGGGCTCGGGAACAAGGGGCTAAGAGAGGGCAAAAACAGCTCAGAGGTTGAACTGTGGATGTTTTGAACTGTTTTCAAGATGGCTGCCATTACACTTTGGGCAGGAAGGTCCATTTGCCTGGCCCCATGGCAACGGCATCATTGCCTGTGCTAAAGTTCGCATTCTCCTCACGGGGGTCATTGGCCAGGCAGCCGGCCTCAGTGAGGACATGCCGCCCAACACACTTAACACACCCATTCTGGCCACACACTGAGTGGAAGATCAAGTGATAGGCCTATCTAGTGATAGGTGAGCAGTCTTTCAAGCCTGGTGTCATAAGAGGGGCATCCTCGGGCAGCTACTGCCACTGCCCAGGGCTCTCTTTTCCGGTGCACAGAAGCATGCTGGGCAGCTGCCACTATAAATTACCCAGTTACTGCCTCTCAACCTGAAGTTATTAAGTATATATTAAGTCTACCTGAAGGAGCGTCTCCACCCCCATCGTTCTGCCCGGACGCTGAGGTCCAGCGCCGAGGGCCTTCTGGCGGTTTCCTCATTGCGAGAAGCAAAGCTACAGGGAACCAGGCAGAGGGCCTTCTTGGTAGTGGCACCCGCCCTGTGGAACGCCCTCCCATCAGATGTCAAAGAGATAAACAACTACTTGACATTCAGAAGACATCTGAAGGCAGTTCAGGGAAGTTTTTAATGCGTGACATTTTAGGGTATTTTTGGTCTTTGTTGGAAGCCGCCCAGAGTGGCTGGGGAAACCCAGCCAGATGGGCGGGGTACAAAGAATAAATTATTATTATTATTATTATTATTATTATTATTATTATTATTATAACCTAACACGACTAGCAGGGTTGTTGTGAGGTTAAAAATGGGGAGGACCTTGTACTCCATCTTGAGCTCCTTGGAGGAAAGATGGGTTATCAATATAATTAAATAAATAACAAATAAGGTTGGAGTTATCCCTTCTCCTTGAGGAACTTCTGATAAACCTCTGAGGCAACCTAGGGAAGGAATGGGGGAGAAAACTGGCTTGTGTTTTCATTTTTAATGAGAAAGGTATTTGCACTTTGCAGACCAATACGCAAATTGAAATGCAAGTATCCTTCAAAAATGGCACGTCTCTGAATTTTTGTGATGCAGCTCTCCAGCCAACCAAAAATGCATGCTTAGGTGAAAGTGTGCATAAAGATGCGTGCGTTAGTGAAGTTAACATAGAAAAATGCATTAGATTATGAGAACTGGCTTGCAGAAATGGTTATATTAGTCAAAACTGCATACAAATATGTATTTATTGGGGGGGGGGGAATTGCACTAAATTGCTGAAAATTTTCATGAAGATTTTTTTTTTAATAGTAAATTGCTGCGGAGATGTAAAGAAACCAAACACTATAGATTTGTCTATTTCTACCTTACAGTCCACCAGAAACACAGATGGATTGAAAGCAGTTTACAGAGGGCATATCTACTAAGGCTTTCAGCACTCTCTGATCATACATTATAAGAAGGGGGGGGGGGGGCTGCCTTCAACACAGGACACAATTCCTTGTATGCTTACCTTGAGGAAGGAGAAATTCCTCAAGTCCAGGTCGCCTCAGTCAGGCATGCATGTGATACAAAAAAACCACCCCATTTACACAAACCATTTAATGCATCAGCAAATCTTGAAAAAGCGATTAGGGACAGAAAAATATATGAATTAATAAGGACAGGGGAGGGGAGTCACCTGACCAGGAAAGAATTCGACCCCATGGTCACAAAGAAAACTTGCAGAGGCACTCTCCAGCGTTATGACCCTGAGTGCAGAGTCATAAAAGACTGACTGCACACCCAGAGATCAGACTAACACATGTCGGGAATTAAAACATTGGCAAAATGCCTAGGCAAATTCCAATGCAAATTCTGATTTTTACCCGATGGGGCTAGGAGACAGATTTCATTTGATTTTATTTATTTGAAGGATGTATAATATTTTTTGACGATCATGCACCACAAAGCACTCACAACATACATCAAAACAGAAATCCCAAGTCTAAATGAAAGGCAGCATAAAACCATTTTAAATATCAATGTGGTAATAATTCTATAAGCCTACAAAATGGAAAAGAAGTAAATCTGTAGTATTATAACTAAATTTCATCTAGACACCCACCAACCTGCACAAAAGCTCAGCTCCTGTTTATATCTAGCAGAAGAGGACCTTTGTAGCCCCACCTCTTCAGACCTGCCTCCTTAGCCCTTGGTCTGCCCAGTTGGCTCCTAGAGGGTTTAAAAAAGGTTCCCCACCTCTGCTTAGATAAAAAGTACAGTGGTACCTTGGTTTACAAACTTAATCCATTCCGGAAGTCCATTCTTAAACCAAAGCGTTCTTAAACCAAGGTGTGCTTTCCCATAGCAGCGGGGGACTCAATTTACAAATGGGACACACTCAACAGGAAGTGAGTTATTTCAAGGCAAAGTTCACAAACCAAATCACCTACTTCCAGGTTTGCAGCGTTCTTGATCCAAGTTGTTCATAAACTAAACTGTTCTTAAACCAAGGAACCACTGTAGTTCTTAAAGGCTCCAAGGGATTTTGAAAAACATGCTGTGTTTAACTAGTTTCACAGGGCAATCACAACCTAAATCTGTCCCAGTTCTAATCAGGGGACCCAGTACCTTGCATTAAGAGTTTCTATGTAACATATAAACATGATACAGCACAGTTTAAATGCTACCTGTACACACACACTGATTGGCCAGTGCCCATGACATCGCTAGGAAATCACCCATACCCCCAATCTCAAGTTAGTTTTGCAGGGTTTCTTTTAAGAAAACACTTTCAGATTCTAATTACGTCATTAAGGGATGGTTCAATATGCAAACTCTGCTTTTGAAAACAATCACACACAAACACTCCCTTCCCCCAAAAGGCAGAGTCCACCTGAAACATGGCAGAGGGAGAAAGACCAACAGGTGCCTTTCATTTGTCAAGGAGGGACAAAGCTGGGATCAGCCAATGGCCAAGAAGTCTGCCCTGAGCTCTCTTTTTATATAATGTCTGCTTGAGATAGAGAGCTCACCCTGCTATTAGTGTTGTCATTCTTTCTATCTCTATTGGAAAAAACAGTGGCCTGGTTCACAAGTAACACTAAACCATGCCTAATGATAACCATGCCTAATGATAACCATAGTTAATGAACCATAGATTTGAAGCATCTGGCAGACAATTACTTAAACCATGGGGTGTTTTTTATGCCACAGATTTGTTAGAAGCATTAGCAACAGCAGCCAAGCTTTGAGAGTGGCTTGAATTTTTTTACCGCTCTTCACTTGCAGTGATGGTTCCTTAATCATAATTAAGAAGGAGGTTTGCTTGTAATGTTAAGCCATGGTTAATGTTAACAAAGGCTAATAAACCAACTGCAAACCTTAGTTATCCATCTTTAACCATAGTTAACAAGCCATAGTTAAACTGCTTAGCTGGGTTCACACATAACACTATGCCATAGTTTAATAAACCATAGTTTACTGTTACATACGAACCAGGCCATTATTACTTTTGCTAACATTGCTAACATCTGTTGGCCTGAATGTAGATAGTCATAGGGGTTAAAAGAGAAAGGGATCATGGGAGTTTGCTAAATGACTTCAGTGGGGCTGGAATGATTGAAGGTGGTGTGTGTGTATGTTTTAATCAAATGGAATGTCATCAACAGCGAAGAGCAAACAATGATCCACCCCACCGTTCCAATTTAGCAGGCATTCAATCAATACCCTGAGAACGGCTCTGTGTCACATTTATTGGCGGGTTTCAAAGCCTGTGTCACTACCTGTTGCCAGGGAAAAGGTAAGGTCAGCATGATGACTTTTTCCTCAGTGTACTCTGGCTTCCCCCTTCCCGTCCCTACAAATGCCTCATTGTTTTAACACAGGTCTTGTGCAAAAAAAACCCACATGCACACACAAACCCCCAGAGTTTTCAAAAAAATAATAATGAAAAAGAGAAAGTTTTGTTTGTTTTGCTTGCTAGGCCATCTTATCTTATCAGTCCCTGAGCTACAATAGGGCAGGTGTGCTCACCATTTTGCCGTCCGGTGGGAGCAGGCTGTGGCTGTGGCCTGGGTCCAAACCGGCTGGAGACACTTGCTGTAGGGCAGCCTGGCTGGTGGTCACCATGGAGCTGTTGCCATGGTGACTAATGGCGGAGGAGGAAGTGACTTCATTGCTCCCCGGTTGGCTGTAGCGGACTCCTGGGGAGAAGATAATTCAAATAGTTTCAGGCATGTTATTTATTTGTTTTAAAGGCATTTATATGCTGCTTCACCATTAGCACTTTCTAAGCGGTGTACATTTGTTAATAAAAAAAGCCATATAGGGAATAAAGCAACTTAAAAGATCACCATAAAACCCACACAGAAACCTGGATGCTACCTTAAAATGCCTCCTGGAATCAGAGAGTATTTAGGATTGTTCACAGATTACACTGGGCACAGATACAAGCTGTGCAAGTGTGTGGGTGAAAGCGTGCAGGTGTGTTGCTTTCTACAGCTGAGATTTTCTGTACACAGAGTCTGTGTGCATGTTGAACATGACATGTTAATAACTATACAAGTGCACAGCTCAGCCGTTTTGTGTCCACGAAAGAGCTGTTCACACGTGTATTTGACAGGACGCAGGCACAGGTTGTCTCTGCACAAGTACACGTTCTGGTGTGAAAGTGTACACTTTTTCACTTGTACAGCTCACCTGTTGTATACATGCATGCAAAGACTGTACACTGTTTTAACAGGACATGCAAATTATTGTACAGCTCCACTATCTGTATCACACAGGCACGCGGGTTGTACACTTGTTGTACACCCCTTTTGTCATTCACATGAAGTTCAGCAAGGAGGGCTCCTGTCTCATCTCAAGTCAGGCCTGGGCCCACAACACTGAATGCATGGAGGACTACCAACAGAGACACCCCCCCCCCCCGAATCAAGTGACTGGGCATATAAGGAATCAGGCAGTCATTGAGATGTCCTGCATCCAAGCTAGTAAGGTCCTACACTGACTGGCAGAGGCTCTCCAGGGTTTCAGGTATGGGTCTCTCCCAGCCCTACCTGGAGATGCCAGGGGACCTTCTGCATGCCGAGCAGATGCTCTGCCACTGAGCTGTGGTCCTTCCCTATACAGTCGTATCTTGGAAGTCAAACGCCTTGCGAGTTGAACGTTTTGGCTCCCAAATGCCGCAGACCCGGAAGTGAGTGTTCCAGTTTGCGAATGTTCTTTGGAGCCTGAATGTCCAATACAGCTTCTGATTGGCTGCAGGAGCTTCCTGCAGCCAATCGGAAGCCACGCCTTGGTTTCCGAACGTTTTGGAAGTCAAACGGACTTCCGGAACGGATTCCGTTCGACTTCCGAGGTACCACTGTACATCCTTCCCATATACCAGATGTGTGTCCAACAATACACACCAGCAGCTGTGAGAAAAACAGACAGCTCGTCTTGTTAAACAAGGAGCAGTTGGAAGGTATGAAATGATTCACCGTAGGTGTGTTTAAGGGTTTTTTTTTAATATAATGTTCAAAACCTTCAGCCATGGGATACAGTGGATGCGGCACTGAAAGGCACACAGAGCAGATCAGAAATAATTAACTGAGGAAGCCAGCTGGGAAACAAAATCCCTTTTATCAGTCCTGGGGCTCAAGAGGTAATTTGTTATGCACCGTCATGCGCCACAAACCAAAAGCATTGTTGGAAGGCGAGCCGCTGGAGGAAGATAAAGCCCAGGCAGCACCTGGGCAGCTAAAGTGACCACAGTGGACCTGGTAAAGGAGGAATCAATGGCAGAACCCATGCTTTGCCTGCAGAAGGTCTTGGGTTCAAATCCTAGCATTAAAAAATTAAGAAGAGCCTGCTGGATCAGGCCAGCAGCCCATATCTTAGCCTAACCTGCCTCACAGGGTTGTTGTGAGGATGAAATGGGAGGAGGAGAGCCATGTACACCACCTTGAACTCCTTCAAAGAAAAGGTGGTATATAAAAATAATAAATACTTTTTTTCAGGGGGTACCCAAGGGTATGCAGCACTGGCACCTCTCCTTTTTTTATTACTTACTGTAACAACTTCATGGTGAGTACCTGCACCTATTTTTCTAGTGGGGAAAAGCACAGAATAAATGCAAACACAAACGTGGGTGTGCATGCTGCAAAAAGCTTGTGGCGTAAGCAGCACCCGATCCCATGATAAAAGTTCCGTCTGGAAGAGCCCTTTGTCCATCTAGCTCAGTACTGTTGACTCTGACTGGCAGCAGCAGCTCTCATAGAAGTCTTTCTCATTACCTGCCAGCTTATTCTTTCAACTGGCGAGGCCACCAGGGCTTCAACCTGGGAACTTCAGCATGCGAAACATGACCAGTCCAAGGTCCCTTCCCAAGATTTGCACTCCAGATGAGACTCGAACTCAGCCCCACCGCTGCCCTGCAGTCTAGGTCTGGAGAAGCAGGGGTAACCAACATGGTGCCTTCCAGAGGTTATTGGAACACCCCACCTATCATCACAGACCATGGACCATGCAGGCTGGAGATGATGCGAGTTGTGGTCCAGCAACATTCTAGAGGGTTGTTGACTCCTGAGCCAACAGATTACTCCACTGAAGCCCAGTAGCCAGTTGACCAATGCAGGAAACAGGATTCTGAATTAGATGGATATCTGATGCAATTTTGCACAGAAAACCATGTGGATGTATCTCAGGGGATATATACACTTACCCAGTCAAGCCATGCAAATCCATTGAGTTGACCTCAACCCAGAATATATCTACCCACCATACATTTAAAGCCCATGTTCTCCGCCCACAAACAATCCTGGGAACTGTAGTTTGCCAAGGGTGCTGGGAACCGTGAAAGGCAAGGCAAGCTACGGTTCCCAGAATTCTTCGGCGGAAGGAATCTGCTTTAAATGTATGGTGTGTGGATGTTGCGACCCATATAGACCCCATGCCACAGATGCGGAAAGTGTTTGAGAGGCCTTTTTCTCGAGATGTCTTTGGCACCCTCTATTTTCCCCATCCCTGATAATGGAAGAATGCTCTTTTGACAAATGGACCTTTGCCAGCGCAAGTGGATGCCCCAGACATGAACAGGGTAAACATTGCTCAATCTGAAGCGCTGTACACCCGCATTCTTCGACTGTATTCCTAACCTCATGCAAAGGGTGCCCAGGCTCGGGCCAGATCAGAAAGTCTGAAACATTGTTTGAACAATGGGAGGGAAGATAATTAGAACAAAGAGAGCTGAGTTTGAGGGACGGGGGTTTGTTTTTTTCTTAATTGAAACGTAAATAACACCGATTCCTTCATTACCTCCTCCCCCACCCACAATCCACATGGATTTTGCCATTTTAAAAGGAGAATCAGTTTCTGCTTAGGAAAGTTGGTGAAAAATCCCGTTAAGAGATAATTAAAGCTTTATGGGACATTCTATGTATTTTATTGCATTAATACATAATACAATTAAATAATGCCAAGCATATTAAGGTGCCTGTATATTTGGAGTTCTGAAGATTCTTGTGCTGATTCTCTTCCACTTCCCCACCCTTCCCCCCACACTTTTTGGGCCCCCAAATCCTAAACTTTCTAGTTACAGACTGGTGGTTACAGCTGATACAGGGTCTTCTGACAGAATGGATTTCTTTTTAAGCACTGCAGAAACCAAGTACAAATATGCTTTTTCTGATCATGTTCTCTGGTCCTCCCCTATCATTAGGCAGTGAGGAGAACTGCTTCAGGCAGAAGATGCTAGGAGATGGCATTGGCAACCCCCTGGCTGTACCCTTCTGCTGAAGGACAGGCCTGAGTGTGTGCAGGCCATGTGGTCTGTCCCTGCACCATCATAACTAGCCTGCTCCCCTAAGGAGCAGTGGAGAAGAAGAAGAAGAGTAGAAGAGTTTGGATTTGATATCCCGCCTTTCACTCCCTTTAAGGAGTCTCAAAGCGGCTAACATTCTCCTTTCCCTTCCTCCCCCACAACAAACACTCTGTGAGGTGAGCGGGGCTGAGAGACTTCAGAGAAGTGTGACTGGCCCAAGGTCACCCAGCAGCTGCATGTGGAGGAGTGGAGACACGAACCTGGTTCCCCAGATTACGAGTCTACCGCTCTTAACCACTACACCACACTGGCTCTCAGTGAACACTCTTCCATTGCCTGGAGCTAGGACTGAAGCAAGGTTCAACTCCCAGTCCACCCAGCTTCTGCAATGGTGCTGTCTTGTATTTCACCTCAGGAAGAGAAATACTTCAAGATGACCCTACCTGCGGAGATGGCAAGAACATCAGGAGAGCCCTGCTAGGTCAGACCAAAGGCCTATGTAGTTCAGCAACCTTGCTCTTGGAGGCATATGGGGTTGGACTAGATGACCCTCATGGTCCCATCCAACTCCACATTTCTAGGATTCTATGAAAATGCAGTTGCAGTGTAGGGCAAAACTGACTGAATTTTATTGCCATGTGTGTTTTTAATGGGTTGGCAAGTCGTTTGGGGGGGGTGCTTTGGTGGGACAGCAGCGTAACATACCAAAAGAAGGAAACAAACAACAACGTTTCTTACTTGCCTATTGCTATTATCATTAATAATAGTTCATATCCCACAGTTTCCCACTTGTCTTGTGCTTTCTAGGCCACTAACCACGTAAGTGGTTAAGCCTTTGACTTGCTGCTTTCCCCTGGAAAACCAGCTCTTTAGAACCTAAATCAGAGCAAATGTCAATCTGGAGAAAACTCAGTGACAAATGTTCCCATTCAGGGCTGTGTGGATGAGCCCAAACTCACAAACGATAAAACAGTTAAGTCATTGAAAAACAATTCCAGTAAAGATGCAGACTGGAAAGATCTCTACTTCAGAAGCTTGTTTGGGAGCAGGTGGGACCAGGGTGGGCTGCGACAATTTAACAGTACAATATTATAACAGTTAATGATGGATTAACCGTCATTACAGATTACAAGGAAGACAACAGGAAGGCTCCTAATTAGGGCTGGCCGACACCTGGATTTCAACATTATGATATATCACAGCCAAACATTGTGATATACAGTGGTACCTCGGGTTACATACGCTTCAGGTCACAGACTCCACTAACCCAGAAATAATACCTCGGATTAAGAACTTTGCTTCAGGATGAGAACAGAAATCGCACGACGGCAGTGCAGCAGCAGTGGGAGGCCCCATTAGCTAAAGTGGTGCTTCAGGTTAAGAACAGTTTCAGGTTAAGAACGGACCTCCAGAACGAATTAAGTACGTAACCAGAGGTACCACTGTACTGATATATCACAATGTCTGAAATAAGGGTGGAGCTATGTAGACACATTGGCTGGCTTCATGGTTTTTCCTCCATTGTGATTTTTGCATAACACACACACATCATGATTTGTGATAATACTGCCAGGTCAAAAATTATGAAACGGATATCACAATATGGACTTCAAACCGGTTTTGGACGATAAATCAATATATTGCCCAGTCCCACTCCTGATCTCTCTTGCCTGCCTTCTCTCTGTATGGGTGTGTGAAGTCAATGTCCAGGTCAAAGTGTTGCGCCTTCAACAAACTAAGACTACACAGTGAAGGTGCCGGGTACACCTTTGTGGGGAGGGAATTCTCCCCAATTCAGGGGCTGCCACAAATAATGCCCTCTCCTGGGCAGACACCCCCCCAAAAAAATCTGATGGTGAAGGGACTGCCAAGAGGAATCCCCCCCTGATGATCTTAACACCTGAGACAGTCTATAGGGAAGGAGGTGGATTCTGAAATATATCTGAGGCTCAAGTCGTTCAGGGCTTTAAATGCTAATGTGAGCCCTTTGAACTAGCCCTGGAAATGAAATGGCAGCAACCAACATGATATCCCTGGCTTGGAATAAATGAATAAATATTGAGAATCCTCAGCAGCACGCCTGGAAGGTAAACATTCCCTGGCTTCTGAATGTCTTGGGATAATATATTGTGCAAAGGATATTGTCTGTGGTTTATGGAAAACCTGGGCGAGACAGGCATTGAAAAGCCCAGCCCATTGTTCGCCCTCTTCCCTTGCCACAGCGTGAGGCTCTTGTGGCATGGAGAGGTTTCATTCTTCCCGGAGCTCCCTCTGCCATTAGTTCTCAGCAGCAAAGCCTGACAGAAAAACCACCTCTGCGTGACTGCGCCTTGCTTCATAAAGATGGCTTTAGTAGAGGAGCAGACGGAATATAAAAGTCTTGTTTATGGGACCTGAACTATTGTTTCCGACTCCAGGTTGCAGAGCCCATCAAATGCCTTTATTGGCTGCTTCATGTTTTCCTGCCCAAGCACAGAAAATATGTGGTTTCCTAACCACATTGGCTTGTTTGGTGAAACTTTCCAAAGCAGATCCCATCTCAAATTCACATTGTGGGTAGGTGGAGGGGGGGGGGATATTTCCTTTTGGGTTCCTCCAGACGTCCTTTTTATTGAACACTCATGATGATTTGTGCTTATGATAGCATCTGGGCGGTCACACACAACCCCACTTCCAACACTGTATGTACCTGCGAAAGTTTTGGGGCAGTCACACGGCTTCATTTTCAGTGGTTCATATCCCGTAACTTCCTGATGGAACCCCAAACCCATTTTTACACCACCATGTCCTGGGTTTATTTTTGTTCCACTTTTGTTCCACTATAGCCCCTTGAGACAGTGCTCATAGAAAAACACCACAAAATAAAGTAAAGCAGAATAAATCAACCACTAATGCACTATTTCTGTGTCAACACCATGCTGCAGAACAGACCCACAATAAAACAGCTATCTGGAGAGGCCCTTTGTCTGTTCTGGATGCATTACCCATGAATTTAACTTGGATGACCTTGAATTCTAGTATTATGGGAGAGGGAGAAAAGGTTCACTCTCCATGCCATGCATAATTTCATAAAACCTCACCTTAACCATTCTCCCCTATGCACAAACAAGAAAGCCTCAGATGCATTGTCTTTTCCTCCTATGGGAGGTATTCCACATACACAAGTCCTATTGCCTTTTTCTGCCCCTTTCCAACTTTTTCAGCTTGCCTGACGCTTTTATTACATAACTTTAGGTGCCAGGCGAAAACATTCTCTTTAACCAGGCCTTGGGCTCATTCTATGTCCTTTTAAATGTGTTTTTTTTGGGGGGGGGTATGGGTTTGTTCTTGTTTTTATCATGTGTGTTTTCATTTTGTATTTTTTGTTGTTGTTGTGAACTGCCCTGTGATCTTTGGGTGAAGGGCTGTATACCAATTTAATAAATTTATTACCACTGTAGCTCAGCGGTAGAGAGCATCTGCTTTGCATACAGAAGGTCCCAGGTTCACTCCCCAATAGCATCTCCAAGCAAGACTGGGAATGTCCCTGGCCTTGGGAGAACAGCTGCCAGTCAGTGTAGACAATACTGAGCTAGATGGATGACGGTCTGACACAGTATAAGGCAGGTCCCTCTGCTCCTAACCATATTCAAGTACAGTGGTACCTCTAGTTGTGTTCACCTCCGGTTACGTATCCTTCAGGATACGTATGTGGCAAACCCAGAAGTATTTTTCTGGGTTTCGCCTCGTGCGCAAGTGCAGAAGCGCTCTACGCGCCACGTGCATGCGCAGAAGCGCCACCTCCAGTTGTGAATTCCTTGGGATGTGACCGTAGCTCCAGAACAGATCCCATTCGCAACCAGAGGTACCACTGTATGCCATATACAGGACATGCCATATACAGTGGTACCTTGGGTTACATAGGCTTTAGGTTACATACGCTTCAGGTTACAGACGCCGCTAACCCAGAAATAGTACCTCGGGTTAAGAACTTTGCTTCAGGATGAGAACAGAAATCGTGCTCCGGCGGCGCGGCGGGAGCGGGAGGCCCCATTAGCTAAAGTGGTGCTTCAGGTTAAGAACAGTTTCAGGTTAAGAATGGACCTCCGGAACGAATTAAGTACTTAACCTGAGGTACCACTGTATTTATAATATAAAAGCATGTCATTACCAGCAGTTTTATTTTTAATACTTTCCCCTCCTAAAACTGGATGTTTTATTTCGGTTATATTCACACCATGCATTGAAAACACTATGATACCAAGCTTTGAACTTCCATGGCTTCCCCTAAAGAATCCTGGGGGCTGTCGTTTGTTAAGGATGCTGGTGTTGTTGTTTTTTAGGGGACGCCTCACAGAGCTAGAATTCCCAGCATCTTTAACAAACTACAGTCCCCATTATTCTTTAGGCGGGGAACCATGGCAGTTGAAGTGGTGCAACAGGGATTTAAATGTATGGGGTGGCTGTGACTTTTTAGTTCATAAGCCACACATAGCAGAGGAAGGAAACCTACGCCATAATCCACAAAGTCTCCAAGTCACTCAGGGCTTTTTCTACAATTCTGAAGGCATGGGTCCAAGTGGTTCTAAATCACTTGCCAAAGAAGGATAGAACTTTCTTTATGTATGCAACAACAGCAGCAAGAATACTTATTGCAAAGTATTGGAAGACACAAGATTTACCCACCCTGGAAGAGTGGCAGATGAAGGTGATGGACTATATGGAATTGGCAGAAATGACTGGCAGAATCCGAGACCAGGGAGAAGAGTTGGTGGAAGAAGATTGGAAGAAATTTAAAGACTACTTGCAGAAATACTGTAACATTAATGAATGTTAAAATGATGTTGGATTGAAAATAAGTGGTATTGGTAACAAGGTTAATAAGAATATGCAAATATGGATTGATAATGGATGAAAATGCATAGTTATAATAGGTTAAGATATAGAGTTAAGATAAATGAAAGAGGGCAAGGATTTGCTGAATTGATTATGTAAATGGGAATACAAAAAGGGGAGGTGCGAGGAGGTCAAGGAAACAAGCAAATGAACTTAAAGATATTGAAAAATGGATATTTTTTTTAAAAAAATTCTTAGCTGTTTGTTTTTTGAATTTGGTATTTTTTCTTTTTTTCTTTTCCCCCCTCTTTTATGTTTTCTTTTTAGTATGTTAATTTCTGTTTTAATTCTTTTTATTCTGTAAACCTATGTTTTTTGTAAAACGCTAATAAATATCTTATAAAAAACAACAACACACAAGTGGTTCTAAATCAGAAAAAACAGTAATCCACTGAAAACCGGAGTGCCTTTTGCCTCTGACTGAGCACTAAGGAATGGTTTCTCCCTGGGGAAGAAGCAGGGATAGAGGAAGTGTGGATAACCCCCAACTCTTCTGACTCGCGGCGGGAGCTTTTTCCACCCCACCACCAACAGGCCGATCAACCAAACATTTCTCCCTTTGTACCATTTCGTCTACAGGAGCCCACGGATCCTATTGAGAGAGCCAGCAAAAACTACAAGAGACTGCCACTCAAAAGCTGCTTGAAAGCGTTACTCTCCTGCGGTTGTAGTGCGAATCATTTATGTCCATTATAAACCAGTTTATTGTGACTGTCCTCTTTTGCCTATTTGGCTGGTGCCATAAAACTCTAATTATCCCCAATAAAACCAGAAAAGGTTCCTAAACAACGTGTTGAGCTGATACAACACAATAATGAGCAAGAAAGCGTAAAATATGGGGCTTGGATGGGCTGTCCCCCTTTGGCATTCAAATCCAGCATTCTGTTGCTCCTCCTAGCAGTAGAATGGGGAATAAATCACTGAGAACCTTTTTAAGTGCTCCCCTTCCCCCAGAGAACTAACCCCTACAACTTTATTCCAAAGGACTGAAAATCTTAAGGCACGTAGAAACAGGTATAATTAAAGAAGAAAGCACTTGTCTCCTTTACGTGAAGAGTAAGTTGGTATGTTGTGCTAATATCTCTGATTTGGTTGACTTTTGATGAGTTGATTTATACTAGAAAGAGAGATGTCAGAATGGATGCCACATCCATTCCAAAACACCACAGTTCATCTCTGGTGTGGCTGAACTCTCTTTAGCTACTCCACAGTGAGTGAAATCCACTCACGGGAAATGTAATTAATTAATTTCTTTAATTCACACATTTCAGGGTCAAGTCTAGCTATTTGAAAGCAGATGCCCAGGCTCAATCCTGGCCCAAATTAAGTCCCAAGTACCATCTTGGGATTCTCCAGATGAACTGTTTATTTGAGCATTTCATCTTCATTTGCTTGCACAAGGCTTATGCAGAGGTTAAATAATGCCCAGTCTTCATTGACCATTTGTTCAGATTTGTTTGCAGGAAGATTATACAAAAATGAGCATTTGTCCTTATTTGCTTGCAGGGTGGTTATGCAGTCATTTATCCCACCCTCTTTAGTACATTTACCTGTTACTTTCCTACCCTCAAATGTCTGATTTTATAGAGGGCACTTCCCAGACTGTCACTATTTTCGGGTAAATTTTAACTGCCTACTGGGAAATTCAGGTTGCAGAATTAAAGTTGAAGTGGAGCTCCTGAGCGACAAATCCACTTGCTGAAAAGATGATGATGATGATGATGATGATGATGATGATGATTGCAATACAGAAAGTTATAGGGAAATGCACATGAAAGGAGGATAACACTTCAGGCAGCAAAGTATATTGGGCTGAACCTGCACTAGGGAAGTATCTATGGGGCAGACTGTCACTGTTTTCAGGTGGGATTTAACCTCATCCTGGCAAATTCAGGATTGTGTAATGAAAGTTCATTTGGAGCTCTTGAGCAACAAGCCTGCTTCCAAAAAGAAAGAAAAAAGACAAAGACAAAGGGGACTTTTTGCGATAAGGAAAGTGATGAGAAGATGCCCTGGAAAACTATGGAATAACAATTGCTTCATGTGACGCTGTTTAACCTTCCTGCACACAAATCAGAACGAATGCTTAATAAACAGCCAATGTTGTCTAACCTCCCCACAAACCTTGTGCAAACAAATCAGGATGAGCGCTCAGTAAGCAAGTGGTCTGGAAGCAACCTATGTCTGGATCCTCAGTCCCTCATCTGTAAAATAGGAGTTATAGTGAACTCTCTATAGAGTTATAGGGAGTTATAGATCACAGGGTTGTTGTGCAAGCAGACACAATGAAAATTGTCATCAGATGGGATTTGAACTGTCCTTGCACTGTTTCTGTAGGGTTGTCTCAAATCGTCTGCAACCCTCTTCTGTCCCAAGCCACTCTAGCCAGTACTAAAAACTCTCCCCTTTTGCCATCCTCTTAAGAAGGTTTAAAGAAAGTTACACACATACACACAAAATGTATAAATTATGCTATACCTCTCTCCTCATCCCTTCAGAATTCAAAGCTTAATTGCATACAACTGTTGCACATTATTTAGTACTGGCTAGAGTGGCTTGGGACAGAAGAGGGTTGCAGACGATTTGAGGCATGCTATTAAGCAGTTAAGGAATTTAGTGCTCCAGACAACCCTACAGAAACAGTGCAAGGACAGTTCAAATCCCAGCATGGAGAGTCATCAGTGGGGTCAGCAAAAAAAAACAACAGCCGGCCTGTGGGGAGTTGCAAATTCCATCTCTCCCCTGCCCCTTGCATTGTGCAGGTGAGTAAATTAAAGCGGGGATATTAAACCTCCAACGAAGAGCTTTGCGGCCGTAGGTTTCAGCTCTTTTTCTTTCAGTCTCCGGAAGGGATCCTTTGCACATCAGCTGTGGAAGGATCTCCAGTGTGTGGCAAAAGATTATGGGATACATTCTAAACACAGAAGAGCCCTGCTAGATTGGACCAAGAGTCTATCTAGCCCACCACCCTCTGTCACACACAGACCATCCAGATGTCTTAAGGAAGCCCACAAGCAAGACATAACAGCAAGAACGCTCTCCCCAATTTGTGATTCTCAGCCACTGGTATATAAGAAGATTCCTTATACCCGGTCAGACTATTTGCCTACCTAGCTTACTATTGTCTGTTCTGACAGGCAGCAGCTCTGCAGAGGCTAGGGCAAAAAAAGGGTCTTTCCCATCACCAACCACGTGGAGATGCTGGGTTTTGAACCTAGGACCTTCTGCATGCAAAGCAGGTGCCCTAACACTGAGCTATGGCCCTTCCCCCTAGACATGGGAACATAGGAAGATGCCTTATACCAAGTCACACCATTGGGTCCACCTAGTTTAGTATTGTCTACACTGACAGGCAGCAGCTCTTCAGGATTTCGGAGAGGACGTATATCCTAGGGCTACCTGGAGATACCAGGGATTGAACCTGGGACCTTCTGCATGCAAAGCAGGTGCTCTACTACTAAAAGGCATACTGCTTCTGGGCCTGAACCTGGGAGAAGCATATAGCCAAGATGATTGGGAGCCATTGATAGACTTGTCCTCCGGTTCGATTTGTCTAATCTCCTTTCAAAGCCAACTTAGACAGTAGACATCATCATAGATTCCATCAATCAATTAGAACAGGCCCTACAGACCACACACCAGTTATTGAGAGGGGGGGTCACAGCTCGGCAAGAGAGCACATGCCCACATGCAGAAAGCCCCTGGTTCAATATCTGGCCCATTGAAGAGAGGTAGCAGGAATGGATAAAGGTTTCTCCCTCTTCATTATTATTATATATTGGATTTCTTACTCACCCTTCACCATAAGCTCCCAGGGTGGGATACAACAATATAAAAACACAGGATGAAAATTATTTTGAAACAATTTACAATCATAAGAATAGGATGGGCCCCAAATATATGGGTTAATCTATATCTACCAGGTGTCCGGGACGCGGGTGGCGCTGTGGGTTAAACCACAGAGCCTAGGACTTGCCGATCAGAAGGTTGGCGGTTCAAATCCCCGCGACAGGGTGAGCGCCCATTGCTCGGTCCCTGCTCCTGCCAACCTAGCAGTTTGAAAGCACGTCAAAGTGCAAGTAACTCCTGCCAAGCTAGCAGTTTGAAAGCACATCAAAGTGCAAGTAGATAAATAGATACCACTCTGGCGGGAAGGTAAACGGCGATTCTGTGTGCTGTTCTGGTTCGCCAAAGCGGCTTAGTCATGCTGGCCACATGACCCGGAAGCTGTACACCGGCTCCCTCAGCCAATAAAGCCAGATGAGCGCCGCAACCCCAGAGTCAGCCACGACTGGACCTAATGGTCAGGGGTCCCTTTACCTTTACTTTACCAGGTGTCCAAGGCCAGAGCAAAAAGACGCATCTTCAGCAGATGACGAAAGCTGTGCAATGAAGGAGCCAGGGACATCTCCGTCGGGAGAGAATTTCAGAGCTCAGGGGCTGCCACAGAGCACCTTATCATGATGCTCTCTCTGTGCAAACTTGCAAACTCTCAAGAACAGCATTGTCATATAGAGGAAGGAGAAAGGTTGTTTTCTGCTGCTCCAGAGAAGCGGACACGGAGCAATGGATCCAAACTACAAGAAAGAAGATTCCACCTAAACATTAGGAAGAACTTCCTGACAGTAAGAGCTGTTCGACAGTGGAATTTGCTGCCAAGGAGTGTGGTGGAGTCTCCTTCTTTGGAGGTCTTTAAGCAGAGGCTTGACAACCATATGTCAGGAGTGCTCTGATGGTGTTTCCTGCTTGGCAGGGGGTTGGACTCGATGGCCCTTGTGGTCTATTCCAACTCTATGATTCTAGGATTCTAAGTTCAAGAGGACCTCCCCTGTGCCAGTTTTAACACCCAAGAAGGGTCTGTAAAGGAGATGGTCTTTCAGATATTTCAGATGTTTATTCACACACCATACATTTAAAGTACAAGACTTCATCCAAAGATTCCTGGGTACTGTAGTTTACCTTCCACAGAGCTACAGTTCCTGGAACCCATTACAAACTTGTGGAAAGGAGGGGTACAAGTTTTAACTAAGTAGATATTTCCAGGAAAGGGAGGAGAGAGAAGGGTTGCCGCTTAGTGGTAGAGCTCCTGTTTTGCATGCAGAAGGTCCCAGGCATGCCCAGATTAAAAAGAACAGGTAACAGGTGAGGGGAAAGACCTGGAGAGCTGCTGCCAGTCAGTGCAGACAATACTGAACTAAATGGACCTGTGAAGTATATTGCAGCTTCCAATGTTCCTGGAATGCACCGTAGCTAAGCAGCAGCGCACCTGCTTTGCATGCAGAAGGTTCAATTACTGGCCCCTCCAGATAGGGCTGGGAGACACCTTTGTCTGAAATCCTGGAGAGCTACTGCCAGTCAGTATAGACAATACTGAGCCAGATGGACCATTGGTTTGACTCAGTATAAGGCAGCAATCAGCATGGTGACTATTCCATGTCTCTCAGAGTGTTTAATTTCAATTTGGTTGGCAGAGCCCTCTTCTTTCAGACTGAAGTCTGAGGCAAACGAGGCCTGTAATGGCAAACCTTGCTGATCCACAGTACAATGCTATTTATTTTATTGTTTAAAGGAAGGGATATCGGGAGGATGGGTTAAAAGGACCACATTTAAGAGCCTCTCCATCCTCTCGGAATAAACTGGACACTGGCTGAACCATCTCAGTGGCCCCGTAATAAGAGGAAAAACAAAAGAGAGTCATCGGCTAACTCAACAGATGCTGGAGGGATGCGGAGGACACATCAAAGGCATCCACAACGGTTCAAAGCCCCAACTTTAATTGTCAATTAAGCATGCATAACCGGGAGGAGTTGTGTGGGGCTGGGGGGGGGGGCTGGAAACAAAGCCAGGGTAACCCCCCCCTCCCGACTCCATGCTGGCGTATTATTGTAAAGGCAAGCAGGGAAAACACTGAAAACAGCTGATTTTGCTGACAGTGTGCTGGTAGTGCATCTTGTAAGCAATCAGGCCCTGACAGAAGAGAGCAAGCTCCTCTCTCTGTCACACGGGTATTGTGTGGGACATTCCACCACTAGGGTCACATCGTGGTCAGTGGGGAAGACAGTGGAGCCGCTTTAGGCAGCTGCTTCAAAGCACATCCAGATTTGGCTTGTTGCATTTGCTACAAGGAAGGAACACGGCTACATACACACCATACGTCTAAACCATATTTAAAACAAACATCCCTGTGAACCATAGTTTACCCCTCAAAGAGCTACTGCTCCCAGCACCCTTCAACTACAGTTCCCATGATTATTTGTATTTTTGTTATGCAGTGGTACCTTGGTTCTCAAACGCCTTGGTACTCAAACAACTTGGAACCCAAACACTGCAAACCTGGAAATAAGTGTTCCGGTTTGCAAACATTTTTTGGAAGCCGAACGTGCTCCGTTTTGAGAGTTACGCTTCCGTTTTGAGCGTTATGCTGAGGTCTGTCTGTTTTTGCTATTTATTTTGCGTTTTTGTGGCTTTTTTGTTTTGTTTTGTTTTTGTGACTGTGTGGAACCCGGTTCAGCTACTGGTTGATTGATTGTGTGACTGCAGTACATTGTTTATTGCTTTCATTTTATGGATCAATGGTCTCATTAGATAGTAAAATTCATGTTAAATTGCTGTTTTAAGGGTTGTTTTTAAAAGTCTGGAACGGATTAATCGATTTTGCATTACTTTCTATTGGAAAGCACACCTTGGTTTTGGAACGCTTTGGTTTTGGAACGGACTTCCAGAACGGATTAAGTTTGAGAACCAAGATACCACTGTATTTGTATTTTCCAACCCACCTTTCTGCCTATCAGCTCAGAGGTGGGTAATTAATAACAACAATAATCATAATTGTAAGCTTCCAATTGGGTTGGACTAGACGACTTCAAGCTCTGTAATTCTAAGGTTCAGGACCCGTCCCCTTTCAATCTTGGCGGCAAGGAGTGGTTTTGTGATTCCCCTCTAGAACAAGCTGCAATCAGTTAATGGGATCTATATAGCTTTGCCACAGCCTGATTATTACCAGCGTGTGGCAGCATGGAGGCGAGCTTCTACACTGGTGGCACCAGGGTTGTGGAACCGCCAGTGTTATACTGAATTCAGGTTGCTCCCAGACACCCTGTTTATTGAGTGTTTATTCTGATGATTCGTTTGCACTGTGAGGACATCGGAAGACAGTCACATTCATTTAAAGCACATGACTTCCCCCAAAGGATCCTGGGAACTGTAGCCTCCCGGAGTTAAAACTCCCAGCACCCTTAGCAAATGACAGGTCCCAGGCTTCCTTTTTATGGTTTTATGTGCTTTGAATGCATTATGTGGATCGTGCAACCGACATTTATTCAAAGATTGCTTTATAGCATAAAGCCATCAAAGCACTGTGTAAGATGAAATCCGACCCAGACCCCAAAATGTAACATTCTCACAACAATAGCATCGTTCTGACAAATTCTAAAAACCAAAGAAGAATATTTGTGCAGATCTATAATTGATATCTTTTAAATGACCGGGTCAACCATCAGGAAAAGCCTTCTTAAACAAAAACATTATTTAATTATTTAGTGAGAACTCATTCTGGCTGGTGGGTGGAGGGGTCAGACAACACTGCACAAAGCAGTCATCATCCCACACTTTCCAAGTGGATGATCCCATAACTTTCCTTACCACATAAAATCCTTTTTGGGGAGGGAGGGGGCAAGTAGCTGTGCTGCGCAAGAGTACCAAATCAGCTTTAATCGTATAACCTGAATTTGCTGGCATGTGATTCAATCCCAACCAGAAAACAGAAACTCTAGCACAGTGGCTGTTCCTAAGTGTGATGCAAGATTTTGAGTGCTTCCATCATAAAAGATGACTCAGAAGGACCCATTTATCAGTTCCCTGTTTGTAACCAGCAATGCTGGATAGAAGTTCTGCAGCCTTCCATGCTGCAACTGGGTGGGATTACATTAGTTGTCTCCCTCCACCCATTCCTTTAGAAAGGGGGGGGGGCGGGTGGAGAGAGAGAGAGTGATAGAGATTGAGGATGCTGCATTGTTTAAGGAACCAGCAGCAGAGACCCAAAAGAAAAGAGCTAGTGACCCCACACTGACCCCAACACAACCCTAACGCTTGTCAGAAAGCTGATTTCTGTTGTTTGCCTCTTGAGCTCGCTGACTTTGGTGTGTAGATTACAGGTACAAGAACAATGGGGATTGTTCTGGCCAACAATGCTCCTTGCTCTGCACCACTCAGTCACTTGAGATAGCCTCCCCCCTCCCCCAATTAAGCGCCACTCTCTTCCAGCCTTGTCCCTTTCCAAACTCTCCTGATTTAAATGTGCCTGCTTCCCCATCTCTCGTCCTCCCCCATTATCCTGCTTTGCTTTTGTGACAACCCTCTGGTCCACCCCACAAGTTATAAAATGACCAAAGGCTTGCCATAAACACAGATGGGAGAGAGCATGAGACAGGCAGTGAAAGTTCCCCTCTGGGTGTCCCCTTTTTTACTGTGCATCCATGAGGATTTGTGCCCATGATGGCATCAGGAAGGTTTAAAAAACCTGTTGTTCCGAGGGACACTGCCTCTTGACAGTGGAGGCAGAGTATAGCCCCTGTGGCTAGCAGCCATTGGTGGCAGCCTAATCCTCCGTCATTTTGTCTAATCCTGTTTTAAAGTTAGAGGGACCCCTGACCATTAGGTCCAGTCGGGGCCGACTCTGGGGTTGCGGCGCTCATCTCGCTTTATTGGCCGAGGGAGCCGGCGTACAGCTTCCGGGTCATGTGGCCAGCATGACTAAGCTGCTTCTGGCAAATCAGAGCAGCGCACTGTTTACCTTCCCGCTGGAGCGGTACCTATTTATCTACTTGCACTTTGACGTGCTTTCGAACTGCTAGGTTGGCAGGAGCAGGGACCGAGCAACGGGAGCTCACCCCGTCGTGGGGATTCTGTAATAAACGAAAATCTGCCCTTATTCCCTTATGGGGGACACAAGAGCCCTTATAGAGTCCTTTGTAGGTTCTCCATTGGTCGGAGAAAAGAACAGAGGTCAACCAGAGAATATTGAGAAGCAAAGCAGCTCGTAAGCCTGATCTTTATTGAACTGTTGCAACAGGGTGCTCCCCTCACACGCAGGAAAGGAGCAGGACCCAGAACCCACGTGTGCCCGGCCTTATATAGACATTTTAAATTGCCCGCCCTGGAGTCCAAAACCACCCCCAGAAACATCATACATACATCACAGAAGGGGTGTAGCTCAAGACCACCCCCAGACACATCATACCTACATCATAGAAATCTGAGTGCATTGTTTATCTCCTGTCGTTGTTTATCTCCTGTCCTGTCTGGCAGGTTACCTGTTAATGCTTACTTGATTGGATACCCTGGGGAGCCTGGCCAGTATTTTGTAGTGACAAATACTTAGTTCCTGAGCCAGGTCACAGGCTCACCCTATTCATACACAGATATACCCTTTTGTGAATGAAAAGACAATGGGGAGGCTTTTCCATTTTCCTTTGACCTTGCAGAGAAAACATTTGGTCAGTTTGGGAGCCAAAATGGCTCCAGGACTGCCCTCCTGTGCTGCCTCAGACATGTGGCCCATACATTTATGTACATGTTTGCCTGTATGTATATATGACCTTGGTTTTTTATTTCAATTCAAACCACCAACCTTCTGATCGGCAAGCTCTAGGCTCTGTGGTTTAACCCACAGTGCCATCTGCATCCCTATCCTGTTTTAAAGCCATCCAAATTGGTGACTATCACTACATCTCTTTGGAGCAAATCCCAGAGTTTTAACTATGCACGGTGTGAATAAGTATTTCTTTTGTCTGTCCAGCATTTAACTTCATTGGATAGCGCAAAGTTCTAGTGTTTTGAGAGAAGAAAAGCTTCTCTCTATATTCACTTTTCTCATACCATGAAAAATTTTATACACCTCTGTCACACTGCCTCGAACTCGCCTCTTCTCTAAACTAAAAAAGCCCAAATGCTGCAACCTTTCTCCCCATAGGGGTTCCTCATCTTGGTTGCCCCTTTCTGAACCTTTTCCAAACTGCGCAGAGTCTTCCAAATGTGGACATGCCATAGATCTGTCCAGCACTGTGTTCTCACAGTGGCCAGCAAACAGCAAACAAAACCCAAATGCAATAGCACTCTGCTCACCTGCAATTCCTAGCAACTCAAGACCAGCATTTACGAGATTTCGTAAATGCTGGTATAACAAGCAGTCTGTTACTGAGTTCCCCGTTGTCTGTTTTTGATTGTAAGCTTCTTGCAGGCAATGAACTACTTTTGGTTTATGTCACTTTGTTAAGTCGTCATTTACTCTGAAATGTACTATAAACAGCAAACACCGCAAGTGCTTTTAACAGTGTTTGCTGGGGAAACACGTAATTCTCATAATTCTCTCTCCCCGCATTTCCTTACCTGACATTTTGCTTGGTGGGGAAGAGCTGGGTTGCGCATGATGGGGGGAATTGTGGGAGAGCAAAAGGTTCATGCTGTGAGGTTGGCCCGTGCTGTAAGCATCCATAGCCAGCTTCTGACGAAAAGCCTCCTCTTTCCTCCGGTTCGCAAACCAGTTGTAGACCCGGACTTCCGTCACCAAATTTGAACCCAGTCCATGTGCCTTAGAGGGGGATACGCCCCGCTGGTGGCATTCTGCCCTAGGAGGAGAAGAATAAAGAGAGCTCATTGGAAAAGCTTGCAATAAAAGCCTTTGGTAGGCAACCAGAGCTATCCTGGCACTGCTGGATCAGGCCAGTGGTCCACCTAGTTCAGCATCCTGTTCTCACAGTGGCCAACCAAATGCCTATGGGAAGCCCACAAGCAGGACCTGAGCACAACAGGATCCGTCCTTTCTGTGGTTTCCAGCAAACTGGCATTCAGAAGCATGCTGCCTCCAGCAGTGGAAGCACCTTAAAGACTTAACAAATTTATTATGGGATAGGCTTCTACGGATAACAGATTCCACTGGCATTCAGAAAACCATATGTGGACTTAATGGGGGTAACAGCAGCTGTCTAGAATCTGCTGCTGGTGTGCTTCAAGTTGAGCTGTTGAACTGATTTCTTACGAGCTCAGAACTAATATTATGAGGCACTTGTAACAGTTTAGTGTGGCAGCACCTACACTTTGAAACTCCTTGCCTATTGACATCAGGTAGTGCCTTTGCTGTACTCCTTCCGGCACCTGATAAAAAACCATTTTTGTTCAGGACAACCTATACAGACATGTAAAAGCTGAAATGTGCTTTAATCTGTTTTTAGCTTAACTCTTGATTTTACTTATATTTACGATTGCATACACACATTTTCAACTTTAGTCTTTTATTGACTTTTTTTTAATAAATGGCTTAGAATTTTGACTTACAGTCAATGGGTATATAAATTTTGCCACATAAATAAGCAAAAGTCCCATCATTCCTGAACACTGGCCACACTCAATAGGGACTTATGGGAGCCGAAAACCCAAGGTGCAAGTCAAGCTTTGCACAGCAGGAGAGGGTACTTTGGTTCTATCAATCGCATCACCTGGGCTATCTTCTCTACCCTTCAGAGCAATCTAAGCATCAACAGGAACACCAGCTGAACAAAGCAAAAATGATCCAAGGCAGTGCACTGCACTGGTTGGTGCCCATTGGACAGGGAGAGGGGACCAGTTCTATTTTTGTCTCCATCCTCCTCCCTGTTGAGTTATACAAGGGAGACACTGAGACTGCAGAGGAGGAAGATGACAGCCAGTCTCAACCCCTGGCCTGATGATTAGTAAGGGGGCAGGCGAGTTGGGGGCTGGCTGAGGGCAGACTGGGATTGGTAGGGCAGTTCCCCGAAATAAACCAGCCTCCACTTCACAAAGGGCTCTCAGGAATCCATACAGATCCATCAGCCTCCAAGGTGGGACGTTCTTATAGGGTTCCTGCAGAAGGAAATTAACATGCTTGTATAAAACGTGGCCTTCCTTTTAAGCCATGTTATTACAGAAAAGAGAGACTCTAAATAAAAGTACTGTAACAGGTTGGTGTTTTTAATTTAAGACAAATTTAAATTTGCCTGCCTGTTGAGATCAAGGAGGCATCGTCACAGGACTCTTTCTGGCACCTGCTAAAAACTTTCTTGTTTACACAAGTTTACCCGGATGCTTAGAACAGGCATAGGCAAACTCCCGCCCTCCAGATGTTTTTGAACTACAATTCCCATCATCCCTAGCTAAGAGGACCAGTGGTCCTGGCTTAGAAGGTTGAAGTTTCATTTGTTTTAGCAATTGAACTTTTTATGTTTTGAAGTGTGGCTGTAATTTTTTCTTGATTTCCTTGTTTTATCTTTTTGCAAAATGTTTTTAGGGTTTTTTTGCAGTCAAGCATTGTATGAATCTTATTAAATACAGTAAACAAATATTTGTTTGCTTAAATTATCGTATTTATCATCATCAACCTTGAAAAGGCTACATGGGAACTTGTGCGGATGAAACAAAAGTACAAAAATACATTCAAAATATTTCTGAAACTGCTCCAGGTATATAATAATGATGTAAAAGTTTGTTATTCACCACGAACCCTTTCCAGCACATCTTTTTAAAATGCATAAACACATGCCTATGAATGCTTCTGGGGCCTTCTACCCCCCCCCCCAAGGATGTGGGTATATAAACCTCTGCCTTTTGCATGGCTGAAATACAACATACTGTAAAATGTAGGGATCATACCATTGCTTTGCCCAGGTCTGCAGTAGTGACTGGTTGCACATCGCCAAATGCTGCCCTCAATGAAATATTGCCACTGGACAGGAAGAAGTTGCTCAACTCAACACTAGGAGCTCAACCGTTTTATTTAATCCATTTCAATATTGCATTTTTATATCGTCATAATCTGCCCTGGGGCAATTTTTGTGAAGGGCGTCTTGGAAATCCCACTGAGAATAACCAGATTATATTTTTCTTTCAGCTGCCTACAAAACCAGGGGCCATTATACATCCCTTGTGGAGGCTCCGTTAACTATGAACCCCACAGCTTTGGATCCCCTCCAAACCTGTGCCAAAGTTTTGCAGTGAAAACCCACGTTTGGGCACAGGTTTGGAGGGGATCCCTAATTTGGGGGTCCGTCCTTAATAAGCCTCCTCAGGGACTGAATTTAACTTGGTGGAGGGCTGAATCTCACACTTCTGCAAGCCTTACCCTCTTCCCCGGTATTTTTTTCCTCTCCGTTGTTGACTTATTCTAGATGGTGAGAATACCAGGTTCTTTTTCCTTTGACACAGGACGTGCCAGACACTTCACACAATGGGGGTTAACGAAAACAATGCAGGCTTTGCCCTCTGCCAACAACTAATTAGGAGCAAGACAGGGGGGAAGACGCCTTTGTCTTTTATGCAGGGTTTAAGTTTTAGGCGTTTATTTCCCCCCCTTATTTCTGTTTACCTGTTGCACTCCTCAACCAGGGCCTCCCTTTCCTCCTTGTTGGGGTTCTTTTGCCGGTCATAGGCCTGGTACAAGATCTGCTGCGAAGCGGGGCCCCACTTGAACCGGTTCCGCCTCATCTTCTTGCTGGGCGTTTCGGCGCAGGGGTCGTCCAGCTGACCCACCCCCTGGCTTTGCTGGTTGAATTCTGGAAAGAGAAACAGCAGCTGATCTTGACTGCTTTTGTCTGTCATATTTCCCGAACCCTGGACTGTCTGGTTGAATTCTGAAAAGAGAAAGGAGCAGATTTTGATCGGGCCTATAGCCGCCGCCACTCAACAAGAAAACCTTCATTGCACAAGAGTAAACTTCACTTCATGGAAGCCAGACAGTCTGATCAAGCTTCTCCTATATGCATAGCTGTCAACGTTTCCCTTTTTTTAAGGGAAATTCCCTTATTCCGAATAGGATTCCTCGCAAGAAAAGGGAAAAGTTGGCCGCTATGCCTATATGATGCAGTTTGCTAGGCCCGCATCTGGGGCAAGGGTAGCTTTAACATTAGGGTTGCCATATTTCAAACTGTGAAAACCCAGACAGAAAAAAATTGTTGGCCTGGCAACCTCTGAATGTTATTGGACTACAACTCCCATCAGCCTCAGTGGACAGGAATGATGGGAGCTGGAGTCCATCCACTCCTGGAGGGCACTGCCCTTGGCTATTCCTCTGACGTGCTTTTGAATTGCTAGGTTAAGTGTGGGGAGAGCAGGCAACAACCCCTCTGGAGATCTTATTTGGCCCAAGGGACTGCAATTGCTTCCCACTACAACAATTACGATCCTCCATTTTGTACAGATTGTGTGATTAAGGAAACACGTCGAGCTTTTAAAAACCTCTTTCCAGCGAAGAAAGGCACATGGCGGGCCCATTTCTTTGAACGTGCTACAGTGAATTGGTGGGTTGGGAACCTGCTTTCAAGCAGAGAAGCCACAATCTGCAGGAATATTTCTGTTGAGTTGCAGCCCCAATGTCTCCCTGTTTCAAAACAGGGAGGCATTGTGGCTACAGAGTGAAGGGCTTTAGTAAACGATGGAAGTGGTGAGCACACTAGTTTCTGACGCATAATGGGGAGAACAGTGCGTCTAAATTTTACCTCATAGGTGCAAATGCTAGAAACATATTTTTTAAAATGAAAACTGGGAATCTGGGGGTTATGTTTCATCAGGTCGGGGGCTGCCCCCTTACCCGCCCCATGTATATCCATGAACAGAAGGGAATCCTTAACCCTTCTTGGGATCCACCCCCCCAAAGCTATTTTTCTTCCACTCCAAGCTCACATTGAGATAATCCCAGTTAAAAGAAAAAGTAGCCTCCCCTTCCAGCAGGTGTTTTTTCCCTTGAAAATTGCTCAGTGGCAGTCCATGTTCAAAGGCCCAGGCTCGACATATAGTTCTTCCACCCCAAGACAAGCAACGCTGAAATGTTTAAACTCCAATCTAGCGAGGGACAAATAGCTCAAAAAGGCTCCAGTGTGCTTATTGTTTATTTGGTCAATTATTGCATTTAGAGAATTCCCCGCCCTTTCGTTAAAAAAATCCCCCTGACAACTGAATAATAATAATAATGATAAAAGACATACAATAAATACCCATTGTTTGTAGGCAATAACTGTATTTTCTTAGCTATTAGCCATTACAAAATAGAAAGCAAAAAGCTAAACAAGCAAACAAGAGTTTAAAAATTTCAACACAAGAGACATAGAAGAGCAGAATACTGTATATAGCTTCCGGCTATAATTCTGTGTACGCTTAGGTCCCATCTGCACTAGACTTTTAATGCAGTATCATACCAGTTTAAATTGCTGTGGGCCCCAAGTATGGGTCCTTATGTAGCCAAAATCCATGCAGAAGAAGCCGACTTGGAAGAACCCAAGGTTTGCACAAGTACAAAAGATTTGCGGCGGGAGATCTCAGTGAAAACTGAGAATCCTAAGTGGGCACAGACTACTGACTGACTGTGAGAGGGGCAGAAAAGCAGGAGGTGGAAAGGATTGTCTGGTTTAGGGCATGACTGCCTGCCTGACTGTTACCCTCAATAGGAGGAGAAGCCACAAACTAACCAAAAGCTATGACAAACTGCAGCTGCGTTCACAACATAATGTGAAGTCAGGGTTTTGTTTTACCAGTTGGTTCAAACAAACTGTGAGTTGTCTCACAGATGAGCAAACAAACCAGGGTGTGTTCCGCCAGAGCTTTTGGTTTTCCAGCTGCTCTTGACAAGCATTTGAGGTGACTGCCCCAACAAGCCACGCTTATTCAAGGCTTGGGCTCAGAGGTGTAACAAACCATGGTTATAAGCCATCAGCAAGCCATGGTGTTTGAGCAGAGGCGAAATGGGCCACCAGTCAAGGCCACCACAGGATCCTACACTGAAGATCGTATGAATCAGGGAGTTGCACTTGAATGACTTCCAAGGTCCTGTCCAACTCTGTATGGTTCTATGTCTCTAGAGAGGTTGGTCTAAGCCCCTTGGGCCACCAACACCCTAATCAAGTTTTGAGTTTGAATTGCCTGTAAGGTTGACATTTTCTCTCTCTGGGCTTGCATACACCAGAGAAAAATGTGGATTTGCACCAGCCTGTTTCCCCATTAATTTGGGGACATCAATATGATGTCCTCCCCATCCCAGCGTTATCCCAGATCTCTCCCCGCTTTAAATGTGGGCCTTTTGATCTTTGGAAATTTTGAAACAGCCAGGGTTCGAAAATCTTGCATTTGAAATGGGGATGGGTCCAGGAAGACTCTGGAATGATGTTCACATTTTGGTCTCGTGTGGACAAACTCTCTTTCTCTTCCTTGTAGGCTTCAGTAGCACACGAGAAATTCAGAAGGTTAAGCTTTTTCCTGCATGTTGAAAACCTGAGCTGCTATATTTCTGCCTTTTGTGCGGCTGTTTAAATACTCAGAAATTTTGCCAAGATAAAAAGAAAAGAGGTGGGGTTTTTTTTAGGGTGTGGCAAGAATCTTATACGTGTTGGCTAATTGAGAAGCTCTGATCTACCTCAGATCTATTCATCAAAAACAGTGATAATTACGTATACTTTGCAATACCTCCTTGGTATCTTGTGCCCTGCTTAAACCTGGTGCCATAAAACAAAAGAAAGCAAAACAAAAGTCAACCAGTTTATCTTTGGATGTGTCAGAACGCAACCAGCTAATTGGATCACTCTGTCCGCATGACATTGTCCTCCCCAAGGCGATCATGCTGCATTTTGACACAATAGCCTATTTAAATTTACTCAGATCTCTGTAGACAAGCCTGGAAGGTTTCCGGTGCCACAATGCCAAACAACAAAAACAAAATGAAACGTTTGTGTATGGGATTGGCTGGGGGGGGGGGGGGAGAGCAGAGATGACAGAAACCCAACTTTCCAGATGGGAGGTGACAGAATATGTGGCACAATCCTATAAACAGCTACTCAAGTCCCACTGAGCTCAACGGGGCTAATGCCCAGATAAGTGATAACAAGATTATCTTAGCCTCAGCTCCCTGATCAATAGGGTAGGTGAGGCTCTGTGATAGAGCACTCAGACACTTTTGTCCTTTGTCTGCAGATCACGGTGGAGCAGGATGAAGTGTGGTTCTCCAAATACTGTTGGACTAACACTCCCTTCACATTGGCCATGCTAGCTGGGGGATGATGGGAGTTGTAGTCTAATAACATGTGATGGGTGGCACCGGTCCCCCATCCCCTAAAATTGAAGGGTAGCCCAGGAAGCTGCCTTAATACTGAGTCAGACCAATGGTCTGTCTAGCTCAGGGGTCAGCAAACTTTTTCAGCAGGGGGTGGGTCCACTGTTCCTCAGACCTATATTTTTTGGGGGGGAGGGGGGTTAACGAATTCCTATGCCCCACAAATAACCCAGAGATGCATTTTAAATAAAAGCACACATTCTACTCATGTAAAAACATGCTGATTCGCGGGCCGGATTTTGAAGGCGATTGGGCCGTATCCGGCCCCCGGGCCTTAGTTTGCCTACCCATCGTCTAGCTCACTATCATCCATGCCAAGGGTAGCCATCATGGTATAGTCCAGATGTTTTGGACTAACTACAATTCTTGTCGGCATGAGCCAGCATAGCCAATGGTCAGGGATGATGGGAGCCATAATCAATATTGGCTACCCCTGGTCTACTTAGAATCATAGGATTGTAGAGTTGTAAAGGAGACAGAGGGTCATCTTAATCCACACCCCTGCAATGTTGTAATCTCAAACACATGGTCCTTCCATTGGAAACCATACCAAACCTTGCTTAGCTTTGCAAATGTGCTAGAACATTTCCTAATCTTGCCTGGAGATGCTGCATATTGGGACCCTATGGTTGGAATAAAACCCCCATAATCTCTGGTTACTGGCTACATTGGCTGGGGTTAACAGAAGAAGAGCCCTGCTGGATCAGGCCCATGTGGTCCAGCATCCTGTTCTCACGGTGGCCAACTAGATGCCCCGATGGGAAGCCCACAAGTAGGACCTGAGTGCAACAACACTATTCTCCTCACTTGGGGTTCCCAGCAAAGGCACATTGCCTCAGGCAGTGGAGGTAGAGCGCAGCCAATGTAGAACATCCTTCTGTGGTGATGGAACTACAGCAGCTCAACCGCATGGCAAGTGCACGTCAACAGGTCGCCCGCTGGAACCCACTCTCTTGTCAAGTTACACAATGTGGACGCATGCACACAAACACACACAACAACATGCAAAAAAATATATACTTACGCCGGAGAATCTCCCTCTGCTTCCGGACGTACCACGTATAGAGAGCCGCCCGCTTCTGCGTTTTCATGGGCGTCCCCTTGTTGAGATGTTGCGAGAGATGGGACTGATTCAGTCCAGTGACATCCACCACCTCCCTCTGGGGGATGTTGTGTTGCTGCATGTAACCCTTGATCATCTTCGCCGCTCGCCAAGGGTCCTCGCTAAGAAAGGGGGGAAATGACAGTTAACTACCACTCTGTAGAAGGCACTAGAAGAAACAGTTTTAGGCATGTAAAATGTTTGGAGTGTTGAGGATCAAAAAGTAGGATGGGGAGTTATGCTTCTTCTCTTGAGGGGAAAGCACATTTGGAGAGAAATTTGTTTAAAATTTACCTGATGACTCAACCCAGGGTGGTTCTAAAATATTTGCCGCCTGAGGCTGAATAGCAAAACAGCATCCTTTCCCCCGCCCCCAACAAAGGCACCCAGGCCAAAGAGCTGTTTGACAGTGGAACAGACTCCCTCAAGAGGTTGTAGACTCTCCTTCCTTGGAGGTTTTTAAGCAGGGATTGGATGGCCATCTGTCATGAATGCTGTAGTTGAAATCCCTGCATTGCAGAGAGTTCCCCATTCCTCTCAGTAAAAATGCAACAACAACAAATAATTAAATAACTATGTCACCCAAAGCATCTGCCCTAGGCAAGCCACTTCACAATGCCTACTGACAGGGCCGGTCAGAAGCTGACTAGAAGCCATGATGCAATGATACAGGACAGAATTAGCCATTCATAGACTCAGGTCTTCAAATAAGCCAAGAAACCCACATGTACGTACACAAACACATACACGAAGTTATTTCTGTTTTGACTTTTATAAAATGAATCATACAGCTACTCTGGGAAATTCTAGATACGCATTACTGGTTCTAACTGGAAATCACTCGAAGGCTGACTCAAGTGTGTGAAGAAGACGCAGAACACTCACAGCCTGAAATTTCACCTCAGATGTGATGGCCTCGCATTTGCTCTGCTCTCAAGGGCTGGCCTCCGTTGTGAGGTAAAACTTCATGCTCTCATTTTGAGGGAGAAATGTAGAAATTGCCTTCCTGATTTTTTAAAAAATCAGCAGAGCGTGTTGAGTTACTCATGGACCAAATTACAGGTCTTTAGGACATGTGGAAGTAGTCTAATAATGTTGGCATCCCATAAGAGAGTGGCATTTTAATTTCACACATTATCCCACACTGGGCATTGCAAAATGGCCACTCACCACTATTACCAATATGAAGTCCAGAACAGGGGGCAGTAGCTGCCTGAGGGTGGCCAGATTCATCTCTGCGATTAATCCACATCTGAGCAGGACGTTGAAGCTTCAACAGATGGACAAAGTGCTTCTTTGTGGGAAGGGGGGCGTAAATGAGAGTATCCACCATCTGCACTCAGTGTAGAAATTAAATGTAAACTCCTCTTGCCTTCAGTCCCTTCACAAGTACCCCACACCAAAAAAATTATCCTGCCACATTATTATTTTAAAATGTCTTTTTATTGCAACAGACCAATATGGCTATACATCTGGAGTTTGTCACTAACCAACTGAAAATGTGGCCTCTGAACATTTTCTCACTCTACCAGGGAGTGCATATTTGACAGTGGCAACTTTTCTTATAAAACCACACTACTTTGTGATCTTTTCTTGCCTTGTGTACCCAGAGTTATTGAATGGAAGTCAGGCCCTTTGCTGAGTCACAGAAACGTACGATAGCTACATGCACGAGGTCAGGAAAACACACCAATCCTCCGACAAACATTGGAAGTTGCCCAATCACAGGCGGCTCGTAAGTTTGTGGTTTCGGATAAGTTTTGTCACTGAGTTTACCTGCCCTGCTCTCCCGCCCTCAGCGTCTCAGCCATCTTCACAACAAGGGTAGGCAAATAAAACCCCACAACATCCTCCCAAGAAATATGCCAAGAATTTATTCTCCTGGATTATAAAAAAACACACACCCTGGCTCTCTGGATTAAGAAAATCTATTTTAACTATATCTCCACTCACGTAGAAAGGGGATTCTGCTCAGCCAGGCATTGCAGAGACACAAACTTCTTCCTCCAAAATCTGCCCTTTCACCTGTTTTATATCTGTTAAGGGTTCCTTGAGATCGGTGGTGGTGGGGGTTGTGGGTACATTCTACAATGTGTTTTTGACCCAATAATTGAGCATTTGTGGTGGATTTCTCCTGTTTTCATTGGTGCCGTGGGGCTTCCCTAGTGGTACATCCCATTATTGCTGTCTGGAAGGGGTAAGGTAAAGGTAAAGGGACCCCTGACCATTATGTCCAGTCGTGGCAGACTCTGGGGTTGCGGTGCTCATCTCACTTTATTGGCCAAGGGAGCCGGTGTACAGCTTCCGGGTCATGTGGCTGGCACGACTAAGCCGCTTCATGCCGTTTACCTCTCCGCCAGAGCGGTACCTATTTATCTACTTGCACTTTGACGTGCTTTTGAATTGCTAGGTTGGCAGGAGCAGGGACCGAGCAATGGGAGCTCACCCCGTCACGGGGATTCGAACCGCCGGCCTTCTGATCGGCAAGTCCAAGGCTCTGTGGTTTAACCCACAGCACCACCCGCGTCCCGTCTGGAAGGGGTAGAGCGCAACAAAAGCAGAGCAAAAATAAACCAGAATATTGGCGGTATCAGAAAGCAATGGGATTTCAGCAGGCAGTTGCAGGATATGTGTTGTTTGGCAACAAAGCAGCAGGCACGAACAGCATTGAAAAGCGGGACCGTGTGGGACTGACCCTAATACTAAAACGATCAGAAATAATCATGAACACACAATTAAAAGGGTGTCTGGAGGTATCCCAAGTTACAAAGTTCCTCCAGACTCTCTGTTACTTTTTTGTAACTAACCAGTAACAAAACGTCGTCGTATGAAGTGTTTCTCCCACACCCAAGAACTGTTGTTTACCCCTCACAGCTACAATTCCCAATATTATTTACAGGGCCAGGAAATGTGATCTAAATGTGCTTTTAATTGTATGGCGTTTATGGAGCCTGTGCCAGCCATACCTTCCTCCATGGTACTCCAATCTGCTCCCCTTCCCCTCCAGTTCTTCATTTCCCTCCCCATCCACATTGCCATGAGTCCCAAAGTCCTGCAAGGCTCAGGAGTGGAGTGGCAGACCTTAAGATGACGGAGGATGGGAAGCAGGAGGATGAGACCTGGGTGGAATCTAAACATATATTAAAAAACGTCCTGAAAATGATTTTTTAAAAAAGCGTTTTTAAAAATATATTGAATTTTCCATAAGGCTCACCATCGCCATCTAGTGTCACATTGTATATTGCATGTAAAACACACTCCAAACGTTTTATGAGTCCCAGGAAAGAGACTGGAGGAGGCTTGTACTTCCCCCTTTCCAGGATAAAACTTGTCCTTGCTGAGGAACCAGGACTCCCATCTCCCCTCTTCCCTCATGGGGACATGAGCCAACAACTGAATCCACGGAGGGTGCCAGGCAACCACTAGGACTGGAGGAACCAGAGTCAGAAACCCTGGAGAGGTGCTGCCAATCAGCGTGGGAAATACTGAGCAGGACATATTAATGGTCTGACTCAGCTACCTGTGTCCCTAACATAGTGAGCAAGCTTTCTTGAGTTCCTACAAAAGGCATTCTTATCATGCTGTTATTACTTCTGGTTTTATTATTATTATGAAACAACAAGGTACCTGAAATCTTAATAGCAATAACAACTTGTTGCATAAAACAGTGAGGTGGTCAGACCACTGTCCCCACTGTGGAAGGATGTGTGGATCCAGAATTGGCCTCCACAGTCACTTACAGACTCATTGTTAAAACCGTGTTTATGGAAGACAACCTTACTTGGCTACGAGTGATTGCCGAAGAAGAAGCAGAAGAAGAAGAAGAAGCAGAAGCAGCAGCGTACACATTGAAAGCACATTTATAGCATATTTTCCCCCTCCCCCAATACTGGGAAATGTAGTTTGTTAAGAGTGTTGGGAATTGTAGCTCTGGGTATAAACTACTGTTCCCAGGATTCTTTTCAGTGTATGTGCTTTAAATATATGGTAGGTACGCTGTCCTAGATGCTCTTGAAGAATAATCATATGTGCCATGAAACATGTGTCCATGCTCCCTAAATCAAGGATTCCAGGTGTTGGGCTACCTTCAACCCCAGCCAACAGGACCAGTGATTATGACAGCCATAGTCCAGCAGCATCTGTAGAGCCACGGGGTCACCGCCCCTACCCTAGATGGCAAAATAAGTTCTCATGGGATGGATGTGTGCTTATTATTTTGTGCTCATCATCCGGTACACAGCGGGCCTGTGGGCAGCCCTGAACTAGGCTCCCTAAAGCCAGCCTCTTCTCCAGGTACAAAGGCTCCCTTTAAAGCAAACAGGGACGGCCATGGGATTGATCTTTTGTTTGCACAGGAGGGAAACTTTGCCCTGACACTGGAAACCCGGGAGCACTTGGGGCAGGGGCTCTGTGGGTCTTCTCCATCCAAAACTGCATCAGGGGAGAGGACTGAAGCTGCAATGGCATCGTGATTCAGGTTGTGTTTCCTCAGCTGAGGTCTACCTCTTCACCGCTCTTGGATATTTATTTGAGCCTGGGGAGGGGAACCTCTGGTTCAGAGGCTGGAAATGGGCTTCCAATTCTCTTTGTCAGGCACGTAGGAGTCTCCGCAGCCCATGCCAGCCACTGGTCCACGTTGGGTGTTTTGTTTAGCTGGAATCTGTTCTTGATAATATCTCCTCCTTGCCCGCATGAGAGAAGTGAGTGGTTGTGCATGGGCAGGAACACCTGGTTTATTCATAGTTGGAATGTTGGCTATTCCACAAAGGTAAAAGCCACATATCTCTCTTGCTCTGCCCACTTTTGTTTTTGGCTCCATCAACTTTTTCTCTGGCCTCTCTCCATTATGGGCATGTGGCCCCTGGAAAGCTGCTCACGAGAGAAAGCGGCCCTTGCGCCCCTCCCAGGTAAGCTTGTGAAAAAGTTAAGCAATCACAGTAAAACAGATTAAAAGAAATACATTAAAATGAGAATATTAAAAGCAGTCAGCTGATTTTTTAAAAAAAATAGTAATCAGGGCAAAAGCAATGTACAGACTATTTTAAAACCGGGTGTGTGTGTGTGTGTGTGTGTTGAAAGACGGCACATCCATTGCATTGAATATTTATACTGTTTTTAATGGGATTTTTATTGCTTCTTTTATGTCTTCTATTGTGTTTTGCAATAAAAGAAGCAATAAGAATACAATTGAAAATCATTCAACATCAAACACAGTGAACGGCAATCAACAGAAGACACAGGGAAAACCCACCAAGAGACCCTAAGCAATTTTCAAATGGTCTGTGCGGGTAAAAAAAAGAGGAAGGAACCGCTGCTCTAATATTAATATAGGTTATAGGTCCCCAATGGACCAGGAAGTTGCATCTCTGGGTGGCCCTCAAACGGCAAACTTCTGTTTACTTTTTAATTATGCACTGAAGACTGGTCTCTTTTGGTCGTCTGCTTTATGAGCCATGAGAACACACAATTTAGTCAAGTCACAAGAACTGTCATTACAGTCCACCACCCCCACCCCTCCACCCCATGACCCGGGGGGGGGGCGGGGGAGAGGAAGAAAGAAAGAAACAGCTTTTAGGCTGAACAGCACCAGGTAAGCTATACTGTGACATCTCTGACTCAATCCAGTTCATAACCAGTCTGCACTCATCAGCTGTGGAAAATCACCTCCTACCCCAACACAGAAGGCAAAAAGACAAAAGAAACAGGTGATCAAGTAAGGTGGGGAACCTCAGGCCCAGAAGTCAAATGTGGCCTCCAGACCTCTCTGTCTGGCCCTCAAGAAGTCTCTCCCCACACCTCACCCCCCCCCACCAGCACAGTATTGCACCCAAAATCTTTTTTGCCTGTCTGGAATGCGTCCTTGGACTGTGATAACGCCTCTCACTTGCCTGAATGAAGGATAGAGAGAGGGGTGGGAGTGTGTGTAGGAAACAGTCAACTACTACACAAAGGTAATATTTACATTTGCTGCTTAGGCCACTTTTACCTTTAGCCCCACCCACCACCGGCCCCTGCAAGGTTGATCAGTAGGGAATGAAGACCTAAGAGTGAAAAAAATTCCCCAGTCCTGAATTACTGGGATGGGTGGGAAAGGATCTGTTCCAAAACACAGGTCCTCCCCTACCAAAATACCCAAAATTATGTCCCAGGTGCATGATAATTCCTCAACAGTGTCTATCTTTGGTTGTTACATGTTTCAAAAGGGGAGGGGGATAAAGACAACAATGTCTATAGAGACTGAGCTGGATTTCCACTCCCTTCCCTTCCTGTCCTTTTCCCCTTGTGTATATCATTATCATCATCATTAGCCTGTGGGCAGGGACTGTCTTGATTTAATTCCTGCATTGAACTAGATGACCCATGGGGTCCCTTCTAACTCTATAATTTTATGATTCTATGAATTGATTATATGTAAGCTGCCCTGGGTGCCTTTTTGCCTGAAGAGTGGGGTACAAGTGCACGAAACAGATAAATAAATAATAATCCCTGTACCACATGCTACAATGCAAGCCTATGGAAGCCTGTACAAGCAGAGCTTTCCAAACCTTTCATGCAGGTGACATGCATAATTTCGCGATACAGTAATTCAGTTTTACTAGCAAACCAGAGGTTCAACTAACCCCTTATAAGAGATATGGACACATATGGCACAACACACTTATACACTGCAGCTGACACACTAAAGCAGGGGTCAGCAAATTTTTTCAGCAGGGAGCCGGTCCACTGTCCCTCAGACCTTGTGGCAGGCCGGACTTTTTTTTGGGGGGGGGAATGAACGAATTCCTATGCCCCACAAATAACCCAGAGATGCATTTAAATAAAAGGACACATTCTACTCATAATACACTGATTCCTGGACCGTCCACGGGCCAGATTTAGAAGGCAATTGGGCCTGATCCGACCCCCGGGCCTTAGTTTACCTACCCATGCACTAAAGTGTTGCAACACACCGTTTGGAAAGCTCTGCTGTACTGGGAAATGGAGCTGCAATTTAGAGATGAACTAAATACCATTTGTATTATAAAACTGCAATCACAAACATGATTTGTGCTTTCTTACTCCTTTCATCCCGATTCTCAAGATATAATTTACTCAAGAAGGAAGGAAGGATTGGAATATTATTTTGGAAAGGACAAGCAGGCCACTAATCTACTACTTCCCAAAGCAATTTAGAAAATATCATCTCAACAATATAGTCTGTTCTTTCCCTTCTTTTCTACAAACTACTCTCTGGTCTTCAGCAGATCAAGATCACTAAAAGTAATGGGTGGCGTTGGGGAATTAGAATGCATTTAGGACAAGCAAATTCTAAGGAAAATACAAGATATAGCAACTCGGATAAGGACAGGGATAGCTGCTCTAGTTTGTGTAAAGCAAAGACCGATTACAGTACAGATGGCAAAATCAGAAGGAAAATGCCATGAAACGGAATGGGACTTACTCGCAGGTTAAACACATGCAAAGGTTTGTAGCTCTGCAGCGCGCAATCCTATGCAGCTCTCCTCAAAAGTAAGTCCCATTTAGTTCAGTGCGACTCAGTCCCAGGTAAGAAGAAGAGGAGTTTGGATTTGATATCCCGCTTTATCACTACCCTAAGGAGTCTCAAAGCGGCTAACATTCTCCTTTCTCTTCCTTCCCCACAACAAACACTCGTGTGAGGTGAGTGGGGCTGAGAGACTAGCCCAAGGTCACCCAGCAGCTGCATGTGGAGGAGCGGGGAATCAAACCCGGTTCACCAGATTACGAGTCCACTGCACTTAACCACCACACCACACTGGTGTGTATAGCAGGGCGGCAGAATCTTTTTTTAGCCTGAGGGCCACATTCCCTACTGAGCAACTTCCCGAGGGCCTTATGCATATGATGGGCATGGCAAAAGCGCGCAGAACAACAAATGTACATTTTACCTTTGTGCTAGGAGATTCGTTTCTACAGATGCAGGTGCCGTAAATAACAATGGTAGCAACAGAAGCCCCATTAACCTGGAATGGGAATTGTAAAACAAAACAGAACACCTGTTTTCATATTTTTCTTCTCATCAGCCATGAGCTCCATACCTTGTTCAGTGGAGTTCAAATGAGGGGCATCCTGGATTATGGGTTATTATACACCTGAGCGTTTTTACCTCTGTGTCACAGATTGAAGATAACCCCTGCTTGGCTGTGGGTGAGTCAAGTTGTTTACAATGTATGTTTAGTATTTTCAGACCTCCCTAGCAGGGAATGAAGATACGCCCAAGCGTACAAGGAAAGGCTGGTGTTGATAACAGATTTGGTTGGCATGCATATATATGGTATGACAAGGTAAAAGCGCACAAAGGTTTTAAGAACCATATGGTGAGGAAAGCTTTGTATAATGTTTGGATAAGGTATAAAGATTTGTTTGAAAGTAGAACCCCTAGGTGGCTGTCACCAATGGAGGCAAAAGAGGTGAAAAAATTGAATATGGGTTCTAATTGGCCTAAATATTCTGAAATCATAGAACAAGATGGTGAAAAAGTAAAATTGCAGAGTTTCGAGAAGCTGAAGTTTAAGGTTAGAGATTGGCTACATTATCGACAGATAAATGAAGTTTTTAAACAGGACAGAAAGAAAGGCTTCCAAGTGGAGAAGTCAAAACTAGAAACAGAACTGTTAGAACCCAATACTAAAAATTTGTCAAGAATGTACAACTTGCTGTTGAAATGGAATACCCAAGATGAAATGGTGAAATCTAGCATGATTAAATGGGCACAGGATATGGGGCATGACATTGAGCTTGCTGACTGGGAGCAGTTATGGACCACTGGTGTTAAATTCACGGCATGTAATGCCTTAAGAGAAAACATTATGAAAATGATCTACAGGTGGTACATGACTCCGGCCAAGTTAGCAAAGATCTATCATTTGCCCAACAATAAGTGTTGGAAATGCAATGAAACGGAGGGAACCTTCTATCACCTTTGGTGGACCTGCCCGAAGATTAAGGCTTTCTGGGAAATGATCTATAATGAAATTAAAAAAGTTCTGAGGAGAACCTTTATTAAAAAACCAGAAGCCTTTCTCTTGGGCATGGTGGGCCAAATGGTGCCAAAGAAGGATAGGACATTTTTTATGTATGCCACAACAGCAGCAAGAATTCTTTTAGCAAAGTATTGGAAGACGCAAGATTTACCCACGTTGGAAGAATGGCAGACGAAGGTGATTGATTATATGGGACTGGCAGAGATGACTGGTAGAATTCGAGACCGGGGGAAAGAGGCGGTGGATGAAGATTGGAACAAATTCAAAGTTTATCTTAAAAACTGTTGTAATTTGGAAAATTAGGGGCTCAGGGTAATAAGAGATAAAGAACTACAGTTGTATTAATAACTTATGGAAGTTAAATTTACGAAATATAAACAAGTTTATTACGAAAGGGTTGCTGAAAAATCTTGAAACAAGAATGCAGAAAAGGGGTGGTATGGGGAAGTCGATTTTGTGTTTATGTTTTTGTTTTGTTTCTTTTTTACTTATGGAAAACTAATAAAAATTTATTCAAAAAAAAAAAGAAAGGCTGGTGTTAAATATTAAGGAAAACCGTGGATCTAGATGAGCAGTTTGGCAATTAACAGCCAGCTGAGGAAAATTAGGGAATCTCCTTCCTTATAGGTTTTTAAGGGAAAGTTTAGTGTAGCTTTGATTGAGTGTTTTGGGTACTGTCTTGGTTATCCATTATCCAACTCCCTTGAACTCTCAGTTGAGGCCAAATCAGATATTTTTCATTTCTTCTCTCTCTTAGAAATATGAATATGTATTAAAAATAGTACTGCCTAATATGAAAAGATCGCAAGGCGATTTACAACAACATTCATTAAAAATACAGTAACAGCATTAAAATAAATCCGACAGCAGTTAGCACAAAATTTATCTAAAAGGTTTTGACAAACTGCTGGGACTAGTCCTTCAAGCAATGTGTTCAGCACAGGTGAGGCGTTACACTTTTATTGCACAGCTGTGCTCATTGTGTGACGTCTGCAACATCGCGAGTGCAAATAGTGCCAGTGGTAACCACACAGAAGGGATTTTGCTAACACACACCATACCCTTTCTAATGCAATGCTTTTCAAGGGAATAAAACCCACCACTTCAAATTAGAATAAACTTACATATGCTAGGAACTCTTCAGGGATGGATCCAATTGCCTAGAAGGGTGAGCAGGCTCTGCCTTGCTGGAGAAGGCTGCATCTCAGTGGTAAGAGCATCTGCTTTGCAGGCAGAAAGTTACATGATCCCTAACATCTTCAGGGTGACGTGGGTGGCGCTGTGGGTTAAACCACAGAGCCTAGGACTTGCTGATCAGAAGGTTGGCGGTTCGAATCCCCGTGACGGGGTGAGCTCCCATTGCTCGGTCCCTGCTCCTGCCAACCTAGCAGTTCTAAAGCATGTCAAAGTGCAAGTAGATAAATAGGTACCGCTCCGGCGGGAAGGTGAACGGCGTTTCCATGCACTGCTCTGGTTTACCAGAAGCGGCGTAGTCATGCTGGCCACATGACCCGGAAGCTGTATGCCAGCTCCCTTGGCCAGTAAAGCGAGATGAGCGTCGCAACCCCAGAGTGGGCCACGACTGGACCTAATGGTCAGGGGTTCCTTTACCTTTACCTTTAACATCTTCAGAAGGGGTTGGGAGAGCTTTCCTGCCAGATGTCCTGGACAGCTGCTGCCAGTCAGTGTAGACAATACTGAGCTAGACAGTGCAAAGATCTAACTCAATATAAGGCAACTTCTGATGTTAATTAAGTCATCCAGCAGAGGTTGGTCACCTATGAGCTAGGTATTCACCATTATTATTATTATTATTATTATTATTATTATTATTATTATTATTATATTAATTTATTAATCACCTAAACCACCGTCTCCAGGTGATTTACACATAAATAATTTAAAATCGTTTAAAAGCCAACAACAACAAATACATATAAAACAAGAATAAAACTGTTACAAATGAACACTAATGGTAAAGACCCATTTGTCCATTTACCCACTGGAACAAGTAAGTCTTCAGCTTTTTCTGGAAAGTGCAGATTGTGGGTGCCTTTTGTATCTCAACAGGAAAAAGCTATTCCACAGGGCAGGGGAAGCCACACTAAAAGCCCTGCTGCTCCGCATTACCATCGAGGGAACTTCTGTAAATGTTGGACCTTGCATAAAAGACGGTCCCCGAAGTTTGCAGTGATCTGCTAGGTGTATAAGCATCAAGGCAATCTCTCAAGTAGCCTTAGCACTGCCATCCTGAACTTGGTTCGATAGCAAATAGGCAGCCAGCTTGCAAATCCTGAAAGCAAGCTGTTATATGCTGGCAATAGCTTGCCTCCAGCAAGCAACCTTGCCACTGCACCAACTGCAGCCTCCAGATCAGTCCCAAGGGTAGCCCCATGTAGGGTGCATTGCAGTATTCTAACCGTGAGGTTACCAATGCACAGACAACTGTGGTCCAGATATCCCAAGCCAGGAATGGCCTTAGCTGTCTCACCAACAAAAACTCGCTAGCCACCAAGGACAGCTGCACCTCCAGTGACAGAGCTGGATCTCAGAGCACCCCCCAAACTGCTGCTCCTTCAAGGGGACTGTGATCCCATCCAGACTAGGACCTGGGATCTACTCACCCACAGACCCTCCGTCTTGCCAGTATTCAGACTCCGTTTGCGAACATGGGAAAGACAGAAAAGGCAGCCCTTCACATGACAAGCTATAGCTGCTGAAATCCCTCTTCTAAATAGTGCAGGAACAGTACCATCTTTTACACCATCCTTAAGGTGGTCTACAGTCATACTACCCTGAACACACCTGATCTCGTCTGATCTCGGAAGCTAAGCAGGGTCAAGCCTGGTTAGTACTTGGATGGGAGACCAATATTGAGGGGTAGGATCCCTGCAACTTTCCACCTTAGTCACAAAGTGGTTTTCAAAACACTTCATTCAGATTAATAAACGTTGGCACTTTCTAACACTCACAACCCAACCAGAGGCAGTTTTAGGGAAGCGTGACTGGTTGGCTGCAGTGTAGAACAGTGGGGGGGGGGGTGTGCGCCAAATTTTAGCATCACATGACCCCACCCTGCTTTTCCTACCATCAAGAGGGAGCTTATCTCCTCACTTTTGGGGGGGGGGGGCTGACGTGGGGGTGTTAGTCTTGCAAGAGCCCAGAAGTGATATAAGTCTAAATAAATAAATAAATAAATAAATAAATTGTCCAGTAGCACCTTAGAGACCAATTAAGTTTGTTCTGGGTATAAGCTTATATCCAGAACAAACTTAGTTGGTCTCTAAGGTGCTACTGGACAATTTTTAAATTTATTTCGACTGCGTCAGACCAACATGGCTACCTACCTGAATCTAATAATATAAGGACTGGCTGGCTGGACCATACAATAAGGTCCAGCCTTTCTTTGCAGCAGGAACTAGCCAGATGTCCCAAGGGCAGAGATAGGGAACCTGTAACCACCAGATGTTGCTGAACCACAGCTCCCATCATCCATGACCACTGGCTATGCTGTCTGGGGCTGATGGGATTTGAAGTCCAATGGCATCTAGCAGGCTTACAGGAAATTGTTTTTTGTAGCAGTTCCCCTATTAGCGTCCTTTGATTTCACAGTTCCATTTTCACCTCCACTCCCCGCACAAGCACGAGATTCTATTAATCTCAGGGTCATGAGCAAAAGATTCCTGCATTGCAGAGGGTTGGACTAGATGACCCGCGTGGTCCCTTCCAGCTCTACCGTTCTATGATTCTAAGGAGGGGGTGCCCCTTTCAACCAGCCACAAATGTGAATCCAGCACCACCATATGACAGGAAAGGCCCTAGCTCAAGGGTACAACATCTGCCTTGCATGCAGAACTCGCCACGTTCAACCTGCATCATATCTCCAGGTAGGGCTGGAAGAGACCCCTGCCTGAAGCCATGGAGAGCAGCTGTCAGTCAGTGTAGACAACACTGGTCTAGAGGAACCATTGGTCTGACTTAGTATAAGGCTGATTCCTGTGTTCCAGGTAAGGTAAAGGTAAAGGGATCCCTGACCATTAGGTCCAGTCGTGACTGACTGGGGTTTCAGCGCTCATCTCACTTTATGGGCCGAGGGAGCCGGAGTACAGCTTCTGGGTCATGTGGCCAGCATGACTAAGCCGCTTCTGGCAAACCAGAGCAGCGCACGGAAACGCCGTTTACCTTCCCGCCAGAGTGGTACCTATTTATCTACTTGTACTTTGACGTGCTTTCAAACTGCTAGGTGGGCAGGAGCAGGGACCGAGCAACGGGAGCTCACCCCATCGCACGGATTCGAACCACCGACCTTCTGATCGGCAAGCCCTAGGATCTGTGGTTTAACCCACAGCGCCACCCGCGTCCCTGTTCCAGGTAAGACTGGGTGCCAACTGGAATGACCTGCCTTGGAGCGAATTGACTAGAGCTGGCCAGGCCAAGGCAATATTTGAGGAGCCTTCCTGCAAGAGCACAACTACCATGCTTCTGCTGATTTATTTAAGAGTGTGCTTTGAAAGACGTGGCAGCGGCGGGAAATCTCTGTGTAGGCTTTCCCTCTTCACTTCTTAACCAACCAACATCTCCCCCCACCGCTACACAGAGACACATGTGGGTACATACACAAAACCAGGATTTGATTTACAACTTCGCCAATGAATAACCCTCCTCCCCTCTCTCTCTCTTTTTTTAATCGCAAGCTCTTGTGTATCTTTCTGTTGATGATTTATAGAAATAAATTAATAACAGCCAGTCCCCACGTGCTGGAAGTTTATGTTCTCCAGTATCTTCCAAGCCATCAGATTTGGGTCAGATTTATTTAAACGTAAGAACTGCTTCATTGTACGGATCAGGGGAAAGTGTCCATCATTCTTGTTTCCTGACAAGCTGAGCAACCTCCCCTTGAAAGACATGCGTTTCAGAACCCTTGGCAAGAGATGAACTTCCCCTGCTATCAGTACCAAGCAGCTGTGACCCAGAGGTAGACTGCTCCAGACTTGGGAGGTTCCATTTTGCCATACATCCTAACATTTGATAATACACCAAAACACACGCACCAAAACCATCATTTTGGTGGACTGAATATTTGCAACAATATCTGCCAAAATAAATTAATATGAAAACTTGGGAATTTGGATGAAAGCCCTCCATAAAAATGGGTTTGGTCCTCTCTGCATGTTTTCTATGCTGCGCAAAGGCACTCCAAACTGGTTCCTGCCTCGTGGAACAGAGCTAAAATGCAGTCACTGAAGAAATGTTTCTGCGTGCTGCTGGGGGTCTTTCCCGTGGAATTCTCCTAGGCTGCAATCCCCACTGAATTTACTTCTGAGTAAGTTCGCCCTGGGAATCCTATGCCCACACTTCCCTGGGAGCCCAACTCATTGAACTCAACGGGCTTCGCTTCTAAGTAAATACGCATTCATTGGATCAGACTGTTACAAACCGGTCCGAGCGTGGATCGAGAGAGGCCTGGCCCTCTTGCGAATGGAGATAATTCAGATCAATGGGAAAGTGACCAGATTAGGATCCACAAAACGCCTTGCCAAATCCCTTTAGCCTGCAAGAGATGCCAAGGGTCTCTCTCTCTCCCAGAAGGGCGCGGCCTGATCTTGTGCGTGTTTACTCGTGAGTCAGCCCCGGACTTCGCTTCCTTCTTCCTTTCTAATCGAGGAGCCGTGGATAAGATTGCAGCCTCTACAACGTTTAGGCCGCAATCCTAGATTGGGGGTGGGGGGGCGGTGTTTCTTTCTGAGGACAGACATGTTGAAAGAGCACCGTACTGCGAATTTCCAAATGCTCGGGCAGCACGTATACAAATGCTCCGGTTTTATGATATGGCGTGTAAACGGACCAAGCGGTGGGGAAGGGGCTTCTGGTCCCTGCTCTCTCGGAGCTGTTAAAATGAGGCAGAGTGGTTTCAAACTTTTTTTTTTATTCCAGAGTTTCTCCAAGACAATTGGATTGACATACTGGCCTGAAAATCTCAGGGGGTTAGGGGGGGGGAGGAGATTGTCCGTTCCCCAAACCCACCCCTCGTGACATTTATTACCCGTACGTAAATTGCACTGAAAATCAAGGGAAGTTTGCTACGTCCAAATGGGACCGGAGTGTTTCTTTGGGGCGATATGCCTACCAGTTTAAACCAAGCAGTTGGGTATTTACCGGAAAGTAAACCTCGTTGAACTCACTGGGGTTGACTTGTGGACAAAGGCGCGCGCAGGATCTGCCTCTTATATAGGCTGTTAAAAAACGCTTACTCAGAAGTAAGCGCCTTTGGAAATAAACGAAGGAAACGTGGTCTCCGGGATGAATTTCCCCAGCCAACCCATGGGATCCAAAAGCGTGGCCTTGTTCTGGTAGGTTTACTCTGAAGTAAGCCACAGTTTCTTTTGGATGGGAGTAGGGAGTTGCTTCCAAAGTAAAGGGGCAATAGTAGACTGGCAGCCCCCACAGCCCCCGTTCCTGACCACCTTTCTTCGGAAAAGCCCCGTTCACTAAATCCTATGCTGCCCATTGGAGTAAGCGCGACTGAACTCCCTGGAACTTGCTGCCGAGTAAATTATACGTTGGATCGGGTGCCAAAAAGTACCTAAATAATTCAGGCTGCGATCCTCAAAACATTAAGCATATCCCACTGAACACACTTCAACGAAATTGAATTATACGAAACAAATCGTTCAATAAACTACTGAATTTCCTGGATTCTGTTTAAAAAAACAAAGCACCTCATATTTTTTCCAATTAAATAGCTTTTTTTAAAAAAGCAGGATGGGAATAATGGGAAATATATTTATGCTTGGCTCTCCTAACCTAACCTAATTCTAGTCAATCACATTCCATCAGAATAAATCAAGAAAAAAGTATTATTATTATTTTTTAAAAAGTTACCTTTAGACTGAAAGCCATTTTTGAGCTGTTGGCTTCTAGGCCGCCGAGGAGAGTCGAGCTAAACCGGGAAGAAATCCCCAGCTTCTCTTTAAATTGAGGCGTGGGGTTAATAAATAGCAGAGTTTATTTAGTTGATATTTTGCTAAAGGAAAAAAAAATCGTAAACTACGCGGGATAATTAGTAACCAACTTGTCAAAGCCGTTCAGCTGACTTTCAGTTAGGAGATACACACATATTTATAAGATCTTTAGCTAACAAATCGAAGGGAAGAGAAGAGGAACTTGGACTGGAGAAGGGGATGGAAGCAAACGAGGTGCTTATTTGACAAAAGAAAAGTTTTTGCAGAGAGAGGAGGGAGGGAAATCTTACTAGGAAGTGGAAGGGTTTACTCGGAGTTAATTATTATTAGATTCCCTTTTAATCAAACTCACACTTCTCTCTCTGGGGCCTACCCACAAATATATTTCCACTACTACTACAATTACTAGTTGTTGTTGTTATATACCCCTTAACAACAAACTCCCACTTCTCTTTATGGACTTTATATCGCTATTATGATTGAATATGATGGATGGCTTATTGACTAGATGATGGCAGATTATTATTATTATTATTTATTATGGATTATCTTGCTTATGATTTGTCTTTAGAAAAGCAACTGAGGAGTATATATCTACACACACTCACACACACAAATATTATATATTCAACAATATGGGTCAGACAACGTTGTATAAGAGCGACTTCGGAAAAGTTGGCCGCTTGTCGATATTCATGTACATATATAGGTGCTGAAAATTCCCCACCATGTGTGTATTTCATGAAAACATTGTATATTCATCAATATAAATTAGAGAATGTCAGCGAATCCCACAAAACTTGGCCACTTCTCGACATTGCGTCGATGTTGCCAATTCCAGGCAGTCTTTGGGAATAAACGAAAACTCGATTATATGCACGGGTATAATACGCCGAGGTTAACCAAAACTAATCGCCAGCGATTTGTGTCTGAATCACAAGGAGTTGCCTGCCTAGTTTCCGACCGTCCCGAAATTCACCTGAGACTGTCAAAATCCACCAAATTTTTGACCTTCACGAATGACACGTGCGTCATCCATATAACGCGTGCAATGCCTAATTAAGGCACGACATAATACAGTACATACGTATCTAGCAGTTGTGATTATCTACTCTATGTATACGGTATTATACAAATTATGTATACACAGGTGCACGCTCACACGAAGAATAGCGCATTTAAACAAGATGGTGTGAAATAAAGGAAGAATTCCCACGTTATTCCACCCCCCTCCCTCCCTCAGGCGGTTTAAGTCTCGTCCTTCTTCCCTTTTGGCCTTCACCTTGGGCAAAGAAGCGTCCGAGGGGAGGGGCAGAGGGCAGCTGGAAACTCAACTTCTAGGTAAGTCGATTTCAAAAAGCACAACCCCAAGAACAGCTGTAGCAGCGGAGCAGCGACGGGGCTCTTTTGCGTCTTCTTCCCTGCAGCGGAATCCTAGGCGAATTTCGCTCATTTCCTTGCATTCTATGGGACTTACTCTCCCCTAAGCGGGGCTAATATTTCGGCTTTTCTATTTTTAAAAAGTTCCAGTCCAAATATTACTTTTCCTCCCGCTTAACCTGTTGAAATGGCGGGTGAAATCATGGTAAGTGGTTTAGAGGGTTTTTTTTTAATTTATTTTCGATTTTGAGCAATCTACAAATTCTGTAAAATAATAATAATAAAAACATTGTATATACCCCGCTTACCGTGACAATTTGTTTACTAGCTTGCTGGGCGTGAGAGGGAAGGGTTTCACGTGGGGGGGTTCTGGGAAGGCGGGAGTTTTTCATTTCTCTCGGGACTTGCACCCCTAAAACAGGCTCCCTAGGTAAGGAAGACCCCACTCAACACAGTGGACTAACTCCCGAGTAAAACAAGCACAAGATCCAGCCGCCCGCGTCCTAGGTTTTTCGGCTTATGTTTTAGGGAGCATGACAATCAGTTTTCATGCATTTAAAAGGGGGTGGCAGAATAAGGGGAACACCTCCGTCCTGAATCCAGACCAGCCTTCTCAAATTGCGCGCGGGTGAGGCATATGTATGCTGGCCACGGGGATCACAACAACGTGGTTGGGCAAACTTTTTTTTTTTTAGGTGGGTGGGTTCCCCAATCGATCCATGTTTCAATAGGAGACATGAAATAAATGGGGATGCACTGTGGGGGCGAAGAGGGGGAGTTTAAATGGAAACTTCTAAAACGACTCCACCCCCCATTTTTCTTTAAGCGTTCCGTGCTCTATTTAAAAAAGAGTTTTTGCGCCAAAGGCTCCCGCCGGCTTCGAACGCTCCCTCCGACCGAACGTTCCGTTTATCCGAACGTTCCATCCTCCCCTTTTGATCTGGACGTTCCATCGGAACGTTCCATCCTCTCCCCTTTTGATCCGAACGTTCCATCCTCTCCCTTTCACTCCGCGCGCGGTGCTGCGCCCCCGGCTTGCCTGGAGCCCGGGTATCCGTCCGTCCGTCCCCGCTGCCTAATTTTTACCTGATCATCCTCTCCACTTCGGCCCTTTGCTCGGCCGCCTCCTCGGTGTTGAGCGCCTGCAGCTCGCGGAGGATCTGCGGGGTGTCGAAGTCATCCCCGTCGTCGGAGCCTTCGTCGCCGGACAGCTTGTCCTTGCCGTGCCCGTTGGTCAGCGTGTGGAAAACCGGCTTGCTGTCCACGTCGGGGCCGCCGCCGCCGCCTCCGCCGCTGCTGGGCGAGAGCTGCAAGTTTTCCAGTTTGACCCCGTAGGCGCCGTTGCTGGCGGCGTTGCTATTCCCGCTGGCGGTGCCGGAGGTGGGCATCAGCTCCTCCAGAGCTTGGATCAGGACCTCTTTGGTCACCCCCGAGGTGAGGAGCGCTTCGAGAAGTTCTTGCTGCAGAGCGCTCAATTTGGACACCATTTTAAACCAGGGGGGAAGGAGAGAGAGAAAAGGGAGGGAAAGGGGGGGGGGAGGGTTAGGGAAGGGGTGAGGAAAGAGACCCTCCAAAAAACTCCCGACCCTCAGAAATCCAGCTTTGCTTCCCTTTCGGATGGTAACCCCCCGAATCTCCAGTCTTGACACCTGTTTCTGCCGAGAGGATCACTGGAGAATCGCCCTCGAAGGATGCCTCGGCCGGCCTCTACTCCAATTTGATGATCTCCATTAGGCAATATAAGATATGCAAATGAAGTGGGCAGGCGGGGGCATTCTTGCAGCATGCAAATGTTGGGCAAGGGGGGTGGTACTGGGCAGGAGGGGAGGGGAGAGGGGGAGAGGGAGAGAGGGAGCCGCACCAGGATTCTCTCCCCTGCCCGGCGTCTAGAATTGGCTGCGCTCAGAACCAGGGTGTCTAAGAGATCGCCAAATCTTTTTCTTCTTCTTCTTCACCACTGTACTTTGAACCTGTTTAGGGAGAGAGTGAGAGGGAGGGTGAGGTGAGCTATCGAGGGCGACCGAGAGTCTCTCCTTCTTGTGGGGAGGGGGGAGCTAATCTGGAAACCGCTGGGGAGATTAGATCGATTCGCCTCGTCGTGTAAACTCAAAAAATTGAGCTAAGCGTGCAGGATCGAAACCTTCCCACAACCCCCCGTTCGCTTAAAAAGAAAATAAATTGGGGAAAGATGGGTCCCGATCCCTTGACCGGCTCTGCCGGGATCACAGTTTCACCGTTGTCTTAAAATAGTGGCTTGGTCAATTTCACGTTCCGTTTTTATAGCTATAACTCCCCTGATTTCTTTCTATCTCCTTCGATTTCTTTTTGGATTCAAGTCTGGTAAGGAAAACCTTGACAGGACAAATATTACCTGTCACTTCGCAAGGTAGAAGAACCTACCAAATTATTATTATGATTTATTTCTCCTTCTTATGCCCCGAGTACTCACTACCAGTTCCAATTTTCTGAGGTTCATTAGAGAGAAATTTGTCAAGACTTAGAACAACGGCAGAAGCCGTTTGAGATGTATGTATTTTTATATTCGAGATCTGGGTCCAAATTTGAACTATAGAAAACAATATATTGCATGATTAAACTGGTCAAAACATATATACTTCAAATGAAATATGATATTTCATTTAAAAATAATTCCACGTTGGAGGATTTGTTGGTTTTTATTTGCAGCCCAGATCCACTTACTTGAGAATAAGTTGAATTGAAATTAGGAATGATTATTTTCACTTGAAAAAATAAGTTGTACTTTGCAAGAACGCATTAGGTAAACTTTCCTTGCATGTGTACATGTGTCAACAAACATTTCTTAATTAAACAACGAAAAAGACCCTGCTTGTGATTTGTAATGAGCAAACTTTCATTTTAACTCAATACATTTCAGTTAAAACAAAACGATTAAACACTTTGCAGGCAGGGTCCGGCTAAAGTTAAGCGCTTGCAGCCCTCTGAAATGATTCGTGTTTACTTAGAAGTAATTCCCACAGAGTTCACTGGGACTTGCTTCTAAGTAAACACAAGCAGAGAACGGGGTGGTATGTTGATTGTGGCGTAAGCTCCGCTGTTTGTGTCCAAGGACTCACTTCCTGGTAGAAGTGTGGCCAGTCTCAGACATGTGCTTCTCTCTTTCCTTCAGTAAGCCAATGCATGTTTACTCAGAAGTAAGTGCCACTGTGTTCAATGGAACTTACTCTTAGCTTAAGCGTGCATAGAACTGCAGCCTTAAAGTTCACATACACACAGTGTCAGTGGGCGATGTAGTTGCTGCCTTTGAACATGTCAAAGAAAAGCAATATGGTCCTAATGTCTGTATGGCTTTTAAAAATGAGATTCGTTTTTTTTAATCACTTCAGCCGGTGATCTGGAGAAGCGACTAAACTTGTGGCGATGTGCGCAAGAGGCTCAACCTTGCACGTGGCCGTGGATTGCACGGATAGGCAGAGCGAAGTAGTACACGGAACCCCCACCAGATCTGCAACCAACTCCCCCCCCCACTCCCAATCTACATTTAGGAAATGTCTTCAGCAGCAGGAGATTGGATATCACAACGGAAGACTCTAACTTGCGCCTGCTTACCTGATCGTAAGCCCCACCGAAGTCGGTGGAAATTACTTCCAAGTAGACCAGTATAGGATCGCACTCTCGATTGCTTATTTATTTGTTTGTGTCGGACAGGTCCCAGTGAAACATTTTTCTTTATTTACTGACTATCAAAACGCCTTTAATTTGGGGGAGATATATATATGCATGCCACCAAATTACTTGAGAAGCTGAATGAAATTTAACAGCCACACACAACAAAGGTGTCTGCTCCTTTCCAGGTCTGTTTACCTGCCTCCACTAAAAAAAACCTTAACTGAGGGCATGGCCGGTTCCAAGGCCATTTAGGCTGAGCAAAGAATCCTAGGCGGTTTTGTTTAAACACTCTCCAGTTTTTCCTCCAGAGGTGTATTTGAAAGGGGGGGTGGCTAGAGAGAAAAGAAGACTGTTTAATATAGCTCCAACAAGGAAGTGTCCAGCTGACTGTGTTCGCAGCAGGAAAAAATAATAATTTAACTTCCAGAGTGGGCAGTGGTTATTTTAAGCTGTGATGGAATGAGGTGTGTGTGTGTGTGTGTGTGTGTGTGTGGTTGTTTCTGGAAAACAATACCTGAGTTCAAAGGAGGCTCCTTTGCCATATAGCTGGAGGAGTCTTGGTTTGTTTTTGTTTTAAAAAGCACTTTGGCAGAGCCTTGAGTGAAAAAACGCAAAATCCAAAGGGAGGAAGAAGAAAACCCCCCAGACTTTTATGCCAGTGGATTCTGCAAGTTATCTCACCCCTAAACCTGTACACACAGGTGTCACTTCTGCATTAAAAAAAGCCTCTGCATGGAGCAGGCATATGAGGGGCAGAGAACCATCTTCAGTCCGAGGGCCGCATTCCCTGTTATTCAACCTTGGGAGGGCCACATGCCAGGAGTGGGCGGGGTTAAAGTCAAAAGTGGGCAGAACTAAGAATGTAAATTTTACATTTGTACACTGGTTTCTACACACCCCTCTCTATCCTCCATCCAGGAACAAGAGGCGTTATTTAACAATACATAAACCACAGACTTGCTGATCAGAAGGTTGGCGGTTCGAATCCCCACGATGGGGTGAGCTCCCGTTGCTCAGTCCCTGCTCCTGCCAACCTAGCAGTTCGAAAGCACATCTAAGTGCAAGTAGATAAATAGGTACCGCTCTGGAGGGAAGGTAAACAGCGTTTCTGTGCACTGCTCTGGTTCGCCAGAAGCAGCTTAGTCATGCTGGCCACATGACCCGGAAGCCGTACGCCGACTCCCTCGGCCAATAAAGCGAGATGAGCGCCGCAACCCCAGAGTCGGTCACGACTGGACCTAATGGTCAGGGGTCCCTTTACCTTTAAGATATAGATGATCCACTCTTTTTCTTTTAGAACTTTTTCTTTTAATTGCACTAGAAAATTATTTGCTAATAACAAAATCTAGCACATGAATGAGGTCAGGCTGACAGCGGTGGTTGCTGAGTGCCAACCGAAGCAGAGTAGACAGGGTGGGTTGAGGGCTCTGTGGCTCTCCAGATGTTGTTGGACTACAACTCCCATCAGCCCCAGCAGCAAGCATGACCAATGGTCAGAGATGATGTGAGCTGGAATCCAGAAACACCTGGAGGGCCATAGGTTCTTCACTCTTGCATTAGATATGACCAAATCTTTCTTTTATAGGCATGAAATAGTGAAATGCATTTTTTTTTTAAATGGTTGGGCTCACTCCAAGTTATATAGAATCAAATGCAGCCTGTAAGGTTGCCATACGTCTGGGGTTGGCCAAATGTCTGGGTTTTTGCCAACAGAACCAGTATGTGTGTGTTTGAGTATCACTCTTTGCCTTTTTGGGGTGAATTCCCAAAAAAGCTCAACAAATATGGCAAATGTTGTTAGCATTCGTCTTTCTGGAGAGACAGTGGAGCATGCCTCCAGGAGTGAAGTCTGTCAAGTTATACAGAGTCTATAGAGCGTTTCCTAGAACAAAGAGTTCTGCAGAACCCCAAATCTTGCAGACTAGTCACAAAATTTCAATTAACAGGAGCTCAGCCTCATCCCCGTTCCCTATTGTCTGTTATCTGTGGCTTTCTCTTTCTTCTCCCTCCTATCTTCTTGTCTGCAGCCCCACTGTCAGCATTTAGACTGTGAGATCTTAGGGTCAGGGAACAATCTAGTTTGATTTTTGCTCATGCTACTGGATATTGATGTATTTCAACAGGTATTTTACAGCTTTCTATTTCCATGAATAGTTTTGCCCTTATTCTTTGCATGGTCCACAACCCAAGCATTATACATATACGGTTTAGAAATTGCTTCCAGATGCATGAGCAGTATACCTCTGAATATTTACTTACTTATTACATTTATATACCACTTTTATCTTCCAAGGATTTCAGGGTGGTGTGCATGGTTCTTCGCCTCCCCATTTCAGCCTCACAACAACCCTGTGAGGGAGGTTAGGCTAAGAGATGGGGAATACCAGATGTGGAACGAGGGAAGACCCAACAGGAAATTAGATGGAGGAGAGAGTGGGTGTGAGTGAGTATGTACAAACGAGCCCGCCATACAAATGCATGTGGCCCCCAGAAGGTTTCCCAGAAGAGAATGTGGCCCTTGGGTGGAGAATGTTTACCATCCCTGCAGTAGCTGGAGTGAGGTGCTTGCCTCAGGTGGGGAACACTGTACAGGGGAGGGTAATAATAATAATAATAATAATAATAATAATAATAATAATAATAATAATAATTTATTTATACTCTACCCATCTGGCTGGGTGGCTTCCAGCAAAATATTAAAATACATTAATTAATCAAATATTAAAAGCTTCCCTAAACAGGGCTGTTGTGGAGGTAAATCGCAGTTCATAGGATTCTTTGTGCTTTAAATGTATGGGGTGTACGCAGTCCAAGATTTGCTTGTCAGTCCAGTCAGCTTCTCCACATGCAATGTGCAGCAACATCTTGTTCTTCAACCGCAAAGCATCTTGAGCCGTCCCTCTCTGACCACTCTGGGCATTTGGCCTGGCTACAGACAGCTTTGGCCCAGTGCCCTGAAACGTCAGGTTTAAAACGTCATTCGCCCCTCTCTGGCTAAGCGGACTGGAAAGGGAGAACCGAACAAGAGATGCATCGCACAATGGAGACTTCGGAAGTGTTTCTCTTTCATCCAATTATCCAATCAAAGCCTTCCCTGAAAGAACAAGGCCCTTTTAATCAAGGTAGGCAAACTGATGATTGCCATCATGTCTCCCTCCTCAGAGGAGAAGGGAGAGAGGGTGTGATCAGTGCGGCACCAGTCTGGGGTCTGCAAATACTGAGGTATTAACCTCTCAGCCAAGGACTGATTCACATAGATGGGTATTTACTGGGGTAGTTAATCCAAGCCTCTCAGGCGGGGATTTTGGGGAAGATTTTACAGTCTGAGGGCCACATTCCTTTTGGGGCAGCATTCCAAGGGCCAGGCATGGCAAAAGTGGGTGTGGTCAGACAGATATACACACCCTCCCTATCAATCCAGGCCAGCAATAGGTATTATTACATGTGAAGGACACATTACAGGAGGGAGCAGAGCAGAGCCAGCGAGAGGTGTGGCCTGGCTCCAGCCTCTTCTTGAGGGACACAGAAGAGATGTCCGGAAAGCCACATTCAGCACTCAGACCTGAGATTCCCTACCCTTCTCCAAGGGAATATTAACTAAATGATTTTTGCTTCCATGCAAAAGAGCAAGGCACACATCAATATAGATCAGGCATGATCTAACATCTCTGTATGCTCTGTGCGAGGGAATCAGGATGAATAGCCAATAAACAAGTCGTCTGGGGGAACTCGTAAGAGGCTCTCAGGACATCCCAAAAGATGGGGTTCTAGAACTGTAGAGTCGGAGGGGACCCCAAGGGTCATCTAGTCCAACCCCCTGCAGTGCAGGAATCTCGGCTGAAGCATCCGTGACAGATGGTCAGCCAACCTCTGCTGGAAAACCTCTAAGGAAGGAGAGTCCACAACCTCCCAAGGGAGTCCATTCCACGGTCCAGCAACCCTAGCCATCAGCAAGTTCTTCCTGATGTTTAGTTGGAATCTCCTTCCTTGTAACTTGAAGCCATTGGTTCAGGTCCTACACTCTAGAGCAGGGTATGAGCCTGCTCAGCATTTTTTTCTGGGTTCCTGAGGACCTTCCAATGGTTCTTTTGCCAGCAAAAGTAGGGGCATGGAGTGCCTCTGTCTATTTCCTCCATATGGCAGAACTCAGTCAGAAAGGAAATGAGGGACTCAGCTACATTAGTAAGGAAACTGTGATTTGAATGCGCTATACATATCCAACACCAGATGGTGCTAGAGAGCAGAAAATTTTAAAAAGTGATTTTCCATACAGATTTTGTTGTTGTTGTTAAAATTATCTAATTTCTAACTTATTTATAGCGTGGTTCCCCCCCCCCCCCCGTTTTTAGATCCCACCCAAGGTTTGATATATATTCCTGCATTGCAGGGGGTTGAACTAGTTGATCCTCAGACTCCCTTCAAATTCTATGATTTTATGAAATTATTCCAATAAAATGATCCATTCCACACTTTTCTCTGGGGTTCCCAACATGGTGTCTTCAGATAGTGCCTGCAAGGCCCTAAGGCTCCCCTAATTTTAATGTTTTAATATCATAAAATCATAGTGCCTGCAATCATAAACCATCTTTACTCAGAAGGAAGTGCCTTCCGAGTTCAGAGGGTCTTCCTGCCTCTAGGAAGTGTGTTTAGGGTAGCAGCCTGAGTTTTTAGAAGCCCTTCCTCGTATCTGCTGGGTCATTGTACGCAGCTGATTCTCTTAACAGTTGGGAAGTCGTGACCCTCCACACAGTTTGTTGGACTCCAACTCCCACCAGCCCCTGGCCAGCATGGCAAATGAGTGGGGGATTCTGGGAACTGTAGTCCGAAAACATCTGAAGTTCTTTCAGATGTTGCTGGACTACAACTCCCACCATCCTGGACCATTGCTCAAGCTTGCTGGGGCTCATGGGAGCTGGAGTCTGACAACAGTTGGAGGACGCTGCCTTGGAGAAGGCTTCCCACAAGGTCCACTGCTGCCTTCACTCTTGCAGTCATGGCTGGTGCCCAGGTCCATGCAGAGCTTGGGTGAGGCCCAGGGCGGGAGTCTTGTTCTTGGCATGACAGCATAAGCCTGGCAGCCCCCTGGCAGGGTCCCCCAGCTGACTTTGCCCTCTGATGCCCGGGGCAAGTGCACCCGGCTGCCTGCACCCGCTCTGCATGGGGCTACTGGTGCCCTTTGGGTCTGCCAGGGCGGAAGTGCAAGGAGGAGAGAAAAAGTCCATGATAGGAAGGACCAACTAATTATACTTTGGTCCCATCATCCTCTGAACCAGTGGTTAGAGCAGGCACAGGCAAACGCCGGCCCTCCAGATATTTGGGACTACAATTCCCATCATCCCTAGCTAACAGGACCAGGGGTCAGGGATGATGGGAGTTGTAGTCCAAAATATCTGGAGGGCCGGAGTTTGCCTATGCCTGGGTTAGAGTGTGGCGCTGATCGTATACCAATTTGTAAGATTTTAATTAAGGCTTTTCATAATACATTACCATAAAAAACAAAATAAACTAAAATGAAGGGGAAAGTGGAAGGGAAAAGAAGACAAAGTCCTCTTTCACCTTCACTTGTCCCACACAGAGAAAGGTGAACCCTCCTAGCTCTCGCCTGGGAGCATCCCTTTCTTCTCTTTCCTTCCCTGCCTCTCACACAGAGTCCTTCATCACCCAACGATCGCCTTCATCTGCATGTTAAGCCCTCCTTAACCCTGAGTGGGGGACGCAGGTGGTGCTGTGGGTAAAAGCCTCAGCGCCTAGGGCTTGCCGATCGAAAGGTCGCGGTTCGAATCCCAGCGGCGGGGTGCGCTCCCGTTGCTCGGTCCCAGCGCCTGCCAAACTAGCAGTTCGAAAGCACCCCCGGGTGCAAGTAGATAAATAGGGACCGCTTAGTAAACGGCATTTCCGTGTGCTGCGCTGGCTCGCCAGATGTGGCTTTGTCACACTGGCCACGTGACCCGGATGTGTCTGCGGACAGCGCTGGCCCCCGGCCTCTTGAGTGAGATGGGCGCACAACCCTAGAGTCTGTCAAGACTGGCCCGTACGGGCAGGGGTACCTTTACCTTTTTAACCCTGAGTGGAGAACTGCACGCAATATGAAAGACCAAAGGAGAGCAGAAACAAAAACAGAGCCTGAAAAGATGAAGGCTGCAGGTTCGTTCCCCATAATATGGACCACATCATCATTGCAGGGGGTTGGACTAAATGACCGCTGGGGTCTCAGTTCCAACTCTACAATTCTCTACTAAGATCTACAAACGGCAACATTAAGACTGCAGGGTGGGGGGAGGAAGCTGACAGGCAGGGCCACATCCTGGACTGTTGTACGTAGAAGAGCAGGCAGGAGGGGGCTGGCTGAGGGCAGACCGAGGGTGTTGGGGCAGTGCCCCATTTGCCCTAATGGAGAAGCCTCTTTGCACTCTTGAAGTCTGTAAGGGGCAAAGAGGAGGAATCAGGACAGGTTCACGATATTCTAGTAGGAGGGTGCCGCAAGCTAGAGGCTAATGTGACTAGATACTTGAGGTTGCCTGGGGTTCTCCACAGGGTCCCATGCCTCTTATTTAAGAACAGCAACACCTCAAGGACTGCCTCTCCCCATATAAATTAACACAGACTCTGCGATCATCACCAGAGGCCCTTCTTTGTGTGCCTCCTCCAAGAGAGCCCCAGAGGGAGAAACATGAGAAGGGCCTTTTCTGCAGTGGCTTGCCTGGTGACTTCCTTATATATACTGAGGTAAAATTGTTCCTCTTCAACCAGGCCGATTAATATTCTACAGCCTTTTAAACGCGTTTGTGGGTCATCGTTTTGCTGTTTCTGTTATTTCTGCTTTTTGTTTTGTGTTATTATTCTGTGAACCAGCCTGAGATCTTTCGATGAAGGGCAGTATATAAATCCGATACATCAAATAAAACAGGCACCCCCAAACTCGGCCCTCCAGATGTTTGGGGACTACAGTTCCCACCATCCCTGACCACTGGTCCTGTTAGCTAGGGATGATGGGAGTTGTAGTCCCAAAACATCTGGAGGGCCGAGTTTGGGGATGCCTGAAATAAAATAAACCTAAAAGAGCCAGCTATGGTGCTGGAGGAGACTCTTGAGAGTCCCATGGACTGCAAGAAAACCTATCCATTCTGAAGGAAATCCTATCCATTCTGAAGGAAATCCTATCCATTCTGAAGGAAATCAGCCCTGAGTGCTCACTGGAAGGACAGATCCTGAAGCTGAGGCTCCAATACTTTGGCCACCTCATGAGAAGAGAAGGCTCCCTGGAAAAGACCCTGATGTTGGGAAAGATGGAAGGCACAAGGAGAAGGGGATGACAGAGGACGAGATGGTTGGACAGTGTTCTCGAAGTGACCAACATGAGTTTGACCAAACTGCAGGAGGCCGTGGAAGACAGGAGTGCCTGGCGTGCTCTGGTCCATGGGGTCACGAAGAGTCGGACACGACTAAATGACTAAACAACAACAAAAGAGCCTGCTGGATCAGGCCAATGTGTCACCAACCCCAGCATCCTGTTCTCACAGTGGCCATCCATGGGAAGCCCGCAAGCAACAGCTGAATGCACCAGCAAATCTCCTCACTTGCAAATTCCAGCAGCTGGTCTTTGACATCGAGGTCTCTCTGGGTTTCGGGTTGGGCAGGATCCTGACAACCCCTGGCCCGAGCTACCTAGGATTTTGAGACTTTAAAGATCCCTGCACCAGGCGACCTCCTGAGCTGGTGGGTCGGCAGAGATTCTGTGGTGCAAGAAGTCAGCCATCTGTAAAGGAACGCCTCAGCTTGGCCTTTGAGCAAATTCCATGCCCGTTTGATTGTAATAATGTTCTGTCACAGTCAGTAAGCCGGGCCTTGGCCGCTCTCCACACTTTTGGAAACACCGTGCTAATTGAGGCAATATTGTTCTCCTTCCCTTTCTGCTATTCCCCACCACTGCCCCTCGGCCCCCTTCTCGCCAGACCCATCGCTCCTCGGGCAGGAGGTCCAGAGGGAATTGCGGGAGAGTTGCTTGGGTGTTTTCTCCCTCCCCCCCATCCCTCCACCCATTACTATCCTACATGCCTCATTAATTCTTCTCAGATGAAGATCACGGCCATTCTGCTTGCCCGGGGTTGCTGGGTTCCTCAGGGCCTCGGACAACACACCGTTTCTCAGAAGTTTCAGGCTCAAGAATTCTGTCCCATTGGGAATCGGTCATGGGAAGGGACAGGTGGGGATGGGCAGAGGAGCTACTGCTGTTGAAAGCAATCCTGCCACTATCAGGTGGAAGACTCGATGGGTAGGACACCTGCTGCGCATGCAGAAGGACCCAGGTTTGCTCCCCAATGGCATCTCCAAGCAGAGCTGGGGAAAGACCGCTGCCTGAAACCCTGGAGAGCTGCTGCCAGTCAGTGTAGACAATATCAAGGTAGATGGACAAATGGTCTGACTTGGTATAAAGCAGTTTCTGGTGTTCTAGAGACGGGCGATTTTGCCCATTTCAATTTCTCCCAAATTCTCATTTTTCCAACCTGAAATTCAGTTCTCCACCTTTCTACATCTGTGTGTGTGTGTGTGTGTGTGTTTTTAAAGAACATTCTCATGAAAATTATCCAGCTAGGTGCAAATTTCTCCTATACATGTTTTTTTAAATATGCAAATTCCCCTAACGTACACATTTTTGCAAAGCAATTTCTCCTGATACAGTGGTACCTCGGGTTAAGTACTTAATTTGTTCCGGAGGTCCGTACTTAACCTGAAACTGTTCTTAACCTGAAGCACCACTTTAGCTAATGGAGCCTCCTGCTGCCGCCGCACGATTTCTGTTCTCATCCTGAAGCAAAGTTCTTAACCTGAAGCACTATTTCTGGGTTAGTGGAGTCTGTAACCTGAAGCATATGTAACCCGAGGTACCACTGTATAATGCATTGTGTTACTTTCACCAACAGGTGCATTTACAGGCACACTTTAGCATGGGCGCTTTTGTACGTGTTGCTTGCCTGGAGAACTGCAGGTCTTGAAAGAGGGCTGCATTTCAATTTACCTCTCATTTCAGAGAACTCGGCTTTAAATGTGAACCGAATTGAATCCGCCCCTCCCACACACCTGCTATGTTCCTGTGAGCGAACATATGTTCCTCTGCGGGATAGAATCCTAGTCACAGAATTGCAGCGTTGGAAGGGCCCCCCGAAGACCATCTAGTCCAACCCACTGCAATGCAGGAATCTTTTGCCCAACATGGGGCTTGAACCCACAACCCTGAGATTAAGAGTCTCATGCTTTACTGACTGAGCTATCAGACTCCTCATTATTTGGGGTGATTCCTGCACTGCAGGGGGGTGGACTAGATGGCCCTGGGGGTTCCCTTCCAGCTCTACAATTCCACATTTCTCTACATTAATTTTTTTCTTGGGGGGGAACACCCACAGGATAGAACTTTGGATCAGATGAATGAGCAGCAGAATGAGCAGGAGGGGCCCCTGAAATGCAGCATGGCTGACTTGGCACATTTTGAAATAAATGAAGGTAATGCCGAGGGTGAAAGAGGAGAGCGCAAAATATGGTCTGAAGCTCAACATCAAAAAAACGAAAATCATGGCAACTGGTCCCATCACCTCCTGGCAAATAGAAGGGGAAGAAATGGAGGCAGTGGGAGATTTTACTTTCTTGGGTTCCATGATCACTGCAGATGGTGACAGCGGTCACAAAATTAAAAGATGCCTGCTTCTTGGGAGAAAAGCAATGACAAACCTAGATAGCATCTTAAAAAGCAGAGACATCACCTTGTGGGCAAAGGTCTGAATAGTTAAAGCTATGGTGTTCCCAGGAGTGATGTATGGAAGTGAGAGTTGGACCATAAAGAAGGCTGATCGCCAAAGAATTGATGCTTTTGAATTCTGATGCTGGAGGAGACTCTTGAGAGTCCCATGGACTGCAAGAAGATCCAACCTATCCATTCTGAAGGAAATCAGCCCTGAGTGCTCACTGGAAGGACAGATCCTGAAGCTGAGACTTCAATACTTTGAGAAGAGAAGCCTCCCTGGAAAAGACCCTGATGTTGGGAAAGATGGAGGGCACAAGGAGAAGGGGACGACAGAGGACGAGATGGGTGGACAGTGTTCTCGAAGCTACCAGCATGAGTTTGACCAAACTGCGGGAGGTGGTGGAAGACAGGAGTGCCTGGCGTGCTCTGGTCCAGGGGGTCACGAAGAGTCGGACACGACTAAGCGACTAAACAACAATGCCAGAGGAGGTTGGTCTGCTTGGGTATATGGGGAGCTGGCTCACCAGCTTCAGCCTGCTCCCTGCCACCCACCTTCTTACTTGCTTCCAGCCCAGGGGTGGCACTGCTGCCACCTTCCACCTCCTCTTTACTGTGCTGCCCTCACCCAAGGAGAGGGTGGGGCAGAAACTAAAATTAGTTGGCTCTGCCTGTCATTGGTTCCGGCTCTGGCTGTCACTCACCCTGGCTCCACCCACTGTTGGGCTCCCTGTCTTCCACCCCATCTAGTCCCCAGTGGGCACCATCTACCACTGGGTAATATACCATACGTGTTAAGTCCAGAGCATCAGAATTGCTCACTTCCAGCCACTGGGTATAATAGTAAGCACAGATTCTGGCTTCCCAGTAGCCCTTGCAAAACAGGTTGTCAATGTGGAACAGCCCCTAAAAACCCCCACAAACAAACCTATAACTTAATTTTATTTTTGCGGCAGGGAAGGCAAAAAATCAATTCCGAACTCAAAAGAGAAATTTAGAAGCCCTCACTAGTTTCTGTCTACCTGTGACAGAATGATGAAGGGCTCCTCCCAATTCAATCACATCCCTGCCAATCCAGGTCAAAAAGATTGGACTTCTTGCGATGAGGAAAGTGAAAACACTTTTGGAATGTGTGGGCTAACACTTGCTATGAAGTGACTGTCCTCTAAAGTCCCCATCAACAAATCAGAATGGGTATTCTTTAAAGAGCCCGCACCGTCTGATCTCCCTAAAAGCAAATTGGGATGAATGCTCATTAAACAAATGGTGTGGAAGTGCCTCAAGAACGAATACAGTGGCACTTCGGGTTAAGAACAGAGGTCCGTTTTTAACCTGAAACTGTTCTTAACCTGAGGTACCACTTTAGCTAATGGGGCCTCCCGCTGCCGTCGCGATTTCTGTTCTCATCCTGAAGCAAAGTTCTTAATCCGAGGTACTATTTCTGGGTTAGCGGAGTCTGTAACCTGAAGCGTCTGTAACCCGAAGTACCACTGTATGTGATTTTTTAAAAAAAAAATTTCCAGAAGGAAAGAAAACAAAGGTTCTATTTTACAATTTCTTTTGAATGCATCAGTGCGTCCAACAAACTGCACTCCGACCTCTCGGTCTGTGGGTGAGAGGTGTTTTCACAAACAGGGCCATTAAAAAAACGTCTCCATGGGATTCTGACTCCTTTGGCTGAAGACGGAGCCCCTTCCCCCTCCTCACTTTCTCCAGCCTACACACACACACACACACACATACACACTCTTACACGCCGTGATGTCATATTCGCCAGCTCCTTTAACTGTGTTTCATCTCCACCTTTGCTAAATATGACCTGTATTTGATCCCCCAGCCTCTGGCTGATGGGGAAGCTGTGGTTTTGGCTTTTTTTTAAAAAAAGATAGAAAGAAAGAAAGTAAAGAAAGGAACTGGCATGAAAGAAGTCACTTATTTTTTTTTTAATATACTTTTGGCCTCCAAGCTCAATCAACTGCACAGGAATTGCCTGGAGTTGTTTCCACTTGCACTAAGGACGTCCTACTCCTAATATTTACAGTCTGAATTGCTGCAGTAGGTTCAGGCGGGTGGGAGTAAGGGGAACAGGTAGTCCCTTTGCAAAGCGGGGAGCGATGGAAGGGGCATTGGGGCGCTCTCTTTGGGCCCATGAGACAAGCGAGGGGGGTGAAGAGTTGGGGGCTCTTTTAACACCTATACTTATCCTTATTGATTTGATTTATATGCCATCTCTTCCCTGGTGTCCCCCCCCCACAAGCATTTCCTATCAAATGCCACCGCCACTTACACAAATAGGACACAGCGCAGACAACCTCCAACGTCCTGAGAAAACCCCTTAATCCCGATTTTATTTTATTTTTTGGTAAGATTTACAAAAAGTAATGCAAAAAATGGGGAAATTTTTTTTTTAAGAAAAGGACAAGATTAGACATGGATGTACAAAGCACTTTTTAAAAAACCAAGACTCCTTGTGCTCTGCTCTGCTCCCCTTTATTCCCGCCCAGGATGGCCCTGTCCCTGTCTGCCCCTCGGAGCCAGCGCATCATGCAGGGCTGGGCCTTGGCGCCATGGCAGCCTCTCCTCTTCCTCCCCTGCTGTCCAGCAGCTGCTATGAGCTGCCCAAGGGAGGAGGCTGGCAGCAGCAGCCATGGATAGGCAACGGGATGCTCCCTTCGCTGCTGCCGTTGCTAAAATGCAACTTCCGCTTACATCATTGCCCGTTGTCAGCCTGGCAACCTCCCCCTCTGTGCCCTGTATTGTCTCCTGCGTTGCTGATGGCTTTAAATGAGTGCAGGGTTTAGGTTGGGGTTCTAAACTGTGGTGCAGAATGGTGCCATGAAGATGTGTTCCAAATGTTATTCTGCTATCCTATTGTTCTATGGAGCTCTTCGCCCGGTCACACATAAAGGTAAACCATGGTTTGTTTAGTAACACTATGGTTTGTTCACACAGCCCAGCCTGCACTATGGTTTGTTTTCTGGCACAAAGCCATAATTTGTTGTTGGCTCACAAACCGTGGCTTGTTTCACCTTTGGTTTGGTATTACATTTGAACTCAATAGCCTCGCTTGACCACGGTTTGTTCCACCATTTCATTCCCGGCACTCATCAAGCCACAAAGTCACGAGGCCAAGGCAGCAACAAATAAACCAAGGTTTAGAGAAATAGAATGTTGTGTGGCATTCATAACAACTCAGGGTGCCCATAACAAACTATGCTGAAAACAAACTATGGCTTAGCATTGTGTGTGAATGCAGCCATTGTCTTATGAACACAAATATGCCCAGTGTGAAACTGCAGGCCTTTGTTTTGCCAAGCCAATAAAAGGCTGAAGCTGGTACCATCAAAATATACAATCCAGTCATTAGGAAAGCATTTGCCCCAACCTATGAACTGAGATACTCACAAGGCGGAAGAACAGGAGCATTTTAGATCCTAGATAATTTTTGGAATTGTTTTATTTTGTTTCTAGCTTTTTTTGGGGGGGTGTTATTTACCATAATTACTTGAGCCTAATGCACCATCAAATCTAATGTGCACCTCATTTTTCAGAACCTTGAAACCCCAAAAAGTATTTGCTGGTGGATGTAAATGTGCCATCGAATCTAATGCACACCTTAATTTTTGCAACGTAAGTTGGCCAGAAAAGGTGAGCATTAGATTCGAGTAAATACGGTGTTTTGTTTGTTTTGCTTATTGGTTGCTTCTCAATAGCCTTGATATGTTGTGTGAATCAATCTTAAGTCAAGCTTTCAGACACTGCCCTGGAATCTTTTGATAAAGGACAGTTAAGAATTGTTTCAGGACCTATACTACACTATACATCCAGACTCGTCACTTTCCAGACTGTAAGGAACAGGGCCGTCTTTACCCAGGAGGGCAAGGGGTGCGGGGCACCTGGGCACCAAATTCTGGGGGGCACCAGGTGCCCACCGCTGAAGCCGCCTAAGCTCTTAACTATCTACCTGTTATGAAATAATAATAATTTTGATCAAGCAAGAAAAACAAAATATATATATACCTAGGTATTACCGAAATGTATACCTACTGTTTCACTAAAGGACTTTCGACTTTGTGCCCTCATTTACCAAAGATGCGCCGCACCAGCAGCGGCGCTTGTCATTCATAACGGTGGCGCTTGTCAGACTCAATGACGGCGCTTATCATTCACAATGGCGCCGTGCACGTGAAATTAACTCTTACATCAAAATATTATGTTATGTATTGTAATGAGCTGCTATGGGGCAGCGGTGCCTTTGACACGACCGATGTTTCTCCTAAGTAGGTGCCTAAACAATACTTTTAAGTTTAAGTGTGGTGGTGTTGTATACTTAAGTATAAGTGTATTGTAAATAAATGTGCAAATAAGGAAGTCTGTTTCTTTTTCCTCCCTTCTTTCGTAAACAAGAGATAAGGTGTGTGTGTGGTGTCTGACCTAAGCATAATAAAAGTTAATTTGGGGGCTAAACTAAATCTGGGGGCGCTGGGAGGATCTTTGCACCCCGGCGGCGCATATGCTAAAGGCAGGGCTGGTAAGGAACTTTGAGCATCACGCATGACAAAAATGCCCTAGGCAGTCTTCTCAGCTGCTACTTCCAAATGCTTTGGGCCAGTTCTCCTCCTTGGGCACATACCGTATTTTTCGCTCTATAAGATGCACCTGACCATAAGATGCACCTAGTTTTAGAGGAGGAGAACAAGAAAAAATGTATTCTCTCCCTCTCTGTGGCAGCGCCCCTTCAGCAAAGCGGCAGGAGAAGTGGAGCCCCTTCCATTTTTCCTCCCGCTTCGCTGAAGGGGTGCTGCGCAGAGAGGGAAAGCTGCGCAGCACCTCTCCAGCGAAGCAAAGCCAGGAGAGCAAGAGGGATCAGTGCGCGTTGCTTTCGCTGAAGCCATGGAGCCTGCATTCGCTCCATAAGACGCACACACATTTCCCCTTACTTTTTAGGAGGGGAAAACTGCGTCTTATAGAGCAAAAAATACGGTATTCGCAGGAGTGATGTCCGTCATACCAAGGCCTGTGGGAAGCACTGGTTCCACCTATTCCTCAGGAGACGCGGCATAAGATCTTCCAAATGTGCCTTTCAAGTTGCAGGTGTTAGGACTAATCTGCAAGGGATCAAAGATCCTCCACGCATCCTTAAACCTCCCACGGACTGTACTTTTCTTTGGCAGAGGACAGACAACAGCATGTGTCTCTGTAACTGTGTGGCTAGGACAGGGTAGGGAAAAGAGTGACTAGTGGGGTGCCACAGGGTTCTGTCTTGGGCCCGGTCTTATTCAACATCTTTATCAACGACTTGGATGATGGACACAAGGGCATCCTGATCAAATTTGCAGATGACACCAAACTGGGAGGGGTGGCTAACACCCCAGAGGACAGGATCACACTTCAAAACGACCTTGACAGATTAGAGAACTGGGCCAAAACAAACAAGATGAACTTTAACAGGGAGAAATGTAAAGTATTGCACTTGGGCAAAAAAAATGAGAGGCACAAATACAAGATGGGTGACACCTGGCTTGAGAGCAGTACATGTGAAAAGGATCTAGGAGTCTTGGTTGACCACAAACTTGACATGAGCCAACAGTGTGACGCGGCAGCTAAAAAAGCCAATGCAATTCTGGGCTGCATCAATAGGAGTATAGCATCTAAATCAAGGGAAGTAATAGTGCCACTGTATTCTACTCTGGTCAGACCTCACCTGGAGTACTGTGTCCAGTTCTGGGCACCACAGTTCAAGAAGGACACTGACAAACTGGAACGTGCCCAGAGGAGGGCAACCAAAATGGTCAAAGGCCTGGAAACGATGCCTTATGAGGAACGGCTAAGGGAGCTGGGCATGTTTAGCCTGGAGAAGAGGAGGTTAAGGGGTGATATGATAGCCATGTTCAAATATATAAAAGGATGTCATATAGAGGAGGGAGAAAGGTTGTTTTCTGCTGCTCCAGAGAAGCGGACACGGAGCAATGGATCCAAACTACAAGAAAGAAGATTCCACCTAAACATTAGGAAGAACTTCCTGACAGTAAGAGCTGTTCGACAGTGGAATTTGCTGCCAAGGAGTGTGGTGGAGTCTCCTTCTTTGGAGGTCTTTAAGCAGAGACTTGACAACCATATGTCAGGAGTGCTCTGATGGTGTTTCCTTCTTGGCAGGGGGTTGGACTCGATGGCCCTTGTGGTCTCTTCCAACTCTATGATTCTATGATTCTATGAAAACAAGGCAGTGGCCAGGCTGCTTCCAGGAACAGGCTACCTGCTGCTCAGAGAGGCTGAGCCAGCTGAGAATTCACTACCAGCCAGGTTCAAGGTTCTTGCGTTACTTCACAAAGCACGGAAAAAGCAAGGCCGGAAGTACCTTGAGGGTCGCCTGACTCCCTCTCAGTCACCGAGGTCATCTGAGGGGACACTTTTGATGATCCCACACATCTCCAAAGTTCAGCTGGCCTTGTCCTGGGGAACTCTTTGCCCTTTTTTCCCTGCCTTCAGCACCTGGGATTTAGAGGGAGAACAGAATTGTAGAGTTGGAAGGGACCCCGAGGGTCATCTAGTCCAACCCCCTGCAGTGCAGGATTCTTTTGCCCAATGCGGGGCTTGAACTCATCACCCTGAGATTAAGAGTCTCGTGCTCTACCAACTGAGCTATCTTCCCATCTGGAGGGATGAGCGAATAGGTCAGTGTTGGTTTCTCTTATTTTCCCAGCCGTAAGCTTGGCTCTCCACATTTCCACATCAGTTTGCACTTAAGAATAAAAGTCATCCTGAAAATTAATCAGTGTTGGAGTGTTTTTTTCTCCCAGCGTACATGTTTCTCTATGCAATTTTGCCCTTAATTTCGGCATGTGATTTTAAAAACAAATATATGCAATTTAAACACACTTCCCCCTAGTAGATGCATTTTTGTGCACATTACTTGCCTAGAAAACTGAACTGCGAAATTTGCAATGGTGCAGACTTCCAAGGATAGTTGTGTTTCAGAAAGGACGAATTTGGTAAATTCACCTTGAAATGTGAACTGAAGGAAATTTCCCCCCATCCCTACTCACAAGGTAGACTTCTCCTGAGCATGAAGGTTCCATTTAGACTGCTTAACCATTTCTAGGCCACCTCACAAATTGGCCTAGTCCTAAACTAGTAGCCAATGGATTTCTTTGGCTAATTTTGTGCTTTGTGGAAATAAGTGCTTTTCAACGCACTCAGCTTTGCTTTGTGACCTATTGCAACTTCTATAAATACAAAGGAGGGAGGCACAGCTAGGGGGGGAAATGACTTCTTGTTGCTCCAATAATTGATGTCTTTTGAGCACTTTGCAAACAAATCCTGGATTTTCTTTGTCCAGGAGGTAAATAACAGCCACTTTGAAGTTATCCTCCTCACTTTTGGAAAGCAAAGAAAGAGAGAAACATATTCAGTATCAGCCATCAGGCTCCCTGAACTTTTTTTTTAAAAAATAAAAGATGTCAACAGGCATGAACAAGAAGTCTATATGTGCATTTCTTGAGTGAAATTGCTGCAACAATTAATATTCATTTTGGGGTGCAGATTAGTAACAGATAGAGGCCGTAAGGGTGCAGGGGAGAAACGTTATCTATAGCCACCCTTCACCTTCTTTTAAATAAATATTGAAACATACATAAATATCAATGGCCACATCAGGTTACTCTGCAGCATGTCGTTGCTGCAACCATAGCACATTCAAAGTGGATGTGTGCTGGTCCATCCACACTTCATTCTGCGCTATCAGTTGTTTTGCGAGGGTTTCCCAATGTGGCCACATTATGGTCATTTGGAGGGGAACTCTGGCACTACAGGGCAGCAAAAGCAGGACAACACACACACCGTGATTTTTGATCTATAAGTCTCACTTTTTCCCTCCTAAAAAGTAAGGGGAAATGTGTGTGCATCTTATGGAGCGAATGCAGGCTGCGCAGCTATCACAGAAGCCAGAACAGCAAGAGGGATCGCTGCTTTCACTGCGCAGCGATCCCTCTTGCTGTTCTGGCTTCTGAGATTCAGAATATTTCTTTTCTTGTTTTCCTCCTCCAAAAACTAGGTGCGCCTTGTGGTCTGGTGCGTCTTATAGAGCGAAAAATACTGTACATTTGTGGGATGAAAAGGATTCCAGCAGGAATTTATGGGACGTACACTGGCTAAAACAAAACGGTGTGACCACCTTGAAACCTTTGCAGGAGCAAATAGCGCTGTAAATGGGATCAAGTGTAACCACCCCAACATCATGAGCACAAAAAGTAACGCTCTCAAACTAACTTTTCATACCACTGAGGATTGCCCCACTTCAGCGCAAGGGGTAGCATGGCCTCAAGGGTCAGAAAGAAAGGGGAATGCGTCCTCAATAAAATCACCCTCCCAAACCCCACCCCCCAGAGCAACAGATACTTGCACAAGACACACGTACTTTGAACAGGGGTCCTTCTGCTCCATTGAACACTCAGCCAATGGCGTTTGGGTTAATATTTAAGAAAGGAACCAAGGAAAAGGTAACACACTTGAAAAGGAAGATTCTGCTTTCCTTGGGCAACAAACTCTAAATTTTGTTTTATTTTAATTGGGGTGGGGGAGGTTGAATCCAATGTTAATCCTACCCAGAGCACACCTATTTAACTTAATGAACTTGACTAAAATGAGTCCCGTTAATTTCAACGGGTCTACTCTGTCCATGTGTGTGTTTGCAAGCGTTAATGACACAACAGATCTCGGATGGGGACAATTTAGAGCAGGGAAACGACAGGTGGGGAAGGGGTTAAGCAGCCTCCCCTGCCATCACTCTCCCACTCAAAGCATAACCCCCTGGAGCTGTTTTTCATTTAAAAGTGGTTTGCTGTGTGTGCGCGTGAAACCCCACTTATTAGGGTTTCATGACACACCTTGCATCTATGCGGATATTGTGTGTGCTTTTCCGCAACACATCACGAAAAGGCTGTTCCCTGTTTCGACTTCTGAGATAACCTGCACAGTCATGAACCCGGTCCGCGATGCCAGCCTTCATTTCAAAACACAGGAAGTGAGTAATGGCATCGCCGTGGGCAGCAGAAACAAGATGCGGTGACCTTCAGACCCCTAAAAGGGACCCATTTCGACAGGCTGAATAAATTGAGCTTGGCGGCGGCAGGTGTTACTGGAAGATTCTGCTGGGACGCAGTGGGGTGGGGGGAGGAAAACAGCACATTTGGACTGGACACCCTGTAAGGGGTAGTTCCGAATGAACAACACCTGAAACAGTGAGCTGGCAAAGGCGAGTTTCAGGTATGAAACACAAGAAGTGCAGAAACCCTGAGAAGCAGCCTTCAGGCCCCACGCCCCACTCTGAAGCTCTTCAGACTTGAATGCAGAAGGTTCCATGTTCAATATTAGGGCATCTCCAAGGAGAGCTTTTAGAATCACAGAATTGTAGGGTTGGGAGGGACCCCAAGAGTCATCTAGTCCAGCCCCTTGCAATGCAGGAACCACAGCTAAAGAATCCCTGGCAGATGGCCACCCAACCTCCGCTTGAAAACCTCCAATGGAGTCCACTACCTACTGACAGAGTCCACTCAGAGGCAGATTTAGGGGAGCATGACTGGTTCAGTCACACTGGATGTGGAGCCTCGGGGACGCGGGTGGCGCTGTGATCTAAACCACTGAGCCTCTTGGGCTTCCCAATCAGAAGGTCAGCAGTTCAAATCCCTGCGACGGGGTGAGCTCCCGTTGCTCTGTCCCAGTTCCTGCCAACCTAGCAGTTCGAAAGCACACCAGTGCAAGTAGAGAAATAGGTACCACTCCGGCAGGAAGGTAAACAGCATTTCCGTGCACCCTGGTTTCCGTCACTGTGTTCCGTTGCGCCAGAAACGGTTTAGTCATGCTGGCCACACGACCTGGAAAGCTGTCTGTGGACAAATGCCAGTTCCCTCGGCCTTGCTGATGTGGTCCAAAGGAAAGCAGAGCAGCACGTTTACAATATAAAACAGGGGTAGGCAACCTAAAGTCCGCAGGCTGGATGCGGCCCAATCGCCTTCTCAATCCGGCCCGCAGACGGTCCGGGAATCAGCGTGTTTTTACATGAGTAGAATGTGTCCTTTTATTTAAAATGCATCTCTGGGTTATATGTGGGGCATAGGAATTCGTTCATCCCCCCCCCCCCCTGCAAAATATAGTCCAGCCCACCACATGGTCTGAGGGACGGTGGACTGGCCCATGGCTAAAAAAGGTTGCTGACCCCTGATATAAAAGAACAAAAATACACACATGTAACAAACAAAAACAGTACCCTACACAACACACACATGGATTGTTTAATTAGCCAAAGGCCTGGGAGAAAGGGTATGTTTTTGCCTGGCACTTAAAGATATGCAACGAAGACCAGAGTTCCCCTTCCGGAAGGCAGAGCTGAAATGTCAGCTCCTGACCTTGTAAAAAAACATCAACAGAAATATTAATGTGTCTCTTCATGCAAATAGGATCCTAAAGCCTTAGCGCTATTTCAAAATCATGCCTGGGTTTTTAGCAGGTAAACCTTGACTGCATTGTATTTTACACGCTCCTTTCTATGGGCATCAACAGAACTAGGGCCTCTTTCTTTCATTTCGGGTAAAAAAAAGAGAGTTAAAATAAAGGAGATATAAAGAAGGAACAAAAGGGAGCAAGAAAAGGAGAAGGGGGAGGAGAGAAAGAGAGAGAAAAATAGATTATTAGTGGACCCTGAGTCTGGAAAGGTTCAAAGCTACTTTCCTAGGGCTTCCCATAGGTACCTGTCTGGTTACTGTGAAAACAGAATGCCAGCATAGATGATCCTTTGGCCTGAATGAGTAGGGCTTATGTTCTTAGCAGCTGGATTCTGAAATTGCCAGTGGCTGCACAGCAGAATAAGCAGGTACAGTGGTACCTTGGGTTAAGAACTTAATTTGTTCCGGAGGTCTGTTCTTAACCTGAAACTGTTCTTAACCTGAAGCACCACTTTAGCTAATGGGGCTTCCTGCTGCTGCCGTACCGCCAGAGCACGATTTCTGTTCTCATCCTGAAGCAAAGTTCTTAACCCGAGGTACTATTTCTGGGTTAGCAGAGTCTGTAACCTGAAGCGTCTGTAACCTGAAGCGTATGTAACCCAAGGTACCACTGTACACACCCAGAAAGATCACTGGTCACAGTCATCCCCACGACAGTGGGGTGTATTATACTGCTCTTTAAAGATTTGCATCTTTGATATATAAATTAGCATATGCACATTTATGTAAATCTCTGTCATCTTGACAATAGGTAAATGGCCACCTGATGCAATCCTGAGGATGATGCCCTATTGATTACAGGCACACTTTCTTTTGAGTAAACATGTGCAATATTGCACTGAAAGATGAGACTTTTCTTGCCAATGGGCCCCGGTACAAATTTTATTTTGGGTTGTGTGTGACTCAATGGAATGAGTGTTATTTGTTTATTCCCTGCTTTTAAAACAGTTTTCAAAAGTGGCTTACAGAAAAACAAAGTGTAATAACAACAATAATAAAAAGTGACACTTAAAATATATAAAGTATAAAACACAGCAGTTTTTTAAAAGCAGCAAATTTAGAAATTCACAATTAAAAGACAGCAGAAGTCAATTATAAAACACCTTTTTTCTTTTCTTTTCTTTTTTAAAGTCAACATTTGCCTGCTCCCATCCAACCACTTCATTGAGATGATTTGTTTGAAGGGAAGTTAGATGTTGCGCCATGCAAATGTTATCACACGTTTTCCAACGCATTTCCTCATCACTTTCCTTGTTTCAAAAAATCCAGTTCCAAATCAATTTTGATTGTGCAACCTTAATTTGCCAGTACATAGTTGGAATCCTGCCTGACAATAGCAACAGTCTGGAAGTGTCCTAAAAACAGAAAGGGAGGGCTCTTGCTGGACCTCCCTGGGAGAGAGCTCCAAACCTGTGGTCCCACCACCAAATAGGCCCTGTTCCTGATATCCATCCATCAAATATTTGCTAAAGCCAAGCCAGAAAGCCGAATCATTGGTGCTGTTTGTGAACCTATCTATCATCTATCTATCTATCTATCTATCTATCTATCTATCTATCTATCTATCTATCTATCATCTATCTATCTATCTATCCATTTATTTATTTAACCAAGGTGACTCACCCATACTCCTGCATTTTTGGTCTTGATCCTGTTTGCTCACCAATCCATTCCTGGACTCTTGCAGATAATCAATCAATCAATTAAATTTTCTATGCCACCCTTCATCTGAAGATCACAGGGTGGTTTACAATATGAAAACACAAAATACATACCATAATAACAAACAAAAACAATACCTCCCCACACACAAAGTTTAAAAGGACATAGATTGTTTAAAAAGCCAAAGGCCTGGGTGAAGAGAAATGTTTCCGCATGGTGCCTAAAGATATGTAACGAAGGCGCCAGGCGTGCCTCCCTGGCGAGAGCACCCCACAAGCGGGGAGCTACTGCAGAAAAGGCCTCTTCTTAGGTTGCCACCTTCGGGACCTGTCTCAGAGGAGGCAAACAAAGAAGGGCCTCAGAGGAGGAATGCAGGGTCTGGACAGGTTCATATGGGGAGAAGTGGTCCCTGAGGCTTAATAGGTCAAAACCAGCACTTTGAACTAGACTTCTGTAAATAAATATGCCCATAAACCGATCCTATGAAGATGATTCCAAGTGGGGCTATGTGAAAGGAATAATTTTCTATTACTGCTTATACAGTGGTACCTCGGGTTACATACGCTTCAGGTTACAGACTCCGCTAACCCAGAAATAGTGCTTCAGGTTAAGAACTTTGCTTCAGGATGAGAACAGAAATCGGGCTCCGGTGGCGCTGCGGCAGCAGGAGGCCCCATTAGCTAAAGTGGTGCTTCATGTTAAGAACAGTTCCAGGTTAAGTACGGACCTCCGGAACAAATTAAGTACTTAACCCGAGGTACCACTGTACACTTAAAGCACATTACCACCAAAAACAGGTTTTGCTCTGTTAGGGGAGAACTACAGTTCCTACGAATCTTCGGGTGGAAAAATGTGCTTCAAATGTACCTTTTGCATGCAGCCTCTCACTGCTGTTGACCAGTTTCGGAGGCGAGAGTCACGTTTAGCACCCTGAGATAGTTAAAAACACCTATACACTCATCTCCTTCCAACCTCCTTTCCCACAAGACACGAAGCCGTGGCCCTTGATCCAGCTAGTGACCCTTCGTAAAGGCAAAATTGGTTGTTTGGGGTCCTAATTTGATTGTCTTCTCCTTTCCCAAGAGGGCCTCGGGTAGCTGGGTGGGGGAGGCACGGACAAAAACTGCCCACTTTCTCCAGCGCGTTTCCTACTGGATGCATCCACCCTCTTCTCAGCAGACCGAACTTGATCTGGGGGAGAGCGTTAGCGGAGGCAGTCTCCCAGAACCCAACGGTTAGGCCCAGGTGTGGAATAATCTCCAGCCGTCAACCAGAGAAGCAAGAGGCCAGGGGACGACCTCAGCTTCTAGGCTGAAAAGCCTTAAGCTTGGAAACTTTGGTGGGGGTCTTCAAGAAGACTGGCTTTTCAAAACGAAGGTTTGGTTATTATTATTTTAACGAAACAGACTCACGCACAAGTAGAATGAAGGAGATGGAAACGGGGAGAGCAATAAATATATATTTTCTTTCAAAAAAGGGGGGGGGGGAATCAAAGAAAATTGGCCAAGCCAATGGCCCGTGACCGAGTCGGCCTCAGCGACTGTAGTGTGTGACTTTGATTCTCCTATCATAACCCTCCTGAATTAAAAATGCGGGCAATTACTTGCATGGCTTCCCTCCGATGAGGGCCAGGCCTGGGCCTCATTAATGCAAGCGCACAGAGGAAAGTCGTTAGCGCTTGTGAAATGGAATGTTTCTCTGAGAACAGTTCCGCTTGAGGGGGGAATTTAAAAAAAGAAAAGAGAAGAGAAAGAGAAAAAGCCCAGAGAAGAAATTGGGAGGGTAGGGGAGAGAGAAGAGAAAAAAGTTAAATTTCACACCGTTCTGAGCAGAGCGAGAGTGATGGAGTCACGCAGGTGGCCTGGATGACACCTTCGCTGGGGAAAGCCAAAACGACAGCCACCCAAAAGTTAAAACAGAGGTACTCATCTGCCCATGCTTCGCCCTGCAAAAGGTGAAATTTGACCCACCCACACACACAAAGGAAAATATAGGCATCTCTCTTTCCTCAAACAGGTGGAGCTGGCTGTTAACTGGATTTCACTGGAGCGCAATAGAAAGGTGGCCAGGGGACTGCCATAGGCCAGCTGCCTCACGTCTCCAAGCTGGAAGGCAGATGGTGTTCCCAGTGGGGAGTTTTGCCACCTGTCCTTATGTCGGACCTGCAGGCAACGGCGGGCTGAAATTCACTGCCCACTGCCCGCTTTGGGGTTTTGGCAGAGAGGTGCAGGGCGATTAACCCTTCCTCATTTGTAAAGATAGAGAGAAAATAGTCTTTCTTGTTTGTTTCCGAATTTCACAAAATACGCTGAGCTGGGGAAGGGAACTTGGATAGGTGATATAGTTTGGGGCTGATGGGAATATAAAGGTAAAGGGACCCCTGACCGTTTGGTCCAGTCGCAGACGACTCTGGGGTTGCGGCACTCCTCTTGCTTTATTGGCTGAGGGAGCCGGCATACAGCTTCCAGGTCACGTGGCCAACATGACTAAGCCGCTTCTGGTGAACCAGAGCAGCGCACGGAAACACTGTTTACCTTCCCGCCGGAGTGGTACCTATTTATCTACTTGCACTTGACGTGCTTTCGAACTACTAGGTGGGCAGGAGTTGGGACCGAGCAACAGCTCACACTGTCACGGGGATTCGAACCACTGACCTTCTGATCGGCAAGCCCTAGGCTCTGTGGTGTAGACCACAGCGCCACCCATGCCCTGATGGGTATATATATATTCCTTATTATTATTATTTAGTACATCTGTATCCCATCTTTCCTCCAAGGAGCTCAAGGTGGAGAACCAAGTTCTCCCCCTCTTCCCCATTTTATCCTCACAACAACCCTGTGCAGTAGGCTAGTGTGAGAGTAAGTGACTAGCCCAAGGTCACCCTGGGAGCTTCATGGCCGAGTGGGGATTTGAACCTGGGTCTCCCATGCCCTAATCTGACACTCTAACTGCTACACCACACTGGCACAGCAGCAGCTAGGCCATATTCCACCACAGGGGTGGCTGGGCAAAGTTGGAATATAGAGAGCCAGTATGGGGGTGAAGGATGGAGTCTAGAAGATTCTGGATTTCACAGAAGGGGTTCCTCGGAATTTTGTCCCTAAAAACATTGGGCTGTTTGAGGTCAATTTAAAGGGGGTGCCATAATTACGCCCTTACCTCTAAGATTATAAGAGCAGCTATCCTGGATCAGGCCAGCACCCAGTTCTCATTGTGGCCAGCCACCTATGGAAGCCCAGAAGCAGAACTTGAGCACTCTTCCATTTTCTAATTTTCAATGACTGGCATTCAGAGTAATGTTGTCTCTGACAATGGAGGCAGAATACAGCCATCGTGGCTAGTAGCCACCGATAATCTTAATTTGTCTCATCCTCTTCTGAAGCCATCCCAGTTAGTGCCCATCATCACTACATCCCGTGGGAGGGAATGGCATCGTTCCACCTTGATCAAGACTTTCTTCCGCCTGTCCCGAGTCTTCCAGCATTCAGTTTCATTGGATGTCCCCTGGTTCTAGTATTATGAGAGAGGAAGGAGAAGCTTCTACAAGCCCCAAAGCTCCTATGTTAGTATATGTGGTCAATCACATTTGTTTGATCAACACACATCTTTCCTCCAAAGTGCTCAGGGTGACACACACTCTCAAAGCTGTGTGGCACCTTCAAGACCACCACGTTTACTGCGACACAAGCTGAAGACTCCATTGGTTTCCGCAGCATTTTAAGTGACAACGGAGAATTAGAGGGACGCGGGTGGCGCTGTGGGTTAAACCACAGAGCCTAGGACTTGCCGATCAGAAGGTCGGCAGTTCGAATCCCAGCGACAGGGTGAGCTCCCATTGCTTGGTCCCTGCTCCTGCCAACCTAGCAGTTCGAAAGCACATCAAAGGGCAAGTAGATAAATAGGTACCGCTCCAGCGGGAAGGTAAACGGCGTTTCCGTGCGCTGCTCTGGTTCGCCAGAAGCAGCTTAGTCATGCTGGCCACATGACCCGGAAGCTGTACGCTGGCTCCCTTGGCCGATAAAGCGAGATGAGCGCCGCAACCCCAGAGTCCGCCACGACTGGACCTAATGGTCAGGGGTCCCTCTACCTTTACTTTAACGGAGAATTGGATGGTGCTGAACTATCACTATCCCTGGATATGGGCCACTCCAGCAGGGTCTGAGGAGAGCCAGAGGAAAACAATATCTGGCAGACCACAGGTCCCCCCCCCCCCAATCCCTGATGAGCTTCAAGAGAAGAAAGGGGTGTTTGCACCTTTAACAATTGTGTAGTAGCCAAAGGAGTTTCAGCAAGTTTGTTCCTTTGTTTTATTTAACAAAATTTATAGGGTTGGGTATGCTTTTTTGTTCTTTTTTAATGGGAAGTCACTCTGGGTCGCTCTGTGAGGACAGCAACAAACAAAATATTTAAAAAATGCAGTGTGTAATTTCACCCAACTTTCTCTTGTAATGCTAGCGTAATGGCAGCCAATGCTAATTTTAATTCTAATGACCTACAGATAATAGCCATCTCCTTAGAACCTCACCGCCTTTGCCTTCTTCCCCACCTGCCCTGCCCTGCTTACAAGCACCTCTTCCAGAAGCAGAGCCAGCTAGCAACTCCCAGGCTGAAGCTGGCTGCTGTTATTATTATAATTCTTGGGAGCTCAATATATATATATATCTTTGAACCGCCGCGGGGAGGACAAGGGGAGTCAGAGTCATCCCAGAAACACATTCACTTGCAACCTCCTCCTCCATGTTGGCAAGTCAGGATCTTCTGACATCCCATAAATCAAGCCAGCTCAGAAATCGGCCAGGAGGGAAAACACCACCAAAGGAGTTGCAAATGTGGGAGGAGGGAGGGAGGAACCAGAGGATCTATGGGAATGGTGTGCTGCTTGGAGGGGTAGCACAGCGCTGCACTGAGTGTCTGTCGGGTTCCTTGTTACCAATGGAGGCAGGTCCATAAGGGCAAACTGGGCACTGCCCTCCGTCTATCTTCAACCAGACAATCACCTGCCTGCTTCCTCTACTGACCTCGTAGAACTCAGCAGGGAACAGGATGCAGGCAAAATTAGATTTAGCCTTGCCTGTCAGTTGGTTTTGGCTTCATCTACTGTTGGGCTCCCTTGCCTTCCGCCCCACAAACCTCAGTGGGCACCATCCACTACAAGCAAAACGTTAAAATGCCAGGTTTGCATTTGATCAGCCACCTAAGAAGCACCGCGGGGGACCAGACAGTGCCTCTCCTGTAATCCAGTTGCCTCGTTGGTCGCCTCCAGACTGTCTGCAGTTTGTGGGAAGAACTGGACGGCACACCATGAATGTGCATTTGTGCAGCACTCTGTTGCAACAACGTAACTGGGGGAAAACCCCACAGGCTTTTTGCAGTTAGGAAAGTGATGGGGAAATATTCTGAAAAGCATGGGATAGACAAATGGGAAGACATATTCAATACCCCACAAGCAAATCAGGATGAACACTCAGTAAAGATTGAACACAGTCTAACCTCTACAAAAGCTTTGTGCAAGCAAATTAGGGTGAATGTTTGTTCTCCCACAGCCTCCCTGCAAACAAATCAAAACGGATGCTCATTAAAGATCAGACATGATCTAACATCTCTGTATGCTTTGTGCAAGGAAATCAGGCTGAATAGCCAATAAACAAGTGTCTGGAGGAGCTCTAAGAGTCTCTAAGGCCATCACAAAGATGGCATTCTGGAACTGTAGAGTTGGAAGGGACCCTGAGGGTCATCTAGTCCAACCCCCGGAAGTGCAGGAATCTTATCTGAAGCATCAATGACAGATGGCTATCCAACCTCCAACAAAGGTGAGTCCACCACCTTCTGAGGGAGACCGTTTCAACTGCTGAATAGGTCTTACTGACAGAAAGTTCTCCCTAATGTTAAACTGGAATCCCCTTTATTGTCATTTGAATGCACAGGTTCAGGTCCTATCCTCTGAAGCCGGAGAAAACAAGTTTGCTCCATCTTTCACATATAATGCATTGCACAGCTGGATTACTGCAATGCATTAAGCATGGGTTTCCTTTTAAAGAGTATTTGAAACTTCAGCCGTTTCAGAACTTGGTTGTTCACTGTGACCTACTACAATGTACATTATTTTGCCGGTGCTTTAAAGATTTGCAGTAGCTTTTGGGTCATTTCTGGGCACAATTCAAAGTGCTGGCTTTGACCTCTGAAGTAGGGCTGAGCTGAAATGTGGTGTGTGTGTGTGTGTGTGTGTGTGTGTGTGTGTGTGTGTGTGTGTAGAGGTGAAATACAAAGAAACCATGTAATACCAGCGATGAACAAATATGTTAATTTCATTTTCTGCTGGTTTCTCGTTTTTCCCCAATCTTAAGACCAGTTCCCGACATCTCCATATCAGTTTGCAATTCTTCTTTCTTTTTTCCCTAAGTCCTCATGAAAATCTAGCATCTTTAGTGCAAATTTCTCTATTGACAACTACCCTTAAACAAGATTTCCAAAATAGAAATTGGGGCACAGCGCCACCTAGTGCTTGTGTGGAGTCAGCACAGGATATATTTCCTCATCTCGGTCTAGCGCAGGGATGAGGGGAACCAGCGGCTCTTCAGATATTGCTGTACTCCGACTCCCATCATCCTCAGCCCCAACATGGCCATTGGTCAGCAATGATGGGAGCCGAAGTTGGGGTTTCTCACCATTTATGAACAAGTGGGACCTGTTGCCACACAATATTGCCAGCGGCAGTACTGCTGTTCAGGATGCCAGCCAGCCAAGCCCACAGACCTTTCCCCAGGCTACTCCATTCCATCCCCCACCAGCATTTTTTCAATCCCTCCCCCAAACAACCCACAAGGGGCTTCTCGATAGATACTGATGGGCATACATGCCTTCAGGCAAACAGAGAACTAGGGCCATGCATAAGTGTCATGAGTGCTGGACATTTCAGGCAACACAAAACTTTGCACAAAGTTACCTGGGAATCTTGGTGGTCCAAGGTGCACAAAGTGGACCATTCTGTCCGATCCTGCCTTGGGACCTGCTGGTCAAGGGCAGGCAGTGAATAATAAATACAACTGCTGAAATGTTGGTCTATTTCTGCTAGGTCCAGTATACCTGAAGGAGCGTCTCCACCTCCATTGTTTAGCCCAGACACTGGGGTCCAGTGCCCAGGGCCTTCTGGCGGTTCCCTCGCTGCAAGAAGCCAAGTTACAGGGAACCAGGCAGAGGGCCTTCTCGGTGGTGGCACCCGCCCTGTGGAACGCCCTCCCACCAGATGTCAAAGAGAAGAACAACTACCAGGCTTTTAGAAGACATTTAGAAGGCAGCCCTCTTTAGGGAAGCTTTTAATGTTTAATAGTTTATTGTATTTTAGTGTTCTGTTGGAAGCCGCCCAGAGTGGCTGGGGAAGCCCAGCCAGATGGGTGGGGTATAAATAAATTATTATTATTATTATTATTATTATTATTATTATTATTATTATTAGGCAAATGTGCAGACAGCAATGAGCCTGCTCCAACCACTGCCTGCCTCCTCTGGGCCTTGGAAGTTGCTGTCCGCACAGTTGCCCACTTAGCAGAAACAGACCAACATTTCAGCAGTTGTATTTACCATATTTTTTGCTCTATAAGACTCACTTTTTCCCTCCTAAAAAGTAAGGTGAAATGTGTGTGCGTCTTATGGAGCGAATGCAGGCTGCACAGCTATCCCAGAAGCCAGAACAGCAAGAGGGATCGCTGCTTTCACTGCTCAGCAATCCCTCTTGCTGTTCTGGCTTCTGAGATTCAGAATATTTCTTTTTCTTGTTTTCCTCCTCCAAAAACTAGGTGTGTCTTGTGGTCTGGTGCGTCTTATGGAGCGAAAAATACGGTGTTATTTTTATTCACTACCTGCCCTTGACCAGCAGGTCCCAAGGCAGGTTGCAACGATTTAGCATTCTGAATCAAAAGCAGTCACAGATATGGGTGGGTCCTGCAAACACACATCTCAGGTGGCAAAGGTCAAGGAAAAGAGCATGCATAGAATCAAAGAGTTGAAAGGGACCCTGAGGATCATCTAGTCCAACCCCCTGAAATGCAGGAATATGCAGCTATTCCATACAGGGACCAAACCTGAAACCTTGGGGTTATTAGCACCATGCTCTAACCAACTGAGCTATCCAGCATCACAAAAACATCTGCTTCCCACTTAGCTTTCTTCATTTTAGCTGTATAATCTAGTTTGGGCACCGGGAAGTCATTTTTGCCCTTGCCATAAACACTTAGCTTGTCCGGGGAAATTTTTCTCCTGGCCCTGCACCCTACAGAATATTGTAGGGCGGTGTCTCGGAAATGGGGAATTTTCTGCCGCTGCCCCAGTACTGTAGAATGCCCTTCCCTCGGCCTTGTATGAAGAAGTAACCACCAGTTGCTTCAGATGCATTGCAAAACCTTTTTGCCCAGATATTCCCTGCTCCATTAGGGTGGAGCCTGATGCCCTGAAATTTTAATTTTCTTTGCTTTTATATGTTTATATACTGCTGAGCTATTGGTCTGATGTTGCGCTATTTGCTTTAATGATATTGTCGCTGTTGTTGTTTTTATCATGTCCAGTGCTTAGAGTTTAAAGGTAAAGGTACCCCTGCCCGTATGGGCTAGTCGTGTCCGACTCTAGGGTTGTGCGCCCATCTCACTCTAGAGGCCGGGAGCCAGCGCTGTCCGCAGACACTTCCGGGTCACGTGGCCAGCGTGACGAAGCTGCTCTGGCGAGCCAGCACCAGCGCAGCACATGGAAACGCTGTTTACCTTCCCGCTATAAAGCGGTACCTATTTATCTACTTGCACTTAGGGGTGCTTTCGAACTGCTAGGTGGGCAGGAGCTGGGACCGAAAGACGGGAGCTCACCCCACCGCAGGGATTCGAACCGCCGACCATACGATCGGCAAGTCCTAGGCACTGAGGTTTTGCCGACAGCGCCACCCGCGTCCCTCATGAATGAGTTTACAAGTGCTTTAATAAAACAAGTGGGCATCAGAAATGCATCCCAGGTTCAATCACAGTAGAGCTAAGAATGTCAACGGCCTGAAACCCTGGAGAGCCACTGCCAGCCAGAGCAGACAATACTGAGCTTAGAGAGATTAATGTTCTGTACTCCGTATGAAACAGCTTCCTATGTTCTTAATATGGGAGAACTGGTTACTTGCCCTTATCTAAATTGGAACTCTGGATTAGATAATACTGTTTAAATCCTTGTTTTATCTGTCTAAACCAGCTTCCCCCTCCCTGCTCCCTGGAAAAGTAATGGAAGAGGGTGCAGCTAACCCCAGCTGCCACCCACTTGATAAAAAGCTACAATCAGGAGCTGGCATAACTTCAAAAGCAGACGGGGTCACACCCACTGCAGCTTAGATGGGAGACGGCTGGTGTTTGATGTCCTCTCAAGAGGTTGGCCGGGTTTGGGCTGAAGCCCAGATTGTGCAGGGGGGTGTTGGCGGTTTTCTTCTTGGAACCAGAAACATCTCACTGGCTCGCACATGCACTGGTGAATTGCAATGAAATCCTCCTGGTAACAATTGAGGCTTGCTAGTGTGTGCATGTGTATATACCCATGTCTCCTTCCCCCATCTAACCTTAAGAAGCTACGGTCCTAAGACTTACCTTGCAAGATACAACTGTTGTGTACCATTAGGGCACGGTGATCAGCGTTGCTTGGTGAAAACTGCAATGATGATGATGATGATGATGATACTACAGTGGTACCTCGGGTTAAGTACTTAATTCGTTCCGGAGGTCCGTTCTTAACCTGAAACTGTTCTTAACCTGAAGCACCACTTTAGCTAATAGGGCCTCCTGCTGCTGCCGCGCCGCCGGAGCCCGATTTCTGTTCTTATCCTGAAGCAAAGTTCTTAACCTGAAGCACTATTTCAGGCTTAGTGGAGTGTGTAACCTGAAGCGTATGTAACCTGAAGTGTATGTAACCCAAGGTACCACTGTAATATATTACTTATACCCCACCCATCTGGCCAGGCCTCCCCAGCCACTCTGGGCAGCCCCCAACAGAATATTAAAAACACAATAAAACATTAAAAACATCAAACATTAAAAACTTCCCCAAACAGGGCTGCCTTCAGATATTTTCTAAAACATAGTTGTTTTTGACATCTGAAGGGAGGGCATTCCACAGGGCGGGCGCCACCACCGAGAAGGCCCTCTGCCTGGTTCCCTGTAACCTCACTTCTCACAGTGAGGGAACCACCAGAAGGCCTTCGGCGCTGGACCTCAGTGTCCAGGCAGAGCGATGGGGGTGGAGATGCTCCTTCAGGTATACTGGGCCGAGGCCGCTTAGGGCTTTAAGGTCAGCACCAACACTTTGAATTTTGTTTGGAAACATACTGGAAGCCATACATGCAACATACAAACAGAGGCAGGGGACGGGAAAGAAGTTGCCTAGTAAAAATGATACCACCAAGGAAGAATGCTCTGCTCTGTGCCTTTCTGAAGGAAGAGGTATGGTGCAGCCCACTCTTTCAGGGCTGTACCACTTCAGATGTGCTTAATGTCAAATACTGAGATCCTGCCCTTAATTCAAAGATCTTGTATATCCAGCTAAGTGCTACTCATAGCAGACTTATTGAAATAAATGGACATAAATAAGCCACGTCTATTGTTTCAGTGATTCTGCACTTGAATGTAGTTAATGCTGGCAGAGGTGGATTTAGGGCAGTGCGACGGGTTCCACTGTACTGCGCATTGAGCCTAGGAGATGCCGCATGGTGCCACAGCTATGACGTAGTGAGTTGAGCAGAATGGAAGCTGGGAGGTGGGGAGGCACCAAACTTTGACCTTACACAGAGCACCACTGAAATTTGAAAGACCAAAGTTAGGCCCTGACATTGGGTAAAGGTAAAGGGACCCCTGACCATTAGGTCCATTCGTGACCGACTCTGGGGTTGCGGCGCTCATCTCGCTTTATTGGCCGAGGGAGCCGGCATACAGCTTCCGGGTCATGTGGCCAGCATGACTAAGCCGCTTCTGGCGAACCAGAGCAGCGCACGGAAACGCCGTTTACCTTCCCGCCAGAGCGGTACCTATTTATCTACTTGCACTTTGAGGTGCTTTCGAACTGCTAGGTTGGCAGGAGCAGGGACCGAGCAATGGGAGCTCACCCGGTCGCGGGGATTTGAACTGCCGACCTTCTGATCGGCAAGTCCTAGGCTCTGTGGTTTAACCCACAGTGCCACCCGCGTCCCTCTGACATTAGGTACAACCCAATAAATCTTTGACCCTCCACATGTTGTTGAGTGTCAACTCCCAGCAATCAGCACAGTCAACTGAGGAATGATGGGAGTTGTAGTAGTGCAGCCGCACCTAGGAGGCCACAGGTTCCCCCACCCCTTGCAAAAAAATAAAATCCTAGCCCTTCAATAAATACCAATCAAAAACAGTAAAAACAGGATATATGATCCTGGCAAAATAAAAAAACCCACCAGATCAAGCATAAAACCAGCCACAGAGCCTAAGCGCCTTTGCAGACACTCACAATTTAAGATGATGCCAGAATGACATGGATGTAGATGCCTGTCAAATCTCAAGCTGGCAGGAAATCCAGAGCACTGCCCCTGGAGAAGGCTCAACTGTTGTCAATCCCCCCCCCCCCACTCACTAGCTTTTATCAGTCATGATTAGGGATGGGGGAGAAATTCTGTCCACCTAATTCACATTTTCTGAAAACAATAAGTGAACTGAAACAACACAGTCAGCCTGTGAAATTTGCACCTCTCTGAATACTGCAGGGAAGTTCTCCCTCTAAGTTATTTGTAGAGAAACGCATCTATTCAGGTAAAGTGTACACAATAAAGCAAACATCGGTGAAAATAGCATGCAAAACATTGTCAGGCAAAAATTCCCTGGTGAATTTTTTCGAGGCATTTAGCAAGCAAATAAAGCACAATCTTATGTGGAAATGAGGAGTACTGGACTTGAGAGTGGAAGAATGAGAACTGGATAAAAACCAAAACTGATAGATTCTAGATGTTCACATGCGTATACACACACACACACACACACACACACACACACGTTTAAAATATTTATATTCCATCTTTCTGCCTGACAACCAATCCGCAAGGCAGCTTACAAGAAGTGAAAATTAATATGCATTCATCAGTAAGTCTCTGTTTAAAAAGGTGATGAAGGCTCTGAGTGGGACAATGATGGAAACGTCCACCTCCCAGGACACAGGTGGTGCTCTTGTGCTGACAATACGTATGGTCACCTCTCAGGGATGCTGAAGTGGGGCATCCCTTGGGGAAAGGCTGTGGCTCCGTGGAAGAGCATCTGCTTTGCATGCAGAAGGTCCCAGGTTCAATCCCTGGGCATCTCCAGGTAGGGCTGGGAGAGACTCATTTTTTAACCTGCTGCCAGTCAGTGCAGACAATGCTAGGTTAGGTGCACCATATATCCGTTTTGGTTTCTCTCAGTTGTTAAGGGTGCTCAGATGTGTCAGATGTGTCAGGGGACCCCTGTTCACTTCACAGAGCAACAGTTCCAGATTGGTTTGCTGGTACCTGTTCCCAGGGAACTCTGGGAATTGTAGCTCTGTGAGGGGAATAAGCAACTCAGTACCCTATCAAACTACGGCTCCCAGAATTCTTTGTGGGAAGCCATGACTGTTAAAGTGATAGTGATACTGCTTTAAATGTATAGTGCAGATGGGGCCTGTGTGTCGATGTCCTGTTACCTACTTTTAATGTGAATATTTTGTTCATGTGTAAAATGTCCTTCTTGATTTTAGAAAAAGAAGGTGCGTCCTTCTATCTATTAGAACTGCAGGAAGCCCCAAGACGCTTTCTGCATCTCCCTGAGCACACCCAAAGACGACAAACACAAGAAAACACAACCATGGTGGTAGATTGGATAAAGTCAGTTTGCAATCTCCCTTCTTGTGTCAACACAAAATAAGCTAGATATACTGAGGAGGCTTAACTAATCTTGCAATACGTGATCCCAAGGAAGTACAGTACCTTCAGCTAATTGTTCCTGGGTCACCCGGTTTGAGGGTGTTCTACAATCTCCACAACAGAGATGAGCCTTTCTGGATTATTCTCAAAGACCCATCTGTTTCTCACAGTGGCTAACTGGGTGTTACTGGGAAGCCCACAAGCGGGATGTGGAAGGAAGAGCCCTGCCTCCCTTCAGTTCCCAAGCAAAGGGATATTCCAACATCTACAGCCTCTGATTCTCGGAAGCAGCAGAAAGCAATCATGGCAAGTTCTCATGGCCAAACCTGTCCTCCATAAAGTTACAAAGCGGTTGCAATAGTCAGGAACGAGTGTGCTTGCGCTAAGCTATGGTTCGGCTTGGTGTTGTGTGCAAACACGGTCCCTGAGAAGCAGGAGAGATTGGACAGCCAAGCTGCAGGAGATCTGATTGGTTGGAACCCAGAAGAGAAGCACACTTATTAGGTGGCAACCATACATTGCCATATTCTGGAGGCAGGTTCTGGCTGGAGAATATATATGAACACAGGAAGCTTTCTTATATTGAGTTAGACCATTGGTGCATCTAGCTCAGGGCTGGAGAACCTTTGGCCCTCTAGATGTTGTTGGACTACAACTCCCATTATCTTTTAAGCATTGGCCATACTGGCTGGGCCTGACGGGAATTGTAGTGCAACAGCAGGAGGGGCCAAAAGTTCCCCAGCGCTGATCTAGCTCAACGCTAGTAAAAACTGAACAAAAACACAACGGTTGAACTGAGAGACATGGGAATCAGACAAGTGGGGCCATCAAGCTCAATAGTCTCAACACTGACTTGCAGTGGCTTTCCAAGTTTCCAGGCTGGTAATATTTTTCCAGCCCTACCTGGAGGTACCAGGGATTGAATCTGGGACCTCCTGCCTGCCCTACCACTGAACTACAGTCCTTCACCTAAAAGTAGATTCCAGTTCTCATGACTCTGAAGCTGTCTTATACTGAGTTAGCCCATTGTTCCACCTAGTTTAATGTTGTCTACACTGACTGGCAGCAGATCTCCAGGGGCTCAGACAGGGGACAGTCTCAAACCTACCAGGAGATGCCTGGGGACTGAATCTGGGACCTTCTGCGTGCAAAGTAGATGTGCTACCTAAGCCTTCCCTGTTGCTAAGTGTTTGTTCCGGCAGTCCAGGTAGTTGCCATTTTAATGATCTCGGGGGGCCACATCAAATGTTGATGGGTAAGTTCCTGTAATACCTTCATTGTCAGGTCTTCGACTCATTGTCAGATTGAAGATCTTTTCCCAGCCTCACCTGGATGGAACTGCAGCAGTTTGAACCTGGGACCTCCTGCCCCCTGACTTACGGACCTTTCTTGAAGGCTCTCTCCCTGACAGAGGAAGCCCTCCATTTAAAATAGCCAGCTCCTCACAAGAGGAACCCTCTGCTCTCACCCTCAAGCAAGCAAGGTGGAAGACAATTCAAGCAAAGAGGCAGTCAAGGATGAAAGAACAGAGAACTTTCCACCAGCTGAGCTCAGCAGATTCCCAGCTGAGCCCCATGCAGTTTAGACTTTGGACCCTACAGAAAAAAATCTCTGTGGTCAGTGACGAACCTGCCATGCAAAAAACCCCAATAAAAACAAAATAATTGAGCTGTGCACCAGGTTTTGCTTGACCTAATATTAACTCTGTGTTTGTTTGCAGCTCTGCAAATTCGGGGGGACGGGGACAAAAACACACCCACAACCCTTTAAATTGTGGATTTTTTTAATCTGTCAAAGGGTCACTCGCAGGATTTCCTGGATGAGTCTTTATCATTGGGGGTGGGGTGTTAGAAGGAGAGAAGGAATGAATGGGGAATGAATGGATTCCAGCCAGGCCTCGCTCTTATCCGTTTTATTGCTATCTTCTCCCATAGTTACACTGGGGTCATTTCAGCGCCACCCGGGACACGACAGACGGCAATTTGGGAGACCCAAAATGTCATCCTAATCTAAATTCCAGCAGGTGACTCCTTTGGGCCTCTCTCAGGGCGGCTTGATACACCAGAGATAAACAAGGTTTGCTTGGATTGACCTGCGTCAGGCTGCAAGGTGGGACTTTCAGCTCCCCACCCCACACCGGCCCTCTGGAATTTAATGCAAGAACTTAAGAATGTAAGAAGAGTCCTGTTGGATCAGCATCTAGTCCAGCATCCTGTTCTCACAGTGGCTGAGCAGATGCATGTGAGAAACCCGCACGCAGGACACGAGCACAAGAATAATCTGCCCACATGTGATTCCTAGAAGTTCCATAGTTTAACTGTGCGGTCCACAATTGCAGCTTGGTCTACAATTCTGAATGTTGCTGCTGTTCTATAGGAGGGATTCAAGCGCATATCGGATTTTTAGGTTTGCACAAATAAAGTGGGTTAAAGTGCTCTGTCGCCCAAGTACAGCCTAACCACCCACTTTAAAACAGAAACAAGCGTTTTGCAGTTAGGAAAGCAATGAAAAGTGTGGGGTGGATGAAACTAATCGGGATGAATGCTCATAGTTGGGAAACCGCCCCGTAAACAAATGAGAACCACTGCTCAATAAAGGCCAGTCTTGGGAGGGCTGGCTGACCAAAGTTTGGGGCCCAGCTAATAAGGTCAAACTGGAGGACAGTGGAAGGGCTGAAAGCTGAAGAGAGGGTTTTGATTTTTGTTTGTTTTTATAAGATCCGAAGCGGGCTATGAGAGAGGTATCGTTGCCCACCAACCAGCATGCAGAATACAGGCTGATCACTTTTCCTTTTATCTCCATTGGTCAAAGGGCTAGACATTCATTAAATGAATTTACAAAAGACATTTCAGGGAAAGTGTCTGGAATATACCCCAACAGGCGAGAGGTTGGTATTTGCACCACACAATTTCTATTGCAGACCCAGAAGATCATTATTTATGATTGTATCCCATTGTGATCTTATGCAGCTGGCAATAGGAGTGAAGACTCTACTCCAGGCATCCCCAAACTCGGCCCTCCAGATGTTTTGGGACTGCAACTCCCATCATCCCTAGCTAACAGGACCAGTGGTTAGGGATGATGGGAACTGTAGTCCCAAAACATCTGAAGGGCCGAGTTTGGGGATGCCTGCTCTAATCCACTGGGGAGTGTAAGGTGATCCATGGTATTGAAATAGGGATATTGCAAGCTGGCCCCTATTGCAACCTGTGAAGTGATGGAGGATATGGGGAAGTATAACAGTTAAACTTAGGCTATTTGTCCATCTGGGCCAGGGAGGTGCCTTCTGCATGCAAAGCTGGGGCTTTCTGCATGCCAGAGACTCTCTCCCCTTAAATACAGATTAAGAAAGCACACAACTTTTAAATGGCAAGCTGGGAATGGAGCGCTTAGCAAACTTTTGGAAACAGTCGCCTTAACCCCTGTGGGGTTTGCAGAGTCCTCGCTGGGGCAAAGTCAAGAAAGGAACTATCTTGTTCCTTTTCGAACAGGAAAATGGCATGTTTGACCTCCCATAGGTCATGAAGCTATAAAACTGGGTTGTATAACTAACTCAAAGCTGCAACTTGAGCTTTGGACTTCTGATTGCTCCAGGCTTAGGAGGGCGGGAGGGGGAAGAAGGTGGAGGTGCCTTTTTCAGGAGCAGGACAAACCAGGAGAATCTCCGCTCCAGTCTCAGGCCATTTTCAACCTTTGCCTTCAAAGCTTTTGCAGGAGAGCCCAAATATCCAAGCTAAAAGATCTGCATCATCTTCCAAAGGGCACTTTCGGTTCACACCAGCGGTGACACCACAAAAATATGCCAAATGCACTTTTCAGTGGTATTCTTACACCCTTCCCTCCTAAACATATGAAGGAAACCCTCTAGACTTTGCTAGGTTCACATTCAATGGAAGCACATTTCAGGTTGCAGCTTGGTGGGCCCTGCAATTCCTTACAGCCCCATCAATCGCTGGGATCTTTCCAAGTTCAGCTTGTTGTAACTGTCTTAGATGGCTCTGAAGCAGCCTTTCCCAGATGTTGTTTGAGTACAACTCTCATGTTCCCTGAGCACTGGTCCTGCTAGCTAGGGATGATGGAAATTGTAGTCCAACACCTCCTGGGGAATCTAAGGTTGAGAAAGGTTTCTCTAAAGGGTTGTGAAGACTTATCCTCCAAGAATTTGCCTTTCAGTTGTTACTAGTGACAAACCTGGAACTAGTAGACAAGCTATATATTAGTTCCAGATTCTGAAGCATCAGCTTCTGGGGAGAAACAACAGGGCTGTTGTTTTCATTCCCTGCTTGGAGACTTGCCAGGGCATTTGACTGGGCACTATGAAGACTGGATGGAGCTTCAGATCTGACCCACGAGGGCTCTTATTTATTTTGCTGAACATTGTTGGCCACATTTTAGGGCAGTCCCTAAATGACAGCATGAACTACAATATACTATTTTTAAAAAATACAGTCGTTTAAAACAGCAGCCGAAAACCTCTGGCAGTCTAGCACACTGGTATAAAGACTTAGCTTAAATAATTAAGGAACAATTTAATAATCCACAACAGTAAAACACTTTAACAACAAACACACACAAAAATTCTGCCCAGCATCCCAGTTAAAAGCAGCTTGAAATAAATTGAGCGTGAGAACCATTTAAAGGCCAATGCTGATGTCTCTTGCAGTGGTGTAGTGTGGGTTGTCAGCACCCGGGGCAAGGCAAGTAATTTGCGCCCCCTAACCTGTGGATTTGCCCTAACCCCAGATGTTGCGCCCGGTGCGGCCGGCCCCCCCTGCACCCCCCACGCTACGCCACTGGTCTCTTGGGAGTGTGTTCCACAGGTATTGGGCCTGCCAATCTGACTAATCTTAAAAGAAGGGCCTGCAAGGAGGACTTCTGAGGCTGATGTCAAGACCCTGGCAGACTCATATAGAAGCAGGTTGACTTTCACATCACCCATTTCCAAACCATTTGGGGTTTAAAATCAGAAAGAATTTAGAGGAACTCCCTATTAGCTTTCAAGAAATCCTAGGGTTTCCCCAGAATACTGTTTGAAAGCCAATGCAGTACTGGACTGTTGGGGATGAGTCATAGCTCAGTGGGTAGAGCATCTGCTTTGCATGCCAAAGGTCCCCAGTTCAAACCCCGGCATCTCCAGGTAGAGCTGGGAATGCTCCCATCTGAAGCCCTTAGGAGCTGCTGCCAATCAGTGTGGACAATGCTGAGCTAAATGGACCAGTGATCTTAACACAGTAGAAGAAGCTTGTTATGGACACTGACACAGGATGGAAACATGTCCCTAGTTAAGTCACAGAGGACTTGTTTTCACTAGGAAAGATTAATTCACCAAGTTGTAATTCCTTGAAGGTATGGGATTCACAAGGCCAGCAGTGTCACCTGAGCAAATCCCAGCAGAATGCCAAGAACCAAGAAACACAATCATTTGAATCACAGAATAAGGTGCACAGGAGAGATGGGGAGCCTGTGGCTCTCCAATATTCCTTAGAATATAACTCCCATCATTGCTGAACTTTGGTATGTTAGCTGCAGTTCTACCCACAGAGCAATAACTTTAAAAGCCGCTACCCTTAGCTTTCAAAGAAGGCCTATGTTGCTCTGATGCGCCCTGTTGCTTCTTAGGTGATAATAAATCATTCCTCCAGCTGATAAGCTAAGTGGCCTTACCTTGAAACAATTCACAGGGGAGTCTATAAAAAGGGCTGCCTTGCAAACAGAACAACAAGGCGAGCAGCTCAATAAAAGCTGATTCAGGGCAAGGAGGAAAAAACACCTCCACCTTTTAAAAAGGCTGTTAAAGCCCATTCCCCACAAACGTGAGGCTGCCAAAAGAAAAGAAGAGTTAGGAATCAGTCATCTGTGTGACACTGCTTTGAGAACTCTGCTCTCAGGCTTGCATTTGAAATCCCAAGCAAAGTCACAACCACACATTTAAAGTGCTCTTACACCACTTTATGGCTCCCCCCCCCCCCAGAACAGTTGAATCAGGGTGCTAACCTCAGAGCTGGAATTCTCAGCATCCTTAATAAACTAGAGTTCCCAGGACTCTCTACAACTGTTTGAGTGGTATAAAAGTGCATTGAATGTATGGTGTGGATCCAAGTTGCTAGCCCTTAGGACATCATTAGAACGAAGTTCGAGAAACAGTGCAAGCTGCAGCTCATAACAGTTCAGTACCCAGAAAGGGGCTTTGGAATTCCTCCACTACTCTGGGCATTTATCCTAAACTGCTCTTTGCTGACCTCCTCTGCCTTGCACCATAACTGCCTTTTCTACTCTTACCTTCATCTGGCGGCAGCACAGAGGCAGCCAGGTAGGGAAGAATCTGCATTGCATTCAAGGCATGCACTGTTGGGCTTCCTGTCTCAATCTTCCAATATTGGATTCTATCTCTGCCGATATATCTCAGGGCAGGATCCAACAAAGCCATTGGCCATGTTGCCTGTGACCAATCTCAGCTGTAGTCCAAAACATCTAGCGCTAGGGGTTGGTGAAGGCTGTAACAGACCCAACAGCAGAAAGGAAGTGTCAACTGAAAACCACCAGAACAAAACAGCTTCCTTGAAAAAGCAGCGTTTGACTGGCAAAGAGCAAGCTAAACGTGTCTACAGAGAGAAACATATCCCTGGTGTCACCACCAAAAAGGCCAGGTTCTGTCAAGCCAAGGTAAATTATAAATTTAGGGCCAAGTCTATGTGTTTTAATAACACCAATTAAGTGAGACACAGTCTAATACCTTAAAAATTCCCAAAGACAGAATAATCACAGGACTGTGAGCCACTTTGGATGTATAACATTTAGAAGTTTCCAAATAAGGCTTGTTATCCTCTGCCAAGGGAATAAGCCAGCTTGATCCAATGTGTTTTGCAATAAAGAATTTTAAACATTTCACCAACCAGAGGTAAATATTTTTGAAACCCACAATGAGTAAAAAATACAAAACTGGATGAAAGATCTAACGAAGATCTTTAAAGGGTTTCTGAATAACCACAATACAGGACTGCTTCTAAGTTTGCTAGTTGTGGGAGCAGCACACCCTTAAACATTCTGAAAAAGGAAGCTGTATAACCATCTAGGCTAGGAGCCTTGCCTGATTTAAGATGCTTAATCGTTTCCAAAATCTCCTTTGTGGTTATGCAGTGCTCAAGAATGTTCCTGCTCACCTCCCTGAGCTGAGATATTTACACAGTATCCCAAAAAATGTTGTCTTGGCTGGGGGAGGCAAACAGGAACCATACAAACTGTTATAAACGTTGGCAAACTCCTCAGAGTTTGCCAACTGTATTTCACTCCTGACTATTTAAACATATTTAAATAGATTTTCCCGTTATCTCTGAAACTCCAGTTTTATTTTTTATGTAATTTATTTGCCATTAAATATGAACCCTCCATATTCATAAAATCTGTGTTTCTAGGGGAGCAGATCAACAAGTTTGATTCCTCTCTAGTACTTCCTGTTCTTTCTGTTTACATTCAAGTTGTTTGTACATCTGACAAGAGCCAGTGACTTTACAAACTTGTTCAAGGTCCTGAATATTTCCCCCCCAGTGTTTTGTGTCTGACCCGCAAACCACCCCCTTTTCAAAGTAAGTGAACCCATCGTGCACTCCTAACGATAAACGGAAGCTGGTTCACTGACTTGGCAACACTTTTTCAAGTTAAGAGACAGAGCAAGAGGCAATACTTTTATTTGGAGAAACCAGATTTATTTATTTTTAAGAGGCAAACTGTTGAGTCATAGGACTTTTCTTCAGATGTTGGGAATTGGGTTGGGTGGTTGCCTCGCTAGGCTGTTTGCCTGGACAGATCTGCTTTAGTCACAGCACAAAACAGCAGAAGTTAGGCAAAACAGACACTGTAAGATAACAAAGAATGCATTCTGCCAAAATGGAAATCACACAAAGTCGCCTGAAGTCCAAATCGGCAATATATAAATTATGGTACTCCTACCGAAAAAGGGAGGGGGGAAGGAAGGAGGGAGAGAGAAAAACCTAGAATTGGATATATTTTAGCTCCGATCAGGCATCACACACTGGTTGAGATTGTGCCAAGTCTAGTATAATATACAAACTATGGCTGAAACTTTGAAAACATTCAACAGACAGTCGAATAGTTGCAGTTTCCTAAATTTACTCCCATCTCCATAGTACAGTGGTACCTCGGGTTAAGAACTTAATTCGTTCTGGAGGTCTGTTCTTAACCTGAAACTGTTCTTAACCTGAAGCACCACTTTAGCTAATGGGGCCTCCTGCTGCTGCTGCGCCACCGCTGCACGATTTCTGTTCTCATCCTGAAGCAAAGTTCTTAAACCGAGGTAACATTTCGGGGTTAGCGGAGTCTGTAACCTGAAGCGTATGTAACCTGAAGCGTGTGTAACCCAAGGTACCACTGTACAGGAGGTTTGGGAGATGAAGGAACAGTCATAAATATGGCATGTCAATGCGTTCCAAACCACTGTTAAGTTTCCCAAACCATGGTTGGCTTGTTTGTTTTACTTCATAAAATTTATATACCACTTGATTGTAGGTAAAATCTCAAAGGGGTGTACAAAAAAGATACTATAAAACAATAAAATCGTCACTTAAAAAATTGCAATAATTTACAGAAGGTTAAAATCACAATAGAAGTTAGGTGTGATGTCTGAACAGAGTCATAGTTTATCCACCCTGATTATTGTAAAATTCTGAAAATGGGATACTTTCTTCCCTCGGTCCCTTAACAGCAAGGACATAAACATCTGTCATATGACCAGGCCTTTTTGTCAGCTAGAACTCAGTTCCGGCACTTCTCAGGTGGGTGCTATTGCCATTATAAGAAAACAAGGAAGGCGTTCATAGTGATTTCCGGCACCTCTTTTTCTAGAAAAATAGCACTATATATGACAGTAGCCAAACTATGTGGGTATAGATGGGGGATGTGATATAACTGAAGGCTACCTCAGACTGCCACGGACTAGCAGGAATGGAGCTCTGGAAACAGGTCATGTGACAAATATGGAAACGTAAAGGAAGGCCCCCTAACCCTCGGTTTCTGAATCCTCATACTGGGAGAGGAGGAAGGGTTGTTTTTGTTCATTTAATTACCGTATTTTTTGCACCATAACACTCACTTTTTTCCTCCTAGAAAGTAAGGGGAAATGTCTGTGCGTGTTATGGAGGAAATGCCTATGGGTGGCATGCCTACGGATTTTCCTCCTCTAAAAACTACATGCGTGTTATGGTCGGGTGCGTATTATAGAGCGAAAAATATGGTAATTATTTTAATTATCTAGAACTTTCTGATTAAATTTATTAGTTGCCTGGCAACCCAGGTTTTCTGACCAACCAATAATTTAGAGCCACTAAAATCCAATAAATAAGGTGACTGCATATAGGAAGGGGAAAGTTTATTAGTGATTTATTATTATTAAGCACATAACTCGTTTATTTTTCATCAGAACAGAGTTGGTGACTGAGAATCTTACTTACCAGGTTCTTTCTATTTGGTCTGAATTTGTGTTTGGCATTTAACTCCCCTTTTCCCTGACAGTACTGGACAATCAACTATCTCTTCCCTTTCCTTTAATGCCTGTATCTTCCACTATCACGCTCCCCACTTGGGGAAAGAGTTCTTAGGAACCTGAAAGTCTGCCCCATCCATGTCAAAGTGCACTAACTTGTCTAGGGGCTTGATTTTACTTGCTGTGTGCTGCTACTGCTTCTGAGGGACCAAGGCAGCCATGTACAAGCCCCCTACAGGAAGGCTCAAGGCAGTTTTATACTGCCTTTTGTGGCACCCAAGAAGATGCCCTCTGCTTAGGCCACATTCCTTTAAGCTTTCAAGAGTCCTGTGGCACTGTTGTGGGCTTCCAATATGTCTTCTAGATAAGCTACTGTCCCCCTTTTCTTTGGGCATCCTTCCAACAGCTCCTCGATATTCCGCACATGCTCAACAGCCCTTTCCAGGAATTTGCTCCTTTCGGGAAAACTCTCACCTATCCCCACTTCCTCTTCGGAAACTCCAGATTTCAAATACTGCAACATGTAGGATCCGATTACTTCTCCATGCTCAGCCACCGACTTTTCGATGGCCGGCAGGTCCACCTCGTCTGCCAGGCTCAGCAAATGGAGCAGAGCGTGGCAGAGCTGCGTCCGCAGGCTGGCGCTGTACTTGAACTCCAGGAAGTCTTGGGCCTCCTCGCTTCTCTGCAAGGCCACAACCAACGCACTCCAGATCTGGGAGAACTGCTCAGGGGTCCCGTAGCGCTTCCTTTCGGCTGGCACCGAGAGGGCCGCGGCTGATTTGATGCGGACTTTGAAATTCTTGCAGGACTTGACAACAGAGGTAAGGGCGTTATAGGCTTGGGCGGTCCAAAGGGCTTCTCCTAAAAGAATTGGAAGCAGGAAAAAGCAAGGGTCAGGAGACTGGATAAGGTGCTTCACAGCCACAATCTGCCAAAAATCTAAGAGACAGGTGGGTTGTTTTGGGGGCTTTTTTTACCCACAGTATGTAGAATTGCTGTAATAAATGTCTAGCTATTGTTGCTAGAGAAATGACAGCTGTGCTGGCTGCCAATCAGCTGCCAGGCCATGTTCAAGGTCCTGTTGTTAACATATAAAGGCCTGAACAACTCAGGACCAGATTACCTGGAAGACCACCTGCCCATGTTCACTTAGCTCACCTGTCTTTAACTGGTGAGTCAGGACCCACTAGTAGCTTGTGGCCTGATCCAACGTGGGTTACGACAGGAGCACTACCACAACGCAAAAATATGATAAAAGGTTGAAATGGGTCCCAAAATGCATTTGGGGGTTAAAAGTGGGTCCTGGGTATGAAAAGATTGAAGATACCAACTTATATCACAAGGGAGAAATTCTACTCATGGCGGCACTGCATGCTACAGAATATAATAGGGTGGTGACCTGAAAACAGACACTATCTGTTACTGCCCCTGTACTGTAGAATGCCCTTACTTTCTGCCATATGTGAAGGAGCAATCGCCAGTTGCTTCAGACGTTTTGTGAAGACTTTACCATTTTTGCTGGGGCTTTCTCTGGCCTATAAGACCAGGCCCCGATTTATTTGTGCAAATCTCCTGAACATCTGATTTACTTAAAAATGCAATGAATAAATGGAATTTCAGAGGCAGTGTACCACTGAGTAGGGACAACAGGAGTGGGGGTCCTTTTAGAAATACTTTGAGCCTTGATAATGGGTTTTAAAGAGGCATCCAATTGGCCAATGTTGGAAGCAGAAGAAGATCCTCAGTATGATACAACAGGGCTTACACCATACTGCCTGTGATCTGTAGACCAGGTGCCTCGAAGAGACAAGAAGGGAAATCTTTGCCAATATCCACTCAAAGGACACATGGTCCTAGGCCTCATTTTTGCACATCCATTTGGGATCGATAACATACAAGACAAACGAGGCACAGAAACATCGAACTATTGTTTTGCACTCACCCAGCGGCAAGGCAGGATTTTTGAAGACGTTCCCAAGTGCGTAGCAGGCATTCCAGCAGACTTTCATTCTGTTTTCACTCTGCACTGTAGAGATCAAGGCATGTACAGATTCCTCAATGGGTTGGCTGAACCTGGGATTAGCAATCTGTGACGGCTGCAGAAAATGAAGGAGGTTTCCAAGGGCACGGACAGCATTGCTTTTCACCTGGAAGAGATATTTTGAAGTTCTGGCATGTGCAAGAAAATGGCTGCTGCCACTGCCTTCAGTCACAGATTTACCCAGGCTGTAAGATGACTGGCTTTGCCTTCTATGTCACTGTCTTGGGCCTTTAGGTGACTGAGCATCAGAAACAGGACCTTCTCGGTGGTAGCGCTGTAGGTCTGGAATACTCTCCATTCAAAAATCTACCCAGCTGCCTCTGTGGCTTCTTTTCATTGTGAGCTAAAAACAGGTTTTCCCAACTACTGCTGGTTTTGTGTTTTAGATTGCTACTTTTAATTTACTTTTGTGTGTGTTTTAAAGAGCTTGGCTTTATAATATGTGTTTGCAAAGCCACGCCAAGCACCTATGAGCTGGAGTAGAAATAATAGTTCCACACTCCATCTGTGTATCATGCGAAGTTTGGGAAGCAGCTTCATTCCATGTTCCTTAAACTGAGGACATATTGAACCAGGTTCAAATTGCAATTCGGCCCCAGAACTTTTCGGAATAACCACTCTCAAGTGAAACTACCCCATAATGTTGCTAAGAATGTAGAGAGGAGATAAATGTTTCAGAGGGACAGCCACATCAGTCTGCTGCAGCGAAACAAGAAGTCGCATAGCATTTATTTTTGTAAACCTCTTTTTTCTGTAACAATCAAGAAGTATATAAATTTTGATAAATAAAAATAAATCTAAACACTAACAAATTTATTACGGCATAAGCTTTGTGAATTACAAGCCAGTTTATTTGACAAGACTCATATACTGCTCGAACAACAAAAACATCTAAGCACCTAAGAACAGATGAAGTTGACTTTAACTCTGATGAAGTGAATTTTAAACTCATAAAAGCTTATGTCACAGTAAATTTGTATTTCAGGTGCCACAAAGGCTGAAAAGATGGGAAATAAAGAAGCCACAAAACCTGCCCCCTTGTGGCAAGAGGTCATGTGCAGAAGTGCAGCACCAGACTTCACATTCCCCTGAAAAGAACCATTTGGAGCTTGCCTACAATCATAGTTCCTTGCCTCTCCGACAATGCAAAATCCAAGCTGGAGGCAGGAAACATCTTGAGGAAAATGTACTACATTTCCCAAAACACTCCAGCACTTAGTCTATGTGGGATGACAACTACAGGTCCTGCTTTCAACTGCAAAGTCTCACCACTTCAGCCAGACAGAGTGACATCACTGCCCTCTATGAATGCACTGGTCATTCCAATGCACTCCTGTTCTGGTCCTGGCTGAATGGTTAAGTGGATACCTCAATGCGTCTAAATAACGAAACACATTATACCAACTCTGGAACTCTTGGCACTCCCAGTATTTCAAGGGTGGCTCAATCCAAGAGCTACACACAAGTCCACAGCACCACCAAATACAAAGGGAACGTCAATGTACTTGCCTTGTCTTTGTCCTTTGATGCATCAGTTGCCGACTGCAACATTTTCAGAAGCAGCAGGTCTGAGAATTCATCCTGGAAACTTTGTCCTAACAACTCCCTGCATTCCCAAAACGGGAAGGGGGGATCAAAAGAGGAGAGATCATAATTAGAACTGCTGCAAGAAATGCACGCATAATGCCCACCTGAGTAAAAGACAAAACTCAAAACTATGTTAAGTTAGCATCAGACAAAACAGCAGTGCCCTTGGATTGGCCATTTCAAATTGTGGGAAGGGAGTCCACGATTAAATTAGGAATCTATTGATTGTTCTTCTACATACTTCTACTTACTGCTTTTTTAAAAAGAAATGAGTGATATAAATTGAAGTCCCAAAATCAGATTCATTATGGACTACCTGCCCAATTCCCGCAAACACACACACACACACACACACACACACACACACACACACACAATTGCATTAGGACAAAACAGCAGTATCAAAAACTAGGCTCTGGTACAGGCAGGTAGTAGAATTTATAATGCCACTGGGGCAACAGCACACAAATAGGCTTGTGTACCAAAACCCATCTTGAAGGTTGGTATCTGGATCAAACCACTAAAGGGAGAGGTCAGGGCCTTCTTTGTGGTGACTCATCAGCTTTAGAACTCCCCCCCCCCCCCGGTGTTATTTTTTTTGGCACTGAATAGAACCTTTCCCCGTTTCCCAAACACTTGTTTCTTTTAAATTTTGATTTTATGGGATTCAGTTGCTGTTTATCCAAATGTCATTTAAATAATGATTTAATAAGATGGTTGTTGGTTTTTTTTAAAAAAGGTCCCAAAGAAGTTTGCTACATACATGTTGATGATCAGAGTGTCGGTCAGGTTGCCCAAGGACCAAGCTGCTTTGGCACGGACGTTTGGAGAACTGTCACAGAGGGAGTCCAGGATCGCGTTGGCTGTGTCCGCAACGAACATCACATCCTAAGGATAGATAGTGACCATTTCTTTCAGTCCATGTGATTTCACCCTCTTCACCAGGAACCCGCTTGGCTGATTTTATATATCACAACCCAGTAAGGGATTTTTGTAAGAGTGTCTAGCTCAGCTGCCACACAAGGGTGGCTGGATACATTTGCAGCTTTTTAGATTAGAAAAAAGGTAAGCAGGAGGCAACATGAGTTTATAAAATTAAACATGGTATAGAGAAAGTAAGTAATAACAACAACAACAAAAAGGTCTCCCTGCCTCCTAACGCAAGAATTCAGGGGCGTCCATTAAAAGTAGAATGCTGGAAGATACAGGACAGACAAACGGAAGCAGCAAGAATTTGCTTCCACATCAGGTAGTGATGGCCACCAACTTGGATAGCTTGGCCAAATTCGGGGAAGGCTATTAATGGCTACAAGCCTCAACTGTCAGAGGCAGTAGGCTCCTGAATGCTAGTGGCTGGAAACCACAGGCAGACAGAGTCCCTATAGGCATCTGGGGGGAACAGGATGCTGGACTAGATAGGCCACTGGCTTGATCCACCAGGCTCTTCTTAAATTCTCCTGTTGGTTGTCACTGGCTGAGCATTCTTACCCTGCTTCTACCTATGACTGGCCAAGCTGCTTTTATGGTTACCCATGAGAGGGATGGAGCAATTAGAGAGAACTGAACAGAGTCTGGACCATGAGAAAGGACAGGAAATGGGGGCAGAAGATGAAAACTGAAGAGCAAATAAGCCAGCGGTGAAGCTGTAGCCCTAACGGATGTTGGTCCAAAGCACCCATAAGCTTCAGATAGCATGTTAATGGTAAGGGATGATGGGTGTTGTAGTCCACCAACATTCTGTCTCAAAACAGCTGTCGGCTACGTGTTTTCAAGAAGCCTACAAGGGTAGGAAGGCAATATCTCTCCCCTGTTTATCCCCAGCGTGTGGGAGTTTTGCTGACTCTGAATATGGAGTTCATTTTATTCCTCTTGGCATGGTCACTACTCCTGTGACGAAGTTGTCCTAGTGATTTAAGCTTTTAAAAAGCCAACCTTCCTTCAGCTTTGTAAAGAAGCCTGCAGAAGTTACTAGCCTGCAAACTTTAATAGGCTGCTAAGAGGCTAATAGCCTGAATTTCCATGTTGGCCATGAAGGAAGGAATGGCACCTTGGTAGGCATGGAATCACAGGCTACTGGCCTCTTAGCAGCAGGTTGGTGGAAGAAGAATGGAGTGGTTGCCTGCAAGGAATTCCTGGTTGCCTATGACTATCCGGGGCATCACTAAATGCAGAGTTGCCTTCCTCTACATATTACCAACACTGTATTACATTTTATCCAATATACCCCGTCACCTTGATTGATTGTTAATTACTGACGGGTTGTATGAGGTGCCCAAACTTCACTGGTCTCCTGATACTACAAGGGCTCCTGATACTACATTTTCATCTAATTGGTGCTCCAGCTACTTAAAATCAAGTGCAATTACCCCAAACCGCTAATCTTATCCTTTCACTAATCACAACCTATCATTAAATTAATTGCTTCTCAGTACTCCCCAGTGACCTTACAGCTCTAATCTGCTCTTCAGTGTCACGCTCCATTTGTCTTCTCCTTTCTTTGCCATTGCTATTATTCATTTAAAGAAAAAAAGCCACACACACACGCTTTTTAGCTTCAGCTGTTTGGGTGTTTAGCTTAGCAGTGCTCTCTGAAAGAGCAGCCTGCTTACTAAAGGACTTGCAAACATAGACGTGAGGTTTGAACAGAAATGCTGATCTCAAGCTGTGCTTTGAGAGCCCGAAGGATTGTCAAGTGAGTAGTTATACTCAGTTATATACAGGAGAAATTTATAATATCCATGTCCCACCCACTGGAGAAGGGGGACATTTGTCCAGGACCAAGTAGGGTGATGTGTAACTAGACCTGTATACTTGCTTTAGTCCCGTGTTGAAAGAAGCTAAGAGCAAAAAGGTCCAAAATTTGAAGAGGCTGAAGACATTGGTGCAGATATAGCAGTGATTTTATGGGTGGCTTAATTAAGACTTGCAATCTGCCCTTCGTGGCAAAAGTGACAGAATTTGCATTTGTGTGTGGTGGTGGTGGAGAAAAAACAGAAGATTTTGAGGGCTTTTGGACCCCTTTCATTTTCTATGCAAGTCAGAAATTCAACACGGACATGAATGCATTTAAACATTTTCATGGCAGTGAAAAAGAACCACAAAACATTATGAAGTGTATGAAATTTGCAGTTGTAAGGGTTAGTGTACAGTCGTACCTTGGTTATCGAAGGGCTTAGCTGCCAAAACAAATCGGCTCCCAAAACCGGAAGTAAGTGCTTTGTGAACATTTTTCGGAAGCCGAACATCTGACATGGCTTCCGCTTGAGTACAGGAAGCTCCTGCAGCCAATCGGAAGCTGTGCCTTGGTTTTCGAATGGTTTCGGGAGTCAAATGGACTCCTGGAATGGATTAAGTTCGAGAACCAAGGTACCACTGTATATGCATTTTGTGATACAATTTAAATGACCCACAGCACATGTTTAACGTTTCATAAATTAAAACGCTGAAGACTGATTTAAAATAGGACAGAGGACTACACTTGTCAATGCCAAAGTGAAAGACTGAACACACTAGCAGACCTCATCCTCTCATGGAACTCACTGTCATAAGATGTGATACTGGTCTCTTGTTCTGACAGCTTTAAAGGGGAATCAGCCTTCTTTTCATACACTTCATAATGTTTTGTGGTTCTTTTCATCCCTGAAGTTGCCTATCTAAAATCTATCTTCTATTTCCACTGTCAGAAATGTTATGGCCCTGAATACCAATTGCTGGAATCCCAGGCAGAGAGATCACTATTGTGCTCAGGTCCTGCTTGTGGGATTCCAAATAGGCATCTGGTTGGCCAATGTGAGAACAGGATGCTGAACTAGACAGGTCACTGGCCTGCTGTTGTTGGACTAGATGGGCCACTTGCTTTTGCTATGCTCCTATATTTCGTAAATTATTATTCTTATGTTGAGTGAAGAATTACATCTTGTCTGCCTTGGATTTCACTGGGTGACCCTGAGTTTAGGAGTCTAGTAAGCTCAAGGTTAGATGGTTTCATCTGCATGGAAAAAGCAGAAAAGCAAAAAAAAAAAAACAACCACAATTCCCCATTAGTAAGTTTTGTGGGCTTATTTACAAGGCTAGACTTAACAACAACCCTGTTCCCATTTCATAACAAGATACAGAGCAAAACCAAAAGGAACAGAGGAAACAGAGATCAAGCTATGACCTGCTGGAGAGACGGGAAGACAACGTAGACCCCAAGTGCACGAGCGGCAGCAGCTTTCACCAGTGGATTCTCACTGTGGTTGAGCCCAAGAAGAATAGTGATGCAGAGGATTTGCTTGTCGCCCTGCCCATCAGCAAAAGGAAAGAAGTCATCAGTCAAACATCACGCAGCCAAACTCATTTTGTTGAAAGGATTTCAGCCCAGGGTTAAAATGGTTAAGTTAAAAAAAACCAAAACAGAAAATATAGAAGTCTGTTAGATTGAAGCTACTGCCAAGGGATTTTAAACAAAGGCACAGTGAGCCACAGTAAAGGCATCATGGCAAACCACATCGCAGGGTTTGTATCCTGGTTTCCAGCAAAGGTGAAGAACCTGGAGCCCAGGGGAACCTCACCCTAAGCCACACACCCCTGCGCAGCCACAACCTCTCACCCCAGGCCATCCCTTCAACCAGCCTTGAATCACACCCTCCTTGAATACTTTTTGCCAGGCTGGAATGTGTCTGTGGTCCCTGACAATGCTGCTTCTTGCTTGCTTGGATGACAGAGAGGTAGAAACCAGCCATCCTTACCAAGGCAACGTTTACATCCATTGCTCCACCCACTTTTTGCCTCCTCCATTCCCACAGGAATACTGACATGTAAAGCTTAGCAACATGCTCACCGGGAGACCACTGAAAGCTTCTGGTAAGATGGAAGAGAGAGCATTGCAAGAGCTGGTCTGAAGTGTTGGATGTTGGGCGTTTTGAAGTGCGCCCAGTAAGGGTCCATTCAGCATTCTAGTCCAGAATGTTACAACCTACAGGGAAAGGAAAAGCCTGGTTGCAGTTATAACCCCTAGGAGTCTTTCAGTAAATTGCTACATAGAATCACAGCACTGGAAGAGATCACTCAGTCAATGCAGGGTGCAATGAGAGCATCCCTAACAGGAGACTGTCCAGGCACTGTCTGTTAAATACATCCAGTGAAAGGGAATCCTCCAGTTCTAGCTGTAAGGAGGCTTATATTGAGACTTCACCAAATTCTGCTTCCTTGTAAGTTTCCATCCATTAAGTTCTAGACCTGCTGGTTAGAGTAACAGAGAATAAGTCTGTTCCTTCTGTGTGGCAGTCACCTCAAACCAGTAGGCATAATATCATGTCTCCCCTTAATCGTCTCTCCTCCTGGCTAAAGATACCCAGTTTCTTGCCAACTACTTCTCACAAGAGGTGGTTTCCAGACCCCTCACCCATTCATTAATTGCTAAACAAAGGATCTACATTCAGACACTATTTCAAAAGCTTGAAAAATGAAATCAACCACATGCATATTATACACACCAGGTCGACAGGCACACGTTGATCTGCAGTGACAGCCTCATCTGACTTGTGCTGCTGTATTATACCGACACCAAGCTCATCCAGGAGCTGACAAAAAAAACCAAACACACACACAAACAAACACGGAAAATGAATAAACTGAAATACATCCACAAGCGTATGGAACAAAACATCATGCGGCCCCAGGTAACTTTCTTATTGATCTGTCTTATCGACCAATTCCCATTCTCCCCAGTTTAGAAAATAAAAAACCTCCAGGAAAAATGACGACAAGGCAGTCACAATATATATGTTGCTGTGGTGTCCTTTAAATGTTGTTTTTCAAGTTATAATATGGAAGATGCTGTTAGCTTAACTGGACGGCCTTTTCAAATATGGAATTTAAATTGTATAATGCCCTCCACATAGATGCTCGTCTGACAACCACACAATAGTGTTTTACCAGCCAGGTGAAGAATGCTCTTCTGTTCTTACAGGTCTCTTAAACACAATGAGTACAGTCATCTGGTACTTTTAGATGCTTGAACCAAATTATTCCCCTTGCAGGTTTTTAGATTTTAGCTCCTCTCCTTATTCTAGGTTCCTCTACACCCACCCACACACCCACCCACACACCAGTGTTATTTATAAATTGGTGCTGCTGTCTTTATTGCCATTTCTTAAATTTTGATTTCTTATTACATGGGTTTGTAAACTGCTCAAAGAGCTAGGCTGAATATACAGTATATGAATTTTATGAACAAAAAAGTGCATTTATCTGGAACCAAAGAAGTTTGGACAGAAGCTAATTTTTTTACCATACAACACCAACATTGGACAAACTCTACAAGCTCTTACTTTTGCCCCGTGGAGCTGGATAGATGGATCTGTTTCCTCCATGCACTTACAAGCCACTTCACCAAGCTCTAGCAGATAGCTCTGGGAGACTGAGAAATACCCCTTGACAAGTAGTGCTAAGACCTGTAATAGATAAAGATGGAGAGAAGAGCATGTGTCAGATAAACATAGGCAGCTACATTCCTCCAGCAGTGGGAATCCTCTGGGTCATGGGCCAATCCTGGTCTGTCAGTAGGGCTGCAGCTACACAGCTATAAAAAACACTCTGAAAACGCTCTGCAAAAAACTGTTTTAAAGTTCACAATGGAAAATTTCATAGTGTTCCGATTTCAGCTCTACACCATCTATTGTCACAGTGTTATAACGAAATTTATAACTTTTTATTAAAAAACTAATGTACCTTAGTCCTGGGTCTAATTTAGTCCGCAAGGCCATTTCCCCAAAACCACACCCACCTGCTTATCAGCTGATGTCACTTGAAATGTCACCTGATGGGCAGGAAGACAGGGATAATTCCTGTATTGGCTGCACATGCCTGCTCTCAATGGGCACAGCAAGAGCACCATAATGTAATAGCCCCCCAAATTGAGCAGCTGATAAACTGGGGCTGAAGCCTGATTCAGGAGGGGTTTTTGCATGGAAACGCCTACTAAAACAGAGGGAGGAAACTTCATTTTGGCAGCACCTTGCAACCAACTTCCCTGTGACATCAGGTGATCAACAGGTGGGCTGGCATGTGCTTTCCAACTGAGCTATGGTCTTCAATGTGCCAGAGGACTCCCTTGTTTAAACTGTAGGAAGAAGGTGGCTACCATTCTGGTCATCTAGCCTCACTGACTTACCTGCAAGGACTCAAGCCGAACTGGAGAGGGTTCATATATGCTAGTGGCTGGCAGGCAGCTGGTGTCGCTATCTGAGTAGCTGTCTTCCTTGGGCAGCACAACCAGAGAGATGCAGAGATTTAGGAGCCAGCAGGGCTCTGCTGGTTCGTTTTCCACAGCAAGGGGCTCCTCTCCTGGAGCTGCTGGGGCTTCTTTGCGCCATTCAGGTACGCCAGAGCATGTAGCTGAATGCGGTATGGCAGAGCGGCCATCACTGAGCCCTGAAGAGCTGGGCAGCTGCAAAAGGCGGCGAACCTCCGGCAAAGGAGCCTGAGCCGATACAATGGCTCCTAGCAGTGTGAGGCTTAACACTCGAACGTTAACATCTAGTAGAATGAAACAAAGAGCACCTGTGAGGCAGCTGCAGTAAGGCCAAGGGTCAGGCCACTACCTTGTATGCATTGTATACTCTGGCGTCATGGTAAGTCTTAATATGCAGAGATCAGCAACTGGAAGCCCTAGGGCCAAATGTGACTCCCCTTGGCTCGCTGCCAGTTGCCAACCCAAATTGGGGGGGGGCCTCCAATTCGTGGAGCAGAAATATTTGACACCATTCCCCAGGGTTTCTGGCAGCAACTGACAAGTACACCGCTGGGTTACATGCCATAATGCAGCAGTCAGTTTCTCAGAATGGAAGTTTAATACACAGAAGACCATTAACATGCAAGACTGTGGCACAAACCCACACCCCCAAGGAGAACTGGGACCTGCGCGTACCTTTGTGTCTAATGTATGGCTTTATCTGGTGCCATACTCTTGTCAGCAGCCCAGGCTTCAGGCGGCTGTATGGCGCGTTCGATACCAGATTGGCAAGGCACTGGAAACGTGCAAGGAAAAGAGAAGGTGTTAGCAAGTCACTTAAAAAAGTAGACACCATGTATGCTTCTTGTGCATTAGTACCTACAGAAGGACTGTCTTGGGCAAGGACTAGTAGCAGTAATAGGCTTAGTAATATTTCTGGTTGTCTGTAGATTAGCAACAAGAGCATAGCCATCATGGCTAATAGCCACTGATTATGAGAATCTGCACAACTGCTGGAGAAACAATGCATGCTGCAAAAAATTACTTTTAAAACCTGCTGGCGAGCAAACTAGTAGAACCGACAACATGAAGGGAATTCCTGCAGGCAAAGGTTTACCTTGATTATTTGGGTGAGCGTCTGGGAAGAAGATTCAGCCACCAAGGCCAGCAGCAGACAGCGGTGGAGCTCTCGGATGCTGGATGCAATGGAAACCGAGAAGGGTGTGAAGGCTCTCCTGTGATCAACTGCATCTTCAGCAATGGAAAGGAACTGTTTGGAGCCTTCCAAGATGGCCGAGAGAACTTGAAGGGCACAGGCCCGTGTCTGGAAGAGGGAGGGATTCGTATCATGGGAAGGACAATAGCTCAGTGGTAAGGCAAAGACCCTACAGACAGATGGTCCTGGGTTTGATCCCTACCATCTCCTAGTTAGAAGGAAGAGAGTTCAGGCAATGGGGAAAGACCCTGCAGAGCCATGGGCTGGTCAAAGGTAGACAATGCTGGGCTAGACTGATAAAGAGTCTGACTTGGTATAAAGCAGCTCCCTACAACTTAATAACAATGATAATAAAATAAGATCGCTTACACATCAAAATAGCTTCTAAGCGGTTTACAAGATCAATTATTAAATCCATGCACAATTAGAATACACAATAAAACAAGCCTGTTATAAAGTGTTAATAGTTATAAAAAAATCTGATTAGATTAGGTAAGACTTTCCTTGAACTTGGAACTTCCCAAACAGGTGGAAGAGCCAGAAGAATGCCAATACTGATGAGGCCTCTCGTAGTTCAGCCACCAGTGAAAAAGCCTACCTCTGTGTTACCACAAGTCACAAGTGCTAGTACCAAAGCTGGGTATTCAAGGGATAAAGAGGACAGGCAGTCTGACATGGACAGGCTGGATAAACCAAGAATGAAAGTCCGCCAGTGAAAGCCTACAGCTGCAAGTGAACTTCTTACCTTTGGAGAAGGATCTTTTAAAGCAATAGTCATCAAGGATGCAGACTGTGGGCTTCCTATTCCGGGCACATCGGGAACGAACACGGACCAGTAACCATAGAGGACTTTCTTCTCTATCGATTTCACAGTGGAAAGGAAGCAAGTTAAAGCCCCTTGACGAACTTTAGCTTGGAAAGACCTTGCACAAAACAAGAGAATACATTTTTAGGTGCACAGAACAAATAATGGATTTAAAAACCTGGATTAGATTTATTTATAAAAAGTATTTATATACCGCTAAATCATAAAAGATATCAAAGTGGTTTACAACATCGAAAAGATAAAAACCATACAATAATAGTGTTAAAAACAATCTTAAAGTATACCTTATAGGCTTACACCAACCTTGTTTTACTCTGCACCCCCCCTTCAGCATCAGAATACTCTGAGTCGCTGCTGCTAATTCTTTTCCAGCCCAAAGCACTCAGAGGTACATGGTCATTCCCAAATGACGAGTGTATGTCACTGGAAGCTCGATTCCAGACATCTGAATCAGAATCTTGCAGTGCATCTCCACATAACTTCTGCTTCTCTGGTCTACCTCCTCTGTCACTTTCTGACTGCCCTTTCAGCTCTTCTTCCAACTTTCCCTTCTTCTGCTTCCCTTTGGGCTTTTTCTTCCTGCTCTGTTGTTTGAGAAGAGAATCATGCACAGAGAGGGGTAATGAGAGATTTGGTTTTATATAACAAAACATGAATAATCTGCACCAGCAGCCAGAGTACATCAACTTCCCCTAACCTCTTCAGCACAATTTAAGGTTTTATTCCTGCACGCCTAAGAAAGCATCTTGTCAGAAATGTCATTCATATACAAAATTTGGTCACCGATATGTATGTAATGCTTTTCCTGAGTGCTCAAAGAGCTTAACACTTTCCCCCAGAAATCCCGATGACTCTGTAGAGGAGATCAACATTATTAACTCCAGACATAATGGGAAATATGCAATGTCACTCTGAATCTGGCAACAATCTGACTGAACAGTCTAATCTTGGATGCACAAGGAATCAAGGAGAAATAGCTGGCTACCAGATTCAGTCTAAATCTACACAAACACACACACTCCCCGTATTACAGAGGAGACACTGTGACCAATAAAAAGTGCTTTAGCTGAGCTCACCCAGTACACTGAGGTGCTATTTGAACCAGAAGCTTCTAGCTCAGAGCTCATGTGGTTAACCAGCACACAACTTTTTCTGAGGAAGGTCTGCCCCCCTTCAAAGTAGGCAAAACTTTATTAAAAGGGTAAATCCAGCCTCTTTGCTTATTCCCTTCAAACTCCCCCTCAAGCCTCCTTTGCCAAAACCTGATTCCAAGGCCATGCTGAAACTCAGCTTGTAGTTAAAACAGTCATCTGTACTGAAACAAAAGCATATCCCACCCATTGACCTGCCTCTCCTTCCCCTGAACTCTGTAAACTCTTATGCATTTAGAGATTAATGATTCTAGACAAGCATACAAACCAGGGGAGTGCATGGCATGTATTTTCACTATTCTCTTTTATAGATGGCCCCCTGCCCTTCCTGTCCTCTGTCGCAAAGTGTCATTGCCTAGACATCCTTAAAACATGGTGAAGCAGAGGCCAGCGAGTGTATTAAAAATGTGCTCAGTCTGTGAGGATGCAGCGTTTGAACTATTTTTAAATGGTAGATCTACACAAATGAAAGATCAATACAAAAATATGTTTACCCCAGTCGTTTTAGCATTTCTCAGGTCTGACTTCTCCTGCTTGTCCGGCGACCTGCTGTCATATTGAGGAAGCAATGCCGGATATAAAACGGCCGGCATTTCTATGTTCAGTCCAGGAAGCCCATGGAACATGCACTTCTAAAATGAGAAACAACACCCCACACCCCATGAGAATTGCATTATTTGGTGACAGCAAATTAATGCTCAGTGGGTCCCTTCTTCTTTTTGGAAATGGTCTACTTTAGTGGCTCCAGTCAAAAGCTACCCTCCTCTTTCTTCAAGGTGTCTCTGGATTCCTGTGTCATCCCTCCTAATTCTTTTGCTAAACATTCCTAAATTCACTTCAGATTTCTCCTAATTCTTTTGCTAAAAATTCCTAAATTCACTTCAGATTTCTCACTATACATTAAAAAAAACGCAGCTTTGCTACTCTAAAATTCCTTGTAGGGTTTTTAAAACATGCCAACCAAATCTATCCATGCAAACTCAGCTGAAAATGCCCAGCTAGAACCTGCCCACATAAGCTGCACTCAAATGTAAAAGAAGATGATGATGAAGAAACCATGGTTTATCCTATTGGGAATTAGCCTAACCTCCACCAGAGGCTCACGTGTTCCCTGTCTCTCCTCTGGCACAACCATAGAGAGATCAGGAGCTTTTTGCTTTCGTTTTAGGTTAGCTAGTTTAGCCCTAAACTGTGGCTAATCTTAACTATGGTCTGTGGGAAAGGTTGCTTTAATAATCCATGGTTTATAATGGACTGGTTCCGAATGACCATAGATTAACAAGTTTGCTGATTAAAGTGACGCAAATGATGGTTAATTTAAAAAATGGAAGTGAGAGTTTCCCAAGTCTTCCGGGGGGCGGGACGAGGCTCATTTCTGTCCTGATACACCAGACTTCCCCATCTGATGTACTCTGGATGTCACTGGACTAAAACTCCCAACATCCCAACTGTAGTTCAAAAGATCTAGAAAGCACCATGTTTGGAAATGCTTCGATACACTACAGTTTTATCATGATGTCCAAACTCAAGACACAAATCTAGTCCTAGAAAGTGAAGGAATTTCAAAAGCAGACTGCAAGAATGGAATACAGGGGATTGAAAGGCAGGATCTATTGCTAAGACAAGTATTTGCAGTGCAGATTATGAGAAGCATCCTGGCCAGAAAGTTCACCTTCCTCTGTGACAAAGGGGGATAGGACTTCCATTTTAAACAAGTCACCTTTAATACAGCAAGAAGGGAACCCAGATGATCGGTTTGTGTCAACTTCATCTTCCCACCATTTAAGAGTAATTGGATTCCTTTCAAGGCGTTCTGCAACAACTAGAAGACCGGGGATGGGGGAGAGAACAACAACATTAGCCACTTGGCCCATCAACTTGGCACTGTCTGAAGTCACAATGTTGTAGCACATGATACAATTAGTGTAAAGCATTAAATTTCATCTGCAAATCTTTCCCAAAAGCCAGAAAGTATTTCACAGCATCACACCCAAATTTAGTCATAAGCTCAGCATGTGGCTTTGACCAAACAAGAATCTTTGGGCCTATGATACAGGACTGCACATTAAATCAATTTCAAAACGTTATCAGATTGTTCCACCAGCAAGATCTGCAACATTAAAAACAGGAAAGTAAGAGGAGTTGGCCAACTAATTATGAGTTCCAAGCAAACTCATTGGAGAGGGATATAACTGTGAAACAGAGCATATGCATTCTATTATATGTCATCCCAGTTCCAGTTAAGAGATTTTTTGTACTTCGGACAAGGCAAACACTTCTTTCCGAGTACATGGAGCACTTTTTCCAAAACATGACTGCAAGGAAAGCCGATATGCTCCTTCAGCAATATGTTGACCACAATTTAAGACAGGCACAGAGAATCTTCTTCAGCCCAAGGGCCACTTTCCCACATGCACAACCTTCTGGGAGCCATATGCCAGCAACAGGTGGAGCCAAAACGAAAAGCAGGCATGGACAGAGCAGGTGATGTCAAAAATGGCACAAGTAGACCACAAACATACATGTATGTTCAACACACATACAGACTCTTACCCTGCTCCAAAGCAATTAGGCTTGGGAAAAGGAATTTTATTGTTAAATAAAAGGGACATTGCTGTAGGGCATTTACAGTTGAGGAAACCATCCCCAGAAGTGATCAGGAAAGTTGCTGCTTACCAGTGTGTCTCAGGCAAAAGGGCCACATTTGCTTACCATGCAAAAGGTGATGTCATCCACCCCAGATCCTTTTGAAGACTGTAAGACACTAAGAAAAGCCTGAAAGCAGAGTTCTCTGTAAGGTTCCTCCAGACATGATTGCCCAGGTGTGCTAAAAAAACAACAAGCAGTTAAACCCAAATCAGAGCAGGCGAGAATGTATATTACAGAGAAAAAAGACACCGCCAGAGCAGTTTTCCTTACCTGAGGCAGAGATTTGCCATGCCAAGCACTGCGGCCCTCTTGAGCTCGGTGTCTGTCTGAGCAGGGCTGCTGAGCTGCACCAGAAGTCCATTTTCTCCCAGCAAATCCGGAAGATACTAAAAATATAAAGTACCAGTCCCCCCCACTGCTAGATACATGATCCAATTATTATTATTGGAAATTTTATTTACAACATAACATAATCCCCCACCACCCCACAGAAATCCACCCTAATGAAATGTGAATATAACATACAATAAGCATAACATACAACAATACAAACAACCAAATAAAAGGCTTCCTTTATCCTGGGTATTTAAGCTATAATTAGAAAAATTTTAATAATTATTCATAAAGGAAACAGCTTATAAGTAGTAAATAAGGAGGCCAGATATAGGATAAAGGAAGCCAATTATTATTATTCAAATGAAAACGGCTTAATATCTCATAATATCCTGAAGCCAAAGCAGACTACTACTCAGCTGCATGAAAGATAAAAATAGAACCCCAACATGACATCCTCAGACACCCCCTTGGCAACTGCTAAGGTTCCTGGGCCCTACATCATCCTGACACCAGATGACTGATAGGGGAATGGTTCCACCTTGTTCTCAACCCACCTTTTGGCACTTAGATCCAGTGTTGTAGACAGAAGCTGCCAAGGCCTGCAGGATTTCAACATGCGTCCAAGTGCTGCACTGCTTCAGCGCAGAGATAAAATAAGGCAGAAGATATTTCAGACTCTCCTCATCAACTATAACCTGCAATTGTATAAAGAAATTGTTTTAAACCTCTATGACATCTCACCTTACCTTTTCCTAAATTAAAAAGTCCTAAACGTTTTCTCATATGAGAGTTGTTCCAGCCCCTTGATCTTATTTGTTGCCCTTTTCTGCACCTTTTGCAGCTCTACAATATCCTTTTTGAGGTGAGGAGACCAGAACTGCCCACAGCACCCCAAACGTAGTCACATCATAGATTTGTATTGAAAGGAACGGTATCAAAAATTTATCTAACCCTCCCTGAACATGGTGTTTGCCTTTTTCACAAATGCCGCATAATGAGTCATCATTCTCACACGGTTATTCACTGTGAATCCCAAATCTCAGACCCTATTCATATGAAGTTAGGACTTCTTGCCCCAATGTGCGTAACTTTATACTTGCTCAGGAAACTACCTGAGATCAGACTAGTTGTCCACCTAGCCCAATACTGCATGTTCCGACTGGCAGCAGCTCTCCAGGCTAACCAGCAGAAGCCCCTCTCAATCACCCACTCATGATCCTCCTTATAATAAATACTGCAGCGCAACAACCATTCAGTTCTCTGGTCCCAGAGACAGCTGTGCAAAAACCACATGGGGGCACGAACATTGCACATGTGTGTGAACGCACACCTAGCTTCAATTCACACACTGGATCAGAAAGTAGGGGAGGCCGGGGTGGGAGAAATTAATTTTCTTACCGGAAATCTGTTGAGCAAGTGATGAATCAGCTGGCAAACTTTGTTGACAAGATGTTCTTGATTAAGTGGTACAAGCTTGCAAGCCTGAACAAGTAGTTCACAGACATCCTGCCAAGTAAAACACACTCAAGATTTTTAATTTTTTATTTTTAAAATTGACTTTATATACCGCCCTATACGGCGACGCGGGGGACACTGTGGGTTAAACCACAGAGCCTAGGACTTGCCGATCAGAAGGTCAGCGGTTTGAATCCAGCATGTCAAAGTGCAAGTAGATAAATAGGTACCACTCCGGCGGGAAAGTAAACGGCGTTTCCGTGCGCTGCTCTGGTTCGCCAGAAGCAGCTTAGTCATGCTGGCCACATGACCCGGAAGCTGTACGCCGACTCCCTCGGCCAGGAAAGCGAGATGAGCGCCACAATCCCAGAGTCGGTCACGACTGGACCTAATGGTCAGGGGTCCCTTTACCTTTACCGCCCTATACCAGGTCTTAGTGCGGTTCTCAGAACAGAATATGCGTTTCCAGTTGGCCTTTCCTCCCAAGGAGCTGACAACCCGACCCCACTTCACCTTGTATCCTTACGACGACCCTGCGAGGGAGGGTGAGGGAAGAGAGACTAGTTGCCATCGTAAGTTGCCCACCCAGGTTCATGGCTCGGGGAGGATTTGAACCCCGGTCTCTCCCGTCCTGGACTCTCCGCCCTCCCGCCCCCCGCTCCCCCCTTCATGCGCCCCCGCCCACCTCTACACCCTCCTCCTCAGCCCCTTCACCTCCGGCCTCGGCGCCCCTGGCCCCGCTTCCCCCGGCCCGCAAGTCTCGGAGATGAGCTGGTCAAAGAGCAGGTGGAGCTCAGTGCGGCGGCCGCTGTCGCCTCCCGGGACCTGGCTGGCGTCGCCCCCGAGCCGCAGGGCGCTAAGACGGGCGAGGTAGCGCTTCAGGAAGGGCGCGGGTTCAAGTCCCGCCGCTCCCTCTCTTAGCGTTGCGGCCTCGGCCGCCATTTTCCCAGCTCGGCTGCCGGTTGCCAAGGCGACGGAGCCGCGCGGCCGGAACTTCCGGTGGAGAATGGAAAAGCCGCCATTAGCCGTGCCCGAGTCTCAGTGGGTGCTGCTCTAGGCTGCGACGTCTCTGTGGTGGAACGCCCCGCTTGGCGTTGGAATTCGCTTCTCTGGGCAGTCGCTGCGCGTCCTCGAGCGCCCCCTGGTTGCAGCTTGGCATTTAGCTCGTAGGACTTAAGTCTGAAAGTAAGCAAGCCACGAAACTGTGACACAGCTGGATATTGCTGGCTGGGGCTGAAGTAGTCCAAAATATCCGGAGAGCAGCTCATTGGCAAAGGCTGGCACAGACACTCAACGATACTGGCGGTCGCTGTTTTAAGTGCCTCGGTTTGCACAGCACGTTATAAGCATTGAGATTTGTAAGACAAGCTTCTGTTCTGGAGGGTGGGTGGGGAAACACTATGAGCTTCAGATTAATCTCCTTGTATAATCTCCACCATCCCTCTGCTGAGCCTTAAATTATTATCCGCTACATTAAATATTTTTATCCCTTCACCATCCCCCTAAATTGTTGTCTCCCCCTTCCTTTTTTTGCTCCATGCATTTCCCTCTCCCTCCATGTTAGTCACAGACACACAAATGACTGAAAAAAGCAAAACAAAAAACACCTGGGTATATTTGCAACCATCTATCTGCCTAAAAGCTGCAATTTTGCCTTCACAACACAGTGCTGCTGATCGTTCTCTTTTGCATAATGTGTAAACTCTGAGTGCTTCGTGGCGGCTGTATAAACTTTAAATACAAAGGCCGTGATCCTTGCCAAACCGAAGATGTTTTTTTTCACATGCCTTTGACTCCAGTATGCTCAGTCTTAAAACTCCCCCCCCCCCAGTGGGTTAAAAATGGGTGCTTCATTTCGGCTGGATCTACCCTATTTCCCCCCCAAAATGGCAGCAGAAATGCCATACAGCCTCATCATATTTCTGTGAATGAGGGTGGATGTTTGAGATGGGGCAGTCCTCTAATTGAAGTTCTGTCCGTCCAAGTATCATTTCAAGACAAGTACCCTAAGAAGTTTCCCTAAGTTTCCCAGTAGTGATGTATGGAAGTGAGAGCTGGACCATAAAGAAAGCTGGTCGCCGAAGAACTGATGTTTTTGAATTATGGTGCTGGAGGAGACTCTTGAGAGTCCCATGGACTGCAAGAAGATCAAACCTATCCATTCTGAAGGAAATCAGCCCTGAGTGCTCACTGGAAGGACAGATCCTGAAGCTGAGGCTCCAATACTTTGGCCACCTCATGAGAAGAGAAGACTCCCTGGAAAAGACCCTGATGTTGGGAAAGATGGAGGGCACAAGGAGAAGGAGACGATAGAGGATGAGATGGCTGGACAGTGTTCTCGAAGCTACAAACATGAGTTTGACCAAACTGCGGGAGGCAGTGGAAAACAGGAGTGCCTGGCGTGCTCTGGTTCATGGGGTCACGAAGAGTCGGACACGACTAAACAACAACAACACCCTAAGAAGGGGTGGGGTGCTGAAGAATATAAGAGGTGTGCTAGATCAAAGCTGTTCTAGTCCAGCACTCTGTTCTCATGGTGCCCAACCAGATACAACTGGAAAGCCTGGATCTGCCTAACATCACCCTCCCCTTTGGGGTCCTTTGTTGTTGTTGTTTAGTCGTTTAGTCGTGTTCGACTCTTCGTGACCCCATGGACCAGAGCACGCCAGGCACCTCTGTCCTCCACTACCTCCCGCAGTTTGGTCAAACTCATGCTGGTAACCTCGAAAACACTATCCAACCATCTTGTCCTCTGTCGCTCCCTTCTCCTTGTGCCCTCCATCTTTCCCAGCATCAGGGTCTTCTCCAGGGAGTCTTCTCTTCTCATGAGGTGGCCAAAGTACTGGAGCCTCAGCTTCACGATCTGTCCTTCCAGTGAGCACTCAGGGCTGATTTCCTTAAGAATGGATGCGTTTGATCTTCTTGCAGTCCATGGGACTCTCAAGAGTCTTCTCCAGCACCATAATTCAAAAGCATCAATTCTTCGGCGATCAGCCTTCTTTATGGTCCAGCTCTCACTTCCATACATCACTACTGGGAAAACCATGGCTTTAACTATACGGACCTTTGTTGGCAAGGTGATGTCTCTACTTCTCAAGATGCTGTCTAGGCCTGTCATTGCCCTTCTCCCAAGAAGCAGGCGTCTTTTAATTTCGTGGCTGCTGTCACCATCTGCAGTGATCATGGAGCCCAAGAAAGTAAAATCTCTCACTGCCTCAATTTCTTCCCCTTCTATTTGCCAGGAGGTGATGGGACCAGTGGCCATGATCTTCGTTTTTTTGATGTTGAGCTTCAGACCATATTTTGCGCTCTCCTCTTTCACCCTCATTAAAAGGTTCTTTAATTCCTCCTCACTTTCTGCCATCAAGGTTGTGTCATCTGCATATCTGAGGTTGTTGATATTTCTTCCGGCAATCTTAATTCCAGCTTGGGATTCATCCAGCCCAGCCTTTCGCATGATGTATTCTGCATACAAATTAAATAAGCAGGGAGACAAAATGCAGCCTTGTCGTACTCCTTTCCCAATTTTGAACCAATCAGTTGTTCCATATCCAGTTCTAACTGTAGCTTCTTGTCCCACATAGAGATTTCTCAGGAGACAGATGAGGTGATCAGGCAGTCCCATTTCTTTAAGAACTTGCCATAGTTTGCTGTGGTCGACACAGTCAAAGGCTTTTGCATAGTCAATGAAGCAGAAGTAGATGTCTTTCTGGAACTCTCTAGCTTTCTCCATAATCCAGCGCATGTTTGCAATTTGGTCTCTGGTTCCTCTGCCTCTTCTAAATCCAGCTTGCACTTCTGGGAGTTCTCGATCCACATAATGCTTGAGCCTTCCTTGTAGAATTCTTAGCAATTGTTATTCAGAGGCACACTGTTGTGTACTGAAGTTCTCACCCTGGGCCAGCAGGGGGATACTGTAGATAGTTTTCACTCAGGTCCACATATGCAAATAAGGAATTGAAAGTGATGTTCAGTGATTGGATAGTTACAGAAAGTTGTTACTGTTGCCTTGTAGTTGAGTTCTATATAAGCAGGTTGGCTGAACCCTTCAGTTCAGTTCTGTTCTGGCCTGTGAATAAACAAGAGCTGTTTGAAGAATCGCTGTGATATGTTCACCCATGACTTAACACACACTGCCTCTGACCAGTGGAGGCGCATTGCAGCCATTGTGACTAGCATGGACAGCACCGGGGGGGCAGGGGGGAAGCACTCCCCAAACAAAGAGCATGCGTCCCCATTTGCCCCCCCCCCCCCAGTGTTGGACTCACCCGCCAACATTTCTCCTATTAAAATAGGGACGTCCTATTCCATAAGAATTTTTTTATTATTTCCAGCCCATCTATTTGACTGAGTTGGCCCGGCCACTCTGGGCGGCTTCCAGCATATATAAAAACATAATGAAACACTGAACATTAAAAAATACTTCCCTATACAGGGCTGCCTTCAGACGTCTTTTAAAGGTTGTATGGTTACTTATCTCCTTGGCTCAGGGGTCGCATGACTCCATACACTTCAACATTTCTCTGATGGTAAAATAGAGACATCCTAAGGAAAAAACACTGGAGGAGACTTGAGAGTCTCATGGACTGCAAGAAAATCAAACCTATCCATTCTTCAGGAAATCAGCCCTGAGTGCTCACTGGAAGGACAGATCGTGAAGCTGAGGCTCCAATACTTTGGCCACCTCATGAGAAGAGAAGACTCCCTGGAAAAGACCCTGATGTTGGGACAGATGGAGGGCACAAGGAGAAGGGGACGACAGAGGACGAGATGGTTGGATAGTGTTCTCGAAGCTACCAGCATGAGTTTGACCAAACTGTAGGAGGCAGTGGAAGACAGGAGTGCCTGGCGTGCTCTGGTCCATGGGGTCACGAAGAGTCGGACATGACTAAACGACTAAACAACAACAAGGAAAAAGCGGGACCTTCCAGGATCAAATCAGAAACCAGGATGGCTTCTGTAAATCCAGGACTGTCGCTGGAAAATAGAGAGTCTGCTGGACTCCTGTCATTAACATATACCATTACTTCTCTTTCAGAGATCTTAACTTGGGGATCACAACTTGCTCTCCTGGAAATATACTTTGCCCCTTCTTCTGTGTTGCTGCCCCAAAATTTGTTTCTGGTGCCTTATCCTCCATAACTTTTTCTCATCTCTTTTTAAAGCCATCCAAGGACAGTAGGATAACTACACAAGACGAGCCAGGTAACTTTTATGAATGAATGAATGAATGGGAAAGGGACCGTTCATTCATTTTGCACGATTTCTCAGCTGTGACTCAGTGTGGCAAATCACAGCCTTTGTGCTTTGTGTGGGAGCCTTGCATCTTAATGTGGCAATTACCTTTCCAATTAGTGTTTTGTAGTGCAAAAGGAGGCACGGAGGTGTGCATTCGCAAGCCTCTGTGGTGTGACTGCGGCACAGCCATAACAAAGAAATCCTTCCTGCCCTGGGGAGCACCTTTCCTTAGAAAGCGGCATATTAGTTGTTTTGGTTAGTTAAGGCCCCTGTAGGACATTTCCTGCTTTAAGGCTGAATGATCACCCCAGGCCCTGCATCTCCACTGCGTAGCAGAACACACGCCAGGGGGGAAATAAGGAAGAATGGCATATGGATACAGATAGTTACACATTTCTGAGCAGTGAGAAACTCCAGGGGTTCAAAGTGTTCTTTTGGGGTTCGGTTTCCTTGGAGTGAAGGTCAGCGGAGACTGTGATGTATTTAGGATACAGGCAACTCCCCATTTACGCACATTCAAGGCACATGCTTTTTTCTGTTTCCTGGATGTTGTCACCAGCTCTGCTCCTGGATTTGATCTCGGTTCAGAAGAGTCCTTCGGATGAGATACTGCTCCATATCAACAGAAAGGCTGCCAGAACCGCCACTGGCATCAGCTGAAGCGTTAAGAACTGTAACTTTAGGGACTTGTACTTGAGTTTGCTTTTCCCTCCTCCCTCCTCTTCCTTTTTCCTCATGTGTCATGCCTTTTTTTCTTTTATTTTTTTTAAGATTGCGAGCCTGAGAGCAAGAACCGTCTTAGAATTGATAGTTTTGGAAGATGCTCTCAGAGTGCTCTTTTAGCTCCTTTAGTGGTGTAAATGCTGTAAATAGATAAATACATTTCCAAGCTATGCCCTCTCTGGATTTTAGAGGGAGCTGTGGCCAACTCTCTCTTTGTTTTACTTCCCAAGAGATCTGTTTTGGGGCCTGAGACTGAAACTGTTAAGTTGTGGGTGAACATATCAGACGACACAACGATTCTTCAAACAGCTCTTGTTTATTCACAGGCCAGAACAGAACTGAACTGAAGGGTTCAGTCAGCCTGCTTATATAGAGCTCCAGTACAACGTTCCTGTAACAACTTTCTAAAACTATCCAATCACTGAACATCACTTTCGATCCCTTATTTGCATAACTATCTACAGTATCCCCCTGCTGGCCCAGGGTGAGAACTTCAGTACGCAACAGAAACAGTGAGTGGGCTTCTCAGAAAACAACAAGGAAAACATGAAGGCAGGCAGACTCAGGCTGCATTCACACAATACATGTCAAGTACACATCCCTTGTCCAAGGGTGCTGGAAATGATAGTTCCATTAAGGATAAACTACCATTCCCAGGATCCTTTGGGGAGAGTGCTTTAAACGTATGGTGCCATTTTGAACCCAGTAATGCCAATCAGATTGGGGTCAGCACTATGGCCAAATCTGTTGTTCCATCTTTTCGATTTAAGCCCTGTATTCCCACCGCTGGAAAATCCTCAGCAAATTATACAAGGATCTCCAGTTACCAAGGGTGGATTTTGGAGTTGTTGTGGGGGTTTTTTATATAGTAAAAAATGCAATTGCAGGCTAAGCACTGCTCACTTTACACAAATGCCTCTGGTACTGCAGCGGACTTCAAAGGACGTATATGTCATTAGAAATTGCGCAGTTCAAAGGGGGGAAAGTGAGCTGTGCAGCACAAGGCAGCTGTCAGGAGAGGCAAAATAGGTCTCTCTCTTGCTCCCTCTCTCGTGTGTGTGTGTGTGTGTGTGTGTGTGTGTGTGTGTGTGTGTATCCTCCGCCGCAAAGCTTTACTTGCTGAATTTTTCATTCATTTTAAGAATGCCTCTCAGGCCTTGTTGGCAAACCATGTTCCTGTTATTATTCATAAAGGAACATCTTGGGTTTTCGGCGGTTGGGGAGAGATGGCTCATTATCACCACAAAGCAATGGTGCAGCCCTGTATGTGAATGCTTCTGGGAGGGCAGCAACTCTCACTGAGGTAACCCTGCCCTACAAACAACAACAACAATATGCAAAATGACATTCTTACACATTTGGCAGAGAAACATACTATTTCAAGCCAGGGCTGGCTCAGGACATTTTGCTGCCGGAGGCAAAACAGAAAATTCCGTCCCACCACGGCCTCCCCCTCGTCCGTCTCTGCTGCGTTCCTGTCGCCACCCACCCGCCAAAAAGCTCAGGAGTTGGATCTGCTGCCCCTCCCAGCTGCCCTGAGCCCGTTTGCTGCCTTGTTGAAGGTTGGCGGTTTGAATCCCTGTGACGGGGTGAGCTCCCGTTGCTCAGTCCCTGCTCCTGCCAATCTAGCAGTTCAAAAGCACAAAGTGCAAGTAGATAAATAGGTACCGCTCCAGTGGGAAGGTAAACGGCATTTCCATGCGCTGCTCTGGTTCGCCAGAAGCAGCTTAGTCATGCTGGCCACATGACCCGGAAGCTGTACGCCGGCTCCCTCGGCCAGTAAAGCGAGATGAGCGCTGCAACCCCAGAGTCAGTCACGACTGGACCTAATGGTCAGGGGTCCCTTTACCTTTACCTTACACTGCCGAGTGAAACCTTGGGGGAGGCCCCAGCCCCCTCATTAAAAATCTGTGGGTGCTCAGGCACCCAAGACCTCGCATAGTCAGCGCCTATGCAAGAAATATATTTCCAATAACTTGTGTGAAGTACTTGAGTACTTGGGTACTTGAACCGTGCATGATGGACAAGCGCATGTCTGGATCTCAGATTTCCCACCTGACACCACACCTTTTCTAGGACATACCTATGGTGTTTTGATGATGCTGTGCGAAATGCATTATGGGAAATCGTGGTAACTCCTCAGAACCCATGTGCCCTTTGTTCTGGGCTTTTTCTTCCTTGTTTTGCTTGGAACCTTGCTGCAGCAATAAATGATCAGGCTTCCTAGCCACTGTTTTGCTTCAAATTTGCCTGGATGAGGTCTTCTTGCTTGAACCGGACAGATTCTGAAAATACAGGGCTAGACCGTAGCAAAGCTGGGAAATGATTTAATAATTTATTATTTATACCCCACCCATCTGGCTGGGTTTCCCCAGCCACTCTGGGCGGCTCCCAACAGTTTAAAAACAGAATAAAACATCAAATATTTAAACTTCCCTAAACTGTACCCCAATATTTTGTCCCTTTCATAAGGTACTTCCTTTGCCAAAAGCGAAAAACCAAAAAAGACTCAACACCAAAGATTAAAAACAGGATAATTAGTAGAAAGTCCTTGGGCACTTTCTGCATGTTAATGCATGCAGTCTATTTTGAATAAACCGCAAACTTGTGGGTGCAGTATGGAGAACTGAACTGAACTTCAGTTGCCAGCCTGAGGTTGGAACAATGAGAATAGGGGAGAAATAGAAACTGGTGGATTCACAGATCGCTAGAAAATGGGGAAAGGATGCTGGGTGTTATGGGCCACGGTTTGGAGGAGGATGTGGCTCCCAACCACTGCTGATCTGACACCAGACTTTTGGGTGGGAAGGTTAAACGTCACGCCCTGGGCACCCACTGTTGTGGGGCCACGCCTGCTTCCTTGTATATAATGCTGTTTTTTAGAGTTTAAATTCTAGAGAGCCTTGACAGGAAGGTGGCATATAAATCCAAAAAATCCAATAAATAAATATCCACACTTTACACCAACGGTTGCATTTTATACACATTGCTTAGCTGGAGAATTGCACCGAAACATTTGGGAAAGCACATGTGTGCTTTTCAAGGTTGGCTGTGTTTCAATTCAGACATCGTTATGGAAAAGGTGAGCTGGGTAGATTTGCCTTTAAAGGCAAACTGAACCAAATTTCTCCCCATCCTTAATCTTCTTGCTGGCCGAGGGCAGAAAGGACACATTCCTGCTCATTTTCTCATTATTCAAGTAAGATTTTGTCCGCTGCTCATTCCGTACTAAAGCCTCTTTCCAACTGACAAAGGGGGGCAGTGATTAGAAAGCCAAACATAAAATAAAAATAAATCATAGTTGCCATGGTACAGGTGATCTCGAAGCTGCAAACATGAGTCTGACCAAACTGCGGGAGGCAGTAGTAGACAGGAGTGCCTGGCGTGCTCTGGTCCATGGGGTCACGAAGAGCCGGACACGACTAAACGACTAAACAACAACAAGGTGATCATGACCGCCTGAAAAGGTTTCCTTCGCAAGCAGAGCAGCCTAGGTGACTAACAACTATATTATAAAGGAAGCTATAGGGCACGGACAGCCAACATGGGTCCTGCCAAATGTCATCGGACTACAACTCCCATCGTGCTTCTCCATTGGCCATGCTGGCAGCAAAGGTGTCTCTTCAGAGTTCAGGGGAGTAGGTGCAGGCTCTCTAAAGACTGCAACTCCATGTGATACGGACCAGAGAAGGGATACATTTCCTCCTCGGGTCAATAGGTTAGCAGCACAGCATCTGCCTTGCAAGCAGAAGGTCACAGGTTCAATCCCAGGCATCTCCAGGTAAGGCTGGTTTCCTGCCTGTAACCCTGGAGAGCTGCTGTCAATCAGTATAGAAAACACTGAACTACATGGATCAATGAGTCTGAGTCAGCATAAGACAGTTTCCTGTTCTCATGAGGACTCTCCTTCCGAGGATTCCTCGGACGTTCCAAATGTCCGAGGAATCGGACTGCAGCTCCCCTCATGCTGCCTGGGGTGGTATACAAATTTAATAAAATCATTTAAAAACCACAATTTTTTAGGTAATTGATTTTATTCTCGTTTTATTATTAGGATTCATTTTTGGATAACTTTTTTTGTAAAAAAATATAATGCACTTACTACTTTTCTAATAAACTGTCTTACATTTTAGAAGGAAAAGCACTTTGTCAATACAGTACTAAAGCTGTGTTGCAATGTTTGCATTCTGCCACTAGGTGTCACTATAGGTCGTAGTTGCACAACTAATACAGCAAGCAATGCCTTTTTATTTTAAAAAACCAGCAACAAGGAGGGAGACAATCATCGCTTGTAAACAGCTAAGTCTGGGATGCTCAATTTAAATTCCCCACAATGCCCTAGGACTATGCTGCATTAAGCAAATTGGGGCATTGTTGAAAATTTAAAATGATGGGTGGTTTCCCAGACTCAGCCACAGGTGCCACTTAACTTTACTGCTAGGGCAACAGAAAGCACTGGTGAGCCCCACAAGGACATTTTGACCCCTGGAACCTGGTGCTGATACTGTCTGGTGATTCTAGAGAGAAAGCTGCCTTAGCAACAGCCCAAACCTTTTTAGCATTCTTGAAATCATTGGTTGCTCAACGGCAGAAAAATAAACCTATTTGGCTCCTTTACCAATAGAAAGAAGAAAACTAAATTTGCATTTCCTAACCTATATATCAGCAGGCTACACAGAGATGCAATATTCTCTCCCTCCCTCACCCCCCCCCAATCTAAGCAATTTAGCTGCAAATCTCTGCCACCCAACTTGCTAAAAGAGCACTCACCATTTTTCACTCTCCGCGCTTACTAAAAATCTGAAATAATCATGGCAATTAGAGATAATTACAGTTATTTTGAAATAGGAATTTGAGTTGGATTCCGACTCGGCATCCAAGAGAGAGAGAAAGGAGAGGGGGGAAAAGAAAAGGAAGGGGGAAGAAAACCTGAGGAGTGCTGCCCCATTTATCATGCAAACCACTCACTCCTTTAGTTGATGATTTGCCAGATCTTTCTGTTTAAGGATTCTCTGTATAAATTACCGGATGAGAGACAAGTGCAGCAGAAGCTGGCTGCCTGCTGTTGCTTAGCATAGCATGCGGGTTAGTTCTGCAAAAAAGGAAAAAGGCAAAAGCTTGGATTAAAAAATGCAGAGTCATAGAATGGTGCTTGCCACCTCTCTCGCAGCTGCATGCACCTTGTATTAATGTGTTATTTACTAAAGGAAGAGCGCTGCCATATGCTTGCCTTTCACTAAAGCAATACAAAGGACTGTATGCAATCAGCACACAAACACAAAAATATTGAAAGCCTGGGCAAGAGTACCCAAAAAGACTGTGGGCGCTGTCTTAAATGTGTGCACATCACAAACCTATTGTTGGAAGATTGGGTGCAACTCAGTTTGCAGGAGGAGGTTTTTTGCACGAGTTAAGGCAGATAGAGATAGGGACCTCAAGATTCCCAGACTAAACCCTGCATCTTTAACCTCTTGAGCCAGCCTCAGCCTGGCGAAACCCAGCCAGATGGAGGGGGGGGGGAATAAATAATAATACTATTATTATTATTATGATTAACCTCGCTGTTTCTCCCATGTTAGACAGATGTTCTCATATTGTGCTCCGCTTACAAGCTGCACCTCCTTCTCATACTTCTCTCTGCCTTGTTCTTCTCTAGACTAGAGCATAGCTGTCAACTTTCAGATTTGAAAATAAGGGATCAGCAGCCTCACCTGTCCTGGGGATATCTAACAATCCGGGATAGCAGCGGGAAACAGTGCTGGAATAAGGGAATTTCCCGCAAAAAAAGGGAAGGTTGACAGCTATGGACTAGAGCCAAAACACTTTCCTACAGTACGTATTTCCTGCAATAAACACAGTGCCAGATTTACTGAGGTGTGAGTGGTTCCCACGAATTGGGTGCCAAGCCGATGGGTACAAAATTGAGAAGCTCCATAATTGAGAAGATCCATTTGGGGGCACCAAATTTTGGGCACACTCAGGGCACCATATTATGAAGGATTCCCAAAGTCCGTGCCTGATAAGCAACTTTTTTTATTTTCTTGCCTACAATCACCTGTGTTGTGTGATTGCAACAGGTAAAGTCTGCTTTCAAACGGAGATTCACTAGTTTAAACGCTGGTCACTCTGCACACAGGTTTCTATAGGTAATAGGCTCTGTTATCCTATTGCATATGGAGATCCATGTTGGCCTTAGCACTCTTTTCCCAAGCCAGGCTTTGGAGCATTTGCAATCTGGATCCTGGCAAGGGGTAGAATTCTATTGCACTGTCATTAACCAATGGCAAGGGCAGGGGAAATGTGGCACAGTCCAGACATTAAGACTACAACTCCCATCATCCTTAACCCTTGGCCATGCTGATAAGGGTTGAACTCCAACAACATGTCGAGGGCCGCAGGTTCCTGATCCCTGAGTGATGAGATCATAGAATCATAGAGTTGGTAGTGACCACGAAGACCATTTACTCTAACCCCCTGCAATGCAGGACTCTTTTGCCCAACGTGGGGCTCAAACCCACAGCCCTGAGATTAGGAGTCTCATGCTCTACCAACTGAGCTACCGAGGATGGTTGCTTTTTCATACAAAGAAGAAGAAGAAACACCTCCAAACGTATCTCATGAAAGCCTTTAATTAAGGTAAATTGGCTTGTCAGGAGGAGGAAGAGGAAAACAGTTCCTCTCCATTTTTGTTTTTTTGCTGTAATTGACTGGTAATATTGTTTGCTGGATTTTGTAATAACTCATCTGGTTGGCATAATAATAAGGCCCTCACATGCACACGTCTAAAACACTGCAGTTGCTATATTTAACGTTCTTACCACAGTCCCTACTTGCTTATAATAAGGAAATCTGGTAGTTAAGAGCAGAAGAATTTCCTCCCTGAGTCAGACTTTGGTCCATCTCATTCAGCATCCTGTTTCCAAAATACCGTATTTTTTGCTCTATAAGACTCACTTTTCCCCTCCTAAAAAGTAAGGGGAAATGTGTGTGCATCTTATGGAGCGAATGCAGGCTGCGCAGCTATCCCAGAAGCCAGAACAGCAAGAGGGATTGCTGCTTTCACTGCATAGCAATCCCTCTTGCTGTTCTGGCTTCTGAGATTCAGAATTTTTTTTCTTCTTGTTTTCCTCCTCCAAAAACTAGGTGCGTCTTGTGGTCTGTTGCGTCTTATAGAGCGAAAAATACGGTGGGTTTCCTCCTGGTGGAATAATAGCCTAGAGACCCCATACATCCTCCAAGGAGGGACACTTGCCTTCCCCTGGAGAATCATTCAGAGCGCGATAAGAGTCTTCTGGATCAGGCCAATGACCCATCTAGTCCAACCAGGTATCCCTACAGTGGCCAACCAGATGATTATGGGAAGCCCCAAAGCAACAGTATTCTCCCAACTTGTAATTCCCAGCAACTCATATTCAGAAGTCTCATCGCCTCCGCCCACCACTGGGTCCCAGGTCCGGACAGATGAGCCCTGTCTCACAGCCACAACATGCACTTGAAAAAGCACTATTACCAATCGTTTGTTAAGGGCTGTGGCATCAGAGGGTTGCAGTTCACAGCACCCTTAACGAACTGTGGCTCTTCTCCCTTACCCAGTCACAATGGGCAACAGTCGTCGCCGTCAAACTGACATTTCTAAGATGTCTGCAGGAGTCTCTCTCTGTGTGTGTGCCCACATCACTGAAAGCTCTGCTCTCCCTGCTGAACGCTGCACTCCTTTGCTCTGCAGGAACCTGCCCTCCCCTGATTTAAAGAGCCAAGAGGATGCTCGTTCTTTGGGTCTAAAAATAGACAGGGAAAACATAATTGCCCTATTGTATACTATTGACAGATCAAAACCAGCCCTCCCCTTTCAGCTGGTGGTTTGTGCAACCATTTAGAACAGGAGTAGGCAAACTAAGGGCCGGGGGCCAGATCCAGCCCAATCGCCTTCTCAATCCGGCCCGCGGACGGTCCGGGAATCAGCATGTTTTTACATGAGTAGAATGTGTCCTTTTATTTAAAATGCATCTCTGGGTTATTTGTGGGGCACAGGAATTCGTTCATATTTTTTTTTCAAAATATAGTCCGGCCCCCACAAGGTCTGAGGGACAGGGGACTGGCCCTCTGCTGAAAAAGTTTGCTGACCCCTGATTTAGAAGCACATGCAGACTCCGGAAACATAAAGCATCCTCCACATGCTCGGATAAATAAATTTTGAGGAAGGAGCCCCACCTTAGAGGGTCGGTGTAGCATGCTAGTTGAAAGACTAGGCTGCCAATCAGAGAGCACATCTACACCTTACATGCAAAGAAATAGTGGGGAACCTTTGGTCCTCCAGGTGTTGCCAAACTACAACTCCCAACAGCCTCAGCAAGCAAGGCCAGTGGCCAGGGAAGTTGGGACTTGCAGTTCAGAAGCACCTGGAGGGCTCAAGGTTCCTGGCACCTCTTATGCCACTCTAACAGTCCTGGCTTTCACCACCAAAGTATCCTGGGAACTGTAGTTGGTTAAGGGTGCTGAGATTGGGAGCTCTGTGACAAACTAACTATACAGTTCCCAGGATTCCGTTGGGGAAGTTGTGACTGTTAAAGTGATATAAGAGTGTTTTAAATATACAGAGTTGTATGCAGCAAAATTTTATGCAGTGTAGAGTCATTGAAATTAATGGACCCGGGTGATATCACTGGGGCTTGGCCCTACAACATCACCAGTAGGGCTTGCCCCTATGTCTCAGGTTTGTGCCCTAAAATCTTAAGCTCTGGGATGCTCTTTACCTGGCAACCCTACTCATTAAATAATATGAGATAGCATTAATCTGGTTTCTATTAATATTGGGTCTGATGTAATGTTAACACTGGGAATCTTTTAAAGCACTTTGTGGTTTTGCTTCATTTTCCTCTCTTTTTTTCTATAATGCTTTCGTAAACTCCATTATACAGCTACCCCTTTTTTCCACCTGTATCATTATACACTGTTTTTGACTATTCTGGATGTGTCTTAGAGACTAGAGTTAAAATTCCTTCTCCTTTTAGCAGTGCATATTCATTTGGTCAAGAACGCAGAAGGCTGCTGGGTACAATTCTACACGCCCCCCCCCCATGTTGCATTGATGCCACATAGGTGGTGGCAAATGCAGCATGCATTTCAGGCACGCAACTCCCACCCCACAACCCCAAAGAATCCTGGGAATTGTCATTCGCTAAGGATTCTGGGAACTGCAACTCTAGAGGGGATAAACTGCAAATCCCAGGATGCTTTGAGGAAAGTCATGTGCTTTGAATGTGGGTGGCAGTCTTGTTATTTGGCAACGTTCTATTTTCTGCTTGTATCATTTATCTGCTTCAGTAGAGGAACTCATTCCGTTATTGATTTAATCTTGCACTGGTTGATGCAAACTTCCAAAATATTAGCAGAAATTTCTTTTGGGAGGTGGGGAGGCCTAGCCCAAAGGCAGAGGAGGTGCTTGGCATACAGAAGGGCCCAGGATCAATCCCTAGCATCTCTCGTATTAAAGCGGGCCTGAGGAAGCTTTGGTCTTCCAGATGTTGCTGAACTACAACTCCCATCGTCCCCCAGCCACTGGCTATGCTTGCTGGGCCTGGTGGCAGCTGTCATTCAACAACGTCTGGGGACCAAAGGTTCCCCACACCTGTGTTGAAAGGATTTGGTAATAGATCAACTGTGAGGAGCCTTTGGCCCTTCTCCTGTTGGCAGACTCCAACTCCCATCAACCACACCAGGATGACCATGGAAGATAGGACTTGTAGTTCAGCAGTGTTTGGAGGGCACTGTGTGTTTCCTCACACCTGATGTAGAAGGCGATGGCAAAGACTCCTCCCTACTCCAGACTCTTGAGGGCCACCAGCAGAGTTGGCAATGCTGGACTAGAGGGATAAATAGCCTCACTTGGTAGTACAGGACAACTCTCTGTGCAGCTGAGAGGCTAGTTCTTTACATGCAGGGAATATTGTTATTTGGAGGAGGATTCAGCGTCGTGACCTAAAGTGGCACAGGCCAGGCACAGGTTAACTGACAACTCACTGGGCATCATCCAGGTGTGCTCTCCGTGTCGTTGTGCCTGATTATCCCATGCTGTGTCCAACTCACTGTTATTTAATATTTAGCAATAACATATTAACATTGTTATTAGCAGTAATAGTACACTTTCCAATTCACAGAATCATATGCCCATTGAATTGCAGAGTTGGAAGGGATCCCAAGGATCATTTAGTCCAAACCCCTGCAATGTAGGAATCATAGCTAAGGAATTCCCGACAGCTGACCCCTCAATCCCTGTTTTAAAATCTCCAATGAAGGAGAGTAGAGTCCACCACTTTCCAAGGCAGTTCCTCCCACTGTTGAACGGCGCTTACCATCAGAAAGTTCTTCCTAATGTTTTGTCGGAATCTCCATTCTCACCATTTGAATCCATTGGTTTCCTCCATCATCCATGTGACAGCCCTCCAGATATTTGAAGATACCCGATTCAGCTAAAGTATTTTCATTGTTACTGCCTTTGTATCTCACCATTCCTACACGGCGCTCAAGCAAGTATACATGTCTCTCCTCCCCATTTTTATTATTCTTAAATTTTTTTATTTACTAAATTTGTATACCACCCTTCACCTGAAGAACACAGGGGGTTCACCATGTAGAAATGCAAAACGTGAACTAAACCACCTCAAAACAAGCAGGGAAGGTAGTAGATCTTTCTGATTCAGCTGCAGCCAATGTATTCCAGGCTTTTTGACTTCTGCAAATCCTTTCTGCACCAGCTCAGTGGCCAAGGATTGTGGGGTGCTTGGCAAGGAACACCTGCTCAGTATTTGTGGCAGGCTGCCCTAACCTTTACCTGCCCCGTCCCCATAAAATGACATATGTCAGTTTCAAAACAGCAGTCCAACACTCCCCTACAGCCACACATATTGGTAGGAGTTTCAGGCAAGCTGCCTCCTGGGGGGAATCTATTCGATTATTGATCGACCACCGTTACTGAGGAACAGACTTTGAGCAAACGAAAAAGGCCTGTCTGCTGGATAATGCCCAAAGGCCCAGCCTCCTCTTCACTCACAGTGACCAATCAGATGCCTCAACGAGAGACTCGCAAGCGGCACCTGAGCTCTTCCCACCTGAGACTGCCTTACCCATTGTGGCTAGTAGCCACCTACGGCCCTTGCCTCCAATTGGAGTGTTTAAGTAGTCCCAGGGTGTTGTGGACTCAACTTGCCTCATTATCATTGCAGACTCTCCATATCAAACAAAATACTTCAAAAATCAATGCTGAGTTTCATATGGAAAGCAGACTCCAGAACGCCTGATTTCCCCCCCTTAAATAAAAAACCTTCATATTTTAGCCTGGTTGCATAACCCTGAATGATGGTATGTAAGAAGCAACCTTTTGGTGCAACAGTTTGGGTACTTCCCCCCCCCCCCTCTATAATTTGCAGGGTCCTCTTTGTATTAGAACTGCTGAGGCCTATTACACTCCTCATTTAAATTTTTATTTGATTTGTGCCCTTTGGGGGTAAAAGGGAAGGTGAACTACCTTTGATTTTATTGCTTGGCTGAAACACATTAAAAAGTTCTACCACACACAGACCCCAAATTCTGCAGCCTGAAAAAAATTGAATTCTGAAGCAGGTGTTGTGTAAATCTGCATGTAATTGCATATCACACTTCAAACAGCCTCTCCTCATGTTGGTCAAAAGAATTATTAAAAAACTGAATGCTTTTCCAACCTGTAATTCTCTACCTGAAGTGTGAATGAAAACCATCTAGAACCCATTTAGCTTCCTAAATGCCACTGCATCCAGGGGTCTCTACAGCATCTCCTCTTCCCATTGAGATGTGCCTTCTTTTGTAGAAGCATTTAGGAGGGGAAGGGAACCCAGCCACAAACTTGCTTTAATATAGTTTATTCCGAATATTTCTATTGCCACAATGAGGACTAGTTTTGCTAACACCAGGTGCAGTATCAAGCCATCTCACCCTAAGATATCCCAGTCAGAAGAAAAGCACTTTTATCCTTAAATGACTTCTCTGCTGCCTTTGAGGAACAGGTTCTGAACTTGTGCAAATGGTCAACAACAGTGCTCCTCTAGAAGCACACAGGGGTTTCGGAAGGCTGAGATCTCCCTCAGGAGACAGTGTTGGGTAGTGGTTAAGAGTGCTGGAGGCCAGGGCTCAAATCCCTGCCGAGCCGTGAAACTCACTGGGTGACCTTGGGCCACTCGCAAAACCCCCCCCCCAGCCTTACCTGCTCCACAGGGTTGTTGTGAGAATAAAATGGGGAGGGAGAGAACCATTTATACCACCTTGAGTTCCTTGGAGGAAAGGTGGGATGTAACTGAGTTATAAATACCCCGCCCCTCAAAAGTAACTCAACTTGCACTCTGCATAGAAATTAGACAGTGTTGACCATGTACACACTCTAAGTTAAGAACATATCTTAGGTACAGGTAACCATTAGGTCCAGTCGTGACCAACTTGGGGTTGCGGCGCTCATCTCGCTTTATTGGCCGAGGGAGCCGGCGTACAGCTTCTGGGTCATGTGGCCAGCATGACAAAGCCGCTTCTGGTGAACCAGAGCAGCACACAGAAATGCCGTTTACCTTCCTGCCAGAGTGGTACCTATTTATCTACTTGCACTTTGATGTGCTTTCGAACTGCTAGGTTGGCAGGAGCTGGACCGAGCACACCCTGTCGTGGGGATTTGAACTGCTGACCTTCTGATCGCCAACTCCTAGGTTCTGTGCTTTAACCCACAGCGCCACCCACGTCCCTTAAGAACATCTTTCACCCCCAAATCCTGGGAACTGTAGTTTACCCCCTACAATTCCTAACACACTTAACTACAGCTCCCAGGATTCACTTTAAATGCCTGGTGTGTATGCAGTCTACATGTCTGAATATCTATCTCCCCCACAGCCCCCTTTTACCCTTGGAGAGCACCAGGGTAAGGTGCAAAACGCATCCCACAATCCCTTGCACTCTAGCCTCTCATCAGCCTCAAGTATTAAAACAAACAAACAGGACACTGTTCTTAAATGTGCCAATTCCTGCTCTCTTGTGTGTGTTTTGATGTTTTTGAAAAAGAAATGTTTCATTTCAAGCAACTGCACTTAGGAAGGAAACTTTTTTTTTTTTTTTTTTTTTTTGCACTCTATGAAGTATCAATATATTCCCAAATTAAGACTCATGCAGGCTGGGACAGTGGGAAACTTCCTTTTCTGGAGAGCGAATTTTCTGTGTGAGCATCACCATTGAAGCACCTCACTTTAACCCAAGGCAGTTCCTCTTCTGTCCCCTGACATCTTTAGATGGGAGACACAAGTTATCATCAAATTCAAGAGCTACATCCACCTCCTGTGGTGTGTGTTTTTTGGGAGGAAAGGGGCGTTAACAAGCTAGTTCTAAGAAAACTCTGCATGATACTTTTAGGCATACCTTGGATTATCGCACAGACACCACAAACGTGTTTTTCAGAGACAGTCTGGGTCACCCTTGTTTATTTTTTCACAGCCAAAAGGGAGAAAAAGTTATTGACATGCTTTCCTTCCCGCCAAATCCCAGGTTATACAAGCACAGATGAATCCCCATCTCCTTATGATCTAAGCTCTGGAGTTCCAACTCCTTAGGTGATTTTTGAGGAGTGGGGAGGTCGGAGTGGTTCCTTCCCCATCTAATTTGTAGACTTCTTAACTGCAAAAGCAACTAGATGTTTCAGCTAAAGCACTTCCAAGGAATGATCTTGCAAAAGAAAAACAGAGAAGGGCCCCTGGAGCAACTGGACACCTTTGCTATAGAACTGAAACCATACAATCTGCTTCTCAAAGCACAGCTAACTGTTGAGAAGGTGGGGTGAGGGAGACACAAAACGATCAGGAAAGGGCTTCTTCTGTACATCAGCCGACCATGTTGGGCGTTATGTGGAGATTGTGTGTCTCCAAGTAAAAGCAGAGGCAGACTACAAGCACAGCCAACACGGAGCCACCGATTTGGAACAGGATCTTCCCACACAAACAAGTGACTGGAAGCGAGGTGGCAAATAAGGCAAGGCTGACTCAAACTGGGATGAGGAGAGGCCTGGTCACAGTTTTCTTGCATCATGAAGACACATGGCTGGGCCACGTGCCCAGCCAATACTCCAGCACTAAAATATGAGGCAGCTCCCTTTGAAATGGCTTTCTGGGGGTGGGTGGGGGTGCAATAATGTATTTCGGACCAGGACAAACCACTTCGAAAATATGGCACTTAAAATTCCATTTTACAGCTAAATACCAGCTGTCACCCATTTTTACTGTCAAATATTAGGCATGTTTGAGAGACGGTTTTGGATCAAGAAGAAACAAAGACGACCACCTTTTTCCCCCTTTTACAGCCAAGGCAACTTAAAAAGGAGAACAATGCACTCTTTGGGGACAGAAAAAGCTGGCTGGAATTATTATTTTTTTAAAGAAACAAAACAAAACATTGAGTACCTCATTTGAAGCCAGATTCTGACCCTTAATTTCCACCTTTTTGGGGGTCTGCTTACAGCCAGCTTCTGAACCTTTCAAAAGGAATTTAAAAACCAAAGGATTTCTTTAATGGAATTTTAGAGATTCTCTTTTTATTTCATTTCTCCTTCCCGCTTAAAGGCCATTTGTTGAAGCATTTTTAATGTTTTTTTTTTTTACAGTTCTCCTAGTGCAAAAGAAAATGAAAAAGAAAAAGAAAAAGAGCAGAAACCGAAAACAAGGAAGATGAAAAAGATGCTGCTGCCTTACTTCTCCCAGGCAACCAAAAACAAAAACAAAACGAACAGAATTTTAGGTGGTGTTTTTACTGCAACATATACACATTAAATATAGTTTACAGTCCATGCAGCGGCGCAACCATGGTTGAAGGGTTCCTGGGCCCCCGCCTTCAGTGCACTACAGTCCATGTTCCTCGCCCGCCGTCATCGCGCCCCCCCCTCCACTGCCGTCTGCCTGCCTCCTAGCCCGACTTGAAGAGGAGAATTGCAACCTGGCCCAAATAGAAATAAATGAAATGCTTCGTCTCGTGCGTTACGTAGCTGCCGAAATTCCTGCCCACGATGCAATGCCAAGTGGGGTTGTATTTCTTGTCAAATTCCTGAATGGGGAGGGGGAGAGGGGAGAGAGAAGGGGGGGGAGAGAGAAGAGAGAGGACGTTATTGAAATGCAACAGCATCAAAAGGAGGCAGATCTGTGCCCCAAGGAGATTACAATCTGAACATCTGATACAGGAATTGGGAAGTGTGTTTCGGAGTCAAGAGGCCCTCAACCAGAGCCTGTCTTGGCCAAGCCCTGGCGCTAGGCCCATCCTCACACACCCTTGCTCCTGGGCAACCCCTGCATTGTTTCCTTCAGCTGTGGGGGGAGAAGATGGTAGTTTCTGCAGTAGGATCAATATAGTTCTGGAGCCTAACCCACCCGGGGAGACCAGCTTGAGACATCATGATAGCCCTAACAGCTACATTGAAGAGGTGGCTCCCATAATGCTTTGCAGCGTTGCGCAGAACAGTTAGGCAACTCATCCCCAAGCGGCACATGGCTTTGTCAGTCAGTATCTTCTAAAAATATAGCACCAGCCACAGAAGGTCGCAGGTTCAATCCCCAAGTAGGGTTGGGGTAGATTCCCTGTACAAAACCCCACTGCCATTCAGTGTAGACAATACTGAGTTAGATGGACCAATGGGTCAGTATAAGGTCGCTTCCAATCAGAGCCGAAAGCCATGGGGGCAGGACTTTGGAGACCAGGGTTCAAATCCCCACTCAGCCATGAAGCTCAGTGGGTGACCTTGGGCCAGTCACCGACTCTCAGCCAAACCTGCCTCAATGGGCTGTTGTGGGGATTATATGAGGAAGGTGAAAACCACGTACGCCATCTTGAGTTCCTTGGAGAAATAGGTGGGATATAAATGCGATGAACAAAGCCTTTCGGTTATAATTAATTTCATGGAATTGCAGAGTTAGAAGGGACCGAAAGGGCCATCTAGTTCAACCCCCTGCGATGCGCGATGCAGGAATATTGAGTGCAGAGTAGCAGTAACTCTTCCCAAAAACTGATTCCCAAAAACTGGCATTGAGAGGCCTCCTTCCTCTGACAGTGGAGAGAGATACTCTCTAGACCAGAACATTTATATCAAGGCAGAAGCAGTGAAAAGTGTCACAGGCCTCCTGAATGCCTATTTTTAAAGGCAAGTTTCCCCCTGCTCACGGGAGACATTGCAGTGCCGTTTTATTATTTACCATTTTACTGTATTTTCTTATCCATGGATTTTGTTTCCACTGGTTTCTGTGTATTTCTGGCTAGTGGTGGGGCGGGGAGATGAACTTACTGGTGTTTTATGCGAATTGCCGACCGATTCTGCATATTAAGCCATATATAAATATTATTAATACTGTACGCTGAAATAAAAAGGGTGCCTTGACTTTTGCCACACCCTTCCCTGGCTGTTCTGTGACAGGCAGGCAGCCAAGCCAGCCACATGGAGTCCATTAGCACATGTACCCAGTCAAGGGCTTTATTTTAAAGAGGTCTTGCAAGCTCTTAATCTCCGGGTCATGGGTTTGAGCCCCACATTGGGAAAAAGTTTCCTGCATTGCGGGGGTTGAATCAGATTACCCTCGTGGTCCCTTCAAACTCTACAATCCTATGATTCTAAGATGTGTTGGACATTGTTTCCCAGCAGTGAGGTAGCCAAGAAATAAAGGGGGGGGGGTGTTTACTGGTTTGTTTCCGTTCTTATTTTTATTATGTATTTTGTGTTTTTTACATTGCAATTTTATGTTGTGAACCGCCCTGAGATCTACAGGTAAAGGGCAGCCTACGAATTTAATTAAGTAATTGTAATAATAAATAATTTGGAAGCAAATGAAAATGGGATTATACAAATCCATCAAGGATAGCAGCCGACAGCCGTGCTTTATCAATTCAATTCCTTCTAAAACACGCAGGGTAAAAGTTGGTAACACACAATAAGCTCTGTAAGTACACAATATGTTTTGTCTTATTCTTACTGGATCAGATTGTTACTATTAATGTTTGATGTTTTATTATTTTTATATGTGTTGGAAGCCGCCCAGAGTGGCTGGGGCAACCCAGCCAGATGGGCGGAGTATAAATAAAAAAATAGTATGATTTATTTTTACAGTGGTACCTTGGTTTAAGAACGGCCCTGTTTACAAACTATTTGATTTACGGAGTCTGCAAAACCGGAAGCAGTGTCCTGGTTTGTGAACTTTACCTCGGTCTAAGAAAAGAAGCTGAACGGTGGAAGGGCACCGGCGGCGGGAGGCCTCATTAGGGAAAGTGCGCCTCGGTTTAAGAACGGTTTCAGTTTAAGAACGGACTTCTGGAACGGATTAAGTTCGTAAACCGAGGTACCACTGTATTTATTATTCTACTGCATTTGAATCCTACCTTCGCTCCAAAGAGCTCAAGGTGGCAGATGTTTCTCCCCCTCCTCATTCAGTCCCCACAACAGCCAATTGACGTAGGTTCGGTTGAGAGAGGCAGTAACTGGCGCAATAAGCTTCAAGACCAAGTGGGTATCCGAACCTACATTGCACTGGTTCAGAACTTGCCAGCTGCCAAGTAAGGGGTTGGCTAAGAAGAACAGGAATGGAGGGCAGGTGAGCACATGCCCCAGTCACTTCCTCAGAGATTCTGTCTTGCCATGGCAGAATGCGACTGATGAAACCCTGAGATGACCCAATCCATAATAAATAATAATACATTTTTATTTATATCCCACCCTCCCCAGCCGAAGCCGGGCTCAGAGCGGCTAACAACAATAAAATAATACAACATTCTAAAATCATTTCGTTATAAACTTAATTCAAATCAAATTGATGGCAACCATTGGGCTAGAGTTCTGTGAAGATTGCCAAAGGAGGGAGTCAGGCTGTGCCTTGGCCAAAGGCCTGGTGGAACAGCTCTGTCTTGCAGTCCCTGCGGAAATATGTCAAGTCCCGCAGGGCCCTAGTCTCTTGTGGCAGAGCATTCCACCAGATCGGAGCCACAGCCGAAAAAGCCCTGGCTCTGGTTGAGGCCAGCCTAACCTCTCTGTGACCCAGGACCTCCAAGGTGTTTTTGTTTGAAGACCATAAGTTCCTCTGTGGGACATACCAGGAGAAGCGGTCCTGTAGGTACGAGGGTCCTAAGCCGTATAGGGCTTTAAAGGTTAAAACCAGCACCTTAAACCTTAAACCAAGGCTCTTTTTCCTCTCTCCCAAGTGCGGGCGCCACAATACCTTTTTGATGTATGCCGCTATGTCCTTTTCTATGTTGTACTTCTCCATGGCCTGAGTGGCGCAATCGACAGCATCTTGCTGCATGTCCTCGGACATGTCCGCATTCTTGATCACTGCCTTTCTGTCAGACATGATGGACCTGCCGGGAGGAAGCCAGAGAGGAAGGTCAAGTCACGCTGCAGACCACCACAGGTCTGCCACGGCGCCACCCCTTGGAATGGCGGCTTGCAAGGAGGCAGGGCTGGGTTGAGGGGCAGACTGAAGCTGTGCTGCGTCCAATCCGACGGATGAGCCGCCACGGCTGCTTCTCTACCAGCTTTCAAAACAGGTTCACACATGGGGCTAGTCCACAAGAAAAGCACACCTTGCACTGTAGAAGCTGTGGGATGGTTTGTTTGCTTGGCCAGCAGCCGTTTATTCTGGCACCCTCCCTCCATCTATTTCAGTCCAACCTGATTGAGAAAAATGCGAGTTTTTAAGCAAGTGATCCTCCCTTTGTGACTGGGGAAGGGGGCAGTTTGGCGTGTCACATTTTGTGCAGGCCTGATCTATCAGCACTGGGCTTCCACACAAATGCACTCTCAATGCACGGACTGAACACTGCAAACACAGCTCCACAGCTTTCACTTCCAATGACAGTGGTAGATGCTAGAGTTCATAGAATCATAGAATCATAGAGTTGGAATAGACCACAAGGGCCATCGAGTCCAACCCCCTGCCAAGCAGGAAACACCATCAGAGCACTCCTGACATATGGTTGTCAAGCCTCTGCTTAAAGACCTCCAAAGAAGGAGACTCCACCACACTCCTTGGCAGCAAATTCCACATTCTTGGAGAAATCCTCTATTGCTCACTCTATAGCAAGGATAGGGTACCTGGTGTTGCCAAGACTACAACTCCCATCAGCCCCAACTAGCATGGCCAGTGGTCAGGGATGGTTGTAGTCCAGCAATATCTGGAGGGCTGCAGACACCTTAACTCCTGATCTGATTAAGTCAGGCTGTTGCTTGCAAAACTGCTATTTCTACCTAGCCAGCAAACCTACAACAACGGAGTCAGACCTGTACCACCTTATGTTGAACCCACATGCTCTGTAATTGCCAGACCAGCAAGATTTTAGGCCAAGAGAAAGGGGCCTCAGCTCATTGGCAGAGCATCTGCTTTTCATACAGAAGGTCTCGGGTCCAATCGCTGGCCTCTCCAGGTGGGACTTGGAAATATTTCCTGCCCCAAACCCTGGAGAGTCGCTGCCAGTCAGTTTTGACCAGGCACCCCCAAACTCGGCCCTCCAGATGTTTTTGGACTACAACTCCCATCATCCCTAGCTAACAGGACCAGTGGTCAGGGATGATGGGAATTGTAGTCCCAAAACATCTGGGGGGCCGAGTTTGGGGGTGCCTGGTTTTTAGACAATAGTGAACAAGACAGGACCAATGCTTTGACTCACTATTAAGGCTGATTCCTGTGGGCCTAAGATGCTTTTGAATAGGGCCTCAGAATCGGGCCCAGTGCACCTGATCAGCAGACGTCAAGTTGTAAAGCTGTTTCAGGTGGCAAGGAAGGCCTAGCATGCCCGAAACATGCCCAGAGGGGGTGAATAAGCTGTTCCCTTCTATCAGACACTTCTAGAGAGCTAGGTCCCAACGGGACTGTACATTTAAAACAGTATCCTACCACCTTAAACAGTTGTGGCTCCCCCCACCCCCAAAAAATCCCTATTCTCCTCCCAGAGCTAGAATTCCCAGAATCCCTTGGGAAGAATGACTGGGAACTGCAGCTCTGTGAGGGAGACTCTTCACAACTCCCGGGACCCTTAAAGCAACAGTTCCCAGGATTCTTTGGGGGAAGCTGCAACTGTTTAAAGTGGTATGATACTGCTTTAAATGTATAGTGCAGACGGGACTTTAGTGCAATCAAGATCTGGCTTTACTGGGTAGGAGGAAAAGGAAAACCAGAAGACAACAGTCCACTGGCAGCCTCAGATGCAACGGTTCAGCAAGCCCCTGTTCTGCATCTTCTTTGAAGCGGACACCACAGCTGAAATCCTTGACGTTTTAATGCAGATTTGCACTGCCACACTGGGCCTCTTTTATAAAAATAGAAAGAGTTCCCCAACCTGATGTCCTCTAGATGTCACTGGGACTCCCCAACTCCCACCAGCCAGGATGGCAGATAGCCTGGGGTGGCAGGCAGTATGGTGCAGTGGTTAAAGAGTGTTCAAACAGAACCTGGGAGACCAGGACGTTCAAATCCTCACCCAGTCAAGCAACTCACTAGGTGACCTTGGGCCATCAGCCTAAACTACCTCCAAGGTCGTTGAAAGGATAAAATGGGGAGGGGGAGAACTACACACACCTCCTTGAGGGTGCGACTTTGGGGAACTTGGTGAAGGATCTAACCTCTGCAGGTGGGACTACCATATGCTGCCAGTTCCCACCCTCCCTGACCAATTCTGGCCATACTGGTTGGGGATAATTGAGAGGGCCTCAGATTCCCCATCCTGGCCTCCTTCAAACAGGCAGATTCAACCCCTTTCTTACCTACCAGCATACTGTTAAAACTGAATGTGTGAACACCATTTATATATCCAAAACATGTAACTGGGACAAAAATCTCCACTTGGAAGGCTCTTTGAAAGAGGAAGAGGGACCAAAGATAACGGATTGCACCCGTATGATACACAACAAGATGGAATCCCTAAGGGGACTCCATCCTAAAGGTCCAATTCCTGCTCTGTGCAGAACAGACCTCCTTTTCAAACAGTCTCTGCAAGAGACACTCTCTCCTTCAGAGCACAGTGATCAGCTGAGTATACAAGGGGTGAGACAGTTTTTAAGGCATCCTGATCCCAAGGCCTATAGGGCTGTGTGCATATAGAGCACCTTGAACTCTGCTTGGTACTGTTCTGAAGACAACAAATCAGAACTATGCCATCTCTTCCCTTCATCTCTCTCTCTCTCTCATATCAAACCCCCCCTCCTCCATTACTCCACTATCACTGAGCTATAAGTACATGTAACTGAAATGAATATAGACTTTTCCATTTCTGGCTCTCACCTCCATTTCCGTCTCTTATGGGCAATGCTAGATTTGTAAGCTCCTCAAGGCCACAACTGCCCACCCATGTCATGAGTTAAATCCTGCACTGGCTGCGCACCGCGTTCTCAGCAGGGAACAGGCATGGGCAGACAAAGCAAACAGGATTTAACTTCCTGCTCACCAGCAGAGTTAAATCCTGCTCAGTTCTTCAGGATTCCATGCCAACTTCTTCCCGGTTCAAGGAGTTTGCATGGAACCCCCTGCTAAAGTGAAGGGACCTCTGGTTCTAGCAGCTCCTTGCAAGCTGCTTCGAAACCCCAGCTTCAAAGAACCTTGTACCTGACGCCAGGTAATGGGCAGGCTGGCAACTCTGCCCGCCTGTCAAACTTGGCCTGCAAGGCTGATCCCAAAAGAATCTGGCCCAGGGAGCCAAAAGGTTCCCCACCCATTGTAGACCACACCCCACACTGGCACAGCATAAACAGGACCCTTAACCCTCCCCACCCAACATTCAAAGGCTGAAGGTCAGCATTTTCTTGCAAGCCTCTACCAACAGATCCCAAGAGCTGCAGTTCCCAAAGCTTTCAGTGCCCACACTAATGCATGCAGCCACCACCCACTGAAATAACTTGGCCATACATGAGATTCATAAATGGGAGTTTACATAGCCAATCACCCACAGACTTTCACTGGGGTGGGTGGAGAGTCTCTCTACTCAGCTGCCTTAACCACAAGCAATGCAGAGCCACAAAAGGGTTAAGCCACAGAGGCAAACGCTGCAAGGAAGAAGTGAGGTCGGTCTTTGTGGGCACGTCCACATGACCAATATAATAACCAGGGCTGTGGTTGTGGTTGTTTTATAAAGGCTGCTCAATCACATCACTCACACCCCTTCCCAACTGACATCTTTTAGGAACATTAGAAACCGCCCAACAATTAATTCATGGTTAATTCCCAGGACAGAGAGTAGAAGCCATGACAGTTAAGCCAGGCTTTTAAAACTAAGTTACTAGTCCACATGATTGACACGCTGCCCGCCTGCCAATCCACAGCCTGTCAATTTGTGCCACACAACATGTGCAAGTTTCAATAGCCTCTGTGCCTTGGTCACAGGCAACTAGTTCCACTTAGCATAAGCAAATAGATAGCCGTTTTGGCTGGTAGCCATAGGTAAGTTCTAGCTCTACTGTCAGAGGTAGAACACCAGGTGTGAATGCTAGGTATAGGGGGATTGGGGGGGGACACACCCTGCTTATGGGCTTCCCATTGGTCACTGCGAGAACAGGACACTGACTAGTGGGTCTTTCAGCTGCTCTTCAAAAGCAGGTTTCTGGAAGAGCTTTCACTCTGGTGGAAGCTCACTGCAATCAGGAGATTCCCCAGCAGAAGGACCGTTCCTGGGATTCTCTAATCCACGGCCATTTAGCAAGCAATGAGGGAGCCAGAGTTTACTCAGAGGACACCAATCCAGTCTCCCCTGCCTGCAGGAGGAGTTAAACTCACTTTGCAAATACCAAACCTTATCCACCCAGAATCATAAGCATTTCCCAGACCCCTGCAGTGTTAAGGAGAAATGCCAGAATGGTTGCAGAGTGGAAGACAGGGAGGCTGGTGTTAACAAGAAGCCCTGAGCCTTCCCAGAACCACAGTTTGCAGGAATCTCTTGAACAGAAGTGAGGAACAGCAGCCTGGAATGTGCCCTGGAACTCTGATGCTGCCTCTTGCTTGCATGGATGGAGGACAGGTGTGTGTGCGTGTGTAGAAACCAGCCCTGGTGTACAAACCACAAAGTCAACATTTATATGCTTGGCCCCACCCACTTTTTCTCCAGCCCCACCCACCGCTGCCATGTGGCCCTTGGAAGGTCCTGCAAAAGGGTAAAAAATTCTCCACCCTTTGCTCTCAAAATAGCCATAACTATCAAATTCAAAGATTTGGGAAGGGGGCCCAGCTCAGCAGAAGAGCACCCAGAGCTGGGTGCACACCTGGGCCGCGACATCTCCCATTAGGCGGAGGATCAGGTAGCTGCTGCCAGCCAGAGCAGACAACACTGAGGTCAATGGACGAGCGGTCTTAACCTGGTATAAAGCAGCTCCCTGCATTGGTAGCAGAGATGTGGCTGGGGTAATCAGTCAGCAAGGAGATACTCAAGAAACAAAGGGTGTGAACAGCAAGCTGATTAACTGACCCCACCCCACCCCTGCACACATACACAGTCCTTCTATGAAAGAGCTACTGGGAAAATCTTCAACAGCAGCTTATCCAGCTTCTTACACATTGCACCACCTACCGGCAGCTAAGGCAAGCAAGCCAGCTTCCTTGTAGGCCAACCACTACTAACGGCGACATAAGAACATGTGCTTGAGCTTGCTTTCCCCTCCTCCCTCCCCATTCTTTTTCCTCGTGTGTCATGACTTTTCTGCTGTAAGCCTGAGGGCGGGGGCTGTCTTAATACAGATTTCTGCAAGCTGCTCCATAAAGCCTTTGTGTGTGTTTGTGTGTGTGTGTGTGTGTGTGTGTGTGTGTGTGTGTGCGCATTAAGTCTGGGGTATAACTGCCACAAATGAACAATTACTAAAAAAAAAAGAAGAAGAGGAGGAAGAGTTTTTCCGTCTGGAAGCACTGAGACTGCATGCTGAGAGTGATTCCCGTCTCTTGGCAGGACCTCAAAAGGGACAGAAGGAATAGCTTTGTTGCAGCCGTTTAAATATCGCTATCCAAGAGCGAGGAAGGAACCCGGAACCCGTTACATAATAGCCACGGCCAAGGTTACAATTATCCAAACCTTTGTTATCCCTCCTGCCCAGCAGTTTGAAGACTACCCTGTGCATCCCTCTCTGCCTAAAAAACAACATTATTGCATTTACCACGAAGGAGCTGCTACATTTACTGGAACTGTAACAAAAGGAAGACTCCCACTTTGCACACACAAAAAAAACTTTGAAAGGATATGGGGTTTGCTACAGTCCTAAACCAGCCGCAAGGAACCAGTGGCCCTCCAGATGTTGATGAACTACAACTCCCATCAGCCCCAGCAAGCCTGGCTGATGGGGCGAAGCATGTCAGCAACATCTGCGGGGCCACAGGTTCCCCTCACCTGTCCTAGGCAGAAGAAGAGCCAGCCTGTCATTGCTAATCTGCAAGGCCTCTTGGCACCAATGCAGGAAATTGATTCAACCCAGCAGCCACGTTCTTCGGCTTCCACTTGCTCCCATTTCACAGGTGAGGTAAAGAGAGGCCTTCCCTGCAGGAGGAGCGGAAAGCACACCAATGACTGCAAAAGCACCCTGGAAGTTTAGGGACAGCATCCAAGGCGAGGGCGATGGTGTCCCACCATGCTCTTGGAAACAGAAGCCCAAATGAAAACCAACCCGATTTTGAAAGATCGAGGGGCACCGAGGGAAGCAAAGAGGTTAGCGCCCCCCCTCCACTGGGGTCCCAAAGTGCACACTTCCCCCCAGCAAGTTAATTCGTTTTTGTTTTCTTCCATTGAGGAAGCTGCGTTATATACTGAATCAAACAGCGCAGTCCATATAGCCTACTACTGCACCTGGGACCTGCGCATGGCAATGCTGTCGCTACGCCCTCTCCTCTAAAGGTCCGGCCTGTAAGAAATTCAAAGCACCGTCCTCAGGGGAACACTTGCTGCAGAGCCAGGGATGTTGCCAGAACAGGTTGAAGGGCCAAAGCGTCCCGCCAGCCAGACGTGTCCTGGGGTCACCTGTCTTCCAGCAGCGTATTAGTTCCACTTGAACTCAACACCAAGCTTATCAGTACCCGTCTCGGCTAAGATGAACTTAAAAAAACAACAACACAAAAACCAGGGAAGGCATTTACGAAGTTCCTTCTAAAAGGGTAAGCCAGTCTCTCCGTAAAATATTTACAGCATGAATATGGGGGGTGCAGGAGTAGAACCCCCAAAGGATCTTACATTGGATACATGCATGCAGGCCCCTTGCAACAGCACCGGGGGAAAGGGCTGTGGCTCAGTGGTTAGTGCACCTGCCGTGCATGCAGAAGGTCCCATGTTGAATGCTAAGGTAGAGCTGGGAGAGACATCGGCCAGTCAGTGCAGGCAGCAGTGAGCTAGACCACGCACCCCCAAACTTGGCCCTCCAGATGCTTTGGGACTACAATTCCCATCATCCCTGACCACTGGTGCTGTTAGCTAGGGATTATGGGAGTTGTAGTCCCAAAACATCTGGGGGGGGCGAGTTTGGGGGTGCTAGACAGACCGACTCAGGACAAAGGGAGTCCCTGTGCACCAACTGCCCCCTGCCCTTACTATGGACATCACTTCTAGAACAGTGGGGACAATTCAATCATTTGTGTGGCATGGGCTGGGAGGGGAGAGGAGGGACCCTGGGATTCATTCAAAAGCCCTATCATAAAGGAAGCTGTCTTCTCCTTGGCCAGGACCCCTCCTGCAATGACAGGGAAACTTTGGAGGAGAATGCAACGGGGTGGGCAGCATGGGCGTAGCCAGGGGGGCAACTGCCACCCCCGGATGAAGCAAAGCAATCAAAATACTTAACTGACCAATCACGTCAGTTCTGCCCCCCCCAAACAAACGTCCTGCCCGCCCCCCAACAAAAATCCTGGCTATGCCCATAGTGGGCAGGCACATTATCCCAGGGTGCGTCCCCCAGAATCCTTCCAATATACACCATCCTCATGTCTCAGTGATGGGAGTTTTGCTCCGATCCCCCAACAGCCAAGCCACAAGGAGGACAGTAATTGGAGGACCACAAGCCTGGGTTGCAGAAGGGATGCAGCTCAAAAATAGAGCATGCAGGTTTGATCCCCAGCATCTCTGGGCAGGGCCAGGAAAGGATCTCTGCCTGGATCCCTAGAGATCCACTGCCAGGCGGCGTCAACAATGCTGGACCAATGTCCTGACTCATGTTCACGCATGCATGGGGGTGGGGAAGGTGTGTGTGCCGTTATCACCTGCCCAGCCAAACACAAATGCCATAAAAGGCTTGTTTACAACATCAGCCATTTAAAACCCAGTCCCTTTTACTCTTGCAGGGATAGTGCCAGTCTGAGCAGCCTGGCGGGGTTGGCGGGAGGGCGAAGGAAGCAAGAGAGCGGCGGGTGCCACTCCGAGGTCCTTGGCAGAAAAAGTGGGGTGTAAAAACACAATAGTAAATAAAACGGCACTTGGGAGGGAGAGATTCTCTTTCCTCCGGAGAGCATCCTCCCTTACTATGAGACTGCTGCAATGGGGAGTTTCCCTTTAATACAGCCTCTCTCTTTTTTTTGGGGGGGGGGGGAGAAGCAAGGAGAGGGTGGCTTGTAGAGTAAGCCCCAGAGGCCACACCACACATACAATCTTCCTTGGATCCTGCCCAAGTTCAGCTCCACCTGCAGGTTCCAAAGGTGGCAACAGCCTCCCCAGCTAGAAAAAGGCCTCGGCAATGTTTTTTTCTCCCTCCCTTTTTTTTTCTTAAAGCCTTCCAAGTCCCTACTCTAGAAGGATCCATGCTCAATCCCATGATCTCGGTTCCCTCCATCCCTGACAGGGACGTCACTGGACCTCCAAGCCAAGGGCAGCACCAACAGAATCCCATTGGCTCTGCTGCAACCCTCCTAGGAAGAGCAAAGGCAGCTTTTTAAGTTTGTCCCACCCTTAAAGGCAACCATCACAGACCTGAACCTGTCCTTTGCAAGAGGGGTTTCCCTCCCCCCCCCCAATGGGGATCTAAACAATCCTTCTTCCAGCTCCTATGTCACAAAGGGGCTTCCTAGCAAGGCTTTAGGAATCTTATTTTTTCACCAGCACTCCAAAAAGTCTCCAGGCTTGACCTTGGGGGTTTTTTTCGGGGGTGGGCATAGTATTAATATTTAATTTATCCGATTTTAAAAATCAATATATTTGGGGGGGGGGGAGAGAAAGAACTGGCTACTTGATTCCAGAATGAAATGTTATAATACCAGCGGCATCCCAATCAACACTCACACAACTACTGCAGAGGTGAGCAAGAAAGCCAAGCGGATGGACAGTTTGCACACACATACACACTATATATATATATATTTGGGAGGGTATAGCTCAGAGTTAGCAGAAAGAGGTAGATCCACAGAAACCGCGTCTGCCAAGTTTGGTACAAAGGAAGGTAGATTGTACACTCAATACCCAGCAGCTCTGTCCGCTTTTGGGGGAGAGTGGATTGGGGGGGGGGGGAGCAGCCTGGGTTGCAATCCTATGCACCCTTACCTTTGAATAATTGTGTAAAAAAATATATATATAAGTCCCACTGGGGCTTTCTGAACTCAAGGGGGTTTACTTCCGAGTAGGCATGCATGAGATTGCACTAGGCGCAGGAGCCTAAGGGGCGTGGACTAAAACAGGAAAAAAATGAAAAATAAGGGAGGAAGGAGGGGCGGCCAAAATCAAGCATCCCCATCACTTCCAATGGCCAGAACCCCTCGCTGCTCGCGCAACTATTTAAGCGCCCCCCCCCATCAACCCCTCCGCCCCAAACTCGCCCCATCCAATTCTGCAATGGGGGGAAAAAGCAAATAAAACGAATGAATAAGTCACCCGTTTGCAACCGCTTACCTTCACAGTGTTAGGCAAAGCCTCCGATTATTTATATATATATATATATATTAAAAAATAATAATAATAAATGAGGGCGCGCTCTTTCCCCCCACGGCACGTCGAAAGGCAACGCTGCAAAGGCTTTCTACAGCCTCCCGACGCCCGGGCTCCAATGCGCGTTCCTGCCCCGTTTGCAAAAAGAAAAAAGGGGGGAAAGCACCAGCGAAGCGTCCGATGCTGCTGTCGGCGAAGGTGGTTGGAGCGTCGCTCGCTTACTCAGCGCAGCAGCAGCAGCAGCGCCGGCGCCCTCCGCTCTCTTCCCCCCGCGAGCCTCCTCTGGCTGCCTGCCCTGGCCCCCCCTGGGCTGAAATAGGCGCCCCTCCCCTTGCAGTAGCTCAGCCACGCTGCGCCTCCATTGGCTGCCGCAGAGCCTCGGCCCACAGCGACGTAGCGTTCTCCTCTCGCTGTTCTCTGTCTACATCTTATTTCATCCCATAATGCCACGAGGAAATTGCAGAACCAATTTTTTTGTATGTGTGGGGTGGGGGGGGGGTGGAGAGAGACTAGGGGTGGGGCTGGAGTTTCTGGCTTTTTGTTTGTTATTAAAACAGAGCGTCGATAAATGAGCCAATGAAGAAGCGGGCAGTATTATTATTATTTTCCCTGCTCAGGATCTGGGTCTTCTCTCTCTGCTTCCTTCTTCTTCTTCTTCTGCTCTGCCTCTCTCTCTGTTTCCTGGCAGGGAGCTGCTTGGAACAGCTGCATCGCCAGGCAGAACTGCAACAGGTGCAGCTTTATCTCAGCATCACGGGGGGGGGTGTTTGAAGCTACACCTGTTGCATTGCTGCCTTTCAAAGGAGCGCTGGGATGAGGAAAGGCAGCTGGTGGAGGGAGGGAGATAATTTGCCTGTAGGTAGCAGCCAGATCCTTTGGGTTAGGTAACAGAGGGTACAACGTCCATTTGCTTAGGTGGGGATAAGCCCAATGGAACTCAGAGGGACTTACAGTGGTACCTCGGGTTAAGTACTTAATTCGTTCTGGAGGTCCATTCTTAACCTGAAACTGTTCGTAACCTGAAGCACCACTTTAGCTAATGGGGCCTCCTGCTGCCGCCGCGCCGCCAGAGCCCGATTTCTGTTCTCATCCTGAAGCAAAGTTCTTAACCTGAAGCACTCTTTCTGGGTTAGCAGAGTCTGTAACCCGAAGCATATGTAACCTGAAGCGTATGTAACCCGAGGTACCACTGTACTTCTGATTAGATGCCCATAGAATTGCACTGGAAGTCTCACTGGCTTGGGTGTTATGTGCAAATATTGTTTGAATGGGAGGTGAGGTGGGACTTCCTTGGAGCAGGGAAAAACAGAATGTAACACGCACACCCCATTTATATGGATCTTAAATTGATTGTTTAAGAAAAAAGCTGTGTGTTTTGATTCCACAACGAAAATATCAGGATGTGAAATATTCGTGAAAATTTGTTTTTTTAAAAAGTTAAGTTAGCTATCTTTTGTTTGTTGTGGGGTGGTCCCTGGATGCAGCTCAAAGGTGAGGAACAGCAAAGCTCAAAGGTGAGGAACCTCTTTCCGCCCTGGGGGCTGCATGACCAGAGGTCAAAATGGCATAGACTAGAGGTATAATCTTCACCTTGGTGCAGCTGGCTGCATTCCAGCTATGGAATAGTCCGTGGTTTCCATATGTGCACCCACCTCCCCATAAATGTCAGTCTGTCTACCATCCAGGCAAGCAAGAGGCATTATCATATAATGGGAAAATTCCAGCCAGGCATATTAGCTCAACTGGTAAAGTATGAGATTCTTCATCTCAGGGTCGTGGGTTCGATCCCCACATTAGGGCTGGACTAGATGACCCTTATGGTCCCTTCCAACTTGATAAATGCTCAAGGAGGGTATGAAGCAGGGATAGTGAGGGGTGTGGCCTGGGGAGACTGGGTGTGGCTTGGGCAGGGGGCCAGGGAGGATGGCGAGGGCCAGAGAGAGTCCTGGAGGGCCTAATTCAGACCTCAGGCCTGAGGTCCCTCAACCCATATATGCGGAGATCAGAAAACAGAGGGACAATTATTCCCCCTGTCCACTGAGGACAATACATGCTTATGCCAACCACCTGCCCTCCCCACTCCTGTATCTTAGAATTCGATGAGTGGAACACTTTCTCTACGAACATTTCATTTGCTGGACGAAGGTCACCTGCAGAGCATACATTTAAAGCAAATGGCTTTCCCCCTCCCTGAAAGGATCCTGGAAGCTGTAGTTTGTTAAGGGTGCTGGGAATTGTAGCTCCAGGAGGTGTAAACTACAGTTCCCAGGATTACTGGTAGGGGAGGGGCTTTAAATGTGTGGTGTGGGTGTCAACAAAGTTTGGCCAAGTTCCAGGCCCGCAAGGATTTGCGTAAGGCACAGAAGGGGAGATTTTATACAGCGTCGCTTCTCCCATTACAGGAAACAGAAGAAGAAGAAGAGTTTGGATTTGATATCCCGCTTTATCACTACCCGAAGGAGTCTCAAAGCGGCTAACATTCTCCTTTCCCTTCCTCCCCCACAACAAACACTCTGTGAGGTGAGTGGGGCTGAGAGACTTCAGAGAAGTGTGACTGGCCCAAGGTCACCCAGCAGCTGCATGTGGAGGAGCGAAGACGCGAACCCAGTTCCCCAGATTACGAGTCTACCTCTCTTAACCACTACACCACACTGGCTTTGCACACTGGGGTGCAAAGGACAGGATTTCCTCAGAAACACCGCAGTCCTCATTGGGACTGATGGGATTTGGGTTCCAGCAACATGTGGAGAGCACCAGAGGATTCCTGCATTGCAGGGGGCTGGACTAGATGGCCCCTGGGTGATTCTAGGAGTTATCCTTCCAGAAGGCAGAAGGGATATAGCTCAGTGGTTAAAGCTTCTGAGCTGCATGCAGAAGGTACTGGGTTCAACCCACAACATCTCCAGGCAGACCTGAGGGAGAGTCTGCAACCCTGGAGAATCACTGCTGGTCAGTGTGACTCAGGTGTGGGGAACCTTTGACCCTCCAGATGTTGCTGAACTACAACACCTTTCAACCCTAGCAAGCATGTCCAATGCCAAGGAATGATGGGAGTTGTATTTCTGCCACATCTGGAGGGCCAAGGGTTCCCCACACCTGATGTAAACAATATTGAGCTAGCTCAGGGTTCCCCAAACTTGGGTCTCCAGATGTTTTTGGACTACAACTCCCATCATCCCTAGCTAGCAGCAGGACCAGTGGTCAGGGATGATGGGAATTGTAGTCCCAAAACAGCTGGAGACCCAAGTTTGGGAAACCGTGAGCTAGATGAATATTTGTCATCTCTCTTTGTCGCTTGCCATCACTGCTGTTCCTTCCCCATCCAGAGAGGTTTTCAAAATACAGTAGAGCTGAACAGGTACCTGTCACGGCCAAGAGGCTGGATCCAGATGGTCTCTTACGCTCATTCCAGTGCTGTTATTAAAAGAGGGCCTGGGGGAGGATGAACGAGGATCTGGATGAAAGAAGGCAAAACGTTAAACTTACTACACGTCTCTAAAAAAATGTATAAGCAACACCTGAGCTTCGCTGACTCACTCATTAAACAAAGGTGTCACGACTGCCAACACACAGGAAAGCTGAAATGTGGTACGCGCACCATCTAATTCATCTTAATTAATGGGCAGTGGGGGAGATTGAAGGAGGAATGAAACTCGAGATCTGAAGGCGAGGGATGGAATGCTGGGCTGCAGAATCCCCTCTGCTAGCAGCCTGACAGACAGACAGACAGACAGACAGACAGAGAGAGAGAGAGAAGAATTTGCAGTGGCAATGAACACATATCTATTTATTTATTTGGGACAAGTCAATAGAGGCTGCTCCATGAGGGCAAATGGGGCACTGCCCCACCAACCTCGTTTCTCTGGGCACCTCCAGACGTCGTTTTTATGGTGTGTTCATGATGGTTTGAGCTCATGAATGGTGTCAGGGCGGTGATACGTGATCCCGCTTTCAATACTATTTACAGCTGCAAACATTTCAAGGCAGACATACTGCTTTTGTTTCCAGTCAACGCATCTCCCACAGCTTCCTGCTGAATTCCTGTAATTTTTAATATCACTAATGTTCTAGGTTGTGTGTGGGGGTTTTTACTGCTGCACTATAGTGCAAGAGTACCCCTCCCAATGGCAATGATGTGTGGGGCTGGCCCTGGACAGGTTGCTGCTTCAGGCAAAACAAAATCCTAGCCCCACCCCACCCCCACCTAGCCAGCCACCAGCCAGGGGTGGACTTGGGTCTTTCAGATTTCAGCAGCACCCTATGCAAGGTCAAAATTTGGAGCCCCCTGCCTCTCGCCTTCCATTCTTCTCAATTTACTATGACTTACTTGCCATGCAGAGACATCACCTTGCCGACAAAGGTATGGTGTTCCCAGTAGTGATGTACGGAAGTGAGAGCTGGGCCATAAAGAAGGCTGATCGCCGAAGAATTGATGCTTTTGAATTATGGTGCTGGAGGAGACTCTTGAGAGTTTCATGGACGCAAGAAGATCAGACCTATCCATTCTGAAGGAAATCAGCCCTGAGTGCTCACTGGAAGGACAGATCCTGAAGCTGAGGCTCCAATACTTTGGCCACCTCATGAGAAGAGAAGACTCCCTGGAAAAGACCCTGATGTTGGGAAAGATGGAGGGCACAAGGAGAAGGGGACAACAGGGGGCGAGATTGTTGGACAGTGTTCTCGAAGCTACCAGCATGAGTTTGACCAAACTGTGGGAGGCAGTGGAAGACAGGAGTGCCTGGCGTGCTCTGGTCCATGGGGTCACGAAGAGTCAGACACGACTAAACGACTAAACAACAACAAGAACAAGTTGCCATGCTCTGCGGCACCTCCTAGGCCTGGCTCCCACGCAGCGGAAGTAGTCACACTAAATCTGCCTCTGTGCCACCATTTCCTCTTCTGCAGCCTGCACGGCTGCCACTACCTCTTCTTCTGCAGCCCCCTTGGAGTGAGTTTTGGCACAGGTGCTGGCGGCTATGGGGCAGACATAGAGGAGGTAGCTGTGGGCGGATGCAGGCAGATACAGAGGACGAGGCAGGCAGGTGGCTGGTAGTGGGTGAGGAGGAAGAACATCTGTAGAGGAAGCATCCATGGCTCTCTCCTCAGAGGCCAGATCTGCCACCCGAGGCAACTGCCTCGCCTCGCCTCATGGGCGGGCCTGCCCAGATAACACGGCAACATCCACGAAGCATCGCAGAACAAATACTGTAGTTTTCGCTCTATAAGACGCACCAGACCATAAGATGCACCTAGTTTTTGGAGGAGGAAAACAAGAGGGAAAAAATATTATGAATCTCAGAAGCCAGAACAGCAAGAGGGATCGCTGCGCAGCGATTCCTCTTGCTGTTCTGGCTTCTGGGATAGCTGCGCAGCCTGCATTCACTCCATAAGACGCACACACATTTCCCCTTACTTTTTAGGAGGGGAAAAGTGCGTCTTATAGAGCAAAAAATACGGTAACGCAGAACGATATACGGACAGGCCGGTATAAATCAACTACTAATGCACGATTATTGCATAACAACAGATTGTAGAACACATTATAGCCCAAAGCTAGGGTTGCCATATTTCAAAATGTCAAAACAAGAGTTGTTGAGCTTTTGTTTGTTTGTTTTGTTTTTGAGCTGTTTTTAAAGGAAATTTGCCAAAGTATCAACACTCCCCATATGGACTGCCATACGCCCGGATTTTCCCGGACATTTTAACTGCTTTTCGGTGGACGAATCTGGGGAATTCCAGACACGTGGCAGCCCTGCCAAAGCCCAACTCTGTCCCCTTTCATTATGAAGGTTGCTAACCACACTGAAAATCTGGTGAACCTCTTTGACCTGAGACCACACAGAGATGAATGAATACCAGGGACAGTGATGCCTTTGCCGTGCCACCTTCAATGAGCTGGAAGGGTACCTTCTGCTTGCAGCCCCATTTTCATCAAATTGCGACACTTGTTAGTGATAATTAATTTGTGCATCTGCTAGCACCCAAAGACCACCCTGGTTGCTTCCAGACCACCTGATTATTCAGCCTTCATCCTGACTTGATTGCCGCATCAGCTGTTGGCTGAGTGTTCATTCTGATTGGTGCACAGCGAAGTTAAAACAATGTTGCATCAGGAAAATGTTAGGGGGCACACCCCACACACTTTCCAGTACACGTAAAGACCAGGGTGCGAGTCTGTGTAGAGGGGTGTGGGCTGGGGAGAGTTCAAAGGGTCAGGCCTGGACCTGGGCCTAAGGTTCCCCATCTCTGCCTTAGACTCTTGAGATCCTGAAGCACTAGATCAGATAGTGTGCAATTTATTGATTGCTGAATATCAAGAGATATTGGGAAGTATTGCTGGATGGCGTCTGGGAAATGGCAGGATGCAGTCTGAAATCTGACCCTGTTCCTTGCATTATTTGGCAATGTAAAAACACAAAGGCGGGTGGCTATGTCTTTACACAGAGTAGGCCTACTGGAAATCAATGGACTTAATTGAATCCTATTCATTTAACAGGTCTACTCTGAATAAAACTTAGCTGAATGCTGCCCAAGGTGCCAAAATATGAAAGGGAGATGATTATCTATTTTCTAGTGGCAGCTGATTGGCAATTAGCCACATAGGGAAACAAGGAGGCTTGAGATCATCAATTTGTTGGGATGTTCCGAATGTGGGACGTGGCTCATATGGGCAGTGCTTGACGACGGCATCCTGTCAGCACGATGAGTTTTTCTTGCAAAGTGGGACTCCCCCTCCCCCACTCTCCAGAACTGCTCCAGAGGGTCAGGGGAACCCTTAGAACAGATTTGGGGGTGGAGGGGGAGAAGAGGGGGCAACTGTGCCATCGCTCAAGCAGAAAACCTCGTGCTGGTGGAGCAGTCGCAGAGCATGACATTGGAAACAACACTTCGTTCAATCTCAGGCAGACCCCAAAATAAACTACAGTACAGTGGTACCTCGGGTTACAGACGCTTCAGGTTACAGACTCCACTAACCCAGATATATTACCTCGGGTTAAGAACTTTGCTCCAGGATGAGAACAGAAATCGTGCAGCGGCGGCAGCGGGAGACCCCATTAGCTAAAGTGGTACCTCAGGTTAAGAACAGTTTCAGGTTATTTGGTATTTGTGGGTTTTTTTCTTTTTTCTTGCTGTATCAATAAAAATATTTTTAAAAAGAACAGTTTCATGTTAAGAACAGACCTCCAGAACGAATTAAGTTCTTAACCCGAGGTACCACTGTACCTGATTTTTAAAAATGGTTTGATGAACACGTACCATTTTTAAAAATTAAAGATTTTATTATATTTTATTTACTAATATTTTATTATGTACTGGGGGGGAAAGTCCCCAGCAGTGCTCAACTCGTAATAGCAAACAATTATAAATCTTATCTGTATCTTATTTAATACTATCAACTGCTTAATTTGCTTCAGGGACTTATTACTGTGGGTCATAGTATTTGATTTTGATTCTTAAAAAAACCCCCAAAAAAACGGCCTTCAAAATTCTTGGGAATGAAACTTACAAATCCTAGACCATTGACCTCCAGGATGCTTTCCAACCTGTCTGGGAACTCACTCTGCATTGTGGTCGATGCAGCTCTCCAATAACACATCACACAGAAAATAAAAGCGGCAGTGAATTAAGTGAAAGGAAGGACAGCGTGGGATTGCCCGTTTTCAGGCACATTGGTACGAAATGCCTTCCAGAGGACCAATTAGCTGATGGGCAATCTGGACACAGGGACTTACTCACTCCCGAAGTTCAGAACGCGATCAAAACGAAACTTCCCTGCTGCTCCTCCGTTCATCTGTGAATGGGGTTTCAAACCGAGGGGCCGAGAAAACGACTTCCTCTCCACGGGGCAGTTTGGCAAAGGTGGAGAGAGCTGCCTTTTTGGATAAAGGCATGAATGAGGAAATTCTTCAGTCGGCAGGCTGCCTGGTGTGTTTGAAGGAGGAGCTCCTCTCCTCTGAAGGGAACATAATAGGAGTGCCTTTTACCAGCTAGGTCTGCTTCACAAACGACAGCGGCTCTTGCGCTGTGATTCATGCGCCGGCAACCTCCTTGCTCCATTATTGCAATGCTCTCTGTGTGGGACTACCCTTGGACCTGGTCCAGAGCTGCCAGCTGGTGCAAAATGCTGCAGCTAGACTGCTGACGGGGGACAGACTACAGCCAGCACATAACTCTGGTGCTCAAAAGTCTGCACTAACTGCCCATACAAGGTACACTACAGGGCCGGGTTCGAGGTGCATGCATTCATTTGCAAGGCTCTTAACAACCTGAGTCCAGGATATTTGAAAGACCACCTGATCAGTCTGCCTTCAGCCAACCTGCCCCCCCCCCCACCTGCCTGCCTTATTACAGACTATCAGTCTGGGAGTCGTCTGGGCTGACAGCTTCTTCTTCCTCAATCTCAGCATTGTAGAATTCAGCAGGGAGAAAGTGGGGAACAAAACTCAAAATAGTGGCCTTTGGCTATCATTGGCTTAGACTCCCTCTACCACAGAGCCTAGGACTTGCCGATCAGAAGTTCAGCGGTTCGAATCCCCGTGACGGGGTGAGCTCCCATTGCTCGGTCCCTGCTCCTGCCCACCTAGCAGTTTGAAAGCACGTCAAAGTGCAAGTAGATAAATAGGTACCGCTCTGGCGGGAAGGTAAACGGTGTTTCCGTGCACTGCTCTGGTTCGCCAGAAGCGGCTTAGTCATGCTGGCCACATGACCCGAAAGCTGTACGCCGGCTCCCTCAGCCAATAAAGCGAGATGAGCGCTGCAACCCCAGAGTCGGTCATGACTGGACCTAATCAGTGGCGTAGCGTGGGGGGTGCAGGGGGGGCCAGCCGCACCGGGCGCAACATCTGGGGGTTAGGGTTAGGGGGCGCAAATCCACGGGTTAGGGGGTGCAAATTACTTGCCTTGCCCCGGGTGCTGACAACCCACGCTACGCCACTGGACCTAATGGTCAGGGGTCCCTTTACCTTTACTGTTGGACTCTCTGCCTTCCTTGCCATGGGGCACCAGCACCCAATGACTGGTACCAGGGGGTTGTTTAAGAAAAACTGCTCCTTTTCCCTCATGGGGTACCCAAGAGCCCGTATAGAGTCCTTATGTAGGTTCTCTATTGGTAGGAGAAAATAACAGAGGCCAGCCAGCTAATATTGAGAAGCAAAACAGTAAGCCTGATCTTTATTAAACTGTTGCAACAGGGTGCTCACACACACACTCCAAACACAGGAGAGAGGAGGAACCCAGAACATCGGTGTGCAAGTTCTTATAGACTTTTGAAATTGCCTCCCCTGTAGCTCAGGACCACCGCAAAAAACATCATACATACATCACACAAAGAGGTGGTCCCCAGCAGAAATTTGAGTGTGTTGCTTTTCTCCTGACTGCCAGCATACCTGATAATGCCTTATCTGATTGCCTTTTCTGGGTAGCCTGGCCATTCCTTTGAGATGGTGAATACTTAGTTCCTGAATCTCTTACGCATATTGATAGTGTGCTCAGCTTAACAGATACTTGCCAGACTGTATTTACAGGGTGGTGTAAGCGCCTACAGTCCAAAGACAGTTGGAAAGCTTTTCCCATATCCCTCCTCCTTGCAGAGAAATATTTGAGGTCAATTTGGGAGAGTCAAAATGGCTTCAGGATTATTCTCCTGTACTATTTCAGACACATAGTATACTTATGTATGTGTTTGCCTTGTACATTTATGAACATTTATTTTATATACATATGACCTTAGAGGGACGCGGGTGGCGCTGTGGTCTAAACCACTGAGCCTCTTGGGCTTGCTGATCGGAAGGTCAGCAGTTCGAATCCCCGTGACAGGGTGAGCTCCCGTTGCTCAGTCCCAGCTCCTGCCAACCTAGCAGTTCGAAAGCACACCCAAAAGTGCAAGTAGATAAATAGGTACCACTCCGGCGGGAAGGTAAACGGCGTTTCCGTGCGCTGCTCTGGTTTCAGTGTTCCATTGCACCAGAAGCAGCTTAGTCATGCTGGCCACATGACCTGAAAAAACTGTCTGCGGACAGACGCCGGCTCCCTCGGCCTGTAAAGCGAGATGAGCACTGCAACCCCAGAGTCATCTGCGACTGGACTTAACTGTCAGGGGTCCTTTACCTTTACCTTTTATGACCTTAGAATTCCTATAACAGCGTCCTGCTTCTGGGGCTTTCCCCCCAATCAAATTCCCTAAAGAAAGGGAATCTAGTCTCAGGGTCTTGACACACACCCTGCCAGAAAGGGCTCTCTCCATGCAGCAAGCTTGACAGCAGCTGATCTAGCAGTGTCCTAGTGTAAACAGTCGATGCCCTTGTGCATGTGCTACACAGGCTTCGAAAAGGTAGCAGTTCTCAGCTATGGATCAAACGAGTCAAGATGAATGGATAGCCATCAGGGGTGAGAGTCAGGAGCTGAGAACAGGAGGTTTGTGTTATGTACTGAGTTGAATAGGATCCAAACTGCAGCAGTCTGATTGGTCCTAGAACAATAGGATCCAAAAGGCAGCAGTCTGATTGGTCCTAGAACAATAGGATTCAGAATGCAGCAGTCTGATTGGTCCTAGAACAATGCAGCAGTATGATTGGTTGGCAGGAACCACCCAATCATGCTCCAGATAGAAGTGAATCCACAACCTGATTGGCTTACAGTAGAATTCCGGAATTAGCCAATCATGTGCAGCCCATTGTGTAAATAATGTATATAAAGCAGATACTTTGAGGGGACATGCATTCATTCCTCCTCACCACTATGAGCTGAATAAAGAGCATGAAATCACTTTGTGACTCTGAGTATATTTCAGTTTGGATTCTGAAATATACTCGGAGTCCTGTAGTGATTTCATGCTCTTTATTGCAGCTTGTGAAACAGTGATTGAATTGCCCCCCAAACCTCAGGCTTTTATATACATTATTTACACAATGAGTCCTGTCTGATTGGCTGATTCTGCTTCCCTCCTGGAGCCTGATTGGTCTTTTCCTGCAGGCCAATCAGTTGTTGCATTCTAGGATCCAACTTGCCTATTGTTCTAGGATCCAAGCTTAGTACATAACCGATTCCTAATGGAGTTTGAGCTTTCATGTCCTGCCTCGTGTCTCATCCAAAGCTGGTTGCAAAACCCTAATTGTACAGTGCTTCCTTGACTTAAAAAAATATATCCCAGAACTCCTGAGGATAATCTTAAAACTGCTTAAATCAGATTTGATGGGAGGGGGGTTCTTCCCTCCTGAACTCCTTAGCTGTTTACATGGCAAATCTCTGAAAATCCACTGCAGAACAACTGCCAACTATCCTGGGCTGGGGAGCTAAGGCTTTTGCAAATTAAATCAATGTTATAATGAAAGGATATCTGAACGAGTCGGCTTCCTCTTTCCAGATCTTGCTGCCATGCTAGTATTAAAAAGCCGGACATTTCTTGTCTTCCATCCCTCTAAAACTAACTGATCCTCTCCCTCTGTTGATTTCTCTGTTAGCTGAGCTTCTTTTGGTCTTTTCATAAGCATCAGGCGAGAGACTCAGTCCACGCGTCTTTATTATTATTTTGGTTTATTTTATTACACTTTCAAGATGCTACAGAAACCAGAGAAAAATTAAATGGAAAATTAAATGTTTCTCCTGCCAAAGTAGAGGGGAACATCTGATGAAACGTGGCATCCCTTTAAGGCTTCGGTATCTGGGGCAGAGCTAGCTCTGTTTACAGTTGCATTTGCGTCAGGGAATTCAGCGCTGCATCCTTCTGAATATGATCAGGAAAATACATTCTTGCCCTGGATTAGGGATGAAGGGGAAATTTGATGCAGGACACATTTTAAAGCCAAAATGGTCAGACCTGCGTGTTGCAAACCAAAGCGCGGCTGTCCTGCAAAATCCGCACTTATCTGAATGTTGTGATGCAGTTTGCCAGCCAGACAACACATATATCTGGGGAGAACATGCATAAAAATGAGTATGTTAGAGAAAGTAATATGTAAAAATGCATCATACCAGAGGAAATTGCTTGGAAAAATGTGAACACTTATACATAGGGGTTTATTAGGAGAAAATAATACTAAAATGCTGGTGAATTTTCATGAAGATATAATTTTATTTTATTTTGTAAAATTGCTGCAAAATGTGGTGAACTGAATTTACGACTAGACCTGTGTGAAGCATGGCTTTCTCAGTTGTGGGACCTGATAGTAATGGACAAGCCAACAACTCATTCACAAGAAAGGAGAGCAGCCAAAAAATCCAAGTCTTTTTAATGCCACGTGCCATGACTTCATCCCATAGGCAACCCTGAATGAACACAGACTCTGCAGACCTTTGGAGTGATGCTTTCATTTGATAAAAATTATTGCTCTCTGTGATTTCACTTATTATTGCTTTTGGGGGCGGACACACTGCTTTTATTCCCAATCAGTGCATGTCCCATAGCTTCCTGTAACTTTCCATATCACAAACGTTCCAGGGCATGTGTGTTGTGTTTTAAATTTTCTCCCACTTCTGCTGTGCTATAGGGCAAGAGCTCCCCTCCAGATAGCGATAATGTGGTAACATAGGGGAAGCACCGCAGAACAAATAATAAAGTGGAACGATGTTTGGACAGTGTAGCTTAAATCCAACACTAATGGACTTTTATTGTGTCAAGTTAGGATACACTCACAAAGCAAAAAAAATAAAGGTCTGAAGAGGTCCCAAAATAACACCACCACTCAACAGATTAGAAACTGTTTACAGTCACCCAGAAGCTTTCACTTTCTCTGTGTTGAATCCATCCCTCTTAATAAAAGCATTATCTCTCTCTCTCTCTCCCCCACCCCACTCTCTCTCATAAACACACACACACACACACATTTTGCTTCTGGGCTTCTTGAGAGTGTTCAGTCTTCAAATACAGCAGGAATGATGTTAAGTGCAGTAACTTTGCGAGCGCTTTATAGTCCAGTTCCTGAGAGAGAGTGCAGCTCATGAAATTGGCACCAAAAAACAACAACGAAAAACCTACCCACTTTGCAGGATGAGCACAAAAGCCATCCTTTTCAAGGACTGTCTGGAAAGCCAATGATTGCCATTAGCTCTGCAGACGAATCTTCAGTCCCTCCATGGAGTGACATTATGACGCTTCAGCAATTTTGAAGCAACAAAGAGCAGGGAGAGGCACCTCGGTTTCCTCATAAAGAGATCCGCGTCAGGGATTTTGCAGACCCTTGGCAGGATGCGGTCCTAGGGTCCTCTCCTATCTGGGCACTAGGGAGAAGGGATGTTCTCTTCATTGTCTGCAACTGCAGCCCATTATCTGCATTTCTCTCCAAATGCAAAACTCTGGGATTTCTGGTTCTGGTGTATTGTGGGTAAAAAATAATAATAGCAGTGGTGGCCATGTTTTCTGTACTGGCGGCCATTGTTTTTATTTATAAAGAAGTAAGTGATAAAGCAGGGACGCGGGTGGCGCTGTGGGTAAAACCTCAGCGCCTAGGACTTGCCGATCGCATGGTCGGCGGTTCGAATCCCCGCGGCGGGGTGCGCTCCCGTCGTTCGGTCCCAGCGCCTGCCAACCTAGCAGTTCGAAAGCACCCCCGGGGGCAAGTAGATAAATAGGGACCGCTTACCAGCGGGAAGGTAAACGGCGTTCCGTGTGCTGCGCTGGCTCACCAGAGCAGTGATGTCACGCTGGCCACATGACCCGGAAGTGTCTCCGGACAGCGCTGGCTCCCGGCCCCTAGAGTGAGATGAGCGCACAACCCTAGAGTCTGGCAAGACTGGCCCGTATGGGCAGGGGTACCTTTACCTTAAGTGATAAAGCGAAAAGAGGAAAAATGTGTGAGAAAGGAAGGTGCAAAAATAATGCAATAGGTAAAATCGATACACTTCCATACATTGTTCTATAGAATTAATTGATGTTATACTCCTGATACAAATGTGCTTACTCATAACCTCCTACATTCTTCATAAACTCATTCCAAATATCACTATATTTATCCAAAGTCTATGTCTGCAAGCAATCCGTTCATAAGTTGTGAGTGTTGTCATATTGTCGATCCATTGGTTAAAGGGAATCTTATTTTCATTCTTCCAGTTCATCTGAAACAGTCTCTTGGCCACAGTCAGGGCTCATAGAATCCATTTTCCTTGTCCAGTTGTCAACTTCCATACAATAGGTATATAGTTCAAAAGAATCTTCTCCTCTGAAAATTTTACCTTTTCCCAATGCAGGCAGAGTGGTGTGTTTAAGTTATTCAGTTGCGTTAAGTTGCTCAATGAGGCTTAGTTCCTGGTGCATAGGACCTCAGTCTGCACTTTGCGAATTTTTATTTTAAAAAGAACCCTACTGCCCATCAATTCCCCCAGGGACTTTCCACTGGTAGGGTAGAACAGCCTTTGCCAAACTGATATCCCACCCCGTGCTGGCTGGGGCTGATGGGAGTTGTAGTCTTGTTTGTTGTCTGTCTGTCTGTCTGTCTGTCTGTCTGTCTGTTTAGCATTACGCCTTTTGCCCAAAGATCTGGAGGGCATCAGGTTGGTGAAGGCTTATTCTCCATCCTTCTCCACAAACCTGCCAGGGTTTCGAGCTCAGGGATGTAACACATGGCACAATTAACCTGCATTTCCAAAATATCCAGCCCAATAAATAAGCAGAAAAGCTGGGGGAGGATTGGGTCAAGATGCCACCGGCAGGCCGGCAAGATCTATAGCCCATTGGAGGGGTGAGGAGCTGCGGCTGCATTGAGCAGTGTGCTCATCAGCATTCTGCACAGCTGCAACCCAAACATTGCATCAAAGCGAGAGGGAGGCTTTTTGAACAGAGCAAGAGGGCAGCCGGAGGAGTTCAGAACTGTCAGAAGTGCCCTGAGGGAGGAGAGGAGGATGGCAAAGTGAAAAGCGAATGCATTTTGGTTTCGGGCAAGCGTCCTTTTTGCAGGAAGGGTTGTAACTGCCACCAGCCCAGCCTCTCTCTAGGGATGGGGGAGAGATTTGATTCAGTTTGATTCTGCGCATGCTTAAAAACAAGCTGTCCTGATTCCCACTTACAAGACGAGATCTGAAGAGCAGCTATCCTTCAAAATCTGCACTTTTCAATTTTGCAGTGAAGTTCTCCAGCCAAGCATTGTGTGCAAAAAAAATATGCTGCTGTAAAGTGTGCATGAAAGGGCATATATTGTATATATACAGTGGTACCTTGGGCTGCAGACACTTCAGGTTACAGACGCTTCAAGTTACAGACTCCACTAACCCAGAAATAGTACCTCGAGTTAAGAACTTTGCTTCAGGGTGAGAACAGAAATCGTGCTCCAGCGGCACGGCAGCAGCGGGAGGCCCCATTAGCTAAAGTGGTACCTCAGGTTAAGAACAGTTTCAGGTTAAAAACGGACCTCCGGAACGAATTAAGTTCTTAACCCGAGGTACCACTGTATATCTATGAAACCAACATATTAAAAGGCATTATGTTGGGAGGAAGAGCTCTGCAATAAAACTTCTATATTAGGCAAAATTGCATACAATCTTGTGTATGTACATGATGGGTTCTCATAAGGACTTTTTTAAAACATAGCTTGCAAACTGGTGTGGGGAATTGTGGGGAATTGAACCTAAGCCTGGAAAAAGAAGAATCTGAGAGAAGCTGTAATTGATGCACACAATCATACATACTCTGGTGAAGGCCAACATTTTTTTCTTTTTTAACTTGCTGCAGCAGTCAGACACCAGTTTCCTCTTCATCTCTGCCTCCTCTTGGTGCCATCTTCTACTATGTTGGGGGGCCAGGCCATTGCTCAACCTGCACATTTGCAAATAAGCAGGTTGCAAGTGGGGGCTGCAATAAAATGTTGCAGCATCGAGTTCTCTGGCTCAGGGTTCCAGCCTGCCTCCAGGATATTCCACTCCCCTTCTCCTTAGCTTTCCATTTCTCCCCAATGGACACCCAACATTCCATGACCACTAGGCACCCTGTCTCCCAACAGCCACCTACGTTCCCTCTTCTCCAAGGCATTTCCCAAGCAATCAGAGACTAAGCCCACATGCAGCCAACCTCTCCTCCACCCTTTTCATATCTCTCTTGGTTCAGGGAGACGGGGGGGGAGGGAAGTTTGTTGTAGCAGGAGGGGGAGACACCCATGCCTCTTCACCAGCCAGACTCATCTCTGCCTCTTGGCCTCCCTCCTTTCCTACTTATGCCTCTGCCTCTGATTCTAGACTTCTCTCTGCCACGGACTCCTCCCGCTCACTAAGCCCTGTTGCCTCTTCAGCTTCCGACACCTCCTACTCCCAGTCCTCTCCCTCTTCTCCCTCTGACCACTCATCGTCATCCACCACCAATCCCTGGGCTCTGGACCTTCTTCTCTTGGGAGTTATCCAGCTGGCTCCTCCCACCATTCCTTTGCATCCAGCCAGTCCATGACACTACCCCACCCCTGTCCCACCCACCTGCCTGCCTTCCTACTTGCAACCAACCCTTTAGGTAGCCTTGGCTGTCTGCTTCCTCCTTCTCACTCTCAGTATTGCCCTTGTACAACTCAGTGGGGAGGAACATGGAGACAAGGCTTGAATTAGTTGGCTTCCCACCCCCATCATTGGCTCTGGTGCTCTTCTTCTGTCCCATCAGTCTCCAGTCTTCAGCATTGTCTCATATGGAAGGAAGCTTGCTCTGTAAAGGCAGCCCCACTCGTATCACCTCTCAAGGAAGAACACGGCCATGCTTTCCTTGGATGAGAAAGTTCAGCAAAAGTGGAACGGGAGTCTTGTTCACTCTTCCATTCCCATGACCTTCCCATTTGTCCGGGTTCAGGTTAGATGGTGGGGGTCTTTGCCTTCAAGGAGAAGCCATGAACATTACTCATACCAATGGCTGCAGTTCAGCAAATGAAGCGAGAGGACAGTGAGGAGCCGGTGGCATTTGAATAACCAGTGGCTGAAGATTCATGGGCATGCAGAGTCGCTCTCCTTGAATGAATCCAGAAATGCTAACTCCTCAGAGACTCACGGGGAGGGTGCAGGCCTGGCATCCCGCAGTGAGGACAGATTAGTTATTTTTAACACAGGGAAGCGAGCCTGATGCCATCGCCGTCTCTTTTTAGGTGCCAGGCGAAAACATGATTCGCTAGCCAAGCTGGTGTTGTGTTATTGGCAGGGTAGTTAGATATGTCAGCGGCCTTTGCTTGGTTTTGCTGCATTTGCAGCACCAAAGTGACCTCTCTGAGGTGCAAGCCTGGGCCTTGTGGATGGAGGTCCTGGGCTGCCCAGTCGTGGTCCAAAGGAAAGCAGAGCAATACGTTTGGCACCAGTTCAGCTGCAGGAGATGCCAGAATGAGATGTACAAGGCACTGCCCAACTGCCTTAGGGACTCCACTCCGGATTTGTCTAGGGCTTATTCCTTAGCCTTTTCTTCTATCGAAGATATCTGATTTAGGATCAGAGTTTTCCTTCTCCTAGATGGGCTCCCTTCCCAGGTTGAGGAATCCCATACGCCTTTCATTTCCCTCCTTTTAAATCTATTGTTCCTTTGATATATCTTATCTAATGTATCTTGAGATACCTTGTCTGGTCTGCATTTTAGTTCTTTATTGCTGTGTTTTTAAACCTGTTTTTAATGTCTTTATTATTTTATTTTTGCCATGCAAGTTACTTTGAGGCTGGTCTGTTGTTGTTGTTGTTGTTGTTGCTGTTGTTGTTACTTCAGCTGCATGGTTGCATGCACAGATAAGAAAAGGGAAAGAGTAACACTGTTTTCCCTGCCCCCTTGCCCTATATTTTCATTTCACACTTTATGGGGGAAGTGGGGATTCTCTGCTCTGCCAGTTATCACCTGTTTAATTAAAACAGAATTCAAAGGTGTGAAAGAAATCACCTTGTGATGGCATTTCGGTGCCATCAATTAGCTCCTTTTTAATCAGCAAGCTGCATCTACTCAGATGCTGGGAGATTCGGTGCCTTCTTGCAAAGACGCAAAGAGGTTGTGGGTTTACACCAGCTGAAACAGGTGCAGAGGCCTGGTGAGTTGTGGCTGTGGATGCAAACAGAGCTTAACTCGCTTCTGGGCAGCCTGTTTAATGAGCAATCACCCTGATTTGTTTCCAAAACAATTGCAAGGAGGTTAGATGACATTGACAGTTTGTTGAGCATCCATCCTGGTTTGTTTACATGGAAGTTATATGACGTTTGTCAAGTATTTGTTACCCCACACTTCCCCAGGGCATTTCCCCATCACTTTCCTTAACGCAAAAGGTCCAATGGGGGGGGGGGTGGAATTAGAGCTCTGGCTTTACTGCAAAGGAATGGAATTGAACTGGCCCCCACTGTCTTGAGAGACACTGGAAGCCAAGAGATGACGGAGCCCTTACCCTCCAACATTCCCCAGATGAAAATGGGGACATTTCTCACTTCCCCCACAATGCGGAAAGAATCACACTGGCTGCCAGTTAGCTACCAGGCTAGTTCAAGGTGCTGGCTTTGGTGTATAAAGCCCTATACAACTTCAGACAAGAATACCAAAAATATCCCTTTATCCTCTGCATACCTAACTGGATCCCTGCATTCTGCAGCAGAGGGCACCCTGCAGATACCATCCAATCAGGAGGCCCATTCCACATGATGTAAGAATCACCCCACCCTTTGGAACTCCCTCCCACTGCATATCAGGCAGACGTCTCCTCTGTGGTCTTTTTGACACCTGCTAAAGGTGTTCCCCTTTCAACAGGCCTTCAGAAATCTTTATCCCAGTTGGAATTGAACTGGTTTTATTTGTGTACTGTTGTTTAAACTTTTTTATGCTTATAAGATTTTTAAAAAACTCTCTCGGTGTGTGTGTGTGTTTCTTAAAATGCATACACTGATTGTAAAAGAAAGAAAAGCTCACAGTGGTTTACAAAGAGATATTTGTGCAGATGCAACAGATATAGGCAATTGTTTAAGCTGTTTTTATAGAGGTGACTGTTTTATGTATGCTATCATATTGTAAATCGCTTCCAGATGTCTCATGGGAAGCAATCCATAATAGTAATAGTGATGATGATGATGATGATGATGTCCCAGTGACAGTGGTCAATTTCAAGGTCAGCGGTGGGCCCCTTTGCTGGTGTCTTGGCCCTGGCAGATGCCCAGCTACGTCATTACAAGTTGTTGGAAGGGGGCACTAACCCACAAGGCCTCCCACTCTTTAGCGGACAGTCACATGGCCCATTCAAAAGAAGCTTTCCTTTTCTCCCGGTGCACATGGGTTGCCATGCCCTCCGGTGAACCAGCAGAAAGCCTTTGCGACGGTCCCATCTGGGCGAGAGGGAGCGCATCTCCCTTTCAACAAGCCCTCGCCTCCCATAAGCAATTTTTCTTTCTTTCTTTTTTTCTCTCTTTCTCGGCTGCCACATAAACAGGGAGCAAGCAACAACAGCTGGGCTGTGTGATCTAAGTGGATGGCTCTCAGCTCGGAAGACGTTGCTTCGCTTGAGGGTCCATTTCCACCAGTTTGTTCCCAGAGATGCACCCAGGAATTGGGCAGCGTGCTTGCGGGTGGAGAGCAAACAGGCTTGCACTGGGGAGATCTGACTCCAAGGGTGAAGATCACTGGGTGGCGTTGGGCTGCTCAGTATCTCTCGGACCGGCCAACTTTGCAGGGTTGTTCTGAGGATAATGAGCTAAGCCACCATGTAGGTGCCAGGAGCATGTTAATTTCATTTAATACAGTACAGTGGTACCTCTGGTTACGTACTTAATTCGTTCCGGAGGTCTGTTCTTAATCTGAAACTGTTCTTAACCTGAAGCACCACTTTAGCTAATGGGGCCTCCTGCTGCTGCTGCACGATTTCTGTTTTTATCCTGAAGCAAAGTTCTTAACCCGAGGTACTATTTCTGGGTTAGCAGAGTCTGTAACCTGAAGCGTATGTAACCTGAGGTACCGATGTATCTGCCTTTGAGAACATGCTTCATTTATTTACAGCGGACGCTCAGGTTGCGAATGTGATCTGTGCGGGATGCATGTTCGCAACCTGCAGCGTTCGCAACCCGCGCCTGCGCACGCGTGGGTTGCAATTTAGCGCTTCTGCGCATGCGCGACCGCGGGAACCCGGAAGTAACCCGTTCCGGTACTTCTGGGTTTCGGCAGGTGCGTAACCCAAAAAAAAAGCAACCTGAAGCAGCTGTAACCCAAGGTATGGCTGTATTCGAACAATTCATACACTGCTTTTTAAAAAACATATTTTTATTAAAGATTTCTTGGTTTACAAAAGTATGTGCAATGTCTCTTTTTTCAAGTTACAGTTTCTACAGATCAGTTTCATTTGTTGAGACATTAATGTTATATTAGGAAGAAAAGGGGGAAAGAGGTGGAGGGGGGTCGGGTGGCAAGGCTTCTACTTAGTCTATGTATGAGGTTTTGTGTCAGCATCGCTTGTGCAGGTTCTCTTTACTATTTGCTTGTATTCCTTTGGTGGTGAGAGAAGTTGGGGGTTGGCCTAGGGTGTGGTTGTTTGTTTGTGATTGGCTGTGGTGAACTTTGTTTTCATGTGTGACTGGGGTGGGTGGGTGCTTTGTATCAGATTAGCCATACTAATTTGTATGCTGTTGGTGGATTCTTGTCATTGTCTTGTTGGGCTGTGTCTGTGATAAAAGGGAGCCATACTGGGGTCAAGGTGCCTTCTTCTATTTGTCCCTGTGTCACTTTCATTCTATTGGTTGTTGTTGTTGTTTAGTCGTTTAGTCGTGTCCGACTCTTCGTGACCCCATGGACCAGAGCACGCCAGGCACTCCTGTCTTCCACTGCCTCCTGCAGTTTGGTCAAACTCACACTGGTAGCTTTCAGAACACTGTCCCACCATCTCGTCCTCTGTCGTCCCCTTCTCCTTGTGCCCTCCATCTTTCCCAACATCAGGGTCTTTTCCAGGGAGTCTTCTCTTCTCATGAGGTGGCCAAAGTATTGGAGCCTCAGCTTCAGGATCTGTCCTTCCAGTGAGCACTCAGGGCTAATTTCCTTAAGAATGGATACGTTTGATCTTTTTGCAGTCCATGGGACTCTCAAGAGTCTCCTCCAGCACCATAATTCAAAAGCATCAATTCTTTTGCAATCAGCCTTCTTGATGGTCCAGCTCTCACTTCCATACATCACTACTGGGAAAACCATGGCTTTAACTATATGGACCTTTGTCGGCAAGGTGATGTCTCTGCTGGTTAGTTTTCTATTGGTTAGTTTTCCTAATAAGGCAGTTTTCCATACTATTTGGTATCATTGGTCCATGCTTACTCGTGACAGCTGTATACGCTGCTTATTCATGTGTTTTGGGGCACATTGCTTGGCCAGAGAATTGCACTGCAAGCTTTGGGGAATTGTGACTTTCGAAGGATGGCTCTGTTTCATTTCACCTATAGTTTCAAAAAGTGTGGTTTAGGTGGGTTCGCCTTTAGATGCAAACGGAATCGGCACTGTCTGGGGCTGAGTTGGAGTCCGAAACATCTGGAGAGCACCAGGTTGGCGAATGTTGTTGTATATGAATGGGAGGAGGTGCTATCTTCACCTTTACCTCCAGTGGCAAAAATGTCTCAGGCCGGCCCTGCTGTTTGCTGCAGGAGGGAAGGTGCCAGAGGTATCTTCCTCAAAACACAACAGGATCCAGAGAGAGAGAGAGAGAGAGATGCTATTTAAAACTGAAGCAGACATGGAAAGTACTTCTGAGTAATTTTAGGAAGTGTTGTGTGGTTATTTCCAAATAAACACCCATAGGATTAGGCTGCCTGCAGTAGCACAATTTTTATTCCACCAACAGGATGGTTATTTCATAAATATTAAGGGCTGCGAACAGTCAGGACAGTCTCTTTCCAAAGACCTCCTTTCTAGATTTAGTATGATTGCCCTGCAACTTTTATTTTGCATACCCAAAAATTAAAAACTAAGAAACAAAATAAAAGTTCTCTGATATTAAATAACTCCGGAGTCTTATTAATATGTATCCAGGTCATATGCTTTGTGTGATTTTAATATACATATATTTGCAAGTGACTTGTGGTGTGCTCCCTTACGCAAGAGGCATAAATAAAAGCATGCCGCTCTGATGTGTGTGGAATGCAGGGGTGCTCACATCTGGTGGCAGCAGCAGAGGAGGAGGAGGAGCTAGCATACTGCAACATCAGCAGTGAGGGCAGTGGGGGGAGAGGCACGCTCAGGATAAGCTGTGGCTCATGGTGATGTTTTTGGAGAAAATCAGAACCCCACTTTCAAAATATAGGCCATCCCCCATCCCTGTTAGAGTCTGGCATACAAACACACACACACACACACACACAGAGAGAGAGAGAGAGAGAGAGAGAGAGAGAGAGAGAATATATATTTCATGGGAGCACAAAAATAATCTAAGATTGAAAGAATAAAGAAAGGGTAAGGTTTCTTACTCATGACAAACAAAGCAATTCTCTCTCTCTCTCTCTCTCTCTCTCTGTGTGTGTGTGTGTGTATAAAATTTTCTGTTTTACAATTTTAAGTACTCATTTTTACATCCTTAAGATATCCTTCCCTTCTTCTCTTTCCATGGTTCATTTTGCATATGATAAATCCCTGCATATTTTACAAAAACTATACCATTCCGTATTCCATTATTACAACCATCAAAACTTATTTACACTGTTGAATTTATCTTAATGCTGCCAGCGTTTTCAGCTGTGCACAGTTATTTCCCATATACTGTATTCAATAAATGTTTTCCAATCCTCTCTAAACGTATGTTCTTCTTGTTCTCTTGTCCTATATGTTAAGTCTGGAAGCTATGCATATTCTGTCAACCTAAGTTGCCATTCTTCTTTCGTTGGGACCTCACTCGTTTTCCATTTTGGGGCTAACAAAACATGGGCTGCAGTAGCAGCATAGATAAATAACCTTTTTTGACACCTGGGAATTTCAGTCTGAATTATCCCCAACAGAAAAGACTCTTTTACATGTGGCCAAAATGAAGATAATAAGTTAAGACCAGTGCATACTAACTCACAGTGACTAAACTTGGAGAAGGAGCAGAAAGGGAGTAAAGCCTAAGAAAAAAACCTACCTATGAACAAGCAGTTCCCTAAGGAGGAATTCGCCATAGGGAATAATAGGTCACCTTTCTGTCTATGCCCCCCACCCCCCAAAAAACCGAAACTGGGTCAGGCAAGTGTTGTTGCTTTACTCCCAACAATTCACTATTTGGTAACTAGTAGTGATGTATGGAAGTGAGAGCTGGGCCATAAAGAAGGCTGATCGCCGAAGAATTGATGCTTTTGAATTCTGGTGCTGGAGGAGACTCTTGAGAGTCCCATGGACTGCAAGAAGATCAAACCTCTCCATTCTGAAGGAAATCATCCCTGAGTGCTCACTGGAAGGACAGATCCTGAAGCTGAGGCTCCAATACTTTGGCCACCTCATGAGAAGAGAAGATTCCCTGGAAAACAGCCTGATGTTGGGAAAGATGGAGGGCACAAGGAGAAGGGGACAACAGAGGACGAGATGGTGGGACAGTGTTCTCGAAGCTACCAGCATGGGTTTGACCAAACTGCGGGAGAAGTGCCTGGCGTGCTCTGGTCCAGAGGGTCACGAAGAGTCGGACACGACTAAACGACTAAACAACAACAGGAAAGTGGCAGGCATGCTGGTTTGTCCCTGCGACCATGGATGCCTGGGCTGTGCATGCCACAGGGGCCTATGCGCACGACGGCACTAGTGATGTCAGCACACCCCCTGTGGCGTGCTGACATCACTCACACATGCACTGCACCCGCACACCCTCTGCCACAGTTTGTGGCATAGCTATCAACTTTCAGATTTGAAAATAAGGGACCAGCAGCCTCAAAAATAAGGGACCAGCAGCCTCACCTGTCCCGGGGACAGTCTACGGGATACCTAACAATCTGGGATAGCAGGGGGAAGCAGCGGGAAATGGCGCTGGAATCAGGGAATTTCTGCAAAAAAAGGCAAAGTTGACAGCTATGGTTTGTGGGTGCCCAGCGCCTTCGTGGGAAATTTGGTGGGCGCTCGGGCACCCAGAGCCCCGGGGAGAGGGCGCCTATAGAAAGTGGTCAGCAAGTACGTGGGCCTGTCCAGGTTGGATTGTGGGGGTAAAGAGCAAAGCCTCAGCTTCTCTTCATATGCCATTCATATAAAACCAGGGTTGGCAGGACAGGGGAGGGGAGGAACGGTCCAGCTGCACTAGCAGCATTGCCTTCTGCTAGCGCAAGAACCCAGCTGAATCTGGAGCAATGCATTTTCAGGGTTCAGTATCCTCTGAATAAGGGACAGCAAAGACTGTGGTGTCTTTATGATATATGGCTTGTTTACACATACAGTGGTAACTCCGGTTACGAACTTAATTCATTCCGGAGGTCCGTTCTTAACCCAAAACCGTTCTTAACCTGAGGTGTGCTTTCAGTAATGGGACCTCCCGCTGCTGCCGCATCTCCAGCGCGTGATTTCCGTTCTCATCCTGGGGCAAAGTTCGCAACCCGGAGCAACTACTTCCGGGTTAGCGGAGTTTGTAACCCGAGGTACACAACCTGAGCCCACAATGGAGGGGCTTGCAGCATTAACACCTTCAAGAAGGCCTTTCTTCTCCCACAGCCACAGCCTTGGATGCAAACAGAAATCAAGCATCTCTCTCCCTCTCTCTGGTTTCTGCCTGCTTCTATCTTTTAGGTCACACACACAACTCAGGCTTTTGTCTTTCTGACTACCAGAGGGAGGAGGCAGAGCCACTCCCTTTGTTACTTTAATGACCTCTATTGAGGCCATTATCAGGAAGCTGGCCTGGCTATTCGAGCAATTGAATCTTTGCTGGATCCGGGAATTAGGTTGGACTCAGGCATAAAGCCTACCCACCCCCCTCAACTCACAACACTGCATTATTAGGCACACTTTACCCCAATCTTTGTATTAATATTTCTAGGCATTATTTGGCTGGAGAACTGTATTGCAAAATTCAGGCGATGGCAAATTTCATAGGATGGGTGTGTTTCAGTTCTCGCTGTTGCTTCAGAAAGTGTGAATTAGGTAGGTTCACCTTTTGATGCAGTTAAAGCTGAATTTCCTCCCCCCACCTCCCGCCCACCCCTGATTTCCTTTGGTGAGGTGCAAGAGCCCTATCAGAAGAAAATATGGCAACGTTCTGGTTCATCTCTGGTTTCCCAGTAACTTTTCTGTTGCCTCTCTTGAGCAGCATTTCCCCACCCCCACCCCTCACTAACCCCCTCTCATGAAAAGGGCCAGATTTAGGTTTGGTGAAGCCCTAAGCTACTAAAGGTAATGGAGTCCTTTATATGTCCAGCTGTCCTTTGTCAACAACAAATAGTCGCTTTTTTGTGTTGAATATATGCTACATGGTAAATTATGGACCTAATAGGTACCTAAAGCCATTTGCACATAACAAAATATGTATATTATCAAAGTGATATTTATTTTATCTTATATTTTGGAAATGTACATCCAGGTTTTGTTTCCTTTAACATTTTAGGGCCCCGCAAGAGAGTGGGGCCCTAAGCTATAGTTTGTTTAGCTTATTTAAGGTTACCAGACATCACCGTTTCCCAGGGACAGTCCCCAGATTTACAAATCAGTCCCCATACAAAATCCATTGAAATGGAAAAGTGTCCCTGGATTCATTGAAAAAAATCTGGTAACCTTATTATACGTAAATCCAGCACTGCCCATGAATGTCATTCACCCCCTGTTCCCCCCAAAGCTGGTAGTGAGGAGCACCCAGGCAGGTTGGAAGAATAAATTATGGGATGGAGCCACTCCAGCAGAGCAATTACGGGAAGCCTTATTAACTCTGCGGGAGTTGTCTCAGAACTTTGACGGTAATTTATGACAGCCGAACTCCCTCGCAAAATAAACACGTCCAGCAATGTTAAGAAAAGGGGGCTGAGGCGAAGGCTGCGTTGGCCAGCTTTCCCTGGAAGAGCCTCCGCCAAGAAGTCAAAGCCAGCTCTCCATCTGCAGCATATAGTTCACGTACTACCTATATTTCCTTCCCACTAAATCCAAGAGGCAGTGGCAGGCTGGTGCCCATTGGGGCTAGTGGGGAGGACAACAAGGAGGCCAACTAGTTTTGTCCCCATCCTCTTCCTTGCTGAGCTCTACAAGGTTAACCCTGAGACTAAGGAGGAAGATGATAGGCTGGGCCAACCCCTGGGCCAGCTTGAAAGCAAGTAGGCAGGAAGGTGGAAGGGTGTTTCAGGGTGGTGGGGCCATGCCCCACTTGCCCCAGTGGGCCAGTCTCCACCGCCAAATGTTTTAGGGTGGGTGGGCACTAGCTATATAAAATGATAGAATTGTATAGAGTGGGAAAGGGCACAAAGGGTCGTCTAGTTTGATGATATTGATATGTTAGCACTCCTGAAATTTTCAGTGCTGTTTCCCAGGTCTGTTTTACAGCTTAGAACAGCCTTATTCCTGATGTTCATGAATTCAAAGACACCAAAAACTCAGCGCGGTTTTGAAATCGGTGGTTAAAATCTGCTCGCTTTCGAAATATCTGGTCCACCGTCTTGATTCAAAATGGTGCCCAGTTGTATCCAAACACAGAAGAAGATCTGCTCCTTGATGTCAGGAACCATCAAGCAAAATTTGGTTGCAATATCATTGGAGCTGTCCAAATGCAGAGCAAACAAACCGCTTTCCAAGAGATACGGTAGTTTGTGCAGCTTTTCTAATCTTATGTTAATGGGACAAGCAACTCAGCAACTACAATAAGTAAATCAGAATAATAATAATCAACCAATCTCCAATTTAGCTGCCAGTACTAACACAACTTCTCTCACTGCATCAACAAACTAAGTATTTTTTTAATTTAAAGCAAAAAACAAAACCCACAAACCAGGCCCTAATTCACAGAAAAACTGAGAACTGCAGGTTGTATCCAATTAAGTTATTCTCATTGTAGACCCACTTAGGATTGCCATGTTTCAATAAGTGAAAATCCGGACACAAAAGTTGTTGAGCTTTTGTTGCAAAATCTCAAAAAAAATAAATAAAAATAAATAAAAACATGGGTTTCTATATGCCCAGGTTTTCCTGGACATTTTTACCAATTTTCAGAAATTCTGCTTTTTCTGATGGATGAATCCTGGATATGTCTGGGAAATTCCGGAGGTATGGCAGCCCTAGACCCACTGAAATTAATGGACCCGTGTTAATCTTGTCTGTTAAGTTTAAATGGATCTATTCTGAGTATAGCTAACATAAGACACAACCCAATATTACTGCTCCATCTCCAGGGCTGCCAGAGCAACACGGAGGAAAGTTGTAACAGTTTAGGAGTGCCTCCGTGAAGCAAAATGCAGATATCCCTCTCAACCAGAGCAGGAAAAACAGGCATGGTGGGTGGGTGAGCAAAAGAGCTACAGGCAAAAACTGCTCCCACTACAATATTTGGAAACTTTGGGTTTCTGTGCTGTGCTCAGCCACTCCCTGAGAAGACTGGGGGAAAGAGCTGCATTATAATCAATACACCGTCTCATTAATAGATAAAGAGAATTCTCATTTGTCACTGAGCAAACAATTTCCTTAGTATTGCGGGGTGGGTAACGGTGCCTCCAACCTTCTGTGAAAAGGGGATTAATATAATCGGAGCCCATTAGACAAACTCTGTAAGACAGGCCTCCAGTAAAAGGGATGGCGGGGTGTGTGTGCCAGTGTTTTGGAGGATAAATTCTGCAACCTGTCATTGAACCTAGTGCCTTAGTAGTGGATTTATACTGGACCGTCCGCACATCATTCTGCTTTATTGGTTGTTCTGTGATGATTCCCTAATGCTGTTGCATTATTGCTGCCAAGATAGTACTCTTGCACTGTAGCACAAGCAAAGCGGGACAAAGCCAAAATCCCAGAATATTTGCAGTATGTCCAGTTTTTATTGAGCATTTGTTCTGATTCGTCTGCAGGGAGGTTATACGGCAATGAGACCCATTTTGTGTTCACCCTGATTGGCTTGCAGGGTGTTTCCCTGTCTTCCCATTGCTCAGTCATTCACCCCACACATTTCAATGCATTTCCTAACCACTTTCCAACTAGCCAACTGACATCGTCCTTTCCATTCATCCTGCAGAAGCTCAGTGTTGGGACTGCCAAGCATGTTCAACCTTTGGTGGGCTGTTGTGGGACAGGGGCAGGGTTGCCTTTTTAGGTTCCCCCACCCTAAGGTTTTTCTGGACTTCTGCAAACCTTGTATAATGATCCCAGGCAGGTAAGCAAGCCCCGATAAGAATTAATGACTCTCCGGCAGTTTTATGTCATGTTTATTTACGAAAACACATCCAGAGCATGGCTTCTCGCCTGCTCACATTGACGAGAGTTGGACAGTCTGAATCTCCGTCCCTTTTACAGCAGGAAGAACGCCAAATTCCCGCCCTTCCCCTTTTGCCCTTCCGTCGTCCTCTGACCTTATCCAGTCTCCTAGAACAGGGAGAGGCTGGCCTTCCCCCTCCCCACTTCCACTCAACACACTCTCAGTCCTCTGCTTATCTGCTGATTGCCTAGCAATGCTCTGGCTGCCTCCTAACTCTCCCGCTTCTTGAGAGCTAACAGTGTCTTCTTCAGGAAGGAGGGTCAAACTACCCCTCCCAGGCTCTGTCAGCCAGCTTCCCTCTGCAGACTCAGCCTCTCTCTCCCTTAGCTCAATTTCTGAGTCTGACTCTTCCCCTGTGCTCAGGTGAGCCACGCTCCTGACACCTTGGGGTTTCCCCAGACATGCCGAGACCACCCTCTTGTTTGGGCTACAGTTCCAAAAGCACTCAGCAGCCAAGCTTGGTGTTAGTGAGAATGATTATTACAAAGACACCAGAATTATCCTGTGCTGGCTCCCCTGGCTGGCTCCAGCATCTTCCTGGGTCTCAAGCACTGGCCTTTCCAATCAACTGCTACCTGGGGATGAAGGATAAATTCAATCAGTTAACATTTAATGGCAAATCTATCAAATTTGCACTTTCCAATATAATGCGAAAACTGAAACACAGCCATTGTTTGAAATTCTGAACGGTCCAGATTTTTCTGTGAAGCTTTCCAACCCAACAATGTGTTCCTGCGGGGTGTGGGGAGTGTGCATAAGAAAGCAATGCATTAGTGAAAATAGCATGCGAAAATACTTTAGGTTAGGAGAAATTTCTTGCAAAAAAAGAAGTGTGCAATAGGCAAACTGGTGCATACAAAAATGTGTCTGTTAGGATAAATGTATGCTAAAATGCTGGTGAATTTCCATGAGAATTTAATTTTTAAAAAGGCAAATTTCTGCAGAAATGTGGAGAACTGAAGATTGTAATGAGTAGAAACTAAGAGAAACCAGAACGGATGGATTCAGCGACACCTAACTGCAAAACAAGTGCTATACCACTGAGCTATGGCTCTTCCTGAGGATCACACTTCCTGAAAATGGACATGAGATGCTATCATTGGGCTCTTGTTTCTAGCAGAGTGCAGGCAGCCACACTGCCTGCCGTTTTATGGCAACCTCAGAGGGCCCCTGCTGAGTGGTGAGTGCTGGGTGTGTGGGTGTGTGGTGGGATGACAACCCCAAAGCTTTGCTAAATTATATAATCTTGTTTGGGGCCTGCCATCAGGGAGCCACTGTGTCGCACTACTTTAGATCTTGGGGCAGGTTTACACTGTGGAACTAGCCAAAATTAAACTGTTGGCAATTTATCCACACACAAAAATGTGAGCCTGTACAGCAGACTAAAAGCTTCCCTTAGGAGAAAAAATAGTAAATTCTCAGCCCTTTGTATCTTGGACAAAACAGAGCAGCAAGAACCTCCATTCATATTCCCCAGGTCCACTCAGTTCAGGCAGTTTGGGGGACAGACAGACATTGTTTGGGGGATGTTAATCAGCAACATCTTCAGCATCTCCTGAGACCTTGGAATTATTCCCATGCCTTCGCTCTGTCTCGACTTGTGAAACTTGACTCAGAACGGGGGCGGTGATGCTGCTTGGGGTTGAGTTAGGGCTTAATAGGTTGCCATCCCCCTAATGAGGAGATCGTCTGCTAAGGCAGGCCCGAACCATTACAAACAAGCCCGGCAATTAAAAAAAAGATAAAGAAATTGCCCACTTTGCTGTTTTCCTTAGTCTAGGGCTGTGTACACGTGAGGTACCTTCAAAGCACGTTCGGAATACAGTGGATGCTTGGGTTGCGAATGTGATCCGTGCAAGAAGCACATTCGCAACCCGCAATGGTGCGTCTGCGCACACACAGGTTGCGATTCGGTCTTCTGCGCATGCGTGACCACCGAAACACGGAAGTAACCCATTCCGGTACTTCCTGGTTTTGGCAGTCCATAACCCAAAAAAACCGCAACCTGAAGTGTCTGTAACCTGAGGTATGACGGTACATTCGTTTCCCGTGAAGAATTCTGGACACTGTAGTTTGCACCTCACAGAGTTACAAGTCCCAGCAACTCTTAACAAACCGCACTGCCCAGAATTCTTTGAGGGAAAGGAATGTGCTTTAAAGACATAGTGCATATGCGGCCTATGAGGGGATCTAATTTGTTCCCTCATGGGTAACCTTCTGAGGGGGGCATGCCAGTGGTGGGAGGAGCCTCTGGAGAAAAATGGGAGGAGCAAATAACTAGGACTCTTCCTTAGGTTGTATTTCAGCTACGAAGATGTCAGAGATTTCGACATGCACACACCAAACACAGATACAGTACATTTCCGAGCACAATTCAAAGTATTGGTGTTACCTTTAAAGTCCTAAACAGCCTCAGCCCTGTATACATGAAGGAGTGTCTCCACCCCCATTGTTCAACCTGGAAACTGAGGTCCTCCTCTGAGGTTCCCTCAATGCGAGAAGGGAAGCTACAGGGAACCAGGCAGAGGGCCCTTCTCGGTAGTGGCGCCTGCCCTGTGGAACTCCCTGCCATCAGATGGGAGGAAGGGAAATAAACAAATATCTGACTTTTAGAAGACATCTGAAGGCAGCCCTGTATAGGGAAGTTTATAGTGTTTTATTATGTTTATTATATATGCTGGAAGCCGCCCAAAGTGGCTGGGGCAACCCAGTCAGATGGGCGTGGTACAAATAATAATAAAATAAAATAATAATAATTATTGTTAAGTTGTGGGTGAACATATCAGACGACACAGCGATTCTTCAAACAGCTCTTGTTTATTCACAGGCCAGAACAGAACTGAACTGAAGGGTTCAGCCAGCCTGCTTATATAGAGCTCCACTACAACGCAATAGTAACTATTTTCTGTAACTATCCAATCACTGAACGTCACTTTCAATTCCTTATTTGCATATGTGGACCTGAGTGAAAACTATCTACAGTATCCCCCTGCTGGCCCAGGGTGAGAACTTCAGTACATAACAATTATTATTATTATTTACAGGTACCCCCCCTTGCACGTTCTACTCGTGCATGACCGCATATGTGCACGGCACCGGGAAATAAGTAAATAAACAGAGTCATGCCAGAAAATGACAGGAGAGGGCTGAGGAGTCCTCGTGGCTTACGAGGAGACCCTCTCCAGAACTATCAAGGGTGGAGGAAGCCCCAAAGAGAATGAAGGTGTAGTGGGGCTTTGTTTAGGCTGCCCAGTCCCTCTGCCTAGTTCTTGCAGCAGCTGCTTTCCTGCATGTCCTCCAGTCTCCAGCCAGCCCCAGAGCTTCAGCTCTAGATATTTTGGTCTGGATAGGACAGAGAGCAGGCAAGGAGCAAAAACAGGCACTTAGAGGCTTTCTGGGTGGTGCTCCCCACTTTCCGCGATTTCACTTATACACAAGGGGGTCCAGAACGTAACCCCCCTCGCAAGTGGGAGGATGCCTGTATACCCAGCTAAACATCTACAAGGTTCAAGGGCATATTCCAGCCAGGCAAAAACACTTGAGGAAGGCGCTGCCTTCGGAGGGGGTCTGGCCTGAGGAGAGTCCCAAGATTCCTAATTTCTGGTGTGAAATGTGCTTGGGGTGGATATGAATGCTGACACTCAAATGCACATCTCTCTCTGCTCTCCCTAGAGACAAGAGGCAGCGTCGCCTCCTCGTCCTCCTCAATTCCTGCAGCTGCTTTGTTTCCTTCTCCAAATTGGCAGGTCTTTTCAGCTGCTACTAGCAACACCTCGCAGGGGGTGAAAGCAATGGCAAGCAAAAAATAAAACAAAAATCGCAGATTACATGTCAGTTCACGCTCGCTGCGGGGACGCCTGGAAGTGGAGTTTGTTGTGGCAAGTCGTGAATAGCAGGTGACCTGCAGCAAGTGGGATTGCCTGTTCTTTCGCTGACAAATTGGGGGATTGAATCCCTGGCTCAAGAGACAATGATGTGTTCGGCTTTTGATGGAGGCTCCTGGCAAAAGAAATAAAATGGACAGAGAGCGCCTGCTATTTCGGGCTGCTGCAGAGACCCCTGGCTTGTGGGAGTACTGTTAAGAGAAACTATTTGTCTCCCCATCTTAAGGAGAGCTGTCTCACACCCCTTGTCTATCTTTCTCTGGCACCCACTTCCCATTCACTCATTTATTTCCCCTCCTTGGCATTTGCATGAGCTTTAGACTGCAGGTTCCCACCTCACATATGCAGAATCATAGAAGGATCATCTAGTCCACTCCCACCCAATACAGGAATCTTTTTCCTCGATGTGGGACTCAGACACACAACCCTGAGCTATATTAGTAAAAAAAAATAAAAATTGAATTCATTACAAACATGCAACAGCAGATGGCGCCAGAGAGCAAAGAAAATTCTAAGCTATTTTTACATAGCGTTTTTTTCTTTTGTTATAATGATTTAATTTCTGTCTTATTTATAGCATTTTTTTCCCTGTGTGTAGATCTGCCCTAAGAGTCTCATGCTCTACTGACTGAGATATCTGAGTGTGGGGTTCCCAACAGCATCTAGCTGCCTGCTGAACATGGGTGTAGCCAAGGTGGGGCAGAGGGGCAGCTGTTTTCCCCAACCAAGTAAATCAATACAAATACTGAGCTAACTGAGGTTCTGCCTCCCCCAACATAAAGCCTGTCTCCCTAAAATAAATCCTAGCTACTCCCATGCCACAGAATGGGATGCCAAACTAACTGATCCTTTCCCCTGATCCGGCAGGGCTCTGCATATGTTTTCATATACATGACTCTCCTACCATTCAGCATCAACGGATGACCCCCAAGTTCTTCTGTTATGAGAGGAAGAGAAAAACCTCTCTCTCTCCCCATGTTCTCTACACCCTGTGAACATACTGACTCCCGGAGAGACGAGTTCATACAGTGGTACCTCAGGATACATACGCTTCAGGTTACCTACGCTTCAAGTTACAGACTCCGCTAACCCAGAAATAGTACCTCGGGTTAAGAACTTTGCTTCAGGATAAGAACAGAAATCGTGCTCCAGCGGCGTGGCAGCAGCAGGAGGCCCCATTAGCTAAAGTGGTGCTTCAGGTTAAGAACAGCTTCAGGTTAAGTACGGACCTCCGGAACGAATTAAGTACTTAACCTGAGGTACCACTGTACCTGCTTGGCTTTGCCTTAGTATGTCCTCTGAACACACAAGTCCTGGCCAAAGTCTCTCCTCTTTAACCACAACCTGTAACCATAGGGCAAATCTCAAGCTACACGTTTTGGATAAGAGGAAGGGAACTTAGCCATGATCCCATGATGCAAAGGTCCCAGGTTCAATACCGGGCATCTCCAGGTAAGGCTTGGAAAAGCTCCTGCCTGAAAACCCTGGAACGCTGCTGTCAGTCAGGCACACAATACTTTGTTTGGACGACACTCTAAGCCAAGCCTTGGTTTGCTGTTGTTTAGTCGTTTAGTCGTGTCCGACTCTTCGTGACCCCCTGGACCAGAGCACGCCAGGCACTCCTGTCTTCCACTGTTTGGTCAAACTCATGCTGGTAGCTTCGAGGACACTATCCAACCATCTCATCCTCTGTCGTCCCCTTCTCCTTGTGCCCTCCATCTTTCCCAACATCAGGGTATTTTCCAGGGAGTCTTCTCTTCTCATGAGGTGGCCAAAGTATTGGAGTCTCAGCTTCAGGATCTGTCCTTCCAGTGAGCACTCAGGGCTGATTTCCTTCAGAATGGAGAGGTTTGATCTTCTTGCAGTCCATGGGACTCTCAAGAGTCTCCTCCAGCACCATCATTCAAAAGCATCAATTCTTTGGTGATCAGCCTTCTTTATGGTCCAGCTCTCACTTCCATACATCACTACTGGGAAAACCATAGCTTTAACTATACGGACCTTTGTTGGCAAGGTGATGTCTCTGCTTTTTAAGATGCTGTCTAGGTTTGTCACTGCTTTTCTCCCAAGAAGCAGGCGTCTTTTAATTTCCTGACTGTGTCACCATCTGCAGTGATCATGGAGCCCAAGAAAGTAAAATCTCTCACTGCCTCCATTTCTTCCCCTTCTATTTGCCAGGAGGCAATGGGACCAGTGGCCGTGGGAGCCTGTGCATTTTCACTAAGCTATGGTTTGGAGAGATGTGCATCTGGCTGCATCCTATTTGTGGATAAGGAACACAATCAACAAAAGGAAGGCTGTTGGGGGCTGGGAGGATGGGGACCTTTCTCAATGCAGCCAGAAAGCCATTTGAATAAATCAACTTCTCCATAGGCTTGGCTTGATCCCTTGCTGCAGACATCCCGATATGATTCCCCTCCTCTCCGCCGCCAAAGAAGAAGAACTTAGCACATACACACATCTAGGCAAAACTGATTTATTTATTAAAAGTTGGCAGGAATCCATCCACCTCTTCCCACATAAACACAGAGGCACTGTTCAGTCAATGCTCCAACTGAATGCCATATGCTGATGCTATTGTCAGGGTGCTGACTGCTTGTGTTGCCCAGTGTTCTTTTTTTCTGCTGACAATTAGGCTGTAGGAGTGAGGCAAAAGAAGGGAAAAGGCCAAGCTGGCTTTAACATGAAGCAGCAGGGTGAAAATGTGCAGCTAATGTCCCTCTCTGTGTCTGGGCTGGTAGGCATAGCGGATAGGAGCAAGGGCAACACTTGAAATGTGAGGTGGGGCCACCGCACTCTTAGGAAGTGCCCTATTAAAGCACTTTGTTACCCTGACACAACAAATCCACTTAAACACACACATATACAAAGTGATATTTTCCTGTTGGGAAACTGACGGGATGATTAATGCAGAAGGTGTACATAGAATGTCCCTGCAAAGAACTCTGGGCAAATAAAGACTGTATATAGTCTAACTTCCACATATGTATACTTTTAGGACCCACCTCACTTTTGTAATTTTAGGTTGCTTTAAACTGTTTTTAATATTGTTTAATAAGGACAGGAAAATCAAACCTCTCCATTCTGAAGGAAATCAGCCCTGAGTGCTCACTGGAAGGACAGATCCTGAAGCTGAGGCTCCAGTACTTTGGCCACCTCGTGAGAAGAGAAGACTCCCTGGAAAAGACCCTGATGTTGGGAAAGATGGAGGGCACAAGGAGAAGAGGACAACAAAGGACGAGATGGTTGGACAGTGTTCTCGAAGCTACCAGGATGAGTTTGACCAAACTGCGGGAGGCAGTGGAAGACAGGAGTGCCCGGCGTGCTCTGGTCCAGGGGGTCACGAACAGTTGGACACGACTAAATGACTAAACAACAACAAATAAGGAAGGAGTAGAAAAGAGGGCTTCCTGGTCCAGCTAAGCCTTGGGTTTGTTTCAAGTTCTGACTGCAGGCTCGCTCTTTCACCCTACCTCCTCCTGGTTTGAGCTTCTGGTCCTGAATTATGCTTGGTTCTCAACTACTGGCTGGTCCTGTGGCTCCTGCTCCACCTCATACTGTTGTTTGTGATATGTCACAGGACAAGATTTCCCCCCAAGTCTGGTATAACTTCACCGCTGATCCACCGTTACTGCATCACAGGCATGTTGCAGAAAGGACCATAGCTCATCAGCAGAGCATCTGCTTTCCATAGCTTTCCATGTTCCACAACAGACCACTGATTAGATTTGGTTGCAAGAAGAAAATGGCATCAACCATCCCATGTCCTACCATGAACAGGTGGGGCCCTGTTTTTGGTGGCTGGTTGGCGTTGACCAGGGTCTTCATGGTGGTGGCTCCCCATTTGTTGAACACCTTCCTTGGAGAGGTGCTTGTGTCTCCCTGGTTATTGCATTTCAGGAGAAATATATAAGGACACCCCAATTTTCCAAGCATTTGATGGCTGATTCCATGGCAACCTTGGAATCAGTAACTGTGAGGGTCTTTAAATGTTCCAAATATTATTTGCTTAATTTTAAATTGTACCAGTGTAATGTTTTGACGGTTACTGCCATGGTCACCTTTGGGAGAAAGCGGAGGTTACTAATACAGTGGTACCTCAGTTTACGAACTTAATTCGTTCCGGAAGTCCGCTCTTAAACAGAAACTGTTCGTAAACTGAGGCGTGCTTTCCCTAATGAGGCCTCCCGCTGCCAATGCCCTTCCACCGTTCGGATTCCATTCTTAGACCAAGGTAAAGTTCACAAACGGGGACACTACTTCTGGTGCGGAGTCCGTAAACCGAATTGTTCTTAAAGAGGACTGTTCTTAAACTGAGGTACCACTGTATAGGAAAAGACAAGACGAAAAAGAAAAAGAAAAAGAAAAAGAAAAAGAAAAGAAAACCAGCACTCCTGGTTCCTTGAAGTAAGTGTGAGCGGCAATAAATCAATGAACAGAAAATACTATCTGCCTCCCCTCTTAACAGCCAAGGCCACTGAGTTGGGTCTTTTGGAAAAATGGCCTTTTGTGAGCAGAGTCCAGTTGTTTGTTACAAGAACCCCGCTGGGCCATGAACTAGAAGTGTAGCACAGAAAATTTGATTTATTGTGTTCAGAGGAGGGAAAGGACTGGGAAGGCCTGGCTTTGGGGTTGTCAGGAAAGGGCGACCTGTGGCGGGCAGCAAGCACCGGTGCCAAGTCAGTTCAAAGACAATCGCTTGGCTCCATTGCAGTGGTGGAATTATTCGAAAGGGCTCCCTAGACGGAGGATGAACTGAAAAGTTGAGTATTCCCTGCTGCCCTCTAGAGGGAAGTTTCTGTACCACTGATTTGTAACGCGAAGCACCAAATAAATAAATAAACCCCACGCTGAGCGAAAAGATTCCTGCACTAGATGATCCTTGTGGTTCCTGCTAACTCTACAATTCTGTGGCTCTGTATTTTGTATTTTTCTGTTGTGAACAACCCTGGGATCTCTGGATGAAGGGTGGTATACAAATTTAACAAATAATAATGATAACGATAATAATATTATTATTTGTAAAAAGGTAAAGGTAAAGGTACCCCTGCCCTTACGGGCCAGTCTTGCCAGACTCTGGGGTTGTGCGCCCATCTCACTTAAGAGGCCGGGGGCCAGCGCTGTCCGGAGACACTTCCGGGTCACGTGGCCAGCGTGACATTGCTGCTCTGGCGAGCCAGAGCCGCACACGGAAACGCCGTTTACCTTCCCGCTAGTAAGCGGTCCCTATTTATCTACTTGCACCCGGGAGTGCTTTCGAACTGCTAGGTTGGCAGGCGCTGGGACCGAACAACGGGAGCGCACCCCACCGCGGGGATTCGAACCGCCGACCTTTCAATCGGCAAGCCCTAGGCGCTGAGGCTTTTACTCACAGCGCCACCCGCGTCCCATCCTGCCCATTAAACCGGGTCGCCCCGGGAAGATGGGACTTGTGAATATCAAAGCAGCAGAAATATGAGATGATTGGATCCTTATTGAACTCGAAGCATGGGTACCCCCAACAAAAAATTTAAAATTCGATTAAATATTTGGAGTTTATGATTTGTATTGATATAATTTGGAATAACTAATACGATATTAGTTGGTTTGTTAAATGGAAATTTAATAAAAATTATTTTAAAGAAAATTAAACTGGGTCGCCCCAGCCACCATTCTAGACCAGGATCCTGTGCTTACAGCAGCTGGCCAGATGCCTGAGTACAACAACACTCTCCTCTCTTACCATTTTCAACAACTGGCATTCAGAGGCATCCTGCCTCCACTTACTCATGAGTAGACCCCTTACTCATGTGTTGAAGAACAACTCTGGACCCTTAACTGCCTGCTGTGACATCCCTCTTCCGCCAGAACCTGATGCTTTTGGTGCTGGTGTTCTTGAGGATGGGAGCTGGGCAGCTCCAGCTTCAGCTCTGACAGTTCCAGAGGTAACAACCTCCAGGGCCTTCAAGAGGACCCTCACCATTGGATTCAGGGAGCCCTGCCTGCTCCACAAGGTCCTTGTTCTGTGGTTTGTCTGGCTCATCCTCTGAGGCCTGCATGTCTAATACAGTGGTACCTCGGGTTACATATGCTTCAGGTTACATACGCTTCAGGTTACAGACTCCGCTAACCCAGAAATAGTACCTCAGGTTAAGACCTTTGCTTCAGGATGAGAACAGAAATCATGCTCCGGTGATGCAGCGGCAGCAGGAGGCCCCATTAGCTAAAGTGGTGCTTCAGGTTAAGAACAGTTTCAAGTTAAGAACGGACCTCCGGAACGAATTAAGTACTTAACCTGAGGTACCACTGTACAAGGTCAGGCTAGGCATGACACAGACACACCCAAAAACAATCTTAACAGGAATGCTACCTGCTGATGCTGGGCCCTGAGAGCATGGTGTTAACAACCCCAGGGCTGTGAGTTCAAAACCTGCCACTGCAGTACTCCTCCTTTTATGGATGAATTCGTGGAGAAAAACTGGCAATCTTGGGTGGGGGGAATAAAGGCAAGAACTAATTTGCTGTCCCAGATATACAGATATACCCAGTGCTTTGAACCACGACAAAACCATTGTTAATGCATATTGGCCTCCCAACCTTCCACAGCCAAATCCAGCCACACTATCCAATGATTAAATTGCCAACTTTGCAGAGAACGAGGCTCTCCTGATTGCCAGAACAGCACAATCTATCCATGAGCAATTAGGAGTAATAAGAAGGAAATTAGACTCTTGTTATGTCAATAGCCAACTGCGATAAGGAGGTGTCAGTGAAGGCTAATCATTCCAATTTCAAAGGAGGGTATCCTGGAGGAGGGTAGTAAGAAAAAGAAGAAGAGTTTGGATTTGATATCCCGCTTTATCACTACCTGAAGGAGTCTCAAAGCGGCTAACATTCTCCTTTCCCTTCCTCCCCCACAACAAACACTCTGTGAGGTGAGTGGGGCTGAGAGACTTCAAAGAAGTGTGACTAGCCCAAGGTCACCCAGCAGCTGCATGTGGAGGAGCGGGGAAGCGAACCCAGACCACCAGATTACGAATCTACCGCTCAACCACTACACCACACTGGCTCTCAACCCCTCTGCAGCACCACAGATCCAACTCAATGGGGTAACATTGGAAAATGTCGATCACTTCTGCTACCTAGGCAGTTATCTTTCCACAAGGGCCAACATTGATGCCGAAATCCAGCATCGCCTGAGCTCTGCAAGTGCGGCTATCTCCCGATTGAAGTGCAGAGTGTTTGAGGACCGGGACATTTGCAGGGAAACCAAAATGCTTGTTTACAAAGCTATTGTACTACCAACCTTACTATATGCTTGTGAAACATGGACCACTTATAAACACCATCTCCAGCTCCTCAAAAGATTCCATCAAAGGTGTCTCCGGAAAATTCTACGCATCACTTGAGAAGACAGGCAAAATGATATCAGTGTACTGGAAGAAGCAAAGATCACCAGTGTTGAAGCAATGATTCTTCAACATCAACTTCGTTGGGCTGGTCATGTTGTGAAGATGCCTGATGGTCGTCTTCCAAAGCAACTACCTCCATTCCAAACTTAAAAATGGAAAGCATAATGCTGGTGGTCAACAAAAGAGGATTAAAGACTGTCTCAAGGCAAATCTAAAAAAATGTAGTATAAACACTGACAACTGGGGAACACTGGCCTGCGAGCACTCCAGTTGGAGAACAGCCTTTACCAAAGGGGTCATGGGCTTTGAAGACACTCGAACTCAGGACAAAAGGGAGAAACGTGCTAAGAGGAAGGCACGCTTGGCAAATCCACACCGTGAACAACTCCCGCCCGGAAACCAATGTCCCCACTGTGGAAGGATGTGTGGATCCAGAATTGGCCTCCACAGTCGCTCACGGACTCATGGTTAAAACCGTGTTTATGGAAGACAATCTTACTCGGCTATGAGTGATCGCAGAAGAAGAAGAAGAAGAAGAAGAAGAAGAAGAAGAAGAAGAAGAAGAAGAAGAAGAAGAAGAATTAGTCACTGCAACATGCAGCCCATTTTTTGTTTCCATATGCTGGACTGGGCAGTGTCTGGTCGACCCGTGTAAAAAATTTCCTTCTTTTGCGTGTGTGCTTAAATGTTACATGTGAAGTACACCCTGCAGGTGTGAAGTCAAACTGCTGCATTAGCAGGACCCAAGTGACCTCCCCAGGGTACAGGCCTGGGAAGTGTGCATGGAGGTCCTGGGCTGCCCAGTCATGGTCTTGCTGATGTGGTCCAAAGGAAAGCAGAGCAATGCATTTGGGACCAACGAGGCTGCAGGAGTTGCCAGAAGGAGGCGTACAGGGCACCATCCAACTATCTTAAGGACTCCATTCTGGATCTGGGTAGGGCTTACTCCTTAGACTTTCCCTCTCCTGAATAAATTTTCCTTCTCCCAGATGGGTTACCTTCCCAGGTTGATGAGCCCCACCTACCCCTCGCTTCCCTCTGCAGCACGTACAGAAACCGCCTTCTTGACTGTTGGACCCACAAATGGTCTCGTCCGCTCAACCCACCAGAAGCTATCTTTGCATGCAGGGAAAGTCAACTAACGTGCACAAAAATAGGTAAATAGATAGAGATATTCATGAAAAGTGTACATGAAAATGCACATATTGGTGAAAATAACATAGGAAGCTGCATTATACTAGAGGAAGTGGCTTTGCAAAAAAAAAAAGTACATATTGGGCAAGATTGCATGCAAAAATATGTAGATTGGGAGAAATGCACACTCAAATGCTGAGTTTCATGAGATTAGTTTTTTTTAAAAAAATAAAAAATCACAAATTGCTGCAGAAACGTGGAGAACTGAATTTAAGACTGAAAAAACAAGAAACCGAAAGTGGCAGAATTGCCCACCCCCTAGTCAAGAGCCCTTAACAATAATATGTTGCCAACATTCCTTTTATTCCTCATCATCCTTCTAACCATCCAGGATGTGACATTATTCATATGGACAGCATAATAAGCTGTTCCTTTTTTTAATGCTACCAAAGCAGCTGACAAGCGGCATATCGAGCAGGAGTTGAAAAGGTGAGGTTCGGGGACTGGATCTTACCATATTTTGGAATTTCTGAAAACTCTCCCTTCTGTGTCAAAAATGCCTGTGTGCAAAAACCCAGCACACAGCCGTACACCAGTGTGGTAAGCCACCTCGCAGGGTTGCCTTGTTGTGTGCAATTTTGAGCAGAAGCCACTGGGTGGCTCCATCATGCACACCAGCCCTGAGAAGACAAGAAAGAAAGAGCAAGGCAAGGTTAAGTTCAAGGAAGAATAAGCAAATAATTAATATGAATGGTGTGTGTGTGTGTAGCAAGGTTCGCTGGAAATCAGGGACAGAGCCAGCTGAGCACGACTCAGTACAAAGCAATTTCATGAATATAGAGGACAAGGATCTGGAGACCTTAGCTGCAGCTGTTATGAGAGAGCCTAGGATTTTTAAGGCGAGCTTAAGATTGCTCCAGGGGCGCGGGTGGCGCTGTGGGTTAAACCACAGAGCCTAGGACTTGCTGATCAGAAGGTCGGTGGTTCGAGTCCCCACGACGGGGTGAGCTCCCGTTGCTCAGTCCCTGTTCCTGCAGTTCGAAAAGCACGTCAAAGTTCAAGTAGATAAATAGGTACCACTCCAGCGGGAAGGTAAACGGCGTTTCTGTGCACTGCTCTGGTTCGCCAAAAGCAGCTTAGTCATGCTGGCCACATGACCCGGACAAACACCGGCTCCCTCGGCCAGTAAAGCGAGATGAGCGCCGCAACCCGAGTTGGCCACGACTGGACCTAATGGTCAGGGGTCCTTTTACCTTTACCTTTAAGATTGCTCCAAGTCTATACACAAGAGAAGAAAAGCCCTTATGAATGGCCTTGGGGGGGATGTTCAGCCAGGGGCCACATTCCAGGGGTGTTTGGGGCCAAGTGGAAGGGAAGTGAGTGGAGCAATGGATGTGATTACCTTTTTATGGCAGGCTACATTTCAACTGGGACGCGGGTGGCGCTGTGGGTAAAAGCCTCAGCGCCTAGGGCTTGCCGATCAAAAGGTCAGCGGTTCAAATCCCCGCGGCGGGGTGTGCTCCCATTGCTCGGTCCCAGCGCCTGCCAACCTAGCAGTTTGAAAGCACTCCCGGGTGCAAGTAGATAAATAGGGACCGCTTACTAGCGGGAAGGTAAACGGCGTTTCCGTGTGCGGCTCTGGCTCGCCAGAGCAGCTTCGTCACACTGGCCACGTGACCCGGAAGTGTCTCCGGACAGCGCTGGCCCCCGGCCTCTTGAGTGAGATGGGCGCACAACCCTAGAGTTTGTCAAGACTGGCCCGTACGGGCAGGGGTACCTTTACATTTCAACTGCCCAGCAGGTTCTACACACACAAACCTCTCTGTGTCCATTTAGGGAAGTAACACAGCTCAGTGGTAGTGTCTGCCTCAAATGCAGAAGGTCCCAGGTTCTTGGCATCTCCAGGTAGCAAGACAAGACTAAGCAAGATGGGCCAGTGATTAGACTTAGTGTCAGTCAGCTTCCTGTGTTCCAACCCTACAACTAGGTGAGCAAGAGGCGTTATCACAGTCCAAAGACACATTCACACTGGACAAAAGCACCCAAAGAGGGTGTGGGCGAGGGATGTGACCTGGAGTAAAGAGCTGTGTTCTTGGGGGAATTTCTACTTTTCCATGGAGTGGGTGGGGAGCCCCGCAGTGATATCAAAGAATCATATAATTATATGCTTGAAAGTACTAGGGGGAAACTGAATTCAGAGGATGCAGTATTCTCTTTTAGGACCTAGGATGCAAGGAACTACTGTACCATGCTAGACCCCTTAATTGTATAAGTTTTTATTACCAGAGAAAGAGCTAGCAACTCAGACGGAGTTGTAGTTCTAAATACATTCTAAATAAGGTTTGCTTCTTGCTGAAACAACATTTGAGCCTGAGCTTCACATGAAGCTGTCCAGGGTGCTATCAACTTTGCTTAACTTTGCCTTATTGGAACCTGACCAATTCTTTGCTTGACTTTTGCCTTACTGGAAAGTGCCCTCTAATCTGTTTGGACTCATCAGGTCCTTGCTGACATTGCCTTACTGGAAACCTGAACTTGCACTTGCATGACTTTGCCTGGCTTCCCTTCCCAGAAAGCTGAACTTGTGCCTAGCATAAACACATCCATCTTCAGCTAGAACCCCATCTGTCTGAGACTGCTGCCTGGAGCAGAAGAAAAGCCTGCCTGTGTTTTGGCAAAATATATCTGCAAGCATGTAACTGTGGGATGTTACATAACATTACATACTGATGAACAGAGATCCAAAGAAGAATATTAAATAATTGAAATGGATTTTTGCAGCAGGAAAACTGTGGTATCAGCATAGTACTAATTACCACCAATGGTCAGGATGCTGCCTTCATCTTCTCTTCGTTTTCCTTTTGCATGGTTAAAGCACAGCATCTCCCAATAGCCCTGGGCCCTTCAACACAACATCAATATGCTCAATCATTCTTTAGGCTGTGTTTTTGAATCATCCTCCTAACTAGGCCATCCTGCTGCTGTCCCCTGGTGTCGGAATCCGTTGTCGGAATTTAAGAACAAACACTTCCCAGGCAGTGGTTATAGTGCTGTGATGTCTCCTCATTATATTGATTTGTGCTCCCGCATATTGACCTTTCTGCAAGTCTGGTTCCCTTGTGGGGAAACCATAACTGGAATTTTTGGGTATTTCGTTATCTCTTCATTTACAAATACACATGTTGAGCTGGGGGGGGGGGTCCAGAATCTAGACAGGCAGTGGGTTTTATGCAGAATTTGTTCCTGAAAAGCTAGACAATAGGATTTCCTCACTCTATCCCTCCATGATTGCTTCCTGCTAGCCATTTCCAAATTCTCAGACTTCTCTCTTTTCCTAGCACACTCAAACTGCTCCCTTCAGCTCTCCATCCCAAAGGCAGGTCAAGTGTGTACAGTGGCTGGTAGCCAGAAAAAGCCATTATGCAAGTAATTGACATGTCCTGTCACATTCCCCTGAGGAAGACCCAGACGATGAGGAAATATAGGCTGCTTGCCACTGACTGGTTGGATGCAGAGGAGTGGTGGGAGGAACCAGCTGGAGGACCCCCAAGGGAAAAGCCAGAGGATTGTTGGTGGGATGACAATGAGTGGTCACAGAGGGAGAAGCCTGGGGGGAGCTGTCAGGAGCTGAAGAGGTAACAGGGCTTAGTGAGTGAGAAGAGTCTGTGGCAGAGACTTGTACTTTCTTGAGGCACGCTGCTGTTTGATGCATTTCCCCTCAAACCAGCTTCCATCTGATCTGAAAGCATACGTTGCTGTTAGGCTGAGGTGTGTACATTTGAGACAGCTGTTGCGCATGTGCAGGAGACAGCTCCACTAAATCAGGTGATGCGGACCTGGTGAAGACATCCCTGCCCCCTTTCTGGTGTCTACAAGTAGCATAAAAAGGTGACTTGAAACTCAGCGGGGTGAAAATTACTTTGCTGTGTTTTAAGCCGCTAATGCAGGGGTCAGCAAACTTTTTCAACAGGGGGCCGGTCCACTGTCCCTCAGACCTTGTGGGGGGCCGGACTATATTTTGGGGGGGAAATGAATTCCTATGCCCCACAAATAACCCAGAGGTGCGTTTTAAATAAAAGCACACATTCTACTCATGTAACACGCTGATTCCTGGACCGTCCGTAGGCCGATTTAGGGGATTGGGCCAGATCCGGCCCCCGGGCCTTAGTTTGCCTACCCATGTGCTAATGTGTACATAGCCTTAACTGAAAAGAATAAGAAGCCCTGCCCTATAAATTTAAATTAAGTAGTATGAGTCTGAGAATAACTGTGTGTCATGAGAACCCTAGAAGATGGGTGGGTGTGTACTAAGGAGGTGTTTAATGATGTCAGAGGAGCGGGGTGATGTTGTATGCGTGGGTGGTCTTAATGGGATTAGAGGAGACTTTGCAAGAAAACAGCATTTACCTGAAAGGTCATGACTGCATGTAGTTAACCATACTTAGATAGGATTACCCCTCTGAAAATAAGTCCTTTGTATATTGTTTCCTGATCTTACAGAACACCTGAAATGAGCTTCCATTGTTTTGAACATCTTATTAATTGAAACCCAAGTGTGTCTAATTTACACTATGTGTGTCTAAAGAGAACCCACACCTATAGATTGGAGACACAGAGGCTATGCATTTGGCAATCTTCTGACAACCAAATAAGCTCCTAATTTATCATAAATTACAGTGCAATTGCTAGTCTGCACAAGTAAGGTAAAAGGTCACAAAACAGGTTCAGCAACACAGGGTCCATGTCAAGGGGCATTGTGGTGATATTCAATAGCAGGACTGTGATGAGGAATGAACCTGAGATATGGGACAGAAGGATCACTCTGTTAAAGTACTGACACAACAGGCATAATGATTGGTGGTGCTGTTTCCAGCCCGCAAGCCTGCTTTGATTTCCTCAGCACTGTTCACTTGCAGGATTCATCAACCACAGATGGCTCAATGACACTCTGAAATCAAAGTGCTTCAAGGAGTTTTAAATGCTGGCTGGTAGCCTCACTTCTCTGCTGAGAAATTTGCTGAGAATTTCTGGTGGCAGGACTGGGGCATGGGTAGCAGTCTGTAGTGACCCAGGAGCCATGGAAAAAGTCCCATAGTTAGGACCAAAAAACAAGAGGCAGAACGAAGGAGAAAACCGAAGGTGAGCTAAAGGACAACAAAAGAATACAGGAATGGAGCACTCGCAGTGCCACTGATGTGGGCATTCGAACACTGGTTTATCTCATTCACACGTTACATGTGTGGTGTACAACTTCAATATCCAGGTCTACATGAAAGGGACGGGGCGGAGACTATGGTAACAGACGCACTTGCCCTTAGTCTTACATCTAACAGTTATCCTGTTAGGTCTACTGGGGCGGGTTTTTGTTTTTTGTTTGCCGTCTATTCTCCTCTGCCCTCACGCCCCATTGGCCAACCGCGCGGCATTGTGGGACTATTCCTTTCCTTGGCGCCAAGGCCCTCTCACGCGTGTTGCATTGTGGGGGAAGCTCATCTCCCTCCGGATCTTCTTCGCAAGTACTTTTAACGGTCCGCACCGCTTGAGGGCTAACGGAAGCGCCTTCGCTCCGCACGGCTTAAAAAATAACAAGTCGTCCCGCTTTTCCCTCACCACCTCGTTAAAACAAACGTGCGCCAACCTCTCCTCGTCGCCTCCAGCAGAAACAAGTCGGGACTACTTTTTTCCCTTACTCGAAGGGGGGGGGGTGGAATCGGCGCATGCGCCCTTCGAAGGCGGATGTAGCGAACGGCAAGCATGAACGTGAGTGTCTCTACGGCCCGCCTCCCAGCCAGCAGAGTGTGACGTCGAGGCGGCGCGGGAGGATCCTTGCGCAGGGCAGGTAGGGCCGCGTGAGGCGGGCGCCATTTTGTGGCGGCTGCAAAGAGTGGGAACGAAAAGAGGAGGAGGCGCCTCGCTGCTGCTACTACCGCTGCCGCCGCCACGACTAACGCCGCCGCCACCACCTTCCTTGCTTCTCTTCCGCCGTTTTCCTCCCCTCTCTCCCCTCTTTTTTTAAAAAAACAATTTTACCTCAGCTCCTTTTTAAAATATATGCCCCTATAAATCTCCACCTGCCCTTTCCCCACCCGCTCCCGGGCCTCCTCTCGTCGGCTCCGTCTTCCATTTTTCTTCCCTCACACGCGCCCACCACCCAACCGCAACCATTGCCGACCTCGCTATGTCTGGTGGCGGCGTGATCCGCGGCCCGGCCGGGAACAACGACTGCCGCATCTACGTGGGGAACCTGCCGCCGGACATCCGCACCAAGGACATCGAGGACGTCTTCTACAAGTACGGCGCCATCCGGGACATCGACCTCAAGAACCGCCGCGGGGGCCCGCCGTTCGCCTTCGTCGAGTTCGAGGACCCCAGGTGGGAAGGGCGGGCGAGGGGGTGCTTCGGGTGCGGAACGAGGAGGGGAGGGAGAGTGTCGGCTGAAGAGATCCGCCGCAGCCGAGCAGGGCCCCGTCTTCAGGAACCCGCTGGGGCTCCACTCGAGAGTAGGCCCGACGAAATCCATCGGGCCCGACTTCGGCTGCCATCGCTGTCTCCGGGGGGGGGCGGGTTGGCTCTTTCGGCGCTTGCATGCCGCCCGCAGCCGCGGAATGCGAAACTCGGAACGGCTTCCTTAGCGCGAATCCTGCCTCGTGCGCACGTTCCTCTTACCACGCCGCCGCTGCCTCGTGTTGCACGCTCGGGGCGAAGGAATCTCGACGGCATGTAAAGAAAAACAGCCTCGCTGGGTTATATCCCGCGGGCCCAAGTTATTTGCGCCCGTTAACTTCAGCGGGCCAACTCGAGAGTAGGGCTGGGCGTTGGGCGCCACTCGCAGTTGGAAATGCGCCGTGGAAACTGATGAGCACTCCGGTGCGGGGTTTTCCTGCAAGGTGCACATATATATATGCGGTTTTTGGCTAGGTGGTGGTTATTTTTAGGGGGGGGGCAAAGCGATTTCCCCTAATGTAATGCACGTTTTATAAAAATCCAGCGTAAAGGCCACTGATTTCAATAGTCTGCTCTTGAGTAGGACTGGGAGGCAGGCGGCCAATTAGAACCATTGGGTTGTATCACACTTTTATTCAAGAGTAGAATTGAAACCTAGAGGCATGAGTCCATAATATTGGGCTCTGTTTCTTTACATGTTTGAATCATTGGGATTTCTGTTTTAAATGCTTTTTATATGTATGTTTTTAATACAGCTGTTTTATTTGTGTTAGGCTGTGTTTTTGTTTAACGTTTTAATGATGTATTGTTTGTTTATGGGGTACACACCACTTAGAGTTTTTTGAAATATTGAACGGATTTTAAATGCTTTTAAATAAACAAGTTGTGACCCTTATTTTCAATGGATCCACTCTGAGGATACAAACCAGTAGGTCTACTCTTTGAGTAGGACTAAAATTGGGCATAGCCAATTTTGTGTACGTGTTTAAAAACAGTATCCTGAATCATTACTTTCAGAAAGTAACAGTTGAATTCAATAGGGCTTACCTCCAGGTAAGTGAAGTTAGGATTGCAGCCTGTGGTGGTTGTTTCGTTCCCCCCTACTTTCTTAGCTCAATCAGTCTCAGGACAACTAACAAATTCAAAGGTTTTTATATATCCTTCTTTTTGTCTTCACAGCAATCCTGTGGGGTAGGTCAGGCTGAGATAAACAAACTGGCCCAAGGACCCTAAGGCTTTGGGTGATGGGGAGAGAGTGTGTTTATAGCTAGCAGAGCTGTACTTAGAAAACGTTTATTACTTCTAGATAATTTATCCTGGCCTTCATAAGTGCTCGGCATATCTAACCAATCCAAAACCCATACCTCTTTATCAGTTCTTGCACCAACCCTGTTAGATAGGTTAGGCAGAGAAAATGAGGCCACTTCATATGCTTTAAAGGTTGAGGACTTTGAATCATTTCCTTGTAGTAGCCCTGCTAGGAGACTATGCTGAGATGTGGTGACTGGCTCCCAAGATCCTTGAGCTAGTCACATGCTGTCAGCTTGATGCAGTGTGGTTGTAAAGGATAAATGATTTATATCCCCACACAACCCCATGAAGCCCACTGGGCTATCACTATCAGCTTTTTTTTACTATTACTCAGCCTGGCCTGCCTCACAGGGTTGTTGTGCAATGCTCAGAGAGCCTTGGAGATATGGAGGAATTAAAATGTAGTAATATGCAGTCCCATATAAATCTTTACTATGCATTCATAGGATTTGACGCTGTTTTTTATTTTCTTGTTTGTTGCTTCAGGAAAGGAAGGTGGGTTGCAGGTATTAAATGGAATGATCCTGTGAGTGCTTGCTTGGAAGCATGTTTTCCTAAGCCAGTTGTCTTCAAGCCTTTTTGCCCCAAAATTCATGTTTAACTCCCAGGCTTTTAGTGGATGAAATTTCATGCTTCACTGTGTATGTGTAGCATTGTGTTAATTAATTGCTCTTTTTAAAACAATGTTACAAAAGCTTGTATTGGCTTACAGCCAAATGTCATCACAATTATTCTTAAACTTTATTGCTAGCCACCTTAGAAGCTTCTGCTGAAATGCAGAGTAGATATTTGCTAAATAGACAAACTACAACTTAAAAGTAGGACCCACTCATTTTTAAAATCAAGTTTGTATTGCTTCTTGTGTCTCAAGGGCGGACAGAACATCTATACTGCAACTTTTTGTGTATAAAATGAGATATTATTTGGGAGAAACGATGCCTGTGGAAATTTCCACTTTCACAACTTTTCAGAATTTGTGGGGCTGTTCTTCATTGCCTCTGTTTTCTCCTGTTTTTAGCAATTGTCCCAATGCTTTTGAATACATAGAAGATTACAACATATTACATATTTGTGAGCAATTTGGTAAAAAAAAAACCCATTTGCATGCTTTCCTGTGCATCTTTATGTGTAAAAGAGTAAAATATTTTTCTTACGAATAAAAATTTAGGGGAGGGGCCTGGAAATTCCCCAAGAGTAGAGCTAGTCCTGGGTCCTGGCGGAGGCAGACATCATTTACTGCCTCTCTCTTGAGACTCAAGAGAACTTTTACAGTGTTGTTGATTTTTCTACATGGAATCCCACAACTCAAGGCTTTTGTACATACATCCCAACATGGCTATACAGCAGAATCTTAAGACAGAGAGCTGGTCTGCAAGTTGTGCATAATGCAGTAGAAGAATTCCAAACTAGCATTTCATACTGCAACTTGAATTATCATTAACACTGAAGAGAGGATTAGAGTGACCATCTTCCTGAGGTGCTACTTTAACTATAAGCAGTCTCTGTATACACCTCACTTGAAGTCTAGTGGTCAGCTCAGAATTCTTTCAGTTCATTCTGTGTATGTAGGACTGTGGAGTTTAGTTTACTAACTTGTAAGTGTGCATAGAGTTGCAGAACTTTAAAAGTTCATTTATTGTTTTTTGTACTGTTCTGGTTTTTTAACAAGAGCATGCATATATGGCAAGTAGTTTTCTTATAAAAGTAGTGGCTAGTATTCAACTAAATCATTGTGAACAAACCTCCCCTCCCATTTTCTCACCCCACAAGCTCTCCCATCTGCTCTGTGGCTTCCCCTAATGATTCAGAGCAGATTTGGGACTGTGCCAGAGAAGGGGGCAGGGAGGAAAGGAAGGAAAAGTTCACAGTGATTTAGTTCGGATACAACTCAGTACATGTTACTAAAATCTTGTTAATGACTAAAATCATGTCTTCGTTTTACATAAAAGCAACATTCTTTTAAGTAATTAACAAGGTTTTAGTTCCTTTTCTGTTGTGGTGGTCTGGTTCCTTCATGCATTGGCATAGCACATGCAAATATAAAAGGCTCCACAATGCATAATCTCAGGCACTTCCTTGATTTTGATTTTATCCAGCCTTTAGCTGTCTATATACCACTGTGTGTTTAGGCTGGGATCCCTTGTATGAGTTGCTTCCTCATTCCACCTACCTTTGCTTTGCTTTTCCTTCTCAAACCCCCACCAGTGGGTCAAATTCCATGCTTGACATGACACAGGGTACAGCTCTGTTACTTGTTTCCCAGTTCTAGCTCAGGGTTTTCCAAACTTGGGTCTCCATCTGTTTTTGTACTACAACTCCCATCATCCCAGACCACTGGTCCTGGTAGCTAGGGATGATGGGAGTTGTGGTCCAAACAGCTGGAGGCAAAAGTTTGGGAAACACTGATCTAGTGCTACACCATTCCAACCTAACTTGTGCTCAGGTGAAAGGTTTTGTCACTCAGGACTGTTGGTTTCTCCCCTTGCAACTGCAAGCCTCTATGGGATAGTGACCTGTACTTCTAGTGTCATTTACTTAACAAGGGAGGGGCAGTGACATGCTGCCAGTAACAAACGCACAATGCACTGCCAGCTCTCAGGAGCCTTTGATCTATCTTCAGTGTGGTTTTCTTCCATTTTTGCAGGGATGCGGAGGATGCAGTCTACGGACGGGATGGATATGATTATGATGGGTATCGTCTACGAGTGGAGTTTCCTCGAAGTGGACGGGGCACTGGCAGGGGAGGAGGAGGCGGTGGAGGTGGTGGGGCCCCAAGGGGCAGATATGGACCCCCATCCAGGCGATCAGAGTACAGAGTGATAGTATCAGGTAAGTCATTTGTGCACTTGGGAAAAGCAGCTTTCTTTGTTCAAATACAGCTTGATCATCTAGGAAGAAGATTGGGCAGGTATATAGTGAGTTCTGAGAATTTGGCATTCTGCAAAGCTTAGTTTTCATTTTCTTTTTTTAAAGTGGTTGTTTGGTCTTGTTAAAAAAAAAAATCAAAAGCAAGCTTGCAATGGTTATTTGGGGCCCTAGTGCCTTATAGAGCTTCCTGCTTCTGTTGCCTTTTTTAAAGAACAGTAAGCCTTTGTACTTTCCAAAAATCCTGAAACCTGGATGTATGTACTTCAACATGTTGTTAACATGCAACTTGCTGGAAAAATTGAATTTCTACTTGTGACCCTCTCCAAAGACAGTTCTTTCTTGAGTATATGAAGGTCTGATGGCATCAGTCTCCGCTTAATAGCATTTAACTGAAAATATCTGTCTCTTGTTCAGGACTACCTCCCAGTGGAAGCTGGCAGGATTTAAAGGATCACATGCGTGAAGCAGGTGATGTATGTTATGCTGATGTTTTCCGAGATGGAACTGGTGTCGTGGAGTTTGTACGGAAAGAAGATATGACCTACGCAGTACGAAAACTGGATAACACTAAGTTTAGATCTCATGAGGTAGGTTTTCCACTTAATGTTTTGACCAGAATTGGATGCACAGGGTTACAATTGGATGCAATAGGATGGAAGGTAAGGAGGCGCAGTCTCTGTTTGCAGCATTAACAAATACTGAAAACATGTTGGGACATCCCATGTTAAGAATGGTATGCAGGGAGATGTGATGAGACTCCTCTTGGTTCTTGTAAAAAGACCTTCAGTCTGTCAGCATGCCTGCAAAGACAGCTCAAAAGCGTAGACCTTTCAATCGAAAGTTGTGTCTATTTGATAGGGAGAAACTGCCTACATCCGTGTTAAAGTTGATGGCCCAAGAAGTCCAAGTTACGGAAGATCTCGCTCTCGCAGCCGTAGTCGTAGCAGAAGCCGTAGCCGAAGCAACAGCAGAAGTCGCAGTTATTCCCCGAGAAGAAGCAGAGGATCTCCACGCTACTCTCCCCGTCACAGCAGATCACGTTCCCGTACATAAATGATCTTTAATGGTGCTCCTTTTTGTAGAAAACCCCTCCATGTTGTACGCAGTTTTCCTTTACTCAGTATAGTCTTTCTTTTTTTAAAGAAAAAATTCAAGCTGTTTTACTCAAAATTGGCTAAAGTGTTGAATTGCATTCTTGTATAATATCCCTAGTGAGTATTTGCTCCTTAACATCAACATTCCCTCATGTCTTTGATGAATTGTATTTTACCATGTCCTAGGCAGGGTTCTCTCTAGTTAGGTAGTTTGCTGCCCATATTCTCTTCCAATATGGTATTGCTGTATAAAATGTCTTTGTTCAACTATGGTTTCTACAAGCTGGGAATGTTGGGGGGAAATTGTGGTTTAACTTGTCTCTTCTGGGGGAGTTTACATTTTTATCTTGCCTTTTCATGTGTCTTTCTGTAGACATATCTGAAGAGATGGATTAAGAATGCTTTGGATTAAAGGATTGTGGAACACATGTCAATCATTTTAGGATTGTCAAAAGGAGGATTGAGGAGGATCAGATCAATAATGGAGGCAATGGTATGACTCCAAGTGCTATTGTCACAGATTAAATTGGCAGTATTGACCTTATACTGAAACTAGCCTAGTACACAACACCTCCATTGTTCCATTAGTTAGCTGTAATCTTCTAACTTCCATGATGCAATGAATGCTAAATATACCCATGTAACTCTTCCAGTCTCTGGGGGTGGGGGACGTATGCTGAGTGACTGCAATGTATCGTTTGATTACAGGTGCAAACCATTAGTGCACCTGTAAAGTACAGGTTGTTTCAAACCTGTAAGTATAACCTCAATACTGCTAAAATCTGCATGTCCTCTGTGTGACTGATATAGCATTGCTGTTTCATCTTAAAAGTAACAGAATGAAAGCAATTATAGGAGGGTTTTTAAACATGGGGGATTCTTTTTAAATCCACGTCTTCCCCTTCAGGATAAGCCGAGAGTTGACTTGCATCAATTAAATTTGTTACCTCCCAGATAGTACAATAATGAGCTTTTAGTTTAGATATGCAGTAGGTGGATAGCTTTAGCAGCAAGTTTTTGCAACTTCATAGAAAACTTTTTTCAACCACCAAACCTGTAAAGCGCCATATAGGAATTGATATGTTGGCATTATCAGTTACCCTGTGTAAATACTAGAATGTTTCCTCCAGATAATTAACATTGCTAAAATCTAAGCTTCACAATTCAAAAGCTTGTCTTGGGGAATTGATAGTTATGAATGCCAATCTTTATTATTCAATAGCAGACATAACTTATCATTCTCCTAAATCCTATTTTTCATTACAGTATCTAACTTTTTGCCTCCTTTTTTTTGGTTTTGCTGGTTATAAAGGTTTGGATTGGAGAGGGCTCACTGGATCCCAATCCTTGGAGCTGGATCATTGGATTCAAATCATAATGTGGATAGGATAGGGAGGATCAATTGCAAGGATTCATGGAGCGGGATCAAATTACCAGGAACATAGGAGTGGATTCCTGCCCCAACCAAACCGCATTCGTGTGGATTTTTATTCAACTCAATTGGCTATTCCAAAGATTTTTCCTATTTTTGACGATTGGAGCCCTTAAGATGCACGATGGAGTTTTCATTTTTTGGTAAAAGGAGCAAAGCAAGGACCTGGAGAGGTACGCTGGAGCATTCTCCTTGGAAGGATTCAGCACGAGTAGATGGTAAATGTTAAACGGGAAAAGGGGGGTTTGTTTAAAAACGTTAAACCAATAAGTCATTTATCTAAATTTAAAGACAAAGAAATTGGAGTCTTAAGATTAAGTAGGTTTTCAATTGGCTATTGCCTTTTTTTTCTTTTGACAAAATAAAATTTTATAAAAAAGTGCATGGTGGTTCTGTTGTATTAAATAATGCCCTCTTACATTGTCTTGTGCCATGATGAATGAATTCAGCCTTTAAGCTCCTTGGCCTGGGAACTGAATGGGTATTTGTGGCCCGTTCATTTGCATTGGATCCCTGTCACCCCATGGGAACAGTGGTGAGCCGTGAAGAGGGTTGAGTTTGACCCCTCTTGGAAGTTGAGCATCGTGGATCCTGCATGGTCATGCGCTGGAGTTCAAGCAATGTAGTCTGCTCCTCTGTAGTGGGATAGAAAACATTGTTCAAGGGCTCTCACAACTGTTGGCGAGTGCAGATTTTGGATAACAAGGTAAGACTATTTGACTTCTGTATTGGGCAAGACAAGTTTATCAAGCCAGTGCTTTAGTTTCATGTAAATAGACCTTGGAATGTGGGCTGACTCACTGTTCCATTGCCTTACCTTCCTACTTCAGAGCTCTTGAAGGGCCGCACTTGTGGGCTAAATGTTAATCCAAAGAAAGTACTTTCCTGAAAGATAAATGGCAGCATCTGCCTGAGGCTACCTCATGGATCCTGGTCTCCCAGGCTCAACACTGTCAACCCTGCACTTTGCTGGCTATTAAGTCTAGTTCCAAATGTGGTGGGCTGTAGCACCCGTCCCCTGTGCTAGGCAGTACTTCTCACCGTTCTTGACACATCCTGTATGCAAGTAAAGCGATGCACCCATCGCTCCACACACATGCTCAAAAACTAAGGTATTGCAACCAACAGCTATAAAAGTCTTGATTAGCTGACGAGTAGGGGGTGCATTTTTAAGTAAGGTAAGGAAGAGCCATTGTGTTACAATGTGAACCACACAATCTCTGGTTCCTGCTAATCTGGAAGTGATGAGGATGTCCTTATGGTTGTCCAGAACTTGCTACGTCAGCTGCTATAAAGCTGTGTGCCTTAAGATGTCGTGCTTGCAGCTAGTTTATACTAACTAGAGTGGCAGGAATAGTTCCGGCAAAATCATCCGATAGGCTACATTGTGACGAAGCCATTTAAGGTAGAATAAGCACCAGCCTCTTGGGAGTTCTGAGGGTATAAACAAGTTCTTTGGCCATGCATTAAATGCTAAGTTACCTTTTAGTAGGCAAACACAAAGGGCCCTGGAATGACACTGGATCCTTTGTGTGGTTCTTCACCCCTGTTTAATTGTGTAGCTCATTGGATGAAGATTGGATCCTGAAAGGCTGGGTTCAGATCTCTTAGCCATAGAGTTTACTGGGTCAGGGCCAGTCAGTATCTCTCCCACCTTCCTCACAGAGCTATTGAGGAAGAGGTAGAGAGGGAGTATCCTATTTGCAGTGCTTAGCCCTGTGCATCACAGCTGCTTTTTCAAAGTCCAGTAAAGTCCTCTTGAACTGTAATGACTGAGGAACAGTGAGCTTCCTCAGAAATGTAAACTGAAAATAGCCTCTTGGGTAACTGCTGCATGATGAGACTTTGAGCCTTGCTGAGGTAAACAGGATTCTAATGATAAAAGGTCTACGCTTGTTTAGTAATGGCTAAAAAGGCACAAACGAGACAAAGGAAAAAGGTAAATATTCATCGGGGGAAAGCCAGACCTGTAATTAACATGTGACTTGCCTTTGCATAATAAAACACTTGGGTCTTAGCTTGTGGCAAAAGATTGTCAGCCTCATAAGGTTTCTGGTGCTGGATCAAACACCCTAGAGTACGGCACTTGCTGCATAATAATGCAAATTATAGCCTTCAATAATTGGCACATGATCCTTCAATAATTGGCACATGATCAAGTTGCTTCGTGGAAAACAAAGTGATACTCTGGTAGGGGGAAGCCTCTGGCTTCTCTTAGCCATTATTGGAGCTACTTCTCATGATTCACTACTAGGGAATCTACACTTTTCTCAAGAAACTACTTGGAAGCAAAAAATAAATAAAAAGGTTAATGCTCCTGAATGTATGTTTGTAGTTGGGATTAGCAGTTGGGGGCTTTGCAGCCAAGTAAAACAGGAATGGGGAGCTCCTAGCCTTCCAGAAGTTGTTGGCCTACTCCATTATCCCTTCTGACCATGTTAGCTGGGGCTGATGGGAAGTGGATCCCCACAGCTGAAGGGCACCTTATTGGTTATTCCTGGTTTAAGGAATACAGTTCTGCACACTTAATCAGTTAATTTAGCCAGCTAAAACACTTGCATGGAGCCCTTGCACTCTGTAGGAGGGTATACTTCAAGTTCAGCTCTTGCCTGAATCCCACCTGCACTCCAGAAACTTTTATCTCTTGTAGTAATGTGTCTGCACATGTGGGGTGACAAAGGGCCCAGTTGTCAGAAGCAGTAATTAGTAGGTAGCGATCAGAATTTTCATTTACGTAGGATGGAAAGGAAACTCCTTTAAGTTAAATCCAATGCTGCCGTTCTGCTTTTGCAGTTTAACTTTTCCTCCACTGAGCAGCCTGTTGTTCAGCCTCAAAATCTCCAGGGGGCTGGGAAAGACTAGCAGATTTTGGGGTGAGCATGGGTAGGAGAGAGAGAGTCTTATTAATGCAAGCAGAACTTGCATTATTGTATGTAAAATTTTCATCCACCCTGGAACCTCATGGTAAAACAAATACAAAATAATTCAAAGAGTAAAAACAGGAGTATATAATACCACTCCAATGGCCGCAGTGGATGAACCTCTCAGTGATATGCATAATTGCATCTGGTAGAACCAGGGGTTTGTAGTGTCAGATTATTTGCCAGATCCTGACCACAGAGTATCCTTGTGAAGACCTTTGGCCATAAGCCAGAGGTTTTCAACCTTTCTGAGTTCACAGCTCCCTTAAGCAGCTACATTCTTCCTGTGGCACCCTTGTGGGGCCCAGGAGCCCAGTTATGTCACCCGTTGCCTGCTGAGCTGGCAGCCTCACCGTTTTTCAAACACCTTCCCTTGTGCAGTGCTCCCTTAGCCGCCTCTCTCCCCTTCCTTGGGAGTCCTCCAGGCAGCTACTGCTGCTGCCCCTGGTCTCTGAGCTGCCTCCACCTAGTGCCTGCGGAGCTTATAGCCAGGGCTGCTGCAACTAACAGCTGTGCAAGTATTTGGGAGGCTGGGGCTCTAGAGGGCATCAGAGGAGAAAGGAAAGAGGGACAGAGATTTGACTAGTATCAGCAATGTTATTGGCACCTGGGTTGGGCAAGTAATCCTTTGGTTGCTGCAGTTGGAAAGTGTGGGAAGGGTTTAACAGGCTTGTAAAGAAGTTTGTTAAACTTGAGGTGGGGAAGACCTGTGACCCTCCAGGTGTTGCATGGCTGCAACTCCCACCCCTGACCCATGGCGGCTGGGGCTGGTGGGATCTGAAGTCCAACATCTGGAGGGCCACAGGTGTCGCCCCCCCCCCAGCATGAAACTTCAGAATCCACAGTTGAGCAATGCTTTTTATTGGGACCTGCAAAAATGTGACAAGCTTTCAAGATGTCCAAGACACGTCATCAGGAGAGCTCAAAAGCTTCGCTTCTGCCACATTTTCATAGGTCCCAATAAAGGTATGGCTGAACTGGTTTCTTACGAACCAACATGGTTACATTAGCTTTTTAAGTGCATTAAATGTTAGTGTATAATCTGCCCCTTTTTTTAGTTCAGAGAATAAAATTGTGTGCACTAGAGTTAAATGGACTCCAGGATTGCCCTCTTTTTAAAATGTGTGTTGCTTTGGGGTAATCTCTTTGATTCTGTTTTCTGCTTGCTGCTCAGAAAAATGTAGAAAAAAATCGGTAAAACCAGGAAATGAAACATGAAAACTGGCTGCAATTAGTTTGCATATCGTTTCTGTTAACAGATGACTGAGGCATGCAGACTTGGAGCCCTGCTGGTGGATGATTTGAACTTGGAGCCAGGAGAGGATTCCTAGAGGCTTGCCTATCCAAAAGACAACCCTTTTCCTCCTTGAATGTTTTCAGGCCCTTGCAGAACAGTTCAGCAGTACACGGGAGAGGAGGAGACCCGTTTTTGTTTGCTGGATCACGGCCTGGCAAGCTTTAGCATAGAATTCCTTCAGCATCACTGCCATTGTGTTTCCTGGAGTCCATATCCACCAAAGGGGAAGAGGTCATTTAGGCATTGCAGCAACTGAGGACTGTTGACCCTGCTGGATGCGATTCCTCTCAAAATGGGGTGGGTGCAGATTGGCCTTTTTTGACTGGCCCATGGTGATTTTCAAATGTAGTTGGCATTAGCATTTTCATAGAGACCTCAAATTGTCAATGGCTGCTGGTATTTTCGTTCAAGAGCCAACTCTATAGCCAGTGAGCAGCATACAAACTATATAAACAACACCAGATCTCTGAGCACCCAGGCACTGCAATGTACTCAGACTCAACTAGTCACAACCTTGTGCTTGCCTGACAGTGTGCAAGTTGTTAAGCATATCCACCATTCCAGACATGCGCACACTTCCCTCAAGTAAGGGAAGGGAAGTTCAGCATACTGCTGAACCTACTGACTACAAATACTTGGTCAGAGGTCACATACAGAATTTGGCAGAGACAGGACTTGAACACAGGACTCCTAAAATCCATGTCCAGTTCTTGTTTTCTATGCCCCTCGCAACTCATAAATCTTGTGATCTGAAGCATTTATAAAAGTTGAATTTACTTCCATTACTACCATACTTGTGGCTCTTGATTTCCTTTGCAACTCCAGGTCATGAGGCCTATGTATTGGAGGTCCTAAATAATTGTATTTAAAGCATTTCTTAAAGGACAGTGCAATGCACCAGAATTTCATCATTTCACAAACAAGGACCAAATACCTCCTCCTTTTCCCCCAGCTGTGGTCATATAGTTTGTGGAACCAGTCCGTTGAAAATAGTACAGCAACTGAATTAAGTAAAAATCACAGGGGCCCTAAAACAACACATTTTGAATAGCTGCACAATTCAAAGACTTGGAAAAATGCTCTAAAACAGCTCTTAATGAGCTGTGCCATTTTGAAATTGCATTCACATTCCCATGGTGCTAAATCACCCTTTCTGGCAATCCTTTTTCACTCTTTGCAAGCCATGACTCCTGCAAAAATGAGCAATGGCTTAATTCCTAGTGACTTCTGCACGTGTTTGCACCCCCTCCCCCTTGGTTCTTGCTTAATGTACGGGCTCCATGCCAATTTAATAGCTGCACTGCTGAGGAACTGAGTGCAGTGCAGGGACACCTGACCTTAGTTCTGAAAAGTGTGCGATGTTCTGTAACACTGCTTGCACCCTTGAATTCTGTTTCAAGGAACCAAAGAACCCATGACTGTAGAAAGCCGCCTTACACTGAGGTCAGACCAATGGTCCATGTAGCTCAGTATTGTTTGGTTCACCAAGATTGAAGGCAGGCTTCTCTCCCCATCTTATTTAGAGATACTGGCAACTGAAGCAGGGGTGTCTGCAAAGCAGATGGTCGTCACTGAGCTATGCCCCTGCCCCTAACATCACAACCAGTTTCTTGCACCCCAAGCAAAAATGTTCCTCGATGGGTCTTCAATGGCACATATGGAAACCACTTTCGGAACAAGAGGGGTGTTTTTTAAGGGCGGTTTGTTAGAGTCAACAAGTTATGCTAGACTTGTGCAAATGTCTCAAAAGCCACAGTACCCGCTTTTCCTGGAAAGCCTTTCATTCTTACTGTTTACAACAAACCAATTGAGCTGTTTTCTCTGTTAGGCCTGGGCCTTCAATCCGTCTGTAACTTTGGGTCCATGCTAGGGATGGATGAATCCCATTTTATTGCAAGTCCTTCAGTCTCACAAGTCTCTTAAGTCCACATTAAAAACAACCAAAAGTTTTCATTTAATTTTTTTGGAGGTGTTTTATCCCAAAAGATGCGTTAAAAATGCTTTATTCTTTATGCTGAGGACTGGTTCAACATTGGGAGTATTGTATGAACCTACGAAAATACTGCAGATAACCTGCTTTTGCAGCAGGGCAGGCTGAGCTACAACCTTTATCCCTGATGTGCTAGCCTTCCTACTTGCAGGGAAGTTTCTGGGGAGGCACCACTTTAAAGTGGTGTAGACAAGATGATGCTTTCCAATTGCAAAGAAGTATGCTGCAGCTGCATTTTGGGATGGTTATCTTGGAACATGAGCCAGAAGGTAAGACAATGATTGTACCGCTGTCTGCTGGAAAGCAGGCAGGTTCCAGGACTCCCTCCCGAGCAGGTTTAAGACTGATGCTTCTCCTGAGCTGTCCTTTAGACAGTGATCTGGTAAATTCCCTCTAAGAACCAGCATAGCATTGCTCGGGGCATTGTTGTGAATTTTAAAACTGCTCCACTAACTTGCTGCTACCTCTTGCTTGCATTCTAAGAAAAGACCAGGGGCACACTGATGTAGCAAGGAGGGCATTTGTGTGGGTTCCTTCAAAACCTGGGCCAAGCCTTGTGCATGTGTGCACACATGCATGCTAAGATGCATATATTGTGTGTGGATTTCAGTGGAAGTTGCTTTTGGGTCTTAGAAAAAGCAAGTTTTAAAAACAAGTCCACATTTGCTTGCATTCTTACTCTTCTACCTCTGCTTCCAACTTAGGAATGTGCTATGAATTAAAACAACTGCTCTTTAGATTCCATCCTGGTTTTTTCTTGTTTTTTCTTTTAAGATCTGTCGGGGCCATTTCCCCACCCACCCACCATTGTCCTTTCATAAGTCACTCTGTTTATGCTTTTAAATTTCTGAGCAAATGCCTGCTTTCTATTGGAGCGGCCTACACATAGTGCTTGATTCCAACAATGGTAGGCCCTTTTCAAACAGGCCCTTTTTCTTTCCAAGAACTCTTCAGACACTCGCAGAGCATGCAGATTGGAATCCCGTTGCGTCTCGGGCTGCAATGTGGCGATGTGCCATCATCCCTGCCTGCTGAACGTGCTGCGGGGAGCACTGGAGGTGGACAGCATGAAATAAATATTGGAAATCTGTGTACCCACAGAAGAGGCAGCCTGCTGCCTCTCAGAACAGTGGGTGGCTCTCCCATTTCTCTAGATTCATGGAATTCTGGAGAGAGAGAAAACCCTCTGTGGCGCACAGGGGATTGGATCACTCAGTTGCTCTTGCAGAGGCACACAGCAGAATTGGCTCTTGCCTAGAACTGGAAGTAACTTTCCAGAGTTTCAGGCAAGGATGCTTTCTGACTACAGAGAAATGTTACCTCCATCATTAAAAGTAAGCCCCTTCCAGTCCTCTCTTGACTTACAAGCTGCCTGTTATTAGGAACAGAACTAATTCACAATTATTATTTATTATTTTGATTGATTGATTGATTGATTGAATTTATATACCGGCAGGTCTCAGGGCAGTTCACAGAATAAAATCAAAATATAAAACCACGAAAGACATAATCAAAATAAAACAACCCAATAACCCCCATCCAAAGAAACCCGTTCACATTTTAAAAGGGCATAGGATGTCAATCAAATCAACCAAAGACCTGGTTAAAAAGGAACGTTTTTGACTGGCGCCTAAAGGTGTCTAATGAAGGCACCTTGTGAACTTCCCTGGGGACAGCATTCCACAGAGGTGGAGCCACTGCAGAGAAGGCCCCGTTCTCGTGTTGCACCCTCCGACCTCTCGTGGAGGAGGCACACGAAGAAGGGCCTCAGAAGATGATCTCAGGGTCCAGATAGGTTCATATGAAAAGAGGCAGTCCTTGCGGCATTGTGGTCCGGAGCTGTTTAAGGCTTTATAAGTCAAAACCAGCACTTTGATTTGGACCAGGTAACTAATTGGCATCCAGTGCGGTCAGACCAGGATCAGTGTAATAGGCTCAAACTGTCTTGCTCTGGTGAGCAACCTGGCCACTGAATTCTGCACTAGCTGAAGTTTCCAAACCATCTTCAGAGGCAGCCCTACGTATAATGCACTGCAGTAATCTAACCTTGAGGTTACCAGAGCATAGTCAACAAAAGTTAGGCTATCCCTGTCCATATAGGGGCGTTGCTGGGCTACCAGCCAAAGCTAATGAAAGGCACTCCAGGCCACTGAGGCCGCCTGAGCTTCAAGCGACAGCAAAGGCTCCAGGAGTACCCCCAAGCTATGAACCTGCTCCTTCAGTGTAGCCCCATCAAAAGCAGGCAATCTCTCACCCATCCAGTCTAGGGAACCACCCACTAAAATGCCTCAGTCTTATCTGGATTGAGTTTCAGTTTGTTGGCTCCCATCCAGTCCATTTCCAGGGCAAGACACTGGTCCAGCACTTCCACTGCCTCACCTGCAGATGTAAAGCAGAAATGGAGCTGAGTGTCATCAGCATACTGCTGACAATGTACTCCAAACCTCTGGATAACCCCACCCAGTGGTTTCATGAAGATGTTGAACAACGTTGGGTATAGTATTGAGCCCACATTGAAGGTTCCACAATTGTCCTTACTGGCAGTGGTTTCCCAGGGCATCATGCAGAGGTATTTTCCCATTAGCTGGGGGCCGATTTTGGTAATCTGGCTCCCTGAGCAATGCCAAATTTGGTGCCACCCCTCCCCCCATATTTCTTATTTTCACAATACAGACAACTTCCAATTTATGTAGGAGTTACATTTTAAAGCACTGCGTGTTTAAGTGAAATCACAGATATTTGAAACACAGTTGGAAAACCCTGCAAACACCCCGTTCTACCCACATTCCATTGGGTCAATTCCAGGTTTGGTGCAATACACATATGCGTGGTCACGCACATATTGAACGTGTGCAAATGAGGGGATGCCTGTAACTGAGTAGGTACCTGTATAAATATAGCTGTTTTTAATTTTGCATCTCCTCGGCTCAGCACCCTGTGCAGGGCGTCCACTCACACTGCCCTGTCTGGTGCTCCAACAGCTGTTTCTGGCACCTTTTAACCTGGAGGTTTCCAGGACCTCTCTGCAACGCATGTGCTCTGCTCCTAAGCTACATTCTCTGCTCATTGCTCAGGCTGGGGTCCAGTTTAAAGGAAAATAATCTCCAGGCATGATTTTGGCACTCCTCATGCCTTTTGCTTTTAAAATCAGACATGCGCACCCCAGCCGCTCTTTTGTAAATGATTGGAGCAGGCATCCAGATGTTGCTTCTCATTTTTACCCAGATTTAAAGTGGTTTTATTTAACATTAAGCAACAACAACGACAAAGTGTTGGATTGCTTTACTAGATGAGTGCTGTTTTCTTGACTAGATACAAGGAAGTAGGAACTGTGCAGAAAGAAACCTGATCTGTCCCAAATTCACTCTGGCTACATCAGGGGTCAGCAAACTTTTTCAGCAGGGGGCCGGTCCACTGTCCCTCAGACCTTGTGCAGGGGCCACACTATATTTTTTTTGGGGGGGGGGATGAACAAATTCCTATGCCCCACAAATAACCCAGAGATGCATTTTAAATAAAAGCACACATTCTACTCATGTAAACATGCTGATTCCCAGACCATCCATGGGCCGGATCTAGCCCCCGGGCCTTAGTTTGCCTACCCATGGACTACATCTTCACTGGTTCCAATAGGAAAGGATCCATTTCCTAGGGTTACTGTCGGATGGCGGAAGAGTCAAGCGTGTGCCTCGTTAAGATGTTGGTCACGTATATCATCTTCCTATTGCTAAAGCCACTTAGGAGGGAGGCTGTAAAATCGCTTCCCCCAAAAAACGTGGCTTGCTGAAGCCATCTAGTGGGGGAAACTGAAAATGCCGTTTGGGTTTGCGATGGTCTTCCCTCTGCCTGATCAGATGCATCGTGCCATCTGTTTGACTGCTTCGACACATGTAAAGCACAAGTTAATAGATGAAAGACAGGGATAAAGTTTCCCAGGTCATGCAAGTCCTTTGTGAACTTAAACAAGAAAGTGAAGGCAAAGGGGCAGAGTGTTTCCAATAACCACATTCTCATGCACATCAGAGTTCTTTGGAAACTTACAGAATGCTAATCACCGGAGGGCGAGCGTCACTGAAAGCGCATTGAGGAGAAACCTGCTGGATTGGGCCCAAAGTCCAGCATCTAGTTTCCTACAGTGGCAAATCAGATGTCTCCGGAAGACCCACAAGCGAGGAATAAAGTTGATAGCCCTCTTCCTGTTGCTACTTTCTCCACAACATCTCATAGACTACTACCATGGGTGGGACATTCTATGGCACGCTTTCAGTTCAAATACAGTGAAAGAAGAGCCCAATAGACCACACCTGTGGCCATGTCAAAAGGGTATGAGCTCTGCGATAGCATCCCTAGGTTCTTTGGCAGACACTGCAGAGAATACGATGTTCCTGGAAGGTAAAAAGTTAGAAAAGGACACGGAAATGTGCGATGCCACAGATAAGATGGACAGCTGCTTCCTAGAATAAGGTTGCATTCTTAAGCATGGCTATTTGGGAGCTTGGAGATTACTCAAGAGTAAACAAGCATAGCACGGTGCTGCTAAGTGTGCTGTACTATAACTACAGCAGGAATGTGTTGTCACCTCGGGGAACAATGGGTCAGTGCTTCTGGCTGTTAACCAGAAGGATGCTGGTTCAAGCCTGCCCAGGGACAGCTGTGGGCAAGATTCCTGCATTGCAGGGCGTTGGACTGGATTACCCTTGGGATCTCCTCCAGCTCTATGATTCTATGAGGCCACCTAAACTGGAATGCTGCTGATCAGGGTTTCAAGCATTGCACTATAAACTGGGCAGAGAAGCTGCGCCCCTCCAGATATCGCTAGACTACAACTCCCATCATCTCTGTTCCATTGGCCATGCTGACTGGGGCTGATGGGAGTTGGAGTCCAACAACATCTGGACAGCCACAGGTCTTCCCCTCCCCTGTGTTCAAGCATTGCCCTGGTTTGCCATTATTTCCCAGCTGACACTCGACCAGCTGTGGTTACTGAGCGTGCTCAGGCTTTATTTTTGGCCTTGTTTGCCTAATTAGCTCAGCAAGTCTCTGGGTTCCCCGAGTAGACCTCCCTCATTTTTGCCCTGTTAGTGGTCCCTGTCTGCCAGCACCCACTACCTTCTTTCGCCGTGAAGCAAAGTGCAGTGGCGAGGAAAGGCCACATAGCTCAGTGTTGGAGCAGCTGCTTTGCATGTAGAAGGTCTCAGGTTCAACCCTCAGCATCTCCAGCTAGGGCTGTCTAAGGCTCCCTTCTTGAACCCCTGAAGAGCCACTGTCCTAGAGAGCCACTGGACAAGACTCAGCCATATGGACCCAGGATCTATAAGCGAGGCAGCTTCCTATGTTAATAATCAAATCAACCCTTTAATTCAGACTCATGAGAACTAGAACCATGTTCTGTTTTTAGGAGAACAGCTGTAGCTCAATGGCAGAGTGCCTGCCTTGCTTCCAGAAGGTCCCAGGTGGAATCTCTGGCATCTCCAGGTAGGGCTGGGAAACACTCCTTGCATAAAACCGTGGAGAGCTGCTTCCAGTCAGCGTAGACCAGCCTGTGGATCGGGACCTGAGTGAACCTTGTGGAATCGGATTGCAGGCTTTATCATATTTACTTGCATGCCTCAAGCTAGTGTTTATCAAATAGGCAAACGTGCAGTTAAAATGCATTAAGTCGGTGGTAGCTGAAGATCTGAGGTCCAAAATTTGGGAGACGATAAACCGATGGGGCCAAGTAAATGTGGCTTTGTGGGTCACCATACCCAAAAAGTTAGTATGAACTAAGAACGTAAAGTGGGCTTGCTGTACGTCCAGAAAATTCCTGACATGTCCTGGTTTCCGGGTGTAAAAATGGTGTGGGGGGGGGGGATTTCGCTGAAGTGACAAAATGTCAGGGAAAACCTGGATGGATGGATGGAAAAAACAGAGGAAACGGCTCCAAAAAATTCACTATTTTGAGGGAAGGTTTCCCAAAAAAAGCTCAACAACAACTTTGCGGGTGTCAGGATTTTTTTCTGAAATATGGCAACCCGAACGTAAAGAGAGGCCCGTCTAGTCCAGCATCCGATCCACTCAGCAGCCAGTTAAATAGATCTAGGAAACTGGCAAGCAGGAGCTGAATTCATCTCTCCTCCCGTGGCTTCCAGCAGCTGGTATTCAGAAGCATTTCTGTGCAGAGAGGCTAGATGGACCTCATGGCCTGACTCAGCCAAAGGGAGCTTCCTGCGTTCCTCTGTCCTGCAGACGAGGCCCTGTCCTCGACAGCAAGCCTGGCATGGGCCCGTGCAGCTGGCCTGCCTGTGTCTAATGAAAGAGGCAGGAGGGTTTTTTAAGCAGGCAGTTTTTATGGACTGCCTCAAGAGTCTTTCATGCTTCCCCCTGGTTTTCGTGGGCTTGGGGCAGCCTGTGACTGCCGAGAGAGAGCCAGCCCCCATTGTCTGGCAGCTGCTGCGAGGAGGGTTTCTTGTTTCCAGCGGAATTCTAGACATCCCTCTAAGCTTTCCCCCGCCTTTGATGTGGCCGTGAATCTCTGCCTTTGTCCTCTTGGACTCCAGGGGCCTCCTTCGCCGGAGAAATATTTCAGCCGTCTTCCCACTTTGCTTCGCGATGTTCCTTCCGCAGAAAAGCAAAACTGAATGGGCTTTGCTATCCGTCCTTATTTGTAATTACTATTTTTTTCCCTTTTGCAGTACTATTTTTTTCTGCTCGCAAACACATACAGGCACAACGAACACCAAAGACGTCACACGAATTCAGATTTTAAGTGCCATCAAGAGCAGCAGGTGACAAAGATCTGTAGCAGGAAGCAGAGCCACAGGGCTCAATCATATAACATCATTTTATTTTATTATGCTTTTAAAAAGCATGCTGCTGTGTTTTAGGCTTTACTTCCTAAATTTATATACCACTTGATTTAAAAAAAAATGGTTTGCAAAAAGAATAAAACAATATTATTATTAGCAAAAACAAAATCCAAACAAAACCAGAAATAAACTAATCAGCTGTCTAGATATCTGGGTAGGCTTGTCTAAACAAAAATGTTTTTAGCAGGTGCCGAAAAGAGTCCATTGAAGGTGCCTGTCTGATATGGTCAGGCAGGGAGTTGTGGAATAGTTATGGATACCTGTAAAAGTCCCAGTTCCGCAAATCGAAGTGGTGGGAGAGGGTACAGTATATAGATTGGGTGACGTGGTCTCGCAGGTAAACTGGTCCCAAGTTGGTCAGGGCTGGAATTCCTGCATGGCAGAGGCTTGGATTGATGACTCTTGGAGATCCCTTCTAACTCTACAGCTCTTTGATTCCGTGACTGACTGTTGCTGCCTGCATATTTCAAGCCACTTTGCTTTGCTTTTCAAGTTGGAGTGCTCTAGTGTGGTGTTTACTCAAGTCATTAGCTTTGTCTTCGGGTGAGGACTTGTAATGCGGAAGGAGAATATTGCCAGCTAGAGGACCCTGACCCAGCCCACCCTCATGCCCCCTATCACATGCCCTCCAACATTACAATGAAAATAGGGACATCCTATTCCATGATAGTAGTAGTAGTAGTAGTAGTAGTAATAATAATAATAATAATAATAATAATAATAATAATAATAATAATAATAATAGTGTTATTTATACCCCACCCATCTGACCAGGTTGCCCCAAACACTCTGGGTGGCTTCCAACATATATGAAAACATAATAAATCATTAAATAATAAATTCCCTATACAGGGCTGCCTTCAGATGTCTTCTAAAGGTTGTATAGTTACTTATCTCCTTGGCTGGGGGGGGTCACATAACTCCATACCTTCCAATATTTCTCAGATAAAAATAAGGGCATCCTAAGGAAAAGTGGGCCATTCTGGGATCAAATAAAAAACCGGGATGGCTTCTGTAAATCCAGGACTGTCCTTGGAAAATAGGGACAGTTGGAGGGTCTGCTATCACATCCCTTGTACCAGGGATGGAGAACCTGCAGCCCTCAATTTATTGTTAGGCTCCCACCCATTGCTGTCAAGCGTCCCTTATTTGGCAGGACAGTCCCTTATCCCAGCACCATGTCCCGCTGCTGTCCCTTATTGATGATGTCCCTTAGATAAGCTACTGAAGGTAATGGGGCCCTTTCTATGTCCAGCTGTCCTTTGTCAACAACAAATTGTTGCTATTTTTTGTTTTGAATATATGCTATATGATAATATATGGACCTAATAGGTATCTAAAGCCATTTGCATGCAACAAAATATGTATTTTATCAAAGTAATTGTTGATCCCTTATTTTGGCTGCTGATTTCCGAGGCTGCTGGTCCCTTATTTTCAAATCTGTAAGTTGACAGCTATGCTCCCATCACCCCTGGCAATTGACCATCTGGAGCCACAGATTCCACATACAGATACAGCTTAGGCCCAAGCTCTCTGAAGGGCTGGATTCTTCCACACAAACCTGCCCAGGCTCTGATATCTTCCGGGGAGACCCTGGCTACTTCAGCAGCCAGCCTCATTCCAAAATCAGACCATTGGTCCATCTAGCTTAGTATTGTCTACCCTGACTGGCAGCAGCTCTCCAGGGTTTCAGGCAGGGGACGCTCCCAAGCCCTACCTGCAGATGTCATTGGGGACTGAAGCTGAGACCTTCTGCCTGCAAAGTACTACTGAGCTATTGTCTGCTACAAAGGGGGGCGGTCTAGTTCCCATGGCTTTAAATAAAGGACTGAGTTAAGAATGTAGGAAGCTGCTGCATTCCTGGGATAGCTCAGTCAGTAGAGTACCAGACTCTTGATCTCAGGGTTGTGGGTTCGAGCCCCATGTTGGGCAAAATTTCCCCACGTTGCAGGGGGTTGGGCTATATGACTCTCGCTTGGACCGTTGGTCCACTAGCTCAATATTGTCTCCTCTGACTGGCAGCAGCCCTCCTACCTCAATACTGTCTCCTCTGACTGGCAGCAGCCCTCCTACCTCAATATTGTCTCCTCTGACTGGCAGCAGCCCTCCTAGCTCAATATTGTTTCCTCTGACTGGCAGCAGTCCTCCTAGCTCAATATTGTTTCCTCTGACTGGCAGCAGCTCTCCTAGCTCAATATTGTCTCCTCTGACTGGCAGCAGCTCTCCTAGCTTAATATTGTCTCCTCTGACTGGCAGCCACTCTCCTGGCTCAATATTGTCTCCTCTGACTGGCAGCAGCTCTCCTGGCTCAATATTGTCTCCTCTGACTGGCAGCATCTCTCCTAGCTCAATATTGTCTCCTCTGACTGGCAGCAGCTCTCCTGGCTCAATATTGTCTCCTCTGACTGGCAGCAGCTCTCCTACCTCAATATTGTCTCCTCTGACTGGCAGCAGCTCTCCTAGCTCAATATTGTCTCTTCTGACTGGCAGCAGCTCTCCTAGCTCAATATTGTCTCCTCTGACTGGCAGCAGCTCTCCTAGCTCAATATTGTCTCTTCTGATTGGCAGCAGCTCTCTGTGGTTTCAGGCACAGGGCACTCCCAGCCTTGCCTGGAGAATGAACGTGGGATGTTCTACATGCAAGACAGCTGCTCTATTACTGAGCTACAGCCTTTACTGCACTTCCAATAGGCCTCACTCATCAGGGCAGCAAACCTCGGTTCCCAAGGCTTGTTTGTTTTTGTGCAAGCAGGGAAGAGTTTTGCTGCATACATTGGCAGCCTGCCCAGTATGCAGAAGGCCCTCCTTTGCCCCTCTGATCCCCATGTTTCCCGGCCCGGCACATATTCTCATAGGAATCCCTCTTTCGCCATACAGTATTAACACAGCCTTATATCAAGTCAATGGGTTAAACCACAGAGCCTAGGACTTGCCAATCAGAAGGTTGGCGGTTCAAATCCCCGCGACGGGGTGAGCTCCCGTTGCTCTGTCCCTGCTCCTGCCAACCTAGCAGTTTGAAAGCACGTCAAAGTGCAAGTAGATAAATAGGTACCGCTCTGGCGGGAAGGTAAACGGCGTTTCCGTGCGCTGCTCTGGTTCGCCAGAAGTGGCTTAGTCATGCTGGCCACATGACCCGGAAGCTGTACGCCAGCTCCCTCGGCCAATAAAGCGAGATGAGCGCTGCAACCCCAGAGTCATCCACAACTGGACCTAATGGTCAGGGGTCCCTTTACCTTTATCTATATCAAATCAGGCCATTGGTCCATCAAGCTCTGTATTGTCTACACTGAATGGCAGCGGCTCTCCAAGGTTTCAGGTAGAGATCCTTCCAACCCCTGCTTGGAAATGCTGGGGACTGGGCTGGACTGAGGGCCTTTTGCATGCAAACGAAAGTACACAACCGCTGAGCTAGAGTTCCTTTCTGCAAATAGAATATAGGAAGCTCCCGTATACTAAGTCGCTTCACTGGTCCACGTAGCTCAGTACTGTCTACACTGACTGGCAGTAGCTCTCCAGGGGGTTCCAGACAGGACCCTTTCCCAGCCCTGTTTGGAGATTCAAGGGATTGGACCTTGGACCTTACACATGCAAAGTAAATAAAAAGCAAGGTCCCAGTCCTCATTGTTCTAAACAAGGAGCTGATTTAAACAGGAGCATAGGGAGGGCAATCCCAGCCCAGTATTGCCTACTCTGACTGTCAGTGTCTCTAAAGAGTTTCAGGGCAGATTCCTAGCTCTACCTGAAGATGCCAGGGATCAAACGTGGGACTTTCTGCATGCGAAGCAGTTGCTTTGTCACCGTAGATGATGCTCCCCTTGAAAGCTTCTTGAAGCTTTAACTGTGACTTTAAGGATAAATGGGAACCCTTTACAAAGTATCTGAAGATGCAACAAAGCGAACTGGACTCCTTGGCAGGTTTTGAATAAACATTCACAAACTTTTTATTGATAATAATCAGCTAAATAGTTTGAGGATCTATACAACTTTGTAACATGCAGAAAACAGCATTCTTAGAGAAACCAAAGACTGGAACTGAGGGAAGTCGCGGGTGGGGGGGGGGGGGGTTCTGGGTGGGAGGGGGTTGGGAGGAAAAATGGGGGGGGGGACAAGGATGATATGTTTTTGGATAATATGTCTTGTTATAATTTTGAATTTTAAAAAAAGTATTTATCTGGCAATTGGAAAAAAAAACTTTAAACCTTAGTGCTTAACTAAATCTAAATCTGTAATGTGTGTAATTATGTCAAAATAAAACAGATTTTATCTGTAAAAGAAAGAAAGAAAGCTTCTTGATGCTTATGCAAAACCGGCTCGCCCCGTGACCTAGGGAATTCTCTCTCTGCGTGGTCTTCTGTCCATTTAAAACGACTACTGCTCCACTTTTAAACTAAATTAAATACATCTTTCCCCCCACCTCCAACTTGAGCTGCAGTTTTGGCACTTTCCCCGAAAAAGACCAAAGTTTCACACAGATGTATTGGGGATGTGGGCGGATGGAAACATGAACAGGCCGGCCGGAGGTGCGAGACTGTTTATGGGTAGCCAGAAACAAGGTGAGGTGTTTGCCTGATTTATGACTCAGCGCCGAGGACTTCCCAAGCATGTGTTCTCGCTTTCTCCGAGAATGACTCAGCAGAAAACTCCAGTTCCATAAGCCAAGTTGCTAGCATTTAAAGTTGACGGACTTCTCTGCCGGGCAAGTCAAGTCTTATTTAAGTTACATTCAGCTTGCACCTTCCCTGTGGGCATGTTTCCGTGACAGACTTATAGAGGCACCAATAACCCTTGCATGAATGACTTCTTCTTCTTTTCTTTTTTTTAAAAACAGATGACCTGTTTATTGAGAGCGTTCGCTCTGATTTGCTAACTTCTGGGACAAAGTTAGATCATATCCGGAATCTACTAAGCATTTGGTCTGATTTGGTTGCGGGGAGAGTATATGACAATGAGCATCCATCATGATTTAGAATAATAGAATTGTAGAGTTGGAAGGGACCCTGAGAATCATCTAGTCCAGGGGTCTGCAACCTTTAAGACAAAAAGAGCCACTTGGACCCGTTTCCGAAGAGAAAAAAACTGGGAGCCGCAAAACCACTGCGACATTTAAAACAAATATAGACCTGCATGCGCGCCGCTGCCCTCCGATCTGACAGCGGGCGGGAAGGTGACGCCGGGACAGTGCGTGACTAACGCACGCACCGCCCCCATGCGACGTCACAGCCAGTACAGCGCCCGCCACAGTGGGGAGTGTCGGGGCGCACAATGCGCCTCCTCCCCTCGCTAGTATCCCCCCGGAGCCGCGGCAAAGGTGTAAAAGAGCCACATGCGGCTCCGGAGCCGCGGGTTGCAGACCCCTGATCTAGTCCAAACGCCTTGCAATGCGGGAATATGCAGGTATCCCACACTGGGATCGAACCTGCAATCGTGGCGTCATCAGCACCACGCTCTAACCAACTGAACAATCTAAGCTGACTTGATTGTGGGGTGTTTTTACAGTCTTCCAATTTGTTCAATCTCACACTTTTAATTGCATTTACCCATAATTTTCCTACCCACAGAAGTCCATTTCTTTTCTTTTTTTCAAAAAACAAAAAGTGGTTTTGTTGCGCTAGGGTGACAGAGCCCTTTAATCCACTGAAAATGTACAAACCTAAGCTTCCCTCCTGCAAAGGACTGACTCTGTGGACACTGGGGAGGCTGGCTGGTCCATAGGGCAATTGGGGCATTGCCCCACTAATATCAGTTGGCTTAGTCTCAGTGCTGCTCTTGTAGAATTCAGCAGGGAGGTGGATGGGGACAAAACGGGTGGTTCTTCCTGACATTACCTCTGGTCCTGTCTTAACTTCTGGCTCCCTACCAGCCCTTATGGGCACCAGTCACCACTAACTCTGGAGGCACCTTATATAGCAGGTGCTTTTTCTAGATCGAAACTATGGACCAAATTACAGATGTTACTATAGGATAAACGACTCTCCTTCCTTATTAAAGCTCTGTACAGTGATAGCAATTTGCAGGTTAGATGTGGGTTGCGGGGCCAACTTTCGGACTGTGCTGAGATGACATGGGGAGTGAGACAGGGCTGTATTTTGTCCCCCACATTGTTTAGCCTTTTCCTAAATGATTTAGAGGAAAGTCTAATGGACTCAGATGATCATCTCCCAGAAATAGGAAACAGAAATACCTCTCTTTTGCTATATGTGGACAATGTGACCATCCTCTCTTGTTCCAGACCTGGCTTGAAATACGAACTAAGGAAGTTCTCAGATTACTGTTCTGACAACGGGTTATCCATCAACTATGATAAATCCAAAATTTTGGTCTTTGATAAAAGATATTCCCCTTGTTCCTGCCAACCTAGCAGTTCGAAAGCACGTCAAAGTGCAAGTAGATAAATAGGTACCACTCTGGCGGGAAGGTAAACAGCATTTCCGTGCGCTGCTCGGGTTTGCCACAAGCGGCTTAGTCATGCTGGCCACATGACCCGGAAGCTGTATGCTGGCTCCCTTGGCCAATAAAGCGAGATGAGTGCCAGAGTTGGTCACCCCAGAGTTGGTCACGACTGGACCTAATGGTCAGGGGTCCCTTTACCTTTACCTTTATTCCCCTTGTAAATGGGTACTAGAGCAGAATAAATGCTTCCGGTACCTCGAGCTGTTGTTTCACCACAGAAAGTCCTGGAATTCCCACCGGCAGACTATCTGTCAGAAGGTGGAGATGAGCAAACTTGCTATACTCCATTTATTTTTATCAAAGGTGTCCTAGACTTTGAAGACGCTTGAACTCAGGACGCAAGGGAGAAGCATGCTAAGAGGAAGACATGTTTGGCAAACCCTCACCATGATCAACTCCTGCCCAGAAACCTCTGTCGCCACTGTGGAAGGATGTGTGGATCCAGAATCGGCCTCCACAGTCACCTACAGACACACTGCTAAGACCGTGTTCATGGAAGACAATATTGCTATGAATGATCGCCAAAGAAGAAGAAGACTACACTGTGAGCAGTTCAAACAAGTCAGGGATCAATTAATTAAACCCCCATTGGTAAATTTAACTGGAAAATCCAAAACATTCCACCTCAAGTACCTCCTTGGAGAAAATGTCAAATGATACTACCCTGGTCGTGGCTAAGTTCCTCATGGAAGTATTAAGAAACAGAAACCTGCATACTCCGGATAAAACCTAGCAACCACTTTGGTACCCTTTCCCAGTATTTCTGTTTTATTTTGCTTTCGAAAATGTTTTTGTGGGTCTTTGGACTGAAATGAATTTTATATATACACACACACCACACACACACACACACATATAGCAAGTGCAGGGCCCTGATCCATATTGGGACCCTGGCATGTAGAGGAGACTCTCAAAGCCTGTCTCCTCTACATGCCTCCTGTGGCTGCAACCCAGTACACCAGGTGTGGGGAACCTTTGGCCCACCAGACGTTGCTGTACTACGACTCCCAGAAACATGGGCAATAGTTGTGGCTGCTGGGAGTTGTTGTTCAGCAACATCTGGCAGGCCAAAAGTTTCCCACACCTTGCTGCACACCAAAGAGCCAGCGTGGTGTAGTGGTTAAGAGCGGTAGACTCATAATCCGGTGAACCAGGTTCGCTTCCCCGCTCCTCCACATACAGCTGCTGGGTGACCTTGGGCTAGTCACACTTCTCTGAAGTCTCTCAGCCCCACTCACCTCACAGAGTGTTTGTTGTGGGGGACGAAGGGAAAGGAGAATGTTAGCCGCTTTGAGATGTTTTGGTGAAAGGGGGACTTTCCGGCATGTGGCATTGCTGTTTGTCTTCCTCACAACTGGGGTAGAGAAGATGTCATGGACTTGGCTGCATGCAGAGACTTGGTGGGAGGCACCAGCTGGGGACCCTCAAGGGCACCCCTGGGGAAGAAGACTCCGAGCCGGTGGTGGGATGACGATGAGTGGTCACAGGGAGAAGAAGGAGCAGACTGGGAGGAGCAGGTGTCAGAAACAGAAGAGGTAACAGGCTTTGGTGAGCAGGAAGAGGCTGTGGCAGAGAGCAGTTCAGACTCTGAGGCAGAAGTGGAGGCTGGAGTGGTGTGGGGCCAGGAGACAGAGATGAGGCTGGCTGCTGAAGTAGCCAGGGAGTCTCCTCTTCCTGCTGTGACCAGCTCCCTTCTCCCCTGGTCTCCTGGAACCTGCAGAGGTATGAAGAGGGCAGAGCAGAAGCGGGTTCTGTGCAGGCTCAGTCTATGACTGCTTGGGAAAGACCCTTGAGAGGAGGAGACTTAGGACTAGGGCAGGGCAATGTACATCGTCCAAAACCAGTTTCAAGTCCACATTGTGGTAACAGCTTCATAATACTCAACATGGTGATATATCAGGAATCACGATGTGTGTGTGTGCTATGAAAAAAAAAAGGGATGTGGGAAAAACCGTGGACCCAGTTACCACTTCTTTCATGATTCCTGCCGCCCCTTTTGCTCTGTATTATAGAATAACACTTGTAACAATATAACATAAGTAAAACATATAAGGTAAGTTAAAATATATCAGTATTAGATCCCTAAGTAGCTGATGTTATCACCAGCTAAATATTGCAATATAGTCGTACCTTGGTTTTCAAACAGCTTAGTTCTCAAATGTTTTGGCTCCCAGACGCTGCAAACCCGAAAGTGACTGTTCTGGTTTGCGAACTATTTTCAGAAGCCGAACGTCCGATGCAGCTTCTGCAGCTTCGGTTTCTGAATGTTTTGGAAGTCAAACAGACTTCCGGAATGGATTCCGTTCGGCTTCCAAGGTATGACTGTACTCATATACAGTGGTACCTTGGGTTAAGAACTTAATTTGTTCTGGAGGTCCGTTCTTAACCTGAAACTGTTCTTAACCTGAGGTACCACTTTAGCTAATGGGGCCTCCTGCTGCCGCCGCTGCGTGATTTCTGTTCTCATCCTGAAGCGAAATTCTTAACCCGAGGTACTATTTCTGGGTTAGCGGAGTCTGTAACCTGAAGCGTCTGTAACCTGAAGTGTCTGTAACCCGAGGTACCAGTGTACCACAATGTGTAAATAAGGATGGCACTACATAGAGGCAAAAGGGGCAATGTCCTGGCAACTGCTACTACTTAGGGGTCTAAAATGTTGAAAACCAGACATTGCTCAGAAGTGGTGGGAAGGCAGGGACCTTCAGTCCTTGCAACAGCCCCGTTGGAGCAAGATCTACTGGGAAGAGTTGACGCGATCCCTAGGCCTGCACTGTTTGGGTTCCTTGAATAAAGAGTTGAATATTTTTCTTCGATTGCTGACTTATGCTTGGCTCCGGCTCCTGACAGAAGATGAGCATCAAGGCCTTGCAGAGTGCTCCCTCACTTGCCATTTAGTGGAAGGAGGAAGGCGACGCTGTGGGGCAGAGGGTGGCACATTCTTGTTTTGCCTCAGGTGGCGGAATGGGACAGGCCCAATGATTGCAACTGACTTGACAAGCTGGAACGTGCGCAGAGGAGGGCAACCCAGATGATCAGGGGCCTTATGAGGAACGGTTGAAGGAGCTGCATGGAAAAGAGGAGACTGAGAGGAGATATGGTAGCCATCTTCAAATATCTCAAGCGCTGTCACATGGAAGAGGGAACAAGCTTGTTTCCTCCCGCTCTGGAGGGCAGGACTCGAACCAATGGCTTCAAGTTACAAGAGATTCCGACTAAACATCTGGAAGAGTTTTCTGACAGTAAGTGCTGTTCGGCTGTGAAACAGACTCCCTCGGGAGGTTGTGGACTCTCCTTCCTCGGAGGCTTTTAAGCAGAGGTTGGAAGGCCATCTGACTGTCATGGATGCTTCAGCTGAGATTCCTGTGTTGCTGGGGGCTGGACTAGATGAGCCTTGGGGTCCCTTCTGTGATATTTATGAGTAGGCCTGTACTGTAAGACTCTGATTTGTGTGAATTGGAGACGGAGAAAACCCAGGCTCTTCCCACTATTGTTAGACTACAACTCCCATCTTCCCTGACCACAAGGGTTGGGCCCCAGGAGAGCTGGAGTCCAGCAACATCTGCAGATCCACAAGTTCTCCTCCCCTGTGTGTTTGTCGAAGAGACTCCGACACATTTCTACATTTCCCTTTTAGATCGGGGCTGGGACGTCTGTGTCTAATCAGCCGCCTGGTTTCTTCGCCTCCCGCTGCTTATGTGGCTTTCTAATGCGTCTCGATTTCTGAATTTCATCCAGGTGGTGTCACGGATTTCTTCCTTCTTCTTTTTTGCGGCTGGCCTCCTTTCTCGCCTTGCGTTTCCTGGAGGTTTGTTTTTAATTACTCGCCGAAGCGAGCCTGTGCCAAACACACACACACACACTTTCTCTCCCTGTATTTAAACACGTATGCCGTATATAGGCCAGAAAGGTAAATCCAACTATGAAAGGAGCGGGGCGGCGGAAGGAGGGGGGGAGGGGAGGTGTTTGGAAGAGCCGAGTGACCCTTTGCAAGGGGATCAATAGCCACCATCCCACCCTTTGGCCTTCTTTTGAGCTGTTGTGCAGCCTCCGCTGTCAGCTCGTCCGTAGCTGCAGTCGATTCCTCACACCCCACCCCTTCCTTTTCGATGCAAGTAGCACGTCCCTGGTGGATTGCCACAAGCAAGGAGCTCCGGTTTAATGGGGCATCTCCTCCTCAGAGTAGCATCATCAGCATATTTCCGGGGGTATGGGAATGTGGATCTGAGTGCCTGTATCAGTAGGGGGTGGGGGGGATAAAAGGACGCCACCCGTCTCAAATCTGCAAGGCAGATTGCAAAACAAGGGAAGATGTATGTGCCAGCCTCCTTCTGCATTTTCTTTTTTTGGCTCCGCGCTGCCATTTCAAGTCGATTTTGTAGCGTTTGTTTTAAGACTCTGCTTCTCCTTCCCGCCTCCCACAGAGGTGAAGTCGGTACACTGCAGTCATAGGAGAGATGGCACCAGAGAATACAGAACTGGCACTGTGTGGAAGGGAATCCTTTCAAGAAGCGCTGCTGAAATGCTTCTACAATGCAGCAGAAAAGCAGCAAACGGGGGGAAAACAATGGAAAGCATTGCAGATCAGTGCTCTAGCTGCTGGTTTTGTGTTTTTTTTAAGAAAAGGTATTCCAGAGAAAAATATAAGTTGCAAGAGCATGGTGGGGGAAATTAGATAGTTGTGATGGGTACCGTTGCCAACTTTTTAATTGCCCCTGCTCCTGTGTCTTCCATAGTGGACTGAACACAAAACAAACAAACTGTTAACAGGCAAAGCGTTTCCTAACAGGGGATCTAGGGATAAAGCGATGTGAGGAAACTTCACCTGCTTAATGTTTGCACAACAGCCTCCCCATCTCTCTCTCCCCCCCACCTCTTTCCCCCTTTTCTTCCTAATGTCTCAACAAATGAAACTGATTTGCAAAAATGTTACATGGGGGTGGGGAATACGAGAGAGACACATTGCACACACTTTTGTAAATCAAGAAAATCTTTAATAATAATAATAATAAAGACACAGGAGGAAAAGGGGCAACCTTAGGTATCCCTTGAAATATTAGCAATTCCTGCAGGGTTTAACACAAATCTGTTCTCCAGCGCAGGGACTTCCTGCCCCCAACTCAGCCCACCCCAGCTAGGACTTCACCATGAAATATGTGAAGAAAAATTAAGATTGTCACTTTATTTATTGCCTGCTCCTTTCTTTACTGGCTTTAAAAACAACAGTATTATGTGCATTTATTTGTCACCTTGTATATTTATTTATTTATTTATTTGTTCCAGGGACATCAAGGTGACTTACAGTAAAATCAGTCAGTAAACAGTCAATATATGTACTTCAGTAAAAGCAATAAGGTTGTTTTCAGTGGACCAGTTCTACACAAATAGATCCTGTTAATAGATCCATGTTATACATGCCCATTTATTTCAGGTGGTTGTATTCCCACTATGCCCTGTTTAGCACAGACCTGATGACATGAATGTACCAAAGTTGGCTGTGTCCATTAATTTCAATGGGTCTACTCCAAGTGTGACCCACACCGCATATGACTCAAAAGAGTCTACTTTGAATAGGGCTGGCATTGCATACAAGCCAATAAATATAAAATACACACTCACAAAACTACAAACAAAACCCCTCTCTTTTATTTTTTTAAAGCCCCCATAGTAAAAGCCCATACCCAAGATTTTCACTTCCACAATACACGTAGAAGATATTCCAATATGCTAAATAATATGAATATGCTGCCCATCAGACTGGGTTTCCCCAGCCACTCTGGGTGGCTTCCAACAGAATATATAAAAAAAACATTCTGATATATTAGACAATGAAAGTTTCCCGAAGCAGGGCTGCCTTCAGGTGTCTTCTAAAAGTCGTATAATTGTTTCACTCTTTGACATCTGACGGGAGGATGTTCCACAGGGCGGGCACCTCTACCGAGAAGGCCATCTGCCTGGTTCCCTGTAACTTCACTTCTCACATTGGACCAGTGTTATGTGGTCCCGGCAGTCGCTACCAAGCACCAGTCCGGCAGTCGCATTCTGGATTAACAGAATATGTAACAGAGTCCATTCCCCCAACTCCCTGATCAAACTGGGTTCTTGATCCATCCTTCTCTTCTGTGCATCCAACCCCCTTGCAATGCAGGAATATGTAGCTGTCCCATACGGGGATCGAACCGGCAACCACGCTCTAACCAACTGGGCTATGCAGATACTGGTGACTTTTCTTCCCAAAGGAAGCTCTTGTGTGGAGGACAAATATATTGATTTCTGTATTTCTGTTAATTAAAATTCTGATGTTAAGCCAAACTGAGTGTGACCTGTATATATCACTGATGAGACATACCTTTGGCCCTCCAGATGTTGTTGGGCATGGACTCTTATTGGCCTCAACCAGCATGGCCAAGGATCACAAGGTGATAGAAGTTGAACATCTGGAGTGCCTCAGGCCCTCCACCCCAGGGAAATGATGCAAGGGGGTTAGCTAATCTCATGGGAGGGTAGGTTGCTCAATGGCTATGAGCTGTCATAACGAAATGGAACCTCCAGGTTCAGAAATAGTATACCATAAGGCGGGGGGAAGCAATCGGAAGAGGGTTGTGGGTTTTACATCCTGCTTGTGGTCTTCCTGAAAGGATCTGGTTAGCCATTGTGGGGAAACGGGACCTTTGGTCTTACCCAGCAGGGTTCTAAAGTTATATATATATCTGCTCCGCGAAGGAGAACAGACTATGTATTGACTGCTTTGGTTTCTTTTTTCTTTTTTAAATAGTAAATGTTATTAGTATTTTCCACACAACAACAAAAAATGAAAAATAACAATACACAAAACACAAATCCAATATCTTACAAATTAATATTATAAACACTAAAAAGGAAAACGAACATTGACTTCCACCAATCCCACAGCACCTCATTTACCTCTCATTGTATCTTCCTGTTTTCCTTATCATCTCTAGCCTAACATCTAGATATAAATCCCTCTTTCTTATCCTTTCACTTCACAAGGTTTTTCCAGACTTAGCCGACTGCTTTGGTTTCTGAAGTTTTCTTGAACATTGTCAACAGGTTTATTGAGCAAACTTTGCCCCTTTAAGGGTAGAGATATACCTTGCTGAATTCTTTTTATGTGTTTTCAGGATCCCGTTTTTGCCTGTGAATAGGTGGTTGCATGGCTTTCATTACTGGAACAATGCGTGAAAATGCCATTGGTGCTTGGATAGAGACTAGCTGATGATGCTTAACTTTGCAGTTCTTCTTAGGGGAACTGAGTATACTATTCCAAGGCTTGTAAATACTGTTCTTAGGGTTTAAGGCTCTTTTTTTTTTGAGGGGGCAGGGACAGGCAAGGACCTCTAAAAATGACATTTTTTGCAGGTCCACAAATGGTTCCACTCCTTGCCCAGGCACAAACCTCACTGGGTGACCAAAAGCCTGTGGCTGTCTCTTAGCCTAACCTACCATACTGGGGTTGTTGTGATAATGACATCAGGAGAGGAGGGAGTGAGCCATGTATGCCACTTGGAGCGCTTTGGAGGAAATGTGGGATATAAAAGTAATCATAAAATAAACTAGTGACTTTTGTTACGGGCTACTAAGTTCAGTGGACTTATTGTGAGGTTGTGCTATTTCACAGCATCATAGCCCATTGTGTGCTCCTTCTACAGTATAGGTGATGGTACCTAGGGGCAGAGATGGGGAACATGTGTTTCCCCCAGATGTTGCTAGCACAGCCCAAGTTTAGGGGTGATGCGAATAGTATTCCAAGTAGAGTTTGGAGGGCCACAAGTTTCCCCACCCCTTGACATAGTTATATGGTGATAATGTATCCATCGTTTTCTTTGTTTCCAAAGTTAAAACCAGTCTCAAGGCGGCTTGTGCAACCCATAAAAAATGTCGTAACTACAAACCTAACAAAAACAGGCATAAACAATGAACAAAACATCAAAAAGTACAAATCTAACAATTCCACACAACTAAGAAGATCCAAAATAAAGACACATATTGTAATCAGGCTGCTGGAAACTTCCTTAAGAGGCTGACTTTTGAGTTGCAGGATGAGAGTTTTCCATTCTATATCCTACATATTTTTTAAAGAAAACCTCTGGGAACTGCAGGTTACCCACCCACCACACAGAGCAGCCTTAACAAACTATAGTTCCCAAGATTCTCTGGGGGAAGTCATGTGCTTTAAATGTATGGTGTGTACAACCTGAGTGGCATTCGCCTAAAGAGTAGGGCTTTTGCTGATCTGTTAATCAGTTAAACACTATGTGACCAATTAAACAGTCATCTTGTCCCCTGGCTAATTGACCAGCAGATATTTTTAAAGACAACAGCAATCAACTGTTAATTGCTGCTTCTACTAGCAAACTCAGGTGGTGAGTACCACCAGCAGGATGGTAGCCCAAAAGTGGCTACTGTGATTGAAGCAAGAGGGAAGTGGGAACCTGCTCAGGGGATCCCCAAAGATTTGGAGTGGGGGAAATCTAAGTGAGCTAAAAACAGCCCATGAAGGACTGATCATGCTCTGTAGCAACAGAATGCAGAGTTGGGGAGTAGATTTTCTGCTTGGAGGGAACAGCTGGCTAAGAAACCTGAACAGGAACATGTTTAGAAGGACGGCAACAGTGCAACATTTTGGCAGAGCAGGCCCCAGGTTCAATTCCAGGTAGAGCTGGAAGACTCCTTACCTGAAATGCTGGAGAGCCACTGCCAGTCAGTGCAAACAGTATTGGGCTAGAGGTACCAAATGCTCTGACTCTGTCTAAGGCAGCTTCCCATGTAAGTAAGATGTCACGCAGGTGGGGGCTGTCCAAGGGCAGACCGAGTTTGGTGGGGCAGTGCCCAGCCACTATTGACTTGCTAACTTTTGACCAGATTCAGATGTTTTTGCTCTGGGGTGCGGGTGAATCTGTATTTTTCAACTGCAATCCAGTACTACTTTCTGTTCCTTGGATTTCTGGGGCATTATAAAGAGTGAAACACAATGAGCAGTTAACTTCCGAGTGGGTCTTGATTGCGTGAACCATGCTTCCAGTAGATGTTTAGAAGGGTTGCCAGATATTTCTTATTCTAGGATACCCATTTGTATACTAAATAAACCTTAGAGAGTCTGTTACTGTGGCATAACCTTTCACACACGATGGCCTTGATTGTATGGATGGCTGGAGAATAGATGAAGTAGAGAGACTCAAATAAAGAAGCAAAAACTATACGAATACATACATGGTCGAGTTAATAGAATCAATATACTGCATGCCATAGATTAAGACCATTGTTTATGAACAGTTTAAAAAACCAATATTGCCAAATAATTTGGCAATTATATGCAATCATTTATTAATAACTTGGCACCACATATGTTGAATTGCTTTCTAGACTCTGTGTAATCCTGAACATCTTTTACTGAGTAGGAAGTTCCATTAACGTTACTTGAAGTTAACTTCCAATTCATTTAGGATTGGATTGGAGTTGTCTGCCACAATCCTATGCAAGTCTGCAAGTACGTTTTTACGGTGGTTTGTTTTATGCTGAAGAATGACGGATAAGATATAAGTATCTTAATAAATTGAACTTTCTGCAGAGGAAACATGCAGGATTCTGCTGTTGACCTGACAAATTGTACTTCATATTAGAATAAGGAAACCCTACATTACTAAAGAAAGCTGTACAGGGTTCTGTATATGCAAGTTAGCTGTAAGTCATATCACATTAGATGAGCCTCACACCCAAGTGCTATACAGGGCAATCCTAAACTTACTCAGAAGAAAGTCACATTATTTTAAATGGGACTTACTCCCATGTACCGTAAGTCTTTTTAGGATTGCAAGCTTAGATGGTGTAAATGGCAGGATTCTTTTTTGCAGGATGCAACTTTCTAAACTTCCCCAATGTTGCAATTTTGAATTTTAGGCTGGGGATTTGGGTTTGACACGGAAGAGTTACCCTGCTCTGCCTGGTCTCATTATTTGTGAATGGTGACATTGATTTCAGAACATTGTAACAAGCCAATTATGATTTGAAAGGCAAAGGAGAAGCCCATTTGATAAAATAATTCATATTGTCATCTTCTTGTGTGTGTGGTTGGGGTTTTTTTGGGGTATGACTTTGTCTTTGGGGAGATTTCTCCCCGCTAAGCAACACCTATTATACATATTTGTGTGAAGCAGATTTTTGTGGATTTTAATACTTCTCAGGGAAAAACGGAATTCCTCCGCTCCCAGATGCTGTTTTTGACAGAAATTCCTCTTCCCTGCTTTTCAACCTCACAGGACACTCTGTGATTGGCTTTATTTTTAAAAAAGTGAGGGCGGGACGGGGAATAGCCTTGGTGACCAGCCCGGGCCTTCACCCTCAGCCCTCTCTCCTCCATCTTCTCACAGCTCAAAAAAGGCTCAAACGCTTCTCTCTCTCCACCTCCCCCCCCCCACGCCCCGCGCTTCAGCAGCCTGAGGAGAGCGGGCCGTCCCATTCCGCGCCTCCGCGGGGGTGCCCCACTCACCACCCTCGCCTCGCGCCTCCCCCCGGGCTCCCCTTCGCCCCTCTCTTCCCCGTACCGCACCGGAGCTCAGCCCCCCTGGGGCCAGGGCGCGGAGGAGCGGGGTCCCCGGCTCCCCATCCGCCTCCGCCCTCTCCCCTCTCCCCGCCGAACCCCCCTATTCGGGGCGATGGTACGGCCCGCGGGTTAGCGGAAGCGCGGCCGCTGTGGCGCTGCCATGTTGAGCAGCCTCCTCCTCTCCACCTCCTCCTCCTCCTCCTCCGCCGCCGCCGCCGCCGCCGCAGCAGCCCCAGCCGCCGCCGCTTGTGCTTTGTTGTCGGCTCCATGTAGTTGGGGGCCCGGGGGAGGGAGGAGGGGAGGGGGGCGGGCGGGGGAGAGAGAGGAGAGAGAGAGAGGGAAAAAAAAAAGAGAGGGAGAGGGAGGCGAGCAGGCAGGAAGAGCGAGCGGGCGCTGTGAGGAGCCGCAAAAAGACCAGGCCGCCGGGCCTGAGGAGAGAGAGGGAGGCACCATTTATATATATATATCTATATCTTATAACTCTTATCTATCTATATACAGAAGGCACTATTTTTTATTTTTTTAAAAAACCATATATATATATATATAACCTTCCGTATTCCCGGCTGCCGCCGCCGCCGCTTCCAAAGCCATGGAAGCCAATTGGACCGCGTTCCTCTTTCAGGTGAGGGGAGAAAAGACGACCACCCTCTTCAAAAACCAACCCCCCCCGCACTTCTGAATAGCCCCCCCCCTCCTTAAATGTCCCCGCCTCTCCCTCCCCCAACCCCCTCTCCCTCCCTCCCTCCCGCCCGCCCGCGCTTGCCTGCCTCCCCCCCCCCCGCGCAACCCTCCCCGCCAGGCCCTGATTCTTCTTGCAAAGGGCCGGCTCGCTCTGTCAGCAGCAGCGGCGGCGGTGGCGGGCGACCGCCCCCCCCCCCGCTAGAATAGCCGCGCGCGAGGGGGGGGGCGGAATAGCGGGAGGGAGGAGAATGTAGCTGCTCTCTACGGCGCTGTGGGAGGCCGGCTATAGCGCGCTCGCTCTCCCTCTTTCTCTCTTTTCTCCTCTCTCCCGCACCCTCTCCCCCCCCCCCCCCGCAGCCGCCTGCGTCCGAAACAGCAGCCCCGCCACTACCGAAAAACAAACACAAATCTGTTTTGCGGAGGTGGCTTTCCTCTCTATCCCCCCCCAATACTTTGCCTTCTGTAGCTGGTTGGGTTTTTTTGTGTGTGTCCATTTTTTCTTCCCAAAGAAGAAGGAATTCGAGCTCTCTCTCTTTTTAATTTGGGGAGTGGTGGCTGCCCTCCGCTCTCCCGTCTACTCATCGTATTTGCTCAGATATTGGTGGGCGACGTTTCTTTTTTTTTTAAGGGGGCCATCCAGTGTTTTCTTCTCCACCCATTGAGCTAGAGTTCCCCCCCACCCCATCTTGGGTTCCTATCGGTGGCTTTTAAGGGGAACAAAACCTGTTCCCATATATATTATTGTACTTCTTGGGGCTTCTGTGCTTTTTCTCATCTTGTGCTCAAGTATCCGTGCCCCTTTATATGTTGAACTCCTTGACACATTAGTTTTTCTTTCTCCCCACCCCATCGGATTTTTCTACCGATATATGTGTGTGTGTGCTCTTAGTTCTTTTTTATGTTCTAATTGTTTACGATTTTAATTAATCTCCCCTCCCCTTGCATAGCCCTCTCTTAACTCGCATTTTCAGCTGCTGCATTCTTTGGCTCCCCCCAGTTCTTTAGGACTCATTTACTAATTTTCCCTCTTTCCTCCATGAGCTTCCCTGTGCACTCGCTCTTGCTCCTTCCCTTGCCACCACATTTTCTGCTGCATTCTTTATTCCAACTCCCTCCAGTTCTTTAGGATGTTTAACCAACTGCCTGCTATGAGATTTTCTATCCACTCTACTTTCTTCTCTCCCCTCAACTCTTTTTGCATTTTTCATCTCGTCCCCTACCCTGTGTTTAATTGGGAATCTTAAATTATTTTTCTCTCCTCACTCCCACAATGGAAAATAGGATTTTCTGCATACTTTTCATTCACTTCAATCTCCTCTACATCTTGTGTTTTTGAGCTGCTTATTTTTCTCCCTCAATACTTCTGCTGCTTTGGGACTCCTTAACTAATCCTTACCATGTCCTCTCTACCCCCTCTAAAGATTCTCGACACCTTTTACTCCCCAGGCTCCTAGTAGTTTTTGGTCTGCATTATTTCTCTTGTCCCAAGATACTTTTGCTGCCTTTTATTATTAAAAATAAGTGCTGGCTCCCTCCCCCTTGCCCTATTTATTTTGCTTTTATGTTTTCTTTGGTGCTTTATTTGCATTTATCCCCCCTTTTACTCCCATCATCGGCACTTTCCCTTTAGTCTTTTAAGGTGCAATAGGGCCTTATGTGTGGATGTGTGTATTCTGAAACTAACGGCTACTCTGGAATTTCTTGCTTTGTAAGTTGCTGCTACTTTGGCTGCCCTTACCCCCAGCATGTTACCTTTAACTGTTCCCTCTCTTTTTTTAACCATGTTTTTGGTGGTGCCAATTTTACTGATTTTTCATTCTTTTTCTGTCCTGCAAATCATTGATCTTTTGCCCCTCCTTACTTTGGCTTGTGGAATTCTGTATTCCTCCCCTTCTTTGCCCTCTTCTGTTGTTTTCCAGTTTTGAACTGAGCTACTAATTCTTGTTCCCTAAACAATTATGCTCTTCCACCTTTTGCAACTTTGTCCTCCCATTTTTACTACTTTTTTTTTTGCCCTCATATTTTTCTATCTGCTGTGCCTCCTGGTTCCTTCTGCCTCTTTCTGTTCCCTCTACCTTTTTTCCTTTGTTTTCCCCTCAGCTTTTACCATGTACTTTTAAAGCATATTTTTTCTTTAAAGATTTATCACTTTCTCCAGTTTGTCCTGTTTCCCTCCCTTTTTTCTAAAGATGTGTATTCACATGTTTCATTTCCTCTTAGCCCATTCTTCAAAAAATTGTCACTTTCTCTACCCTTTTGTTCTGCTCTCCTACTTTAAATTACTATTCTCTTCTCCCTTCTCCCTTATTCTGTTTCCTCTCTGTTACTTTGTCACATAAAGCCCTTCTACTTCCCCCCTGGGTTTTTACTATTCTTCTGTTGGAAAGTAGTCCACTGTCTCCTGAAAATTATTTGTAAGTGGTTCTTTGGACAAGTCTTAAGGACAAATTATATTTTAATTTCCACGCCTAACCCTCTTTATTGGGATATAGGTCAGGAATCTCCTTACCTGCATGTGGAATCAAATACTGGGCTTCTTTCAGGAGAGAGCATGTTGATAATATAGCTGGAATTTGTTGACTTAATAAGAAAATGTTGGGACAAACCATCTGGGGGTGGGGGCAGGATATGTTCAGGTCCTAATCAATTTACTAGTCTGCAGTTTTGATTTCAAAGAATACTTGCCCATGATAATTTTCGATGGCTTGCTCTCTAAAACCAGGGCCTGAGTGAATGATGAACATGTCTTCTATTAAGCAGCTCTCCTTGCTTAAACCCCTTTGAAAAACAAAACTCCCATTAACTGCTTTTTCTTAAAAAGATGCCAGAATAATGTAGTCAAAATGATGCCATATAGTCTACAACTTGAGTCACTTAAAAGCATTAATATTCTGTAAGGAATGCAGCATGCCAAGCTACTTCCTCCTTAAATCTACAATCCAAGTGAGAACCTAGATTACAAACCATTCCCCTTTTTTAGCTTGGAAAAAGTAAACTAATTACAATACCTCTTCTCCCCCTCTTTCTTGAAGGTAAAATAATCCTCTCTGCAAATTACAAGTCTGCGTCATTTTCCCACTGAGTCTTCTGTTCTCTTTAAAATACAAAGCATGACTCCAGTTTGAAAACATGAAGCGAAGGAATAAATCTGAGGCAAATGCACTGCAGTCTTTCTCTTCTAAAGGAAAATAGTCACCCAAGTACAAAGATGAGTCATTCGCTTAGGTGCCCAGTCTTTGGATGCAGGCTTAAAAAATCCTCTTGAAAACAGAATCTGTTTGAGCTTATGATAACTAAGAGCTCTTGTGTGACTTTTATCTTTGAATACAAGGAATGAAATGTTTTACCATAGGCAGATTCTAGCAGTGATACATCTGCAGTCCAATGATGGGTTTGATTATTTTCCCTGTTTAGAGATTTGAACATTGTTAATCTCCTTAGTGAATCATAGGTTATAAGATACATTTTTCCTTCTCTTTACCAACCTCTACTCCCTTGTTTTTTTTCCATAATAACCACTTGAAGGAATGACTATTGTGAAAATATATGTTAGGACCTTAATGGCTGTCTCACAGTTATATTTGTACTTCACTTGGCTTTTACTTCTTAGCTAAATAATTTGGTACAGTATTTCAGAGTTGGGGTAAAAATTAATCTTATGAGGAGGTCAACTTCATAAAAATATGCTAATGTCAATTAGTATGCATGATGGATTTCCTCCCACTTTTTAAAGGTTTTTGATCTTGTTCATGTGTTGAAAATGTCCTGCTCTGAAGCAAGGTGGAGGTTTTAAGCCTGAGTAACTTTTGCCTACACAATGGTTTCTGAGCTTATGTATATGTTAAAGCAGATTTTATAGCTGCCTAAGAAGTACACGTTGCATGTTTAATATTGGGGGAAAGATAACCCATCTAATAATGCAACCAAGGTATGACTCACTTATGCTAATTGGTTGCTCTGACATCAAGGCTTCAGTGCAAAAAAACTTTGCTTCTGGCAATGAAAGTTCACAATGCCAATCCTTCCACCCTGGGTCTTGAAACTGTTTTGTTTTCTATCACAGAAATCACAGTAATAGAAAGAAAATCATGAGCTGTTGGTTTGAATCCCAGGCTAAATAAAAACTACACTGCAAGTGAATGAAAATAACTTAACAAATGATAGTCAAATGATCATGCCCTCATTTACCATTTAGCCCCTGATCCTTTTTTAGAAGGCCTTAATGCAAGAGATCATTAGGAATCACAGAAACCATTGCTTTTGGCAGAAAGGGGACATTGATTTAGCAGTTTCAGCAAACTCTTAGCAAGGTGAGATACCCAGGTCTTAAAGTACATATCCTTGTTCAAATTACTTTTATAGCAGAAAGCTTTATGAGTATATAGAGTTCAGCCATCTTAACAGTTATGTAGATTTTGTGTTAAAAGAATGAACCTAGCCTCCCTCAGACTTTCACGTTCCCCCTTGCCTGGTGGGGCTGCAAGGAAGAGTTTGGAAGCTTCCACTTCAATTTCAGATAAACCACAGTTTAGTCTATTATCCGAACCCTAAATCTTACTGGTGATTAGTGAAAGCATGGCAGCCTCTTGTAACTATGGTTTGAAATTAGATTGTTTCTATTAACCATAGTAAAATAATTCGGTTTTTCAAGATGTAGATAAAATGGCAAGTTGCTGGTAATAAAAGAGGACTTAAATGTCTTCTCCTGGTTGCATGGGGCTTGGGGAGAAGAGTGTGCAAGTCCAGAGAGAAGCTAAGCTTGTTCTAATGATGCTAAACCATAGTTTCTTGCTGGGTCCACACAAACCCAAAACCTTTAAAAGGCTCTTATTAAAGTGTGGTTTCTTGAATCTTGTCTGAAGGATTTGTGTTCCATTTTGAACTGATATTTTTGTGCCTTGATAATGTGATTTAAGTTAGGTGCCTTGGGCCAAATCTTTCCCTTCCATTATTTTTTATTGGTGCCTCAGTTACCAACAGAGGTAAAGGGAAGGGCATGGAAGCAGATGTAGGAGCTGTGCTAATCACTAACAGGCTACTTTGATAGAGGTGGCTATGGCCCTGGCCCCCTGCTGAGAACTGCTTCCAGGCTGCCATCGTAGATAATGTGTGCAGTGTATTAAAATATGTAAAAACTTTGTATGAAGATAATTGGGCTTACTGTCTTCCGTTTTTTTGTGTAGAGCCTACAGGGAAATATACATACAGTAAAAGAGTTAAAGCTTGTCTGAGTTGGGTTTCCAGTGGTTGCATCCTTGGCTGCAATTGTTTTACAGGATCATTATTATACTTTAGTTGAAATCATGATGAAAAGTGGAACCTTGTGTTGGGTTCACGCTCTGGTCATCCAGCCTCCAATCCCTGCTATATTAAAGATGCCTAACAGGCTCAAGAGCCTTTCTGGGGCAAAAAAGGTTCTGTGCAATTCATACAAAATTGGGCACTCACATTACCTATCCTTGGAAAGTACTCCCAAAGACATCAAAATCCTAATCCATGCTCCATTAAGAAAGCTACCCACACGGCCACCAATGGGATCAGAATGTTGATCCTCAACTGGCTAACAGGCCAGGAATAACAAGTAATGTTTGGTCCGCCTCACCTGTTACTTAATACAACTGTCCTCTGTACTTAATGGGAGGCTGGACTCTCCTAAGCCCGTCTTTTCAGCTTGGAATATAGTGGAGGAATCATTTCAAAGGTGGCGGTTGGAAAAAGGTTGCAGCCATTTTTGGTCTCAATAAACTCTCAGATGCTGCATCTGACAGACGTACTTGCACGGGATTTTTTCTTTCTTGCTTTTGGAGGGATGTGCTACTGATCGTGAATTAGTAATTAGTGACTTGCATGTGCTGTTTTATGCTTTGCTGATTTTATTGTATTGTTGTGGGTGGCTTTTATTGAATTTTGGGGTTGTAATATTTTAATTTGGTTTTTAATTCGGTGTCGGCTACAGAGGTACCGGTACATTTACTAGGTGGCTAATAAGTGAAATAAATAAATGTTAAAAACAAACCTGACAGCAAAAGCTAACTTCATAATAATGGGAGGCTGGACCCATCTTTTCAGCTTGGAATATAGTGGAGGACTCTGTAAGGACAGAAATGTCTCCTCTTCCAGCCTTGCTGAAAGTGGCCAGAGGTGCTATCTAATTTCCAAACCATGTGCAGATGGAGTAGAGAATGGCAGAAAGGTGGACAGAGATGCTGAAATATTTGGGAACTTCTCTTGTCACTTCCTGCACTCTGTGCCTGGTGGGATACTTGTAATGGCTTGTGGACCTGATGCAAAACCATGTTGTGGGTGACCCGCTGGCTGTTCCTTGTATATGAGGTGGGTTAGCTGGTTTAAGTCAGACTATCTCAAGTGAAAATATATGGTTGAAATTGTGCAACTCATGAGAGGGTTGCATGTTGTTTAGACTTTGTTTTCCTCTGAAATAAGCTATCCAGGAGTTTCAGAACCAGCCTTATGTTATCCAGAGAGCCCAGTTCTCACAAGGTTCGTGCAGGCCTCTAGTGTGAGCATAACATGGCCTGGATTTACTCACTCAGCATGCCTTGCAAGTCTCCTTAAGCTATTTCTAGTAGCAAAAGTTTGTGAAAGGCTTTGTTTTTCACTTTAGTACTTGATGGAGTGCCTCTAGACATGAACTGCGGAGGTTCTTTCAAAACATGGTTGTTTAACTCAGCTTCAATAAGGTCTGTCTTCAAATGAAGAACCATTTCAACGCTGGATTCTGATTCAGACTAAAAATGTATGACTAATTTTGGTTAATCCCAACTATCGAAAAGCAAATGACAGTGCAGCTCATACAGTGTGAAAGGAAACAAGCCTCAATTTTTTTCTTACCTCTATAGACAAAATTTAAATAAACTGTACTGGTAACAATTAATTTGGCCAGTTGAAGAGAACCTATAGGGTCTGATTCCAGTAGGAACAAGAGTACAGGCAAACTGTTCATTCCTGGGAAATGACATAGTGTGTACAGTTGTCTTTCTCTGCAGTCATTCAGGGTCAACTTGTACACTGGCAAGTTTTAAGAAGTCTCTGCTTGAATTCTCCCCAGTCCTATACAGTGAGACCCATTTATGGTTTTAAAATACTTTTCTTTACTTTGAAAGCAAGCTTAGTACAACTTAGATTTGTTAAGGTTGCCAAATCTTACATAGTACCCCTAGATAACACTCGAGTATGGCTGGAATCCACCCCACGCCCCTTCTTAAGTAGAGTCATGGAATACTTGGGCAACTGTGTACATGGGATCTCTTTTGTCTTCATGCTGGGCAAGAGAGTTTCAAAACTGGGATACAGCTAGCACCTATTCTCACATCTCCCTTGGTTTATTATTCTGTCTGATACAGAGCACTGTCAAAGGCTCTCATTACCGTAAATGCCAAGAAACAGGGCCATGCATACATTCCTTAAGCACAGGTTAGCATGCGTTTGAAAATTTGTTCATCTGAGAATATTTCTCTTGTGAGCTCTTTTTATTTTTTAACATTGCAAAGTGAGAAATCCAACCAAATGTCATGTCCTCTCCTACATTTGCTCCCTCTATAGAAGTGTGGTTCAGCTAGAACTATTCCCTTTGTCCTTGAGCCCAGCTTGTTTGTCCTCTCCATGGCATCCAAGTGATATGGCTTGCAGGCCATAGCCCCATTATGGATTTAGAAGTGAAGCCTCTTGGGTTGTCACCAGATCCTTGATATTTGCCCATCTAAAATCTATTCCCCAAGGAGCTGCTGACAGAATAAGAAGTACATCTCTTATTTTCACCTGTCTTCAGCCTGGAATGCCTTAGTCATTGTGTTACTAAATATATACATGTCAGAAGGTGTGAGTTCCCAGTACATGCTCCTTGTGTTTAGTTCCAGCATGGACAAGTTATTACAAGTACAACTGACTTGGTTGTACTGTCTGTCTGGCGGGCTCATGGTTGGCTTTCAGAAGCAGCCTTCCTGTCAGTGGACTGGTGTCGACACTTGCGTTATCCCCCATGTAATGTATCCACAATCTAATAGAGCAGACTGGGCATTATAATTGTATTTGTAACTTGTAGTTAACCAAATAGGCTGTCATTAAGATAGGGATCATGTAATATGTTGAGCAGCATGGCATACACCCAGTCATTAGCTGCAAGAATTGCTCCCCTCAGGAATTAAAAAAATGGTTTGCTGAAACGTGCACCTTACTATATCTGCCTGATGAACGCCTGTATTTAGAAAGCAAGTGGCTTATCTTCCTTTTGGGGAAATTACTGTGGGTGGGATTATATAACTCTAATGTCCATTTACCTCAGTTCTTATGTTGAGGATTTGCTCTTGTGTTTATAGTGGGAAAGAATAGCATAGTAAAAAGGTGGAAACTTCAGTGGTTTTGCAGGTGACATTGCTATTTTAGTTGGCCAGCAATTTGCTTTAAGAACACACTCCTGGTGGTTCAACAATGGCAACAACAAAATATTTCCTCCCCCCATTATATGGCTGAAATGAAGAAAGCTAGGAGTAGGGGAGGGAATCTTTTTGTGGAATGACTGAAAGCTCCGTCAGCTGTTGTACTGTATTAAAAACAAGTTATTGGGTTTAGAATGTTTTAATTCTAAGTGTGTCTTTTCTGGTTGGAGGATTTGGGGTTTTAGTAAAAAAAGAAAAATGAGATCCTGCATTTCTTAAGTCTGCAGCAGGTTTCGTGATGAATTTGAATAGTGAATACAGCGGTACTTTGGGTTACAGACTCTGCTAACCCGGAAGTAGTACCTTGGTTCAAGAACTTTACCTCAGGGTGAGAACAGAAATTGTGCAGTGGCCGCACAGCGGCAGTGGGAGGCCCCATTAGCTAAAGTGGTACCTCAGGTTAAGATCGGTTTCAGGTTAAGAACGGACCTCCAGAACGAATTAAGTACGTAACCAGAGGTACCACTGGAGTGATAATAAGCACAAGGCATAACCTCATGGTCCAAGTATTTGTTCCTCTAGCCCAGTGCAGTCTGCTCTAACGGGCAGCTGCTCTCCAGAAATTCAGGCAGACATCTTTCCCATCACTAGTTGTCTGAGATCTTACTTGGCAATGCTAGGAATTGAACTAGATACCATCTGCAATGCAAAGCTTGTGGTCTGCAACTCTCTTTCTCTTTTCTGGGTTCCTTGGAAATTTCCCTGGAATCTTCTGCAACCCATAGCCCTTCCTTAGCACTTCAGTCAAAATGGGAAAAGTCCACTGAAGAGAACAACACTGTTGTTGTTGTTTGTTTGTTTGTTTGTTTGTTTGTTTGTTATATCACTTTTCATCACAAAAGAGTAACCCAAAGCAATTTACAAAAACTGTGGCAGTCTGAGTGGGCAGTCTGCATGAGACTCCCTGGGTCAGACCAATTATATGCAAATCTGTTCTCCTAATCTCAGTGGAACTTATTTTCAGTAAGTATTTGAGAACAGTGACCTAAAAAAAAATGTTTTAGCTGCAATTTTCAATCCTTACTGCCTATTTTCTATTATTTAGGATGACTTGCTCTTTAAAAAAAGTTCAATTCATCAACATTCAGTCTGCATAAATATACTTCCCAATAATCAACAATAAGAGAAACTGTTTTATTAATATTTTGAAACATTTCAAGACGCGTCACAAAATAAAATGGGTTCTGTAGTGAATTTTACTACTGCTGAGTAGCATTGAGCTTGCCTTCTGCTTTAACTTTATTTCTAGCCTGAAGGATACTGCAAGCCCTAACTGCTGTAGTCAATGCATTGGTAACCTCGATGCTGGATAACTGTAACACACACTGTGTAGGGGCAGCCCTTGGGCCTCGTTCAGAAGCTTCAGCTGGTGCAGAATGCTATGACTACATTGCTGATGGAGGCATCTGGCTGACAGCATGTTATGCCAAACCAGGTTCAATGTCTTTGTAGTGATTTACAAAGTTCTGAACAACTTAGGTCCAGGCTACTTTAGGGACCACCTGAACCCTTATATCCCAGCTCAGTCACTTCAGTCATCTGCTGGAATGTGATAGAACCATAGAATTGTAGAGTTGGAAGGGACCCCAAGGGTCATTCATGTAGGAATTTCAACTACAGCATCCATGACAGATGGCCCTCCAACCGCTGCTTAAACACCTCCAATGAAGGAGAGTCCACAACCTCCTGAGGGAGTCTGTTCCACTGTAAATCAGCTCTTTCTGTCAGAAAGATGTTCCTGATGTGTCACCAACTATGTTGGTGAGGTTCATTTGACAAGAAACAAAGCCTTTAGTGGCACCAGCCCAGTATTCTGGAATGCTCCGCCAAAAGAGATTCAGCAGGCTCCTTCAGTTTCAAACTTTAAATGCCTGCTGAAAACTTTCCTATTCCATCAGACTTATGTAGGCAGTTACGAATACATCTTTCCACAATCGTTAGCTGATCTTGATTTTAACTTTTTGTATGCTTTTTATTGTATTGTTTTACAAGCAATTGTTTTAAACAGCTCTGATATACTTTTATGAATAAAGTAGAATATACCTGCTGGGAACAAAAGGATCAGTATTCTTTTCCTTTCTCTTGGATAAGTTTGCCCCTTCAAGTGCTAGATGGACCAATACCCCACTTTCCAAGTAAGATTGGCTCCTACAATTAAAATCCATACAAAATCCACCCCCAGTTGATAACGTACAAAAATGTGGCTTTGGGCTGAGTAAGTACAGAGGACAGTTGTATTAAGTAACAGGTGAGGCGGACCAAACATTACTTGTTATTCCTGGCCTGTTAGCCAGTTGAGGATCAACATTCTGATCCCATTGGTGGCCGTGTGGGTAGCTTTCTTAATGGAACATGGATTAGGATTTTGATGTCTTTGGGAGGTGTATTGGAAGACGTTGGAATTTTGACATTCCCAGCACTTTCAGCAAATGATCATGAATTAGTCTGAAATATGAGATGAAAGCACACTACAGTACAGTCATACTTTGGATCTTGAACACCTTGGCTCCCGAACAAATCGGCTCCTGAAAGATTGAAACCCGGAAGTGAGTGTTCCGGTTTTTGAATGGTTTTCAGAAGCCGGATGTCCAGCGTGGCTTCCGTGGCTTCTGGTTGGCTGCAGGAGCTTCCTTCAGCCAATCGGAAGCCACACTTTGGTTTCCGAATGTTTTGGAAGTTGAACAGACTTCCGGAACGGATTCTGTTTGACTTCCAAGGTACGACTGTATATAGTATACAGCCCTCCTGGCCTTCCTCTCAGCTGCAGAGCACAAGGGAGTTAGTCAGAAGTACAGCCCTGACTGTAGCTGTTTCTGTAGGCTCTCCTGCATACATGTTCTGTGGTGGTTCATACTCTTAGCTTTCCCTCAAACCAGGAAGTTTGATACTGGTTGCTATTTAAAAGGCATACAGTAAACAAAAGCAAATGCCTAAACCAGTACTTAAACTGCACTCTTCCATTTATTAGCATGAGGATGGGGAACCTCTGGCCCATCTATAGGCAATTTTGACCAAGCCACACCTACTTGTCAATCACCTATTTTGGTATTAAAAGCCCTATCAGCTGATCAGCAAAGCTTCAAAGCACTGCACAGCACTTTGATATCCTGATTATTGGTAGATATCTGCATCACAGCACTGCAGTGTCATGTGCAATGTCAGATGATTGATAGATGAGCAGCCCCCCACATGTCAAATTCAGCCCAGGGGGGTGGGTTGGGGAGCTAAGGATCCAGTTTCCCACGCCAGCACTAGCTATAGCAAGTTTCCAATACTTCATATCAGTATAAAGAAGATTTTATGAACTGCCTTCACCTGCTTCCTAAAAATAGAAAATGACGAGTTTAGGTGGATCTCCTGGAGGAGGTAATTCTATAAAAGGTGTGCCACAAACTGCTGGCTGGCTGTACATGAGAACAAGATTCATTTGTTAAGACAGGTTTCTTGCTTACAGTGTTAAAAATTTGAAAGCACATTGACTGACTGATGACTTGAAAATGAAACAACTTTAGTCAGGCCTGTGATAAAACTTGGATGTCTTGCAGAGTTGCTTGTCCCTTCTGTTTGCTCAGTCTGTATAACTTGCATTCAATTCTTGTGTCAGGCTTCCTAACTCTTGCTAATGTGTGTGGGGCAGGAGGGGAGAGGAAATTAAAAACCTGAATTTTGGTGGTAGTAGTATAAATTAGCAAGGTAAGATATGTACAGATTTGCTTTCAGTGTTCTCTGTATGCAGCTTGAATCCTTTTGTTGCCTTGTGTGTGCACTGTCCTACACATTAAGTGCCATTTGAACATTAGGAGCTGGGGCCCCTCAAATCTGTTCCAGTGAAGGGCAGCTCTTGCCTTCCGAATTAAACCCTACCACATTAGGTAATGCGTGGAATTTACCATCTCAACAGGTTTCTGAGCAGTCTTCCCTTATCAAAGCTAAGTGGTGCGTTTGTAAGTTACAAATGAATATTTCTGTTTTTAGGCACACGAAGCATCACATCACCAACAGCAGGCAGCACAGAACAGTTTGCTGCCACTCCTGAGCTCTGCTGTTGAGCCCCCCGACCAGAAACCAATTTTACCATTACCAATAACACAGAAACCTCAGCCCCCACCGGAAACGCTAAAAGATACCATAGTCGGGATTAAAAAGGAGAAACCGAAAACCTCCTTTGTGTGCACATACTGCAGCAAGGCCTTCAGGGACAGCTACCATTTGAGGCGCCATGAATCCTGCCACACAGGGATAAAGTTAGTGTCACGGCCAAAGAAAGCTCCTGCAACGATGGTGCCCCTAATCTCGACCATCGCAGGTGACAACAACCGGTCAACGCTGGTTTCGACCATCGCAGGTATCCTCTCAACTGTCACTACGTCTTCCTCCGCCACCAACCCAAGCAGCAGTGCTGGTGCCACGGCCATGCCGGTGACGCAGACGGCGAAGAAGCCCAGTAAGCCTGTCAAAAAGAACCACGCCTGTGAGATGTGTGGCAAGGCCTTCCGTGACGTCTACCACCTCAACAGGCACAAGCTGTCCCACTCAGATGAGAAGCCTTTTGAGTGCCCAATTTGCAATCAGCGTTTCAAAAGGAAGGACCGCATGACCTATCACGTGAGGTCTCATGAGGGTGGCATCACCAAACCCTACACCTGTGGTGTTTGTGGAAAAGGCTTTTCGAGGTACCATGTAGAAAATCCCAGGCGAGCTCAAGTATTGGATTTTCATTCCGTGTTCGCGCGGGGGGTGGGGGTGGGAAGGGGCCGTAAGGAAAGTGAGTGTGGGAGGTGGGGTGGGGTGGGGGAGGGGACAGTGACCCTTCTCGGGTCTTTAGATCTGAATCTAAAGGAATACTAAAGGCAATTTTGCAAGTGATAGGACATGCTGCCTGTGAATTTAAAACAAAAAAATATGTTGGTCTGCATTGGACCTTGCATGAGCAGGCCGTGGATGGAGATCTTAAAACAACTCTTTTTATACAGACCAGGAAGATTAACAATCTAGCAGTATTCGGGAAGCAGAGATTCTGTTATATTTGGATGACCTCCAGTTCTAATAGCTAGTAGATCTTTCTCTTAAAAAGAGAATTATACCAATGGGGTATACCCCAATTATACCATTTGAGGGGGATTAATTTTTTTCTAGGCAGACCTGCAAATAATCACAGGCAAGCCATGTGACCTCTTTGAGGAATGCACTTAGAATGCTGCTTATAGGGAAGTATGGATTTGAAAGATTTGGGTGGTTGGTTAATTGTTTATTGTGGAGGATGTTGGGTTTTATAAATGACCTACACTGTGTTATGTGTAACAATGTGTTCTCTTTGTGTCTCTACTTTTTTCTTTCTTATACAGGCCTGATCACTTAAGTTGTCATGTTAAACACGTTCATTCCACAGAGAGGCCCTTCAAATGCCAAGTAAGGGGTTTGGTGATCTACAGTGCTAAATTTATTTGCTGTCTTCTAAACTGCTTCACACAAGAGTTTGGATTTGGATGTCATAGGGGCTCTTTGAATTGGAAATATTGGGGCGTGAGAACCAGATTGGGTCGCATTATGGATCCTTGGAATCTCACCTTTAGGCTGCATCAGTAGGGCTTCACCTTGCTTTAGAGCACTCTTTCAGCTTATCTCCATGAGGCGACTTTGGCTAAGTGCTGAAATGGCCCAGAAGACTTTTTACAGCATAGGTGAAAAAGCACAAGGGAGAGAGAAGCTCCCACTTATGGTAGCAGCTTCCTTGAACAGGGCTCTACAGATCTCGGGCTGACTTTGGTAGCCAGCCCAAAGTGGTTGGGTCATGTCTGTGCCATTATGCTAAGCTTGGCATGTCACAGAAGAGCACTGTAAGTTCAAGGTGAATCTCTTCCCCTTTCCCAGCTTCAGTGTGTAGCTATGTTTACTTGGCTGAATGTACATGCTCCAGATGTTCTTGATAGAAGCATGAATGTATTTTTATCTCTGTATTTGAGCAGGACTGTACACATGGATTACTTGAGTGTCTTGTTTTGCTGTCTTAAACATGTTAACTTCACTGTTTCCTCCAGTGGAATAGAAAATGTCCTCCATCCTGAGACCATATCTAGTTTTACTTCAGTAAGCACATTCTAAGGCATTTTCAGCAAATATTGCCAGTTCTAGCCCCAGTATTGAAAACAATTTCTTGTGACAAAAGTTAGCTAGGAACCAAAGACATACTTGCAAATATCTGTTTGCAAATAGGAATCTCCTCCAGCTGTAACTGCATAATTAAGCTTTTGTAAACTGAAGGAATAGTTGTGTTCTTTTTTCCCACTTGCAACTTGTCACTGTGCCATAAATGACAACTTGCATGCATATGTAGGCAGACTAGCAATTCTTTTTGTATTGGCTAATAACTTGTCAACTAGTTTACAAGGTTGAGCTTAAAGGCAAGCAAAATGGCTAAGTTGATTGAACAGTTGGCTGTTCTTCTATCTTGCTTCATCTGTGCAAGACTGAGCTTGTTCTCCGTGACTCAGCTATGGCCAGCTAGTGCTTTGAATTAAAAGGAATGACTCTTCATGCTTTGTGCTTAGTTTTTGTCTTGATTTTTATTTAACTAAATGTAACTGAACAGTGGAAAAATCATAAGCAGGAGTGCTGGCAGAAAACAATACAAGAGACCACCTGTGTGTGTATTCCTAGCATTTATAAGCCCCATGGCAGTTTGGTATGCGAGACTGTCTTGCTATCAAAACACAAAAGTCCCACTTTTGTCCTCTTTAAGTATTACTCAGCTCTATGACATGAGTGTGCTGCTCAGTGTTTGGATAATGGGTACATCAGTTAAGAGACGGTTGGAACCATAGTTGGTATCCAGTTCATAGAATCCCAGAATGTATTTAGATTGGTCTTTTATCAGCTGCATCTTCATACTGCCTTCAGACTAACCAGCTGCAAAAGCATACTTTGGTGGCTAAGCATGTTAGGCCTGGTAGACGTGCTAAAACTCCCAAACCACTTCATGGTTCACATAGTTGAGTGGCACTACACACACACAGAGATTCTTTCCAGAAAGAAGGAGAGGAAGGATTCTAGCCTATATTGCAAATAATTCGTGTGCAGGAGGATTCAGTCATGATACTCTCCCCTGCTGTCTTCCCACTCTGGGCAGTCTAAAGTTGTACAGTCCAGATACAGGTTTACAATTTTACTTGTGTTTTAACAAATTAAGTGTTGCATCCCGTTTACACATACTCTGATGGATATGACTACTGGGGTGGGGTGGGGAGCAGCCATACTGGTTGGGCTACAAATGAAAGGGGTCTTCCTTCACTGTGTATACTTACGGGGAGGAATACTGCTATGCTTTAATTGCACATCAGAAGGGTTTGAACTAAATCTCAAATTTCAGTTCCTCCTTTGTGGGGTGTAAGGACTGATGGTGTATTAATAATAAGAATATACCTAAAATTAGCATTCATTGGAGTAAGGGTACCTGCCCAAACCTTCTGTTTCCTTCCATGTAGACTTGCACGGCTGCCTTTGCCACCAAAGACAGGCTGCGGACACACATGGTGCGCCATGAAGGAAAGGTGTCATGTAACATCTGTGGTAAACTTCTGAGTGCGGCATATATTACCAGCCACTTAAAGACTCATGGGCAAAGCCAAAGTATCAACTGTAATACCTGTAAACAAGGCATCAATAAAAGTAAGTGGACACCCCCTTTTTTCAAAACAGTCTTTCAGCGTACTCTTTAGCATCAGCTATATGTAGTGTATGTGTGGCATGTTTAAAATAGAAAATACATGATGTAGCTCAGGCATAGGCAAACTCGGCCCTCCAGATGTTTTGGGACTACAACTCCCATCATCCCTAGCTGACAGGACCAGTGGTCAGGGATGATGGGAGTTGTAGTCCCAAAACATCTGGAGGGCCAAGTTTGCCTATGCCTGCTGTAGCTTATGTGAGAAATGACGGGGAATTGTAGTCAAACAGATGAGACTTGCAAGGAAATGAATTTCTGTATTACACTGGAGTTTGCACCAATTTTTCTTTCCTTACCTCAGTCGATCTCCAATGTTGCCAGGCCTTACCCAAAGCCCTTTGAAGTCGGTGGAAAGTATCCCATTGATTTTAGCAGGCCCTGAATTGTCGCTTCAAAGTTCTTGGCATGCTAGAGCTGATGACTAAACAAGTTTTTTTAAACAAAGCATTCATCCTGATGGAGTTTTTATGGCACTGAAGATAAATCTTGGTTGTTGCAGCTGAAATGCCCAGTCATGTTTAGCAGTGCAGATAATGAAGACATTTCCTCCTCTAAAACAGCTACATAAGAATGGGATTTTCAGTGGATCGTAAAGGAGTTAGGGGTCCGGCAGCTCACTTCAGTTCCTCCTTTGAAGGATTTCCATAACACAACAAACGTTTTCATTTTTGTTCCTTCAGTTCTCTCTGAAAAAGCTTGAAGGCATGTATTAGCTATCAGGAAAGCAAGATAAGAAATTGATAGGATCGAATTGTTCATCACATAATAGGTTTTGATGTCTTTGTCAGAATCTGCTAATCCAAACATAGGTTTATAAATAACAACTTGTGGTGAGTAAGGATGGACAGGAGTTGTTACGAATTTTAAGTCTCTTACAAGATTTGGCCTATACATGCAATAGAATGAGAAGGTAGAGATCTGAAGTGGTACAGTAGGCTGTGCCACCTCATTGAGTGGCATTTTTGAATGCTAGTTGAAAATAAATAACACTTCAGGCAGAAAACTGGCACAAGGAGCAGCCTGCAGTAGATCCATCTCCCTGATGTTCTTTGGTAGAGGGGGTTATTTGCAGAGAAAGTTTTATTTTCAGTACTAAAAGACCTCCCATCTTCCACCTGTTGTCTAAAAGTAGTAAGTCCAGTCTACCAGCTCAGAAATCTTTTGCCTCATTCTATTGCATGTGTACATGAGACACGACTAATAAGATGTGGGCTAGTAACTTTCATAGGTTCATGAGTATGTCTGCCTAAGAACTAATAAACCTACAAAATAAGTGATAACCTACCAAATTGAAGGAAAATAATTATGTGCGTTGTTGCCCAGTCTCCTCAGATACTAGAGGCAAGAGTCGGTCATGGATTAGCAGTCTGGAAGAAAGGTTTCTGTATTGCCCTTCCTCATAACTCCTGTTCTTCCCCAATAACTTCAAAAGGGTTGCTTCAGAATATATGTTTTTATTTGTGATACCATTGCAACCATCCAGTAAGGATCTATTCAGACTTAGCTAGTGGTCAGCTCCATGGCTTGGCAGGGGGACTTGAAGCAAGTTTTCCCATCTCCAAACTGTAGCCTGTACTCACCACATAGGCTCTGTTGCTTTCCCCTTGTACAGCAGCCTTCCTTTGCCTGTGTATCCCCCATTCTTTCACCTTCTCTGTTTGTCGCTTATCCCTTTCCACATTGTGCCTTTCCACATTGCGAGTGCAAAAGAAGTCTTTTGGTGGAGATAAATGGTGTCTTGTGTTAAATTATGCAAAGTCGCTTCACTCACATTCCTCTTAATTGCAGAATTTGGGTTTTTCAAGCAAGAAAATCTGCACCTCCCTGCTTGTGAGTAGCAATTGTCTAAAATTGATATTGTTAGTGGTATTAGGCTGGAAATGCATGATGCAGTAACTGATAACCTGCCTTTGTTAAGATACTAAGTTTTTTTATTGATATGGACTGCTTTGCATGTTAAACTATGACTTAACACAAACGAGCAACCACTGTACAAATCAGAGCTGCGCCCCTCTTCTTTGCTGTGCCGGAAGGACACAAACCCAGTGTTGCCTTAAGTCCTATGTGCACCCAGGGCCCTTGATTGGTTCCTCTCCAAACAAGTCACAAGAATAAGCCAAAGAAGATATTCCTCATTCTTAGTCGTTTGGAAAGAAACAAGCCACAGTCGCTGATGTGCATGTAACACTAAATAGTGTTTGTTTTCTTCTGGCTTTGCAAAAGAGAGGAGGTGGGACAGGTGCACTTTGAGCAGCATGCACTAGCACACCTGTTTATTCCTAGTAAGCCATAGTTGATTAACTCTTGCTTGCCATTATGCATGACCCAGGCTACTGAGAGTTGTTGTATCGAATAAGGCCTACTCAGAGAGGACCCATTGAAACCGGTGCTCCTAAATTGGCCATGTCCATTAACATCATTGGGTCTACTCTTGAGTAGGACTAGCTTTGGATACCACCCTGAGCCCTTGTAAAAGCCATGGTGGCATAGGTTTCCAGTTTCCCCCATAAATGATTCCAGCCAATCTGTCCTGCAGTGTAGTCTGTCAATGCAGCTAGGCCACCTTCCATCCATCTGCTTTATCCACAACTGTGCTCACTGTATAAGGAAACGCTGCACACACTTGGCCACTGTGCACACACTTTAGTCTGACTTAGAAGTGGTCGTTTTGACACAACTACATTATGGAACTCCCTGTTGGCAGAGACGGTATACCTGCAGTTGCTACATGTTCGGAAAGCAGCTGGGTCTCTTCCAGTGGGAAGGTCTGTTAAGACTCATTTGTTCTTGCTCTTAATCACAAGGACTTAAGGAGGGTAACATCCACTCTGTATAAGGTAGACAGGTCAGTGTCCCTTAAAGAACTCCTGATCTAAGATGAACAAATTGGACCCATGAAATGAGAGGCAGTGGGAGGCTATGTTTGTCCCAGTCATTTCAGCAGCACACTTAAAGGTGAGGGTTTGGTCTCCTAGTTCTTCTCCAATCCATTAAATAGCTGGGTTTGAAGCTTTATACAGCTGTCCTAGCAGAGGTGATGTTGGAAGTGTTAAATTATTTGCACACAACTGCTTCTGTTCAAAATCATGAAGGGATAGTTTTATGGAAAAGCTAATGCAAATCTTCCAAAACCCAAATCCACTTTCCTCAAGAGTTGCCAGACTTCAACAAAAATTTTTGATGAAAACTCTAACATGCATCTGTATATATGTGTCTCTCTTATAAAAAATTTGGCTGGAATAGCATGCATGAACGAAGAGAGTAACAACCAGAAGCAGCAGCAACAGCAGCAGCAGCAACAGCAACAGCAGCAGCCACAACAGCATGTCACAAATTGGCCTGGAAAACAGGTAGAGACCCTGAGATTATGGGAAGAAGCTGTTAAAGCAAGGAAGAAAGGTAAAAATCTATGCCCTTAGAATGTTGTTAAGTGATGCTATTGGTGATAGATCAAATTCACAATAACACTTGTGTCATGGCAGCAGCCACTAGATAATCTGGCATTCCCTCCTGCCATTGCCAATCAGACTCACAATAGGTCCTTACCGCTTAATCACCTCAAGCAATTGCCCAATTATGAGAGCCAGGCTGGGAGGCATTAGTCCTATTATGTGTTAGCAAGTCACCTGTCAGCGTGGTCTGCTGCTTAAATAAAAAATGTGAGCTCTTGCTCCAGTGTTAAGAATCGGGGACATATAGAAAACTTTGATTTAAAACCTTTTATGGCAATTTCTTTTGTAAAGCTATGAACTCTAGTGATAGAATTAAGACCAATCAGAGGCATGCTAAAAAAAGAAAAGAAAAAAGAAGTTACAAGTCCTTCATCGGAGAACTAGTTTCTGGGTTCCCCATGGAGAATTCTCAGCAGCTTTGGAAAGCCAGAGAAGTTAAACTGGTATAAAGCCACAGTGTAGATATTCTCAATTTTGATGTCAGGTTGCTCTAAGTTGGCTAGGAAGGCATCTGGCCTAGGTTTCTTGACCTTGTTACCAACCTCATCCCACTTGCTTTTTATTCCCATCTTGTCTTTCTCTTGACATTTTAACAACTTTCTGTTGCTTTCTTGTGTGATTAGTTGCAAAACAACAAAAAGTGGTATGTTCTCTTCTTGCCAGGGTGACTCCAAGACCTTCTGTAGGCTGAGCTGGTCACTCGGTTGCCTTTTTTGTAGCTCATTTTTGTCTTAACTTTATAACGCACACAAGTAAGCCAAGGAAGTGTTGGCTGACCATTGGAGGATAATGACATAACTCATCTAATGGAGTCTAAGTTACTAATTCTTCTCCACACTTGAGCTTCTAATGGCGGTCCTTTTGTTTCAGATACGTTTTTTTCTTAAAATAGTATGAAAAGTACACTTGTCTTTCTATTCTATGTCTTGCGGTGGCTTCCATACAAGGAAGTAGCAGTGACCTAATGCAGTGAAAATCAGTGCCAGATTTAAAAAATCTTTGTTTAAATGCAGGTCATAGTGGCCTAGTTTGCACATATGTTAAGTCATGGCTTGTTAAACCATGATTTGTTGGCTTGTCTGATCCCCTGTCCAGCAGCTTAACTGTGGTTTGTTAATTGCCAAGAAACCACATTCTGAAGCCATAGTTCGCTGGCTAAGTTTTGTTTTGACAATGTTTTGACATTGCGTGCAAATCCAGTAAAAGGTAAAGGTAAAGGTACCCCTGCCCGTACGGGCCAGTCTTGCCAGACTCTAGGGTTGTGCGCTCATCTCACTCTATAGGCCGGGAGCCAGTGCTGTCCGCAGACACTTCCGGGTCACGTGGCCAGCGTGACATCGCTGCTCTGGCAAGCCAGCGCAGCACACGGAACACCGTTTACCTTCCCGCTAGTAAGCGGTCCCTATTTATCTACTTGCACCCAAAGGTGCTTTCGAACTGCTAGGTTGGCAGGCGCTGGGACCGAGCGACAGGAGCGCACCCCGCCGCAGGGATTCGAACCGCCGACCTTTCGATCGGCAAGTCCTAGGTGCTGAGGCTTTAACCCACAGCGCCACCTGCGTCCCCTGTGCAAATCCAGTACCTTTCCTTAACCGTGGTTTGTTCAGCCACTGCAACCTAGATGCTTGCCAAGCTACAAAGACAGAAGGCAAGTGTAGCTAGGGGGGGGAAATCAAACTCTTGAGAAGGAAGCCATATTTTGTTAGATTGCCTGTGGAACAACTCTTGGTTTGTTAGCCAAACAGGGGTTTTGGGTTATGGGTGAACTAGGCCAGTATAATATATACGTGGTTTTTTTGCATGAATAGAAGCTACAGAATAACTCTTGGTTACAGGTCCACTTTGATATTTCTCCTTCCTTCCACACTAACTTTTTCAACTGTTGTTGATTAGTGTACTTCCTTAAAGAACATTACTGTAGTAGAAGTCTTGCAGATAATGATCATATGGCAATGTCCAGTTTTTATTAGGATTAATGAGTATATTGTTATCCTTATTATTTGGATTTTTGTGTTGTACACCAAAGAAATCTGGCAATTATAACAAACCATCCAGGTGTTCCTCTTGCATTATTCTGCTTTCAGAGTTGAGATTTTCAGGGCAAAGAATGATACAGTAGATTCCATAATTATAATTTCTGGGCCACTAGAACACACTCTGACACACACTAGTCTTACCAAGCTTTCTTCTAATTTCCCTTTGAAAAAACTAAGACTTCTTGGGATGCTGAATCCTGAACACTAAATCCCACTCTTTCTAGTGAAAGATGTAGCAATATTTAATCTTATAATCCTGTTCCTCCAATGGCAGCATGCACAGCTTCATGCTAATTTGGCTTCACAGATAAATTGAGAATGTAACTGGTTCAAGGTTATTACTCAATTTTATGATTGACTAGGGATTTGAACCTGGGTTCCCCAATGCAAATCCAGGTTGCTTATGTATATGATCCTGACATGCTCTTAATGCTTAATGCATAGAGTCTTCCTTAGGACCCAGAGTTTCCCTTCCTTCCCAAATAAAGGTGTGTTGAAGTGAACTCCGGTTCCTCAATAACTGACGTCATATTTTAGCCCCACCAAACACCTGCATTTCTTTCTTGTGTTGCCATTTGCTCCTTCATCTTCCTCTGGTGCTTATGGTGGCTGCTGGCACCTTAATTTGCATTGCCCTATTTTTTATGAACTGTGCATGCACACAGTACCAGGGAACTTGGGGATGGAGAGACTGTTCTTAGAGTTGTAGCTGTGTGGGGACCTGTGGGATGCTGAACTCTCCATAGGGTGTAAAGACTGAACTGGGAGAGAAGCCCCCACAACCTAGGAACAGGGATGCTTTGACAGCTTGGTGGAAGCTGAGCCTGCAATGGCATGAATGGCCAACTTTCTTGGGCAAAAAGCAGAAGGCATTGGCCATTTCTTAAGGCAGTTTTAACCACTGATTGTTGGAAGACAGAGTTTTCACACATGATGTAGACCGAGCATTTTTATACCTCAGAATGCAAGAAAAGGGAATGTCAAGAAAAGAAACCATTCAAATAATTTTTGCCTGGTAACTAAAGGGCCGTGGAGGTAGCCTGAGAAAGGATGGCCAGAGTGCGAGTGGAAAGTTCTTTAGCCTTAATTGATTCTGAATCACTTGCACAAAAGGAATAAAAGTTGCATTCCATTGAGAAGTGGAACCCATTGGCTCTGCTGCAGAAACACCAGCCACAGCACAAAGCAGCCCAGTGCACAAACAGAAAGATCTGACTTCAGGATGCACCCTGCCTTGGCTTCTTGGGACACAAGTCAGGATGTGCTTGTCCCAGGGGTACCAGGAAGCCTGGGTGCCCTGCTTGTGTTTGCTTCTTTTTCTCTTGCACAGTTAAAGTCTGGGTGCTCCTTAACTCATTTTCTCTTGTGATGACAAGTCACATTGGTGCACACTGAATTATTGGCACCTAGGTTCCAACAGTTATAAATGCAGGGCAGTGTTGTGCATGCACAGTATCCTAAGGAATGTGATGGTCAGGACTGGAGTGCTGGCAGCTTCTGTATGCAATAGGTGGCAGATCAGGGCACGATGAGAGGCTGTAGGCCAGTTGAAAAACCCCATGCTTCACAGGTGGCAGATGTCAGATTCAACCTGTGGCATCTTAAGTTTAAAAAATCTCAAATTTGCTGAGCTTGAAAAGTCCCCTGGTTCTCTGAAGACTTTGTATGCGGCTGCTAGTAAGAGTAGATAGTACTGGGATAGATTTTTGCCTCACAGTTTGAGAGCCTATGTTGCCTGGGAACACTTGGCTTTGGTTAGAAATTTTAAAGTTAAGACATGACAGTTTCATGCTCGTGTGTAAATGCAGCCACCTCGGTTATACTAGAGAGTAGGGGGAAACTAGAGAAATGTCATTGAATGGCTTAATTGCATCACCTTTCCTCCACCTCCAATTTTGATTGCAGAAAGTCAACAGACACTGAGGCCAACTTCAGTCAAGCAAGGTAGGGTCAGATATATTTATATAGCTTGTATGGTAAGACCAGACCCTTGGGTCTCTTAGAATCTGATTCCCCAGATACAGTTCCTCCACGTTTGTGGGTCACAAGGTGGCAGTTTCCAGACTCTGACAATAACACTAGCTGCCTGTCACTAAGAACTAAACACCCTGGGGAATTGTATAGGGGCTAGAGCCCTGTCTACCCAACCACCTTTTGCCCCTGCCAGTCTTTTCTTAATCTCACCCTCCCTATTTGTGCAGTGTGAGGCCCACCTTTTGAAGGGTGTGGTACAGTCTGTCTGTTGTGCAGCAGAGCAATAGCATGGCACAACCAAGGCTTCACACAAGTTGCAACCTGAAAGAGATTCTGGCTATATGGATTTGATGCACTAGCAAGTATGTGAACAACTTTATGCCTTGACCTTGTGCCTGGAGCTTGCCTAAGTTGAGGTTTCCAAGAGGAGCTAGCTGTTTGTTTTCATGCCATAACTAGAGGAGTTAGTCGCACATCCTTTTCTTTCCCCCCTAGATGTGAGCATAAGTATTCTATGGCTAGCCAGCAGGTGGTGCTGATATACTAGAGGTATTTACCTCTACCATGTACGCTTCCTGCTTATTCTCCCCACACGGTTAGCCCCAAGGGTCCTTCTGGTGTACATTATAAGCCCAACTCTTTCTCAAAATTCTAAAGGAAACACTGGTGTGTAACTTTTAGCCAACCTGAAAAGCTATGTGACCAGTGGGGTTTGATGCACACACCTTACTGACTGGGGTGTTGTAGTAATTTAGTAAGAAGTTACACTTACTAAATTATTCCGCCAACTGTGGTTTAAATTGATCTTAAGCAGGTAAATAGTGAAACCAGCTTTATGTATTGGTCCCTAATAATGACTTTTTAAAACCTTCACAGAATGTCAGTACAACTTTGAGAAGGCTATAGAGTACGTACCATTCGGTATGTACACTCTCCTCTACTTATAATGTTCCTCATGAGAGGATTTTCTGCTAATACTGTGCTGTTTTTATGAACAAATCCCCCTTTTATATTTTAAAAAACAACTTTCGAAGGAAATGTATTTAATTCAGATGAATTGCATGATTGAAGTTAACCTAGGCTGTAGAATTAATTGTATTTAATGATCTTATTCCCAAATTGATGCTGTTTGAGGATACTTAACTGTTGCAGAGAGAGAACAGAGAATTTGTTGACTGCCATTAGTTTTCTAAAAAAATAATCCAGTGGTTTTGCCAGATTACCAGGAAACCTGAGAATAGCTGCAGGTTGATGGTTAATTTGTTGGCCTGCAAGCACTCCGTAGCCATTGGCTGAGCTGCTGTGAGGGGATCAAGACATTCTCTCTGCTCAGGAGTGAACTGTCAGCAATGAGGGACAGGAGCTGGAAGGGACCATGTGTTGCAGTGGGAAGGGATACTTAGAGATGGAGGGCTGGCTTTGCAAGAGTACAGGTATGAACCCACAAAAAAATGCAGTAAGGTTTATGTAATGGACTAGCCGTCCATTATTTAATGGACCCTTCTAAGGACTGCCATGCCAGGGGTTCAAAGTCTTCTCTGGGGTGTCTTTTAATTTTAATGTTTAGGAAAAAAACAACCTTTGGTCTCTTTTTATATCTCTTTCTTGTTTTTTAGAAGCTGCTAACCTGTGCCAAACGTCCACTGCTGCCACTACGCCTGTGACTCTTTCTACTCCCTTCAATATAACTTCCTCAGTGGCATCTGGGACCATCACCAACCCAGTCACAGTGGCTGCTGCAATGAACATGAGAAGCCCAGTCAATGTATCAAGCGCAGTTAACATCTCCAGCCCGATGAGCCTAGGCCACCCTGTCACCATTACCAGTCCGTTGTCTATGACCTCTCCGTTAACACTCACCACACCTGTTAATTTACCAACTTCAGTAACTGCTCCGGTGAACATAGCACATCCGGTCACTATAACCTCACCCATGAACCTCCCGACGCCAATGACATTAGCTGGTCCATTAAATATAGCAATGAGGCCAGTGGAGAGCATGCCTTTCCTTCCCCAGGCATTGCCAACCTCTCCCCCATGGTAAAAACAAGCAAGCAAAAACTCACAGCAGTATTAAAAAGAGGAATGAAAAGCAAGTCCTTACCAGCAATTATATTTTTGTTTCGTTTGTTTTTGTTTCGTTTTAGTTAACGAAGTTTAATGAAACCAGGCTAATTCAGCTGGGGCAAAAATAATAATAATCATGCACCGTTTTTAAAAATGGAAAACTGTTATAGTGTCTCTGTTTAGTTAGCTGGCTGTTTATCTATATTACTGGACCACATTTGTTTCCTTCAAGCTGGCAGTGATGTTGGAAGAGGAACAGATCGGAGTTGAATCCAGTCATTTTTTTAAAAAAAATAAATAAATCAGCATTGCTGATAGCCCTGGAAATTGCGAATGAAGAAACAGTTTTAATCTAATGAAGAAACGGTTTTAACCTGAACACTAGAAGGCTTAAGAAAGGCCCTCCATATTATCATAGGATGGAGATGGATCACTTGCCAGCTCTGTGTCCCTCTGATTCAGAACGTAGTGTTTGTAGTGTTGTTTTTTTAAGTAAATGCATTACATGGTCCTTTTTTTATTTTGTTTAAGAAAATGCATTTTGAGTAATTATGCATTTTACCTTTTGGGAATATGATAATTTCAGGCCGAATTCCCTATGGGAAAAGTGATACCAGCTCTGATATGCAAAGCATATGGTAACTTATCATTCTACCTGCAACATATACCTAACTAGGGATTGTGACCTGATATTTGGAGATGTAAATACTACGAGACATATTACCCTAAGGGAATATAACATCATATTCAACATTAAAAAGGAGGAAAAAAACTGTTCAATGTTTGGCAAGGAACAGCTGTGGCTGGTGGAAGAGGATTTGAAACCTACACAAGCATGGTCTCTGCTCAAAACCCAGTTGGGACTCTTTCGGAAGAGCAAATAATGGGCTTTGGAACACAGAAAAACAATGCTTTAAGCTAGAAGACTGTGGAGATGCTGGGGTATGATGTATGTATGCCCCCCATTCTCCCAATCAGAACCTGCTGACTGTGTTGACAAAGGAGAGCAGGTGTTGTTCACTAGAAGTTTTTTGTCTTATATTATAAAATGATATACAGTTTTTATTCTAACCACTAACTAGTTAGGATGCCCCTTCAGGACAAGCCAAGTGTGCATCTTATTGTTTTGTGTTCTTTTCTTTTTTTAAAGCCCCTTTCTTCCCTTCTCCTTAATCAAGTGTTGTGCAGATCTCTTCAACTTTGTAAATATTTGCAGGAGAAACCCCCCCCCCCAATCATTTTTACTTTTAGTTAATTGTGTTAACCCATAGTTATCAATTTGTGGGGGGTTTCCCAGTAACTATCTGACCTATCCAGTGAAGGAGAAATGCCCCTTTCCCCCACCCGATGGTCTCATTTTTTTTTTAAAAAAAAATACAGCTACACGTTTCTTTCAACTTTTTTTTATCTGTACTTAAAAAGTAGGATGGAAAATCTAGGGAAGAGGTTACTTTTTTAGGCTATCATGTCACAAACATTTTTAATCTTCATTAAGACCTGTCCTATAAACAAGATGTTGTGAGAAATAATTGGAGGAGCAGCCAGGTGGCTATTGATTGGAACCAGGGGCCTCACAACAAAGTGGCTTTCAATACTTTGATTTTAATGGGATGCAGGCAAGCCTGTGAGGGTCAAGCCCACTGGTGTGGGTTTTTTTTGTGTTAATACCCATTGTGTCGGTGTAAAAGCAACATATTCCGTACTTTTGAGGCATACGTCTGGGGTCAAGAGACGGATGCCCAGATTATGTGAAAACAATTCTAGGGGCTTGGACTACATAGTAAAAAAAAAGGGGGGGGGAATAATAGAACTTAGTGTAAAATAATTTTATAAATGATCTTTTGTACCTTAGGACATCAAATTGTACAACTTTTGTATATATAAAAGCTTAGGAACTTCCTGTGTAGCAGAAAGAGAACACATTCCTACACTTTTAATGTATATGTTTGTTATAATGTCATGTAAACATATGCCCCATGTTTGTGCCTTTTAATTAGTTTGTCTCAATAAACAGAAATGTAGAGACGTCGTAGTTATGTGTGCATTGCCGTACAGTATTTGTATTTATGCACTGTTCCTTTTTCTATTTTTGTCAAGATCAGTGCATGAGGCAGCTTGCAAACCTTGCGATCACTTGCAAAAGTGCATTGTTCCAGGGATGCATATGTGCTCATTTGAAGATTTTGATCTGTATGTCCTGCCTGTTCTATACAGAAGAGGTAACCATTGATTGGGGCGAAACCATCAAAAAATCCTCTTCCATTAGTGGGAATGCCTCCCTGCCCTGGAAGAACTGTTTCCTGTTTTACAGAAGAATGAAAGACTCTACACAAGCTCTTTTCATGAACTCCCCCACCCAGCCACAAGTTTCCTTGCATCAACGTATGTTATTACTGTACTCCTGATGTATAGTGGCTCTGTGCAGAGGAGATAAGTCATTCTCTGTTAGCTCTTGCACGATAATTCATGGAACGTTACCAATCCATTTTATCCTCCTTCACTCACAGTTCTTTGCACCCAATCCATTGTCTGGATATGTGATTTGGTAAAGTGGTGAATCAAACCACAGCTGCTTGCAGCTTGCTTAAACGTAACACCCCATACATACATAGATGTAGAAAGGGGGAGGGCTCCAGAGTTGGCGATCACCCAGTAAGAACACTTGTGTAGGTGTTGCTGGTCAATGGTCCTGTCAAGAGCCTTTCCTACACATTGTAGGTAATGAATATATATAGAAGCTTGTATATAAGGACCACCCAGGTTGATGTGTTGGTTTTAATGGATGAATTACGTATAGAATTCTGCAGCACTGTGCTCCTACAAACTTAATGCATCCCAAATAGTTTGTGTGTATGTAACTCTTAAAAGAGTTCACTGCCTGTGTTTTGCAAGCTCAAAGTAGCCACCTGGAAAGCAGGCAGCATCCTCAGCAGGTAAGTTTTATTGCCTCTGTTTCAGGTGTTTTTGTATCGTAAACCACCCTGTGATCCACATATGAAGGGTGGTGTAGAAATTAAATAAATAATAATAGTAAGGTGGGCCACCCAGGAACAGTTCCTGTTTCCTGTTGCTCCAAACAGCAGCACTACAACAGATAGATGGAAATTGCAGGTTGGGTGAGGCAAGGTTTTTTTAAAAATATTATTATTCCTTCTGTCCAGCTGGCTGTCAGGAGAGGGTCAGAGCTCTTTCCAGAAGTCTGAACTGATCTCTTGCAGAGGGCTTCCTTCCCATTCTATTGCTTCCTCTGTTTGGCTCCCCCCACCTACATTAAATCGAGCTGGCACACATCCACACCACCCATTTAAAGCACTCTCATGTCACTTTAAACAGTCGTAGGTTCCCCCCAAAGTACCCTGGCATGTGGTGCGGAGAGTTGCTAGGAAACCCCTATTACCCTTGAGAGTTACAATTTCCAGAGTTTCCTGAGAAGACAAATGGATAAAACATTCTGGGAATTGTATCTATGAAGGAAGTCAGGGTTTCACAGCTACTGTACTATCGGCACCCTTAACAAACCAGTTCTTTTGGAGAAGCTGTGACTTAATGGTACAAGTGTCCTTTAAATACAGTGGCACTTCAGTTTACGGACTTAATCCATTCCGGAAGTCCATCCTTAAACCAAAACCGTTCTTAAACCGAGGAGCGCTTTCCCTAATGAGGCCTCCCGCTGTCGGTGCCCTTCCACTGTTTGGATTCCGTTCTTAGACCAAGGTAAAGTTCTCAAACCAAGACAATATTTCCGGTTTTGCGGAGTTTGTAAACTAAATTGTTCTTAAAACCAGACTTCTTAAACCGAGGTGCCACTGTATGCATGATATGGATGTGACTCTGACTGCCAACCTCATTCACCAGAGGAGCATTTTGAAATGTTTGTGGTCTTGTAGTTGTGACTTCCTTGGGTTACTGTTGTTTGGGGGAAATGTAGGGGTGGAGGAAAACTCTCTGATAAGCTGGACCCAGGCCATTTTGGGGGTTGTAGGTAATTACAGCCACCTTAAATTTAATCTGGGAGGCTAATTTTTTTATTTTAAGTCTATGCAAAGACCTGATGCCTGTAGGCTTAATTAAAATACTGGTTGGTTGATAAACTTAAGTTTATTTTTTAAGCATTATTTACTGAAATGTCTGAAAGCTCAAGAAAATAATAAATATTTGTGTCAAGACTGGATGCAGTCAGCTGTCAAAGAGATGTATAACTTAGTGCCAGCAGGATTGGAGTAAAAAATGGGGGAGGTGGGTGTTCCTCTGAAACAGGAATCTGCTTACTCAAGATTTATTATTTACAGACTTTATTAATTGCTTTATATTAGAAATGCCAAACAGTGTATAAAAATTAATTTTTTTAAAATTCTCTGCTTTTAGCAAACAAACTACATGAACAATTTTACCAAGCTTTCGGCTGTAATACTTGAAGCCAGTCGACCCAAAGCTCAGGCAAGCTATTTCTCACTGCAGTTTGGGCCTGTCACACCAAACTGGGTGAAGTCACACCAAAGTCATGTTTTGGTCCGCCATGTTTATTCAGAATGGCACCCTGCATGCAAACTTTGACGAAGAGCGCTGCCTCCACTTTGGGGACACTCATGTTGAGTTTGGTGGTGATACAGTGAGAGGTGCACAAGCCTTTTGCCAAAAACAAGTGAAGTCACCCCATAGTGATGTTTCAGTCTTCCATCTTGATTCAAAATGGTGTCTGCCATACCAGTATTGACTGCCGTCACGACCTCGGGAACCCTCCTGCTGAGTTTGGCGATGATAACCAGCATCGGGACCCACAGAGTGGACAGACCAAAGAACAAATGGCTTTCCAAAATATATAGTACACAAGTGGGGAGTGACTGATGCTGCCAGGGAATTCTTAAAAAGCAAAAATATATTGTGATTTATAAATGAATAGTGTAATACGCGAGTTTGGACCCGTCAAGCCAATGTTATGAAGTTTTGCCAAAGTCATGTTTTGGTCCATCTTGATTCAAAATGGTCTTGGCATCCAAACATCAGCAAAGCTTGCCCCTGCCTCCTCAGGAACCCTTGTTCTGAGTTGGTGATAGATTGAGTGGTGTCCGAACACATAGGAGGCAAACAGGACAGACAAGCAATAAACTTTCCCAAATACATAAGAGTCTCAAGTATGGAGCGGCTGGCTGGCTGACAGTCTGAACACAAGCACTTCTGTTATGGGATGAGGATACAGTGCAATGTTTTGTTTCAGGCCCTGCTCATCTGATCTAAAACTCTTGTCAATAGTCCTGTTGATGTCTAGCTTTTTTAAAATTCTGGATTTTGTATTGTAAGCTGTGTTGTCAATTCACTTTACTACAGTTCTATCAAGCTCCATGCCTTCTCTCTGACCTATGCTTTGAAACAAGACTGGATGATTAATATTTTAGCAATCATTTGCTGGCTGTACTTCAAAGCCAGCTTGAAATGATAAAAAGTCATTGGCGCTAGGCAAATAGCAGTGTTGGTTTTTTAAAAAACTAAAAAACCTGCCTGATTGTAAAAGTGCACTTTGCCCTCCTCCCATTTATAATAAAATGGCTTGAAAGCCAGACAAAAATCCACAAATGCAAAACGTGGAATATTCTGCATGTCAGACAGAAAATGACATGCACAGCACTCCAGAGGATGGATGACTGGGTGAGTGAACATTTGAGTAATTATAGCTGGCCACAGGCTAACCATGATTCATAGGAATAACTGTTCTTTAAAAAGAAAAACAAAGGAAGTACCTTTTGGGCATTTGACAGTCATATCCTAAAGATGAGTAATAGCTCTTTATTTCGGTTCCAGACTTCAGCTCCATTTTTCCCCATCATTAAAGTTGTGTTGATCCTGCAGATGATATAAATACAGTAACAGGCACTTGGATTTATTTATTTTTTGGTCCAATTTATTTGTCTAGCAGTGCAATCCTGGGCATATGAACCACTGTTTCACAGTGCTTAATCCCTAGTACAGGGTGGGGGTGGGGATTTCAGCCCACTTTCCCTAATGGGCACAAACCAATGGTGAGTGTGGCCCATTGGGACAGGTGGGCTGGAATGCAGGGAGGCCAACAGCAGGTGGAGTCAGAGCCAACTGCGGGTAGAGTTGGAGCCAATGAATTTTGCCTCCACTCTCCCTGCCGAGTTCTCCAAAGGCAACACTGCTACTGAGGAGAAGTTGGCACTGCCACCTCCTTGACTGGTTTGCAGCAGGTAGGCAGGTGAGGTCTGGCTGAGGGCACGCTGAGTTTGGCGGAAGGTAAAGGTAAAGGTACCCCTGCCCGTACAGGCCAGTCTTGCCAGACTCTAGGGTTGTGCGCTCATCTCACTCTAGAGGCCGGGAGCCAGCGCTGTCCGCAGACACTTCCGGGTCACGTGGCGAGCGTGACAAAGCTGCATCTGGCGAGCCAGCGCAGCACACGGAACGCCGTTTACCTTCCCGCTGGTAAGCGGTCCCTATTTATCTACTTGCACCCGGAGGTGCTTTCAAACTGCTAGGTTGGCAGGCGCTGGGACCGAACGACGGGAGCGCACCCCGCCGCAGGGATTCGAACCGCCGACCTGACGATCGGCAAGTCCTAAGCGCTGAGGTTTTACCCACAGCGCCACCCGCGTCCGTGAGTTTGGCAGAACAGTGCCCCAATTTGCCCTGTTGGACCAGGTGGGGCACTGGATGTGATTGTTGCCCTTGTACAGTAGGCTACGGCCCAGCTACATATACATACAGTGCTTTAGCAACTGCACTAGCTCCCGGTGGTGTACAGGGTCAGGTTTAAGGTGCTGGTTTTGACCTTTAAAGCCCTATCCGGCCTAGGACCCACGTACCTACGGGACTGCCTCTCCTGGTATGCCCCACGGAAGACATTAAGGTCCACAAATGACAACATTTTGGAGGTCCCAGGTTGCAAGGGGGTTAGATTGGTCGCAACTAGGGCCAGGGCCTTTTCAGTACTGGCCCCAACTTGGTGGAACACTCTGTCACAAGAGACTAGGGCCCTGTGGGACTTGACATCTTTCCGCAGGGCTTGCAAGACAGAGCTGTTCTGCCTGGCCTTTGGTTTGGACTCAGTCTGACCCTTATGTTTTCCCTCCCCTTATGATTTTGATCTATGGACTACAGTGGTACCTCGGGTTACAGACGCTTCAGGTTACAGACGCTTCAGGTTACAGACTCCGCTAACCCAGAAATAGTACCTCGGGTTAAGAACTTTGCTTCAGGATGAGAACAGAAATCGTGGCGCAGGATGCCCCATTAGCTCAGGTGCTTCAGGTTAAGAACAGTTTCAGGTTAAGAACGGACCTCCGGAACAAATTAAGTTCTTAACCCGAGGTACCACTGTATTTTTAAAATGAGGCTGCATTTTAAATTGCATTTTAACATGTATTTTAAATTGATTTCCCCCCCTATTATGATTTTACTATAACTTTACTGGCGTAAGCCGCCCTGAGCCCAGCTCTGGCTGGGGAGGGCGGGGTATAAATATTATTATTATTATTATTATTATTATTATTATTATTATTATTTACATCTCTCTCCAGACAAGCAAGAAGCATGAATGTAATTGAAGGACACACTCCAGAAAAAAAAAAGAAAAATAAACCCAGAGGAGGAGGAGGAGGAGGAAGCTGACAACCAGTGCCACTCCCTTGACTGGTTTTAGTGTCTCAGCTTTGTCTATGCTGGCTTCGTCATGTCCACAGTATGGAAGATGGCAGGATCCCCAAGGACGTGGTCTATGGGGAGCTGGGTTTCAGCACCAGGCCAGTTGGCAGACCAACCGTGTTACAAAGATGTCTGCAGCTGGCACATGATGTGGCAGCTAGCAACACCAACTCTGCCATCTGGGAATCCCTTGCAGACAACCACAGTGCCTGGAGATAGGCAGTCAGGTTGTGAGCAGAGGAGAAATGACTGCTGGGAGGAACGCAGAGAGGGGAAACGCCCTGGTGCATCTGCAGCAGCACAACTGGATGCCTTCATCTGCCCCAGCTGCAACAAAACATGTCTCTCCGGTATCGCTCTCTGCGACCACAGCAGGTGCTGCAACCTTCCAAAAGCTTGGCCTCACCCCCAGTAGGTAGGTGGAGTGCTGGCTGAGGGTAGACTGAGCTTGGGGCAATCCCCTCCCCACAAACAGTTCAGATTGCAAAGCACTTGAGAGGAACCTGAGGTTTGTTGTTGTTTAGTCGTTTAGTCGTGTCCGACTCTTCGTGACCCCATGGACCAGAGCACGCCAGGCACTCCTGTCTTCCACTGCCTCCCGCAGTTTGGTCAGGCTCATGTTTGTAGTTTCGAGAACACTATCCAACCATCTCATCCTCTGTCGTCCCCTTCTCCTTGTGCCCTCCATCTTTCCCAACATCAGGGTCTTTTCCAGGGAGTCTTCTCTTCTCATGAGGTGGCCAAAGTATTGGAGCCTCAACTTCACGATCTGTCCTTCCAGTGAGCACTCAGGTCTGATTTCCTTAAGAATGGATGTGTTTGATCTTCTTGCAGTCCATGGGACTCTCAAGAGTCTCCTCCAGCACCATAATTCAAAAGCATCAATTCTTCGGCGATCAGCCTTCTTTATGGTCCAGCTCTCACTTCCATACATCACTACTGGGAAAACCATGGCTTTAACTATCCGGACTTTTGTTTGTAAGGTGATATTAAACCTGAGGTTTACCCACGCTGGAAGAATGGCATACGCAACTGATGGACTATATGGAATTGGCCGAAATTACTGGCAGAATCCGGGACCTGGGAGAAGAGGCAGTGGAAGAGGACTGGAAAAAATTTAAGGACTATCTACAAAAACATTATAAGTTATATGAATGTTGAGAATTTGCTAAGTTTTTTTGGAATAACATGCTTCAGTATTGAGATTTGAAAATGGTGGAAATTAAGTTATGACTGTGAGAAGTCCAAATTTCAGAGTAAATGTTCCTATTTTTGGGATTGATGATGGAAAGAAGTTAACCAATAATACGTACTCTAAATCTAAAATATAATTAGATGAAAGTACAAAAACGCATGAAACAAGGTATTAATTTGCTGATATTTGTTTATTACAAAGAATGCAGGGTGCGGAGGATGTGGGGAAGTCCAGTGGATTATGAAAAAATGTTTGAAATTGTGAATTTTCTTTTTTCTATCTTCTTTTTGTTTCTTTTGTAAAACTGCTTTCGCTGAGTTATTGATGATGTATTTGACCTGGGAAAAAAGCAATAAAAAATATTTAAAAAAAAAATAAACCTGAGGTTTAATATGTGTTAATAAAGGATAGTAACTTGAGTTTTTTTGTTTGTTTGTTTTTTGGGGCAGATGAGATGGTGCTCTATTTATGGATGCTACCTTGCAAAGTGTGCTAATGGATGCTAAAAATACCAGCCCAGGTGACACAAGTAGGGCTCTGCCCGTCTAGAATGGCTGGGTACCTTGTGATGAATGGGAGGAAGGCGAGACTGACTAGGCCTGACTCATCAATCCTAGTTTGCATGAGATTGCCTTATACAGGACCAGACGGTTGATCTTTTTAGCTTGGTCTAAGACAGCTTCCTATGTCCTTAAAATCACACCTATCACACGTGATCTGAAAGGTGGGTGTGTTGGACCTGAAGCCCTCCAGATGTTTTGGACTACGATTTCCATCAGCCTGAGCTGGCAATGCTCGTCTTCTCTGGTTTTGTCATGCTCATGATGTTCTGTGGACTGGTTGTTTTGGAGAAGGGGGAAAGCACCTGTCTCTACAGGAGGCAGACTGGAGTTTGGGGGAAGTGTCATCACTGTTCTGGTGACCCACAGCTCTGCTTCTCCAGAACATCTCAGTCAGGAGAGGCTGTGCACCATCTGGACCAGTCTTTCACAAACTTGGGTGTCCAGATTTTTTGGACTACAATTCCTGTCACCCCAGCTAGCAGAACCAGTGGTCAGGGATGATGGGAACCGTAGTTCAAAAGCAGCTGGAGACCCAAGTTTGGGAAACACTGAACTGGACCATGGTCTGGGCACAATGGCAGACTGGATGGGGCCCAGTAAACTGATCCTGAACCCTGGGAAGACTGAGGCGTTGGAGGTTCCTGAGTCTGGGTGTTCTCCTGAATTTTTGTCACTAGAGGCCCAGTGGCTAGGATTGCCTTTTACCTACCACAACTGGTGTATCAATTATGGCCATTCTTGGACAAGGATAGTTGAGGCCACGGTGATTCATAGAATCAGGAAGGGACCCAGCAGATCATCTAAGTTCAATCAGCTGCAATGCAGGAATATGCACCTGTCCCCTACGGGGATCGAACCTGCAACCTTGGCGTCATCAGCACCATGCTCTAACCAACTGAACTATCCAGGCTGAGCACTGATAGCCTCAAGACTCCATTATTGCAGTGCAATGGGGCTACCCTTGAGTGCCTGGTCTAGAGGCTCCAACCGGTGTCGTCTTCTGCATTTGCAGCACCAAAGTGACCTCTCCGGGGTGCAAGCCTGGGCGGTGTGTATGGAGGTCCTGGGCTGCCCAGATAACAAGATACCTCTCTTGGCCTTGCTGATGTGGTCCAAAGGAAAGCAGAGAAAGTCATTTAGGACCAGGAGTTGCCAGAAGCAGGAGGACAAGGCACCATCCAACCGTCTTAGGGACTCCATTCCAGATTTGTGTAGGGTTTACTCCTTAGCCTTTTCTTCTCCTGAAGATGTCCCGCAACACACTGGGCACAGATTTGGCCTCCCCCTGAATCAACAGGGACCTCATTACTACTGCATTTAATGTTACTGCCTTGGTCTTCTAAGCCAACAAGTGTGCACTGACCCACTAGGAGGGTTGGGTGGACTGGACATCTTATTGGGAGGGCCATCTCTCAGAGGTGGAGCATCTGCTTTGCTTGCAAAAGGTCCCAGGTTCAATCCCCAGCCTCTCCAGGTCAGGCTGTTAATGTCCCTTCCCCGAAACCCTGGGAAACCACTGCCAGTCATTGCAGTAGACAATACTGAGCTGTGTGCACTAAGGGCCTGACTCTGTATACGGCAGCAGCTTAAACCAGTTGCTACCTGGGGGGGGGGTCTCAGTATTTTAATGTTGCTTGTTAGTAAAAACACATGGGAAATGAGTTTTTTTTATTTTTTTCAAAATGTTGGATTATGGGTCTACGCAGAGTAACACTGAGTTTTGCCCACCTACCAATTACTTGCAGCACTGTCTGAAACGTTGTTGTTGTTATTGTTATTATATTGGTCGTATACTTGTTGAGCTTGTCTCTTAGCCCGGGAGCGCAATACTGAGTAGTCGCAATTTGATATAATGTGCTGCTCGGGTCCTCATGCCATGTGTTTGCGCGTGATGGACCGGGGCCACCACGTCTTGGGTCTGAAGAACCCCAATAGCAAGGGAAATTAGGGGGAGGGCAAACTCCCGGCCAAATTTGGGAGCTGCTCTAGTCCTTTGTGAGCCCCTCCTCTTTCTCTCCCCCCCCCCGCCGTGTTCTCGACACCCTCGGTGCCCCCCCCCCGGCTTTCCTCCTCAAATCTGTGCCACTTGTGGCGAGGCGGCCTTCCTACGGGGAGGAGGGGTGTGTTACACAGCTGCGTTTCAAACAACCGGCCGCTAGGCTTGGGGAGGGGAAAAGGTGGGGGGGGGGCTAAGGGAGGCAGAGAGAAAGGCAGCTTCCCCCGCCGTTACGTTGCCCTCCTGTGTTTGCAATGGATCGGTGTGACCATCGGGGAGGGAGAGGCGATCCAGCGAGCGGCCACACCAGCATACATTAAAAGGAGCGACCAACCTGCCCCCCTCTCCAAGGTCTTGGATACGGAGGAGGAACAACTGCGAGGGAACTAACGTAGGTAGACCGGGGGAGCGAGCGGGGAGGGAGAAGCGGGCGTAGCTCTTCTCCTACAGGGGAGGGGTCGGCGGCGGCGGCGGCGGCAGGAGGATCCTTGCAACACCCAGCGCGCTCTCGCTACCCATATCTTCGGCTAGCCCTATCCTGCTTCTTCCCCCGGCAGCCCAGCGGTGTCGCGCGTCTCCCCTCCGAGCCCTCCTCGAGTGGCGCGGGTAAGCTTTGGAACGTTGGGGGTGGGGAGCGGGGCGGGGGAGGGGCCCCTTTGGAACGCCGAGGCGCCTTTTGGAACGCCGGGGACGGAATTGTGGCTACTTTCCGCCGCTTCCCTTTTTGCGCGCGCCGAGCGTTCGCTTAGAGACCCTCCCCGCGGGAAAAGGGAAATAAAGGGGGTTGGGAACCCCACCTCCGAAACGCGGCCGCCGTTCCTACCCGGGTTTCCGAAAGCTGTAGCAGCTGACTTTCCAGCCCACCCACCTACCTACCCCGCGTCTCCCCTCCATAGCGGCCTGTTTTGGAGCCCGCGGTGCCTCTCGCCTCCCTCTCCCTTTGCGCCGTCGGAGGGCCCTCTCCTCTAACGAGGCGCGTTCTCGGCTCTGCTTTCGGTTCCTCGCTCCTAGAAGGACCTGGCGGGTTGGAGGCGGGTGGGTTGGCTGGTGTCCCTGCGCTTCTTCCTTCTCCTCCAGGCGGTCATGTCCCCCACCTCCTTTTGCCGCCACCCCCTTATTTCAACTGCGAGGGGCGTGTGGTTTGGAGGGCGCAGATAAGAGCGTCTAGCCCGGTGTAAAGGGGCAAAAAGGGGTGTGTATGGGTGTGTTTTTAAGCAAAATGAGCTTTGCTTTGGGAGGGGGCAGAGAGAGAGAGGGAAGCTGGCAAGCATGGCTGATGTGAGATGGGAATCAAGGAAGAGTTGGGAGTTGATTTGTTGTTGTTTTGACACCTACCTTTCAAAGTTTACTTCTTGTTTGCATAATGAGGCGCTGGAAGGCTGCTTTGGAGCGGTTTGGGACCTCCTCTCTTTCCCCAACGCTCATTATTTAGGAGGAACTGGTCCTGCTATTTCTGCTATTTCTCTCTCCTCTTCTCACAGCCCCTCTCCCAAATAATCTACTTTCCCATCTCCATTCCACAATAGTTGCACATTTGTTTCACTTTCTCTCTCAAATTTCTTCCAAGTTCAGCATCATAGTAGTAATAATCCGCAGTATTCTCATGAATGAATATATATACTGCTTAATTGCCAAACACACCTTTTAATCAACTTACAAGTATAAAACCAATTACAAAATAATATAAAGGTACCCCTGCCCGTACGGGCCAGTCTTGACAGACTCTAGGGTTGTGCGCCCATCTCACTCAAGAGGCCGAGGGCCAGCGCTGTCCGGAGACACTTCCGGGTCACGTGGCCAGCGTGACAAAGCTGCATCTGGCGAGCCAGCGGAGCACACGGAAACGCCGTTTACCTTCCCGCCAGTAAGCGGTCCCTATTTATCTACTTGCACCCGGGAGTGCTTTCGAACTGCTAGGTTGGCAGGCGCTGGGACCGAGCAGCGGGAGCGCACCCCACCGCGGGGATTCGAACCGCCGACCTTTCGATTGGCAAGCCCTAGGCGCTGAGGCTTTTACCCACAGCACCACCCGCGTCCCTTCCAAGTATAAAACCAATTACAAAATAATATAATGGCGTGTAAATAAGAATGCACAATAAAACAATTCGACTGAGACATTGAAATAAGCATCCATGTATAAAAGCAAAGCAAACACATTTGAAGAGTGCAGCAGTTTAAAAAAAGCAATTAAAAGAATTAAAAATTAAATATAGTAATAGTAATAAGTGTTTGCATTGAACTGGAGTGTTCTGATGCTGCCAATAATGTATTATTGTAATCCACGTGACACCCCTGTCAGGTATGCCTATGGTATTATCTCCACCTTGCAGAGGGGATAACTGAGGCAGAGAAAGAATGGCTTGTTTAAGGCTACATAGTTCTTGTGGGAGGTAAGATGAACTGATTTTACTCTTACTATGTAATGCCAGTGCTTGGTTAAAAAAGAAAAACGAGAGGTTCTGTATCCTGAATGGTGGGCTATCAGTTGTAATAAACAGGACCTAGTTATGGCTGGTTTATTAGTTTATTAGTTTCTTCAATTTTGATACACACCAATGCAGCTCCATTTCTGAAATCTGTCTCTACTTTGTCACATAAATGCTATTGCTTGAGTGGCATGGGAAATTGGCTACCTTTGTGCAGGTAAAATCATCCACTAGTGTCTCTCAAACGCTCCAATTCGACAAAAAAGGTAGCAGAAAGTTTGCTGTGTGGGATCCACTGGTGGTCTACTAGGTTCCATTGGGTTCTTGGGCTGAAGTTGGAAGTGACTGAACTGTCAGATTGTTTCCGAGTTTCCGAGCCGCACTGTTATGATTGAAAAGATTTGGTTCTCATTGTCTGACTCACTCTTGGCCAGTTGGAGTATTGCTCCCCACCTGAGAATTGATGCAGAAGCATCGCTGCCCACATTGTCTGCCAGGTAAAATGGCACAGACAGTTCCCAGCACACGGAAATAAATGCAGAAAGTGCTTTTCTAGGGGAAGGATGACACCTTGTTTCTGAGAAGACTCTTCCTTCTTCTGTCAAAGTCATTTTGATGGTTTGGATGTTGCCTGGGAGTTTTCATTGTTAACTGTTGTGACAGGATTTTATTTCATTGATAGCTGTTGATGACATGCCCATCCAAGGATGGAAATGCTTGAAATCTGCTTGGAATTTTGAAACTTGCAAATAAGGAAGGTGGCAGAGACCATGGATTGGTTTATTGGCTGGTGATGTCGCCGATGTCCTTTTCCTTGTTGCTGTTCTTTGTAGAATTGGGCAGACCACAGGTTTTCCAAGATCAGTTTATTAACTTTGACCCTCTCATCTTTCTCACAGCACCTCTCTCACTTGGGCAGATAAAAGATTTTAGAAGGAGCAATTTGATAGGCTTAGTTGCAGGCATCTGAAAGATATTACTGGTACCTTGATTCTACCACACAGAAGTGATTTTATGTTCCATTCTTTTGTGCAACACCTTAACAGAATATATTTAATTAGATGCAGATGCAATTCCAAAATGTGGAATAAAGTTTAAATATGAAGGTGGGAAATGAATGCAAAACGAAATACAATTTTCCTCCTGGAATGGAATTATTCAGGCTCTGCAATCCTGTACACACTTGAATTCAACAGGGCTTAGCTTCTAAGCAGACAGGTATAGGATTGCACCGTAAATCTGCTGTGTATTTGGACAGCTGCCTGTTAGCTATGCTTTCAGACATCTCTTAAAATATAATCAAAATTTGTGTGATGATTCCTGAGATCCATGAGCAGGTTTTTGCCTGTGTTTGGATACAACTGAACATCACTTTGAATCAAGATGGTGGACTGAACCTTTCGAAATTGCACTGATTGTAACTACTCCAAGCAATACCAGGGATGAGGCTACTAGTAGACTACTGTATATACAGTGGTGCCCCGCAAGACGAATGCCTCACAAGACGAAAAACCCGCTAGACGAAAGGGTTTTCCGTTTTTGAGTTGCTTCGCAAGACGATTTTCCCTATGGGCTTGCTTTGCAAGACGAAAACGTCTTGCGAGTCTTGCGATTTTCCCCCGCTCCCCCCCCCTTTTCTAAGCCGCTAAGCCTTTAATAGCCGCTAAGCCGCTAAACCGCTAATAGTGCTAATCCGCTAAGCCGCTAATAGGGTTGCTTCGCAAGACGAAAAAACCGCAAGACGAAGAGACTCGCGGAACGGATTATTTTCGTCTTGCGAGGCACCACTGTATTTCGTCCTGTGTTCTGTACATCAGCTGCTCCTGTTTACTAGTGACCCAATTAAAGAAACCTTAGTTGGCTGATTGTGAGAATTTTAGTTGGTTGATTAACTAAATGTGCATAAATTCACCCATGGATAAAACAATATCTGAATAGTTCTTTAAACTTGTAAAATACCTTGACCTATTTTTTATTACTCATTTTGCATAGGTCTCTGAAAGGTGACCTTCTTCCCCTACAGACCCACTTGAGTGTTGTCATCAACAAAGCGGGACCCTCTGGGTCCTTCTGTACAGTGCTCAAAATTCCTCTGGCGTGTTTTGCAACTGGTGCATGTCCAGTTGCGACCACCTGCATTCTGCCCTACTGGTGCCAATGAGCATCTTTTAAAAGTGGGGTTTGATCACAGGGCAGCATTTCAGATTTTGGGAGGTGGTGGGGGCAGAGAGAAAAGATAATCATCAAGGTTTAAAGCATATTTTTTCCAATCTGGCGACCTTCAGATGTCGCTAGGCTACAACTCCCATCATCCCTGACTATTGAGCTAGAGCTGATAGAAGTTGTAGTCGAAAACATCTGGAAGGCACAAAGGTGATGCAAAGGCCAGGGTTTTTTGATACCCTGGGAGTTAAATTGCCAAATTAAATTTCCCAGAAACAGCATGCTTTAAGAGCATTTGCTGTGGTTACTTTTTAAAAGACCCATAATTATTGTGATATGATTGGCACTGGTTAGAATACCACCCCCTCCCAAGTAATGCAAGCCCATTTAATAGTTTATTGTTGGTTTGCTATGATCCTGGGCGTGCTTTCCTTGGAACAGGCCCCACTGAATGCTGGGAGACTTCTGAGTGAATATGCCTGGAACTGGGTTCCAGCTCTGAAGCATCTTTGAGCAGGCTTGAGATCTAGGTTGCTCCAGAGGTGTGTTGTGGAAGCCAGTGAGTGGGACAGATGCATGGACTTAGCCTCTGAATTTGATTCCTGTATCCTCAATGTCTCTTAGTGTATCGGAATTAATTTGGGAACTGCTTGCTGACAGCCTGGATCACAGATGTCTGTTTTCTAAAACGATGTGGTTTATTTGCCTTTGTTAATAAAGAATTTTACATTCCTGTGGGCTGACAATAACTCGGCTTTGGATGAAAGTCTGCAAATGTTTCCAACTCGGAACATACCTTCTCTTCGCCTCTTAATGTAAAGAGTACATTTTCCAGATGCCATCTAATACTGCAGTAATATATAGATTTGCAGCCCTCCAGATGTGCTGGTGAAAACTGGCCTGGGAGAGGTGTCTGTGTATGGGCAGAAACTGCTTCCACTTCACTTCCTGAATCTTCCTCACCTCCTTGTATTTTGTTTTCCTCTTGGTCTCTTCAATCTCGGGTGCTACCAAGTGTTTGGTCACTATGCCGCCGAAGAGAAGCGGGAATCAGGCTTTGCAAGAACTGAGCTGCTAGGTCTAACCTCAGAGCACCTTGCGAAAGCTCAGCAAATCAGAGAGAGCAGATTGGCTTAAGTTCAAGTTCAGACCTTGAAAGGAGCAGAAGAAGACTTAAAAAGAGTGGTGAAAGAGTGGGCCAACCAGTTCCATCTGTCTGATGGAGATCTGAAGTGGAGGCTGCAATCCTCTGTACACCTTCCTGAGAGTAAGCCCTGTGTAAGACAGTGGGGGTACTTCTGAGTAAGCATGCATAACATGTGCCATGTGTTTCTTAGGTGGCAACATCCCCATATTTAAATCACACTGGACACCAAGGAGAACTGCGGTAATAATAATAATAATAATAATAATAATAATAATAATAATAATAATAATAATAATAATTTTATTTATACCCAGCCAAGGCCAGGCTCAGGGCTTCTAACAAGCAATAATAAAAACAAGTTGAATGAATACAATCTAAAAACAAGATTAAAATACAACAATTAAAATATTGAAACATTAAAATATTAAGATGCAGCCTCATCACAGGAGGAGAAAGGAAAAAGAAAAAAGAAAGAGGGGGAGGGAATCAAATTGGCTCCAAGCCAAAGGCCAGGCGGAACAACTCTGTCTTACAGGCCCTGCGGAAAGAAATCAGATCCTGCAGGGCCCTGGTCTCATGAGGCAGAGCGTTCCACCAGGCCGGAGCCAGTGCTGAAAAGGCCATGGCTCTGGTTGAAGCCAATCTAACTTCCTTAGGACCCGGGACCACTAGAGTGTTGCTATTTATGGACCTTGAGGCTCTCCGTGGGGCATACCGGGAGAGGCGGTCCCGTAGGTACGAGGGTCCTAGGCTGTGAAGGGCTTTAAAGGGTAAGGGATGAAAGCCATGGCTGAATCCTCTTTGTACTGTAAGCAGGAGAATCAAAATTGCCACTGGGTGCCCCAGTGTGGTAACCCATGTGCAAAATGTCCCGGCTGCATGCTACCCAGGGAAGGAACGAGATAAACACAATTGTGCATGCTGGCTGGACTGATGGGAGCTGGAGTCCAATGGCACCACCAGCCAGGGCTCAGAGGAGCTCAGCACATCTGATTACATAAGTAAAACTTGCCTGTGATAAAGTCCTTGGAGGATTGTTGGGGCAGAGGACTGAGGAAGCTCAGCATTGTGTTATTAGTTGGTATTTTCCAAATCAACCCTGTGGTGTTTTTTTAAATGGGAAAACTATCAGAATCCAGTGGTGGAGAAATGGGATGGATGGCGGCTAATGGATTGATGTTGAATCCAGACAAGACAGAAGTACTGTTTTTAGGGACAGGGGGCCAGCAGGTGTGGGGGGACACCATGGTCCTGAATGGCATAACTGTGCCCCTGAAGGACCAGGTCTGGGAGACATTCTGGACTCATAGCTGTCCATGGAGGCGCAGGTCAATTCTGTGTCCAGGACAGCTATTTATCAGCTCCATCTGGTACACAGGCTGAGACCCTACCTGCCCACAGACTGTCTCTCCAGAGTGGTGCATGCACTGGTTATCTCCCACTTGGACTACTGCAATGCGCGCTATGTGGGGCTACCTTAGAAGGTGACTCGGAAACTGCAATTAATTCAGAATGCGGCAGCTAGACTGGGAGCGGCCGCCAAGACCACATAACACCAGTCCTGAAAGACCTACATTGGCTCCCAGTACATTTCCGAGCACAATTCAAAGTGTTGGTGCTGACCTTTAAAGTGGCCTCGGCCCTGTATACCTGAAGGAGCGTCTCCACCCCCATCATTCAGCACGGACACTGAGATCCAGCACCAAGGGCCTTCTGGCGGGTCCCATGCTGTGAGAAGTGAAGCTACAGGGAACTAGGCAGAGGGCCTTCTCAGCAGTGGCAACCAGCCTGTGGAATGCCCTCCCATCAGATGTTAAGGAATTACATAACATTTAGGAAACATCTGAAGGCAGCCCTGTATAGGGAAGCTTTTTAAGGTTTAATGTTTTGTTACGTTTTTATATATGCTGGAAACTGCCCAGAGTGGCTGGGGCAACCCAGTCAGATGGGTGGGGTACAAATATACTACTACTATTATTATTATTGTTGTTGTTGTTGTTATTATTAAATTATTTGCTAAGATATAGATACAACAGGCAGGATTCAGTAAAAGAAAACCAATTTAGGGAGCAGTCCAAATAGCTCTTGAAATTGGTGCATTTATGTCCTCTGAAGCTCATGAAGTTGAGCAAATACAGACACAGCCATTTCTCTGAGGCCACATCAGTGCATTTCTGGGACGTCTGCTCTTGGGTATTTGCAGTCTTTTCCGCTGCACGGCTTTGCCGCCTGATGCTTATTGTAATGGCTCAAGAGCTAATGTCCTAAATCCAAAATAAATTAAAAGGTGTTCCTTCATTTACCGCAACAAAATGACTTCCTCCTCCTCCTGCCTCTAAATCCTGGGCTGGCTATTACTTTCCTGGCTCCGTGTTGGGGGAGTTATTATCCTCTGTTCTTCCAGCATCTCAAATATCCCTTGCAAGATTTTTAATTTAAAATCTAATTAGCTAAGCACGCAGTCGGGTTGTCATAGGTAACGGAAGCGGACGCTTTGTTGTTGAGGCCTGCGGATGGCCTTTCAAGATAGCCTTTGTGCATTCAGCAAAGGACTTTCGGGGTGGCAATGGTGTTGTTGAGACCTCTTAACGATGATTGGTTGGGCTGCTGGGCTGTCACAGAGGGACTGAGCAATCGGAAGGCCTCTATTGGTTGCGCTGCTCAGATTCTAAAAGAGGGCTGGGGCAGAATAAATGGTCTAGGGCAGGGAACCTGGGGAACCTGTTGCCCTCCAGAGGTTGCTGGATTATAACCCCTGCCAATTCTGACTACTCTGACTACTGGCCATGCTGGTTGGAATAGAATCAACATTTGGAGTGCCCATCCCTAGCCTAGGGAATTTTGAAAGCCCTGGTGTTCTCTGGGGAATCTACATTCGTTCCCCTTAACCTGAATCTTTGCTAGGTAAGCCAAATTAAACGGATGTCTAGTTGTGCCCACCTTTACCACAGACCCCACAAGTGTCCTAAATTATTCGGGACAGCCCAAATTGGCAGAAGGTGCCCCTTCTTCTCCTCCAAATCCCAAATGTTCCTGTTTTCCTGGTGGAACACTCTGTCACAAGAGACCAGGGCCCTGTGGGACTTGACATCTTTCCGCAGGGCCTGCAAGACAGAGCTGTTCCACCAGGCCTTTGGCCAGGGCACAGCCTGACTCCCTCCCTCGGCAATCTTCGCGGAGCTCTGGCCCAATGGTTGCCAGTGGCTTGACTTGAATTAATTTTATAATGAATGGTTTTAGAGTGTTGTTTGTGCTGTACTTTTGTACTGTTTTATTGTTGTTAGCCGCCCTGAGCCCGGCTTCGGCTGGGGAGGGCGGGATATAAATAAAATTTATTATTATTATTATTATTATTATTATTATTATTATTATTTATTTTGCACCCCCACGCTGGTTGAGGGAGCAAAAGATGGGCGTTTTTTAGTTTTGGTATAGTGCGAGTCCAGAAACAGGTCCAAAAACTTAACCTTGACCTCCTCTTTCGGAAGTTTGTCCGTGGTCCCCAAAAAGGAGGCGGAGGGCAGGGAATAGCCCAGAGAATCACTGTGCCACCCACCTACTGAATTGGAAGTGCTGTAGGAAGGCAGTGTGGTGCAGCAGTTAGAGTGTTGGACTATGACCTGGGAGATCAGGGTTCAAATCCCCACTCGGCCATGAAGTTCACTGGGTGACCTTGAAGTCAGTCACAGCCTCTGAACCTACCTCACAGAGTCATTGTAGTAATTATCTGAGGGGGTGGGGATGGGCCATGCACTCCTTGGGGAAAAAGGTGGGATAATAAGCAGTTAAGCAGAAGGGCTTATTTATTTAAGAAAGCTGGAGATACCAGCCAGAGGGAGATGGCAGCTGGACCTCCAGAGATCTATGTGGTCGTAATTGGACCCACACCAGTCGTAAAACACATCTGGTGCCTGGCTAATTTCTAACACTGTACAGAACATTGGGTCAGCTGCCTGGAGACCCTTAGCCAATCAAAGCTGGGATGGGAAGCATCCAATCAGCAGGGAGAGAGGTAGAAAAAGTTTGATTTTACAGTTTAGCTTCAAGATAGGGCCTGGCTTGGGAAGTTGGTAGGGTAGACATGGCAAATTCCTCAGGCGGAGGGAAAGGTTCTAGAAAGTGGCTAGACCTTTTGTTTTTTACAGGCGGGGTAGAGCAGATAGCCATTCTAAGAGAGCACTAGATTTCCTGGTTTCGTTGAAGAGACTTGTAAGTAAATTTCTCTTTTAAGCCTGGAATGGTGTTTATGACGGATCCTAAGTGTTGTGCTTTTATTAGTGAAACCATTGAAAGTGTCTGTTAAAATAAAGTACGGTATCGTTTCCAGTGTGCCTCAGCTTTAATTTATTCCCAGAACTGGAAATAAATTGCCTTGGGAACTCCTCGCTGCAGATTCTTAGTGTTTGCTGTCATCGAAAATCCCTGCATTCACACTTGATTTATACAGGGAGTGACCAAGGATAGATTTCCTATTCTCAGTCCTGTCACCTTGGGAGTTTGTCACACCTTCTGACTCTAAAATTCTGTGATTCCAGGTGGGAATGTTTCCAGTTGTCATTTGCAAATGGCAGAATTGCAGCCCATTAAATAAGTAGATAATAATACATGGGTTCTAATTTTTCTGAGCTCGTTCTAATAGGCAAGGAGGTTATACGTTGCATGCTGGATCTGAAGTAAGAGGCACGAGTTGAGACCAGAATTAACATTCTCACGTTGCAGGTTGGACTTTGATTTAACATGAATGTTGTGCTCAAAGCTGCTCACAATAATCACAATAGCGGTATAAAAGAACAATAATTGCAATCACGATAATATCAAATACAGTAGCATATAAAGCAAAGAAAAACCAATTCATCAAAACAATTGATGCAATTTAATAGAGCCATAGTAGTTCAGATTTCAGTGTGCATCATAAAAACATAGACTTGTGGAGCTAGAAGGGGCAGCAGGGTCATCTGGTCCAGCCCCCTGCAATGCAGGAATCTTTTGCCCAACGTGTCTTGAACCCACAACCCTAAGATTAATCGTCTCATGCTGTACCAACTGAGCTATCAGGGCAGATAAGAAAACACATAGGGCTCGTTGATGAGTTGGTCTTTGGTCGGAGTCAAACTGGAAATGCAAGACATGGGTGTTTTTAGTCTGTGAAATGGGTGCAATGCCATAAGCTGGTTTGAGAGGCAGGAGTGAAATCAAGGCCATCCAATTGTGTCCCTGGGGAGGAGTCCTAATTCTGTGCATGTGCAGTGCTTGCAGAAAGTCCTAGCTTTTATTCCTGGCACCTCCAGTTGAAGAGATAAGGTGGCAAGTTGATGAGGAAATCTCTCCAGATTGTTAAATTTCGCAGTCCTTGCGGACCAAGTTTGTCAGGTGGGCGGGGCTGCCCTCCTGTCAATCACCTGATGTCACAATGGTGTCAGTAGGGATATTGAAGAGTGCTCTCATAACCACCTAGCACAGTGATGGCCAAACCTTGCCCTCTAGCTGTTTGGGGACTACAACTCCCATCATCCCTAGCTAACAGGACTAGTGGTCAGGGATGATGGGAATTGTAGTCCCAAAACAGCTGGAGCTGTTTGGCTATGCTTTTTTTTAAAAATGGCCAACACAACTGGCTTTCCTGCGGTAATAGCTCATTATTTTAATGTGCTGGAATCCCCATTGCTTACAAAGAAGGAGTGGGGCACAGGCTTGCATTACTTTTAGTGAGGAGGAAGAGTTGGGCTACATGTTTTTCCTATTAAAAAAAATAATCCAGGCCAAAATCTTACTACGAAGTTTCCGCAGTAGGTGGGAGGGAAGCAGGAAATCGAGTTATGTTCTGCAGAAATAAATATTTCTCTGGGTAGCTTTGCAATGGGCCTGGCAGTTGATTAGGTTGTGTGTGAGTCACTCTTAATTCATCCTGTAATTAGGACAGCTGTGCGTGTATGTGTCGTAGAGTTAGAATAGTGTAATGATTTAGCTGTGGCTTCTCATGGTATTTTAATTTTGTTTGTTTTTTTGTCCTATTGTATGATGTATTATTTAACATATGTCTCATTTTTGTAAGCCCGTCTGGGTACTTACTTAACGATCGAGTGGTTCTTGTTGTTGTTTTCGTTGCTGTCGCTGTTGTACAGCCAAGAAACTGAAGTACAAATCAGGAGAAGTCAAATTTGAATCTTGCCCCTACATTAATTCACTCGGTGAACATAAAAGCTTAGCAGGGCTGTTTGTATGCTCTTCAGGGCACCTGGGTTGAATTTTTATTCATTTACTTGCTTGAAAACTGCACCTATATTCCTCCTTCCTTCCAAGGAGCTTGTGCTGGCGTTCATGACTCTTCCTGTCCCCATCTTATCCTCACAACAACCCTGTGAGGTAGTTTAGCTTCTGTCTTTTCCCATACCTTCTGCTTGGATCATCATCCAGGACTTTTCTCCGTAGGCCCTGGATGACAGGAGGGTGAGTGAATGAAACTTTTAGGGTGACGCTGTGGGTTAAACCACAGGGCCTAGGACTTGCCGATCAGAAGGTCGGCGGTTCGAATCCCCGCGACGTGGTGAGCTCCCGTTGCTCGGTCCCTGCTCCTGCCAACCTAGCAGTTCGAAAGCACGTCAAAGTGCAAGTAGATAAATAGGTACTGCTCCGGCGGGAAGGTAAACGGCGTTTCCGTGCGCTGCTCTGGTTCGCCAGAAGCGGCTTAGTCATGCTGGCCACATGACCCGGAAGCTGTACGCCGGCTCCCTCGGCCAATAAAACGAGATGAGCACCGCAACCCCAGAGTTGGTCACAACTGGCCCTAATGGTCAGGGGTCCCTTTACCTTTACCCACTTAAACTCCAACTCCCATCAGCCCCAGCCAGCAATTGTCAGTGGTCAGGGATGAGGGGAGTTGTAGTCCTGCAGCGTCTTAAGAGAGCTACAGGTTTCTCAGGCCTTTTAAAGTAGCATTTATTTATTTTTTAAACAGAGCTGAAGCAAGTGTCGTTGTGTTGCTGTGCTTCCGTGAGTTTTCACTCTGTTGCTCCTCTGCAATATTTCTGTTTGCTTCCTGTCTTTGTATTTTATTGGATTTTTATTCTAAGTGACGGGACGCAGAAGACAAACACTGAGTGATGGATGGTGGAGATGGTACAGCACTCTGCACACCCTGAACCATGAAAATGGCTTGCTTCTTTGGCCTGATCCCTTCCAGGCTGTAGAATTCACCTTCGTTTCATGGAAAACAGGCCTGCCTCATTTTTCCAGCTGCAAACAAGCAAGTTCCAGCATGCAGCTGTTGCAAACAGCATGTTTGACCTGCCTCAGCCAAAGGCAAAAACCGGACTGTCTCTTAGGTTGCTGACGGCTCAATCCTTTCTCAGGCTCTGATTGGCCCTTGTCCTAATCATCCGATTGGCTAGAAGTCCCGTAGAGTCCACCCTTGCTTCGTTACCAGTTTGGGGAAGCCAGGCTGGTTCAGCAGGCTGGTTTTTGGCATTTGGGTCTTACTTGAGGGGCCACTACTCAGTGGTGGAGCACCTGCTTTGCATGCAGAAGGTCCCAGCTCCAGTCCTGGCATCTCCTGGTACAGATGGGAATGTTCCTTGAAGAGCTGCTGCCAGACAGTGTAGGCCAAACTTGGTTCTCCAGCTGTTTTGGACTACAACTCCCATCATCCCTAGTTGCAGGACTAGTGTTCAGGGATGATGGGAATTGTAGTCCGAAAACAGCTGGAGGTCCATGTTTGGGAAATCCTGATCTAAGAACTCACTGACAGGGTAGCCAACTGATCAGCAAAAATGTAACCTGACCTGCTCCTGTGTTTTTAACACAGAAAAGTTAACAGTGCAGAAGTCAGCAGGCAAAACTTTTCACTGCTGATCAAACTTGAAAACTTTGGTCCCCATCCTGCACTCAGCTCTCACCTGTGGCTCCTAGAAGCTGTCAGCATGTGACAGTGGCCACACATCCCAGGAGACTGCTTTGATTGGCTGGCTAAACCAGGTGAGGGCAGCAGGTGGGTCTCAAGCCCTCAGTGAGTTAGGGAGTTGTGAGGGATTTCACCTGCATGTGATGACAGGCTCTGGCGGATTGAGTGGAAGAGACCAATACTATTTTTCTTTCTTCTTTCTTTTTTGTTGTTGAGCATTTTTGGGGAAACCAAAGCTTTTGGAGCTTTTAAGCTTTTGGGTTTTCCCCGACATTTTGCAATTCGGCAAAATTCCCCCAATGCCATTTTTACACCCAGAAATCGAGACATGTCAGGAATTCACCCAAAGTATGGCAAGCCTAGTAAATCCTGATGTCAGTGTTTGAAATTAGCTAGGTACACTTTTTACCTGACTATTGGCCACATGTGACCAAGTGAAGATGCCTGGGTCACAGGATGGTGCCTGACATCACCATCTGGAGGTGCGTGCCTGGGGATCATTGAATCTCGACTGTTTTCACTAATGCCACATCCTGTAGAATTCTATCTGTTCTATTCTATCTGCCCAATCTGAATGAATTTCAGGAACCAAAATGTTTTTTCTGTGCAGCCTGAGCAGGAGCAGTGAAAAGCTTTACAGTTAATTGTTGGAGCTTGTCTTCACTTACCCCACCCTAATGCCCTGCTCCCAGTTGTGAATAATATTCTTACGTTATGAATGGTGCGTGTCATCATTAAGAAAAGAGGCAGGCCAATATACCGTATTTTTCGCTCTATAAGATGCACCCGACCATAAGATGCACCTAGTTTTTAGAGGAGGAAAACAAGAAACAAGAAAGCAACGCAAAGCCTCTTGAGCGAAGAGGCAGGAGCGCCCCAGAGGCTTTGCATGGCTATCCCTGAAGCCAGAAGAGCAAGAGGGATCGGTGCGCAGTGATCCCTCTGCTCTTCTGGCTTCATAAGATGCACACACATTTCCCCTTACTTTTTAGGAGGGAAAAAGTGCATCTTATAGAGTGAAAAATACGGTAAGTGTGGACTGTCCCTGGATCAAGGGACTTTTCTTCTTTAAGTTTTCAAAGTTAGGGTTGCCATAGGTCCTCCTTTTCCAGGACAGGTCCTCTTTTCCAGGGGTGAAATTTCTGTCCAGGTGGATTTTTTGAATTTGCCAAAACGTCTGGGGGTACGGGAGCGGGCTGCTTTTTATGTTTCATACGCAGTACTAGACAGCCAAGTGCAAAACATATACATACTGTGTGTGAGTTTTGCATGATGCAGGAAAGGGGTAAAAATCCAGGGGTGTGTTGCCCCCCAAACCACTGATGCCAAAGTTGGCATTTTGAATGGACATCAGAAGCAGACTCAGCCCTGTATGTATAATACATTGGCTCACCCTATCTCTCCCCCTCCCCCTTCCATTCCTAAGCTCCCTGCCCTCCTAGCGCTGGGCCAGCTGCTGTGGAGGATGAGTAGATATTCATGTCAGCAGCTGGTATCCTTTTTTAAAAAAAGAAATCCTGGGGAACCAGAGACGACTGCCTGAGCAATCCCACTCGATGGCAACCTTGTCAGCCGGCAGCCCTGCAGGGACAGCTTCTCTGTTCGCGTAGCAGTGAGCGCCGTTGTCGGTAGACAGCTTGTTGCTTTCTCTGGGTACCTGCTGCACGGCTCTCTTGCCTCAAAGGGAACTCTGGGCACGGATGCAATTGGCCAGGCAGGTTTCCGAAATCGCACCACAGGTTGCTTCCCTTCTGCCTCCCGCCTGGCAGCAAACTCTGTCTGTCCCCCTCCTCTCTTAAAGCACAATCCAGGCTACCGCAGTGATTTTTATAAGGCTGGTATTGCCTTTGTAATAAAAGGCACATGCCCACTGTAGTGCTCTTGCATAAGATGCTCTCTTAAGGACCAAATCAGATGACTTGTCCATGCTAGCTCAGTATCTTCTATACTAGTGAGGAATCTGTGCCCCTGCCCAGACGTTCATGAACTACAGTTCCCATCACTCCCTACCAGTGTCGGTGAGAGTTCATCCTCATCATCAAACCTTTTATTGGCATCACATACAAACATCCAAAACAAATCAATACAGAATTACCACTTCCCCAGTGGCACAAAACATTTGCTAAAAGAAAGGAGGCAGAGCAGTCTTATCGTTGGTGAGAGTTGGAGACCAGCAAAATTAGGAGGGCCGCAGGTTCCTCACCACTGGGGATGTAATAAGGCACCATTCTCTGTTCTGTCTTACATCTCTTTCAGAAATATTCTCTACCATTCCCCCCCATGTGACTTTGCCTTAAAAATCACATTATTTTCTGCATTGTTTTTGACGTTTCCCTTCCAGTTGGGCGCATTTAAGCTAATTAATCACATACTGTAATTAATTACACAAGTTTTCAGCCACAGCAGTGAGATGAATAACGTGGGTTTTAGTGGAAACCGAACTGTAGTGGAACAGAAGCAGTGCAGATTGAAATGAGCACTGGATGGGGGGAATTCGCTGTTTCCTCAATAGAAGGCTCTGTCCTGCCTACATGCCAAACACTTCCTTATTAGAGGTGTAATAGAGCCTCAAAGAGCTGAGTACAGGCCAGGGATGGGGTAGAAATTTGTTCTGTTTGCATTTTAATGTGTACCTACCCAATTTCTCACTTGCCACACAAATGTGCAAACTGAAACGCAGCCACTTTTTTCTGAATTTTGTGATGCACTCCTCCAAGCCCAATCCCCCCAAATGCATATATAAAAAGCACGTATTAGAGAAGGATGTGCTCACAAATGCTTGTTGCATTAATGCAAAATGCTGTAAGAAGATGTCTTTTACATGGAAGAAATTACTTGCAAATTGCTTGTGTTTCATTAGGTGGAAGACATGTGGCTTTTTATGCAGACTCTTTAATCGCCAAGCGATGTGAAAATAAGGAGAACTGAACTGAAGGTTGGGGGCGGGGGGAAATGAGAAACCAAAATGGGCAGAATTGTCTGTCCCCAGGACAGGCCCAGCTTCGGCATCCTTGAGCAGCTGTTGGGGATTGATTTGGAAGAACAGTTGCTAAATGGGGCCGGCCCTACCCTTAGGTGAGATGTGGGGGACCTTTGGCCCTTCAGATATTGCTGAACTACAATGCCCAGCATCCCTAGCTATTGGCCATGATAGCTGGGGCTGAAGGGAGTTCAATAGCATCTGAAGGTTCCCTACACCTGCAGTCACCATTGTGGTGGTGGATGCTGTCCTATTGCCAGTGTTGAAGTAAGATTCAATTGCCAATACAGTCAGCTTCCATACATGGAACGGGGACACCATCTGGTCCATCATTCCCCTGTAGCTCATTGGTGGAGCATTTGCTTTGCCTGCAGAAGGTCCCAGGTTCAATCCCTGGCATCTCCAATTAGGACTGGGGTGGGGAATGTCCCCGTTCTGAAAACCTTAGAAAGCTGCTGCCGGTCTGTGTAGACAGTACTGAGCTAGATGGACCAATGTTCTGACTTTGTGTGAGTCAGCTTTTTATTTTCATCTCAGGCATTAAAATGCTTTGGGCCACTTCCTGCTTGGTAACGTGCAAACAGAAAATAAATGAAACAAAACAAAACAAAACTGGTGACTGTCTTGGCCTTCAGTGAAACCTCATGGTACTTTGCTACATGGTGTAAAAAAACACAGAAGGCTTTTTGGAATGCAGGGAAGAATGAGTCTTAATGGGGTTGTTGGTGGCAACAGGAGAAAGCAAACAGGGATGTATGAGACAAGCAAAAGGGCATTCTTTTAAGATTTTCATTCTCATTCCGCTCCTGGGCCTTCGGGTGGTTAAGAATGTGTGAAGCTGACCACTACTCCCCCTGCCCCAATTGCCTTGCAGATATTAAACCCTGCATTTCTGAATGTTCTATATACAGTGGTAAGGTAAAGGTAAAGGGACCCCTGACCATTAGGTCCAGTCATGGCCGACTCTGGGGTTGCGGCGCTCATCTCCCTTTATTGGCCGAGGGAGCCGGTGTACAGCTTCCGGGTCATGTGGCCAGCATGACTAAGCCACTTCTGGCGAACCAGAGCAGCGCACGGAAACGCCGTTTACCTTCCCGCTGGAGCGGTACCTATTTATCTACTTGCATTTAACGTGCTTTTTGAACTGCAGGAGCAGGGACCGAGCAACGGGAGCTCACCCCGTTGCGGGGTCATGTGGCCAGCATGACTAACCAGAGCAGCGCATGAAAATGCCATTTACCTTCCTGCCGGAGCGGTACCTATTTATCTACTTGCACTTTGAGGTGCTTTTGAACTGCTAGGTTGGTAGGAGCTGGGACCGAGCAACGGGAGCTCACCCCGTCGCAGGGATTCGAATCACCGACCTTCTGATCGGCAAGTCCTAGGCTCTGTGGTTTAACCCACAGCACCACCCGCATCCCATATACAGTGGTACCTCTGTCTAAGAATAGTCCTGTTAACAAACAATTCAGGGAACAAACTCTGCAAAACCGGAAGTAGGTGTTCCGGCTAGCAAACTTTGCCCCGGAAGACGAACGGAATCTGAACGGGCGAAGGGCACTGGCGGTGGGAGCCCTCATTAGCGAAAGCACACCTCAGTTTAAGAACGCTGTTAAAGAACAGACCTCCGGAACGAATTAAGTTCGTAAATGGAGATACCACTGTACTATTATCATCCCCACATGCAGGATTGTGGTGTGTGCGTGTTTAACAATTCCTCACCATTTCCCAGAGCTAGCTGTTTTTCCAGACAAATTCAAACACAACGAGTCTTTCTGGATGAGGCCCATGGCTACCTCTAGTCCAGTATCCTGTTTTCACAGTGCCCAAGTAGATGCGCCTCCGCTCCTTCGACTCCTGCAACTGGCATTCAGATGCATACTGGGCATACTGCCTCCGAGGCAGAAACTAGCTGTCGTGGCTGGAAGCCACTGGTAGTTTTGTTCTCCATAAATCTTTTCTGTCCGGATTTTCACTGTTTGAAATATGGCGACCCTGGCTTACTCCTTAGCCTTTTCATCTCCTGAAGGTATCCTGCAAGGCAGCGCAGGTTTTAGGATCCTGCAAGGATCTGTTGTGGAGGGTTTGGGAGCACCTCCAAAGAAATATGGAAGGTGGTTTAGGAGACTCGCTATTTTCCATTCAAATTCTTGCAGTGTTCTTTACCTCCTCTAAGACAGCTGTAACTCGTCTCTGACAGCGGCTCTTTCCCCCAGCTAAGCAGACTATATTACAGCAAAAGTCAGAGGTTTCGACCAATAGACACCAGTATAGTGGGGTGTAATGGTTGGATAAGAACCTAGGAGACCAGCATTCAAATCCCCACTCAGCCATGAAGCTGACCTTGGGATTTAGTCTAAAACTCCCGCACAGTGTTGTTGTGAGGGATAAGATGGGGTCATGGAGATCCATGGAAGAAAGGTGGGCTATAATAATCTTGGAGGAATGGCTCAGAGGAATCTGGTGGAATTCTCTTTCATCACACTGGTCTCCTAGCAGCTGTCTGTTTACCTAGTTTGGAGACCAGGTGTTCTCTTATCTTGAAAGTGCTCTTAAGAAGACCAGATCCAGCAGCTGAGGCTGGAGAGGCAGCCATCACTCTTGGTTCTGCCATTTGGTATCTGGTGTGGGCTCGATAAGAAGCTTAGCCCACTGTTTGTCCTGTGTGATCAGAGAAGGTAGGTCTTTGGGTCAGCTGTACAATCCGTTACATGTTCCTTACAGTTGGGTGTATTGCAAAAGCGTCCAGTCCAATCACCGCCACCCCTTGGAGGGAGAAGCTAGGGATGATGGGAGTTGTAGTCCAAAAACAGCTGGAGGACCAAGTTTGGCCACCACTGTGCTACACAGTAGGTAGTATTTTATGACGAATGTTATTCTGAACGCTGGGAATGGGCTGATCTGTCAGTTTTGGTTTCTCTCAGATACTCATATTTTTTCCACTCTTACATTCAGTTCTCCACATTTCCACATAATTCGTGATTAGTTTTCAGAAGGCCTTTTAAAAAAAAATAATCAGCATTTTAGTGTGAATTTCACCTAATGCACACATTTACCTGCAGTTTTGCCTAGTTTTATTTTTTGCAAAGCAGTTCCCCACGTTACAATATTTTTTTGGCTCATTGTTTCCACAAATTACGTATTTTGATATACACTTAGCACAGTGGTGCATTGGGTTACATACGCTTCAGGTTACATACGCTTCAGGTTACAGACCCCGCTAACCCAGAAATAGCGCTTCAGGTTAAGAACTTTGCTTCAGGATGAGAACAAGAATCGTGCTCCGGCGGCGCAGCGGCAGCAGGAGGCCTCATTAGCTAAAGTGGTGCTTCAGGTTAAGAACAGTTTCAGGTTAAGAACGGACCTCCGGAACGAATTAAGTACTTAACCCGAGGTACTACTGTACATGCATTTTTGCACACATTACTTGGCTGGAAAACTGCATTGCCACGTTCAGAGAAGTGCGAATTTGGAAGATGCCTGTGTTTCGGTTTGCATAGTGTTTTGGAAAGCATGAATTAGGTATGTTTGCCTTTAAATGCAAACTGAATTTAATCTCTCTCCCCCCCCCCCCCCCGCATTCCTAGTGCCCCTTGGGACTGGTGGGTCAGAAGGCAGGGAGCCCAAGCAGTAGGTGGAGACAGCGCTAATGGCAGGCAGAGCCAGTGAATTTTCTCTCCTCACCTCCTCCCTGCTAAGTTATACGTGGGTAAGATGGAAACTTAGGAGGAGGACGCTGACAGGCAGTGGCAGCACCTGGACTGCTTGCAAGTACAAAGGCAGGCAGGTGTTGGGGGTTGAGGGCAGAATGAGGTTGGTGGAGCAGTGCCCCATTTTCTGCAATGGACCTGCCTCCACGACCTGGAATATATCCCTTCTGTTGTCTTCAGAGCTTTAATTCAAGCATGTATCAGCGCTGCCCCTTTAATTAATGGTTCTTTTGCAGACAGCTGGTATGATTCCCTTTTTAATCCCCTCTGCCTCATTTGCATATGGCTTAGTCAATGACCTAGCCTCCTCCATCTGAGAAATGCAGGGATTCCCACTCGCCTTTATGGGCACATGCAATGCACTCTAGGTAAGATGATCTCCTTTTATTGACTTTATTGATTTATTTGTTCAGCGGAGGGAGCAGGATGTAGGCGTTGGTGTTACACAGAACTCATTATCAGGGGTGGTTCTGTAGAAAAGCCTGTATGCTCCCTTTCGCAAAACCTCAACGGCTTATTTAGAAGATCACCTTTAAATATTTGCATGTCCTCTTCTGTGAGGCAAACGGTTGTGAAAAAGATAGCTGCTGCTAGATGATAGGCCGTGATTGTTGCCATAGGATGTACGGTAGAATCCTATTCCCAACCATATTCTTAAAACCTGTAATTCTGGAAAACTCTTATTCTGCATTTTATTTATTTATTTATTTATTTCACTTACATATCACCATAGGGACGCGGGTGGCGCTGTGGGTTAAACCACAGAGCCTAGGACTTGCCGATTAGAAGGTAGGCGGTTCGAATCCCCTCGACAGGGTGAGCTCCCGTTGCTCGGTCCCTGCTCCTGCCCACCTAGCAGTTCGAAAGCATGTCAAAGTGCAAGTAGATAAATAGGTACCGCTCCGGCAGGAAGGTAAAGAGCATTTTCGTGCGCTGCTCTGGCTAGTCATGCTGGTCACATGACCCGGAAGCTGTACGCCGGCTCCCTCTGCCAATAAAGCGAGATGAGCGCTGCAACCCCAGAGTCGTCTGCGACTGGACCTAACGGTCAGGAGTCCCTTTACCTTTACCTTTACATACCACCAGCTTCATGGCAGAGTGGGGATTCGAACCCTGCTCTCCCAGGTCCTACTTGGTAGGGCACACCATTTGCATTTTCTTCCAAGCCACAGACTTGCAATATTGCGGAATCTTGTTGTTTTATTTTTTGGGAGTGTGTGTGTCAATGCATGATGGAAGAACGGGAGCACGAAGGGGCTGTAGCTCAGTGGAAGAGCTTCCACCTTGCATGCAGAAGGTCCCAGGTTCAATGCCCTTTATCTCCAGGTGAGACTAAGAAAGAACCCCCATCTGAAATCCCCAGGAGCTGCTGCCAGTCCGTGTAGGCAGTACTGAGATTTATGGACCCAAAGGTCTGACTCATGGGTCAGTACAAGGTTCCTAGAGGCAAAACATCTTTCTTTTCACTTAGCTGTAGGGATAGGGTTGCCATATTTTAAAAAGGGGAAATCCAGACACAAAAGTTTTTTGTTTTTTAGGAAACTGGACAAAAAAACAAAACTTTCAGCATGGGTTGCCATACATCCAGGTTTTCCCGGACAGTTTTAGCGATATCGGGAATTCCGCCCAGATGCTTTTTCCGACGGACGAATCCTGGATATGTCTGGGGAAACCCAGGTGTATGGCAGCCCTGCTGTAGGGCAGCTGTGACGAACCTTTGGCCTGCCAGATGTTGCTGAACTATAACTCCCATCAGCCCCTGCAAGCATGGGCAGTGGGCAAGCATGAAGGGAGTTGTTGGTTAGCAACACTGGGGAAACCATAGCTTTCTTGTGCCGTTGCTACAAGAAGCCAAAACATCATTCAGTCCTCATAACCAGGAGGACTAGGCACTTGACTTTAAAGCAAGAAAGTTGATAGTTGGCAGGAATTCGAAATAGATTTCATCCATTTATTCTTAACCCGCAATTGATTTTGTGTATGTGCGTTAATTCCTTTTTGGTGCATCGGGATAATCTGGGCTTGCTTTCCTGTGTATTTCTAAAACATATATACAATGTAAGGTCAGAGATGAAGTCATTTAGTATCTGTGTGTGTGTGTGTGACATTAATGCACCAAGAAAAGGCACAAATGTCTCTTCTTTGCCCCTTGAAGATTTTTCTTAAATGTTCCTCATATGACAAGCTGTTTTCTTTAGCCAAGCTGGTTTTAGATTAAGATATTTATCCAGTAAAAATGGAGAACAGAGATTACACTTGACGGGCTGGATATAGGGCTGCAGGCTCCAAGTCTGGGTTGGCTGCATCTTTCATGCACAAAATTAAGAAGGGGGAAAAATGTGTGTTGTGGGGTGGGGAGGGCGGGGGCGGTTCAGTAGTTGCTGACAACCAGAGGACGAAAATCCTCCCCAGTACTTCAAATTATTGGCCCATTCTAGCAGTGGGAGCTTTAAGAACATAAGATCAAGCCAATGCCTCATCTAGTCCACCGTCCTATTCTCACAAATCCCCAAATATTTCCCCCAATGGGAAGCCCGCAAGCATAATTTGAGCGTAATAGCACTTTCCTTGCCTGTAATTCCCAGCAACTGGTATTCATATTGCTTCCCAGTCCTCCACCTCCACCAGGTTGTTTAAATTTGTGCTCTATGGACCTCAGCTACAGCTGTGCAAAACGTGTCATTCTATGGTACTGAGGGTGGTCCTCTGAACCAGGGGTTACCTGGTCGTCAGTGCTCAGCTACCTTAGCAGCATCATTTCCATTACAGTGGTACCTTGGTTTGCATACGTCTTGGTTTGCATATGTTTTAGATTACAAACACGTCAAACCTGGAAGTGCGTGTCCCAGTTTGTAACCTTTTTTTTGGATTACAACCCATTTTTTTGGATTACGAACAAATTTTTTTGGGAGGCCCCATTGGCGAAAGCGCACCTTGGGTTACAACTTGTTTTGGTTTACAAACGGACCTCCGGAACAGATTATGGTTGTAAACCAAGGTACCACTGTATTTGGGCACCGAGGGCGCCATCTAGGCTTCAGTACCAGCCTGCCTGGACACTCTGTCAGCTGACTCTTGAGGGCCAATCCCAGGACACCAGCCCCTATAAAGCCCTGGCCTCAGAGGACGCTCTTCACCAGGGGTCAGCAAACTTTTTCAGCACGGGGCCGGTCCACTGTTCCTCAGACCTTGTGGGGGGCCGGACTATTTTTTTTTTGGAGGGGGGGAAATGAGCGAATTTCTATGCCCTGCAAATAATTCAGAGATGCATTTTAAATAAAAGGACACATTCTACTAATGTAAAAACACCAGGCAGGCCCCACAAATATTTTTTGCTCCATGAGGCGGCCCCTTTGCATCACAAGGACTGAGGCCTAGTCCCAGTTACCACAAGCAGACCAAGGATAGGGACAGAGCGTTAGTTTCCAACTCTGGGGAACCGGTTTTCCTGGCACGTATCGAACGCTGACAGTCTGCAAACATTAATATTTGAGGAGGTGGTGAATAACTGAGGGGCGATGAGAAACCAACACCGTTTGTGACGTCTTCTTGTGCAGAAATAGCTTTAATGTGCGGAAATAGGAAGCCCTTTTGTGTTTTTCTGGTCGGCGTTTAACGATCCCTCGCCCCAACACCTGGCAATGGGTTTGCTCATTTTATGGGTGCATTTATTGCGTGATGTTAAGCCCATTTTTGTCCCATTGTATGTCAGAGGGTTGTGCGGTATCTTGAGAAAAGACCCAGAAATCTAAAGCTCCTCATGTGAAGCATTGCCTTGTTTCATTGCTCAAAAGGAAGCTGCACAATCCATATCTGGAAATGTTCCTTGTTTAGATGCGTGTGCAATCATATTGTTACCGCCGTTAACTTATTTGCACAGTGCTTCCAGCACACATCAGGACAGGCCGTAGCTTCAGCAGTAGAACACATGCCGAATGTCCCAGGTCCCCAATCCTTGGAACCTCCACTTTTTAAAAAGGATATTCTCTGTTTCAGTGCCGCTGTGTCTGAAGAATGGGCCTTCACACTCCAGCTTGAGCGCAAAGCAGTCAACAAGCAGGAAGCGGGCATCGTTCCAAGTAGATTCCTAAGGGGTGCCAGCCAGCCAGTGCTAATTGAAGGTAATTGCCTCATCAATATTTATAATCCCTATTCTTTCCCCTCCCCCAAACGATGATCTGGTTATGCCAACAAATCAGCGTGGGCCTGAGGGGCCCCTAGTGTCATCGTCACTCGCTAATGTTTTCTTTAAAATTCCAAGGACTTGGTGCTTTACGTAGGAAATTAATGAAAAATCCACAGTGCCCCAATCTGCAGGCTTATGATTTACTTGTTGGGAGAGGAAAAGGGGATTTCTGGCTACCTCTCACTTGTGGTGTGATCTGCCACCAGGATTCTAGGACCACATCTGCACCACACATCTAAAGCAGGATCGTACCGCTTTAGACAGTCAGGGCTTCCACCAAAGAATCCTGGAAACTGTAATAGTAAATGATGATGATGATAATGATAATAATAAATTATTATTATTTATCTGTACCCTGCCCATCCGACTGGGTTTCCCCAGCAACTCTGGGCAACTTTATTATTGTTATTATTATTATTATTATTTGTAGTAGTAGTAGTTATTGCATTTATATACTGCTCTATACCTACAGGTCTCAGGGCAGTTCCAAGGATAAAATTAGAATATAAAACCACAAAATACATAATCAAAATAAAAACAACAGCAACCAGAGTGGTTAGGACAGGCATAGGCAAACTCGGCCCTCCAGGTGTTTTGGGACTACAACTCCCATCATCCCTAGCTAACAGGACCAGTGGTCAGGGATGATGGGAATTGCAGTCCCAAAGCATCTGAAGGGCCCAGTTTGCCTGTTCCTGGGTTAGGGGAACCCCTATAAGAAAGCACAATGGTTTTTTCCCCCTTGAAAAAACGTTTAGGGGTACTCCCATTTTGTCTCAAGAAAATTACCATTTTATAGTTCAAATCGGGGGAAATAAATACAGTAAATGGACAAAAGTACAAAGATTCACAAAATGTTTAGGGGTATACGTACCCCTGTGCCCCCCCCCCCCCGAGAGAAAAAAACACACTGAGAAAGCATCCTGACTTAACCTAGTCCTAGTCACGTTAAATGGCTGCATCTTTGCCTGGTGTTTTGGATACCCGTCTCTCAGTGATTTCTCCTTCCAGCAAGGATGAATTGGTCCACCAATAGAACAAGATTGCTGGTGGGGCAACCTGCCACATAGGTGCAGTTGGACAGGATGCTCCAGCATTTGCTGGGCTCTAGCAGCTGTTGCACAGGGTGAGAAAGCAGACGTTTGTACCTGTCAAGCAGCAACAGTTGGAGATCGTGGAGGTTTGCCATGGAGCAGCAATTACGATACAGCCTGGCTTCCTATAATATCTCAACATGGGTGCATTTGTCAACAAGAGAAGATCAATAGGAGGTTGTCAGATTTCCTACGCCTAGAGAAACGGGATCTTTAAATTCACTCTTCTTCTTTTGTTTGTTTTCTTTCTCTTTGACAATTTTTAAAGCTGTGTGCTCTCGGCCTTGATGATCAGTGTGGCGGTGGGGGAAGGGACGATGGGAAATTTGGAGCTTATTAGAAGATGGGGCTTGACTCTATAAAACCAGCTTAGTTTGACCAGTCGGCTCTGCTGGGGAACATGGATGGTCTGCTGAATGAGGAATGCTGAAAGGAGGAAAAAGGAACCTCTTAGAACTGCCTTCTTCTATAGATCCTTGCCTTTTCTCTTAAGAGCTGCATGCTACCCAAAAATGGGACTATAACTGCTGTAATAGCTTTATATGTTGGCTGTCTCTCCAGGAAATAAACCAAACCCAGATGCATGGGATAAACCCTTTTTCTTTTAAAAACACCCCCGCTATGAGCCATTTCTATTTGCAAGACAGTAGGAGGATTGTTTGTTCCATAGGCTTCTTTTGAAGACCTGATTCACTCTTGGCAATGCCAACTAAGCCCCAAACCTATCTATTGTCATGAAATATGAGCCAGGGTTCAATTGTAGCGTTAAAAGAGTTGCTGTGACTTGGAATGTGTGATGTAATAATGTGTGGAGTTCCTTTCCATTGTTCCTGCAAAACCAAAGCTGCCCTCCATGTATCTGACGTTTTTATTTGGGAGAGGGGTTTTCGGGAGAGAGAGAGAGAGAGAGAGAGAGAGGGAATCCAACATGGATGTGAGCCCCAGCACTTATCTTTACAAATTAGCTGCACATTTTCTGTCTGTCAAAAGAGGAGTGATGCTAGCTTCACGTTGTCAGGGATGGGCAACCTGAATTTCAGGGCCAGATGCGACCATCCAGTATTCTCTATCTTGCCCTTACGCCTCCTTCCCTAACCACACCCCTCACGGGCCTAGTATGATACATCTTTAAATGTACAGTGTAGATGGGGCCTTAGCCATGTCTACTCGTTTTGGTGGGTGAGTAGGTTTAATTGGATACCACCCTTTGGTTATTAAATCTTTGCCACCATGTGGAAGGTGCCATTTTGGATTCTTTGCCTCAGCCTCCACCCCATTTCTGGCTCCTCCCCCAGCACTTTCTTTCACCTTATTGCCTTATTAAGTGCAGAAGGACCCAGCTTTACTCGTGGCAATAGAAAATGAGTATTCATGTGCACTCTCGTATTATTATTACGCTGGTGTGGTTTTTTAATGTGGTTTTCCATATTGTGTGCTTACTGTTTAATTCTGCAGTTATTTTTGCAAGCAGGGCATTATTATTATTATTATTATTATTATTATTATTATTATTATTATTATTATTATTATGATAAGCCAATAATGTAAGACCTAAATGACTTGCCTTCTGCTTCCCAAGCAGTAGGCTGGTAGGTCTGAATTAAGCAGGTTGTGTCTCTCTGCATAATGAATAGCTTTAAATCTTTCCCCTTAGACCTTAATGGACAGAGCCCTGTCCTGCTTAAATAATTTACAGTGCCCATAAATGAGAGGGTTTTCTCCCCCCCCCCAACTCTTTTCAAACTGCACACATTCTGTTTCCATAGAAACACATGCAGTCTTTCTGCTTTTGCCTCGCCTTCGGCAAATCAATAGTGGTTTATTTCTCTTTTCCTACACACACACACCCCTCCTGCCTTTTAAGGCCTTCTGTGGAGGCCTTGGGAAGGAGAGAGAGATGTCAAAGGCACAGTTCCCTTTTACACTCTGTGGGATAACTTTGTGGTGTAGAGCCTGGGGGGTTCTGAGCAGCAATTGGCCCACCGGTGTGATTAAGAAGTGGCGGTTTTAATTGCACGTTATACTGCAACCCACCTCCCCTCCCCGTGAACTGCTGCTGGCTGAGGGCAACCCAAAGCTCTTGGATCCTCGAAGGACCACCGCCATGAGGAACAGGCCCGTTGATAGTCAGGCCCCCTCCAGTGTACAGGGGCGGCACTATATAAATAGCTAAACGCATTGCCTTTATGATTTGTGAGAAATTCCACAGTCAGAGCTACAGGGTCCTGTTTCCTTTTGTACAAGAGAGCTCTGATGATTTATTGTATCCTCGGGGAACATAGGAAGCTGCCTTATTCCTAGTCAGACCATTGCTCCATCTGGCTCCGTATTGTCATCAGAGCAGCCCTCCAGGGTTTCAGACAGGAGTCTTTCGCAGCTGGGGAATTGAACCGAGGACCTTTTGCATGCAGAGCTTGTGCTGTGCCACTTATTGGAAGGCTCTGCAAAACAGGCAGGAATATGGTTGTTTCTGCGTTGTTGGATTCTCAGAGAGCAACAGTGCCCCTCCCTCTTCCCCTGCGCTTCATGGCTTAGGCTGCTTCTGGCTCAGCTAAACTCCCAGCTCCGTGTCCAGATATGTGTTTGTAGATGCACCGCAGGTGAAAACGCCCTGATGGATGTCTCATTCCGAAGGCCAGGGGGAGAGATTCCAAGGCCATCAAGGTATGGGGAGATGCCTACCTGTTAGGTTTAGCAGGCAAAACTAGAGCAAAGGCTCATTTTGATGGGTAAGTAAGGTACCCATACTTAGAACAACATGAAAGCCAGTTCCTCACATTCCAACCCTTCCCATCTCGCTTCTTTGTTCCTCACCTCACCCATCCCTGGGCAGTTTTGAACCTATTTTGGAGGTTCTTGCATTAAAATCATCACACAGGATGGTGTTTTGTTTGTTTTTTAAAATCTCACAGTCATTGCCCTGTGAATAAGGTGCAGACATTTAGTCAATCAGGATGCTTTTAATTAATCAATTGGATGGATTGGCTAAATGTTTGCCTCCTTTAAATTGTATGTGTATTAGTGCCAGTGGGGTTTTTTCTGTTGCTACACTTCAGTATGGAGTTCTGGCACCTTTTTAAAAAAATCCTTATTATTATTTATTGAACTTGCCTGCCACTTTGTTTACTAAACTTAATTCAAAGCGACTTACAAACATACACTAAAACCAACATAAAGGTAAAACAGAGTAAAAGCTAAAATGCATTCACATTTATAAAGAGGCAGGAAATTCTGCTCACTGAAGGAGGAGGTCAAAGGCCTGGTGGAAAAGAAATGTTCTTGCCTGGCGTCCAGATACAGGTAATGATGGCGCCAAGTGTGTCTCGCTGGGGGAACATTCCATAAGCAGTGGGCCACTACTGAGCAGGCCCGTTCTTGTGTTGACACCCTCTATACTCCCTTGGAGGGGAAATGGGAGAGAAGGCCATCTGGTGACTAATGGGGGTCTGGGTTGGTTCATGCGGAAAGAGGCGGTCCTTGCGGTATTTTGGGTCTTGAGCTACTTAAGGCTTTATAGGTCAAAACTTGAACTGAGCCCAGAAAACTAAGTGGAAACAAGTGCGGTCAAGCCTGAATTGGTGTTATGTGCTCAGACCATCTTCTGTTGGTTAGCAGTTTGACTGCAGTTGCCAAACTGTCTTCAAAGGCAGACCTACATTTAATGCATTGCAGTGATCTAACCTAGAGGTTAGAAGGGTGTAGACAACAGAAGCAGGGTTGATGAACCCCTGATGCTCCAAATTGTTACTTTCCTTGCCACAGAATCGGCCAACTTTGGCAAGGGGTAGGCCCACCAACCTGTCAATCATCTGATGTCAAAATGATAGTAGATGATTGACACTCGTGAAGGTGGGGGCAAATGGCGCACATGCGTAGATGTTTGACTCTTCACCTGTTGGACAGGGAGTTCAGTCCTGCTTTGTTCAGATTTGGGTGTGTGAGGGAGTTCTGTGCATGGTACCCCCTCATGCACCCAAATTGAGGAGGATTCAGCTCCCCCCCCCCTCCATCAGCTAACTGGTTCGGTGTTGGTGTGTGATAATCCTGTCTTATGCCGGATTTGTGTTAGTGAAGCAGGCTTTGAGTTACCCGCACCCCAATTTCTGTGTTACAAAAGCACTGAGTATTGCCTTCACATTCTCGCCGTCCTCCCTTCTTGTAAATCTTATTTCATGTTTGAATTCCCTCAGCTATTTCAAGAATGTCATCCTACTGAGGTCAGATTACTTTCCCATGCAATGTATAGAGAGAGCAAGCCTGCGAGGCATGGCACTTTTCAATTAAGTCCCTCTACTTTTCTCAATTAATTTCTTAATTTAGAAGTATAGGAGGCTGGAATTCCAGTATGGAACAGCAACACATAAGTCACAAGATACAAAGGGGGAGGGGGGACCCCCCCCACACTTCAGATATTTTTAGAGAGGGTCAACGCCCCCCAACAGAGTTTTCTGAAAGCCAGATGTGGTTGTTCGGGTCATCTCCTTCGTAGCATTGAAGTATTGCTTTTTTAAAGACATAAATTTACATTGTGGCTTGGGAGTTGAGCAAATAAGGTGGCAAGACAGACGCTCAACTAGTGGGGAGGGGGGAAGACGCCCACATTCTCCAGGAACGGAGAGACACAGGTTCAAATCCCTGACTAGTCTTGGACCCTGGACCCCAAGGAGGAGACACTGTTTTCCCTGTGTGGCAGGTGACCCAGAGCAGCCGTAGGAACAGAGAGCCCCTTTCCTTCCCACAGTTGCTGCAGCAGAAGTGCTGCCTGGTGACTAATTGTAGGAGGCTAGTAAAACCATGTCATTTTCTAGACCCCCGATCCTCGTAGTATGCCCATTCTATCCATTGCTGTGGTTGGTATCAGTTTGTTCATTTGTTCTCTCAGCTTCTTTCCCCCATTTTGAGGAATACAGACAAACTCTACAATTTGCCATTGGTTCTGCATCTCCTGATGGAGCTTTTACTCTGCTGTGGAGTCTTGGAGGATCAATTCTTGTTGCAAAAATGTGTATGTGTGTGTGCCTGGTTGTCCCCAGAGGGCTTGCCCATTTCATTTCCTCCTGATTGCTTTGCGTCCCTGCCCCCGACAACTAGCTTAGTCTCTGCAGCTTAATATATGGCTGAACGGCATTAACAAGGGATCACTCAGGTGCTTTTATTTTATCAGAGTTAGAGGCCAGCGCTCTCCTCCTCCTTCCCCATGTTTTGATGCCACGGCAGCAATGCTCTGAACTGGCACCGGATAACCAGGAGCTGCCATTTTAATTTCCCACAATGCCCCAGAGTGATAGTCCTTCAGTTGCATTGTGGGTAATTTAAATGGTGGCTCTCAGACTCGAGACTGTTTTGAAATGGAGGCAGAGAGGCTAAGCAGGTGTTGGTTTGATATGCTGCCACCAGGACCTTGTAAGCAGGGTCTGGCCTTCATAGCAATGACACCCTCAGTGTAGTGAGCAAGAATTTGGGCCTCTGCTTGTGACATACGTATATGGTTTTGCCCTTCTCCGTTTTAACCTCACTGAAAGTGAGTGGCTGGCCCAAGGTCACTCAGAGAGCTTCGTGGGCAGGTCTTCTACCTCAGAATCATAGAATTGTAGAGTTGGAAGGAACTCCAAGGGCCATCTAGTCCAACCTCCTGCAACCTTTTGTGATTTTGTAGGTGAACGTAAAACTTCTTAGTAGCACTTCTAGGGATGGGGGATAAATTAGATCCGGTTTGCATTTAAAGGTGAACCTACCTAATTCACAGCCCCCAAAACAGTACCTGAACTGAAACATGGTCATTCCTTAAAATGGGCTCATGTTTAAATTTTGCAATTCAGTTCTCCAGCTAAGGAATGCGTATATTGGTGAAAATACATGATATTAGGCGAAACTGCTTTGCAAACATGTGCCTATTAGGAGAAATTCGCACTAAGATGCTGATGGATGAGACCTTTACTTTTTTTAACAAAACAAACAAAAATAAATTGGAAACTTATATGCAGATGTGGAGAACTGAAGACTGGAAAAATAAGAAACGGAGAGACGCTGAAATTGACAGTTCTAAGGAGAGGCTCAACACTGAGCTTGGTAGGCTTAGGAGGTTCGGTTTTGCAGCCTTCTGCTCACTGTGTGTGGGGGATTATGCTCCCAGCCCTGGTAAGGAGGACAGAGGGGAGTTTACACGACCGGCCTCTGCCACCTCTGCAAACCAAAGACAGGTGTTCGAGGTCTGAGCCGACGTGGTATTAAATGCTTTGGACTCCCACATACGAAGATCAGCTGTCAGGAATCCGCACAACTCACGCAGGCCTGCCCAGGTCCACTGCACGATGACGCAAAGGACAGGGAGCCAAATGTATGCCATGGATGTGTGACCCAGTTTTGCCTTTCAGAGGGAACGTCTTGTCAACTTTTTGCTGGTGTGAACTGCTTGTAGCGACGCCATTCCTCAGAATTCAGCTGCTGCTCCAGAGTCTCGAGGGGTTATGTCTGGGAGGGCATGTGTGGCGTGCATGCATCTTCTTTTTAGTGTAAGGTAAACGTAAAGGTACCCCTGCCCGTATGGGCCAGTCTTGCCAGACTCTAGGGTTGTGTGCTCATCTCACTCTATACGTGACTCTACTTCCGGGTCACGTGGCCAGCGTGACAAGCTGCATCTGGCGAGCCAGCGCAGCACACGGAACGCCGTTTACCTTCCCGCTGGTAAGCGGTCCCTATTTATCTACTTGCACCTGGAGGTGCTTTCGAACTGCTAGGTTGGCAGGTGCTGGGACCGAATGATGGGAGTGCACCCCGCTGCGGGGATTCGAACCGCCGACCATGCGATCGGCAAGTCCTAGGCGCTGAGGTTTTACCCACAGCACCACCTGCGTCCCTCTTTTTAGTGTACCCATTGGCAAATACATCCATGCTGGCACAAGGCCACATCCACACCAACCGCACTCTCATATCTCTTTAAACTGTCATGGCTTTCCCCAAAGCATCCTGGGGGACAGGTGCTGAGAGTTGTGTGGAGACCCATGTTCCCCTCGCAGAGCTACAATTCCCAGAGTTCCCTGCAAAGAGGGATGAATTCATCATCATCATCATCATTTTTAATTTCTATCTTACAATACTCAAGGCGGTTTACAAGCTGAAGAAACAAAAAATGTACATCTTATAACAATCTAATGCAATACAAAAATGTGATAATAAAACATCACTTTAAAATAGGCAACCTCCTTCAAAAAAGTATCATTCAACAATCATTAGAATAGTATAAAATAATATCAACATATAAAAGTTAAACAGAAATCCACTCAACAGTTACAATAATATCTAAGCCATAATCAATAAAACAACGGCAAGCCACAGTACATAAAACAATACAATACACATTGAGAAGCAGAGGGTGGAGCAAGGCAGGTGGAAGGAGGCCTTGCCTGGTGGAGTCTCTCCCCTCACAGAATTGTTAAACTACTGTGGGGAATTATAGCTCTGGGATCTAAGTGTCTAGGAAGCTGCTTTATCAGCAGGCCAGATCAGTGACCCATCTAGCCCAATATTTGCTATAGTGACTAGCAGCTAATCTCTAGACTTTCAAGACAAGGTTACCTCATTCAGTCAGGGACTTTCCGCATGCAAACCCAGATGCTGCAGAATGCTTTTCCTGTCTCAGCCGGCTGGTGGCCCTCTCGATGCCCGCGAAATGGTGCTGTAGAGTTCACTCCCGCAAGTGGTAGTTACGGCCACCAACTTGGATGGCTTTAAAAGAGGACCTGGACAAATTCACGGAGGATGAATCTGTCAGTGGCTACCAGCCCAATGGTCATGTTCTCCCTTCATGGTCGGGGGCAGTAATGCTTGTGAATACCAGTTTCTGGAACAGCAGGGGAGAGGGCTCTTGTGTTCAAGCCCTTCTTGAGGATTTCCCACATGCATTTGGTTGGCGGCTGTGAGGATGCTGGACTAGATGAGCCATTATTCATTATTTCTATACCGCCCTTCATCCGAGGATCCTGACAGGGCGGTTTACAATACGAAAACACAAAAATACACACCATAGTAAGAAACAGAAACAATACCCCCCCACACACAGTATTTTACTGTTCTTGTGTTATGTTCAATTCAGTTAAAATATCAACAGCTTCTGTTTTTCTGCTTCTACTGGCCAACTGTTCTCTGGATGCAACTGCTGGCTTCATCCCGCTTTTTTAATATTTAGCAGTCATTTATGCCTTCCTTTATAAGCAATTTTTTAAAAGTGCTTCCTTAATGTTGTTCCATTAATTCCCTTCTTGAATTGGAGGGCTGGAAAGCTAATCAGTTCATGTGGAATGGGATTGGTTTACAAATAATTAGCAGAGGATTTTGTGCCAAATATCAGAAGCTAGGAGGAGAACCCCACAGCAGAATATTTAAGTTGGTGGACATGGTTTCTTAGCCAGATTTTTAAACTAAATGGTTGAAATGTCCGTCCCCCCTGTCCCCGGTAAGCACTCTCAGTGATTTTTGTTTGCTTGCGTAGAATAATGGCTTCCAACCTGAGAACAGCAAGGCTTCCATGCCACTGCATAATGAAGCACCATAATGATCAGGTGACGTGGCCATGGATAGCAATTGGTGGAGGGGAGGAGCCAAATGGCAGTTGGTCTTAGCTAAGCCAATGGGGGGTCCCTCCCTGTCTCACCTCTTCCTCATTGACTGCCATGTGGCCACCCAACCTCTGCTTAAAAACCTCCAATGAAGGCGAGTCCGCCACCTCCCATGGAAATCTATTCCACTGTCAATCAGCTCTTATTGGCAGAAAGTTCCTATATTGTCAGAATCTCCTGTCTTGTAACTTGAATCCATTGGTTCGGGTCCTGCCCTCCAGAGCAGCTGAAAATAAGCTTGCTCCATCTTCCATGTGACAGCCCTTTAGATATTTGAAAATGGCTATGAGATCTCCTCTCAGTCTCCTCTTTACCAGGCCAAACATACCCAGCTCCCTCAACCATTCCTCATAAGACTTGGTTTCAAAAACCCTTTATCATCTAGGTTGCCCTTGTCTGCAAATGTTCCAGCTTGCCAACATCCTTCTTAAACTGTGGTGCCCAGAACTGAACACAGTACTCTAGGTGTGGTCTGACTAAGGCACAGTAGAATAGTACTATTACTTCCCTTGATCTGGACACTTAACTTCTGTTGATGCAGCCTAGGATAGTGCTCATTAACTCTGTTTGCATCAAACCCGTCTCCTCGCTTTGTCCTGGGGCAGGCACTCACCAGCATAAAAAACGAGGTGGCTGCTGGCGAGCACATTTCTGGTCTCTTGTGCAAGGGTTCTTGAGAATTTCCAACATTTCTTTGCACTGGAATGGGTGGAATAGCTTTGAATGGAGCGCGTGGGAGGCTTTATTGGCCCGATGAAAACCTGCGCACATGCCAAAAGCTGTGAATGAACAGTTAACATGCCAGTGCGGGGGGAGAAGCATGTGTTCAAGGGCCCTCTGTGAGGCATTCGTGGACAAATTGCAGAAGGGCGCAATATGGTTTTGATCCGTTTTGAAAAATGGCAGCGGGTGCGTGCCAGGTTTTTTTCTAGGGCCGTCTGCGTAATGGTGAGGGTGATTATTATCCAGGCGCTGTTCTGTATTATCCAAGTGGGGGGATGGAATGACATAGAAACCGTGAACACCTAGCTGTTTCCAGCAACAGGGGTGGGGGGCAGGGGGCTTACATTGAAATAATGCCAGGCGAGCAACCAGGTTGCTGCATTTCAGGGTATGAAAGAGAATAATTCCCCATCTTGCTGGGAGCCGACAGCTGTGCTACAGCTGTAATCCTGCTCTGATTGACCTCCGTGCTTAGAGACTGCCTACCTTGGAGTGCCAGATGCCGAGGGCAAGCAGCAGAGGAGGCCCCATCTCCCTGGAAGCTGCTGGGTGCAGAGAAAAACATTGGACTGGATGGGACCTTTTGGCCTAGTCCAGCAGGGTTGTCTTCTTATAAGCTCCCAGAGGGAGTGCCTAGAACAGGAGTGGGGATCCTCAAGCCCTGGGGGGCTGAATGTGGCCCTCCAGGCATTTCTGTTTGGCCCTCAGAACTCTCCCTGGGCCAGGCAGAAGTTTGTTCCAGCTCTGCCTGGAGATGTAGTGAATTGAACCTTGAACCTTCTGAATGTGAAGTAGATAGCCCAGTTGGTTAGAGCATGGTGCTGATAATGCCAAGGTTGCAGGTTCAATTCTCATTTGGGACAGCTGCATATTCCTGCATTGCAGGGGGTTGGACTAGATGATCCTCAGGGTCCCTTCGAACTCTACAATTCTATGCTTCCTTCCTTCCTGCCTTCCTTCTTGTAGCTGAGCCCACTCTTTTGAACTAAGACACTTTTCTGATAAGTAAACTGGGAAGTCCCATCGCCTTTGCTGAAATGCCTCTTTCTGGAGGCGTGCTAAATTCACGTCCAGCGGTGAACAATACAAAGCAAAAGTTGTTTGTGCAAGTGAGCACTCGGAGCAGGATGCAAAAGAGACACGGGTGAACCAGTTTTGTTCCTCTGCGAGCTTGTAATAACCCGCTCCGCGGCACCTTGGAGATGTTCACTTAATTGAATTCAGTCTGCCGTCAGCTTAACGTCCCTTTGCTTGGTTGTTAATGAGGCTGGTACTAAGGCTCCTTGGCTCCTTCCCCAGCTTGCAGCAGGAAAGCTCCAAAGGCTTGCATGGAAATGTTCAATTTGCTTGGGCTATTCCTTGAAATCCATTCAAAAGGCAAAGCATCTGCAAGGCAGATGAACATTGGGCCTGCAGAGAAGTAGCCACCTTGAAACATAACAGAAGTGGTTTGGGGTTTATTTGGGGTTTTTTTAAGGACCTCTCCAGATGTCTTTTATTGTGCATTCATGATTATTTGTGATCACAGTGGTTTGGGGGCAGGTATATGCAATCCAACTTTGTTCCTGCAAAAGCTTTGAAGCAGTCGTGCTGCCTTTATTTCCAATTGGTACCTTTTGCATAACTTCCTGCTGAAGTGCTGTAACTTTATATGATGATGGCGAAGAAGAAGAGTTTGGATTTGATATCCCGCTTTATCACTACCCTAAAGAGTCTCAAAGCGGCTAACATTCTCCTTTCCCTTCCTCCCACACAACAAACACTCTGTGAGGTGAGTGGGGCTGAGAGACTTCAGAAAAGTGTGACGAGCCCAAGGTCACCCAGCGGCTGCATGTGGAGGAGCAGAGACGCGAACCCGGTTCCCCAGATTACGAGTCTACCGCTCTTAACCACTACACCACACTGGCTCTCACCACAGATGTTCTGCTTTCATGGTGCTATAGTGAAGGAGTGACCCTCCCAATGGCAAAAATGTGGTAACATCAGGGAATCATCATAGAACAACTAATAAAGTTGGATTATGTGTGGATGGTCCAGTATATTGGTGGTCTAGTATATTGGTGGTCCACCACCAATGCACTGTTATTGCATCAATGACGTGATGCAGAATACTCATGGCAAGAAAACAAGAACCCTTTAGCCTGTAGGTATTTGGCCCAGTGTGTTTTTAAAAGCCACATCACTGTGGGACAGCCTCCCATGCTCAACCCAACTTTCTCACCAGAGTGCCTTCATATGAAGGTTGGTGACCAAGCCGCTTGGTTGAGAACAAACTCACATATGAAACAGGTGAAAAGCCACACTCACCCAAGGCCTAGTCTCTGCAGCTCCTCCACTCTGTGTAAAAACTGGACTGGAACTGTTCCATGCTCTGCTAATCTGGAACACATAAAACCTGGTCTGGATACCCTTAACATTGCAACCACCACCACCTCCCAGAATAAGGGCCACACCAGGAGTGTTGGTTTGAGGAGGATCTCAGGTATACTCATGCAATGCCAGTGGCATTGAATTTGCCCTCCAATGGCACTTGTCCCTCCCCACCGGAGGATTCTCGGTTGTTTCAGAGGGTCCCAGCTGGAACTGCCTGTGGTTTCTTTATTTTCTGGCTAGTGGAGCAGGGAGCTGGTGCTTAATCTACAAGGCTCCCTGCTCAAGACCCACTGAGCAGAAGGGCCCTGTGGATTATTCCCCATGGGTCAGACCTCTCTGTGGATCCTTTGACAACCTTTGACAAATCGTTTTCTAGTTACTGCCAACACGTGATAAAACGAAGCTCTCTAATATTTCCTGAGTACGGCAGGTATGAAGAAATTGTGATGGCATATTTACAAGATGTAATAATTGTGCTTGGAACGCTTTGCTCTTAATCGCCAGTCTGCAAACCGTCACTGCCCTGCAACACCCCCACATAGGTTTCCCACAATTTGAAATAGCAATATGCACCCTGAATTCCCACTGAAAGTCGTTGGGGAAGGTTTGTCTACATAGTTTTGTTGGTGGGGGTCTTTTTTTTTTGCCGCTTTACTTTCCTTGCGAAACATTCCCCCACAACCATTCAGCAAACTAAGGAATGACATAGCACTAACACAAGCATTTTCTTACAGGTTGCTATGGTTCCCCTACTCTCGGTCTGAAAAGGCAATGAAAGAATCTCCCTCTCTTGGTAACAAGTAGCTTTCCTGGACTCACTGGAGAATGAGATGGTGGTGCTGCCCCTGTGAATTATCCCGGTAAGCCTTCTATGTATTCCAAAACAGTTCAGCTGAAAACACAAGGTTCCCCCCCCCCCTAATAAACTCATTTTATAAGAAGAGTTCTACGTTGAAAGGCCATAACCAAAACAATAATTTAATTGAAAAATCTGCTGGATTATACAGTCTTCAGTAAGCACCAGAAGTTCTGGCCTCCGTTGCATGACATCGGACCCACAATGGCCCCTGGTGGCTATGAGCTGTGCATCTGAGCCATGGGGGGGAAGAGTATAGGCAGCTGGTGCAAGCTTTTGAGCAGCACGGTTAGGGGCTGGCTGCGCTCTGCCCCCAACAGCAGCCTCCAGGGTAGGGCAAAAAGGACCAGTTAGGAAAGCCTCCCTTTTCTGGAATCAAAGAAGAACCCTGCTAGATGAGACCAGAGGTCTCTCTAGGCCAGTGTTTATCAATTTGCAAGGTTTTCCTTTTTCATGACAATTCATCAGCATTTCAATGCAGGTGCCCTCTGTACATTCTACCTGGCCCTCAGAACTCTCCCTGGCCCTCACCAATCACTGGCCCTGCTTCACACCCCTGCAGTTCCCTACCTGTTGAGCAGTGCTTTCCAAACTTGGGTCTCTAGCTGTTGTTGGACTACAACTCCCATCATTCCTGACCACAGGTCCTGCAAGCTAGGGATGATGGGAATTGTAGTCCAACAATAGCTGGGGACCCAAGTTTTGCAGGGAGTCCCATAGTGGGCGGAATTGGAGCAGACGACAGGCAAAGCTGACTCATTCTCCTTTTGTCCCCATCCTCTTTCCCATTGCCTAGTTCTGCAAGGGCATCACGGACTACTGTATAAGGAGGAGGCAGTTGGAAGTCAGGGCCACCTCCTGGACTGGATGTAAGAAGTCGGGCAGACAGGTGGAGGCTGAGTTCAGACTGAGGTTAGTGGGGCAGCGCCCCACTCGTCCTACCAGACCAGCCTCCCGTGTTTCCAAGAATAATTCAGAGCGTTAAAAGGCTGCAGTTTTATCGCTGACATGAATCGGTTAGTACAAGAACAGAACATCTGTGCATAATATGTGTGCGTGATAAGAGAATTGTTAACGCATGGGTAAATTTTGCAGCTTATTGCTTTGCCTAATGGTGTTAAGTCTGCCTGCACGCTGTCTCGCTAAGAGGTTCTAATGACATTTCTTTTTCCTTTGCGTACATATACACACACACACACTATTAATATGGTTCTATTATCTCGTTGGCTTTTGAAATCTTCCGCCTGCCACGTAATGGAAATGAGATAATGTGATGGAACGCTCCCCCCCCCCAAAAAAAACCCTGCCCAATTCATTCCTGATGTAATTTCATCCATCAGTGGAGTCTGTACCAGAAATAAATGGTATTTTCTTTCTGTGTTTTCAAAGGGGGAAAAGGCAATACTAATAATTGAATTGGTGGTGCTTTCTGCTCTTGTGGATTTGAGGTATTTAACAGCAAAGCAAAATACTATGGGTTGCGTCTAGTGTTAAGTCATGCTCAGAGTTAGACCAGTTGAAAATAATGGGCATATTTAACACAGGTCCATTGGGCAGTATCCAGCAAACGCATCCTTTCAGCTCAAGGATTTCTGCTTTTGCTGCCTATTCTTCCCCATGCATGCCCCGTGCCCTTAGTGCTACGTTGAGTAAAACCCACCAACTTCAGTGGGTCAGCTCGGAATAGAACTTGCTTGAATACAACCCTATGAGGCACATTTCTGCAACATGTCTTGACGTATTCTTTTCCTATCCATTTTGTCTCCGTGTGCTTTATATATTTTCTTTTTAACACTGAAAGCAACACAACCAACATAGCAAAAAGAGAGTTGTTTAATTTTCCTGCTATGCAACTGTGGACACATTTATTCATTTATTTTAAATTAGATGCTTGCTCTAGTATCTTCTTCCTTTTTGATGCTGCAAAAATCCACTTCGTCTTGTTTTTTAAACACATCTATATCCAGGCTTGCCAGCCTCTAATTTCAAAAGCAAGAGCCGCAGCTCATGAATAGCACATCTGCCTTACATGCAGAAGATCCCAGATTCAATCCCCAGCATCTTCAGGGAGGGCTGGGGGAGACTCCCTGTTTGAAACCCTGGAGAACTGCTACCAGTCAGTGTTGACAATACTGAGCTAGATACCAACAGGTCTGACTCAGTATGATCCTAAAAGTAATGACACACTTGGAGGAGGCGAGAGGCATACCCAACACGAAACCTCCCTCTCTCATTATACCAGAACTCAGGGACATCCAATGAAGTTTGAATAAATTTTATTTGAGGATTTCCACCCCCAAACTCAGTTGTCTCAGGAGTTGTGTGGGCAGGTGAACTGTTTAAAACCAGCTATCTCTAGTTACATTTCTCGCACAAAATAATTTTTTATTTTTCTATTTTTCAGTCAAACATGTTTCTGAGGCTTCGGACGCCGTACTGAAGGGCCTTCTCTCGGACTTCCTCCTGTGGTAGATTCACCCTGGTCCGAAATTCTCCAGGCGTATTCAGCAGCGTTGCATTTTGGCATCGCCAATGTCCCGCCATTTTGTTGTGGATTACTGGCTAGCAGTGCTGGAAGATGTCGACGTAGCTTCTTGACGACAAATCTGGAAGGCAGATTGCGTGCCTCCTCACCTTTTCTTCCTCCTGGCCTGGGGATTTATACTTTTACTCTCTTTCCTTCCTTTCTACCTCAAAAGCTGGTTTGAAGAAAAAAAAGTCTAAACATTTTCCAAAAGCAGTTATCAAAAATGACAAGTCTGTTCCGGCGGAGCAGCAGCAATGGCAGCTCAAGGAACGGCTCCTCTGCCCAGGAACTCAACAACAGCCGCCCCGCGAGGCAAGTCCGGCGGCTGGAATTCAACCAGGCCATGGAAGATTTCAAGACTATGTTCCCCAACATGGATTATGACATCATTGAATGTGTCTTGAGGGCGAACAATGGCGCAGTGGATGCCACCATTGACCAGCTATTGCAGATGAACTTAGACGGCAGCGGGTATGATGACAGCTCAGATTCAGATGACAGTATTCCTCCTGAGGTAAACCTCACTGCGTTGTGGAGGCCGTCCGCAAAACGCCCTCTGGTGGACCCCTCCTTATGCTTGCGTGCCATGCATACCCAACATGGCGGTGCTTCTTTGATTGCTGCTGGGTGTCCTCTGTTTTTACTGCCCATAATGGCTGTGGGGCATTATGGGAAGTGAAAATGGCGGCTGCCCAGCCCAGCAGTGAATACTGGGGGGAATGGGGGAATCCAATGAAAGGTGCCAAGGCTGGTGCCAGAAATGATGCTATGTGGTGAAACCAGGTCCGGGTGTTTACTAGCTGATGTTCCAGGGGTCGGCTGTTTTTCTTGTGTGGAGAAAATAAAACCAGAGGATTTGGGGGAGCAGGGAGCTATGGAGTCAACAAACTGGACTGTGATTGCTGAGGTGGTGGTTGTATTTTATACTACGCTTTGTCATGCTGCTTTGTTTCTAATCAGTGAATATGCTGTAACTTGCTGCGGAAAACCTGAAAATTTTTAGACCCCAAATGTTCTGGTTCTTTCCCCTCCCAAAATTTGCTGCATTAATTTCATGTGGTAGCATTGGAGAAGCATTGTGGAATGACTGATAGAGCGGAATAAACCCGCCACTAATGCACTGTTGCTTCGTGAGGATCGTATTACTTTATAAGTCTGTGTTTCGCACTCTACTCCATTTTAAGCCATTTGTTGTTTTCTTCTATTTTTTAGGATTTTTTTTTTTTTAATTGAATGTTGTGGGGTTTTTCTGCTCCCTCTGTTTTTATATAGATAGCTTAGCAGTTTGAAGTGTATATAGCAGTATATATTCAAAATAAATAAATACACTAGTTCCTCCTGCCCTGCCCCGTCCCATGTTTTGGATTACAACTCCCATCAGCCTGTACTGGGACAGAAAAATTCTATAAAAACGTAAGATGAGCTGTGCTGGGTCAGGCCAGTGGCCCATCCAGTGCAACATCCTATAATTGCAGTGGCAACCAGATGAAAGTGGGAAGCTCTCAAGCACGATCTGTGCACAGGAACACTCTCCTGTCTTGTGGTTTCCAGCAACTGGTATTCAGAAGCATAACCAGCCAGGATGAATTTGTCTAGTCCTCTTTTGAGGTCCATCTAATTTGACATCCACCACTACCTCCTTCAGGAGCAAGTTCCATAGTTTAACTCTGCACTGCATGAAAAAGTCTATTTTCCTGAATGTTCCAACATTCAGCTTCATTGGCCGCCCACGAGCCCCAAACACTACGGCAACCTTTCTTCATAAGGGCTCCATCCCCTTGGTCATTTTGGTTGCCCTTCCCTGAGCCTTTCCCAACACTACAATATCTTTTTTGAGGTGAGGCGCCCATTCCAAATGTGGTCACACCATGGATTGGTATAACAGCATTAGGATATTGGGTTCCTTTTCATACTGGGTCAATGTCCTTCATTGAGCTCTCTACTGAGACTGACTACAACAGGCATAGGTAGACTCAGCCCTCCAGATGTTTTGGGACTACAACTCCTATCATCCCTACCTAACAGGACCAGTGGTCAGGGATGATGGGAGTTGTAGTCCCAAAACAGCTGGAGGGCCGAGTTTGCCTATGCCTGGACTACAAGGTCTCCTGTTCCTGGTCAGCCACTGCCAGTTCAGGCCACACGCAGGTTTACGGGTTTGGGGCTCTCCTGTGAATAAATAAGGAGCACGAGAGTTATAGGGCATTAAAGGATGACATCTCCCGCCCCCATGCGGACCTTAAGAATGGCAGTAGGAAAAACTATGTGCAAGAGCTTTGCTGTGCAGAAAAAGACAAGGGGTGGGGGAGAGAAAGGGGTGGATGACAACATCAGAGCAGCCACGGTGAGATGAAGCCAACGGCCTCACATTCTTTCAAAGCAGATCTGACAAGGGCAGGCTGTGTGTCGCGCTTGGTTAGAGGGACAACTGCAAGCGGGTTTCGTGTTGCGTGAATAGCTCCTCGACTATTTGCGGATTTGAAAACATCCTGGCAAGATGATAGCACACGCTCCCTGCTCCACGGCTGCCAGGATCTCGGTGGAGTTGAAACACTCCCCCCCCCTCTAGTAGCGGGAGACGTCAGGTGTGGAGGGGCACGTCCTGCCTTGGGGTGACTTAAGGCCAAGCGGCCGGTTGTCTGCCCAGTCTTGGAGTTCCCCCAGGGGTCTACCCGACTCACGGCCCTCGCAAGATGCATTTAGCCCACCAGCTGCACACGGCGGGGCCTCCAGAGGGCAATGGGAGCCTGGTTGCGTCGTGTGTTTGAGGCTGCAGAAGCAGAAGCGGCTGTGAAGCACCTGTCAGGCCCTGAAAGGTGGCTATTAAAGTGTATTTAGCTGTGTGGCATCATAAGATGCTTAGCCTTGCTCTACTGCAGTGCTTTCCAAACTTGGGTCTCCAGCTGTTTTTGGACTACAACTCCCATCATCCCTAGCTAGCAGGACCAGTGGTCAGGGATGATGGGGGTTGTAGTCCAACAACAGCTGGCGACCCAAGTTTGGAAAGCACTGCTCTACAGGCAGGGAGCCTCAGGTGCGTGAAGCAGAGGTGTGAAGCAGGGCCCATGAGTGGTGAGGGCAGAGGAGAGTTCTGGGGGCCAGGTAGAATGTATGGAGGGCAACTGCATTGGAATGCTGATGAATTGTCATGAAAAAGAAAAAAACTTGCAAATTGCTGCAGAAATGTGGAGAGTGAACTTAGGGTTGGAAAAATGAGAGGCTGAGTGGACGGAAAGTTCTTCCATGACTTGTCCCTTGCTGCCCCCTCCCTTAACCCCCATTTGCTACTTTTAACCTTCAACTCCTTCTGCAGATCTTTTGAGTTCATTTTCCTTTGGCCTTCTGCTGTCTCAGTTCCCACTTCCCCTGCTCTTCATCTTACAGAGTCGCCAGTAGCTTTTTAAAACAACAACAAATTAAGAGCTGTCTTCTTTTAGTGAAAGCGAGGAAGCCACAGCCATGAGACCTCAGTGGGGATGCCATACAATTTGGTCAGAAATGGGAACATAAATTGCCGCGATTTATATATTTTTTCACCTCATGTCGGGAACAGTATTTATGGTTGTATTTTTAGTCTGAAAACCTTATGGAAAGGATTGTGTTACTGCCTGTATTGTTTCTGACATTGTCCTTCTGCTGAAATGCATTAATATGAATTATGATATCAATTGCACAAGTTTTGGCCCTAGCAGATAGAGAAGCAGGTCTTAGCAAAAGTCAAACTGTAGCAGAACAGAAACGCTGCTGATTGCAATGAGCACAATCACTGCCTCCTTTACTTCCCTAGTCCTCACCGTTTCTGCACTTCTCGGATCTCTGTAATGTGCAAAGCCGTTATAAATTCTGTCTCCTTCTGCCTCTCTCATTGGATTCAGATCTTGGAACGGACTCTAGAACCTGACAGTTCAGATGAAGAGCCGCCTCCGGTTTACTCTCCCCCCTCCTACGACATGCACGTGTTTGACAGACAGTACCCACAGGCTCCCCCGACACCACCCCCCAGGTAAGCAGGCTAAACTCTTATTGGGAGTTCACAAAATTCTAATGCATTTTGTTCAGCAATCAGGCGATTTGCACGAGCTGTCCGTCTGAGGCATAAAGTGCATTGCCTTGCAGGCCTAAGAGCGGAGTGAAAAATAGCTGAATCCACAATATCTGGCCCACTAATCCAGTCTTGCAATTAAGCACTAGCCTGGTAGCCATAGGCAACCAGGAGTTTCATGTAAACAAGTGACCAGGCTGGCAGAGGAGGAATGGAATATTCCATCCTTCCTCTGTGCGTGCCACAGAAACCAAGCAGAGCGAAGCCCCCCTCCTCTGCACACAGTCCGTGGAGATTAGGAGAGCAGGGCAGGATGTTAGAAGCAGGGGTTTCATCACCAGCTGGAGATCACAGGCCTTTGGAAGCTACTCCCCTCCCGCCCCATCTTCAGCTAAAAGCAAGCTGCTAAGAGGATGCTTCAATGCAGGGACTCTCCTGGGCTGTGTGGAACCGGCTGCTGTTTGCATCTCGGGATGATGGAGGATTCCCACGCAAACAGAAACTGCTGCAGTTCATGTTTTCATCTGTAGCCAGGAACGGAAAGAATGCAGTTATTATACAAACCTATGGTGCGGCCCTATTTGGAATATTGTTCTCAGTTGTGGTTGCCTCACTTCAAAAACGGTATTGTGGACTTGCAAAAAGGGTTCAGAAACCAGAAAACGATCAAGGGGGTGATCCCCTTTTGGGTCTTTTTAGTTTGGAGGAAAGGTGAGTAAGAGGTGACATGATGCAAGTTCATAAAATGATACATGGCATGGAGCAACTAGATAGAGAAAGGTTTCCCCCCCCCCCTCATCAAACTCTCATCCACTGAAGCTGAACGCTGGAACATTCAGGACAAATAAAGGAAAGTTCTTGTTCATGCAGCACAGTGTTAAACTATGGTAGAAGAAGAAGAGAAGAAGAGTTTGGATTTGATATCCCGCCTTTCACTCCCTTTAAGGAGTCTCAAAGCGGCTAACATTCTCCTTTCCCTTCCTCCCCCACAACAAACACTCTGTGAGGTGAGTGGGGCTGAGAGACTTCAAAGAAGTGTGACTGGCCCAAGGTCACCCAGCAGCTGCAAGTGGAGGAGCGGAGACGCGAACTCGGTTCCCCAGATTAGGAGACTACTGCCCTTAACCACTACACCACACTGGCTCTCACCAGTGTACTCCCTCCCACAGGAGGGACTGGTGGCCACCAACTTGGATGGCTTTAAAAGAGGATTAGACAAATTGGTAGAGGAGGAGGGAGGCTATCAGTGGCTACAAGCCATGCTGGCTACACTCTGTCTCCACCATCAGAAGCAAGAATGCTTCTGAAAACCAGTTGCTGGAAACCACAGGAGGAGACAGTGCTTTTTTACTTGGGTCCTGCTCGACCATTTCCCACAGGCATCTGGCTGGCCACTGTGAGAACAGGATGGTGGACTAGATGAGCCACTGGCCAGATCCAGCATGCTCTTCTTACGAGCCAAGCCAATGTGATTTGCGTTCCTCCCCACAGTTGCTGTTTTTAAGTCCCCAAACAATATGTAATTAATGACTTTATTTCAGCACATTGTGACATTTCCTTTACCTTGAAATAAGTGCCAAGTTAAAAAGCAGACAGTGAGATGGAATAATGTAGTATTTAGCAGAAACTGAACTGCAGAGGAACAGAAACACTGCTGATCTTTATGGATACAGGACAGAATGGAAACCACTGCCTTCTGACACCCCATTTTGCATCCTGATATCCAAGGTGAGGGGCAGCACAGCTCTCATCTGTAAAGCAATGGGGGGGGGAGAGGTTTGAGCCCCAATTTGAGGAAGGGCTGAGCCCCTGGCCCACTTTGACTTGGGATCGCTCCCCGATTTGAGGAGGCGTGTTTGCATCCTTGACAGCATCTCCACCCCCGGCTTCAATTACCTGCTCACTACCCTCTCTTTTTAAAAACCCTGTCCTAATGAAGACACCACCCTGTGTATACAGTCATAATTGCCTCTTGCCGCCCTCTCTGACTTTCATGCTCCAATGAAGGGGCCGTGAAGGGGAATTCCCAGCGTTGAGACGCTTGGTTATTAGCAGCTGCGAGCCGAGCCAAGATCTGAAATATAGCGGAGCCTGGGTCCCTGTGGCGTTCTTTCCTCATTTTTTCCTCTCCTTCTTTGGCTTTGAGCCCTCTTCCATGAGTTGGCCTCCCTCGCGTGTGCCAGTTAAGGGAGCCTGGGCTACTTTCCTCTCCCTTCTCTCGAAATCCTGGCACAGCAGAGAGACCAGATCGCGATGGGTGTTCTCAGACTCCTGCTTCGGCCTTCAGAGTTTGTTGAGTTTCTTTTCATAGAATCATAGTTGGAAGGGACCCAAAGCACCATCTAGTCCGACCTCCTGCAATTCATTGTGTGGAGATTTTCCTTCCACAAAGAACCAAGGACCCTGTTTTTTTTGGGTTTTTTGCAGGTGCATTCTGCAACTTGCTGCTGACACAAACAATAATAGTCTGCCACTTAGGTCTTCAACCAGTGGGTCAGGACAAAGCGTTTGCCACCATGTTGGTGTCTAGATAAAGCTTGCCAGAGCACTCGATGACGTGTCTGGGCTAGACGTAAATGTCTGATGCGACACTCATTTTATCAATTTCTATGAGTGCTGTGTTGTGGCAAAGGAAAGGCATGAGCCATAGAGAACTCCCTCACTGAGGGCGTAGTCACAGGAAAGTGGGGGATATGACTGATAAGAAATACGTATCTTATTGGAAGTCATATCCCCCACTTTCCTGTGACTACGCCCTCAGTGAGGGAGTTCTCTATGGAGCAAGGGCACTCGGTTCACTTTCTAGTCTGCTCCTGTGGCTTTTCGAGACTCCTCGTAAAATGGAATTTTGCTTGGAACGCTGTGAGTTAAACCGCAGAGCCTAGGACTTGCCGAACAGAAGGTCGGTGGTTCGAATCCCCGTAACGGGGTGAGCTCCCGTTGCTCGGTCCCTGCTCCTGCCAACCTAGCAGTTCGAAAGCACGTCAAAGTGCAAGTAGATAAATAGGTGCCGCTCCGGCGGGAAGGTAAACGGCGTTTCCGTGCGCTGCTCTGGTTCGCCAGAAGCGGCTTAGTCATGCTGGCCATGTGACCCGGAAGCTGTACGCCGGCTCACTCGGCCAACAAAGCGAGATGAGCGCCACAACCCAAGAGTCGACCACAACTGGACCTAATGGTCAGGGGTCCCTTTACCTTTACCTTTAGCGTGCAGAAGTGTCAGCTGTGGTGAGGCAGCTTGGTTGCCATCATAGCTGCAGTGGCAGCCCAGGAAGTGACAGCAAGAGTCTGGCGGCTGCAGGAGGTTAGAATTTCTGGAGGGAGAAGGGCTGCCATGTTTGTTTATTTATTTATTTTTCATTCATTTAATTTCTATACCACTTCATATTAAATAAAAAAATTAAAAAATATCAAAGCGGCCTACAATCTACATTAAAACATCAAATAAAACAGTCCAGAATTAAACGTTGTGAAAGAAAGTCAGATATAAAGTATACATTCAAAGCAGCATAATCAATGGGAGACTAAAATAGTATCTTAAAAGATTTCAGAAGGAAACATTACAAAGGAGGTCAAGTGCAGAATGCACATGTAAAGCAGCGAAGTTAACTCCCCCCCCCATTAATCTCAACATTTCAAATGAAAACCTTACTAATGGAAATCAAATATAAAACACATATTTAAAATAGCATAATTAGCAAGAGACTAAAAATGTTTTCTTACAGCTGTTGCTGTCCTGCCAGTGGTGGTACATGGCTGGTGGAAGATCAGGCTTCGATGACCTGGGTCTGCACTAAGAGACAGCCAGGATGTCTCTGGCCACAGCTTCAGCTTTTGTAGCTGGAGTCAGTCCGGGCCTCGCCCTCCCAGGCCAGGTGGGAAAAGGCCTGCAAGGCAGGGAGCACATCATCCAGGACTCACAGCCAAGATGGTCATCCTCACTCCTCTCCCTGCAACTTGAAATTTGGTTGGGTCAGGGGAAATCCGGTAGGAGCACAGGAAGCTGCCTTCTTCCAAGTCAAGACCACTGGTCCATCTAGTTCTGTATTGTCTACACTGACTGGCAGCAGATCTCTGGTGTTTCAGGGAAATCTCCTACCTGGAGATGCCCCACAAGGGTTGGGCCTGGGGACTTCTGTGTGCAGAGCAGATGCTCTTATAGTCTACTACTAGGTTTCAAAGCTTTGCCTTAATATGCCTCCCCCCTGCTGTTGACCCTGCAGGAATGATATCCAGAATTCCAGTGGCCCCCAAGCGCAAAGGCGGTACCGGAACTGGAATCCACCGTTGCTAGGCAACCTTCCTGATGACTTCCTTCGCATCTTACCCCAGCAAATGGAAAAGGTGCAGGTAGGGTGGATAGAACTTTCTATATTTGGGCTATGAGTTCAAAATATCGACAAGGTCCGTTCGGTGTTTCAGCCTTTCAGGGCATTAGATAGCTCAGCAACTTGGGATTGTGTGTGTATGTGTGTGTGTGTTGCCACAAGCTCTTGAACCACACTTCAGCTCTCCTCAATTTGCATATAGGTCCCTTAATAGGTCAGGTACCACCCGCTGAACAATATAAATGCTTCTGGGACATTCTTGTTCCCTGATCTCAGCAACTTAGGAGTCATAGAATTGTAGAGTTGGGAGGTACCAAAAGGGTCATCTACTCCAACCCCCTGCAATGCAGGAATCTTTCACCCAAGGTGGGGATCGAACCCATGACCCATGACGCTGAGATCTCATGAGTCTCATGCTCTACCACCTGAGCTATCCCTCAGGTCCTTGCTGCTTCCTGCCGGCCTCCATTGCCTTCCCCCTCTTGTGCCTTCTCCATCCTGCCCTGCTTGACCCAGAAGTAGCTGTGTCTGACACTCTCATGCCTCCAGTCCTAGAAGTCCCTTTTCCTGCCCTTTTGGGTTAGTTTTAGGAGCAGGGTTCAGATCTAAGCTTCAAGTAACACATTCAATTTTATACGTAATCATAGCACCCCAGGGGGGGATTTTATTACTTGTAACCGTTCCAGATCAGATTGGATGGCAACCCTGTGAACCTGATCTTTAAAAGATCTGTTTCAACGAAGGAGGATTCAGGAGAGAGGAGAACTCCCAAGGAAAACCAATAATGTTGAATGTAGTGTGCAAGCCTTTAGAGGCGGCTTCCTCAACCTCAGCCCTCTAGATGTTTTTGGCCTACAACTCCCATGATCCCTAGCTAGCAGGACCAGTGGCCAGGGATGATGGGAATTGTAGTCTTAAAAAAACATCTGGAGGGCCGAGGTTGAAGAAGCCTAGGCAGGCAAGTTGTTGCTATGGTTGTTGTTTTTTATTTACTGCGTTTGTATCCCACCCTTTTCTCCAAGGAGCCGTACATTGTTCTCTCTGCCCCCACTTCATCATCGCAACAACCCTGTGAGCTAGGTTAGGCTGAGAGGCAACAACTGGCCCAAGGTTGCCCTGTGAGCTTCATGGCTGAGTGGGGATTAGAACCCTGATCTCCCAGGACCTAGTCCAACACTCTAACCATTACGCCACACTGAGATCAAAAGCTGAGCCTTTTCATTTGCCCCAAGAGAGACAGTTTAGGTGGTGCTGTGTTTGGAAGAGAGGAGACTTGTGGGTTTAGGGCCAAGCTGGGCATCCAGTATCAGATGCTCGTCTCAAAATGTAGGCTCCCACCAAGCATCTAAAAAGCGTTAAATTTGGAGTGTATGATTTGGAGAGGAAATGCCGTGGGCAAGAGAACAACACTTTACCCTGTTTCCTGCATTCCTCTCCCCCAGCTCCCCCCCCCCCACCAAATCACACACTCCCAGTCCTACTTCTTAGAGTATGCAGAGATCTGGTTCTCCACTGAACACCTAGTTTTGCTTATTATGTGGACTGAAAAATGAAGCCTTGTGGATTTGAGTCCTCAGAGTGACAGCTTCGTGTGTTATGTTTTGGGGGAGGGCAGGTAAAGGTGTACACCTAAGATTTTTTTTATAGTGTCTATTTAAAAGAAAGTATGAATGCTGCAAACTTAGGTTAGCAAAATGCATGCATCATATAGGTGCAGCCATATTGGGGGGGGGCTGGGTCCGATGGGTTGGGGCTCTGGGCTCTGGGTCACTGTGGTGGTCATGGGTTTGCTGCCCTGTGAAGCCGGCAGTCCCTAGCCATTCCTTCTCTCTCTATACGCAAATGCCACCTCCAGAGTCCGCAAAGCTGCCACCAAAAAACAGCAAGTCCAGGAAGCCAGAGGGCCCACGGCTCATTGGACCAGGAGAGGAAGTGGAAGCAGTATCTAGAAGATGAGCGGATTGCGCTCGTCCTGCAGAATGAGGAGTTTATGAAGGAGCTGCAGAGGAACCGGGATTTCCTCCTGGCCCTTGAGAGAGGTAATGGCATATTTCAGAATCTTATGGTGCTCTCTTTGTTTGTTTGTTTGTTTGTTTGTTTGTTTGTTTGTTTGTTTTTTGGTAGGAATGTGGGTTTTCTTTTAGCCAACCAATTTTATGAACAGTCCCCCGCCCCATTTTATTTACCGTATTTTTCGCTCTATAAGACGCACCAGACCACAAGACGCACCTAGTTTTTGGAGGAGGAAAGCAAGAAAAAAAATATTCTGAGTCTCAGAAGCCAGAACAGCAAGAGGGATCTCTGCGCAGTGAAAGCAGCAATCCCTCTTGCTGTTCTGGCTTCTGTGATAGCTGTGCAGCCTGCATTCGCTCCATAAGATGCACACACATTTCCCTTACTTTTTAGGAGGGGAAAAGTGAGTCTTATAGAGCAAAAAATACGGTATGTTTTTATTACTGTTGTCGTTTTTGTACGGTGTGCTCTGCTGTATTTTTTAGGAAACTGAGGTGTTTTATATATATGATGACACACATAAAAGAACATTCTCAACACAAAGTCTTATCTGAGGCAGAGCAGCAAAAGCCTATCAGTATAGAAAGGTCTTGACCTGGCATAGGCAAACTCGGCCCTCCAGATGTTTTGGGACTACAATTCCCATCATCCCTGACCACTGGTCCTGGTAGCTAGGCATCATGGGAGTTGTAGTCTCAAAACATCTGGAGGGCTGAGTTTGCCTATGCCTGGTATTGACTGACCAATGGCAAATGGCAGAGAGTTGGCCATTTGAATCTCAAGCAGCAAGGAATTACATTGAGGTTTGACCTGAATGTAAGGCAGCAGTCTTCCACTGAGCTATGGTGCCTGAATGGAAATCAAGCCCAGACCACAGCAGGGAAAGTGCCAAATCCTGACCACTTGACTGCCAGTTTGTGACACTCATGCATTTCCTTCTCTTACTTTTTTGGTCGCCATCTAGATCGATTGAAGTATGAGTCGAAGAAATCCAAGATGAGCAGCGTTGCCCTCACTAATGATGTTGCTTTCACCTCTGTAATATCAGGTATTACCCCCCAATAATTTCCCCCCCCCCCTAAAGGACAGATGTTAGCTTTGTGGTCAGCTGCCAGAACGTGAGGGTGCAAATCCAGTAAAAAATTATTCCAGTTCAATCAGTACTTAGGTTACTTTGACTTTGCAGGTGTGGCCAATGACTGGCTCAAGGTCACTCAGAGAGCTTTGTCTCCACATAAGAATTTGAACCTGAGTCCCCCCCAGGCCTTGTTTGACACCAACAGTTAAGCTGTGTATGGGGAAGCTTTCTTTTGACCATTTGGCACGTTTTGAATTTTGAGAGAGTGCTGGGGGTGCCAGTCACAAAATGGCTGCTATCGGGGGGGCGTGGCATAACACAAAATGGCTGCCGATGGTAACACAGAATTAGACAGTCACTCATGACAAATTTAGGCTTGCCATGAGAAGTCAGCTTTGTCCTGCTGGTCCAGATCGTGGAGATCACGCAGTATTGATTTTACACATGCACATACATTTTCTTGCTGTCTGATATTGTAGCCTTATGAGGCTTTGCCCTCGGGTGGGAAAAATATTGCGCCTGGGAAAGGGAAGTGGGAGTCAACAGACACTCAAGGAATAGTTTCGGAGAAAAGGCTTTTATTTCTACCATCCATGAACTGGTAGAAGGAGCAAGTGTGATAAGTCACAAAAAGTATGCACCAGTTCACAATCATGTGCACAAACATATATGCCCCTTCCAGATCCGTCCCCCTTCTTCCAGAGTCCTGCCCCTGAGTTCCTCTGAGCATGAACAGAAAGCTGTCTTGGGACTATTTTGGACTCTTCCCAGGAAAGGGGGAATGAGAGCGGTTCAGCATGTCCAAAGATGTTGCAACTGAATGAGATAAGATTCGTTTCTCAGGCCTGCTATGAACAGAGCCTATTCATTAGCCTTTAAAAGTAACATTTTGCCTATGCACAGCATCTTGTGATAGAGCAGAGGAGAGCAGAGAAAAGCTGTTTTGGATTTTTAGAAGACAAAAGGAGTTTTGGACAGTTTTGAGGCCTGGTGTGATTTCACAGACAGGATTTGGGTATCCTGTCCCTTCAATATAACAGGAAGCGTTCTTCTTCAGCAGCAGAAATAAACCACACCATGTGGACTCTTCTTTAACAGAAATAGCTCAGAAGAACCTGCACCTTTTGCACCAAAACTTCCTTTTTAGGAAGACTAGAGACTTTTTTTTTTTAATGAAAGCTCAGCATTGGGGATCTTGCCCCAGGGCAACAGTGAGAGCCTCCACGGGCATCAGTTGCACCCATAGATGCCAGGTTGGGCATGCCTGGTTTAGTATGTCTGGGGCAAATAGCTGGTGTGACGCGACAAACAGCTTCTGGAATATGTTTTCAACTCTTGCCCTGTACATTTGCAAGGAAATGCTCATAAGTATCCTTTTGCTTTGGACTGTTGGGTCAGGACTTAGTCTTCCCTGCCCCTCCCCCCCACTCCAGATCCTCCCCCATCCCATGAGGAATGGGCACAAAATGGTGAGCAACCTGCTCTGGTCCCCAGTCATAGTAAGCACGGATTCCTCCTTCCTTTTCATCTTTGAACAAAGGGGATATTGCCTCGCTGGCAGAACGAGGAAATAATCCTGCTTAACCTTCACTACCCGAGCCGAGCGGCAGCCTCGGAGGAGGGAATTAGAGCCACTGTCTGTCGCTATCACATGAAAACCGTGGAACCGTCCGGGGCCTAGCCGAGTATTATAAAGAGACTGCTTTGGCTGAGGATGCTAACGGCAACTGATGCTACGCTGCAGGCAGTGGCATCTGAGCAAATGGGGCAGTGCCCCACCAAGCTCTAGTCTGTCCCCTTCCCATGCCTTATCGCTTACAACTAGTCTGTGGGGTGGCCCTGCCTGCCACCTTCCTCCTCCTTAGTCTCCGAGTTGCCCCTTTAAGAACTCAGCAGGAAGATGGAGGCAAAACTAGAATGAGCCGGCTCTACCTGTCATTGTCTCTGGCGCCACCTGCTGTTGGGCTCCCTACCTTCTGCCCTACCAATTCCCAGAGGGCACCAGCCACCGCTGGATTCAGGGGCAAAATGCTGGAAAAGGCTGTTTAAGAGGATTGGGGCATCTGGGCATGTCTCACTATCAGACCTCACAAGAGCCAAATTTGGTGTTAAATGCCGAAGAGTTGCAAGGAGACACTCTCTCATTCTTTAATTATTTACTGTTAAGTTCCTAGTCCTTGAGGCTGTAAATGCTGCACTGCATGATCTGGAGAAAAATGGACAAATATAGTTTCCTCCCCTATCATTCAGCAGCCAGGCTGCTCACTGGGGCAAGTCGATTGCAGATATAGCACCAATCCTAGCTCAACTTCACTGGCCGGCAGTTAGTTTCCAGGCCCAATTCTATGTGCTGGTTTTGACCTATAAAACCTTAAACAGCTCCGGACAACAATACCTCAGGGACCGCCTCTCCCCACATGAACCAACCCGGATCCTGCAATCATCATCTGAGGCCCTTCTTCATGTGCCTCCTCCATGTGAAGGTGGCAACATGAGAATGGGCCTTTTCTGTGGTGGCTCCCTCCTTGTGGAATGCTCTCCCTAGGGAGGTTCACCTGGCGCCTTCATTACCTATATTTAGGCACCAGGCAAAAACATTCCTCTTCACCCAGGCCCTTGGCTAATTAGACAATATATGTCCTTTCAAACGGGGGGGGGGTGTGTGTGTGTGTGTGTGTGCCGGGGTGTGTGTTGTTTTTTGTTACTACGTTACGTATTTTTGTGTTTTATATCGCAAACCACCCTATGATCCTTGGACGAAGGGCAGTGCAGAAATTTAACGAGAATCATAATAAATGGCAACATGCCTAACATGTTTAATCCCCTCTCCGTTTTTCAAAATGCACACGATCGGCTTTCCAGCCACAACACCCCCGACTTTTAGCATTTTGTCTTAACTGCCCGCTAAAAAAAACACCTTGAAAATTCGCCTCTGTTTCCTCAGCGTTGCGTTTTAATCCCAAGTTTGTTTTGCCTTTCAGACGATGTAGCTCGCTCCAGTGGTGCCGTCTCCGATGATGCCTTATTCAGGGACAAATTAAAACACATGGGGAAATGTGAGTTGTGTCATGGTGGGCAGCATGGCTGGATTTGGAGCTGCGGTGGGATTTCCCCCACCGCCCTTCATGAGTGAATGTATTGTAAATGCTGCGCTGAATTACTTTGACAGTATATGGGAATCTTAATACCTGCCTGTAACTGACTCGAGTTTTGGGGAGGGTGCATGTGACCCTTGCAGTATACAATGTGGGCAGGAGCTTTTGCCAGCACAGAGGGGTGAATGGGGATGACTGCACAGTCAGCTCTGATCCATTTTCCTGGCCTGCCACATTTGGCCCCTGGGTGGTGCAGGCGGATGTATGCCTTTACCAGGGACTCCTCCTCATTCTTCTCATTCTGTAGTCAGGGATATGGATACATTCTGCAATGTGCAGAAAGCTGGGTGCGGAATTCAGTATCCCGAGAAAATCACGTCTTTTATTTTAAACAGGTTCCCAGTCCTTAAGGCTAGAACCCTGACCCTAATTTCAAAAGCCAGAGCGAGTAGGGTTTCCAGTGGTCTTTGATTTAACAATCCCTAGAGATACTGCATGGTTACATCCTCTTTCTCCTTTAAAAAAACAACAACAAACCTTTATTTCCACACACCCCTTCCAGCTACACGCAAGAAGCTCTTTGAACTTGCCAGGGCTTTCTCAGAGAAGACCAAAATGAGGAAATCGAAAAGAAAACAGTTGTTGAAGCATCAAGTGTATCCTTCCACGTGAAGTCTTTCTATTGTGTCTTGAGGGTGCTAAATTCCCCGCAGTTCCGAGCACGTTTAAAGTACATGGTTTTCCCCAAAGAACCCTGGAAAAGTGTAATTTTACCCCCACAGCTACAGTTCCCATGGTTCTTTGGGGGAAACCATGTGCATAAAATATGCTTTAAATGTTTGATGTGCATGTGACCCTCAGAAGCCACCCCCCTTGCATTCTAGTGTGAGGTTGGCCATGCCAGCCAAGCTATGTTGCTGGCACAGAGCTGGCTTTCTGCACTCAAGTTCCTTGTGGCATGGCCCAGGGGTCAAGAGGGGCCTCCCTTTGGGTTTTCTCCACTGTTCATGCCTACCCCAAGAGCAACCAGTGAGCTTTGTGCTTGAGCAGGGAGTTGAACTCCTTTCTCCTCCTCCAACTTGCAAGTCACCGTGCTAAATCCCTGTGCTATGTTAGACTTCAGCAGCTCAGCTGAAAATGTAATAGACCTAGATTTACAACACTCTTTGCTTGTTCTTGTTGATGTCACCATCAGCACCAGCCGTGGTTGGTGTTCACTGGCTATGGTAGGGCTGATGGCAGGGAAACCAAACAGTAGGCAGAGCCGAGGAAAGGAAAGGCAGGGCCTGCTCATTCTAGCTTTGTCCCCATCCTCATCCCTGCTGCGTACGTAGTTGTGAACCTGCTTCTTCATCTCAGGATTACGGTATTTAAAGAGGTGGTCAGGTGCCTAGAGAACAAACAGCTTTCCAAAATATATAATAGGTGATGACGATGCAGTGTGACTTGGGAATCTTTGGACTCCCAGTTGAGTTTGCAGATCACTGAGTGAAAGGCAATCTTGCATGTGTGTGCGCACACACAGAGGAACCCTAGCTTTGTCTTCTACTCTCCCGGGGCTGAGCCATAGCCATGGAAATCATGGTTCTGGAGCTCAGATCATCTGAGGCCTGGCTTAGATTATGCCCTCCACATGCCATTGGTTTCCTCTTTTTTCCTCCTTAATCGCAAGTGCAGGATGGGAACAGCAGCTTCGACAGCTAATCTTCTTGATGACGTTGAAGGACATTCATGCGGTAAGACGAGAGCCCTGTTTCTAACGTGAGTGCTACCTTTGGGTTGGTCCCAGCTAAGCTCAGTGTGCTGATTTACTTGTGATCCCAGCTCATAAGGCTACCACTTGGACTGATTCACCCATTTAAGATCCTTTCAAACTGTATATAACGATGCCTGATCCTTTATTGGTGTAGACTTCTGCATAGCTCAAAAATATAGCTCGTCCTATATCTTCACCTGTGGAGGCTGGTGTAATACAAGATCTCCCAGTCCCCTTGCTTATTTCTGCACTCTCTCTCTCGTGCGTTCTGTGGGACCCATGTGACAGCAGCTCCACATAACTGCAGAGTGAGCTGCTTCTTACCGACAGGTTTCCATATTCTCTTGCCTTCCTCTGCCTTTCAGATGAAGAAGGCCAAGCAAGAAGACGACAGCTACACACAGAAGATGAAACATCAAAAGAAGCACAGTAAGGTGAAGAGTATTTGGAGATTAGGGAGAGGGATGTAGCTCACTGGCAGAGCATCTGGTTTGTATGTGGAAGGTCTTGGGTTCAATCCTGGCATCTCCACATAGAGCTGGGGAAGATTCAGTGTCTGAAAACCCTAGAGAGCCACAGGTGTTCAGTATAGACCAGGTGTGGAGAAGCTTTAGCCCTCCAGGTGTTGCTGAACTACAATGCCCATCACCCTTGACTGTCAGCCATGCTACCCGGGGATTATGGGAGGTAGTTCAACAGCATCTGGAAGACCAAAGGCAGGCTTCCTCAAACTTGGCCTTCCCGGTGTTTTGGGACTACAACTCCCATCATTCCTGACCACTGGTCCTGTTAGCTAGGGATTATGGGAGTTGTAGTCCCAAAACATCTGGAGGGCCACGTTTGCCTATGCCTGGCCAAAGGTTCCTCAAATCTAGGGTAGACAATACTAAGGTTATATGCACTTTGGGTTGGATTCCTATGCAGAACTTTTGCCTTGGGTTCAGTATTGAATATTCCATTTTTAAAAAAAAATGTTTCCAGAAAGTGGGTGTTCTTTTTTTCTATTTTTTCTTTCTATTGACCCTTCCAGTTTGAGCCACTAAAATCCGTTGTCTTGGTCATATCATGGTGCTAAAGGACAGCAAGACTGGTTTCAATTCTGGTTTTGGGGTGGCACAAAAAACATCTGAAGTTTTGAATGTTTGAAGTTTTATTCTGTTTTTAATGTTCTGTTGAAAGCTGCCCAGAGTGGCTGGGGCAACCCAGCCAGATGGGCGGGGTAAAAATAATAAATTATTATTATTATTATTATTTATTATTAAGCTCAATTTTACTAAGCATTGAAATCTGCCCTCCTTTGTCTTCTAGATCCTGAGCTGGCCAATATATATATTTTCAAAGAAAAGGTGAATAATGGGAGAATTAGAAGATGTCAGAGAAGCACGATGGGGTCAGGTGCTTTTGTCCTCCCCTGGAGCTGTCAGATGCTTCCCGAAGCCCAAGCTTTTTATAATGCCAGGCACATGGTTGGTCCTTTCTTAGCAGCTGGGTTCGAAAACAGTTACCGGTTGGTTTTTCCTCCTCCTCCAATCTGAAGAATCACCAGCCCAAAAGGAGGAAAGAAACAGAGATCTGATTTTACAGCTGACCTGATTTTTTTTTTTCTACGTCAAATCTTTGCAAACTGCAGAATGAATTTTCGAGATCTTAAGGATGGGTCAAGGACCTTTCTTTCTTTGTTTATACTGTAGCGTTCAGACATCTGAACGAAGGGCGGGGGAGATGCCGTTCAAATATGGATCCTGGCCTGGTGTTTTTAAACCATATCTCTTTAACTAACAGATGACCTTTCTGCAGCCACAGAATGGCCTCAGAATTTCATTGTATCATTGATGATTATCATTACATAATTATTGCTGCTAACAGAAAATAAGCCCAAATCAAGAGATTGGATGGTCAGGATGTTATAAACTTCTCTCCACGTAAAAAAAAAAGGGGAGAATTTCTGCTGATTCCAACTAACAACCAGAAATGCCTCAGAGTGGATTAATCTCCTGCCCTTGGTACCTGCTTATTATTATTTTTAAAGTGGGCCTCGGAATCGCCGTCGCTCCAGCTAGAAACCACTTTCATCCCGTTGCTTCAGCGTGGCCCCTCTCCTAACTATGTGTTCCTTGTATTGCTGAAAATTATGATTGGAAAATAGGATTGATGTAAAGGGTTGTATTCTGTATGTGTTTCTGTGAATAAGGCATTCTTCATGTGATGGTTGTGAAAGCCATGTGGTTTTTGTCCCATGTTGCTCAGGTGATGCTTTGAAAGCCTGGAGCCAGTCGATAAATTAAGTAGGAAGGAAGCACACAGTTGTCCTCGCACACTTAGGGACATGCTTTTGAATGCTACCTTGGTGCTTTATGACAAGGCCATGTGTGAGGGGACTCTTCACAAGAGGGTCCTGCTGGGACAGAAGTCTTTGGTTCCTCTGATACAGCGTCTGGCTGGCGTCCCCTGGAACTGGGGATGGGGGCCGAAGACAGAGAGGGCAGACTGAAGTTAGTGGGGGCAGTGCCTCGTTTGCCCTAATGGCAAATGACCCTTTGTCAGGCCCACCATGCCTGATGCTTGTGACTGCCAAGGTTTGATCTGAAACAGACACTTGTCCTGCCATTCAGAAGTGACACTGACCATAGAGATCTGAGTTGTTTTGGTGGTTTTTTAGTACCCACCCGAAGCAGTGCCAGCAGCAGAACCTGTGCCTGTTGCTTTAAATCACAGGCGGAGAATGCCCAGCCAGGCTCTAACAAGAGGGGGGGAGTGGGGGGGGGGACAACAACAACCCAAACCCTCAAAACCCTGAATGAAGGTTTGTATGTTCTCCAGCACAGAAGTGACGTCAGTGCAACTTAGACAAAAGTTCAGCCTCTTGGACTCTCTCCGCAGGGCTGTTTTGTACGGGATCCAAGTTTCCAGGGAGAGTTGGGAGACAGCAGTATTGCTTAAAAAGATCCCCAAACTTGAGGGGCTGCCAGGCAGAAACGGTTCCCTTTTGGGGAGGGGAACTGGGGTAAGCAGAGAGAAAGAGAGAGAGAGAGATCCTCACGATAAGACAACCCCCCTCACCCAAAGCCGTCTTTGAGGCTAAGCATCCACTAGTTGCCAAGGAGAAACCTGGAGGGTGGCCACTGGAAATAAACAGCCAGAGAAGTAGAAAAGCCTTCCAGCCTCTCTCCCTCTCCCCCCCTTCCCCGTGGGTTCCTAGCTGAATAAGCCACCGGCTGTTCCTCTTTTGACATCTATAGCTGGACTTTCTCTCTCTCCCTCTCTCTATCTGAATGCTTGGAAAGGACTCAAGTTCTGGAATCGGATCTGCTAGTTTGAAGGCTCCATTGCTTCGTGGCTTAACTTTTTAAACTTTCCATTTTATTTTTATGACGCAGACAGAAGCCAGGGAAAAAATCTTTCTGCATGGCAATGGAGGCTGCTCCTTTAGGGGTGAATGGGGCATTGCCCCGCCAACCTCTGTCTGTCTTCAGCCAGCCCCCCCCCAACCTGCCTGTTTACTTAAGAATAACCTGTATGGGGCAGGGAGGGGTTGGCCTGCCAGTAGCATTACCCCCTTACAGAACAGCAGGGAGGAGAGAACGAGAGCAAGACCAGAATTAGCTGGCTCTGCCTGTCATTGGCTCTGGCGCCCTCTACTGCTGGGCTCCCTGCCTTCCACCCCACCACGAAGGCAGCTTTGCGGGAAGTGTGACGGGGAAGAGGACATGTCAATGGTACTTGCCCTTCCTCAGGACACGCTGCCTGTTGTGTTTTTATCCCTCTAGCCTCCAACGGTGTAAAAAGCCATGCAGACAGCTTTCCCCAAGAGGTGGGGAAATGGCCCCACCTGTTTTGGGCGAAATGACTATACGGGATTCATGGAGTTGCTGTATTTTCTCCCTGCCAGACTTCCTGTGCCTTTTAACGCTCTAGCTGGCAGCTAGGTGAGGAAGGGGCATAGCTCAGTAGCAGAGCACCTCCAGGCAGAAGGACCCAGGTTCAGTCCCTGGCATTTCCAGGCAGGGCTGGGAATATCCCTTGTTTGAAACCTGGAAATCCTGGAGCGAGACAATCCTGAGCTACATGGACCAACAGTCTGACCTGATAAGAAGCAGCTTTCTATGGCCCTAAGGTTGCAGGTGGAAAGGAGGAATGGGCCAGGGTCCTGTTGTATTACTACTCCAAAATGGGCTGTTGCAAAGTTTCACAGCCAAAGTTCCCAACAAATGTCCTTGACTCTGGGTTGGCAGTTTTTAATTTTTGCAGGGTGGATGGGTGGGAAGGGATACTTCTCAGGCAGGAGGGTGGTTTTTGCCTCGGGGGTTTCTGGCTGCTGTTCCTTACCGACTTCTGCCAGGAGGTTGTTCTTCCAGCTCTTGCTCCTTAGCAAGCTTTGCTTCTCCATCCTGCCCTCGTTGGCTTGACCAGGACTCCTTTCTCGGAGCCACGGCTCAATTGGTTCCTTCTGCCATTGCAAATTCTTTGCTTCCCTGTTGTCCTGCTTTATTTTATTTTTTACATTTAAAACCTCAGGTCAATGTGGTCGCTCCTCTCTGCCTGGCCCTTGAGACTTTTCCCCAGGCAACACCCCCTCACCAGCCTTCCTTCACACCCTACTTGGGTGTGTTTGCTTGGCTGGAACATGTCTTGCTTGCCTGGATGGAAGAGGGAGAGGAGGGGTGAGTAGAAATCTCCTGTATGAAGGTAAAATCTATACTCATTGCTCCACCTGCTTTTGCCCCTGGTCCCTGCCCACCACTGGCACGTGGCCCCTGGAAGGTTGCCAATGAGGCGGCTCTTGGGTTGAAAAGGGGTCCTCGCTTCTGTTTTAAAACAAGTGCTGGCTGCCCCTTCTTGTGGTTGATTGATAGTTTCAGCATACAAATGAGAATCTGGGTACATTTGTTCAGCTCCCATGAAACCCTGCAATCCTTGTGAGTCTACACAGATGAAGCCTGGGCTGTTTCAAGCAGGTGCAGGGAACCTGTGCCTTCCCAGATGCTGCTGAACTGCAACTCCTATCACCCCTGGCCATTGTCCATGTTTCTGGGGCTGATGGGAAGTTGTGGTTCAGCAACAACTGGAGGGCCAAAGGTTCCCCATGCCCAGCTTAGAGGCTGGGGAAAGTTCTTTTTTGGAGACCCCTCCTGGCTGTTCAACAGTACTGCAGCCTGAAAGGGCACACCCACTCCAGATGACCCATTTATTGAGCAATCATACTGATTTGCTTGCAATAAAGCTTATACAGAGGTTAGACTACACTTAGCCTTTACTGAATACCCATTCTCATTTGTTTGTTTATGACAAGCATTTGTCTTGATTTGCTCACGCAGCGTGTTTAACATCTTCCCTGCTAATCATCTGTTTGTCCCATCTTTTCCAATGCGTTTCCCCATTACAACCCTAACCGCAAAAAAAGTCTGATCTTTCGAAAGGTGGGTTTGTTGCGCTCGAGCGAACAGAGCGCTCTGATCCACTGCAGTTGCACAACTCTACACTTCTGGTACAAGCTTGAATACATTCCTGCAGAATATTGGCGGTCTGGATGCAACTGTGGTCCTGTGCCCTTCGGCAGGTGAGAAGACCAGGTGGCCAATGGGGCCAGGAATGCAGATGGGAGAAGCGTAGCTGAGTCCTCCTTGGTAGCTGGGATAGGTCTCTTAAAGAGAGGGTGGTTTCCTGGATTGGCCGGGCAAGAGCAATAAGGGATTTGCTCCTTCCATATTTTCTGGGAGTTTCATGGATGGAAGGGAGCAACTGTTTCCAACAGAGGCTCCCATATAAATAACAGCATGCACACACCCCAATGCCCAATGGATCAGGATTAGAACCCAGGCCCTCCACTTCTTCAGGTAGCAACTCTGACATCCTTTTAAGCCTTGCACACTGAAGAATGTAGGCTACATGAGAGACAGAAGTTTGGGAAGGGCTGTAGCTCAGTGATGGAACACTTGCCTTGCATGCGGAAGGTCCCAGGTTCAATCCCTGACATCCCCAGGTAGGGCTGAGGACTCCCAACGAAAAACCCTGGAGAAGCTGCTGCCAGTTAGTGTAGCCAATACTAAGCCAGGTGGACTGAGGATGGATTCCGTGCAAGAAAGTTCCCTATGTCGTCACTACGTTTGGAAAGCAATTGGGGAATGGCCAAAACAGAATGGTTTTGTATTTGTGCAGGTGGGTTGAAACTTTTCAGACATTTCCTTTAGCAGCCTCTGGACATTTGGACCAACTGAGCCCATGGGGCATATAGCCCAGGGGAATGAGGGCGAGGATGTCATTTTTAAAGAATCTAATGTAAATGCATTTTAGAGGCCGCCAAGTTGGGCTCCAAAACGAAGCTGTATTTCTCTGACCACCAAACAATGTCCTGTCCTTGGTAATGTTTGTATTCCTTTCTTTAAAAAAAAGGGGGGGGATGTTTTTGGTTTTTTTAAAGGAAACAAACCAACAAAAAGAAGAAGAGACTTCTGTGACGTTTGTGAGTGTTGCTATTTTAGAATTTATTTCCATACATGATTTTTTTCTCTCTTAAAGATGTTTAATAGTAATTCATATAATAAAGTCATGTTGTACTCTCGTAATGCTTTTGGCTTTGTGAATCTCCACTGTGGTTTGCTTATTTATTTTCAGAAAGGGGAACTCGAGGCAACTTGTTAAAACACAAACATTAAAAATAAGTGCAAAAAGCAAGGACAATGGCTCAGTTGGTAGAGCGTGAGACTCCTAATCTCAGGGTTGTGGGTTTGAGCCCCGTGTTGGGCAAAAGATCCCTGTATTGAAGGGGGTTGGACTAGATCACCCTCGTGGTCCCTTCAAACTCTACCGTTCTATGACTCCATAACTTAGACTGCTCATTTTGAATATGGTGCAAGAACAGATTCAAAGGTCGAGCCCACCTCCTGCATCCCAAATGTTTGGTTTGGAAGAAGGGAGACAGACATCCTTTTTAGATACAGAGAATGTGGGCTTTGCAGCGGCTGGTCTGTAATTAGAACAGTAGGAACCTAAATCTGTCTTACTGGTATTCTTAGGATGACGTTTCCTGGAAATACTGGAGGTATGAGAAGACTGCTTGTTCCAGTAACCTTGGTGTAGGTGTTCCAGTGCATTAATCAAAGGGGATGATTGGGAGTGGGTGAGAATACTGTACAACGAATATGATGTGAAGTGTTACATCTGGTGACATCTGGTGGACAAATCTCGGAAGTGCTGGTAAGCTTTCAGGAAAACATGCACAGAGACCCCGAAGACTAGGCCTCAAGCCTTCCTAGGCTGTGTAAAATGATGCCAAGCTAAACTTCCTGCACTGTGCTCAGATGAAATCTTTCCTCACCAGAACTAGGCTTGGGAAAGCCAAGTTAGTTGCATAACCCTACTCTGCATAGCACTGATTGGCTAGTACCTGTAAGGTCACAAACTTGCTGCCCACCCCCAGAGTAATTTTGCGATGCTTTCGAAAGCAATTCCCTGCTTTTAATTACAAAGGCAAACAAACCAAAACCTAGAGCAACAAATGAGCAAAGCGAAGAAACATGATTCAAGGCTTGGGAGATCTAATGTTCAGTTCCCCGCTCAGTTATGAAGCTACATGACCCTGGGACATTTGCTAGCCTACCTGTCATGAGGATAAAATGGGGTGGGAGGAGCTCATTGGAAAAAGGGTACGATAATGAATTATAAAAACCCGAATAAAACAATAATAGTCATTTTGGTGGACACCTCCTTTTCCAGCCATGCTTTCAGCCTGTTGAGGTAACCCCAGGCCTGGTGGCTATATGTCCCCCCTGGGTTTCTCTACCTGGCCCTCAGAACTTCCCTGCTCGCCACCCTTGCCTCACACCTTCCTTGAGTGTTTTTGCCTGGCTGGAATGTGTCCTTGAACTCTGAGCATGCCTTTTGCTTGCCTGGATGGAGGACAAAGAGGGCTGTGTGCAAGTGTGTGTAGAAACTAGCCTACAGTACAGTGGTACCTCGGGTTAAGTACTTAATTCGTTCCAGAGGTCCGTACATAACCTGTAACTGTTCTTAACCTGAAGCACCACTTTAGCTAATGGGGCCTCCTGCTGCTACCGCGCTGCTGGAGCACAATTTCTGTTCTCATCCTGAAGCAAAGTTCTTAACCTGAAGCAATATTTCTGGATTAGCGGAGTCTGTAACCTGAAGCGTATGTAACCCGAGGTACCACTGTACAAAGGTAACATTTACCTTTGTTGCCTCGCCCACTTTTGCCTCTGATCCTACCTACCACTACCTACAAGAAGAGATTTGCAGGGTTTCCCTTCCCTGCTCTAAAGCATGGCGTATGTCACCCAGATGTGAGGCTAATATCTGGTGATCTATTAAAGTGTGTTTTTCCGTACAAGTTTCCAAAGGGGTATACAGTTTAATCACGGATTGCAACAACCAAAACACAGTGTGTCCTAAAATATATAGCAATTTAATCACGATTCAATAAATCCTGACCAGGCTTGCACTGTGCCCTTCTAAAATGTTTTTGCCTAGCTGAAATGTTGTCCTCGGCATGGGATAATGCCTTCTGCTTGACTGGATAGAGAGGGGGGTGTTTATTTGTATGTTCATATTGTAAACTACCCTGTGATCTTTGGACCATAAGGCAATTTAATAGTGATTTTAAAAAATACAGCAACCTCTGACTTTCCTGTGGCTGGAATGTCCCATACTGTACAGAGGTCCTTCTCTGCCCCTAGCCACAACTTCAATCTTCTTTCTCACTGGCTGCATTCCAGCTGTGAAACTCTCCTCTCCACCCACCTAACACACCAATCTTCAATTTAAGCATGTGAAGTTGTATCTGGGAGTCAGCAACCAGCAGCCATCAAAAAGCCAGCAGTGCTCACTAAGCAACTGTTTTTAAAGCAATCGACGCCCATCTTTAGCAAAAGTGCTCAACAAGTCAAGCAGAGAAGGGGGAAAAAGTCCCATCCTTCCTTGACATCCGTAACAATGTCTTCCTATTACGAGATAATTGCCACAAAGTGCACATCTATTTATGTTTATGCGGGGAAACAAAGCTGACAGAAGCCTCATCAAGCCTTTCAGGTTTGGGAGCCATCTGGACTCTACGCTCGGCCATATGGTCTGAGCTTAAGGACTTTAATTTGTGTTAAGTTGCAAGGCACACCGAGCGTCTGTCCTCCTCTACTCAGATGCGTTTCTTTCCTAATGGGAAGAAGAGTGGCATTTGCCAGCATCGCTGTTCCCTCTCCCTGTCGCGCTCTGGGACTAATAAGCAGCTGAAATGCCTTCTGTCCCCGTAGAACCAGTTCACGTGCCCCTTCGCGATCATGAGGAGTGTGAAACGAAGGAGAGGGAGAGACCGCGTGGGCTGGTGCCCGGTGGGGCTGAAGGGGCGGAAGGCAGGGAGCCCCACAGTGGGCGGAGACAGAGCCAAAGACAGGCAGAGCCAACTAAAGCCAGTTTGGCCCACCCACCTCCTCCCTCCCAAGCTCCAAAAGAGGCAACCCCGAGGCTAAGAAGGAGGAAGACCCTGGTCTGGTTGCATGTAAGAAAGGGTGAGGTTGGCGGGGCAGTGCTCCATTGTGCAGCTTCCACTCCAAAGAGAAGATAACCAGGACCCCGGTCCCCTGCACGCCCCCCAAAGCCAGGCTGTCTGGCGCAGTGGTTCAGGTGGATGGTAGAATTGGAAGGGACCACAAGGGTCGTCTTGCTATTGAGCTGCTTTTTAATGCACTTTGAATGTTGATAGGTATACCATAGGGGTTTTGACGTGAATTTACTTTGGTTCTTTTTTATATAATAATGATTTATAACAATAATTTATTATTTATACCTCCGCCCATCTGGCTGGGTTTCCTCAGCCACTCTGGACAGCTTCCAACAAAATATTAAAAATACAATATTCTTTGATATATGATTGTCCTGTCTCCGATTCCATTTGGAGAAATGGAGTGCCTTTTACAGCACATATGCAGTTTCTTAGGTCGAACTAAATTCTACTCCGAATGGGGGAAGCAATTTCACGCTCACGCTCCTTTACTATTAAGGTTGCAAGCCTACAAACTGTTACATGAGAGTAAGCCAACTTCCCAGTAAACATGCATGGAATTATTATTAATGATAGTCACTGCATTACCAGTTGCATATTCTATGGCTGAGCCATAATATTGCAAATGGGTTCTAGGGCAGAGATCAAAGGAAAACAGTTCTCCCCCCTCTATCATACAGAAGGCAGGCAGCGCCCTCTTCAGTCAGCCCCGCTCTTCCATCGATTGTTTCTGCCTGCCTTCGCTCATCCATACTTCTCTAGCTTCTGTTTGCAACTGTTCATCACAAGGCTGTGAGGCGCTCGCGTCCGGCAGGCGTCTCGCGAGGCTTTGCATTTCCGGTTCCGGGTGCTGCGGGTTGCTAGGGCCTGCTCCGGGTTGCTAAGAGAGGCCTAGCTAAGGCCCGAAGGCGTTATGGCGGGGAGTAGGTTGGAGAAGCTGGGCAGCGTCTTCAGCCGGTGAGGGAAGCTTTGCGGGTCCTCCATTTAGCAATTCGGGGGTATGGGATGGTGAGGAGGGACTGTCGAGGTTGCAGACTCGGGGCGGCTGGTGTAGCGGATAAGGAAGAGTGTGGAAGTCTCGATGAACCTTTGGGCCCTGGGCTCGAAGCGAGGTGTCATAAGAGACCGCAAGAAGGGCCCTTTTGGTTGGAAACAAATGTTCTTGTAGCTCAGGTGTGGGGGGGGGGGGAACCTGCGCGCCCTTCAGATGTTGCTGGACTACAACTCCCATCATCCCCCACCATGGTCATACTAGCTGGGGCTGATGGGAGTTGGAGTCAAATAGAAATCTGGAGTGCTACAGATTCACCCCCCCCCATTTCTTCCTTGCCCTATCTTAGACTGAGGACACCCTAAGCTTGTTTTTTTGCTGATGTCATACTCTTTCTTTCTTTCTTTCTTTCTTTCTTTCTCTCTCCCTCTGTATATTCCCTTTTAAAAATACTGCAGCACAAGGGACCTGCTACGTTCAGGGGTCATTCCTGAAGCCAAGAAACCCATTTGGTTCGATGTTTACGTCGCTTTTCCTCCGCTGAGGGAGCCTCTCTATCGGGAACTTCGTCCGCAATATGGCAAGATCCAAGATGTGGTCCCCCCCATCCTCTACAAGGAGGATGAGATTAGAGCGTAAGTTCACGCCCACACCTCTGCTACACACATTTCTGCTCTCGTTCATTCATTTGCTGATTGCATCATTATATCCCACATTTTTTCTATCTCCAAGGAGCTCCAAAGTGGTGTACGCCCCCATATAATCCTCACAACAACCCTGTGAGGTAGGTTAGGCTGAGTGGGAGTGTGGCTGGTCCAAGGTCACCCAGTGAGCGCTTTGTGGCCAAGTGGGGATTTGCACCCAGGTCATCTAGCAGTGAAATTGATGGACAGTAGATTCATCATGAAGAAAAGGGCGCCCTTCTTCCTTTTACAAGATGTGGTGATGGCAACTAACTGAAGAGGGCTTCACCATGGGAAGTGTTTATTTATTTTGGAAACTACTTGTGTTTTAAAGTGCAACCAAACATATATGCAATAAAAACCATGTAAAAAATGGTTAAAAATGGAGATCAGCTAACTATTACTGGAGTTGCTGTTGTTGTTAATTGCCTGTGTAAGCTTGGTAGCATAAAAAGGTTTCCAGCAGAGCTTGACAAATTTTTGGAAGAGGTAAGGCCTATTGGTGACTGTTAACCATGAAGGGCAAATGACATGTTCACATTCAGAGGTAGTATGCTTCTAGGGACATAGGAAGCTGCCTTATACAGAGTCGTATGCTTAGTACATTCAGCTCAGTCTGCACTGACTGGCAGGTGTCTCTACAGGATTTCAAACAAGGAAAATACCCATCCCTACCTGGAGACTGAAACTGGGGCCTTCTGCATGCAAAGCTCAGGCTCTACCACTGAGCTTTAGCTCTTCCCCCAAATGCTGAATATCAATTGGGTTTTTTGGGGGGGCGGGGAGCTGTTGCCTTTAGGTTCTACTTTGGGCTTCATTGACACATCTGATTTACTACTGTGAAAAGGAGAATGGAGGTCTAGATGGCTCTTCTGTTAATGATTCCCATTTTTTTTTAATTCCAAGGAAATTACTGGTAGCTTGGCTGCCTGGTTATATTAGGAAATTCTTGCTTGAGCAGAACTTCTAGTAGGGCACGCATCTCAAAAATGTTTGCCACTCTCAGTCTCCTGTGAATAAGTTTGAAGTCTTTAGTGGATGCCTGGCACGTAACCAGAAATGTCCACTGGAATTTCAAGTATTCCTTGGAATGTAAATACTGTAAGTTATCTGACTGCTCATCACCCATGCCTGAGCCTACATTCAGGAAATAAAAGAAGTTTTGTTTAGAACTCCATCCCAAGTGCTTGGAGTAACCAGCAATAGTCTTGTGCAAAATGTGTCCATATTACAGATTTGTATACACACCTGCATGCTTTATCTAAATCTGTGTCGCCAGAAGGCAGCCAGCCCTAAGGCTGTCCTGTGTTGGCTAAATCAATAATCAACTTTGGCATTGGTTGGTCAGCAGGGAAGACAGTTTCATAAGTTGATGCTTATGACCTTACAGAGGATTGGAAATTGTAATCTGAGGTAGGCATGGGGAGGGGGACTACCTTTATTCTGGATTAATTTACTTGCAACCCTTTTGCTTCTGGCTGTACCCACCATTTGCGCCCACTACTCACTGCTTGTATATAGTCCCCAACAGAATGTGACTTGACTTAGTCTTGAAGGGTGTAGGAATCTAGCTCAGATCATAAAGGGGGCGGGGAACCCTCTAGAAATTGCCTTTGCTTTATCACTACTAGATCTACATATTTATTGACATTACTGTCTTTATATAGATCAGTCCCAAACTGAAACTACTTGTCTTATTTATTAGGAAATTTTATAAAGCTTATGGAAATGGTCCAAGAGCCTTTGAACTGTCCAGATTAAACTTCAAATCCACCTGCCAAAGGTAAGTGAACAAACTCTGACATGAAGATTTGCCCCTGGAATGATGGAGGAATAGGGATTCATTTTCCCTGCTTGTTGCTGTTTGACTGGTGATGGGTGCCTTGAATTTCAGGTTTGTTGAGAAATACATTGAACTGCAGAAACAGGGAGAAATCGATGACGACAAACTGTTTGAAGAAACAGGGAAAGCACTCTTGGCCGAGGGACTTCTTTTACGCAGAAAAGTGACAGAGAATGTAAGTATTCCAAAGAGTTGCTCTAAAGGAGAGGCAGGGGCTGTTAAGTTTTTTAATGGTCTTTGGGGCCTCAGTGTATGAGGGCCATGGACTTGAAGACTGGTGGTTGGAGTTTAGCTTTGGAAATGGCCTTAGCTGGTGATTAACCAGAGCTAACATGACAACTAAGTTACCATTGTAATGCGTGTGAACCCTTACAAGATAAATTTAAAAAGCAGTTTACTACTCAGAGGGTAACCATGTTTTATTTCTGTCCACATTCACTTTCACGATTAAGTCCTGATATAACAAAGGCAGTTTTAAGGTTACAGTGGTGGTTCTTGTGGCACATTGGTTATCCAGGGGGCACTGTCACATAGAGGAGACTCTTTGGGGTAGAGTAGGGACTGGTGTTCCAATGTTTTCCTTGACATTGGCCTATAAATGTAGAGCCAGACTAGACAAGACCCAATACACACAGATAAATTGTGTGGGTGGCTTTTAAAAAATAAATGGAATGTGTGAGGGGGGTGGGTGGGATGATCTGGATCAGAATGCTGTTGGGAATTGGTTAAGCCTTTGCTCCCTGAGGAAGGGCCATCACTCAGTGATAGAGCATCCGCTTTGCATGAAGAAGGTCCCAGGGTCAATACTTGGCATCTCTAGATGGGTCTGTGAGAGTTTCCCTGCCTGAAACCCTGGAAAGCTGCTGTCAGTCATTGCAGACAATATTGAGCCAGATGGACCAATGGCTCCAGCTCTGTATAAGGCAGCTTCCTATGTTCTTATGTTGTGTTCTTGGTGAGGATCTTCCATTGGCATTAGTGGAACGGCTCCCCCCGCCCCTTATGAAGCAAAATAGTAGGTGTGGATGCCCCAAGTTAGATCAAGACCACAGTGGCGGACAAAGGGTTTGAACCAAAAACCCTGTCCCAGAGTCCTCAGCCACTTACTTCCAAAAACTATTATTGCAGTGGATAACTCTGTGAATAGCATCTCATCTAGTTTGGCCCTAATATAACTGCCCATAGCTGAGGTCAGTAGTGGAGCAACTGCTTTGCATACAGGAAGTCCCTGGTCCAATCGCCAGCATCTCCAGGTAGGGTTGTGTAAGATTCCTTGTCTGAAACTCTGGAGAGTTGAGCCAGTCGGTGTAGACAGTATTGAGCTGCATGGATTAATGGCCTGACTTTGTGTAAGGAAGCATCATGTGCTTTAATTTCCTGATGCTACAGCAGGGGTGGGAGGTCTTCAGCCTTCCATGTATTGCTGATCTACAGGTCGCATCAGCCCTGGCAAGCATGGCCAGTGGCTAGGGATCAGGGGAGTTACAGTTACAGTAACATCTGGAGGGCTGAAGGTTCCCACCCACAAGGATGCTACAGCAACCCTGTAAGGGGTTAGACTCGAGCTGCTGACTCTGTTTCATTCTTCCCTCTGTCTTGTTCATCTGCTTGTAATGTCCAGGTAGCCCAGCAGGCTTCTCCGGAAGCCAGAACCAGGGACCCGATGTTAGAGATGCGACTCCAGAGCGTGTTGCAGGAGATGCAGGACGGCAAGCAGGAGCAGGAGCTTGAAACCACAGATGCACCAGAGAAAGGTCCTGCCCCATCCTAAGGGCTCCATATTTTTCGGTTGCCTTGTAAAAGAAGGGTTAGATGCCACTGAATGTCTTCTCTGTGGGCATATGACTGGCTGGACTTAGAGACACTTACAAACAAGCGGTTGGCCTTTTTCCATCCACCTCACTATTTCATGTTGTTACACACATTGACTTGCAACAAAAGGATAACGAGGACTTTGTCTCATTGTGACTTGCTATGGCACAGGAGGGGCCAGTCCTGCACACTCATGTGCCTAATATGATGGATTTGATTATTAAAACTTCCTTCAGGAGTGTGTCTTGCCTTGGATGTTTGAGCTTTCATTTATGCGGTGGGTGAAGGGCTTGTGGAGTCGTCTGGTCACTAGGCTGCTATTCTTTACACTCACTTGGCAGGAAGTCCCATTGAACTCAGTAGGACTGACTCCTGAGTGGATAGGATTGCACTGTGTGAAAGGACAAACTGAAGTTTTGTTTGCATCCTTTTGTGTGTGTGTGTGGGGGGGGGGTGTTCTTTCTCCCTTGCAGAATATAATTATGGCATATAATATGGACAAAACTGATGGTTCTAAATGGGCAGAGTGATACCACGGAGACCTCTCCTTCCCCTGTCCAAATCTCGACTGAGTAGGTGACCTTCAGACAGTTGCAGTCTCTTGGGGATGAAGTACAGCAAGCCTCTTACAATAACTTGTAATTGCAGATGAATTGCCAGAACACAGCGATAATATTAACAATAATTCTTCACTACAGGTCAGTATGTTTTGTTTTGTTTGTTGTTTTTGCAGCTTGTATCCTGAAATCTTTGTGTAAGCAACATGGTTTAAAGCATACTGGAGGTGGGAGGGAATTGGGAACACAAGGAGAGCCCTGCTGGATCAGGCTAAAGGCCCATGTAATCTAGCACTCTGTTTTCCCAGTGACCTACCAGATACCCAAGGGAAACCCATAAGAAGGACATGAGCGTGACAGCGCTTTCCCAACTAAAATTTCCAGCTCCTGACATACTGTCTCTGATAGTACAGAAGCACAGGAAGCTGCCTCATACGGAGTCTGACCCTGGGTCCATTTAGCTCCGCCTTGTCTTCACTGACTGGCATTAGAGCCTTTCCCAGCGCTACCTGGAGATTAAACTTGGAACCTTCTGCAGGCAAAGCAGGTGCACTGCCACTGTGCTTTGGTCCTTCCCCATAAAGGTAAAGTAAGATTCCAGGCCTCACAATAAAATATCTGGTGACATGTAAACAGGGGAAGCTGCCTTACACCAAGCCAGACCCCTGGTCCATCTAGCTCAGCATTCTTTGCATTGATTCAGTGAAGTCTTTCCCAGCCCTGCATAGAGGCACGTGGGATTGAATCTGGGATCTTCTGTAAGCCACCCAGGGACTATGCCACTGAGTCATGGACCTCCCCTTTTAGTTATGGCGCACTCCCTAAAAGTTCCGCAGTGGGGTAGGACATGGTCATTGTGAGCATTAGTAGCCACTGAGAGCTTTCATAGAAATCATAGAATCATAGAGTTGGAAGAGACCACAAGGGCCATCGAGTCCAACCCCCTGCCAAGCAGGAAACACCATCAGAGCACTCCTGACGTATGGTTGTCAAGCCTCTGCTTAAAGACCTCCAAAGAAGGAGACTCCACCACACTCCTTGGCAGCAAATTCCACTGTCGAACAGCTCTTACTGTCAGGAAGTTCTTCCTAATGTTTAGGTGGAATCTTCTTTCTTGTAGTTTGGATCCATTGCTCCGTGTCCGCTTCTCTGGAGCAGCAGAAAACAGCCTTTCTCCCTCCTCTATGTGACATCCTTTTATATATTTGAACATGGCTATCATATCACCCCTTAACCTCCTCTTCTCCAGGCTAAACATGCCCAGCTCCCTTAGCCGTTCCTCATAAGGCATCGTTTCCAGGCCTTTGACCATTTTGGTTGCCCTCCTCTGGACACGTTCCAGTTTGTCAGTGTCCTTCTTGAACTGTGGTGCCCAGAACTGGACACAGTACTCCAGGTGAGGTCTGACCAGAGCAGAATACAGTGGCACTATTACTTCCCTTGATCTAGATGCTATACTCCTATTGATGAGGCCCAGAATTGCATTGGCTTTTTTAGCTGCCGCGTCACACTGTTGGCTCATGTCAAGTTTGTGGTCAACCAAGACTCCTAGATCCTTTTCACATGTACTGCTCTCAAGCCAGGTGTCCCCCATCTTGTATTTGTGCCTCTCATTTTTTTTGCCCAAGTGCAATACTTTACATTTCTCCCTGTTAAAATTCATCTTGTTTGTTTTGGCCTAGTTCTCTAATCTGTCAAGGTCGTTTTGAAGTGTGATCCTGTCCTCTGGGGTGTTAGCCACCCCTCCCAGTTTGGTGTCATCTGCAAATTTGATCAGGATGCCCTTGAGTCCATCATCCAAGTCGTTGATAAAGATGTTGAATAAGACCGGGCCCAAGACAGAACCCTGTGGCACCCCACTAGTCACTCTTCTCCAGGATGAAGAGGAACCATTGATGAGCACCCTTTGGGTTCGGTCAGTCAGCCAGTTACAAATCCACTGAGTGGTAGCTTTCTCCATGAATTTGTCCTCCGTGCCACATAAAGCCTGGAATTTTTCAAGGGAGGCCAGTCCCGCTTATCTATTGCTACAGCCTGCAGCTTATTATAATAATAATAATAATTTATTATTTATACCCTGCCCATCTGGCTGGGTTTCCCCAGCCACTCTGGGCAGCTTTCAACAGAATATTAAAATACAATAGTCAGCTTAAACAGAGATCGTTATACACCAAGCACACCTAAGCAAATTAAGGCTGTAATGCTATGCATGCTTACCTGGGGTCAGCTCTGTTTGTACACATCTCAGCACCGAGGATTGTGCTTTCAGTTCTGTTAATTTTAAAACGGTGGACTCCTATGTTCTTCAGTCCAGCACCATCTTTTTTTCTCCCTCTGCCTCCACTCCCTGCTTTTGTGTTTCTGCTCATCCTGTCTGAAGAAGGGTTTTGTGAAACCCATAAAAGTCTTTCCCCCTCTTCTTTTAGCTCTTCAGTTGGTTCTAATAAATGGTATTGCTTGGCTTTGTATTTTGCAAGGAGGGGGGATTTTACCTAACTGGCCAAATTGCCAACCAAATTGCAGCTGTCTTCTTAAACCTGATCATGAAATGGAAAACGCTTGCCATGTCTCTGGGGAACGTGTTGGCTCCAGCAAACCTCTGGTGCGAAGGAGCCCCATGGAACCCCATCTCAGTTTGCACAGTGTACCCAGATGGTTGAATTTAGGGAATGTTCCCTGCCCTCATCTCTTTCTTCAGTGTTTGGGCTACTGGGAATGCTGCTAACTAAACACTTGTTCTAAAATTAAAATTGACTTGGAGAAGAAGTCCCAAGGAATTTGACTCGTCCAAGGCTGGAGCTGTCGTCTTGGCTGCCGGTTTTATGATCATGGCTTGGCTTGACACGTTGCCACCTCTCGGGAGAAGCCGCAGCCATTGGGCCTGCCGCCGGAGGGGAGAGAGGCATGATGGTGTTCCGTGTAGCTAGTAATGTGGTCCAATTAACTGGAAAGATTTGAAATGCCTAAGTGAACAGCCAAGCTAAATGAGCTGGCAGGGGTCAGGACTTGCTGCTGATGAGGGCGGTTTGTTGGCTCTTCTGTGGCAACAGAGATGGGGAAAGAGTTGCTTGTTTCTCCCCCCCCCCCTTTAATTTTAAAGGCAGCTTCCAGAATTGGAAATAGCTTTTTGGAATCTAAGTTGCTTGTTGGCTGACCTCAATCCCAAAGAACACATCAGTTGGGGTAGTGGCTGCCAGGCAAGCTCAAGTCTCTCATTTCCTCCAGCTGGCTGGGAAGGGGGGCAATCTTTGGGGGTTCACCTTTTGAATACACAATGTGATTTGCAAGTATCTTTCGCATTATGAAGGAAACAGCTCAGAGGGAAACCATGTGTCTAATCCTCCCTTTCTGTTGGGTGAGTCCTTTGTACCCTGGGCTCTGTCGTCCTTAGTGACCTTACAGGAGCTGGAGTATTTTTTAATTAAAAGGTTGTAAGCAAAACCCCCAAGGGTGACCTATTTACTTATTTATCAAGCATTTACCTTCCAGCTGTTAGCAAAAGGTCACTAGCTTCAGCTGATGCTTTAGGAGTTATGAGTGTGTGTGCTTTTTAAAATTCATTCCCCCCTTTTTTCTTTTTCTTTAGCTTAGATGAAAAAGATGCTCGATCAGTCACTCCACTAACCTTGGGGTGGGTTTTTTTCTTTCTTTCTCTTTTTGAATGCATGCAACATTCCTTGCCAATAACGATGTTGACTTTTAGGATGCTGTGCCTGCCTAACATACAGGGACAAAAAAAGAGTGTGTTTCTCATTGGTGTTTGTTTCCGCAAAAACCAAACAACCGGCTAGTGATTATGGCCAATAATGAGATATTGATTGTTTTGCAAATGTCACTGCTGGAAGGGCAGCCGTGCTGGCAAGCAACATTGCCGGTTATGCTTCAATCCACTTGGTGGCACTGTAGGGTTTGCCATGACGGTCTGTTAATTTATATTTTTATATACAGTACCATGTTTTCAAGGAGCAGTGTCTTCCCTCCCCAATAAATACACAGGTCTATATTAGGTTTATTTAAAGTTGTTCAATTAACAGTTTTTAAATACCATGAAGCACATCTGTTTTATTGTTTGTTTATATCCTGCCTTTTTAATGAATGTATTTGAGGTGGCTTATATACAATCCAAATACTAGATAGGCGGCCGTATAAGTACAGTGTGTACGTGCATGTGCATAAAACATTTCCAATATTTATCTAATTTTAAAACATTATAGCCAGAGGTGAAAATGTGAATTCTAACCCTTCTGGCAATTAACAGGAGCGCACAATTTGCACATAGTTCTTTATGCGCAGACACCATTAGAAAGAATCTGCTAGTTGAGGTCTGCACCAAGTTTTCTTGCTTTGGCTGCACAGAGTCCCTGTTTTGTGAATTAAAATTTGATACACATCCCAACAATCTATCTACATTATTGGGGTGCTTCCATGTTTAAATGCACACACAGAGCCCATGCTGCCTTGTATAGTTTTGCCCTGAACTGAAGGTCGCAGGGGCAAGAGCATAGGGAGAGCCAGTGCAGTTAGAGTGTTGTACTAGAACCTGGGAGGCCAAGGTTCAAAAACCCCACTTAGGGACCTTGGGTGACCTTGGGCCAGTTAATGGAAGGAGGGGAGAACCGTGTACTCTGCGTTGTGCTCCTTGGAGGAGAGGTAAGATATACATGCATTAAATCATAACAACTTGGAAAATCTATTCATGACTTTAAGACTTGGAATGCAAGGTCTGTAGCCGAGTGTTAAGAGTGTCTTCTTTGCAAGTAGAAGGTCTGAGGTTCATTCTCCAGCACCTTTAAGGGGGCTGGGAAAGGTGTCCTGTCTGACATCCCAGAGAGCTGCTGCCAGTCAGTGTTGAAAATGTATGCCACATGCAACAGTGGTCTGCCTCTGTAGTGGTCTGCAGCTGTATTCTCTTCTGGGCAACTTTTTAAAGGGGGTTATAGTCTAGTGGTGGGTGGTGCCAGAGACAACAAGCGGGTGGAGTATAGTTTTGGCCTTTGTCCCATTGGCCAGTTTTCTACACACCTTTCTCTATCCTCCATCTAGACAAGCAAGAGGCATCATCACAGTTCAAAGACACATTTCAGCTGACAAAAACAATCCAAGGAAGTTGCAAAGAGACCCAGCAGAACAGAGGTCAGCAACCTTTTTCAGCAGGGGGCCGGTCTACCATCCCTCAGACCTTGTGGGGGGCCGGACTATATTTTGAAAAAAAAGAACGAATTCCTAGGCCCCGCAAATAACCCAGAGATGCATTTTAAATAAAAGGACACATTCTACTCATGTAAAAACATGCTGATTCCCAGACCGTCTGTGGGCCAGATTGAGAAGGTGATTGGGCCGCATATGGCCCCCGGGCCTTAGGTTGCCTACCCCTGCAGTAGAAGGTGTGGCTTGGAAAGGGGAGGGTCCTGGAGCCCCAAGGGTCTTGGAGGGCTGCATTTGGGGTCTGAGTTTTCCCACTTCTGTTTAAGCACACATGGTTAGGTGTTGGGATAATTTCTGAGAATACAGTAATTCATTATTTAGGGCCCAGCCCTGCCCTGCCAGTCACGCACATATGTCACCTCATTCAAAATCCAGTTTTGTGGAAGCCCCTGGAACCATCCTTTTTCAAGCTGAATACTGAGCATGGCAGAGAATGAGCTGATGGGAGTTATAGTGCAAAACCTCTGAAATGCACCCGCTTTGCTAAGGCTTGTTGGTCTAGATCAGCCATGGGTAACCTCCGTAGCCCTCCTGATATCGTTGGACTCCCTGTTCTCATCATCCCTGACCATTAGCAATGTTCTCTGTTGTTGACGGAAGTTGAAGCTCCCATGTGCTGAGATGGCAGTGCGAGAATCAGCTTTCATGATGGTTTGCATTGTCAGTTCTAGCCTGCCGCTACATTGGATAATGAGATCCTTCATCGGGAAACCATTTAAGTAAAAACAACAGGCCCTCCCCTGGGATATGTAATGGGGAGATAGCTTAATATAGTATGTAATAAGAGGGCCTGTCTTAATCTTGCACAAAACAAGGAGCTGAGATCTCTTCTCTTTCTGTGTGTGTGTGTCTCAATTCTCTTAAAGTTCCCAGTCTAAGACCCATGGCAATGTGGAGGCGGGCAAAATGTCTGTCTTTTTGGGGGGCATAAAGGAAGCTTTCCATCCAAGACTGCGGCTCTATAGCTAATGAGCAGAGCTGGGCTTTATCTGTCTCTAGGATCCTATACCCCATTAAGAGAGCACCCAGTTGACCTTTGTGGGCTAAATTGCTGGTGACCTCCTTCCTGGAAGCTAACCAAAAGGGATATGGATCACGAGCCCCACACGAAGCTTCTGGCAAGCTTCATCAGAACACATTGTGAGCCAGCCAGTTAACAGTCAGTGGCAAGAGGTCAGCTTCTCGCTTCCACCATATGCCTCGAGGCACAATGGAGCTTTAAAATAACATCCTCTCATTTAAACGCTTCAGAGCAGGAATGAACTCTGTCACCCCCTTCTGCCTCCTCCCCAAATGGCATTCAGATGGGCCTGTGCTTCTCAAAGGTTTCCCAAATTTCTGATAGCTGAGGCACCCTTTGCTCCGCTGAAAAGATGTCCTTTGGAAGCACACGAGGTTCACCCACGTTCCAATAGTGCTTTATAGCCCCATTACTGATCTGGTTATGCCTCCTAATCAGAAGCCAGAGCAGTGTCTCTATAGGAGGGACAGTAGTTATTAAATTACATCTAGTACTAGGATGAAGCAGAATTAAATTGCATCCAGTGGTGAATGCATCTACAACAAAAGAACGTCTGTTCTAAAAACATTCTAAAATCAGCTGTCAATCTCACTAGAAGGAGCCAAGGCCAGAGCAGTATATCATACAGAGATGGAACAGGCAGCCTTCTGACGGCAAGTGATTCTGTGTTGACTTTGCTTGGGAACAAATGGGTCATTTAATCCTAAACAGTACCATCCACATACAGGAGGAAAAGTATCAGCAGACTTGGGAGAACTCGCAATTTTACGGAAGTATAAAAAAAACAAACCCTTTATTGGGGTGGGGGTCTCCCAAGGGAGTGAGGAACCTGGAAAACATTTCAGCTACAACTGAGCATGCTCACTAGCCACAGACTGTTGACTGGTGGCAAGGGTGAGAATGGAAAGGAGCAGTCAACACTGCAACATTATGTTGTAGGTTGTCATACCTGATACAGAACTAATCCTAGCCTGGAAGAGGCTGATTGGAAGAAACCAAGGGAAGAGCAGTTAATCATACAGAGATGCACTGGCAAACATCCTCTGTGCATTGAAACACAGGGCTTACCATTAGTTGTTAGGAATAGGATTGCTGTTGAAAAGATTCAATGTGAGAAGGAATTTGAGGCTAACAGAGGGGAATATGTTCTGGCAGCTTCTGTTTTATTGCGAAAAGACTTCCGTCTGTGTTCCACAACAGCTTTAAGTGCCGCCAGATATTTGTCTGAGGTAAGATATCTAATAGGTCATTAGGGGATACAGACATTAATTGGAATAATTTACACTTTCCTCTTCTAGGAGACCAGGGCATTTAGTAATACAAGTGTATCTCTGTTTGTGCATGCATGCACACACTTATAATATGTATTAGAGCTGCAATGTTTAGTCAATTAAAAATCTTGCTCACTTAAAAAAGCTTCCTCCGACTAACCAAGTACCAGTGTTTTGTTGTGTTTTGAATAGTTGCTTATAACAGTGTTTCCCAACCTTTTTTGGGCAAAGGCACACTTGTTTCATGAAAAAAATCTCGAGGCACACCACCATTACAACCCCATGACGTCAGCGCGCAGCATCACGCCGGGAGGGACGCACGAAAGTGTAAGTTTCAATTTTTTCCCCTCCCCCTTGCCTTCCTTCTGTGCCAACCGCCAAAAAGCCAAGAAAAAAGCCAAGACTTTAGGGCAGCAGGTCGACACGGAAGAAGCTCCTACCTAAGGACAGGTGCGACGGCCGTGTCCTCTTCTGCCACACTTGGCAGCCCTGCCTCACGGTCGTGACTCCCACCCTGATTTCTCCCCGCAGGTCGAGCGGCACAGGCAGCCCAATGTGTCCAGCCCAGACACAAGCCCCGCTTCCCCACTCTAGATCCTGAATGCGACCAAGTGCTCTGGACTCCCGAGCAGGGTGGGAAAGAGGACTCGCATCTGGTAGCCTCCGGGCTCCTTGCCTGCTCGAGGGATGGCATTGCAGGCAAGCTGCCGGCTGTCGCCATCGCCGCCCCCTCATGCGAGTGGACCTGCCCGGAGTGGTGGGCCGGGGGAGGCTCGCTCTCTGTGGGGATGTGGCCCGCACGCGCGGCCCCGCTTCCTCCTGCCCAGGGCTGAGCTCCTTACCCGCGATCTCGGTCTCGCGCACGCGGATCCCACTTATTCTGAAGCTCGCGCCACTAGCTGGGGCTCTCACATCATGCCAGGGCGAGGCGGCGCGGCCCACTGACGTCATCGCGGCTCGCCGCCGCCCTCGACTTCCCTGTTCCCTCCCCTCCCTCGGGTCGCCGTGGTTACCGAGGACTGCAAGCTGCTCTGGCGAGCGTGGGGCATTAAGTGGGAGAAGGAAAATTAAAATTAAAACTCGCCTGAAGGCCGCCTCTCCGGATACAGTGGTGCCTCGCAAGACGAAATTAATTCGTTCCGCAAGTCTCTTCGTCTTGCGAGTTTTTCGTCTTGCGATGCACGGTTTCCCATAGGAATGCATTGAAAATCAATTAATGCGTTCCTAGGGAAACCGCCTTCAGACCAGGTCCGGGGACAGTCTGTCCCCCGACCTCTTCTGAAGGCTGGGGGGGGGGGGACAAGGGCTTTTCTTCCCACCCCCAGCATTTTAAAAAACCCCGGGACAGCGGAGGACTTCTCCGCTGTCCGGGGCAATCTTAAAATGCTGGCGGGCGGCATTTTAAAATCGCCCGGGACAGCGGAGGACTTCTCCGCTGTCCGGGGCGATTTAAAAGCCCCTGGGAAGGCAGGCAGGGGGGACAAAGATTTTCGCCCCCCGCCCGCCTTCAGAAGAGTTCCTGGACCTCTTCTGAAGGTGGGCGGGGGCGAAAGTCTTTGCTCCCCCCTGCCTGCCTTCCCGGGAGAGCGGAGAAAGGCAGCGCGTTTCACCGCTGTCCCGGATGGCTTTAGAAGGTCCTTGACCTCTTCTGAAGGCGGGCGGGGGCGAAAGCCTTTGCTCCCCCCTGCCTGCCTTCCCGGGAGAGCGGAGAAAGGCAGCGCGTTTCTCCGCTGTCCCGGACGGCTTTTGAAGGCAGGCTTTTGAAAGCCGTCCGGGACAGCGGAGAAACGCAGCACGCCCTTGCCACTGCCCCCCGACTTGGCTGGAAGGCTGGCAGGGGGAGAAGCCTGCTCCTCCCCATCGCCAGCCCCGCAAACTCGGGGGACAGCGGGAGAGGCGCAGCGCGCCCTTGCCGCTCCCCCCCGACTTGGCTGGAAGGCTGGCGGGGGGAGAAGCCTGCTCCTCCCCATCGCCAGCCCCGCAAACTCGGGGGACAGCGGGAGAGGCGCAGCGCGCCCTTGCCGCTGCCCCCCGACTTGGCTGGAAGGCTGGCGGGGGGAGAAGCCTGCTCCTCCCCATCGCCAGCCCCGCAAACTCGGGGGACAGCGGGAGAGGCGCAGCGCGCCCTTGCCGCTGCCCCCCAACTTGGCTGGAAGGCTGGCGGGGGGAGAAGCCTGCTCCTCCCCATCGCCAGCCCTGCAAACTCGGGGGACAGCGGGAGAGGCGCAGCGCGCCATCCCGCTGTCTCCCGACATGGTTTGGAGGCTGGCGGAGGGCTTCCTCCTCCCCCAGCCCCGCAAGCTCCCAGAGCGATGCCAAAGCTGCGCGCAGCTTCGGCATGGCTCTGGGTCCCGTTCTGGGGGAGGGGGAAGCTCGGGCTTCCCCCGCCCCAGCCCCACGCCTGGCGGTGGGGGAATAATCCCCCCCCTTTATTCCCCCCCCCGCCAATTTTTCCCGCGGCACACCAGGCAACGTCTCGCGGCACACTAGTGTGCCGCGGAACACCGGTTGGGAAACACTGGCTTATAAATCCATAGGTGGCAGACATGAAGGGGCATTCCTACTTCTCTCACACAGGAGGGAATACTGTTCCTCCTATGCAACTGTTCCTGCTATGGCACTTGCGTCCATCATCTTAAAAACAGAGGGATGTTCTCTCTCCGTCATACACACCGCATATTTCAAGCAACCCCCCCCCCTCAGTAATCTTGGGAACTGTAGTTTGTTAAGTGTCCTGGAAGCTGTAGCTCTGTTAGGGGTAAGCTACAGTTCCCATGATTATTGTGGGCGGGTGGGAAGGAATGTACTTTAAATGTGTGGTTTGTAGGCAACATTACTCTGAGTTAAATGGTAGCTCATTAAAACCAAGGCAATGGAAATGTGGAACATTGAGTGATATTGATTGATTGATTGATTGATTGATTGATTGATTAACAAACATGGCTTCCCTGATGGAGTTTGGTGCCTTGAGAATATTTAACCCAGGGCTTGATTATGGCAGGCCTCTGCATCTGTGCATGCTGAGCTGTATGTTAAACACTGGAATAGTTTCTTGAAAACCAGTCCCTTTTGGTAAAACTTCCTCAGTCGGGATGGGAGGGACAGGAGAGCAAACAAGGAGTGCACCCCCTTGTGCATACTCCTCCTCCCTGCTTTGCACCCACACTGTGCTGGAACAAGCATGTGTCGATCATTTGGGAGGCAATCCACGGGAGCTCCTCAGCTTGCCTTGTCCTCCCCCCCCCCCCCGTGTGCCTCCGCCGCTGAGCATACTGCAAGCTCATTCTGCTGTGCGCTAATGCTATTATCCTCCCGAAATTAAATATCAGGCCCAAACCTATAATGTTTCACAGGGTGGGAATTGGGGTTATATATTCCTGGGTAGAAGCTACCTTCTATTTCAGTCATAGCATTTAATTATGATTGGTATGTTAGTGCCCACCAGAGCATAACAAATTGTCATTATGTTATTCTGCTGAGTCTAATTTAATTGGCAAGTTGTCACAAAAGCAATTATCCGTCATTTATTTTGTTGCCATAACCACATCTTGGAGAGCACCTGCTGTCTGTGATGTGGGGCGGTCGGGCGGGAAAGGATCCCCTAAGTTCCCCCCAGTCCTGGATTCCTTCCACTTTCCCCAGCGCAAGAGGCCTTTCCTTTGTTCCTTTTTGGTTTGGCGTTTAAAAATTTGTGTCCTGGTCTAGAAGATGTCACATCCTTTTGCCTAAAAAGTGCATGGCCTTGAGGGAAAATAGGAAATTGGGGAATGGCCCCACAGTGGAGCAGCCGGGTGTGAGAATCAGCTCGAACAGCATTTGGATTAACCAACCAGCTCCGCTCCTCTTGCTATTCGCTTTACTATTTTATTTATTGACAGTGAATAAGTGAATATATTTTGCCGTTCTACTTGGTGCCCATGGAAGACCACAAATAATACTGCAAGTGACACCAATTTAAACTGCCGGTGTAAATAAGAGCTCTAAGAATGCAGCGGTCGCAACACTCTCTGTGTGCCTGGACTTTGTCTTCCTATCAGCCAGAGCTTTTCCGAGGGACCAGGGCAGTGCAGAGTGGGTCAGGCAAGATCTATGGAAGTGCTTTTCGTTTGGATCCCACCCAGTGGTAACACCAATCTATAAAAAAAACAGCAAAACCCTAGGAAAACTAATAGTTTTAAATTTGTTCTTTCACGAATACATTGTGATCTGCAATTGGCTTTGCAACAGGGTGTCAGATCTTGTAAATGGCTTAAAGGTTTTAAGTGGTATATAAATTTTGTTAAATAAATTGATACTTTAAAAAAAAAGATGGAAGCAGAAATACAGTGGTACCTCGGTTTTGAACGCAATCCGTTCTGGAAGACCGTTCGACTTCCAAAATGTTTGAAAACCGAGGCGCAAAAGGTGGCCTGCAAATTTAATGGAGAAAATTGAAAACAACTCAGCGGAAGCCGTTTGACTTCCGAGGCGCATTCAAAAATGGAAGCATTTACTTCTGGGTTTTTGGTGTTCAAAAAAAGAAACGTTTGACTTCTGAGACGTTTGACAACCAAGGTACCACTGCACTGATAGGGCAGGGTTTGCTTGCCTTACTCCATATGTGCTGTTACAAGTACCACATAACACTCATTCCACGTTTGTAATAAGAAACCATTATTTCGGTGTGGCAGCACCTACTCTTTGGAACTCCCTGCCTATTGACACCAGGCAGGTACCTTCACTGTACAGTTTTTGGGATCCACTGAAAAGGTTTTTCAGTAGGAAAGTCTATCTAGACATGCAGAAGCTGAGATTAAAACACTCGTCTTTTTAGCCTATTGTCGACTTCAATTATCCTTTGAATGTTTTCAACTCCAACTCCCATCAGCCCCAGCCAACATGGCGAGCGGTCATGCATGATGGGAATTGTAGTCCAGCAAACATCTGAAGGGCCACGGAGGTTCCCCACATTTGATCTAGGCATTTTATGAACATAACACACTTGGTTGCATTACTCATGACACAAAGGGGGCTTTCTCGCTGCCCTGTATGTGGAATGCCTCCTTCAGAAAGCCTCTTTTTGATGCTAACACTTATTAAGAAAGCTGAACCTTCCCTTGCCCTTAGATTTTTCTCTCAGAAGTGAACCACCCTTGAGGGGAAAAATTCTGCATCCACAGAGTATGAAGAAATAAGATGGAGAAATGGTTTAGATCCCTTCAACCATGTGTGCCATTTGATGGGGAAAAACCACAAACACCAGAGTACGCTGCCTCACTCCATGCTTTATATTTGAATGGTGTAGAAGACAAGTGAACAAACCAACATGGCTGCCACTGAGGAAAATTTAACAGCTTTAGACAAATGTTTAAAATTTCTGCTGAAGTAGTACTTGAATGGAGTAGACAAGTGAACAAACAAACATGGCTGCCACTGTCATGTCAAGCTCAGATTAAAATGTCTGAGGAAAATATAATGGCTTTTGTAGAATGTTTAAATTACCGCTAAAATAACTTAAAAGGTTTTGGGGAGGGACGGAACTGGTGGCTGCAGTTGGGGGGAAGATGTCACCTCATACACAGAGTTCCCTTTTGCCCTGAACCTTTTTCCGTGCGCAAAAAAAGATGGTTGCATTGAGCTGGCAGAATATGTTTCGTGCGAGCGAGAAGAGAAAGGGGGATCTCAGCCCTGATTGTAATGGCTTGGTAGGAAATTAAAGCTGATCTCCTGGCTCTTCAGAAGAGCTCGCATCTTCCTGATGGGCTCTGATTCCACATTACTGAAAGGGCTTGATTATTATTCCGTGCAAATGAGAAGTAATTCCACCGAAGCCAGAATGGCTGCTTTTTCTGTGGACTTTGCTCCTAGCATAGTTAAATAAATGCTTGGTGGTGCCTCCTTCCAGTCTACATTGCAAATTATTGAGGCCTTAATTGCATCTTCCCCCCTCCAAATTTGGGCAAATTAGCCTGTATTTGTGTGGCTCCAACTTTTAGCTTGAAATTGTTGGTGTGGATTGTGCCATAATGTCTGGAAGCACATTACTAGGTTTTGGTAATTCGTGCTCTAGTAGCCTCCCAGTTGGATTACTGCAATGTGTTGCACTTGGGGCTGCCTTTGAAGATAGTCCAGAGTTCAACTGGTGCAGAATATGGCTGCCATGATTTTAACAGGGACCACAGGCATCATGAACACATTAATGTGTCCTTTCTGGCTTTCTGATTGTTTCCAGGCTCAATTCAAAGACTTGGTTTTGACCTATAAACTCTGCAGAGATTGAGACCTTGATACCTGGCGGACCACTTCCTGCCCTTGTCCTAAAATAATAAACAGAGGTCCTTCTCCAAGAATCAGGTCAGCCTGAGATATGGAGGGTGCCATACAGGAGGAAGGCTTGGCTGTCCATAGAGGGGTTTGCTTGGTGTTCATCCGGCTGTATTTTCTGTGCCAGGCAAAGACTTTTATTCTCCCAGGTCTTTTAACATAATCTTAAATATCTATTTTGCCATCCGTAGAACTTTTAAAGAATGTGAAGGTTAGCATTACCGTATTTCAAAAAGTGAAAATCTGGACAGAAAAGTCATTGGGTTTTTTTTTTATAATCTCTCAAAAAATTGAAGATTTCCAGCTATTTTAAAGAGAAATCACCAAAAATGACACTGCCAACATGGGTTGCCATACGTCCAGATTTTCCTGGACGTTTAAGCAATTTCTGCCCGGACACTGTTTGTGACAGCCAATTGCTGGCTATGTTCAGGAAATTTTGGACGTATGGGAATCCTAGTGTAGGTGATCTTTTGAACTATTTAATTTATTTTGTCTTTGTGGTTGAAGGTGGTGGGCTGTTTTAGTTTTTGTTGTATTCTTTTAGCTATTTCAAAGTGTAAAGTCATCTGCTATTACTTCTTATTGGGGTTTTAAGGGATTTTTAAAAAAGAATTTCCATGTTGATTTTTTCTGTGGAAAGTGGTTGGTCTGTCTGTCCGACCATCTATCTGTTCTCTATATGTTTGGCCTCCTCTTGAGACACCATTGTGATGAGGGTTTCTGAGGTGGGGGCAGGGGTCGTCATTGACATTTGGATACTAGCTGCCATTTTGAACCAACATGGCGGACCAAAATGTGACTTTGGCTTGACTTCGCCAAACTCAAAAATTACACTATCCATTTAAAAAATCACATTTCTTTGGGTTTTTACAAATTCCTGGGCACTCCCCACTAGTTATAATCTGCAGGTCACCTAGGGGTCCCCTCCCCATAAATAAAATATGTTTTAGGCACATAAATAAGTCCAGATGGCACTGGACTTATTTATATCGAGGTGCAGTCATGAGTTCACTGTGTCCTGTTATTGTGAGAGTCAATTAAGTTTTTGTCTATCTTCCTTTGTCCTCTAAGCCTTTCATGATAGCATTCCATTTTATAATTATGATTCCTTTCTCCCCACCACCTTTAGTCTCATTATGATGCAGATAGGAGGTGATTATGTTTTAAGAACATAAGAAGAGCCTGCTGTTTCAGGCCAGTGCTCATCTAGTCCAGCATCCTCACAGTGACCAGCCCGATGCCGATGGGAAGCCTAAAAGCAGGACCTGAACACAACAGCCCTCTTCTCATGTGCAATTCTGAGCATTCTGCCTCCGACAGTTGCAGGTAGAGCATAGCCACCATAACTAGTAAGTAGCCTTTGGGTTGTATTCAGCCAAGTTACATTCATAGACCCATTGGAATGAGCAGACTGGTTAGTCATGCACATTCGTTTCAATGGGGCTGCTCTAAGTAGGATTAAGATTAGCCCAGCCCATCAATAGCTTTATCTTCCTTTGTTTTGCCTGGTCTTCTCCTTTAAGCCAAGTTGATGGCCATCACTACTTCTTGTGGGAGCAAGTTTCAGAGTTTAGCAATGTGCCAGGGAAAGTAATGTGGATTCGGGTGGCGCTGTGGGTTAAAGCACAGAGCCTAGGACTTGCCGATCAGAAGGTCGGTGGTTCGAATCCCCATGACGGGGTGAGCTCCTGCTGCTCAGTCCCTGCTCCTGCCAACCTAGCAGTTTGAAAGCACGTCAAAGTGCAAGTAGATAAATAGGTACTGCTCCGGCGGGAAGGTAAACGGCGTTTCCGTGCACTGCTCTGGTTCGCCAGAAGCGGCTTAGTCATGCTGGCCACATGACCCGGAAGCTGTACACCAGCTCCCTCGGCCAACAAAGCGAGATGAGCGCCACAACCCAAGAGTCGGCCACGACTGGACCTAATGGTCAGGGGACCCTTTACCCTTTACCTTTTTAGGCAAAGTAATACTTTCTTTTGCTTGGCCTGAATCTTCCAGCATTCAGTTTCATTGGATGGCTCCAAGTTCTAGTGTTAAGAGAGAGGGAGAAAACCCCTTTTCTATGTGTTTTCTCTATGACTTTTCATTGCAAAACACACCATCATCTCCTTTTTTGGTGCAGGAGAGATATCTTGCATCTTGCTGCCAGTTTCATTGAAACTTCATGTCTCCCTCTGTCTCCCTGGAGTTCTAGAAAAAGAAATGCCAGGTATTCTATATTATTTTTGTTTTGAAAGCTAAAGAGGTAAGCTGCTTTGATAGCTGAACAAGGGGCTTGCCTCTTCAGCTTCCTGAAATGCTAACATTGCTTCAAAATGTGATGGGAATTCTGGAGGTTTAGAACAAATGAATAAATTGTTTCCTTGCATTGACTATCTTTGTTTTGCTTTTTGCTAACATTGTAGAGATATTTTCAGTACACACGGGTGGATCTTGCCTGTATATTCCTCTTCCCATTTGGATTACAGCTTGTGTTCTTGTTCCCAAACCTTTCAATATCCTAGCTCCTCTTTGCATTACAAAGAATTCTAATAAATTCAGTGCAAAGATGTTCAGAACAACATACCCTTCTAACCTCCCTCCCCTTAAAAAATAAATTCTGATCAGTAGTGGTTGGCTATATGTATTTGTGCCAGAGAGAGGGGCGGGGAAGAGGGTAAAAATTTCCTAGCCTTCTTTTTTCTCTCATTACTTCAGATTTGATTATTTTCTAAACCAAGGAAATAGCCTAAGACCACGATTTATTCATCAGACACGCGTTGGGGTGATGTAATTCTGAATTGCAAGCGAGGCAGGGGCACCAGATCTTTATAATTCATTCCTCTCTTTCAGACACCAGCCCTCCTGCTGTAAAATCTGCACAGCGCTCTCCCTGCAGAGAAGCTTAATTGTTTCACCTGAGGGGGGGCGGTGGCTTTCCTGTCCCTTTTTATGCAGGAGCGCTCACTTTCAGAGGAGCATCTGCTCCTGTGAATGTGTTTATTATCCCAAAACCTTCTCCTCTGGTTTGCATCGCAGCTTAAAAATGTTAAGAAGTTTGCTGCTGCTAGCCTCAGTCAATAGCTCACAAGTAATATTCAGATAAACCAGCCTCTCTGGATGCAATTCTTATGCTGCACAGATTATGATGGTCTGTGCTCGCAATAGTATCAGGGTGGTTATATGCGACCCTGCGGGTTGTTTGCGCCAACAAAAGTTCTGATACAGACACAACAGACTTGTTTCCAGTCAGTGCACGTCCTGTAGCTTCCTTCTGAAACCCTGTAACTTTTCGTGCCCCAAATGTTCCAGGTTATTTTTTTGTCTCACGCTGTTGTGCTGTAGCGCACGAGTGCCCTTCCAGCCAGCAATAATGCAGTAACATTGGGGAAACATCGTTTGACGCAACCATGTGTAACCACTTTGTAAACAAATCACAGTGAATGCTCATTAAACAGCTGATGTCATCTAACCTCCCTACACACTTTCTGCAAATAAAGCAGGATGAACGCTTCATAAACGGGTCTTCTGGAAGCAACCAGAATGTCATTTCTGGCTGAGGAGTGTACTGGGACTACATGTCCCAGCATCCCTGGCGAGGAATCAGGACCAGGTCCAGGTCCAGGGGGTGGGTTTCCTCTGATACTGGGCTGGGCTGACATGGCAGTGAATGCAGTGGACAGCAGCAACTATTGGGTGACAGAGGGCCAGTGTTCGAATTTTCCACAATGTCCCAGAGTAACGCTACTTCAGGGGCATTGTGGGAAAATTAAAATGGCATCTAGAACCAGTTACCGGCTGCTGTTCAGAGCACTGGGCTGCAGAGAAAAAATAAAAGGGCCCCCCAGGGTCTTAGCAGCTGCCTAAGGATGTCAGGGACGCAGGTGGCGCTGTGGGTTAAACCACAGAGCCTAGGACTTGCCGATCAGAAGGTCGGCTGTTCGAATCGCCATGATGGGGTGAGCTCCCGTTGCTCTGTCCCAGCTCCTGCCAACCTAGCAGTTCGAAAGCACATCAAAGTGCAAGTAGATCAATAGGTACCGCTCCAGCGGGAAGGTAAACGGCGTTTCGGTGCGCTGCTCTGATTTGCCAGAAGCGGCTTAGTCATGCTGGCCACATGACCCGGAAGCTGTACACCGGCCCCCTTGGCCAATAAAGCGAGATGAGCACCGCAACCCCAGAGTCGGTAACGACTGGACCTAATGGTCAGGGGTCCCTTTACCTTTTAAGGATGTCAGAGGCTCACAGGAAGGTGATGCTATTTGCATCATTTCCCACCAGTAAAGGTAAAGGGACCCTTGACAATTAAGTCCAGTCGCAGACGGCTCTGGGGTTGTGGAGCTCATCTCGCTCATTTCCACCAGTAGAGGGGGCTAAAGATTGGGATAACAGATAGAAGGTGTGGCAAACTTACCTGAGTAAAGAGTAGGAATGAAGGAGAAATTCAGGGCTTGGTCTGATTGGTTTTCCTCTTGATCCACACTTTCTAGGCATGGGTCTTATCCGTCTTCTCCTTGCCACGCTCTTTTCCCAGGGAGATCCCGCTCTTTTGTGCTAAATCGGAGCAAACATAAATCTGGAGAAACCCTGAATTGCTGTTTGCTCCAGTTGAGTGCTAAAGAGTGGGTTTTCCATGGAGGGAAGCAGCAGGGCAAGAGGAAATGCAGATGAGCCCTGCATTGGCATTTTAATGTGAACCTACCTAATTCACACTTACTGGACCAAAACATGTACTGAAACACACCTGTCTTTCAAAATCCATAGTTCTCTGAATTTTGTGATGTAGTTCACTAAGCAAAACTTGATTGCAGCTGCATTTAAAAAAATTGTGTACATTAGGAGAAAGTGTGCAAAAAGGGTATGCATTAGAGAAAATAGCATACAAAAAAATTAGGGGGAATTGCTTGCAAAAATGTCTGTTGGGAGAAATGCTGATAATATTTAATGAGGACTTTTCCCCTTTCTTTTTCTTTTAAATGCAAACTGATGCAGAAATTTATCAAACTGAATTCAAGAATGGAAAAATGAGAAACTGAAAGAGCTACTCTCAGCCCCCCCCCCTCCCAAGACCTGGCTCACAGAGCTTGCAAAAGTTGGTCCCTTTTATTGGACATATGCTTCCTCCTGTTTCTAAGTATGTTGGGCCTTGGCGAGAAATGGCTTCTCTTTGAAATGGCTCTGCTATTTTTAACATAGTTATTCATCCCCATCAGCATTTTGGATGGAAGGAGACTGAACAATAGCAGCCGCCACAAATATAAGATAGGGTGTGGAGGGTGAAATCCAGGAGTGGGAGGCAGGCAGGCAGGTTGATCATGGAGAAGAGCTTTACCCATTTCCTGTAATTTGTCTTGACAGGTCAATTCTATTGTTGCTGAGCGGGGGGAAATGTGATTATGAGAGACGCGTTTGCTGCTGTTGTGATTCCCACCCCCCGACCCCCTGATTAGGCTTCTGTTTAATGTGGCAAATAAATAAATAAATGAAGTGCAGAACATATCTATTCTCAAGAGCCAGCTCCTTGGGAATCCTGCCCTAACCAGGAAAATGCTATAAAAAAATTCCTTCTAGTAGCACCTTAAAAGGTAAAGGGACCCCTGACCATTAGGTCCAGTCGTGGCCGACTCTGGGTTGCTCATCTCGCTTTATTGGCCGAGGGAGCTGGTGTCACGTGGCCAGCATGACTAAGCCACTTCTGGCGAACCAGAGCAGCGCACAGAAATGCCATTTACCTTCCCGCTGGAGCGGTTCCTATTGATCTATTTGCACTTTGACGTGCTTTCGAACTGCTAGGTTGGTAGGAGCAGGGACTGAGCAACGGGAACTCACCCCGTCACGGGGATTCGAACCGCCGACCTTCTGATCGGCAAGTCCTAGGCTCTGTGGTTTAACCCACAGCGCCACCTGCATCCCTTAGTAGCACCTTAGAGACCAGCTAAGTTTGTTACTGGTATGAGCTTTCGTGTGCATGCACACTTCTTCAGATACACTGAAACAGAAGTCACCAGACCCTTATATATAGTGAGAGGAGGGGAGGGGTATTACTCAGAAGGGTGGTAGGAATGGGTGATTGCTGTCAATATCCTGGATCAGCCAGGCTGCGGAGCAAGGTGATCAGATCCCTTCTCATGTTACATCTGGACACATCCACACAATATATCTAGCGCCCACGGATTATGCCGAAGAATCCTACGAGTGTAGTTTAAGGGCACTGGGAATTACAGCAAGCTCTGAAGGGTAAACTGCAGTTCCCAGGGGTCTTTGGGGGAATCAAAATATGTTAAATGTGCTTTCAGCTTATGGGTGTGATGTGACCTGTAATAATTACTTTGCTTCAGTAGTGGTCATAGTCACAATCTAGGGAGTTACAGAGTGGGAAGATGATGGATTCTAGGCCATGGTTCTAAGTTACTGTCCACTAGAGCTATGTTCCACCTGTATGTCTCTGAATTCCAGTTGCCAGGATTCACAGGAGGAGAGGTTGCTGCTGCTGCACTCATGTCCAGCTTGTAGGCTTCCCATAGGCATCTGGTCATCCGCTGTGAGAACAGGATCCTGGGCAGGAAGAGTCATTGGCGTGATCCAGCAGGCTCGCCTTACGTTCTTAGGACTGTGATAGGGAACTCTGTATAGTTCCAGGGTGTCATGGGCCAGGAGTTGGCTTCACCTGCTGGGCAGCAGCCTGAAGGGGCAGAAGGTGAAGTGACTCCAGCTGCAGCTGATTAGCCTTCTTGCTCCTGATGAGAACCAGCTGGCTCCAGCTTTCTTAATCAGGGTTTCCAGCCTCAGTCAGTTGCTGGGAACAACCAGGGCCTTGCAGAGCCAGGCAGAGGCCCTGGCCAGGTAGATAATGTGCCCCCCCCCCCATTTTCTTTATCTTGGGGATAACTGAATTCTTCTAAATAAGTAAGTATATAAACAATTTTCACAAAAGTTATGCTGACAAATAATTTTATTTCAAGGCTTGAACTGTATCTGCATATAAAGACAAAATGGAAAATATAGATAAATATTCTGACTGAGGCCCCCTTTGGAATTGGAGGCCCGGGCCAAGTGGCCCATATGCCCCCCCCCCCCTCTGTCTGGGCCTGGAAACAACATTTGTCATTCCTGGCCAGACCTTGCTGCTTCTTGTGACCTTGGAGCCTCGGCTTTCTTAACCCCCAGATCATCTGACTATTGATCATTCCTGACCTTAGGACTGGACTGAACCTTGTATATGGACTCTGCCGACAGGCAAGTATCTCCCCCTGAGACTCAGCCAGTTGGCTGGCTTCTCCCTCCACTGAGCTACCCACTTGTTGGGCTTTTCCAGATGACGCGTTAGTTGCACATTCATTCTGAGAGCCAGCGTGGTGTAGTGGTTAAGAGCAGTAGTCTTGTAATCTGGGGAACCGGGTTTGCATCTCCGCCTCCTCCACATGCAGCTGCTGGGTGACCTTGGGCCAGTCACACTTTCCTGAAGTCTCTCAGCCCCGCTCACCTCACAGTGTGTTTGTTGTGGGGGAGGAAGGGAAAGGAGAATGTTAGCCGCTTTGAGACTCCTTCGGGTAGTGATAAAGCAGGATATCAAATCCAAACTCTTCTTCTTCTTCTCTTCTTCTGATATGCTTGTGCAGAGGTTATACGACAAGGAACGTTCATCCTGATTTCAATCTGATTTGCTTGCATGGTGGTTGTATGCATCTTCCAGTTGATCAGCTGTTTATGTCAAGGGAAAATGGCTAGGCCTAGACTTTGGTCAAGAAAACTGCTTATATGACAGGGGATGGGAGGGGTGATGAAGAAAATGGGAAGGCTCTGAGAACATACCGTCTGTTCTGTAACCACAAGGATAGTATTTAAGTTGATGAACGTGTTTTGAGCTTGTGTTGAAAACACATTGTACAATGAGATAAAGAAGTATGCTAGTATGGGGTTGTTGTTTTTCTACATTAGGTTGGCATTCTCTGCTTAGGGTATAAAAGCTTGTAACACTTGGTTGTTGGGTCGTTTCTCCCTGCCCACTTGTAATAAAGGAGCACCAGGTCATGTTCTAATCAAAGCATAATACATGGTTCTTTTCCACAACATTTATCACAGTTTTTAGTGCATTTCCCTGTCACCTTCCTAACTGCAACAAGTCTGTTTCCCCCCAAAGTGGATTTGTTTCAATGGAGCCCTTTAATATACTTTAATTGCACAAACCTACATTTGCAGTATACGGTTGAATCCCTCCCTCACAATACTGAGGGTGCTTCCTGACTGTCACTATTTTTGGATGGGATTCAGTCACATGTTGACAAATTCAGCTTGTCAAGTTGAAAGTTGATTGGGAGGTCTTGCACAACCAATCTGTTCCCTGCTACCCAAAAGATCTGACATTTTGCAGTAAGTAGGGTGATAGCAAAATGTACTGGAAAGTGTGAGATACTGCTAGCTTGGTGCAGCGTCATATAACTTCCCTGCAGACTTTGTGCAAACTAATCAGGATAAATGCTCAATAAGTAGCTTGTCTAAAAGCAACTCGCATAGACACTGCCTACCAGAAATGTTTTACTTTGTGCTAAAACACTGACCCCCCCCCATTTAAGCACAGTTCTGCAAATATTTTAGAAAATCTGGGTGCAATATGTTAAGAGATTGAAAATGTATAGTGAACAAACAACTTTCCAAAACATATAGCAGATTAATTCTGATTTGAGTGCACAAAGCTTACTATCTGGTTAGACTATCTCTGGTCTTTATTGAGCATTCATTCTGATTTGTTTATGGGGCAATTATACAACTATGAGCATTCAGCCTGATTTGCTTTCCACTTCCTCCTGTTATTCATCTACCCAGCCCATATTTTTCAATGGATTTTCAATGCTTTCCCCCATAACTTTCTCAAATGCAAATAGTCTGTTTTGTAAATAAAGTGGATTGGGTTTGCTAGGATAACCCAGCACTTTAACCCACTTCAAATGAGCAAACATAAATTACCAGTGCAGGCTTGAATCCCTCTTGCAAATATTGAAAACAAGGCAGCACCTCCCCTGCTTAAAATGTGAGTGAATGAAGCGTAGCAACTCCACACCCAAATGCCTAGCATGGAAGTACAAGTGTTGAAGTAGGAAGTTGGAAATGCAACAGTTTGGCAGTGATCTCAGTTGGGCTCTCCATGAAAACTCTGGGAACAAGTGATCTCTGAGCTGCAGGAAATGTCCAGTGTGGAAGGAGTACAGACAAAGAAGAAGAAGAAAGAAACCACCTTCCTTAGCAGCAAAGGAAAGCTGGAAACTAGCTAGCACAGGACATTCTCTCTCTCTCTGGCCTTTTTGGATAAGGACTGCTGGCGTCCTGGGCTAAAGTTCAGCAAGGATGGAATGAGCTAATGTTGTGGAAACCAAGGCTTTTGCTTGACAATGGAGTCTTTATCCGTTTCTCTGTTTGCATCATCACTCGGATGAGTCAACCTCTAGTCATCTAGGGTTTTCGGGAAGCCAAACATCTCACACGTTTTGTGATGGGAGATGCTGAAATAGAAGCAAGTTGATTTGGAGGTTTTGAATCCTGTAATTTAATCACTGGGGATATACAATAAAGTTGGCATATTTTGAAGAAAGTAAACAAGTAAAACAAAAATATGAGGAGAATTGGTTAAATGATTATACCCTGCTTTTCACATGTGCCTCAAACTGGCTTACAAAAAGAAAACATACTCTGTACAAAATTGAAAACATAGTTGAAAGCCTCAGAAAATAAAAACATTAGAACAGTGTGCATCCTGGAAGAATTCTGGTTTGACCTGACATCTTACATTTTGCAAGGACAGTGTCTGCCAGGTTTCTACTGGGAGGAAGTTCCAGACAATGGAACTTTTTGTTGATGTGAGTCATGCTTCTAGATCATGGGGGAACCATATAGTTGACTTGGTATCCCAAAGCAAATAGATTGTGTGTAAACAGGTCTCTTGAAAAAAGAACTTTGAGGAATGGGGGAGCCGAAAGCTGAGAGCTCGTAGTACAAATCTGAAACAAAAAAGTACTTCTGGCTGCAGAGCAATTATTAATACAGCTGGGGGAGATAATGGGTGCTTTAATGAAAACCAAAATTTGCATGTAATATCCTTGTGATTTTCTTGGAGACACGAAGGGTCACCCACTGTTTTAAAGCAATTTTTCATCCTAAAAATCCTTTTGCATAAAAGTAGGTGCTACGAGAAACAGAGATGCCGCTCCTGCATTGGATTCTGTCTAGGGTTGTATCAGTGCAGCTCACAAACCTACCTACTTGGAAGCAGAATCAGGACTCCCTTCCAGAGGGGTTGCTAGTAGGGTCTGTGATAGAAAACATCTGGAGTTAGGTGCAGCTTTGGGGAATGACCTGGAAAATGTCTCAGATACCTTTTCAGAGCTCTGGAGAGCAGTAGTACCAGAGGGGCAAGCTGGAGTCCCTATCAAGCCTGAGACAGATGGAGAACCTCTGGAGAAGGGAACATGGGTGCACAGTGATCCCGAATTCCTTAAGGGAGTGAGTACATATAGGGAAGCAGACCTTGTTCAGTGAACCCCTTTACCTCAATGTTTGCTTACATAGAAATGCGGGAAGGTCCTGGAAGGGAATTGCAAGTGGGCTTTCCCCATATTCAAGCCTGTCCCAGAAAAAGGCTGAGTCAGAGCTGCCAGGAAAAGGACGGCCTTGCTTGAAGTAAAGTTAAGGCTGCACTTATTGTTTGCAGGAGAGTGACATCACTGAGTGAGATCATTGGCATGGACCGGGTTATTCACAGTGTGCTGTAACACCTAATGTAATGCCTAATAAAAGCTGTTGAGTTGAGCATTCCTTATGATTGTTGATTTGTATAAAAGAAAAGGAAAGCAGGGCCCTTTGATGTGCCCTTGCCCATGGATGCCCAACACAAAGGAGGATGTGGAAGTGAGATGGGATCTCCATGCTAGTAACCTTCAAAGCTTCCTCTTAACATGATGTCAAACCAACAATTTTTCCTTAGTGGGATGGATCAGGGAAGGGTGCATGGCTCAGTAGTGGAGAGCATTGCTTTGCATGCAAAAAGTTATGGCTTCATTCCTTGGCATTTCCAGATAGAGCCTAAGGAATACTCCCACCTGAAACCCCAGAGAGCCTATGACAGGTCATTGTGTGGATTGGGGATTCCAAGCTGTTATTGGGTCAGAGGCACCGCCAAAATACCAATGTCCAAGAAGGAAAAACCCAACGCTTGGAACACCACTTTTTCCCAACAGGCAAAACCACAAATGAAACATGCATTAAAAGAGAAGGAGACAGCATCCTCTCAAAGAACAGGCAGACCCTCCACACAAGCAACCAAGCTCCCCTCATTTTATACACAAACAATTTTTCAGAAATCGGGAAGAGTAGGAGACCTTGGCAGGTGCCAAGCATGTATCTGAGGGTACTGTGTGGCCTGTGGGTGTCACATTGGGAACCCTTGATATTGAGCTAGATGAAACAATGCTCTAACTAGGGAGGGGCTGTGATTCAGTGGTAGAGCACATGCAGAGGGTCCTAGGTGCGGGTACACTTAACTCGGGCACCTGGAGAACAACAGTCAGTGTGGATAATACGAAGCAAAATGAACTAGGGCAGCCTTCCTTGGGTATTTACCATTCTCATTCTTTGTGGGAGTTCATGGAGAACCCAAGCTGGTTTTCTGCTTTGTCCTCACATTTGACACCATATGCTACCTAAAAGCTGCAGCACTGCTGCCTTCTGCCATATCTCTTCTCAGATCCTGATATCCGCTGGCCTTTCCTTTTGCTTCCACCTTCCTCAGCTACCTAAAGATCTCCTTGACCTCAAACAACTTTGCCCTGCACCACCACATTGCCATTAGGAATGGGTGGCTCTGTCAATGTCGGTTTTCTTTGTTTCTAACTTTTCCAATCTTGCATCCAGTTCATTGCATTCCTGCAGCATTCTTTTTTAAATCCTCATGAAAATTTCTCAGCATCTTAGTGTGAATTTCTCCTAATGAACACATCTGTATACAGTTTTGCCTAATATATGCATGTGTGCAAAGCAACTTCCCCTTACACTGGATATCTCTGTTATTTTTACCAACACATGCAAACTGATCCACACTTTACCCTAGTATGTGCATTTTTGTACACATTACTTTACTGGATAACTGTGCTGCAAAATTGAAAGATGTGTGAATTTCAAAGGATGGCTGTGTTGGAGTTGGAGCATATTGTTTCGGAAAGTGTGAATGTGGTAGCTTCTCCTTTCAATGTAAACGGAATTGAATCTCTCCCCCATCCCGAAGTGCCTCTTGCAGCACCTTTAGGGTATCACTTTTCTCTTTCTTCAAATCCCTCCTCATGGTGACCCAGCTTTTCTGTGAAGCCTTTGCATAGCCAAAGATCCCATGGAGACACCCTCATTTTCAGCGAACAGGGAAAATCTATACAACTGGCTATCAACAGACCCTCTATGGCAGGGGCGGCCAACATGGCGCTCTCCAGATATTGTTGGAGTCCCAACTATCATCAGCCCCAGCCAGTATGGTGAATGGCCAGAAGTGGTAAAAGTTTAACTTATGGAAGTGGTATTATATGCTACGAAACACTGAAGTTTTTCTACGTGGTATATGATAAAATCACAAAAATGCACAGTGGATAAAATCAATTAAAATAAGCTGGAAAATCGGAAAGCTTGCTTAAAATGCCTGCTGAAATAGAAATGTCAAGTGCCTGATGTTCAAGAGGGAGAGGGCCTTTCTGATCTCCTCCGGGATGAAGCTCCTGGTGGATGCAAGCTGTGCATCTGAACCATGGGGGAATCGCTAACAGAGATTCCCTGAAAATCTCTGTGATTGGGCAGAGCTATAAGGAATTGGGGGCCCTTAAGATATCCTGCACTCAAGTTGTTAAGGGCTGTCAGGGAACTGACATCGGAGCTAGAGGCGAAGAGAAGGCTCTCAGATGATGCTGGAGAAGGGCCCAGCAAGGAGAGAGGCAGCTCAGTAGAGGGGGAAGCAAATCAGCGCAACACCAGGGATAAAGGGGGGCAGATGGGGGAATCGGCGAGAGGGCTCCAGGACTCTTCACTGTACACCAGCGGGGAGAGCACAGGTCCTCCGCTACCCACGCCTTCCCTGCGCAGAAGACTTCCGCGCAGTGAGAGTAGGAGGAGACTGGGCGTCAAACAACTTTTATGTTGGAAGAGGTTTAAGAAACGCCCACTGACGGATTCTGCTAGCGACTGAGGCAGCCACAGTGAGAAGGGCTGTCCAGTCAGAAAGGTTTAACAAGGCAATTTAGCCTGGAGAGGCGGCAGCTTACGCACGAGCAACCCCATACGCATTACAAGCGCCTTATAAATCAACACAAAAACTTTGAATTTGGCTTGACAACATATGGGCAGCAAGTGCAAGCTTCTGAGCAGTGGAGTATATGTGTTGGTGGTAGTTTGTCCCCACCAATAGTTCAGCTGCAGCATGTTGTACCAGCCAGAGCTTCTGTACCAGGCCCAAGGGTAGCTCCTCACAGAGCTCATTGCAATACAAGCAATCCTCATTTTGTGCGGGGGTTACGTGTGTGTCGGCGGAGCCCACATAAAGCATTTGACCCCACCCCCATTCCACCTTTTTAGGGATGTTTTGGGGTGACTTCTGGGTTCGGCGCTGTGCATGTGTGCATATTTGCATGTAAATCGGCCATTGCCTGTGCAGCGAACTCCCTGTTTGTGTGGGGGTTGCATTCTGGGTCACTGCATATGTAAGCCTGTTCCACCCCGTTCCACCCTTTCCAGGATCGAAAGCTGTGTACATGTGTCCTTGTTTGTGTGCAAAATGGTCATCCCCTGTGATTTAGTTTTGAGATTACCGGTGCATGAATCACTGTGACCAGGCTATCTTTGCTCAAGTATAGCTATAATTGTCATACCAGATGTAACAGGTAAAAGGCATTCCAAGCCACTGAGGCTACCTGAGTCTCAGGTGACAGGGGTAAATCCTGGTGCATTTCCCAAACTATGGAACTTTTCTTTCAGAGGGAGCACAACCATTTCCAGAGTAGGCAACTGGTCAATCTCATGTTGTAGTCCAGCAGCCTCTAGGGATCACCACACTGGCCAACTTTGACATTTGAGCACTTGGACATGATCGCTTGCCTCAGCCTCAATAGAGCACACATTTGTTATGTGTGTCTGCTGTACGATTTCAACTCCTTTGACTATATTTCAGAGTTTGCACCAGCAGAGGGTGCTGCGCTCACAATTTTAGCAACTCAGAGAATTCAGAGGAATGGCAAATAAGGTTACTTGTTCGGGGAATGTTGATATGAAAATGGAAATAACAAGACAACTTTATTCTTCCGCAGGTTTTTTTGTCCAAAAAAATACTATTGTTATTAATATTTTCTTGCTCCCCAGCCAGCTGCTGTGGATCGTGATGATATTAGGAATGACAGCTAAGATTTCTTTTTCCACCCGCTACGAGAGAGGCTTATTTCAATTTTCTGTAATCCGGAGAAGGGGAAGGTGTCCTTCTGTTGTTGACCTCTGCTTGAAGACTCAAGGAGAAAAAGCATAAGCACCGGCCAACTCTTGGGAGGCTGGGTGTCATGGCAAGCCTCGAGAGAAAATGCCGTGTCTCTGGAGGCTTTGAGCCCCAGAGCAATCAGATCCACCTTGTTCATAAATTCAGTTGCTGGGGCAGAATGAGAGCAGAATGAGGCCAAGCCCAGAAAAAAATGAAAAGTAAATGCATGGGCATAACCAGGATATTTTTTGGAGGGGCAGGCCTTTGGTTAGGGGGGCAGAATCTGAGTTTGCTATGTATTTTTTTGGGGGGGGCTGCCCTTCCCTGCCCCCCCCCCCCGGCTACACCCATGAGTAAAAGCATAAAGAAGAAAATTGTGAGCTGCACTGTGTCCTTCCGAAGAGTGAGTAATCTATGATTGTCTGGATGTTGCTGGACCGGAAATTGCATTATCCTTGACCCCCAGCGGTGTCTGATGCTCATTGGGATTGGCAGGGCAGAAGGTAGGGAGCACAACCCGTAGGTAAAGTCAGAGCTAACGACAAGAAGATGGTAAGGTGGAGGCAGACTGAGGTTGGTGGGGCAGTGCCCCAGTGAACCAGCCCCTAGTGCTGACCACTGGGTTTTCTAGCTGGGGCTGATGGGAGTTTGAGTTCAGTGACATGGGAAGTATCACAGGTCGTCCCCCCCCAACCTGGTCTGTACCACTAGGGAACTGCCCATTCCATTCCATTTCCATTAGCTAGAAAAGTCTGTATGTCACTCTAGTGCTACCCACAATTCTGGCTCCAGGTTTTGCCAAGGTAGCTTGGTGGGGGTGTCCCCACTTTGAGTGGGCCCCACCACCTCTTCCTTACCCTGTCACCTCTGCCTATTTCCTTGTCCTCTCCTTGGGGGCTCACATCTGCCCAGTTTTCCTAAAGGAGCATTGAAGGCAAATGGAGGGTGTTGTTCCATTGCACCCGGCAATGCGCCCCTCCCTTGCCAAGTACAGATTGCCCAGAGAAGGAATATATATGATGCAATTGATCCAGAGGGGCAGAGCTTTGCTACTTTTTACAACATTCTAAGACAGTGTTCAAGGGCAAAGCCTGGATCACGAGCTCCTAGGAAAGAGATTATATTATAGTCATCTCTCGAACGGTCATTTGATGCAAAATGTGAAATAATCTTTCTGTGTCATCAGTGAGTATCATCCCTGAGCGCAGTGAAAGAGGATGCATGTGGGATGAAGGCAGACTTTTACAGAGAGATGTGCTGGGTGCCTCTTGCTAGGCTGAAATGTACTGAGAGACAGATTACCTGACCGTAAACAAAGGGGGAGAGAGAGAACGAACTTCACAGTTCCACACTAGCTTGACTCTGCTTGTGAGAGCATCTCCAGGAGGCAAATGCCTTTGTAATAGAGACTTTTTGCAGGTACCTGGCAAAGGAATGGTGCTGAGTTTGTGTCAGGGCTGCGTACTTCGGAAGAGAGGTTGACATATATAATGTTATGCAGGTTTCATTCTCTGGTGGCTTGTAAAAAAAGCCGAAAGATGCGCCAACTTTCTCTTGTGTGCATACGTGTCTGTCCCTCCCACATGACCTTGGCTATTTTCTTAGCAACACTATTAATGTGAATTAGGGAAGACGGCGTGTGCAACATTTTACGGCGATGATTTATTACCTGCCCTTCACCCTAGGTTCCCAGGGTGGGTGACAACAATTTAAAATAACAAAGCTAAAAACAAATTACAGAATAGGTCCTAAATGTATACTTCTCAGGTCTCAAAGGCCCAGGTAAAGAGGTTTGTCTTCCCCCATATGATGAAAACTGTATAGTGAAGGTGCCAGATCCACCTCTTTCAGGAATTCTTTCGCTGCGATTCCTTTATTGCAGGGGGTTGGGCTAGATGACCATGGCGTCCCTTCTAACTCTACAGTTCTTTGATTCTATGGTTAAGGTGACTGACTGATAAAAAAACGCAACTTAAGTGAAAGTCAAAAGCAAGGGGTGCCTGGTGAATCTCTGCTGGAAGAGCATTCCACAGCATGGGACCAGCGACACTAAAAGTATGGTTCTAGTTGAACCTCTGTAACATGGGAGACAACTAATAGCACCCGGATACTTCAGGGTAGGAATGGAGTCCAGTGGCACTTAGCGGGCGGCAGAGGATGGCTATCAAGTGCCACTCTTTGATCTGCTAGACTCCTTTTCCCCCTCCACATGCTGCGAATAGAACTTGATACTTTCTGCGTACAGATCTCTACTGTTAAGCTATGATGCACACACCTTCAAGGTACAGGTTATGAACATAGCAACCTTCCTGGGAGCATTGATTTGTCAAGCAAAGTGCATGCATTACCATTTTGTCCCTATGCCTCGGACATTGCAGTGCTGCTTCCAGTCGGAGAATGCCATACTGGGATTGATAGACCAATGTCCCATCCTGGCTCCATGCATCCATCAGCGGGCAGCAAAAATCCATTTATCCTCAAAGCAAGGGTCTGCTGGGCTTTGGGCAATGTGCCCAGAGACCAGGATGAGTCCTCCACTTCAAAGTTTTTGCCTTCGCCTTGAATGCTGTCCTATCAAAATAATCTGCGGATTACCACCGGTTGAGTTTATTGGCAGCAGAGATAGTGTAGGTGTTTTTTTCCGGTCGTACAGGGGGAAGTGGAGATAAGGAGGAGGAGGAGAGGAGGAGGAGGAGGACAACTTGACGAACTGACTAAGATAAATTTAGTGTGCTACAGGAAATCGAAATGGGAAATAAAGATCTCCAGGAACTGAAATATTTAAAAAGATAGAGAAGTTAGGCCACAGGCGCGAGCCGTTCCAAGCCCTGATTTCCCCAACAAGCTGATCCTTAAATCAATCTATCACCCTAGCCAGACAGAATATTGTAAAGCTAATAGAATGGAAGAAAAATTGAAATGGAAGTGAGGCCATTCTATGAAGTAAAATGACAGAATCCCTGAAATTTCCATTATAATTACAAACATATTTCCATCTTTGCTGCTCCCCCACATCTGCTATGCCTTCCTCTAAGTGTTTACATAGATATTATTAAGACCACCCCACTTTATTTGGTGAGAAGGCTGCAGCTCTTACCTGAGTTTGTTTCCTTTGGAAGCATATTGGCATTCTGTAATGCTTGTGTCTATTTACAAATATACTGGCTGGTCCTAAGCCAGGAGCAGCCAATGTAGTACCCTGCATATGTTGGTAGACTACAGCTCCCATCAGCCCCAGGCAGTATTGCCAGTGGCAGGGATGATGGGAGCAGCCCTCCAACCACATCTGGAGGACACTATATGGGCAAGGGCAAAGGGAACACTCTCAACAGGCAGCCAAAGTCCATCACTCCCATGTTGGGTCACTCCAAACTCTGGCTCTGGCTCCATCTCGCCTTCAAACTTCAGTTTTCTCCCTTTGTTTTTCTCAGAGACACTTGCCCGGTGGTAGAGCATCCATTTTCCGTGCAGAAGGTCCTCTCTGAAACCCTGGAAGGCCACTGCTGATCAGTCTTGACAGCATTGAGCTAGATGGACCAGTTGTTTGACGTGGTATAAGGAAGCTTCCTGTGCTCCGGTGCTACTGCAATCAAAATACCAGCATCAAACTGTGAGTATCAGAATGCCAGATTTCCTAATTTAATCTAGATTTACCCTTTCCTCAAAAAAACTCATTTGCAATATTAATCCCCTATCTGGAAACTCCTTAAAACTGTTATCTATAGACACACTTAAGGTAAAGGTAAAGGTACCCCTGACTATTAGGTCCAGTCGCGGCCGACTCTGGGGTTGCGGCGCTCATCTCGCTCTATAGGCCAAGGGAGCCGGCGTTTGTCCGCAGACAGCTTCCGGGTCATGTGGCCAGCATGACTAAGCCACTTCTGGCGAACCAGAGCAGCGCACGGAAACGCCGTTTACCTTCCCGCCGGAGCGGTACCTATTTATCTACTTGCACTTGACGTGCTTTCGAACTGCTAGGTAGGCAGGAGCAGGGACCGAGCAACGGGAGCTCACCCCGTCGCGGGGATTCAAACCGCTGAACTTCTGATCGGCAAACCCTAGGCTCTGTGGTTTAGACCACAGCGCCACCCGCATCCCTATAGACACACTTACTTGGGTGTAAATCCTATTAGATGGGTTACTTTGGGCTTCCAATCTCTTTCTCCTCCCTCCTCTTTCCCTGGGGAGATCACTTTGGTTCTGCTGACGCAGCGGTTTGGCTTCACCCCCAGAGGTGCACTCCATTGTGTCTCAATGCAGATGGATGCCAACAACATATTTTCCTTGCAAAATTAGACATTCAGTATTCTGCACTGTAGCCAATGTGAGTCATATTTAAGGATGCAAGTAAGCATCCTTTTCTGGTCTGCCCTATATTTGCTTCACGCAGCACTGTTTCCATTCCACCTCAATTTGTCTTGTGCCAAAAACTACATTATTTGTCTCACTGTCTGCTGTTGCGATATTACATCACTTCTGTAATTAATTATGTTGTCAGTAATTTATGCCATCTCATTAGTAATGCAGATGGGGGATGGATGAACATAAACTTGTAGCATTTACAGACTGAAAGTAACAGCAACAGTGAATACCACTCGTATTCACTGGGTTGATTTCTGTTCTGGACATCGGACAAATAAGTGAACATGGGCAATTTCTGCTAAGGTTTCTGTTATCATTGGAATTCTCCAACATCCCTAATTGTTCCTTGAGTAGATCCATTGAAAATAATGGACATGACTATCTTCTGCCCATTTATTTCCATGAAACTAATTTGAGTAGAATTTGGTTAGTGAGAACCCCCTGTTTCCATTCCATTCTTGAAGCGTCTGTAACCTGAAGCGTCTGTAACCTGAGGTACCACTGTACTTTAAAAAACGTACAATCTCCTACTTTATGGGGAAATGTTAAATGAAATGGTAAAGTCAGCACAAATAAAGTGGGCTCAGGATTTAGGTCATAATATACAATTTGAAGATTGGGGAAAGATGTGGAAGGTGAATACAGATTGTATCTTGTTGTTTAGTCGTTTAGTCGTGTCCGACTCTTCGTGACCCCATGGACCAGAACACGCCAGGCACTCCTGTCTTCCACTGCCTCCCGCAGTTTGGTCAGACTCATGTTTGTAGCTTCAAGAACACAGTCCAACCATCTTGTCCTCTGTCGTCCCCTTCTCCTTGTGCCCTCCATCTTTCCCAGCATCAGGGTCTTTTCCAGGGAGTCTTCTCTTCTCATGAGGTGGCCAAAGTATTGGAGCCTCAGCTTCACGATCTGTCCTTCCAGTGAGCACTCAGGGCTGATTTCCTTAAGAATGGATACGTTTGATCTTCTTGCAGTCCATGGTACTGTTTATTTTTAAAGCTTTCCAACTGTTATATGCCTGTTGTCTTTGTCCATGGAGTTTCCTTGGCAGGGATACTGGAGTGGCTTGCCAGTTCCTGCTCCAGGTGGATTACGTTTGGTCAAAACTCTCCACTATGACCTGTCCATCTTGGGTGGCCCTGCACGGCATAGCTCATAGCTTCTCTGAGTTATTCAAGCCCCTTCGCCATGGCAAGGCAGTGATCCATGACGGGGCATTGTATCTTACTGAGGGAGAATTATATGAAAATGATGTATAGATGGTATATAACACCAGCGAAAGTGGTCAAAATGTATAAAAAGGGATCTAAAACTTGTTGGAAATGTAAAGAAAAAGATGGTACATTCTATCATATGTGGTGGGAATGCAAAAAGATTAGAAATTATTGGGAAATGATATATAATTAATTGGAAAAAAAAATGTTTAAAAACACTTTTGTTAAGAAACCAGAAGCATTCCTCCTAGGAATTTTAGACCAAGATGTAAAAAAAGAAAATTGGAAATTATTTATGTATGCAACAACAGCGGCAAGAATTATATTAGCACAAACTTGTTGGAAAAAATACCAACGAAGGAACAATGGCAAGGGAAACCTATGAAATATGCAGAACTGGCAAAACTAATGGAAAAATTACATGAAAAGGACAACAAAGACTTCAAAAGAGAATGGGAACAATTTACAACATATATGAAGAGGCAACATAAAGAAATGGACTCACTGGCCGGGTTTGAGTAAACAATCACAACTGTATACAACAAAAAATACGACTATAGTGGTACCTCGGGTTACAGACGCTTCAGGTTACAGACTCCACTAACCCAGAAATAGTACCTTGGGTTAAGAACTTTGCTTCAGGATGAGAACAGAAATCGTGCAGCGGTGGCGTGGCAGCAGTGGGAGGCCCCATTAGGTAAAGTGGTGCTTCAGGTTAAGAACAGTTTCAGGTTAAGAACGGACCTCCGGAACGAATTAAGTTCTTAACCTGAGGTACCACTGTATATGTACTGGGAAAATTTTGGGGAAACAATACGCACAATATGGAAATAAAGCAAAACGGGAGTATGAGGGAAGTCCAGGGGAGGAGGGTGGAAATATCAAAAATTGTTAAAGATATATTGTTAGAAGTATACATGGAAAAATCAAATATATATATCTGGGGCGGGAATCTTTGCCCCCAGCAAGTTTAGAGTCCAAGTAAGTTATTGGAAATTGGATGCTATTAAGCACCGCCTTGTGTGTTTTTTCCTGCTTGCTTCCATCACGTTGGAGGCAATCACGCCTCCAGCCTGTCGGAAGATTGCCTTGTCCATTCCAATGATCTTTAACTGCCCGTTTTCACGGCAAAAAATCACAAACGCTTTTCTCATTGTCCGGTTGCCTTGCCGGTCGCTTCCCATTTCGTTGCTTTCCAATCCCAGGGCTCTGGGCCAGTCACATCCCATCAGGCCTTTTCTACATCTTGTCCCTTTCTTTTTTCCTTTGGGTTGCCAGCAGGTCTCCTGATGGCTCCAGCTTCTAGGAACATTGCCGCCATGATAAGCTAGGAGGTTATCGTGTGTGTGTGTGTGCTGATATTCTTGGGCTTGCTGCTGAATGAGATTTCTGTTTGCCGAGTCTAAATGGGGCTAGCATCAGGGACAAGGGGGCGCCGTCCCCCAGCCTCCATCTGCTCTCAGCTAACCCCCACCCACCTTCCTGCCTTCTTATTTACAACCAGTCCAAAGGGTAGCCACCAGCTTCTTCCTCCTTTTTCTCACTGATGCCCTTGCAGAACAAGGATGGGGACAAAAGTAGATTTAGTTGGCTCTGTCTGTCATTGGCTCCGGCTTCACCTACTGTTAGGCTTCCTGACTGCTTCCTCATCAGTCGCAGTGAGTACCAGCCATCACTAGGAGCCTTTTTTGTGGGTCAACGTTCCTTCCGAAGATCAGGCCACAAAGAATGTAGACAGGTGAGCAGGTGTCTGAGTAGAGGCAATGTAATGATGAGTAGGAACCAAAGGATGCTATGAGTGGCTCCACAGAGGGAAGCAGTTCTGGGGAACACCAGTGGAGAACGGAAACCTACAAACGGCGGTTTTTTAAAGGCGCTGAGAATAGTTAGGAGACCTCTCAGAGATATTCCCATAACAAACTACAGTTCCCAGGATTCTTTGGGGAAAGCCATGGCTGTTTGTGGTATAAAAGTGCTTTAAATGTATGATGGAGATGTGACCAAAGTTTGCAATTACATACCACCGCAGTTTGTATTTGCACATCTGGATTGAAATTAAACCACTTTTCTACAATGTAAAGTGATATTGCTGCTGCTATTTGTAGTAGTAAATTTGCATACTTCTTTTCTAAACGAATGGGTTGTTTCCAGATGACCTGTTTCTGTGAGCACTCATCCTGTTTTTTTTTACTGGGTGTTTACACATCTTCCCATTCAACATTCATTCACTCTGCACTTTTTAGTTCTTTTCATCATCACTTTCCTAACTGCAAAAAGCTTGTTTAATTTGTTGTTGTTGCATCCTGGTGACAATGTTTTAATCCTCTGTAATTACACAAATCAAACTTTCCATTAGATTATTATATACTTGAGCCCCTCCCTCAAATTAGTGGCAGTCTGGAGGCACCCCCTAACCTGAGGCTTCCAATGCCTTGACCTTCCTGTGTGGATTAGAAAGTGAGGAATGGTATGGAATTGTTCCCCCTCCAAAAATTAAGGGGAAATGTGTGTGCATCCTATGGAGCGAATGCAGGCTCCTTGGCTTCAGCGATAGCAACGCGAAGCCTCCGAAGCACAGAGGGAGCGCTGCGCTCTGAAGGCTTCAGGGATAGCCGCCTGAAGCCTCCGGAGCGCAGCGGGAGGTCCTGCTGCGCTCCGGAGGCTTCGGGTTCCTTTTGCTGAAGCCAGGAGAGCAAGACTCTCCTGGCTTCAGCAGAGAGGGAGAGCTGCGCAGCGCCCCTTCAGCGAAGCAGGAGGAGAAATGGAAGGGGCTCCGTTTCTCCTGCCACTTCGCTGAAGGGGCGCTGAGCAGAGAGGGGAAGATTTTTTTTCCCTTCCTCTCCCCCTCTAAAACAAGTTGCGTCTTATGGTCGGGTGCGTCCTATAGAGTGAAAAATATGGTAGTTGCTTTTTCAGGTGACTGTATATGTGCCCAGTGAAACACTCCATTTACCATACCCTTCATTCTATTTGGTAAGCTTGGAATTTGACCCTTCCCACTGTAGGCTTCCTGGTCTCTTTGCAGGCCTTACAAAAGCAATCTAGTTTGTCTTTCTCCCCCGCTCCCCCCGCTCCCCCCACACCTTCCCACCAAGCCCCACTGTGCATACAGCTGCTAAATAAAAAAAGCATGTAATAGAGATAGTTGGATTGTCAGGTTTCATAAAGTAGCCTAGGAATCTACAAGCCAGCCTTTCTTCGCCAGCCTCGCTCCTTCTCCCGTAACTGAGCTAACAAGATATCTCAAGGATATTCCGGTTAAGTGGTTGCAACATGAGCAATCGGCGAGAAGGATCTTGGGTCGGGCGGGCGGGCGGGGGGGCAGGTACTGTGCTGTGCTTTTCTGAAGGGAGAAGAGAAGAGGAAGAGACAGAGATTTGTGCCGTGTGGCATCAGGTGAGGCTTTGCAGCCTCAGTGGAATAGGCGGATGAAGCACCAATGTGGAAATCAAAGGGTCCTTGGCATCACTCAAATCTGGAACACTTGTTCAATATTTTCTTTACATTAAGTGCCTATTAGGGGAGAGGGGTTGGCTAGGTCCCCTTAGGGATGTTTCAACCCCATTCCTGGATTGTCAGCTTTCATTTAAGGTTCCTTTAGGGACGTGGGTGGTGCTCCTGCCTAAACCACTGAGCCTATTGGGCTTGCCGATCGGAAGGTTGGCGGTTCGAATCCACGAGACGGGGTGAGCTCCCATTGCTCTGTCCCAGCTTCTGCCAACCTAGCAGTTTGAAAGCATGCCAGTGCAAGTAGATAAGTACAGCTGCGGCAGGAAGATAAACGGCATTTCTGTGCACTCTGGCACTCATCACAGTGTCCCATTGCGCCAGAAGTCATGCTGGTCACATGACCCAGAAAACTGTCTGTGGACAATCGCCAGCTCCCTCTGCCTGAAGCGAAATGAGTGCCGCACCCCATAGTTGCCTTTGACTGGACTTAACTGTCCAGGGGTCTTTACCTTGCCTTGTACCTTCACACATCTAGTTTGTTGAACACTCATCCTGATTTGCTTACACAAAGCTTAAATAGTGGTTAGATTGGGAACAGGAACATTCCACACTGCAACATTTTGTTGCCGCCATGTGTGTCCGCCTATATAAGATAGGCCTGCTAAGACGGAGCACAGCAGCTGCTCATCTTAATGCTACCTAGTAACTTTTTATTGCTGCTGCTGTTTTAAAAAGGCTATTAAACAACTTGAGCATTTTGTAAAAAAAAGGAAAGACGGGGCATAACATATTTTGAATAAAGAATCCAACAATGATAACTTCATGGTAGAGGAAAAATTGTGGGAACTACCTGGTCCACAGTGTGTAATATTGTAGCCATGTTGCCAAATAACTCTCTGGTAGCCCTCCTGTTTTTCCTTCCTTAAAGCACAATGGATAAATTTACCTCAGACTTTTCGCCTCTGAAAGAATAAAGTCATGGGCACCCATTATTGGCTTTCTTTTACCTCAGTTGATGCATCAACTAAGATGAATATCCCTTTTTGCTCCATTGGAGGGGGATAGAAAAAAAAAGAGAGAGAGAGAGAGAGAGAGAGGAAAAAATGATGGGAAACATTGATATTCTCCATCTCCTAAAACCCAGCAACTTGCCTTTTGACACTCCATCTTCACAAAGCCTCTGCTCTCCGAAGATTAATTGATGTTGTGGTCCACTCAGCCTGTTTCCAAATCCCTTTTGAGCCACCTTTTAAAAACCACCTGCCTTTAAGAATAAATAAATAAATAAAAGTCACCAAGTCTCCCCCCCCCAACACTTTTAAAAAAGGAACCTGGATTCTCAAATGATTGTCCGGCTTGACAAATTGGATTCTGAAAGCTGATTCCTGAAAGAAAAGGCCGCAGGTTTGACAAGACAAGAAACAGCTCATCCTCTGAGGCGGGAGGATAAATAAATAAATAACGGAAAGAAAAGAAATCCCATTCTTCCACTCTCGTGCGACTCAATGGGCAACCCCCCCACCCTTGTTGCTGATAAGATTATCTCCTCTATGATAGGCGGCAGAGCCGTACAATGGAGACCTAAAGCAAGCTGTACTTTTGATAGCCCCCTGATTAATAGAACTGTCCAATGAGGACCTTGGCATCTGGGAAGAATGATTAATGACATTTTATGTGACCTTAGACCCTTCCCTCTTCCCCAGGAAACATGGGGAAGAGAAGGGCGATAGTCGCTGGTGAATTCTCTCAGGCTGACAACTTGAGATTTGCGCCCGACACCCTTTTGTGTATCGGAAATGGCACTCTGGCAGGCGGCAGTCCCTTTCTCACAAAAATCAATAGCTACTTTGCCAGTCCCTTTACCGAGACATGGACTTGACTGCGCCTGTTCCAAAAAGGTGGCCTTTTTTTCAATAAGGAGATGGACTCCACCGCCACCGCCCTGTTTTTGACACGCATCTACTCCAGGCTCCTAAATTCACTTGCCATTATCTGGAATGGGACTGCCCTGCAAGTAACCATGATGTTAAGGACAAGTCAGAGCCGGTCTGAAAATGCCCTAAACTGCATTTAGTCCAAACAAAACCTATTACCACGTGGAGTCAAGCTCCAAAAACCATAGTTGTGCAGTTTTGTAGTAAAAGCTAGTTGTGGAAAGTGCAGGGTGGTTTGGTCCTATGCTGCCATGGAATTCCCTAAGTGGTTGAGCTCTTCGATTTGATTTAATAATTCTATGCAGTTTTTACAGTAACAAGGTTCATTTTTTTTTATTTAAAACAGTTATATACCACTTTAATATTTGAAAACATCCTAGCCTAGATGATCTATCTTGCGCCAGCTGATGAACATCAGGCAGATATAAATAATACTTACCGTAAGTCCCTCTACCATTTTCCCTATTTTTTCCATGTTTCCCCATCAGTTTGCACTGTGTTTTTAAGTCCTCATGAAAATTCAGCATATGAATGTGAATTTTCCCCAATATCCCAAATATTGTAAAGCAATATTTCCTAATATAATGCATTTTTGTTTGTATTTTTCAGTAATTCATTTTTTTTAATTATTACATGTCTATCCTGCCCCTGCTCCCAAAGGAGCTCAGAGCAGCAAACAACAAGTGATAACACAGTAACATATTTTTAAAAGTCTTTAAAGAAATTCCAGTGCAGATGTAGACTGAGAAAGATTTCTGCTTAGAAGCCTTGTTGAAACAGGTTCTTCCTGCTGCAAGGACAACCAAGATGGCCCTTGTCTGATATTTGAGGGGAGGGAATTCTGAAGGGCAGGTGCCAGAACACCAAAGGACCAATTCCTATATTGTATGGGATGAACCTCCTGATAAGCTAGTATCTGCAGAAGGCCCCCTCTTCTGCAAAGCACAGTGATTGATTGGTTATGTAAGGGGTGATATTATATTTCTGGTATTCTGGCTCCAACCTACATAGGGCTTTACATGGGTATAACCAGGATTTGGGAGGAGGGGAGGTAGGATTCAGGGGGGGGGCAGAACAGTTTTTTTATTGATTTACATGATTTAGGTGTGGGGGAGATGCCCCCCACTCCCCCCCCCGGCTACACCTATGGGACTTTACATTAATTTTGCCTTTTTGCATATACAGTGATACCTCGGGTTACATACGCTTCAGGTTACAGACTCTGCTAACCCAGAAATAGTGCTTCAGGTTAAGAACTTTGCTTCAGGATAAGAACAGAAATCGTGCTCCGGCGGCGCAGCAGCAGCAGGAGGCCCCATTAGCTAAAGTGGTGCTTCAGGTTAAGAACAGTTTCAGGTTAAGTCCGGACCTCCGGAACGAATTAAGTAAACCCGAGGTACCACTGTACTATTTGGCTGGAGAACTGCATGGCAAAATTCAGAGAAGGACAAGTTGCATTGTCTGACCATTTTAGTTCCTATGTTGCGTCAGAAAGTGCAAAGTGGGTATGTTCAACTTTAAATGTGAACTGAACCAAATCCCCCCCCCCAATCTCTAGTGTGGGATGAGGCTGGTCAGCTGATTTCATTTAGCCTTAGGATGTGGCAAACTTTGTTGCAGGATGTTTTCTTTCATTCTGTCTTCTGGCTGCAGTCAAATGTTCTCAGTCAATATAAAATAAAAATTGTCAGGCAGTGCAGATACTGATGGTCTAAGTTGAAATGGGTAGGTTTCTGAACTGCTGAATCCCCATCTCTCTCATATTCATATTCTCTCTCTCTCTCTCTCTCTCTCTCTCTCTCTCTCTCTCTCTCTCTCACACACACACACACACACACACACACACACACACAGTTTCTAAGGAAATAATTTGCATTGTTGTTTTTAACCATAGTTTGATCCAGCTTAGCTGTGTAAAGCAAGAATTTAAAATCTTGCTCAGTAAAGGGAGTTTTTCCATGGTGCTTGCAGCTGCAGAACTATTAGCCCATTTAATACCAAAAATACCGTCCTCTGATACTGGTTTTTGCAGCCCTTCCACCCCACCCCCAATTCTACAAAGGGCCACTGGGGGGGGGGAACGCTGACACAGGTCCTCTAATGCAGAAGGTGCTTGTGAACTCCCTGCTGTGACTTTCCCCTCTCCCTTTTATCTTTTTGAATTGCAAATAGAGCTTCAGGTCTGGGGATGAGTCATTTGCTGGCTTGTTAGGCAATGCATAGAAGGCAAGGCGGAAGGAGCTACAAGCAGTTTCACTGCTCTTGCTGATCTCCAGGAGTTTACCTGGCTTTTTACAGTAGCTGGCTTTGTGCAAAACCTTTATCTTTGCAGAGATGGAGCAGTCTCCTATGCTAGGCAGTGTGACAAGTGACTTGCACTCCTACCTAGGGACAATGAGATGGCAGCCTTGAGAGATGCTCCTCAGTGCTGTAATGGTAAATTCTGAAGTGTAGGAAGAGCTCTGCACCAATAGCTGTGTCCCCAAGGAGTGTTTAAAAATGTGGACATCTTACACACATTTAACGTGCAATTTCAACCGTATGCGGTTGAAAGCTAGCTTGTTGAAATCCCATGAGTTAAATGTGGAGGCAGTGAGAGGAGAAAGCCTTGCTTGAGCCTTGCTCCTGACCAACATCTTCACTCCCTTGTTCCAGGGGACGGCAGCAGCATTTTGTGGTTCGTCTCAGGTGCCAAAATGCTGTTTTACATTTTACATGCATTTTACAATGTTGTGTATACGCCCTGAGACATCATAGAATCAAAGCTGGAAGGGACCACAAGGGTCATCTAGTCATCTAGTCCTCCTGTAATGCAGGAGGCCTTTGCCCAATTTATGCCTTGAACCCACAACCCTGAAATTAAGAGTGTCATGTTCTACCAACTGAGCTCTCCTGGTAGTAATGATTTTTTTAAACACACACACATTGTGTGGGTAGGAGAGCATTTTAGTGAATTCGCTGAGCATGTTTACTAGACACCCTGAGAATCTGAGGATGAACAGAGCCTAAGGTCCACGTAGTTGCAGATTCCCCCCCGCCTAATTTTTGTCCTTACGGATTTATGTGGTATCACGAGTCACTTGCTTGAGAACACGACATCCCTCTCACAGATTACTGCTGTCAGCAGATGAACACGGTCACTCAGAAAAATCTATTTCTAGCCCTCTAATGCCATCCCCAGATGCTACTTGTGGTCACTGGTACTGTGTGAAAACAAAACAAAACGTCGAGATTTTTGCTGTAAAGGGTTTGCTTTGAATTTGCTTCAACAAAGTGCTCAGAGATCTATTAATTAGGAGAGTTGCAGATTAAAAATAAAATAAAACCCTAGCATGATACAAGCAGATGCTTAGCGATCCCAGTTGCGGGGGACTTGCGGGAGGTCAGCGAGTACAATCTGAGGAGCTGGCAGTAGCTAGTTTGCTATCATAGTGAAAACTCTGGCAATCCTAGTCCCTGTGATATTGACAAGGAGAGATGCTTATTTCTCTGAAGGTCGCCTGGCAGCTTCCAAACAGCTGTTCAGCATTGCACGACCTCAGGAATGTTCTGAAATAAGAGGTTTCACTCCTGATTTGCACATAACCGGAGGCTTCTTCAACTTGATGTCTGGTAATGAAGCCTTTGTTGGATCTGCTGTGCTATATGGAAGTACATCGAGTTGACCATATGGCTGGGGAATATTGGAAGCTACAATCGTGACGTGGTGCTAATTAACTGGTATCTTTATCTGCCCTGTCTGCGTTATTTTTAACCGTGAAAGGCCTTTAATTATTATTATTTTTTTAAAAAAACTAAGCCCTTATTAAATTGCCAGTGCAAACAGAAAAGCAGCAACAAATCTAACCCCAATGACAACACAGCCGAAGATCACATACACGCCCGTCTGCTCTTTTCTAAGTCGTATGTAGAGCAAGCAAGCAAGCCCAGCAGCCAAGATTGCTTGGCATGGCTTATTCTTCTGATTTGCAGTATTGGTTTTTCAGTGGTAATCTGGATTGTTTCACAGGAAAAGGAACAATCACACCTTGAAGGCCTATAAGATGCAGATATATGAAGTTTCAAAGTAGTGTTTTAGTCTCAGAGTAGCATTTGGGGGCACATCTACACCATACAGTGGTACCTCGGGTTACATACGCTTCAGGTTACATACGCTTCAGGTTACATACGCTTCAGGTTACATACGCTTCAGGTTACAGACTCCGCTAACCCAGAAATAGTGCTTCAGGTTAAGAACTTTGCTTCAGGATGAGAACAGAAATCGGCTCCGGCGGCGCAGCAGCAGCAGGAGGCCCCATTAGCTAAAGTGGTGCTTCAGGTTAAGAACAGTTTCAGGTTAAGTACGGACCTCCGGAACGAATTAAGTACTTAACCCGAGGTACCACTGTACATTTAAAGTACACAACAGCTGCAGACGTTAACCTTAGTTAAATGAATCCTTACTTGGAGCACACCTTTAGGTTGAAATGTATTCAGACGGAGACTTGGTATAAAATAACAAACTTCCAAGAGATGGCATGCCTGTTTGTTGTGCCACCCCATCACCTGCTCCTGGCTGTTATTTATGACCTCCAGGTTGTGGTGGTCCAGACTGATGTCCTGAAACTAGCCTTAATGGTACTGCTGTGTGTGTTTGTGAGTGTTGTGAGAGGCAGTGTAGTGTAATGGTTATAGCCTCGGACTATGTATTTGGAGACCTAGGTTGGAATCCTTTATGGCCGCGAAGTTCACTGGGTGGCCTTGAGCCTGTCACTATCTCTTGGCCTAATCTACTTCACAGGATAGTTAGGATAGATAAAACACACACACACACACACACACACACACACACACAGAGAGAGAGAGAGAGAGAGAGAGAGAGAGAGAGAGAGAGAGAGAGAGAACGAACCATATGCATCACCCTGAACTCCTAGGAGGAAAGGTGGGAGTAAAATGCAATGCCTATAATCACAGCCCTCCAAACGTCATGCAGAATACTCCTGATATTGAGAGCTGCATTCTGAGATTGCAATTCACGAGCAAATTTAGCAGATGCAACTTGAGCTGTGAAACCAGGGCTCTGCCAAATAGCCCTGAAACGTGGACGTTTTGTGTGTGTGTGTTTTTGTATCAGAGACCACATAATTCACTCTTGACAACCTGATAGGAGGGCCATTGGCTTCTGCTGAGCTGCAAGGTAGTTCGACATGATGTTACTTGGTGTAATGGTATAGGCGCTCCGGGCTACAGAAAGGCTTACACCTCCCCCCCCCAAAAAAAAGGATTCTACTTTGACTCTTATCTGCTGTTGTTTTCTAGTCAAGACAGCTGGCTTCCAGGATTGCCTGACAGAGGAGAGGATGGTTAATCAGAGCAGAATGTTTTGGTACAGTCACGTCGTCATCTCTTTCTTCTTCCTCTTTCCCTCCACTCGCCCCCTACTAAGGTATCCTGGAGAGCTCCATTTAGTTTGGTCTGAAGCTTAGGCTCCAAATGATGAGAAGGCATCCCAGCAAACAGGGTTCCCACTGCGAAATCCAGCTCGGTCTCTAGTACTGAAAACACATTGTGCTTGGCGGTGGACATTTCGGCACAGACATTTGTGCACCCCTGCACAGCAGCAACACAGGTTTGTTGCATGTGATGCTCCTTTGCCGTCACAGTACTGCGCTGTGTCTTTCTACCAGGGGCCAGCCACCCAGCTCCTTACCAATGCTGGTGTATAGAGGTTGCACTGGCTTCTTTTTGCCTGCATTTCCAAGATTAAAATTAGCACACAGAGCACTATGTCTGCTTGCTTCTAAGGCTTGCTACTTTCTTTGTTTCCCTTATACTTTATTTCTTTGGTCTCCAAATAACATTAGTTAAGAAGTTTGCAAATAATGATAATAATAACAAGGAGCACCCATCAGTTCCAAATGCCACCGTGGCTCCCACAAAGACATATTCACTATATTAATGGGACACGGGTGGCACTGTGGGTTAAACCACAGAGCCTAGCACTTGCCGATCAGAAGGTCGGCGGTTCGAATCCCTGCGACGGGGTGAGCTCCCGTTGCTCGGTCCCTGCTCTTGCCAACCTAGCAGTTCGAAAGCACATCAAAGTGCAAGTAGATAAATAGGTACCGCTCCGGCGGGAAGGTAAACGGCGTTTCCGTGAACTGCTCTGGTTCGCCAGAAGTGGCTTAGTCATGCTCCCTCGGCCAATAAAGCGAAATGAGCTCCGCAACCCGAGAGTCGGTCATGACTGGACCTAATGGTCAGGGGTCCCTTTACTTTTACCTTTATTCCTCCTGGACTGATGAACATCAATATTAAATCTGAAGGGGAAGCACACATACTGGTTTGGTCACCCCTCTTCAGATTTCCCCCACCCTTCAAAGTCTGTTTGATGATTGACGGTGGGGAAATTATGATCAGTTATAGAAGGAAAGTGGAGTTTTGTGTGAGAGTGTGCATGCAAGAAGGTGTGGGGGGGGGGGAGACTAAGTTTTAGGGTGGGGGCATAAAGGCAAATACCAGTTTGAGAATCTAAAGGAAAACTAGGCCAAGAGTAAAATGGTTTCCAAAAAAGGACAACACAAGTGGCTTTGATATGGATATGTTCACTGCCTTGAAGAGACACGGCTCTAGAGAAACTCTTTATCAGTGTCAAATTATGACAAATGACATTGGGGGGAAAGTCACAGGGGCCGCTGAGCACTGTCGCAGCAGGAACACCTTAGAAATTACACAGGTATTTTTTTCCACCGCTCTGTGCCTTGGGGGGGATAGTTCCCTCCCCTCATTCTTCTTCTTTTACTACTTCTCCTTCCCCATTTCAGTATTAATTAATCAGAAGGAATAAAGGATTGTCTTCTGTTCTATTCATATTTTCTGCTTTATTTTAAGCCTAAGAAAATGGGGGGCTGGGAGGGAAAGAAACATGAAAATGGAGCGTTTGGGTGAAGATAACACCGCCCAGCTTCTCGGCGCGTGCAGAAAGACGTTATTTGCCTCTCTTGACAAGACAAATTGCAAAATTTGTGACCTGCTGTCTCGTCTGGCAGGACGGCTTGGCAAATGCAGAAATGTAAAATAAGCAGCAATTATGGGAAGACAATAAAAGTCAGGAGGCTTTTCTTTTTCCTTTCTCTTTTGGCAGCAGTTTATGAGAGGTAACCTTAGCGTGGAAGCTAAGCGGGGGGCCTCCAGACTGTCACTGTTTTACAGGAGGGGTTCAAGCACAGACCAGAACTTTTGGAGCTGTGTACACACCATGGATTTCAGGCACATTTAAAGCACATGGCTTCTCCAAAGCATCCTGGGAGCTGTAGTTTAAGGGTGCTGAAAATTGCAGCTCTCTGGTTTGTGAACTAGAGTTCTCAGGATACTTTGGGGGGAGCTATGTGCTTTAAATGTACTTTAAATGTATGATGTGTGCACAGGCTAGATTTGCACAGTTTATTGTTATTATTTCTTAGTACATTTATATCCATCCTTTTATCTAAGGAGCACAAAGTGATGTATATACACACTTCTCCTCATGGCAACCCTGTAAGGTAGGTTAGGCTGAGAAGTAGCCCCAGTGGGCTTCATGGCTGAGTGCAGATTTGAACCCTTGTCTCCTAGGTGGCGCTGTGGGTAAAACCTCAGTGCCTAGGACTTGCCGATCGTATGGTTGGCGGTTTGAATCCCCGCGGCGGGGTGAGCTCCCGTCTTTCGGTCCCAGCTCCTGCCCACCTAGCAGTTCGAAAGCACCCCTAAGTGCAAGTAGATAAATAGGTACCACTTTATATAGCGGGAAGGTAAACGGCGTTTCCGTGTGCTGCGCTGGTGCTGGCTCGCCAGAGCAGCTTCGTCACGCTGGCCACGTGACCCGGAAGTGTCTCCGGACAGCGCTGGCTCCCGGCCTCTTAAGTGAGATGAGCGCACAACCCTAGAGTCGGACACGACTGGCCCGTACGGGCAGGGGTACCTTTACCTTTACCTTTACTCCTAGGTCCTAGTCCTGCATTCTAACCACTTCAGTGTAGAAAACATTCCCTATTTGGAAAGTTTGAAAAACACTGATCTAGACCAAGAAAAAACAACCCTTAACAACTCTCCAGTCTGTTTTTAATGTTTTCTAACAGCTCCCTCAAAGCCTTGTCTATATAAATGTTGAATTATATGGTTCTTTGACTCTTTACTAGAAATTGCTCAGTATGAACTTCTTTATATAATCTTTTTCATTTCCGCCCCCCCCCCCAAATATTCTGCCGTATCTCACAGAGGAATATCTATAACTGTCAAGAAGCGCAACTCCCCCCACCCCCATATCAAGAGACAGCTGTGTCGCTCACGTCTAATAAAGTTGTCCTCTCTCCAGCTATGGGGCAGTAATCTGAAATAAAAATGTTACCAAAAAATGAGGTTGGTTGGATGGAAATCCTTGGCATGGGTTTTTCTTAAGACACACACATACACACAGCATGTTGGAGATGAGATGGAACACAGAGAGAAGATAGTTTATCAACTTGTTATATTTCTGATTTCACCTTCTGCCCTCGTTCCTGATGGAATTCCAGCTGGGTCAGTATAAAAGGTTTCCAGCTGAACTCGCCGTGTGTCTCTGTTTACAAGATCACACCGTTCTTACCTGGCTTAATTCATCTGGAAGAAGTACCACCCTGTTTACCGTCCTCCTAAGAAACAATTAGGATTTTCAGCCACAGTCTACATCAGAGGCAGTCAGAAGATAGATTAGGTAGGATCTGCTGATCTGCAAATAGCTTTCTGGGCTACTTGCACCAAAGATTTCTGATTCCCAGTCATTTCACAGCAGCAAGTTAAGGCCATTTCTGCTCTGTAGAATTAAAGTCCTCTTGTACCACTTAAATAGTCGTAGGTGGTCCCAAAGAGTTCTGGGAGCTGTAGTTTGTTAAGGGTGCTGAGAGATGCTAAGAGAGACCCCCTATTCCCCTCACAGAGCTGTAATTCCCAGAGTTTCCTGGGAAGAGGGGTTGGTTAATGACTTGCAGGATTGTAGCTCTGGGAGGAGAATGGGGGTCTCCTCACAACTTGCAGCGCCCTTAACTAACTACAGTTCCCAGGATTCTTTGGGGGAAGCCATGACATGGAGGAGACTCTTGAGAGTCCCATGGACTGCAAGAAGATCAAACGCATCCATTCTTAAGGAAATCAGCCCTGAGTGCTCACTGGAAGGACAGATCGTGAAGCTGAGGCTCCAGTACTTTGGCCACCTCATGAGAAGAGAAGACTCCCTGGAGAACACACTGATGCTGGGAAAGATGGAGGGCACAAGGAGAAGGGGACGACAGAGGATGAAATGGTTGGATGGTGTTCTTGAAGCTACCAGCATGAATTTGATCAAACTGCGGGAGGCAGTGGAGGACAGAAGTGCCTGGCGTGCTCTGGTCCATGGGGTCACGAAGAGTCGGACACGACTAAACAACAACAACATGACAGTTTAAAGTGGAACAATAGTGCATTACAAGTATGGTATGGATGTAGCCTAAAATAGCCAGTAAAAATAGGTGAGCTTCAAGCCCTTATTTGTGTGGCCAGTAGGCCACTGGATTTCTACTTGTGACCTTCAGAAGAACTGGGGAATCCAATACTGATGATTTGAACCCAGGTCTCTGCAGTCTAAAATTCCACCCCCGGCAGAGGTAAAAGCATTCCATGCCCAGCGCAGTGAGCAAACACGTACATTTTTTACCTCTTGGCATTTTGGCCAGGCGTGAGCCCCATTCTCACTTTCCCCTTAGCGTGTAGAAGGATCAATCAAAATAGAATTACAAGGACAGAACAGGAAAATATTTGCTCAGCCTAATGGATACGCTGATCCATGGGGAGGGGACATTTTCGGTTTTATAGGGCTGTTGCCATCGGGATGCTATATTTAGGACCTTACACTTTAACAGAAAGAAACACAACAACCCCTGCCCAAGAGCGAAACTTTCCTCAGAAATATTTAGTCACGCTTTTGGTTTCAAAATACTGTATTTACCCGAATGTAATGTGATCCTTTTTTGGCCAAATTACATCACGAAAATTAGGGTGTGCATTAGATTTGATGGCACATTTGCATTCGGCAGCAAATATCTCTTTTTTTGTTTATAAGGTTTTGAAAATTGAGGTGTGCATTAGATTTGATGGTGCATTAGATTCGTGTAAATGTGGCACTATGTGCAGAGGGCTTCTAAACCTATTTTAGTTGTTGTTTATTTATTTAAACCTCCACCCACTCTCCTCTTTATCCAGAAAGGCTCCAGAGTGAACCTTACATAATATCTGTAACAAATCTGACAGTCCCTGCAAGGCTAGGAGGAGTGGCAGTGGTTCTGGCTCCCGGCCTTAACTTCCTCATAGCTGGATGACATTTTCTTTCCCAGAAGTCTTTGTGGTGGCTTTATCCCCCATTGCCAACATGTCCTTAAAGTAGCTACCCAGATCCATCGAGTTGTGGAGAAGTTTTGGATGTTGCTGTGTGAGACGGGGGGTGGGGGTGGGGAGTTATAACATTGTTCACTTTTTGAAAATGCCAAGGACTGACTCTCACAGAGAATGGAGCTGTGGGGATTAAAGCCTTTTCAGGCAGAAGCAAAAACTCAACACTCTGATCATTTCTCCCACCAACAAGGCAGAAGAATTGCTTAGCCCAATCCACAGGGGTATTAGGAGGACTAATGGGATGAAACTAAAGAAGAAGCATTTCGGCTTATAGCCTTGTGAAATTCATGGCGGGGAGAAGAATTAGGCTGCCAAATAGCCTCCTCGGGAGAACAAGACTTTATCTCTCCTGGGACCTTTAAAATTAAGGAGGACACAGTAGTCACAGATATTCTGAGGAGAACCTTTAGCTAAGTTATACGGGGCTGGGTACGTGTGGAGGGCTTAATATGTGGGTGGGCAAAACTTCTAGGCATTTCCCATTTTGGGCTTGGCCGCCGGGATGTCTTTTAAGAAGGGAAGAATGATCGTGCTGTCAAATTATTGAAATTATTTTAGCCGATTAAACTGTCAGGCTTTTAACTTGACTAAAGCAATTAAATAATTTTGCATGCTAGGCTCCTCAATACAGGTGCTTTTTTCCCCAAGGTTTCTCTGGCAAGGTGACTGCTTTCCTTGATACACGAAAGGATTTCCCCCAAAAAATTATTACTGTAAGGCCCCACCTAAATAAGTGAGATATACAGTATATGAAATATTGGCTGCTCTGTTTTTCTGTTGGCTTGGTTCCCCCACTCCAGTTTAATATATGAGTACTTTCAAAAACGTTAATAGCCCTGGAGTCAGTTTTGAGGAAGGGAAATATATAAATGTTTGTAAATAAATGCATGGTAGCTAGTAGCCATCAGCTGCCAAAAGCGATTGTCTGACTAGGGATGATCAATATAGCATCGTTCAGCTGTTTCTGCACTACAAATCTCATCCTCCCTGACCACTAGCCATTGCTGTCTGGGGCTGATGGGAATTGTAGTCCAAAATATTTTAAGAGCACCATGATATCTACTCCTGAATTATAGAAGAAAGTTCCCTCTTTACAGCACGATAGCAAGCCTATTGTAGTGCTCTCATTCTTGCTGATCAGGAGTAGAAACTGAAATAAAAACAATTAATAGGCCAGCAACCTGTAAGAAATAAACCTCCACAACTCTCAAAATAAGATTAGAAAATAGCTGCACATGATCAGTTGGACAAGTATGGTTTGACAAAGTCAGGTTGTGCTGTGCAATTTTATTTAAGCAGCAGGCCTGGCATATGCCATGCAACCAACTCTGCCATTTGCTGATTTGACTCTGAGGTCACAATCTCATAGCTCAAGCCCACTTATGACCTACAATTGGCCTAGCAAGGATGACTTCAGGAGGAGCCATGGGGATTGCAGGACCTGCGAAGCTTCATTTCCCCTGCCCTTGAACTACCTTTAAGACCTAGATGGAAACCTGGAGAAGCTTTGAGCTTGTTGGGATGGAGTCAGGGCGACAGTCCCGAGAACACTCTTCAGAGTCTCCATCTGGTAAGACAGTCTTGACTGGCCCCACTCAAAGCATCTCCGCCTGCCTCCTCTCCACCATGACTTCTGCCGTTTGCACCCAATATGCCCTGGATTTGGGGAAATTGTGCCATGACCTGAAGAACACTCAGGAGGACATGAAGAACTTCCAGGACAAAGTCACGGGCACCTTGGTGAAGCTGGAGGGCATCCTTGGTTACTTGACAGAACTGGTGGCCAGGCTCGAAACCAGAATCCACAATGTGGAGCAGAGGTTGAGGGTAGAAGAGGACAAAGGCACAGCACGGAGCAAAGTCCTGTCCTTCCTGCTGCCCAGGGAGAATGATCTACGCAAAAGATGTGTTATAATGGAAAACATGTTTTTCAAGAAGTGGACCTGGCTGGAGGAAATGGTCCAGAAATGGACCAAAGATTGGAGAATCCCAGCGCAGTTGCAATTTGCAATCCGTGAGAGAGGAAACAGAAGTCTTGCCCTCGAACTTGGGTCAGAGGACCAAACGTCAACAGGGAGTTATGAAGGACTGGGATGGGAATGAAACAAAATGAGGATATGTAATCATAATAACACATAGACACTGTGCATCCTAATGCTCCATGCTTTCTAGCAAACCTGAGTAATCTTGTGAACTTTGGAGGTAATAAACTAATTATTTGTTCCCCAGTTTATTTATTGTTTTAATGGGGCAAAGAGAGAGATTCTAGTGCAGGGGTCAGCAACCTTTTTCAGCCGTGGGCTGGTCCGCCATCCCTCAGACCATGTGGTGGGCCAGACTATATTTTTTGGGGGGAAAGAATGAATTCCTATGCCCCACAAATAACCCAGAGATGCATTTTAAATAAAAGGACACATTCTACTCATGTAAAAACACGCTGATTTCCGGACTGTCCGTGGGCTGGATTGAGAAGGCGATTGGGCTGTATCTGGCCCATGGGCCTTAGGTTGCCTACCCCTGTTCTAGCTGATGCAAGAAATACCGTAGGTTGTTTATTTTAAGCATTTATATACTGCTTTTGGGAAATGTATCCTCTCTTCTTGGGAGCAGGATGAATGAAATGCTATTTAAGAAACATTAATACAGCGTAAGATTGCAACATACTAAACATTCTGAAAAGCCTGGGTGAATAAAATTATTCAGCTGGTGCCAGGGAGATAACAGAGATGGCACCAGGCAAGCTTCCATGGGGAGAGACTTGCAGGGGCAGAATGCCCCAGAAAGAAAGACCCTATTCCATCTCACACCTGTTAAATATACCGTGGTAATCAGTGTTAGTCTTTACCCTGCCAATTCCCAGCCAATACAATAGCGTTAATGGGTCCTCTAATCAGGGTTCAAAATTGCTCATTAGGAACTGAGACCTAGAAAAAAGCATGGTCAAACCCATGCCAACACATTTAAAGCTCGTTTCTTCTCCCAAGGGAAACTTTAGTCTAGGGAGGCTGGAAATAGTAGCTCTGTGGGCAATAGACTGCAGTTCCCAGGATTCTTTGGCGGAAGATATGTGCTTTAAATGTTTGTGTGGATGTGAACCATGATCAGTGATAAAAGACTACAGGCTCCAGACTGTAACTGAAACATATAGATTGGTTTATTTTTCATTAATGTAGCAAAGCATCTATACTACTTGATTGCAATAAAATCTCTACGTTTACAAGGAATTGGTTGTAATTCTTCATTATCATTATCTTCACATGGAAGCTAATGGTACAGTATTTTGAATTTGGGAGAACACAAAGTGGTTTAAATCAATGTAATATATAGCAACACAGTATCTTTGGAAAACGTAGTTTCAGAATGGCGTTAAGAATAGCATTAGAACTGCATAGACAAAGGAATCACTCTGCTTGTTTTTTCCTGTTCTAGTTGACCATTTGGCCTCCTCCAGCCCATCTAGTTGTGACACAGAATTCCTAAGTTTTGTAGCATCTCAGTATTTGAGAATGAAGTTCACAGCTACCCATCTGTGACTGCAGGCCAGGATCTTGTAGCCTTCAGCTGGGTGAAAGCTGGCCAAGCAGAATTGTATAGACAGCAGGTCGAAAGAGAACAAAGGATTATTTGAACACATCTTATATTGACCAGCAAACAGGGCCAGGAGGGTGGAATTTCCCATCTTTACGTCAATTTCATTATTTATGTAGGGGAACCCCGTAAGATATTGACTGGCATAACTCGTCTGGGGCTCCTGCTTTTCCAGCACACCCTTTACAAACATTCCAAAAGCATTTATAATTCTACTGCCATTGTGATGTTGTTCTTGTCATCCCATCCCATAGCATTGCTTTCAAAAGAAAAATGGCTCTCTATTTATGCTGCTGGTATGATGTTATCTTTTAATCTTATCACTGTCCAAAATGCCAAGGTCTCACATGACTATTACTGAGAGTCGGAAGAAAGTTCCAGGCAACTTACATAAAAGTGGCATGGAACTGTATTTTTTTTCCTTCCATTTTGGCCCAATCATGGCAGCTCTACTGTTTGCTAAAATTTGCTGTAGTTGATGGTTCTGCAGGCTTAGGTGGGTCCAGATTGGCAGCACCCTGCCTTTCTGTTGATAGCACAGGGAGCTACAGAAGCGCCCTGTAGGAAACTCTTGTTACCTGGGCAAGTTACGCTTATTTATTGAATTTATATCCTGCCCTTCCTCTAGAAGGAGCCTAGGATGGCAGACAGAGGCACACTTTAAAAATGAAAACAAAGCAAAAACATTATAAAACAGTCAAAACATTCTAAAAACATTTACAGTTAAAACCATCTAAAAGCAGTTAGAAACATACTTCCATCCAGTGATCTTGGGGTTGCTAGGAACAGTATCATTCAGCTGCCAAATGCCTGGGTAAACGGGAATGTTTTCCAATTCTCCCTAAAAGTTAAGATGGAGACCGGCACACCTCACTAAGGAGGGCATTCCAGAACTGAGGAACCAACACTGAAAAGGCCCTGTTATGGGTCAGTGCCAGCCAGGCACCAACAAGGCCTTACCTGTCAATTGTAGTATCTGAGATGGTTGGTATTGAGGAAGGCTCTCTTTTAAGTACTTGGGTCCCAAGTTCATGTGGTCCTTGAGATCTTTCAGCCCTAAGCCTTATTAGGCTGCAGTCCTACATCTTTCTAGATGTAGCAAGATTGGCAACTTCTTTTCACGAGCTCTACTGTTGCTTAAGCAGCAGGCTGATATGCAAGACATAAGTTGATGGATGCTGCTTTATCTTGAGGAGTACATCTTCTTCATTACACTGAGACTTAGTTCTAAGCATACATGCAGAACTTCAAGTTGGAAGCTTTCCCCACCATTGATCTAACCATGGCATGAATAGCTTCACTTGTTTAATTTCTGCATCCCAGGCTCTGTTTAATGGTACAGGAGTACCAGTAGAAAAAAGGGGGATGAACGTACCTATATCTACTGTATGCTGCCCTGCCTTCTGCCCCACCAGGCCCACTAGGGACCAGCCACCACTAATGCCTTGGAATGACACACTGCCAGGTGTTCAGGGTCACTGTGGCTGGAGGGCAACCAGTGTAGGAGACAGCCCAGCTTGCTGAGACCTCCTCAGACCTGGACCTGCCTCTTCTAGCATCTGCTTGCACCGCCTCCAGAGAGAGACTTGCCTCGCTCTTTGAGAACCACTTTGCCAATGAATCTTTCCCCATCACTTTCCACGCCAGCTGCGCCCCTACCTCCTTACCCAATTCTGATGCTACTCGGCCTGACAGCCAGTTTGAAACAAAACAGAACCGCCGCAAAAGAGATCCAGCCGGCTAATCGTACATGGCAGATAAATAATTAACCATCCATCCCGGCTTAATACCAGAACAAACCAAACAACACACAAACAACAGAAAAGTCAACATATTTAGGAGCGGGCGCCCGCCCGCTGCAGAAAGCCCCATAGCCCTGCCTAAGATTTAAAATTTACAAAATGCTAGCTCGCTAAATAATCAGACGGCTTTGGTTGTGTCTCAGAAATGGCCACCTGCGGCTAATGCTCCAATTTTAAATGCATCCCCGAGTCAATCTTTGTAAATTCCACATTAAAAATTGATCTGCCTGAGAGGAGCCTTAATATGGTATGTTTAGCATACACACATTACATTCAGAGAGAAGCCGTTGAGCCAGGAAATTTAAGAGCACATGCGATTAGAAAGAAGAGTAGTTGGGCTGTTCATCTGTAGTGAGCGGAAATTGAGTCAAGGTGATCCTGGAAGGGAGCTTTCTAAATTATGGTGGCACTTTTCAGACAAATACGGCTGTGCACAAATAAATTTGCACAGAGGTGTGGGCAACCGGACAGTTCCACCCAAGTCACAATGGCTAACAGCAACAATCGGAGGAAATAAAGACATAACCTCATGCATGGAACTTGAAGCTTTATTAATTACCTAATGAAACAACATGAATAGAAATCATCAAGATTGCAGCTGCTCTATAAAGGGTTATAATTTTAACTTGAATGTAACTGAAATTATTAAGATTTTGGAATGCTGACAAAGAAAAAACTTAGAAAGCCATCAAACCTAGCATGTGGGGGATACTTTAATTAAACTGTATAATTTGGTATTTGAATAATTTGTATTAATGTATTAATTGGATATGAAACACCATTGTTATAATGGGACCATTATTGGAATAATATTGGAAAACTAATAATCATTTATTTTTTAAAAAATAGGAAGTGTGGGCAACTGGTCTAGCAATTCTCATCTCTGCCCCCTGTTTTGCCGGCTCCAGTTGACTGTAGTAGTAGTCATCAGTTCTGAGAATTCTCTTCCTTTGTAACTTGGTTTACACTACAGACTCAAATGGAACCTCTGTGTGGTAGGAAGTCTGTGAGTAGGTATGAGTTCCAAGTGCTGGTACAGTTCCCTGCAGGAGGATCTCCGTTCAGCCTTTTTGTCTGAAACCTGGATTTCTGTTCAGGTATTCAGATATTATCTTGCTAGGTAGACTTGATGCTCTGACTTGGCTTTAAAGTAGCTTATGTTTCTGTGAAAGAGTTGGTCAGAATTTGTAGAGGATCCTTAGCTCACTATCTGCTTTTGCATGCCAGTTCAGTCCCTGAGATCTCTGGATGAAGGGCGGTATACAAATTTAACAAATTATGTAATAAATATCTCCAGTAAAAGGGATCTGGTGGCTGGTGATGGGGAAAGCCCAGTGGTGGAGGGGTGTGTGTGTGTCTTTTTTCTTTTCTTTTCCAGAGCAGGAAGTGATGATGTTCTAGCCACAGTTACAGGGTAATTGATGGCTTATTCTGGCTTTGGCAAGTGAATGAGGTGATAATGAGGCTTTCATCTTTGTTTGTGATAGATTAGCATAGAGAGGAAGCCAGAGTCCTGGAAATGATAATAAAAGTGGTGACTGAATACTCTTTCCTTTTCTTTGATGGGGATCTTAGTTCATGCTAGCAGTTTTAACAGTTCCTTGCAAGATTATTTGCTCTAATACTTAAAACTTTAAAAAGTTTGCATTTCGGGTGGTTAAAGGTCGTTTTGTTTAAAGCTCAGTGTGTTTTCCATCCGGAAGTCAGCACTATGAAGTTCAGTTGCAGTTCTACTGCTCTTTGATAGGTTGGATCATGTGTGGCCATGACCACTGTTAGGGTGAACGCCTTCAAAATTTATCATTATTCTACTTCAAAGGCCTCTGCCTATCTGATACCCTGGAAGGCTGCTGCCAGTCAGAGTAGACATTACTGAGCTAGATGGGCTTACAGTTCGGCACAGTCGTTTCTAAGCCATTTTTATAAAGGTAAAGGTAAAGGTACCCCTGCCCGTACGGGCCAGTCTTGCCAGACTCTAGGGTTGTGCGCTCATCTCACTCTATAGGCCGGGAGCCAGCGCTGTCCGGAGACACTTTCCGGGTCACGTGGCCAGCGTGACAAGCTGCATCTGGTGAGCCAGCACAGCACACGGAACGCCGTTTACCTTCCCGCCAGTAAGCGGTCCCTATTTATCTACTTGCACCCGGAGGTGCTTTCGAACTGCTAGGTTGGCAGGCGCAGTGCTGCTCAATTTAAGATTTCCAGGTAATGGGTGTGCCCTATGCTTCAACTATAGCATGTTGTTAACATGTAGAATGGGTCTTCCTATCTCGGTCTGATAAACTGTGGTTTGTCAGGCGGGAATTGTGCCCACACAGTCCCTTTTCTCACATGCTGCTGATAACACCAAGGCCATGGGTTTGATCCCTGTATGGGTGCATATTCCTGCATTGCGGGGAGTTGGACTCGATGATCCACCGGGTCCCTTCCAACTCTATGACTATATGAACTACAAATGTAATGGAGACAGTGGGGATATTTCAGATCCTGGCAAGACATTGTGGGTGTCTTGGGGCCTGCCTGCCTGCCTGCCTGTGGGCTGTGTGTCGCCTACCGCAGTTCTTAACAGATCCATCATTTTGTATAATTCTATTTTCCTTGTTCCGATTGATTGGTCTTGGAGTGCATTGATCGGCCTTGAGCTCCATAGTGGACTAATTTGGGTAAATGTTGATTATAAGAGGAGATGATGGCTGGCTCTGGGGGCCCTGCCAGGCCCGTGCAAGACTCTGCTTGCAGCCGCTAGGAAGGGAAAGTCGCACGAGTGTGTGTTTTAAATTGCAAGCCCATCCGTTAACTGTCATTTGCGTAGTTCCAAATAAACCCAGAATAAATACAGCACTGACTCAGATTTGCCACGACTACTCCATTTCTTACAGGTGAGGAAATTAATCTTATTTTCCTCAGTTTAAATATAATTACGCCACTAAGCTATTCTTTCCTCTTTACTGTAATTATACAGATTAAAGGCTACTCATTTCCTGTACAAAGATACGAGCACAACATATGGCAACAATGGAGCTTTTCATAAATTATATGTATGTTTCTCCCCAAAATATATTGAAAGCCAGGCTGAAACAAACAAACTGCCTATAATGGAGAACAGCAATCTTCCCCCACAAGAAAACAAAGCAGACGCATCTCATGACAGGTGTAATTTTGACAGAAACCTGCTTCATGAATATGGAATGGCAATTAGATGTTTTATTTAAAACTCGGATGCCCTTAGGGGGGAATCCAAGCCCCCCACTTCATTTATTTCCCTAAACAGAACCTGGTTTAGCCTGACAACATATTTGAATGATTTTCTGCTCTTCTTTCGCACAGAAAAGAATTGAGGGTATCTGCACCACAGATGCCATTGGGTTAGACTTGGGAGCAGGGCAAAAGTCCATGAAGAAAGAATCCGCCGGGGGCACACCAGGCTAAAAACAGGAAGCCACCAGTGTAGGCTGCAATAACTTGTGTGGGTGGTGTCAAGTGGGCCTCCAAACCATTCATAAGAACCCAAGCAAAGCCCTGCTAGATCAGTAGATGGAACCAGCGGCTTCAGACCCTTCAGACCCAATGCACAGGCATTGACCCTGCACTGCGTACACCTGTCTAAGGAGGCAGGTGTCTGGGGTCTCTTGCCAGATGTGAGGGTGTAAAAGGTTCAGAGGAGTGCATCTGCTGAAGCTTCCGCCTGGCTGTGACTTCTTAGCTGAGTTAATGTCCAGTACATAGCTGTCAACTTTTCCCTTTTCTTGCGAGGAATCCTATTCGGAATAAGGGAATTTCCCTTTAAAAAAGGGAAACGTTGACAGCTATGGCCCGGTATTGGAGCCTGCCTAGAGTTAGGATGCCTTTAGGAAGCAGAGGGAGGGTTCAGAGCTAGGTGTTCTGGCTCCTGTCTAACACACACACACACACACACACACACACACACACACACACCATAAAACATGAGCACACAAGAAGAGCCTGCTGGATCAGGCCAGCAGCCCATCGAGTCCATCATCCTGTCCTCACAGTGGCCAACCAGATGCTTCTGAGAAGCCCACAAGGGGGACCTAAGCACAGCAGCAATTCTGCCCACTTGTTTCCTTCAACTGCAGGAGATTTGACTAGATCCCTTCAGCTTTATGACTCTAAGAAGCCAGATCTTCCCAATTCCCCCTTTTTTTGGGGTAACATTGATTTTCTTTCTTAACTTAAACTGATAACTTCTTGTGTGTGTATTATTAAGGCTAACCTCTGTTTACATATGTCAGTCTCATTACCAACTGGCTAAGCAAACCAGCCCTAGCTCCTTTCCCACCATGATGAACATGTGATGGAAGCTCAGGAAGCATTTGGTGGCAAGTGTGGGCAACATCTTCCCAGGGTGATAATTTATGCACCAGCAAAGGCCATGCTTCCCAGTTGTTTGAGTGTGCAGAGCTGGGTAAAGCAACATCTCAGTTCTGTTGGACAAGTTTTTTGGGGGTAAGTACTGCTTATGCTACAAGCTGAATGGGTTTGGCAGGTTCAGAAAACAAAGCCAGTAAATAAGCCTGTGTACAGCTTAAAAAAAAATTTTTTTTGGACCTGTACTGTTTTCCTGTTAATGTCACTGAGAAGGGCAAGGGCAATGGCTTAGCACTTTTCTCACAGGTGCTCTAGCAAAACTAAGGAACCATGCTAATTGAGGCCAGTGTGTGTGTGTGTGTGTGTGTGTGTGTGTGTGTGTGTGTGTGTGTGAAGCTGCCCCCCAACACCTGTGTCTGTTGTGGCTTCACAAATGCACCAGTGGGAATGCCAATAGTTCCCCCCCAACTTCATATGATCATTCCCTCTCTGCTACATCTGCTTCTCCACTTGGGGCCTGCATCACTCTTGCTTGGCGATAAATCATATCCTCCCTTAAAGAGGGCACGAACTGCGGTGAGACCTGGAAAACTGTTGTGGGTGGGTACGATTGGTCAGCCACAATACCCGATTGGTAGGTCCCTCGAAGCTGGGTGCAATCTGGCCAATGGGACGCAGTCCAAATGGTTCGAGGGACCTATTTATGCCCATGCATGTGACCCAGAGCTTCCTCTTTCGGCACATGCATTCGGAACACCCGCCCACCTCTCCCTACTTTTAGGGCTTGTGCGCGTGTGTTGTCTGTTGTTGGGACAGGGGCAAGACAGGAATTTTCCCCACTTGGCTGATTGGCTGTTGCCATTTGGATTTCTCCTGCCGCGTAGCAAATCGTCACAACTTGTAAGGTGGCGAATAGGCTCTGGTTCAGGTGATAGGGATGGGAGAACGCTCTCGCCATCCCTATGTGAAAGGTATTCTGTTAAAGGAATCCAGGGACTCGATGGCTTGGTCAGCCCTGTGAGGGGGTTGTGCCCGTGCCTGAGTCCAGGGGGACATTTGGGTGGCGGAGTTAGCCCGTTCCCGGCTTTCCCGGCGATCCAGGTGTTCACCCTTGGCTGACCTATGCTGGAACCCTGGGTCAGTGCTACCTGCATGGCAGGGAGCTAGTCGAACCAGAGCCTATGCAACCCGGCACTTTCTGTAATCAAAAAAGTTGTGGTCTAAATTCTGCCAAAAACCAAAACCAAAATTTTGAGTCAAGTGTGCATTTATTTAGGGGGGAGGTTTCTGGGTCTGAACACATAATCTTATGCATTTTGCTCAGAAGCAAGCCCCATTGTCTTCAATGGAGCTTACTCTCATATGCGTGTATGTGGAGTTGCAGGCGAGATGCCCTGCCAACCTTGGGGTCACCTGCTGCTTCCTCGCTCTTCTTCCTGTTCTGACTTGGTCTCCTAACTCCTGGCAGTGTGTGTTCTCTCTCACACACGCTTTTCAGCCAAAGATAGAATGTTTTATAAATCTGAGTGGTACAATATCGTGATTTCGTCTTCTTAAACACCCCCCAGGCTCCTGCGGGATGGTTTTTGGAAACGAGATACAGCAATCTCAGCGAGCTTATTCCTCAGCGCTTGAACGTTAAGCAAAGAGAAATGTTCCATGCAACACTGTATATAAAGAGAGCCAGGATTAGATTTCGATTTGCTCCCTGTGAGATGGAGTGCCTTCCCAGTTTTTCTGTCTTTTAAAATCGGATTTCCCTCAGATCCCCTTGTGAGATAGCAGGATATCTAATGAAAGCACCAGAAGTGTTTGTTGTGGCAAAGTAGTGGAATGTACAGGCTGACCGCAGGACCTGGCTTCCTTCCTCCAGACCCCCCAGGTGTCCCATTTTCCTGATTTAGAGAAGCCGTCCCAGTTTCTGATTTGGTCCCAGAATGTCCCGCTTTTCCTTAGGATGTTCCTGTTTTCATTGGAGAAATGTCGGAGGGTATGGAGTTACCTGACCCCTGAGCTGTCTAAAGGCAATCCTCTATAGGGAGGTTTTTTTAAAAAAAAATGTTTAATTTTTTCTTATGTTTTTATATATGTTCGCAGCTGCCCAGAGTGGCTGGGGCAACCTAGTAAGATGTGTGGAGTATATATACAGTGGTAGCTTGGGTTACAGACGCTTCAGGTTACAGACTTCGCTAACCCAGAAATAGTACCTCGGGTTAAGAACTTTGCTTCAGGATGAGAACAGAAATCGCGTGGTGGCGGCGCAGCAGCAGCAGCGGGAGGCCCCATTAGCTAAAGTGGTACCTCAGGTTAAGAATGGACCCCCAGACCAGGGGGTTCTTAACCTGAGGTACCACTGTAGTAAAGTTATTATTAAGGAATGGAATGTCCCTGTTTTCATTTGAGAAATGTTGGAGGGTATGTTCCTCACCCTCGCCTTACCTTTAGACTAAGTGGCACCCCCAGCAAATAGGGTATTTGGCACCTCCCTGCATTTGTTCAACATTTCCATATCTTCTTTTTCCATTATTACATTTATTTGTTCATTTCACGACTTTGATGCATGATTTATGCCTGTCACGTAAGGTGAAAAATTTGCACACATTGATATGACTGCAATCGCTCTTGTGCACACTGCAGTATGTACACAATCTTTCTTTGCCGGAGGGGTCATTGAGAGTGTTTCTAGATTCGCTTATGTCACTGGTGGGATTCAGTGGCATGCTGACAAATTCAGGTTGCCCCTATTAAAGTGGATTAGGAGTAGGGTTGGGCGATACCAGCTGTTCAACATCATGGTATATCACCAGCGAAACATCGTGGTCAGGCGATATACCGTGATGATGAAAAAATAAGCTGCAGTGGCCTGAGCCAATGGCCTGCCACAGCTCTCACCGTAGGAGCCAAGGTGGTTTCACCTTAGTGCCTTGCGAGCTGGGACAACGCAGCTTGTTTGCATGGCTCAGCTGGGGCGCAGGAGGGCTCCTAATCTCCAGCAGAGTAATCCTTGGTTCCCCCCTCCACTTGTGTGGGAGCCAGTGCTGGGGGATCTTTTAACTGCTCGGCCGAGGGGAGTGCTTCCATTTTTCTGCAGTTTGCCTTCCGCCAAAGCCTGCCTTATTTGTGCTGCTTTGTGTTGTGATGAAATTACAAAATTAACTATGTGAACAAAATTAGCCAGTGTACGCTGTCTTTATGTTATTCCACCCTGTTCATTTCAGTGCAAAGGAAACACAATGCAAATGAAGGGAAAAAATGTGATTGTTTGCGGACTGAAAGCAATGACAACAATGAATGCCAATCATATTCACTGGGATCAGGCATGAAATGAATGGTGTGTGTTTTTTTAAAAAAAATTATTCCGTTTATATGTTTCCCTTCCTTCCAAAGTAGCCCAGGGCAGCAGACACAGCAGTGTGAAAACATTAAAACTAATAATCTAAAAAATTAAATCTTTCAAAACATTATCGCCACCAGTGATCTCAGGGTTGCCAGGAATAGTGTACTTCAGCCACCAAGTGCCTGAGTCACCTTCAGCAATTTCTGCTCCTTTTTTTTCTGTTTTTGCAGGAATTTTCTGACATCTGTACTTATAGTGGCCTCAAGGAAGGCCTGACTGGCTATCTGAAGCCCTGTAATCAGAATATATAGCATTGATCTGTTCTACACCTGTTCCTTTTATGCACTGTTTTATATTTTACAGTTGTGTTTTATTTTGTTTACTGTTAGCTGCCTTAGGCACCATTACACAAAGAGGAATATTACTTATTTAAATAAATAAAAAGACTAAAGCGAAAAACGTGAAGGTGTCCAATGTCTGCTTGCAGTCACCTGTGTCATACAACAGTGATTCCCAAATCTTTTCCCACATGGATTTTTTTATTTTATTTTTAGTTGAATCAACACTGAACATCTTAATTCTAGCCTCTCATTAATTTTGCTGCTAATCCTTTCTACTCATTTCAAGCCCCTCCTCCTCTGGTTTTCTCTCCTCTGGAGAGCCCGTGTGGTGTAGTGGTTAAGAGCGGTAGTCTTGTAATCTGGGGAACCGGGTTCGTGTCTCCGCTCCTCCACATGCAGCTGCTGGGTGACCTTGGGCCAGTCACACTTCTCTGAAGTCTCTCAGCCCCACTAACCTCACAGAGTGTTTGTTGTGGGGGAGGAAGGGAAAGGAGAATGTTAGCCGCTTTGAGATTCCTTAAAGGGAGTGAAAGGCGGGATATCAAATCCAAACTCTTCTTCTTCTTCTTCTTGTTTCAGGTTCTCATAATGCAGAACAGCCACTGAGCCCGCTGTTTGTGCACCACCTGAATGGATCACTGGTGGGCCACGGGCCACCATTTGGGAACCCATCATACAGGTTCGCCTGTTTGGGGTTGCAATTGCCATGCAGGTAGCTGGATAGCTCAGTTGGTTTGAGCATGGTGCTGACAACACCAAGGTTGCAGGTTCAATCCCCATAAGGGAAAAGCTCCATTTTCCTGAATTACAGGCGATCCTCAGGGTCCCTTCCAACTCTATGATTCTGTTTTTTTTTAAAATATTTTTTATTGCGTTTCTTTTCATAATTTTGTGCATTCCAAACAGTACAGAGTAAATCAAATACAAGAAACAATTTTTTGATTTTTTTAACAAAAGAAAAAGAAAAAAAAACCATTGTACTTCCCCACACCTTCCAAATCTGCATTCTTTGTAATATCAATGTCAGCAATTTGTTACCTTATTTCAAACCTTGTAACAACTTTCAATTATTATGTATCCGTATTCAATATATTGTATCTCAAATTTGATACCTTTAAAATAAACATAATATGGTTGGTTCACTTTGTCTTCTTTTCTCTTTTATCACTTATTTTGCCATTTACTTAATCATATTTGCTAAAGCATAACATTTCCAATAACATGCACTATCTTAGGGTTCATACAACTTATAATATTTTTGCAAATAGTCTTTAAATTTTTTCCAATCCGCCTCAACCGATTCTTCATCCAAATCTCGGATTCTGCCGGTCATTTCAGCTAATTCCATGTAGTCCATCAACTGCGTCTGCCATTCTTCCAGCGTGGGTAAATCTTGTGTCTTCCAGTTCTTTGCAATGAGAATTCTTGCTGCTGTAGTAGCATACATAAACAACGTTCTGTCTTTCTTTAACACTTTCTGGTCTACCATGCCCAGCAGGAAGGCCTCTGGTTTCTTAGGGAAGGTATACCTAAATACCTTTTTCAATTCATTATAAATCGTTTCCCAGAAAGCCTTCACCTTTGGGCAGGTCCACCAGAGATGAAAAAATGTACCTTCTGCCTCCTTACATTTCCAACATTTATTATCAGACAGGTGATATATCTTAGCTAGCTTGACTGGGGTCATGTACCACCGGTATATCATTTTCATAATATTTTCTTTCAGGGCAGTACATGCCGTGAATTTTATTCCGGTGTTCCATAACCTTTCCCAGTCTTCAAACATAATGTTATGTCCAACATCCTGTGCCCATTTTATCATGGCAGATTTAACTGTCTCATCCTGTGTATTCCATTTAAGCAGCAAGTTATACATTCTTGATAATATCTTAGTTTTTGGTTCTAACAGTTCTGTCTCCAAATTCGATTTTTCCACTTGGAACCCAACTTTTTTATCCATTTTAAAAACTTCTTGAATTTGAGCATAGTGTAACCAGTCTCGCACCTTATTTTTTAATTTGTCCTGGCTCTGCAGCTTCCAATTGTCTCCAGTTTTTTCAATTATTTCCCAATACTTCGGCCAATGAGCCTCCATATTGGGCCTTTTTCTGGCCTTGGCCTCCATCGGTGATAACCACCTCGGAGTTTTACTCTCTAATAAGTCTTTATATTTCATCCAGACTGCAAAAATTGCTTTTCTGACAATATGGTTTTTGAACAGTTTATGAACTTTAACCTTGTCATACCACAAATATGCATGCCAACCAAATGCATTATCAAAACCTTCCAGATCTAGGACATCAGTGTTTTCCAGCAAAAGCCAATCCTTCAACCAGCAGAAGGCTGCAGCTTCATAGTATAACCTCAAGTCCGGCAGGGCAAACCCTCCTCTTTCTTTCGAATCAGTTAATATTTTAAACTTTATTCGAGGCTTTTTGCCCTGCCAGACAAACTTAGATATGTCCTTCTGCCATTTTCCAAAACATTCCACTCTGTCCACGATCTGTAGGGTTTGGAACAAAAATAACATTTTCGGCAATACATTCATTTTTATAGCTGCGATTCTACCCAACAAGGAAAGTTTCAATCTTGACCAAATTTCTAAATCCTTTTTAATTTCCAACCAACATTTTTCATAGTTATCTTTAAATAAATTCAAGTTTTTGGAAGACAAGTGAATCCCTAGGTATTTCACTTTTTTAACCACATTTAGTTCTGTTTCTCTCTGGAACCCCTCTGTTTCTGTAGATGTCAAATTTTTGGTCAAAACCTTTGTTTTTTGTTTGTTTAACTTGAATCCCGCCACCCGACCAAACTCTGCTATGAGTTCTAAAACTCTTTTTGTACTGGGTTCTGGCTCCTGTAGTGTCAAAACTAAGTCATCTGCAAAAGCTTTCAATTTATATTGTTTCACTCCGACCTCTATCCCTTGTACCAGCCGGTCCTCCCTAATCATGTTCAATAGCACCTCCAGGACTGAAATAAATAAAAGAGGGGATAGAGGGCACCCTTGTCGTGTCCCTTTTTCAATTTTAAATTCCTCCGTCACCACATTGTTCACTATTAATTTAGCTTTCTGTTCTGAATAAATAGCATCTATTCCATTTTCAAACCCCCGTCCCACTCCCATCCCTTCCAAATTTTTCTTCATAAACATCCAAGATATGTTGTCAAAAGCTTTCTCCGCATCAATAAAGATTAACACCGCCCTTGTGTTCCTATTGGTTTGCAAAAGTTCCAAAATGTCAATGATGTTTCTGGTGTTTTCATATAAATGTCTACCAGGGAGAAAGCCTGCTTGGTCCTTATGAATTACTTCATTCAAGACCCTTTTAATTCTGCTTGCCAAAATGTCTGCAAATATTTTGTAATCCACATTCAGGAGTGAGATGGGACGGTAGTTCTTAAGCTGCGTCTTTTCGGATTCTGACTTAGGTATCAATGTGATGAAAGCTTATTTCCACGTTTCTGGTGCCCTCTTCCCATCCATAATCTGGTTGCATACCTCCATCAAAGGTTGTATCAAGTAGTCCTTCAAAGTCTTATAATATTTGGAGGTAAGCCCATCCGGGCCTGGAGATTTGCCTAGTTGCATATTCTGAATGGCACCTTCTATTTCCTGTGAAGTTATTTTAGAGTTCAAAATTGATCTTTTATCTTGAGTTATTTTAGATAATCCATTTGACTTTAGAAATTGTTCTATCTCGAATTCTTTCTGAGGCCCCTGTGCATACAGTTCTTTAAAATATCTGTGGAAGCACTTCCTAATTTCCTCTGGTTTCTGAATCATTCTTCCTTCAATCTCTAGATTTGTAACTGTATTTAACTTTTGCCTTTTTTTCAGCTGCCAAGCTAGCAGCTTTCCACATTTATTTGCTGATTCAAACGATCTTTGCTTCATCTGTTTAATTTTCCATTCAATTTCTTGATTTATTAATTTAGAATATTGTGCTTGATGGAATTTGATTTCTCTCAGCACCTCCTTTGACTTAGGGTTGGTTCTCAATTTTTTCTCTCCCTGATGTATCTTCTCCAATATTTTCTCCTTCTTTCCATTCCAGAGCTTTTTCTTGATTGAATTTTGCTGTATGAGAAACCCTCTCATGACCGCTTTGCTAGCGTCCCAGATCGTTCTTTTTTCTACTGTAGTGTTCAAATTTATCTCAAAGTAGTCCTTTAACGTTTTTTGGGCCTTTTTGACGATCTCTTGATCTCTTAAAAGAGTGTCATTCATCCTCCATCTGAAGGAACCGGTTTGAGTAAGTCTGAATTCTAGTTTCAAGGCATTGTGGTCGGAGCATGTTTTTGGGCAGATTTCCACCTTTCTGGTCTTGGGTGCCAGCCCTCTAGACGTCCAAATTTGGTCGATCCGTGTCCAAGACAGGTGGGCCTCAGAGAAGAAAGTTCCTTCTTTACCTAGGGGGTTCTTTGTCCTCCATATGTCAATCAAATCCAAATTGTCAATCAATTCAAAAAAGGTTTTAGGCAGTCTTCCATCTGATGTTAAGTTTTGATTTTGAGACTTATCCATATGTGTAGACACCACTCCATTCATGTCTCCCATCATTATGATGTTGTTATAGTCCAGATAGTCCAGCATAGTCTCATGCAGCTTCTTAAAAAATTCTGATTTCCCGTCATTTGGCGCATATATTCCCAATATCAAAATTTTTTCTCCTTGTGTCTGAATTTCAATCGCCAAAATTCTTCCTTGCTCATCTTTAAATACAAATTTTGGTGCCAGGCTCTCCTTGGCATATATCACCACACCTCTTTTCTTAACCTTGTCAGATGAAATAAATTCTTGGCCTAGTCTTTTATTGACTAGAACTTTCCTGTGGAGCCTGGTCACATGGGTTTCTTGTAAGCAAATAATGTCCAATTGTTCTTTCTTCAATATGTGAAATATTTTCCTTCTTTTTTCCGGGGAGTTTCCGCCATTTATATTCCAACTAAGTAGCTGCAGGGACATCCTGTACTATTTTGTTGCACCTAGAGTGGTGTTTCTTCTTTATCTTCTGGTTCCGAGGGTGTAGGGCCTGGTCCGCCTCCAGGCGGTATCCCAGATTGTGGTAGAGGCCAATGTGCTGCTGCTTCTTTTTGGAGATCTTCTCCGTGGTCGTGCAGGAACTTTCCAACTCTATGATTCTGGGAGATATCTATGAGACTCTGGGAGACCTGGGTTTGTCCTGCATAATCATATATGCGAAATGATATTTAGGCTGCAGTCCTCCGCAAACTTTACCTGGGAGTCAAGCAATACCTATTGAACTTCTCCTGAGCCTTCTTGAACAGTGTTTCTTACAAATATAAATAAACCAGCTACTGGAGGTGGGGGCAGACTACACTCATTGTATCATGGGGGTTATTTCTTAAGTGCTGCTTCAAATTCAGCAGATGTGCGGCTTCTACAAAACTGCTTGCATGTGTCATATGCATATTTCTTGTTGATGTGTGTGTGTGTGTGTGTGTGTGTGTGTGTGTGTGTGTGAAAGCTCACCACCCCCCTCCAAAAATAAGAAATAAAAGAACCCTTCCAACACCACTGGAAACCTTCTTTCAAAAACCTGAGCACTTCATACTTGAGTGGCTAATTTGGATAATATCCTTCGCCGGTGGAAACTTGCTCCGCTTCCCCGCCGCCTCTCCGTGTGGCGTTACTTTCACTCCGATAAATGTGCTCGCAGCTGCCTTTGGCAGGGAGAGGCATTGATCTACTGTGGCCGGTTACTTTAATCCGAGGTATTGCATTCCCCCCGTGGAGATTTCCCCCCAAGGCTGCCTCCATTACCCACTCCTGACAGCTGAATGTGACAGCTCAAATTACCTCGGCAACACGATCGAAATGGCGACTCTCTCCTTCTCTCGCCCGCCGCCCAGCCGCCAACCCCCACGTGCACCCCCGGTTTGTCTCGTTTCTAATTAAGCAGTAATGTCTCCTGTCTGGATTGCTAAATGTCCAGGGCCGGAGACAGCCCGCGAGGAAACGTTAGCAACAGAAACAAGCAAAATAAGTTCCTTTTGCCTAACCTTCCCCACCAGTCCTTCCTTTCTCTCTCTCTCTCTCTCCAGCCCAGCGATATTATTGATCGCCGGGACATACAAGTCTTGTGCAAGAGTCAAACCTGCCCCCGGGCGCTGCTTGCTGACTTCCATCCTGCGCAAGGAGGGCAACTCATCACGCACATGCGACGTGGGGCGGAGAGGAGCGAAGAAACGTGCCATTTGGCCACATTTCCCATGGGCCTTGCTGTGTGCAAAATGAGCAGCTGACATTTTGACCTCACAGCCACAACAGGAAGCTGCCTTCTGCTGTGCCCTTGGCCCATCTGGTTCATGTCCTGCCTACAGTAGCCTTTGCCCTCCAGAGGTTTTGGACTACAACTCCCATCAGTCCCGGCTTGCAAGGCTGTTCTCCCACCCTCCCCAGCATCATACAGGTGACATTGATGGGAGTTGAGGATCCTGGTCTTTATTAGACTCGTGAGTGCTGTATGACGCAATTTACAAGTTGTGGCTCAAAATATCTGGAGGGCAGCAGGCTGGCAAAGGCTGGTCTACACAGACTGGCAGCCAGCGCTCCAGGAATTGAGGCATGGGTCTCTTTTCCTGGCTCTACCTGGAGACTGACCTGTGGACCTTTTGAACTGAGCTATGGTAGCTCTCTGCAAATTCTGTCAGCTCTTTCCACGGACACAGAGGAAGCTGCCTGGTTCTGAACCATATTATTGTCCCATCCAGCTTGGAAATGTCTACACAATTTCAGTGGGTCTGAGTTGGACTAGCATTGGATATAACCTTTATATACATTTGCTCGTAAAAGAGCAGGCGATAAAAATCCGTAAAGGATCTCTCAGTGTTAATCCCTAAAACAGGCTTGTACAGTTGATGACATTGGGTGGTATTCAACTAAGTCATCTTGCGAGTAAAGGTAAAGGGACCCCTGACCATTAGGTCCAGTCGTGGCCGACTCTGGGGTTGTGGCGCTCATCTCGCTTTATTGGCCGAGGGAGCTGGCGTACAGTTTCCGGTTCATGTGGCCAGCATGACTAACCATGGCGAACCAGAACAGCGCACGGAAATGCTGTTTACCTTCCCGCTGGAGTGGTACCTATTTATCTACTTGCACTTTGACGTGCTTTCGAACTGCTAGGTTGGCAGGAGCAGGGACCGAGCAACAGGAGCTCACCCCGTCGTGGGGATTCGAACTACTGACCTTCTGATCGGCAAGTCCTAGGCTCTGTGGTTTAACCCACAGCGCCACCTGCGTCCCTCATCTTGCAAGTAGACACATTTGAATTAATAGATCTTAAGTCATATGCATTCACTTCAATGTGTCTACCTGGAGTAGAACTAGCATTGTATACCTACCTTTAATCGTACCCCATTTTTCCTCCAAGAAGCTCAAGGCTACTGGCTACAAAAGATAAAAATCTGACTGAGCCTTGGAATTGATTGGCCGCACCTATGAGAAGACACCAACTTAGGGTGCAATAGTAGGGGTTGCTCATATGAACACCCCTCTCATATTGATGTGTATATCATGCCTATATAGCAACATCCTCCTCTTCACACATCAGCTACCTCCAATACACATTTGTTAGGCCTCTTCCATGTGATCTTGAACCATTCAGGCTCCCTCTCACATGGATGTAAAGGTAAAGGTAAAGGTACCCCTGCCTGTACGGGCCAGTCTTGACAGACTCTAGGGTTGTGCGCCCATCTCACTCAAGAGGCCGGGGGCCAGCGCTGTCCGGAGACACTTCCGGGTCACATGGCCAGTGTGACGAAGCTGCTCTAGCGAGCCAGAGCCGCACACGGAAACGCCGTTTACCTTCCCGCTAGTAAGCGGTCCCTATTTATCTACTTGCACCCGGGAGTGCTTTCGAACTGCTAGGTTGGCAGGCGCTGGGACCGAACAACGGGAGTGCACCCCGCCGCGGGGATTCGAACCGCGACCTTTGGATCGGCAAGCCCTAGGCGCTGAGGCTTTTACCCACAGCGCCACCCGCGTGCCTCTCACGTGGATGTAGCAATGGGCAAATCTGTCAATCTTGGCTCCTCTCAGTTTCTCACTTTTCCATTCTTCAGTTCTGCACATTTCCACATCAGTTTGCAATTACTTTTTCTTTTAAGTCCTCATGAAAATCAATCACCATCTTAGTGCAATTTTCTCTGAATACGCATGGCATCATATGCATTTTCTACAAAGCAAATTGCCCCCCCACAATGCATTTTGTACGTAATTTTCACGAAGATATGTATTTATATGTACACGTTACCATGGTATATGCATCCTTCTGGTACACATTACCTGAATGGAGAGCTGCATTGTAAAATTCAGAGAAGTGCAAATTTCGAAGGCCGGCAGGGGACACGATGAGCTCAACCGGGGACGGGTCTGACACGTGCGCACAAGCTGGAAATGACACAGAACAAATGGCCAGCCTCCAGCTTCTCTGCCTTGTACTTTTGTATATCGGTGCACCGACGCGTTATTTCACTGTCACATCGGTTCTAATGAATGTTATTCGCACACCTGCCAAATTCGAGGTGGCTTCTGAGTGTCATTTATAAGCTGAGGAGGGGGGGAAACATGGACGTTTTCTGCTTTGCTCATTTCGGTACAAATCTCCCGAGTAGCTGTCAACACCACTTTCCTCTTGTACTTCACCCCCCTTCCACCTCTTTCGTATAATTCCTTGCTATCTTCTATGTGGTCAGCCTCTTGTTCAAAATACATTTTAATAGCGTTAAGGGAAAAGGGGGGGGGGTGGAAATACACCCCCAACAACACTATAAAGAAATTGAAGGCTGTTAGTAAGTACTGAGAGGAGAAGATGGTTTTTAATCTCTGGTACGGCGTTGCTTATGCAGTAATGAGATTGAAATAACAGCGGGACGCAATGTTATGTATCATAGCAAATTCTGCCCGGCGTTTCCCCCATGCAAATAGTCTTAGTGAAGAGCTGGAATTGGGGTGGGTGGGGGGTGTTATTGTTTTATTTTTACAAAGGAAAGAAATGGAGCATGTAGGTCAGGACTGTGTGTGTCTTTTGGTTGGATAGCGCAAGGCAAGCAAATTATCTGGCCTAATTGTGAATATATTGTCTGTCTTGGCTTGTTTCTCGCCTGCTCCTGCCTCTCCCTGCCTGCCGCTCCTTCTCTCGCTGTGGCTGTGATATTTGAATGCCTTTGCGAAGGGCTGAACAGATCGGTCAAAAGCTTGTCTGCACACGGAGCCCCCCTCAATTTGTCTTGTGGTTAGAAATTGGCCACAAGGGGGATCCCCAAGGGTTAGCCGGTCATCTGCTGCCGTTAGCCTTAGGGCTACAAAGCCAGCTGGAAATGACAGAAACCCTCTTGAGCTGCAGAGGACATTGCAAGGTTAAACTAGGTTCTTTCTTCTTTTCCATTTTTGTTTTTTTAAACAAGGGTGCGTTATTCCCCCCACAGCCACCTTTTTTGGTTAAACTGAAGAAGTGCATATTCAGCAACCATTTTACACAGGGGTTACGTTCCGAGGCCCCGCACGTTTAAGTGAAATCGCACATATTGGGAACACCATTGAAAAAGCTTGCAAACAACGCAGTCACTCCCTCCAAATCTGCTTCCTCAAATTCCAACTCTCCACAGTCCTCAACAGCTGGTGCAAGGGCTCATGGGATTGCACTTGCAAAGGTTCGTGGGATTGCTAGGCGCTGTTTTCGGCCTTTCTGTGCTCTTTTAGGTAACGCTGGACTAGATAGGGAATAACCTGGCCCAGTGTAAGTCTGCTTCCTCTGCGTGTGGCATGCTGCAAAGCCCTTATAATGAGAGAGATATTACAGCTTGTCGGACCAGCTGGATTAAGTGGACCTAGGCAGCCTATACAGGTGCTACTGGCCTGCTTGGCTCTCCAGCCTGAGCTTGGGTTGCCATATGCCTGGAATTTCCCAGACATTGCCAGGATTTGCCCGTCGGAAACAATGTCCAGGCGCAAATTGCTGAAACGTCTGGGAAAATCCGGACATATGGCAACCCATGTCGGAAGTGTAGGTTTTGGCGAATTTCCTTAAAAATAGCTCAAAAACTTCATATTTTATTTTTGCAAAAAAACCACAACTCAGCAACTTTTGTATCTGGATTTTCAAATATGGCAATCCTAGCCTGAGCTACGTGTTAGATTGCAGGGATAGAGACCCCTTTTCACCCTGAGGGCCACTTTCCCTTATGAGCAGCAGCCAACTAGGGGTTGTGAGCCAGTGATGAGCGGAGCCAGAGGCAAAAGTGGGTGGAGCAACACATGCAAATGTTTACCTTTGCGAAGCAGGCTAATTTTTACACACACTCGCTCACCCCTATTGTACCCGCCATCCAGACAAGGAAGAGGTCAAATGCACATCCCAGCCTGGCAAAAACACTCTGGGTGCGGAGCAAAGCTGGTGAGGTTTGTAGCCTGGGGAGAGGTAAGAGGGCCAGATGAAGAGGTCTGGAGGGCCACATTCGTCTCCTAGGCCTGAGATTCCATACCCTATGTTGTTTTACCTGTTCTTCTGATTTCCGAAGCCTAACTGCCTGTCGGTCAAGCCTGCCTGATGGACAGCACCTGCTTCTGGCTCTCCACAGCTCCTGTTTCGGGAAATTGACTTGCACTCTGACCTCGACTGCACCTCTGGCATCTGATACTGACAAGGAGTAATCCTTCAGAACCTAACCCTAAAAACTGGGCCTGAGCTCACTGGGTTGTTTGGGGTCTAAATTTGGCAGCTGGGTCGCAAAGCCCTTTTGCGTTGCAGTGAATGCAGACAATTTCCTTCCTAAGCGAGGCCAAGAATATGTCAGGCTCTGTATTGCAAGGATTTCAGTTCCTGGGAGGTGAGCAGCAGCTGTCGTCCCGCAGCTCTTAGGGGCCAAAACAATATCAGAATGACTTGTTTCTGTCAGGCACCTCTGTAATAATGCATTGGGCTTTTCTCTTCTTCTGCTTGACCTTCGGGTGACAGACTGTAACTAAATGGCAATGTGGGAAAGGGAGGCCTGTTTAGGAGAGAACTCTTTCAGACCGAAAACAGTCGCAGCTTTGGCGTCAAAGCGATGACAGCATGGATGGACTTTAATGGGTTTTGTGCGCTTTGGTGGACCCCTGTGGGCTTCTGAGTCGTTTGCCGGGAGTGGGGGGGATAGAAACACCTTTTAAAGTGTGCGCGCAGAAGGATGAAGAGAGAGAAAACAGGAACGACAAAATAAAGCCCAACCACAGTATAGATGATTGTTGCAAAAATGAAGCTCAGTTCTGTGAGTGGTGCTCTACAGGTGTCGTGTCATCTCTATGTAGTACAGGAGTGGGGAAGCCTTTTTCAAACCAAGGGCCACATTTCCCTTTGCATAACTTTCTGGGGGCCAGGGGCAAATATGGGTGGGGCAGTGGCTCTTATCCCAAAACACAATGACAGTGGCTGTTGCCTGAGGAATTTCATATTTGAGAATCCAGTATCAACAACTGGGATAGCTCCGTAAATAGAGCATGGGACTTTTAATGTCAGGGTTGTGGGTTCAAGCCCTATGTTGGGCAAAAGATTCCTGCATTGCAGGGGGCTGGAATGGATGACCCTTAGGGTCTCCCCTCCAACTCTACAATTCTATGATTCTATGTGGAATTCCCTCCCCACAGAGGTGCATCTGGTTCCTTTGCTGTACAGCTTTCAGTGAATGCTTAAGATGCACTGGCCTTTGACTTTGGAGATGTGTGTTTGCAGAACCCGCCCTATTCCCGTGTCATCTGTTTTAGAACTCTTTCTAATGCTATATCTTATATTGCTGTAACCCACCCTGCTGGTGAAGGGCAGTTAATAAATTTTGGAAGATTAAGAATCTGCACCTGTTTTGCACAACAGCCACTATCTTCCTCTGCCAATGTGGCTGCCCTGGTTAGGTCTAGTTGTCCTGCCTAGGAATGGTGGGTTTTCAGGGGAAGCGGAGGTCAAGCACAGCAAGGCTGTGCAAGAGTGGGCACGACCTAGTAGCACAGAGCTGAAGTCAAACACTGGTCAGCTGGATTCCAAAAGCAATATATTAGCAGGGTAAGTAGCACAAAACCAGCTGTGCAGCCCCAATGGCCTGCAATCCTCCAGCAAATAACAGTATTCGGTGGAGAGTTCATGTAGCATGCGGAAGGTCCACAGTTCAGTGGCAGATGGACCAAGGGTCTGACTCTGTATAAGGCAGTTTCCTATGCTCCTGGTTTCCCAGACCCAGCAGCAGTTGGTTAGACCAGCCTTCAAGAGAACCAGTGTGGTGTAGTGGTTAAGAGTGATAGACTCGTAATCTGGGGAACCAGGTTTGCGTCTCCGCTCCTCCACATGCAGCTGCTGGGTGACCTTGGGCTAGTCACACTTCTCTGAAGTCTCTCAGCCCCACTCACCTCACAGAGTGTTTGTTGTGGGGTAGGAAGGGAAAGGAGAATGCTAGCCGCTTTGAGATAGTGATACGCTTCGGGTAGTGATAAAGCGGGATATCAAATCCAAACTCCTCTTCTTCTTCAAGAGTCTTTATTTCTCAGGAGCCCTCTTACCAAGGACCCTTGAGTCACACATACCTTTGAACCACAGGTGTCTGCCTGCCTGCACCTTGGTCTGTGGCATTCCTGGGGCTGGGAGATAGTTTGACTTCCCACCCAGTGCAGGCTGGTCCATTTGGGTGAACAGGGCACCACCCCACCAACCTTAAGTTTTTTTAACACCCGGTCGCCACCTTACATTAAAAATGAAATTTTCTAAAGCAGTGTCCTTCAGATGTTTTGGACTATGATCTCACGCATACCATTCATTCAGAGCACATGGAATCCCCCAAAGAATCCTGGGGACTGTCGTTTGTTAAGGGTCCTGGGAACTGTAGCTCTCTGAAGGGTAATCTACAATTCCCAGGATTCTTTGGGGAATGTGTTTTTAAGCGTGTTGTACATGTATGGTATGAAGGTGACTAAGCTCCCATTCACCCGTGTGATGGGATTTGTAATCCAAAGCAGTTGGGTGGCACTAGGTTTTAGGGAAGGCTGTCCTAAAGGATCAGAGCATGAGGAAGTCCTCTGCTGGAGATTCTGAAGGGCTCCTTCCATCCAGACCAGACAATATATGGACCAATAATCTGACCTGATGTGAAGCAGATTCCTATGTCCCTAATGTTGCCTTCCTTTATGAGGCAACAATGGCCAACAGAATGTTGGGGCAGCCAATCAGGGGTTCATTTTTAATAGAAGCGTCACAAACCTGGTAGTTGGGGAAAACATGGGCAATGAGGTTGTTCAAGGCAGCTCAGAAAAGCAGGGTGGAAGCAGAAAGCCCTGGAAGAAAACAGGAATTGTGGCAGAAGGGGAAGAATTAAAGTCGAAGGAAATGGAAATAAAGGGGAAAGAGGTGAGCATATTAGTCAAGACTGTTGGAAGAGGTGACTGCGTCTTTAAATACAGATATAGTATACAGCATTGTGGGAAGACTCAGTTCAGACATGGAGTCAAATAGTAGATTATACTAACCTTATAGGTCAAACCAGTGCTTTTTTCTAAAAAAATGTTTAGGGGTACTCTCATTTTCCTACTCATTTTGAAGTACTGCCCCTCAATGAGGCCAAACTTAGATTCACAAAATGTTTAGGGATATGCATCCCGCTGCGTCCCCCCAGAAAAAAATCACTGGGTCAAACCATGGTTTGAGTTTTTCAGACGTTCAGAGAACATGGTTTAGAACTGCCTTTCCATCTGTTTAGCAATCCCATCTCTTAAGCTTCAGCTGTTTTGGCAGGCAGTGAAATGACCACTTGTTATGGGTTTTCAGTTCAGTCCTCATGCCAAACCCATAGTTAGCTGTCTAATTTCAAGCCATGTTTTTAGATTCTAGTTTGCTGGCCAGTTACAAACCATAGTCAAAGCTTTCGCAACCATGGTTTGGCATGATATGAATTGTGCTGGTTTGGCATGATATGAATTGTGCCGGTGTCCAAGAGACTTAGCTGGACACTTGGTCCTACCAATTTCAATATGCTGAAGAAAATCTATAACCAGTCTCCTGCCTGAATGAGGCTCCATCTGCACTGTACGGCGTTTCCATGCGCTGCTCTGGTTTCGGTGTTCCATTGCACCAGGAGCGGCTTAGTCATGCTGGCCACATGACCTGGAAAAACTGTCTGTGGACAAACGCCGGCTCCCTCGGCCAGTAAAGCGAGATGAGCACTGCAACCCCAGAGTCATCTGCAACTGGACTTAACTGTCAGGGGTCCTTTACCTTTACTTTTTATAGTACTTTTTAAAGTGTCATGGCTTTCCCCAAAGAATTCTGTAAAGTGTGCTGAGAGTTGTTAGGAGACCTGCATTCTCCTCACACAGCAACAATTCCCAAAGCTCCCTGAGAAGAGGGATAGATTATTAAACTACTCAGTAAGTTGTAGCTCTATGGGGAGACTAGGGGTCTCCTAACAACTCTTGAAACTTTTAAACAACCTATAGTTCCCAGGATTCTTTGTGGGAAGCCGTGACTGTTTAAAGTGGTAAACAGTGCTTTAACTATGTAGTGTGCAAGTCTTTGCAGTTCCCCAGCAAGAAGGTTTGAGAAGGGCTGAGAACAAAAATTGTAGGAACCACCAGGGGTGTTGGTGGGAAGATGAGTCAGGAATAAATGTGATGACCGAGAGAGAAACCTCAGCAAAAGCAGCAATGGAGTTTAGGCAGCAGATGGATGGCAAAGATGGATGCCAACTCCTTGGCGTGACCCGCTATATATTGTGGAATGGTTTCACAATGTCCCTAAACTTTCAAAGTGGAAAAGAAAGATTGTGTGGTGGATTGCTGCCTCAGCGTTTACTGTAGCAAAGAGCTGAATCGGGAAGCTGGCCTGGCAATGACTAACGAGGAAGGGAAGGTATAAATGATGTTTCTGGGTTCTTTTTTTTTACGTCACATTGTTTTGGCTGGTAACTGCCTGTGTTTTCTGGAGGAAAGTCTGCTCCCTGTGAGGTGGAGAAGGAGGAGGTTCAGACACTTGATTTGAATAGCAGTGATAGGCTAGCAGGTGTTCAGGCACTCAGTCCGGATTAACATCCCATTGGCTGCCTTCCCAGTTGTGGTTGCAGAGGATCTGGGACTGGGGTTCCCACATTTCAGCAAGTTCTACACAGGAGGAGGGATAAGGAGATGAAGGAAACTTAATTCCACTGAAACCAATGATGCTTCAAAACAGGTGGCTAACCTTTGGCCCTCCAGCTCCTATAATTCCTGATAATTGGCCATATTAGCTGAAGAAGAAGAAGAGTTTGGACTTGATACCCCGCCTTTCACTCCCCTTAAGGAGTCTCAAAGCGGCTAACAATCTCCTTTCCCTTCCTCCCCCACAATAAACAGTCTGTGAGGTGAGTGAGGCTGAGAGACTTCAGAGAAGTGTGACTAGCCCAAGGTCACCCAGCAGCTGTATGTGAAGGAGCAGGGAAGCGAACCCAGTTCACCAGATTACGAGTCTATCGTTCTTAACCACCACACCATGCTGGGGCTCCTGAGAGTGTTAACTCAGCCACCTTCTTGACCACACCTCTGTGGCTTAATTGGCCATGCCACCCTTCCAGGTCGGGGGCTACCAGATGCCACTGCTAGAAAGAGTCAGTCCTCTAGCTCTTGGATAGGGATGTAAAGGTAAATGACCCCCGGACGGTTATGTCCAGTCAAAGGTGACTATGGGGTTATGGTGCTCATCTCACTTCAGGCTGAGGGAGCCGCCGTTTGTCCACAGACAGCTTTCCGGGTCCTGTGGCCAGCATGTCTAAACCACTTCTGGTGCAATGGAACACTGTGACGGAATCCAGAGCACACAGAAACACCATTTACCTTCCCACCGCAGTAGTACCTATTTATCTACTTGCACAGGTATGCTTTCGAACTGCTAGGTTGGCAGAAGCTGGGACAGAGCAACAGGAGCTCACCCCGTCATGCGGATTTGAACCGCCGACTCTCCGATCAGCCAAGCCCAAGAGGCTCAGTGGTTTAGACCACAGTGCCACCTGCATCCCTTTTGATAGAGAGGAGTGTGCAGACACTAGCCTACTGTACAGTGGTAACATATTCTTGGCTCTGGCCACTTTTGCCTCAGGCCCTGATCACCACTGGCAGGTGGCCCCTGGGAGGTTCTTCAAGGGAAAGCTGCCTACGGGCTGAAAAAGATTTCTGTGCCGCTGCTCTAGGAGGCGACAGCCTTTAATGTGTCTTCCCCCAGTGGTTTCAGATCAGCACATCTTTACTTATCCTATGGCAAGTTTATGTAGCTGTGCTCAGGGCAAGCAGAATCATGTGCTGAAACAGAATGCCCACAGGTTTCCCTTTCTCATTCATGTGTGTGGAGAGACTGACTGCCGTGAGTCTCTAGGAAAGCAGGGCTTCAACAAGTTCCTTATCTGATTGCAGTGCCCTCTTGTGCGTCAGAGCGCTTGGTTTTATAATTGTGGTTCACTTGTTAATCTTTCAACGCCAGTATCTGCAAGGTGCGGCAAATAAGCAGTATTTCGCTTTAATTGAAGGTCAAGTGTCTCTGTGGAATATGTGAAGATTGTAGATGGATCAGTGATGGGCTCTTGAAGCCATCTAGATAACTCAGGAGCATTAATAGTTCCTTTTTCTCCCTCCCAGGAACATACACAACTCTTCACATCCTCTCGTTTGATTCATCCCTTGTGTTTTATACCTGAGGAAGTCATTGGAATAATACCTCCCACCAACACCGGGGAAGAAAAAAACCCCTCCCTAATTTGTAATGCCATATTTACTTTACCTTCACTTATTCAAAGCTTAAGACAGCCTTTCCCAACCTGGTGCCCTCCAGGGTACAAGGCAGCTGGAGGGCAGCAGGTTGCGAAAGACTGGTTTAAGCCATTTGAAGGACAAGGAAAAATAATGTGGGTCTCTAGAAGCCAAAGCACAAACATTAAAAAGACACACTTTGTTCTGTGTTTGGAGTTAAACAAACCACAATGCTAGTTTGGACATAATGCTGAGCCAGGGACAATGGTTTGTAGCTCCCCTGTGTGTTCCATCTGTGTTCTAACTTGAATAGGGACAAGGTTTTTAGATTTATACTACATGTGCTAAGTGTCTCACCCTTGTATATCTTGGTTATCAACAACTCTATGTGTGTCTGTAGCCTCCATATTTAATAATGCAATTATTGTTATCAGCACCTTGCTTCATTTCCCTTTCTTTTGATCCCAGCATTTACAATCCCCATCAGCAACAGCAACCAATGTGTAGACAGATATACATGGAACTTAGGATAATAATAATAATAATAATAATAATAATAATAATAATAATAATAATAATATGTATACCCGGCCCATCTGGCTGGGTTTCCCCAGCCACTCTGGGCAGCTTCCAACACAATATTAAAATAAAGTAATGCATCAAACATTAAAAGCTTCCCTAAACATGTATTTGATGGAGTGCGGTCTACAAAAGCTTATGCCACAATAATTTGCTATTATTTAGGTGCCGTAAGACTCTTTGTCATTTTCCCATTAACTATGGTTTACTGTGACATGCAAACAGAGCCATTGTGATGTAACACTTGCAGTGGTTCTCAACCTGTGGGTCCCCAGATGTTGTTGGACTACAACTCCCATCATCCCTGAGCTTTGGCTTTGCTAGCTAGGGGTGATGGGAGTTGCAGTTCAACAACATCTGGGGACCCAGAGGTTGAGAAAGGTTGTCGTAGAGTGTCAGACCAGAACTGTGAAGACCCAGGTTCAGTCACTGCTCAGTCATGTGGCTCACTGACCTAGGACCAGTCACCCCTCGCACCTTAACCTGCCGAGGCTTGCGGCTCACAGGGCAGGTACAATACAAGATAAATCAGGAACCTGAACAGTTCCCAACGAGTCTTGCTAGCTGAATTTGGAAAGATGTTGTTTCAGCAAAAGCCTGCCTATCTCTGCTTGCCAATTTTATAGGACCAGTAATCTGGTCTGCAGTCACATGCTCCTCAGTAGGGTAGAATGGAAGAGGTTGCAGAGAAATCGTCCTCAGGCTCTGTGGATGGCAGCAGACCCACATACATAGGCTGGGACAATGTAAAAGACGGTACTGAGGGATCCCCCTTGAGTGGGGTGACTGGCGCACCCTATGAATTAAATGCTGGGGCTCAGAGACAGAGGACAAGACAGAGTCCACCTCGCAGGATTGTTGTGAGAATAAAACGTCAAGTAATAAGTGTTCCCTTAGAACTCTTCCTCGTGTTATCTTTTGGGATAAAGCTATCAACAGCTACTAGTCATGCTGGCCGTGTTATATACCTCTTCTGAAAGAGGCAGTATGTCTCTGAATGCCAGGTGTTGGAAACTGCAGGAGGGGAGAGTGCTGTTGTGCTTCCCAAAGGCATCTGTTTGGCCACTGTGAGAACAGGATGTTGATGGGCCATTGGCCTGATTGCGTGGGGCGCTTCTTATGGCTCAGCACTGCTAGTGATGTCATAAACAGCGTCCAGTGCACGCCCAGGACACTTGTGTAATCTGGTTTCAGATGCTGCTCACAGCTTACTGGATGTACTGACAGGACTCAGGAAGTCAGAGCGAGTCTGGAGAGATATCTCTTGGTGGGGTCTTCTTGAATAAATCTAGTGTGCCTGATTGCGGCAAAATCTGATGCATGCTTTGGCTTGGGGGAGAATTGGTTTTTCTTAGGGACAAAATATTGTCATTTGAGCGCCGGAAAAATGTGTCTTCACACTATCTTGTGGAAAGATGACTGAATACATTCATGCACATATACACATTAACATACTGTGTGTATATCATCCTACACTTCAAAGAGACCTCCCCAGGATGCTCCTTTATCACACAAAAATTTATCCCCTGCCTTTTCTCATACAGCTCAATGCAGTTTGCAAGTATAATCAAATGCACTCAAATAGCAATCTATAAAAAAAGAACAGAATACAGTGAAATCCGGCAATCAAACAACTTTTAAATGTTGCAATAAGAAATGTCATATAAAACGCAACAATAACCGGATTTTAAAAAGGAAAAAAAAGCGCCAACAGAAGGATTGCATATAATCTATATGAAATACCATTCATAAAGAAATAAATAATATTGCTATAGTAGTCAAGCGATAAAACCCAGCCTCTAAAAATCAAAGGCCTTTCTAAATAGGAAGGTTTTGAAGCTGGAATGGATGACCAACAAGGAGGGGGCAAGATGAATATTTCTTTAGATAGAGACTTCCAAAATTTGGGTGTGGCAGAAATGGTCCTCTCCGTTATTATAACAAAATGTGGGTTTGGAACTGACAGGATGGCCTCTGTTGATGATCTTAGCGAGTGGGCAGGATCAGTTGGAGGAGCTGATCTAGGAGGTATGAGCAGAAGCTGTACATTCCTTGCACATAAACACACTCTTCGCATTGGAAAGGCCTTAAGTTTATGAAGGGAGCCAGTTCCACCTATAGCGGGACCCCGTCTTCCTCCCCTGCTAGTCCTTGAAAAGGGAAGGGTGTCATGCTATTAATTCCAACTTGCGAAAATGCTGGCGATGGTTGCAAAGCTGGACTCGGTGCGAAATGTTGTTGGGGATGCAAAGCACAATGGGGCCGGCTCAGATGCGAAGAGGATTATTTGTGTGAAGTGGTCTTGCTGTTCTCCCTCTCCCCCCCGCCCTGCTTTTTTGTGTGCTGCGAAAATGCTGGCAACCATAACGTGATTATTGAGGAATATGATGCACTGAAAGAGGTGGTGGAGGATAAAGAAATGCCACTTAAGTCGCAAAAGTGCTTTTCAGCCTGAACAATCGAAATGAAAAAATAATTGCACTCCCCTTTTTTTTTATTCTCTCCAGCCTTTCTTATCAAACGACTTTATCACCTTTTTGGTTTTATTTTACACATTATTTAGACTTTCCTGTAATCCCTGCTATTCTACCATTGACACCTCCTTAATACCTTGTCTAACGCCTCTGACACTTCTGGCGCATGCCTGTGCCCTCCTATAATAGAGAACAGCTTTGGCAAAGGAGGGAAAGAATCAGGGGGTGGCTGAGTAGCGGGAGAAAAGAACAGACTGCTCAGACTGTGAATAATAAAGTTTGAGAAGAGAGAGTGGTGCCAGTGAACTCTTCCCTGTCAGGGTGAACTTTGCCGTCTTGTGTGATGTCTGTCCTTGTTCAGCCACCGCCTGCAGTTTGAAGATTGGGAAGACGTGGGAGAGGGTGTATTATGTGCAAGAAACGGCCTGCTATATGGAACTAAAGCAAATCAGTCCCTCTTGCACAGGTGCAGACTATGCACCACTGTCTCCCATCCTATTGCCAGGCTTCGCCCTTCTATTGGCCCCTGCTGGCCCTGGCAGATTTTGAATGGCAAGGATATTGCTCTTCCTCTCAAATCACTTCTTCCCGTTTTTGCAATGGCTTTGCAGCTCCTGGTTCTCCCCCAAGCCAATATGTTCTTCCGTCTTGGCTTTGTATGTTGTGAAGAACACAATGCTAGCTCTCTCCCAACTGGGCACCATCTGACAGCATCCTCTGCTTGCTTCCTGATGTTATTGCAAAAGGACCACTGGGGGATTTTTTAGTTCAGAGGAAAGGCACGTAAGAGAGCGGGGTATGGCAAAGGTGTATAAAATGATGCAGAGTGTGGAGAAAAAGGATAGAGCTTTTTTCTTCCTATGTCATAATACTAGAACTTGACTGAATTTTGGAAAGTTCAGGACGGGCAAGAGAAAATACTTCTTCACATAGCACACAGTCAAATTGTGGAATTTGTTCTCACAAGAGGCCATGATGGCTGCCAATTGACTTGTGACTCAGCTACACAGCTGCAAATAAAACGTTTTAAGTGTGTTTTAAGTGCAATATACAATTGTGACACTAGATGGCGATAGGGAGCCTTATGGAAAATTCAATGTATTTTTAAAAACGCTTTTACAAAAAGCATTTTCAGAATGTTTTTTTACATGTGTGTAGATTCCACCTTGGATGACTTTAAAAGCAGTTTAGACACATCCATGGAGGGTAAGGCATTTTTGCACAACATTCCCCCATGCAGTCAAGAATTGTCTGGCTGTGGACTAATCCTGCCAGCTCAGGCTGGCCATTCAGCTGTCCTAGACAGGAAGTGTTGCAGGTTAATGGCTCCCCCATACAACCCTTTTATTGAAAATTTATCCTGATTTGCTTGTGCAAAGCTTGCATAGAGGCTATATTATGTCCACTTTTAATTGAGCTTTCATTCTGATTGGTTTACAGCAGGGGTCAGAAACCTTTTTCAGCCATGGGCCTGTCCACCGTCCCTCAGACCATGTGGTGGGTCAGACTATATTTGAGGGGGGGGGGATGAACGAATTCCTATGCCCCAGAAGTAACCCAGAGATGCATTTTAAATAAAAGCACACATTCTACTCATGTAAAAAAACACTGATTCCTGGACTGTCCATGGGCCAGATTTAGAAGGCGATTGGGCCGCATCCAGCCTCCAGGCCTTAGGTTGCCCATGCCTGGTTTACAGGGAGGTTATACCTCATCCTGTCAAACAGTGGTTAGCCCATTTTTAGAGCATTTCCCAGTCACTTTCCTAACCACAAAAAAGTCCACCATCGGCTTGCTTTTAGGTGGTTCTGTTGCAGCAGAGGACTTTCTTCCACTTTTAATTGCAGAAACCTAAATTTCCAGTGTGCAGTTGAATCCCTCCCACCACCTAAGACTTGGCATGAGTAACAGTGTTTATTCCTTGCTCTGGTGTGTTCCATTGCATCCCTTGTGGGGGTCTTCCTCTTGGCTCTTCCCCTTCCTTGCTCATCACGTCACCTACAACACTTGCCTATGGCTCAGCCTTGACAGCAGCATTAGAAAGCCCCTCCCAAAGCTCATGTGGTAGAATTGCACTTCCTGCATCCCATCTCTCCCCCCCCCCCAAACACCAACTCAGCAAGTGTATCATGAAAACCCAGCAAGCTATTGCTTGGCCTTGTAAGCAACACAGGTATTGCTGCTATATATATACCTGGATCTAATTTCCTATTAAATAAACTGTATCTCTGAAGTGGGGACTTGTGGCGGCTTTATTGTAAGTATATTACATGCTAATTCAAGCAAATAAATTTGCCCTGGCTGTGGAGCTGAAGCGATTAATAAGCCTCGAAGATCACTTGGCTGCCCCGATGAGTTTCCTCAAGATAGTGGAGTATATTTGGGGAAAGCATTTAGACAAGGGCTCCCCCCCCCCATTTTATAGGCTTTAATTATTAGTGACACTGTGCAAACGGCTTCATATGACTGGAATACCAACTACTTAACTCCCTGACCTTATTATTCAAATAAACACTTCTTATTATAGCAGTGTGGCTCGTTCGTCAACACATCAAATCAGCTGCCACAGCAGTGGATTTCAATGTCCCCACTGCGTCAGCGGAGAGCATACGGACTTCATTAAGAATGTAATGGCAGCCTTTAAGGCATCGCCACCGCCCCAACTTTAATTTAAGCGCTATTGTGTGTTGCTGAATGTACAGCTTAATGCTCTTAAAAGGGCCTCAACAGCCGTTGCATTCCCAGCTAGGAGGGGATGTTTGCAAAAGAAGCCTTCCACATCTCCTTCAGCAATTTAGTGGCAATGCAGAAACCTGCTCCCCCTGCAAAAAATCAGGGATAATGTGACTTGGCCAAGGTTCCCAAAGACATTGCTCCACAAGGCTCACAGACCTTACTGACCTGACAATTTCCTCTTATTTTCATGCACTGACTGTTACCTTTACATCACCTAAGGCAAGGAGTGGGGAGCACTTTCAGCCTAGGGGTCCCATTCCCTCGTGGGCAAGCTTTCAGAGGCCACATGCCAGTTGTGTGGGGGGCCAGAGGGAAAATGGGCAAGCAGTGGATGGGACTCTTAACTTTGCATGGTAGGATATATCCCAGCGATTCAAAAACAGACCCACCCTTCTCCATCCAGCCCAGCAAGAGGCACCGTCACAGATCAAGGACACATTCCAGCATCTAAGGAGAGAGGGGTGGGCCTGTGAGGAGGACCAGATAGGGAGGATTGGAGTGCTGCAATTGTCCCCAGGCATGACAGTTACAGGGACACAGATGGCACTGTGGGTTAAACCACAGAGCCTAGGACTTGCCGATCAGAAGGTCGGCGGTTCGAATCCCCGCGACGGGGTGAGCTCCCGTTGCTCGGTCCCTGCTCCTGCCCACCTAGCAGTTCGAAAGGACATCAAAGTGCAAGTAGATAAATAGGTACCGCTCCGGTGGGAAGGTAAACGGCGTTTCCGTGTGCTGCTTGGTTCGCCGGAAGCGGCTTAGTCATGCTGGCCACATGACCCGGAAGCTGTACGCTGGCTCCCTCGGCCAGTAAAGCAAGATGAGCGCCGCAACCCCAGAGTCGGTCACGACTGGACCTAATGGTCAGGGGTCCTTTACCTTTATGACAGTTACTTATTCCTGACAATAACTCACACCTTCCTCCCACTGAAGTCCCTCTCCATAGCCCATAAGAATGTGTGAAAATCCTGTTTATTGGATCAGACCAATGGCCCATCTAGTCCAGTATCCTGTTTCCAGTGTGGCCCACCATATGGTTCTAGGGAAGCCCACAAAGAGAGGGCAGGAGCAGCAGTTCCTCCCAGCAGCTGATAACCAGTGGTGCACTACATCTTGCCATGGAAGTTCCTTATAGATATCATGACTGGCAGCCATTGATAGATCCCCCCTCCCTTCTTTGAAATTGCTACTGTTCTTTAAAAGCTATCTAAGCTAGCAGCTACCTGTACCTTTAAAGGTAAAGGTACCCCTGCCCATACGGGCCAGTCTTGACAGACTCTAGGGTTGTGCGCCCATCTCACTCTAGAGGCCAGGAGCCAGCGCTGTCCGCAGACACTTCCGGGTCACGTGGCCAGCGTGATGAAGCTGCTCTGGCGAGCCAGCGCAGCACACGGAAACACCGTTTACCTTCCCGCTAGTAAGCAGTCCCTATTTATCTACTTGCACCCGGGGGTGCTTTCGAACTGCTAGGTTGGCAGGCGCTGGGACCGAGCAACGGGAGCGCACCCCGCCGTGGGGATTCAAACCGCCGACCATGCGATCAGCAAGTCCTAGGCGCTGAGGTTTTACCCACAGCGCCACCCGCGTCCCCTACCTGTACCTTTAAGGCAGCCTAAATGAATTGCACACTTAGGTCAGGGGTGGGAAACCTGTGGCCATCCATATGTTCTGGACTAAGCTCCCATCAGCCCTAGCTGCAAGGATGATAGGAGTTGTAATGCAGAAACATTTCGGTTAAATAACTCCTCCCGACCGTCTTGAATCTCCTGCCCATCCATTTCATTGGATGACCCCAGTTTTAGGATTATGGGAGAGGGAGGAAAATATTCTCTCCACACACCATAGATACTTTTATAAACCTATTATCATACCCCCTTCTCTTGTCACCTTCAACCCTCCAACTACCGCTAGAAAAGTTGATCCAGCTCCCTAATAATTTTGGTTGTACTCTGTTACACCTTTTTGAAATCTGCAATATCATTTAGGTACTTTCAGCAGAAGAGAGTGATGATGATGATGATGATAATCACTATAATTATTTGCATAGTCGCCCCACCTTTGCTATTGGCCAAACAAGTCTTTTTGTATTCCTTCAAAAACCTTTCAAACATATTTGATTGGAGGTGAAACTTTAGGACCTGAACAATTTTTCAGTATTTTATTTACAGCCTCTGTATTCTACCTCTTAAATTCTCTAGGCAGCTTGCAATGAGTAAGAAAGCCATATAAATACAAAAAGAACATAAAATGCAGCAAAAACCAGAGACGTTGTGCCTCCACAGTTAAAACACAAATTTAATAACTGAAAGGCGCAGACTTCATCAGGCCTAGGTGTGACCAGAGTGATCTTCACCTGGAGCCAAAAAGAGCACAAAAGATGGTACCAGGTGAACTTACCTGGGAAGGCTGTTCCATAACTGGGGCTTGTGTCCATCATGTAAAGCAAAGCCTTATCCCAAAGACATTCAGTTTTCCTTGGGAACTATTGTCTGTCTCCAGCCAATCTGTCCACACCATACACCCCTGCAAACAACTGGGTTGGGTGATGCTTCCTCTTATAGCAGGGAGGAAAATGTCTCTCAAGGCACTGCCAGTCACTCACTCCTGTTGAATGCAGACTCCAGAGCACAGGAGCTAAAATCTCTTTTAAAGGTTAGTATTGCCAGATCTCAGGAGGTTGACCAAAAATTTCAGATTGGAGTCTCTAGCAGAAGGTCTCTAATATTCAATGGTGAGGGACTAGGACCAAGGATGTTTGCTTTTTCCCCTGCTTGGCTTGACAGAGTTTTCGTTACGAACAGGGATAGACAGATCAGTCTCTGCAATTTTGCATATGGTTCATTCATAAGCCTGTTCCAATTTCTGCATTAATCTGCATTTAAAAAAACAACAAAAACGAACTGAAGATTTGTATTTAAATATATATTTTACTAGAATATACGTATTGAAATGTATATTGTGGGTGGTATGCAATTAAGTTTTATTCAGAGTACACCCACTGAATGACCACAACTAACGTGGAATTTACACACATATAAAAAATGCTGTGAAAATGCTTTTTTAAAAAAACGTTTTGAAAAATACATTGAATTTTGCATAGTTCACTTTCACCATCTAGTGTCACATTTGTGTATTGCACTTTACAACACATTTAAAATGTTTTATTTGCAGCTGTGTAGCTGAGTCCTAAGTTAGGCCCATTAATTTCAATATGTAAAATTTAGTTGAATACCATCTTTACCACAGTGCCTGCATTTCTAAACATATTTTTTCCTTTAAAAAGTTTCCATAAAATATGTATATTTAATGTGTTTTGAAAGTCATTTAGTTGAGAACTGTACTGCAAAGTTCAGAGAAGTCTGAAATCATGTTCTGGACCATGTACTAGTTGTTGTTGTTGTTTAGTCGTGTCCGACTCTTCGTTACCCCATGGACCAGAGCTCGTCAGGCACTCCTGTCTTACACTGCCTCCCGCAGTTTGGTCAAACTAATGCTGGTAGCTTCAAGAACACTGTCCAACCATCTCGTCCTCTGTTGTCCTCTTCTCCTTGTGCCCTCAATCTTTCCTAACATCAGGGTCTTTTCCAGGGAGTCTTCTCTTCTCATTAGGTGGCCAAAGTATTGGAGCCTCAGCTTCACGATCTGTCCTTCCAGTGAGCACTCAGGGCTGATTTCCTTAAGAATGGATAGGTCTGATCTCCTTGCAGTCCATGGGACTCTCAAGAGTCTCCTCCAGCACCAAAATTCAAAAGCATCAATTCTTCGGCGATCAGCCTTCTTTATGGTCCAGCTCTCACTTCCATACATCACTACTGGATGTGTTAGTTAGGGAAGCATAAATTTGGTCAGTTTGCTTAACAATGTGGACCAGGCAAATTTTTCCACCCCTAGTGTATGAACTCCACTCCACTCCACTCAGACTTCACTCTTAGCCACCGGGAGCATCCTAACATGCCAGATGCCATTAAGCTCTGCCCCAAGATCCATATTTTAGATTTAGGGGAGCTAGTCTCAAACATTTGTTGGGGGAGACCTAGGTTTTTTGGGAGGGATTTATTTGTCCTGTCTCCACACTTTTTATGATAGAGGACCACTGTGGTCACCCCCAACGACACGTTCCCAAGATGGAGGGTGAGGGAACAGCTGCAGTCGCCTGTGGTTCCTGCGCAATGTTTGCCATCTTGCCAAAGGTTGCAGGCAGCTTTACCTGCAGCAATTGCATGTTGATTGCCCTCTTAAAAGACAAAGTCCAGCAACTGGAGGAACGTGTAGCTATGCTCCAAAGAATTAGAGAGCTGGAACTCTTCTTGGAAGCAACAGAGCACACCGTCTCCACCAAGGAAGAGACAGGGGACTCCCCTGAGAAGGTGGCTAGTTCACCAACACAGGAGCCAGATATATGGAGAAACGTGACTCAAAGAAGTAGGAGGCCCAGGGTTCGCTCTGATTGTTTAGAAATACGCAATCGCTTTGAGGTTCTTTCCCCTAGCATGGAAGACGAAGAGCAGACTCCATTTGAGGATCTCTCCCTCATTACAGTCGATCAGGTATATGAAGACGAGGAGCAAAGGCAGTCCTCTGGGAATGTCCAGGCGACCTTGGAACCGACAGCTCACAGAAGAACCCCGACCAGACCTAAGAGGAGGCGTGTAGTGGTGATAGGGGATTCCCTACTGAGGGGAACAGAAGCAGTGATCTGTGGGCCTGACAAGATGTCTCGGGAAGTGTGCTGTCTCCCCGGGGCTAAGATCCAAGATGTAACTGAACGACTGCAAGGAATCATAAAACCCACTGACAAATACCCCTTCCTCTTGGTTCATGTGGGAACCAATGACACTGCAAGCAATAGCCTCCAGAAGATCAAAAGAGATTACGAGGCTCTGGGCAGGAAATTGAAGCAATTAAATGCACAAATTGTCATCTCATCTGTCCTCCCAGTTGAACGACGTGGCCCAGGGAGAGAGGGAAAAATAGTGGAAGTGAACAACTGGCTTCGCAAATGGTGCAAACAGGAACGGTTTGGATTCTTAGATCACGGAATGCAGTTTCTTGAAGATGGACTTCTGGCAAGCGATGGGCTGCACCTCACAACGGTTGGGAGGAATGTTTTTGCAAAAAATCTCAGAAACCTCATCAGGAGGGCTTTAAACTGACTAATGTGGGGGAGGGAGACAGTGCTCCTGAAGGTAGGAGTCTATCAATTGATGAAGATGATCATCCAAATGTCATAGACCGAATGGAGCAAAGAGCATGCAGACCTAGTGGTGGGAGGAGAAAATCCTTAAATAAGAGACACGGGGGAATGATTAATGGACTTCAATGTCTGTACACTAATGCACAAAGCATGGGAAATAAACAAGATGAGCTTGAGCTCCTGGTACAGCAAACTAAATATGACATAATAGGAATCACTGAAACCTGGTGGGATAAATCCCACGATTGGAATGTAATAATGGAGGGATACAATCTATTTCAAAGAAACAGACCAGACAAGAAAGGAGGAGGAGTGGCGTTATATGTCAGGGATGTGTATACCTGTGAAGAGATCCAAGATTTAGAACCTCAAAGCCAAAGTGAGAGCATTTGGGTCAAAATTAAGGGAGAGAAGAATAACAGTGACCTCATTGTGGGAGTTTACTATAGATCCCCAAGCCAAACGGAGGACATAGATGATGCCTTCCTGGAACAGATGGCCAAGCATGCAAAAGGAAGGGAGATAGTAGTAATGGGGGACTTCAATTACCCGGATATTTGTTGGATGTCAAACTCAGCCAAGAGCATAAGGTCAAACAGATTCCTCACTGCCCTTGCAGACAACTTCATTGTCCAGAAAGTGGGAGAAGCAACAAGAGGAACAGCCATTTTAGATCTGGTCCTAACCAATGTTGATGACCTGGTTAGTGGGGTAGAAGTGGAAGGATCATTAGGCGCGAGTGATCATGCTCTTCTGAAGTTTACTATACAGCGGAAAGGAGCAGCCAAGCATACTAGGACTCAATTTCTCGACTTTAAGAAAGCCGACTTCATAAAGCTTAGGGAAGTGCTGGGTGAGATCCCATGGACAGTAATACTAAAAGGAAAGGGAGTTCAAGATGGCTGGGAGTTTGTTAAGAGGGAGATAGTAAAAGCACAACTTCAGGCAATACCAATGAGACGGAAACATGGAAGGTGCCTAAAGAAGCCAGGGTGGCTATCTAAAGAACTTTTAACTGAGTTAAGATTAAAAAAGGATGTGTACAAAAAATGGAAAAGGGGGGAAACCACCAAAGAGGAATTCAAACAAATAGCCAGCACGTGTAGACACAAAGTCAGAAAAGCTAAAGCACAAAATGAACTCAGGCTTGCTAGAGAGGTTAAAAGCAACAAAAAAGGCTTTTATGGGTATGTTCGTAGCAAAAGGAAGAACAAAGAAACCGTGGGGTCACTCAGAGGAGAAGATGGTGAAATGCAAACAGGGGACACAGAAAGGGCTAAACTCCTCAATGCCTTCTTTGCCTCAGTCTTCTCCGATAAAGAAAACAATGCCCGACCTGAAGAATTTGGAGCAAATGATTCAGCAGAGGAAACACAGCCCAGAATAACTAAGGAGATAGTACAAGAATACTTGGCTAGTCTAGATGTATTCAAGTCTCCAGGGCCAGATGAACTGCATCCAAGAGTATTAAAAGAACTGGCAGATGTGATTTCAGAACCACTGGCAGTCATCTTTGAGAATTCCTGGAGAACAGGCGAAGTCCCGGCAGACTGGAGGAGGGCAAATGTTGTCCCTATTTTCAAAAAGGGGAAAAGAGAGGACCCAAATAATTACCGCCCAGTCAGTCTGACATCAATACCAGGGAAGATTCTGGAGCAGATCATTAAGCAAACAGTCTGTGAGCACCTAGAAAGGAATGCTGTGATCACCAATAGTCAGCATGGATTTCTGAAAAATAAGTCATGTCAGACTAACCTGATCTCGTTTTTTGACAGAATTACAAGCCTGGTAGATGAAGGGAACGCAGTGGATGTAGTCTACCTTGATTTCAGCAAGGCATTTGACAAGGTGCCCCATGATATTCTTGTAAAGAAGCTGGTAAAATGCGGTCTTGACTATGCTACCACTCAGTGGATTTGTAACTGGCTGACTGACCGAACCCAAAGGGTGCTCATCAATGGTTCCTCTTCATCCTGGAGAAGAGTGACTAGTGGGGTGCCACAGGGTTCTGTCTTGGGCCCGGTCTTATTCAACATCTTTATCAACGACTTGGATGATGGACTCAAGGGCATCCTGATCAAATTTGCAGATGACACCAAACTGGGAGGGGTGGCTAACACCCCAGAGGACAGGATCACACTTCAAAACGACCTTGACAGATTAGAGAACTGGGCCAAAACAAACAAGATGAATTTTAACAGGGAGAAATGTAAAGTATTGCACTTGGGCAAAAAAAATGAGAGGCACAAATACAAGATGGGGGACACCTGGCTTGAGAGCAGTACATGTGAAAAGGATCTAGGAGTCTTGGTTGACCACAAACTTGACATGAGCCAACAGTGTGACGCGGCAGCTAAAAAAGCCAATGCAATTCTGGGCCTCATCAATAGGAGTATAGCATCTAGATCAAGGGAAGTAATAGTGCCACTGTATTTCTGCTCTGGTCAGACCTCACCTGGAGTACTGTGTCCAGTTCTGGGCACCACAGTTCAAGAAGGACACTGACAAACTGGAACGTGTCCAGAGGAGGGCAACCAAAATGGTCAAAGGCCTGGAAACGATGCCTTATGAGGAATGGCTAAGGGAGCTGGGCATGTTTAGCCTGGAGAAGAGGAGGTTAAGGGGTGATATGATAGCCATGTTCAAATATATAAAAGGATGTCACATAGAGGAGGGAGAAAGGCTGTTTTCTGCTGCTCCAGAGAAGCGGACACGGAGCAATGGATCCAAACTACAAGAAAGAAGATTCCACCTAAACATTAGGAAGAACTTCCTGACAGTAAGAGCTGTTCGACAGTGGAATTTGGTGCCAAGGAGTGTGGTAGAGTCTCCTTCTTTGGAGGTCTTTAAGCAGAGGCTTGACAACCATATGTCAGGAGTGCTCTGATGGTGTTTCCTGCTTGGCAGGGGGTTGGACTCGATGGCCCTTGTGGTCTATTCCAACTCTATGATTCTATGATTCTAAGTACAACAAGATCCACTATATGAAACATTCAATCTGGGAATCTGAAACTGCAACTTTCCATGTTGAACTTGGATTGAATGCAGAAATATCCAGCTCCTTTCTTGTTTCAAGCCTTCAATCTGATCAAAGGTGTTTTTCCCTTCTGTCTCTAGTGTAACCCTCTTCTCCCTCCTTCCCCCCCCCCAAAAAAGAAAAGCAACACCTTATAGTAGAGCATGCAAAAAACAAAACAAAAAACCCAGTGTTAAATTTCTGCCTCTGCTGAAGCAGTGAATCAAATCAATTCTCCCTTTCTTCTTTTTGATTCCCTGAGCTTTTACATTTTCAACCCTGTCACAGAAGAACAGGGCTGGAGAAGCAATCCCTTTTGTATTCCTATTGACTCAATTATTTTGCCTCTTGATTTTCTATGAAACGGACCAGAATGGCAGGCTGATTGCTAATGGTCCACGTATTGTTAAAAGCGATGTGTTTTGAAGGTGCTAAGTAGAATATCTTTTGTCTTTTTCTTATTTTTTTCCCCCTTTAAAGCAAGAACTTGGACTGCATTGGAGTTTTATTTTGATTGATACAAACCATAGCGGACAAGGAAGGATATGCGAGATGAGCTTTTAACCATCGGCCGGGAGAAATAAATGTGGCTGCATCGTAAGCGAGTTCTCACAATGAAAGGTCATGCTTTGTCATTCTCTCTCTGTGCACTACATCGCTGACCTTACTTTTTCTTTGACCCACTTGTACTAATAGACTAAGTCATATGATACCCTGAAGAGCCAATGAGATTACTCTCCTGCACACTTTGATCGATAGAGGCTTGGCACGGGGTGTTCTGTCGATGTTGCATTTATACAATGTCATTGATGATCCGTATTGACAGCTGAATGGGTGTTCTCAGCATCACAGAGGGAGCTGCTTGTCACAGGGTTTTTTTTTTTAACTCAAACAGCTGCTCCTTGGACAAAGAAATCTGGTGTTGGATCATTCAAGTGCTATAATACATATCTTCAGGTCTCTTTCTAAATGCTGCTCTGGTGATCTTAACTGGGAAATATCCTTGCTCTCATGGGTGCCTTAAAGAATACAAACGAAAGAATTGCAACTCCCAAAGTGCTTTGTAAAAAGCCTGTGAGTACAGGTTAAAAAACAAACAAACCCCAACGCCTCTTGTTTTTGAAAACTAAGTTTCTAGTCCTTATGGAGACAATGTTGTTAATAATAATAATAATAATAATAATAATAATAATAATAATAATAATTATACCCTGCCCACTCTGGGCAGCTTACAGCATGTATTGAAACATAATAAAATATCAAACATTAAAAATTTCCTGATACAGGGCTGCCTTCAGATGTCTTCTAAAAGTCAGATAGTTGTTTATTTCCTTGACATCTGAAAGGAGGGCATTCCACAGGGAGGGTGCCGCTACTGAGAAGGCCCTCTGCCTGTTCCCTATAACTTCGCTTCTTGCAGTGAGGAACCACCAGAAGGCCCTCAGAGCTGGACCTCAGGGTCCGGGCTGAACAATGGGAATGGAGATGCTCCTTCAGGTATACAGGGCCGAGGCCGTTTAGGGCTTTAAAGGTCAGCACCAACACACGTACTGGGAGCCAGTGAAGATCCTTTAGGACTGGTGTTATATGGTCCCGGTGGCTACTCCCAGTCACCAGTCTAGCTACTGCATTCTGGCTTAGTTGTAGTTTCCGAGTCACCTTCAAAGGTAGCCCCACGTCTTGAAAATGTGATGGGAAAGGATTGGAAATAGGCCGGAAGTAAAGAAAACCGTATAGAATTATTGAATGTTCTCTCGATGTGTCCTCTGGTTTTAGCTTGCTGGCTAGTAGAGGTGTGGGGCGTCAGTGCTGAATTCCTAAAAAACAAAAGAGGAGGTGCTGGGCTTTTTAATCTGCATGGCAGATATATGATCACTTCTGTAAGCCTTTCTTGAATTCTGTGGAAAGACTGTAGTGAGAAAGCCCTCTGTGTATGCGCAGGTTCACCATTTTCTTTGTTATTTCTGCTTCAGAGCTCTGCCATGAACCTACTGGCTAGTCCTTTGAAGTGGGGCCAGTGCCCTCAAAATGGTGTGAGCCAAACGTATTTTATTTTACATGCCATGTAGTGTGTCGTGAAGCTCACTTCAGTGATTTTGTCATCTGGAACCATCTACTTTTGATCATTCAGCATTTTTAGTTACTGCCATATCCGAAGCTCATTTGGGTATGGATTTTGTTGGCCTGGCATTGTGTTGACCCACCATCCCAGCCTGTGCCAGTTGAGCTCCCAGACTTTGTCCCTAGCCAAAATCCACTCAGTCAACAAAGCATCCCTGCCTTTCTCTATGAAAATATAAGAGGGTCAGTCTGTGACAGGCTGATGTGTTGGGTCATGGTTTTGAAACTCCTTCTGACTCTAAGGCAAGGATGGGGAGCTAAATCTGGCCCCCCAGGCCTCTCTCTGGCCCTCAGCACTTTCCTCAAGCCACATACCTCAGTGACCCTGCTTCAAACCCAAAGTGTTTTTGCCTGGCTGGAATGAGTCCTTGATTCTGATACGTGCGTGTAGAAACTAGCCCATGGTGCAAAGATAACATTTATGTTACTTGCCCCTTCCACTTTTTCCTCTGCCTCCACCTGTCACCCGCATGTGGCCCTTGAAAGGTTTCCCAGAAGGAAATATGACCCTCAGGCTCAAAAAGGTTTTCCACCCCTGCCCTGATATAAATACTGCTGTAATCTTTTGCTCTTCGGGCTAGCTTCATTCTGCCAGGGATACGTACCGTTTTCTTGAGTCTAATGTGCCATCGAATCTAATGCACACCTCAATTTTCAGAACCTTGGAAGCAAAAAAAGTATTTGCTGGTGATTGTAAATGTGCCATCAAATCTAAGGCACACCTTAATTTTTGCAATGTAATTTGGCCAAGAAAGGTGAGCGTTAGATTTGAGTAAATACAGTACAGTGGTACCTCTGGTTGCGTACTTAATTTGTTCCGGAGGTCCGTTCTTAGCCTGAAACTGTTCTTAACCTGAAGCACCACTTTAGCTAATGGGGCCTCCTGCTGCCACCGCGCCTCTGAAGCACAATTTCTGTTCTCATCCTTATTTCTGGGTCAGCGGAGTCTGTAACCTGAAGCGTATGTAACCCGAGGTACCACTGTATGTGTGTGGGATCAACATAGTTAGCAGCCCTCATTCCCCTTTAAATGCTGAATGTTTACATATTGTTAGTAAATGAAAGTAATTATAGGAAACTTACCTTTAAACTGGTCTCAGTGGAGACAAGTGAGTACTATATTTCTAGAAAAGAAAAAAAAGACATACAAGAGCAGGCTTTAGGGCAACGTACCTTTTCTGAAAAGCTAATTGAATCTGCTCGTTCATCATTGAAGGGTTTAGTCTCCACCCTTTTTTTGCTAGACAAGGATTTTGGTGATTTATCAACTTTTAAAAGTGTTATGGGGAAATGACTTTGAAATGGAAATAGAAGATTGGTGTTGGTCTAGACCCTGTGCTGGAACATGTGCTGCAAACTGTTGCAAGATGCGCACACAGCGCTGAACCCCAAAATGGCCCCCAAACATCACTCAACACATCACAAAAAGGGCAGAATGGGGTGGAGCATGCTTATAAGTGCTCCAATGACGCACACAGGGGCCAGAACAGATCCCTCGCATGAAATGGTAGTTGGCTGTACAATGTAAGGAATTCATCAGACAACTACTTATGGCTGCTTGTTTAACAGTTGCTAGATTTGGGAAAGATTTGTGGATGGAGATTAGCCTTGATGGAGATCTTGATGGAGTTTATATACTTATAAACTGAAAGTTGTCAGGAACTGTGCAAAGAGGGATTGATTATTTTGCAGGGGAATGGTTGGATTTCTTCACTTTTGTTAACAAACAAACAAACAATAAATAAATGTGGTTGGTGATCCACTCTGAATGAATGCTTTAGCAATAGTGCTAATATTTGAAATGTGTGTGTGTGTGTGGGGGGTACTTTTCTCACTAGAAATACTCAAAACTGGAGAGTACAATCCAGTCAGAACATGTGCTTTAAAAAATCCTGTTTCTATCAATGGCAAAAGTTAAGCAGACACTGAAACCTCTCCCATTGTAATCACTGGGATATCAGAGTGCTTAACTTTTCATTGGACTGTGTTTGGGAGGGTGGGGAAACTGCCCCCTGAAAGTATTTGGGCTTCTGACTCTGTGGTTGGACCCCTGAGGTTACTTGAAAGAAAGGCATTTTTATAATATGTGAATGATAAACAGATTATAAACCAGACAGAAATAATACGGCAGCAATCCTAGGTGTGCTTCCTTGAAAAGTTAACATCATCAAAATCAATAGGGTGTGCTTCAGCAGGAGTGTCGAAGTAAAATATACGGTGGTTTGGTTTTCAGAATTCCCATGTGGGACAAAGACACACGTGGTGAAATCTACTTTGACCCCTCTGCCCCCTTCGTCACCAGTATTTTTTTGCTTAGTGCTGTTGCTCAGCTGTCGATTATGTTTGAGAGGAGGGGTTCAGGTGGCAGCTGGGCCAGGGTGGTTATGACGATCTATATCTGTCAATTAATGAGAATACTTTGCATCACATAGGCAAAGGTGGTGATTCTGCCAGACAATGTTTTCACACGCAGTGGCGTAGCGGATTGTGATTGCATGTTACTCCAGTTATTAATACACCAGGAAAACCGATAGGATCCAGTCTGTTTTGGTTAGCCTCAGCCCCGAACACCCATTCTGTCTGCCACACTGATATTTTACTGGCTCTTTTGTCAGCATAAATCAGGGTCTCGTCGTTATTTTGACATCACCTTTCGACGATTACAGACTCAATAGAGGCAGTGCATAAATCTCTCCGGCCGTGGCTGTGGTATGTTATAAACCTCAGCAGTAATATATTTTCCTGTGTAAGCCGTGTGTGGGTCCTGGCTGTCCTGCAGCCACCAGCAAAGGACGTTATCATTCAAACGGAGCTGGAAGGTGCATGGCTCAGTGGGAGAGCATTTGCTTTGGGTGCAGAAGGCCCCAGGTTTCAACCCCTAGCAGCTCCAGGGAGGTCTGGGAGAGGACCCTTGTCTGAAACCCTGGAGAGCGCTGGCAACCAGATCAGATGACACAGAGCCAGACAAACCAATGGCCTGGCTTGGTATAAGCTTCCTAATTTCCACCAGTTTAGATGGCATTCAAAATAAAGGATTAGACTAGTGTTTCCCAAACCTGGGTCTGCAGCTGTTTTTGGACTACAGTTCCTACCATCCTTGACCACTGGTCCTGGTCGCTAGGGATGATGGGAGTTGTAGTCCAAAAACAGCTGGAGACCCAACATGGGCGTAGCTAGGATTTTTGTGGGGGGGGGGAGCAGGCCTTCTGTTGGGGGGGGGCAGAAGAACCTCACTTAGCTATGTGTTTTTATTGATTTTTTTGAAGTTGCCATTTTTTTCTCAGCAAGTGCACAGAAGCAGTGATTGTGAAAGGCCTTGGCCCTTGCTTTACATATTGAAGTTTGCTAGTTTTCTTCTGATCTCCGTTTTGAAAGGCTAAAGAGGTGAAATCTTCTTTCTCCTGCTCTGAAATCCTTCCCGCTTCTCCTCTGCAATAAAAGTGTGTATCGGTGAGGTGTGTTCCTGTCAGTGCTGCCTGCTCACCCTTGGAGCTCTTATATCATCTTACATCTTTGCAAATTCATTGCAAAGGAGGCACAAGAATCTCAACAGCTTTTGAGAAGAGAAATTGGTCTGTAGTAACACCCACTCAGGTCCGTATAGTTAAAGCCATGCATAAGTCCGTATAGTTAAGGTCCGTATAGTTAAAGCCATGGTTTTCCCATTAGTGATGTATAGAAGTGAGAGCTGGACCATAAAGAAGGCTGATCGGCGAAGAATTGAGGCTTTTGAATTATGGTGCTGGAGGAGACTCTTGAGAGTCCCATGGACTGCAAGAAGATCAAATGCATCCATTCTTAAGGAAATCAGCCCTGAGTGCTCACTGGAAGGACAGATCGTGAAGCTGAGGCTCCAGTACTTTGGCCACCTCATGAGAAGAGAAGACTCCCTGGAAAAGACACTGATGCTGGGAAAGATGGAGGGCACAAGGAGAAGGGGGCGACAGAGGACGAGATGGTTGGATGGTGTTTTCGAGGTTATCAGCATGAGTTTGACCAAACTGCGGGAGGCAGTGGAGGACAGAGGTGCCTGGCATGCTCTGGTCCATGGGGTCACGAAGAGTCGGACACGACTAAACAACAACAAACACCCACTCACACCAGCTATGGGTGTATTTTTTTAAGAGGTAATACCAGAATTTAGGCTCCTTAAGCTGCAATCCTAAGTGAGGGGTTTTTTTATTTGGCAGGTGGGAAACAAAATTCAAATGTACTTCGGTGGGAAAATCCTGCACCATGCTGTGATTAAACTATCCTTGCATTAATTTTTTAAAAAGGCTTTTTAAAGGAGTGAGAGATTGAGACATGTTTCTGAGCCTGTCGAAATTTCATCCTGGTTTAGGGGTGGGTCAGGGAACTTGGACAGTTGAATCCTTCAGATCGAATTGCTTCCAAGTTCCTGGTCCTCCCCTGGCTTGCCTCTGAACTGCTGGACGTTGGACAGAAAAGAAAGTTTTCCTTGCAGCACAGTTAAACTGCGGCACTCACTCCCAACGGAAGCAGTGAAGGCCACCAAACTGGATGGCTTTAAAAGAGAATTAGAAAATTCACGGGAGAACAAGACTACCAATGGCTACTAGCCACAAGGGCTACACTCTTGTCTCTGCTGTTCAGAATCACAGGTGAGAAGAATGCTGTTGTGCTCATGTCTGGCCTGCAAGCTTCCCACAAAAATCTGGTTGGCTACTAAGAGAACAGGATGGTGGATTAGATGGGCCATTGGCCTGATACCACAGAATTGTCTTCTGTCCTTACTGCCCCATTATGTCTCCATTTTGGCCATACCAACATTGAAGCTCTGATCTCCGGTCTTCCTCCAGTCCTGGAGAAGGGGAATCTCAATGCCGTAGCATCTGATTTACATGCAGGAGGTTCCAGTTCCAATCCCCAACATCTCTAGGTACAGCTGGAAGTACCTGAAACCCTGGAGAGCATCTGTCAGTCACTGTGGACAATACTTAGTTAGCTGAACCAGCAACTTCCTTTTGTTTCTATGAGAGGGAGATCCAGTCAGCCCTATGATCCCTAGAACATCCTCCCAGGAGTCTTTGGTCAACCTTGAAAACAAAACAGTTTGCCTAGGCAAAGAAATTGATATTTGGGCAGGAAAAATAAGACTTACTCGTGCCTACAAAGCTGCGCAGACATAGTGTGTCTGCTGGGTGCCCACCAAATCACCCAGATTGTTTTGCCAGGCCTTGTTAACAGGCCTTTGAAACCTTTGTGCCACAAAGACTGTGGCAGCAGCAGCAGCAGTGTGGCTGTGAGGCATATCAGTGTCAGCAAGCCAGCGGTTTTGGGAGGATTGTGTCTCTTTGAGCAGCCAGCGGAAGGCTGCTGCCAGGGAGATGGGACGCGTCGCCAGCCCCAGGGGTCACCCCTGATTGAATCCCTAAGCCAGGTTAAGTACCTCCAAAGCTGTGTGAGCACTTAGCGCAGGCCAACCTAGACGTCCTAATTAGCTTTGAGCGAGGAGCCAAATGGAAGCCAGCGGCGAGTTCAGCCTCTGTCAACACAGGCGCCGACGCATTAACTTTTAAGAGAGAGGGAGAAAACAAAAATGGTCTCATTTGAGCCAATTTGACAAACTGTACAGTACAATCCTTTTCTTTTCTCTTTGTCCGTAAATTACAGTGTAAGAGAGAGGTGCACTTCTCTCTCCTTTTTCCAGCAGGGGAGCTGCCTACTGTAGTGTCCTTGTTGGGTTGGTTATCAAATACAGTAGTTCTCAAGAAGAAGACGAAAGGCGGGGGATGAGAGCCTCTAAACCGGGTCATGTTTTCTCTCTCACTGTGGCAACCTTGAGTTAAGTGTGAACAGGGGATTATCCTCTGAAGAGCCAAATTGCTATAGTTTTATCATTAGAGCAAGTCCCTATTCTCCTGGTTTCCTCCTTCCCAATATATCAGCACCAGGCAGGCCTGTTACAAGAGGAGGGGTGCAATGAGGGGGGAACCTCTCCTTCCCCTTCTATTCAGAGCAAGAACGCGTGTGAGTTGAAGTAATGGGAAATGGATATTCTCAGAGCTCAAGTCAATCAATCATGATGGCATGTTCTGCAGGGGGAAAGAACATACAAGGGAATAACTGTTTGAGCAAAGCACCATTTTTGTCCTATAGGGATCCACTAATTTCTTTGAGGTGGTTTTTTTATATTAGCAATTATAAGCCACCATGATTATGCCTTAATTCAGAAACTTGACAAACTGCCTGCATTTATAACCATCCCAGAATTTCCAGGATGCCTCCCCTTCCTACTTCTGATACATAATTTAGTAGTAAATACACTAAGATTCTGGTTGGTCCCATTCCATACATTTAAAGCACCCAAAGAATCAAGGAAACTAGTTGGTTAAGGGCGCTGGGAATTATAGCGCAGTGGGCGGAACTGCAGTTCCCAGGATATTTTAGGGGAAGCAGAGTGTGGATGAGACTGAATATTGTGACATTTCAGTTTAGGTGCTACAGTAATTTTCAAGCAGAATTTTCCAGTTTGACGTCAAATGATATATTTCAAGTTCATTCCCCCCAATGTGACAGCTGCAGAATGCATGTATATTAAAGTGGTATCTATTCCTAATGTATGTTTTCCCCTTGTGCAGGAAAGAAACTGGTCAGCAATTAATCAGGGTAAGAGGATGACATTGCTAATGTGACAACACCCACATAATAGTTTGAGAGGGAGAGATGAACGCTCACCTCCGCTCCTGATACCAAGCTGAGAATAAAGTTGGTTGAGAAGTGTTTGACTATTCATCCAACTTGTTTGCTACGGACAGTTTGGGTCAGATCCAGACTTTGTCATATTCGGAATAGTCCCACTGAAATAAATGGGATTTAAGTTTATTGTGACTAAGTCCCATAGATTGCTCAAAGCAATTAGTGTAACACTAAATCATAATTTGGCTCTAGAGGAGCACGCCTCTCTCCTCCTCCTTTGAGAGCCAGTGTGGCGTAGTGGTTAAGAGCAGTGGAATCGTAATCTGGTGAACCGGGTTCGCTTCCCCGCTCCTCCACATGCAGCTGCTGGGTGACCTTGGGCTAGTCACACTTTTCTGAAGTCTCTCAGCCCTGCTCACCTCACAGAGTGTTTGTTGTGGGAGAGGAAGGGAAAGGAGAATGTTAGCCGCTTTGAGATTCCTTAGGGCAGTGATAAAGCAGGATATCAAATCCAAACTTTTCTTCTTCTTCTTCTTGATGAACAGCCTGCAGGGAGGTTCATTATCACATAACCATGGTTACTTGTTATGTTTGAACTTGGTCAAAATATGATTTGTGTTAACTATGGTTTGGGGCAGGCATGGGGACTCAGGGCAGTTAAGATGTTGCTGGAATACATATCCCATCATCCTTGAACACTGGCTCTACTGGCTGGAGCTGATGAGAGTTGGAGTCTAACATCTGGAGGGCCACATGTTCCCTACTTTTAGTTTTGGCAAGCACGCAAACTTCAAACGGTGGTTAATGTTCCTGGCTCCCCCCCCCCCCGCCCCCAAAATGTACTGCTAGCCACATTTCTGTGCTCTAATCTGTAGTAAAATAACTGCAGTCCTCAGTTTGGTCACAGCAGATAGCCATGGGTAGTTAAAAATGGAAACGAACACTTCTGATCCTTTCCTCTTTGTCTCACTAGATGCTCGTGCATGTAACAAAAAGCCAGGAATGGGGAACTTTCAGTCTTCCCAAAGATGACTTACATCTTCCCTGGCCACTAGCTGTTCTGGCTGGGCTGATGGGGGTTTGAGATGGGCAAAATCGGAAGGACCAAAGTCTCTGCAGGTCTGACCATGATCCTTTAATACAGTTATAGTGAATCTTTGTTCTAAAACCACAATCCCCATCGGCCTCTGGATGTGTGGCTCAAGGCCAGGGATGATGGGAGTTGTAATTCAGCACCATCATTCAGCACCAAAGGTTCCCTACAGCTGCATTAAACCGTAGTTTGGCGCTGCATGCAAACCAGGCCTGTCTGTCAAATCAGCTATTGAATGATACCTTTCCTCACTGATTGTAAAGAGGGCAGTGAGTCGCTTAATAAAGATTACCATCCATGGAAAAATGATATCTGGGTTGCAATTTCTATATGCTGATCAGATGTTGCCAGTTTGCCTTCTACAGATCTGCCTGCTCAGAATTTCATGAGGAAGCTGGTATATGCCTCTTCTTTTATTAAAAATTGATTATTAAATATAAATGCACAATCTGCATCTTAAGCCTATTCCTTTATATATTTATTAAATCTGTGTACCGCCCTTCATCTGTAGACCACAAGGCAGCTCACAACATAAAAATACAAAAAAACCCACACAAAATAACAAACCAACCAATAACCTTCCTCTGTAGAGTTAAAAGGCTCCAAAAGGTTTAATCATCCAAAGACCTGGTTATAGAGAAACCTTTTCATCTGGTGCCTAAAAATCGGTAATGTAGGAGCCAGGTGAGCTGCTCTGGAGAGAGTGTTCCACAAACAGGGAGCCACCACAGAAAAGGCTCGCTCTCATGTTGCCACCCTCCGGACATCTCATGGATGATGACTGCAGGGTCTGGGTTGGTTCATATGGGGAGAGGTGGTCCTTGATACAGTGGTATCTCGGGTTAAGTACTTAATTCGTTCCGGAGGTCTGTTCTTAACCTGAAACTGTTCTTAACCCGAAGCACCACTTTAGCTAATGGGGCCTCCTGCTGCTGTCGCGCCGCTGGAGCCCGATTTCTGTTCTCATCCTGAAGCAAAGTTCTTAACCTGAAGCACTATTTCTGGGTTAGCGGAGTCTGTAACCTGAAGCGTATGTAACCCGAAGTACCACTGTACTCAGTTTCTGGATAATTGCTGTCTGAGATAGGCTATAGGGACAGAAGAAAGATGGGTGCGCCATAGGGGTGAAATCTCTCTCAAACCACTATTTAAAAAGCAGAGAGTTGAGATTTGCGTTGCTTGCTTGTAGTTTGACCTCTGAACTACCAAGCCTCACAGCTTTCTAGTTACCTTGATTACCTTGATCTGATTTGATGAAGAGTTGTTACTCCTGGGGTGGGGCTGACCCCACTGGTGCCGAGTACGAGCTATGTGGAAGCAGATGAGCCTTTGTTCCAGCCGGTCTGGCCAAGTCATCTGAATGTTTATTTCGACTAAATTTGATTGCACACACTGGTACAGGAGGGCTCTTTAGGTTTTGTTCACCGCTGTGTTTTAAATTGGAGGAAGAGAAAAGATTGAATGCTTGTCTCAAATCAAGGCACCGAGGTGCCCCAAAGTGACTGCTGAGATAATGACCCCAAATTAGCCAGATACTATACACACAAACACTAAAACTTCCTAAATGATGGGGAAAGAAGGAGGGGGCGAGGGACTCAGAGGGGAGAAGCAGCTTATTATACCCTTAGCATTAATGAACATTTCACTTGCGGCAAGAAACACAGAGAGCACACTGGCTTCCTGGTACATCTCTAAAGTTATTAATTTTGCTACTGGTGTCATTTTCCATTTACAAAACAATGAAGCAAAGGATTTAATTATGCAGGCTTAAAAATAGAAGACGGTGTATTTTGCAGGCCCAGGGATTCAAGACATGCATACAAACAAAGGCAACAGTCTGTGGGTTTTGCATCAAGGGCTGTGGCAGCAGCACAGGAAGGGAAAGCAGCAGCCCAGGTGAAATTAGCCACTCTCTCCCCATAAATCTCTGGGAAATTCAAACAGCCATTAATGTTTGTAGACATTTTAAGCGATGATTTCATAATCGCGCCAATCTATCTGTGGCTTTGCTATAGATGAGGGTCGTTTGGTTTAATGTACGTTTCAGTCTTCATTGCCTTTTAACTAGTTTTTAATCAGTAATTATTGCCGAGCTGGAATGGTATGCGCAGTCCTTCCTGCCCGCTTCCCCGGAAGAGTGCCAGTCAATATGTCATGTCAATTAGCCCGCGGTGCGTGGGCTGGCAGGAAGCGCCGGATCTCTCACTAGCAGAGGGCAGCTGGATAACTAGCCTGTCTGTCTGATCAACCTGGGGGAGTGCGGTGGGGAATCTCCCCCTCCCTCCACTCACATTTGCAATTCCCCCCCAGGCATCTCAGGGCAGGAAAGGCCAGGACAGCTAAGTTGTGCAAATTAAAGGAATGCCGGTGCCTTTGGGTTTGCTTGCAACCAAAGCAAATAAGAAAGTGAACCAAGATTCCCATTTCAGTTAAGATAAGTTAGTTTTGGTGATAATTTGTGCTGCTTCCCAGTGCACTTGTGTATTCACTATTCTGATAGATGCTTGGGCTGCTCTGTGGTCCAGCTTGTTACCACATCAAATACAGGCACATAAATATCCATGTTACCCTCCTCCTGGTTATGTCACAAGCTTGCCCTCTTATATTTTAGTTGTGTGCCATAATTTTCTCACATTGCCCTTCTTTGGGATCAGTTTTTTTCTTGTTTATTTTGCCCCTGTGTCCTGCTGCTGTACCTTGTGTTACCTTTTTTGATTGGCTTGCTCTTAGAAAATGCTGTATCACTGTATTACTCTTTCCCCAAAGCACATTTTTCCTCGAGTACTGTTGTGTTTTAATGCAAGATTTCACCAACTAAATAATTCCACTCCCTCATCTCGTGGAACAGTTTCCTAAGCATGGGGATGGCAAGGTAGTATTCCACAGTCGGGGAATACAAGGTGGGGAATTTAAAGATGGGGGGGGGATTTGATTCAGTGCTCATTTAAAGGTGGCTGTACCTAATTCACAGTCTCCAAAATAATTTGCGAACCAAAAATGTTGCCATCTTCCAAAATTTGCAGTTTTCTGAAAGTTGCAATGCAGTTCGCCAATCAAGTAATGTGTATAAATTCACACTGAAACACTGGCGAATTTTCAGGAAGATTTTTTTTTTTTTACATTTAAAAAAATAAAGAAATGTGGAAATGTGGAGAACTGAACTAAGACAGGAGAAAGGAGAAACTGAGAGAAACCAAAACTGGCAGATTCACCCATCACTAATGGTGATACAATATATTCTTTTTAGCTGTGGCACCAACATGCTGGAACTTGCTCTTCCAATAGATTCATGTTAGTAAAGGTAAAGGTAAAGGTAAAGCGCTCATCTCACTCTATAGGCCGGGAGCCAGCGCTGTCCGCAGACACTTCCTGGTCACGTGGCCAGCGTGACATCGCTGCTCTGGCGAGCCAGCGCAGCACACGGAACGCCGTTTACCTTCCCGCTGGTAAGCGGTCCCTATTTATCTACTTGCACCCGGCAGTGCTTTCGAACTGCTAGGTTGGCAGGCGCTGGGACCGAACAACGGGAGCGCACCCCGCCGCGGGGATTCAAACCACCGACCTTTCGATCGGCAAGTCCTAGGCGCTGAGGCTTTAACCCACAGCGCCACCCACATCATGTTACCCCCGTCTTAATCAGATTTTAGATTTCAAGTGAAGACTTAATTTCAGACAGCATCTTGGGATCTGCTAAGTGCATGACTCTGGATTTAATGGTGGATGCTTTAGAATGTTTTTCTGTTTTTTGTTTTTTATTGATTTATGCTCCTGGAGATGTCCAGAGTGCATTTTAAGTAAGCAGAGAGTGTCCTTGTACATCAGGGATTAGGGGATTAGATCAAATAATCCTGTATCCAGGAGTGAGCCCCAACACCCCTTTTTGCTAAAAATTAACCAGTGCTTTATCCTCCGATAACAATTGTAGTTTGATGAGTGTGCTGCGTACCCTTCTAAATACATCCCTAGCCCTAAACGGTAGTTCACAGTTCTTTGGTACAGTATAGAGGGAATCATTCCTAGACTGCTGGAAGTCTATAATCTAAATATAATTGGGGATCTGAGGTGACCTGCAAAAGTGAGTTTGGTCTATCTCATCTGTCCAACAATCTATCTGCTACGTTGTTCTGGTTGTTGTTGGATAATGCGGCTTTATCATAAAAGAATACCCAAATACTTAGGCTGTATAGTAATAAAGGGCTGAGATTTTTTTCCTTTTTCCCCTGGATAGATAGGTGACACGTATTAATGGGTATAATTGTTCAAGGATGAGAATGATAGCTCATTACTGAAAAGCAGATGTTGCACGAAGTTGAGTTATGCATCATGAAAGCAAAGAGTTGACGGGACAAATGGAGAAGGGAAGCAACATTTCTCCAGAGCATCGATATAGGCTGCGTGTGGCAAGGATTTATTATGCTACTATGCATTTCTGCCTCCCCAGAAACTTGTGATATTGGGGTATAGCTTTCACCCACCTTATGGGGTTGCTGCAAGGTTTATTGTGATGATGTACACAGGAGGTGTCTCATATCGAGTCGGGCTGCAGGCCCATCCTGTCCAACACTGTCTATTCTGACCAGCATCAACTCTCCCAAGGTTTTTGGCAGAGGTAGATCTTTTCCCAGCCTTCTGTCGGATATTCTTTTCACTTCATCCTTTAAGTGACAGTGCAGAGTGCCTTGCACCGATATAGCTACAGTCAGGTAGTGATGGCTTTGGATGGCTTTCAAATAGGGTTAAACACATTAATGGTGGGTAAGGCTAGCTATGGCTATTAGCCATGCTGGCTATGTTCATCGTCATCATCATCATCATCATTTATTATTTATACCCCACCCATCTGGCTGGGCTTCCCCTGCCACTCTGGGCGGCTTCCAACAAAATATTAAAATACAGTAATGCATCAAACATTAAAAGCTTCCCTAAACAGGGCTGCCTTCAGATGTCTTCTAAGAGTCTGGTAGTTGTTTATCTCTTTGACATCTGATGGGAGGGCGTTCCACTGGGTGGGGGCCACTACCGAGAAGGCCCTCTGCCTGGTTCCCTGTAACTTCGCTTCTCACAGTGAGGGAACCGCCAGAAGGCCCTCGGCACTGGACCTCAGTGTCCGGGCAGAATGATGGGGGTGGAGATGCTCCTTCAGAAATACTGGACCAAGGTCATGCCACTGCTGGGGGTCTGAACGCTATCTGAATACCACTTGCTGCGAATTGTAGATGGGAAGAGTGCTGTTGTGCTCAGTTCCTGCCTTTGGGCTTCCCATTGGAGCATCCAGTTGGCTGCAGTGAGAGCAGGATGCTGAACTGGGCGGGCTTCTGGCCTGATCCAGCAGCGCTCTTTCTATATTCTTGTAACTTTTCGTTCCAATGCACACTGGGCTGGGCTGACATGTGGCTGAATTTTAAGATGGCTCGGGTCCGATATTGTGATAATAGGGGGTGCTTGTGAAAATATCATTTTTTAAATAAAAAAGATGGCTCACGTCTCTTCTTCAGTATCAGTGCACAGCAAACTAGCAGGTATTGTTTCGCTCTGTGTGTCCACAGTGGTTCCCCATGAACTCAGATGGAAAGCAGGATGGGGGCAAAAAAGAACCTCCCTTCCCCAGCTCCATCCTATTTAGAGCTCTAGGGGGTACCTCCTCGACAGGGGAAGATTTGAGAAGTCTCTTGTCAAAAGGCCCTCTGGTGCCTTGCCTATTCTTGTCGGTGGGCCCACAGCAGAAGGTCTCTGAATTAGAGCTGGTGGGGTCCCATATGCATTTCCCATAATGGCCAGGGTGATGTTAACATCCCTATTGCCCTTGCATCAGGGCTGTTTCCTGCTATTCTCTTCTCACTGAACATGTTACCAATGACACCAAGGACTACCTCACCTATGATCCTATCAGTTCTTAGCCCTTTCCTGGTTCTCCCACTAGCAGTGGGGGTTCTCCCCACCAGTCCTAGGTCCATCTTACTTATCCCTCTCTCTGTGTCATCCTCGCCCCCCTACCATGTACTAATAGTTGTCGGAGCCAAGATTCTCACGCAGCTGTTACCCTTAGCCACTGTGGAACACCAGAAAGATAGTGGGTATATTGCATCTACATTTAAGGGGCTTTATTTAGGTGATTTACTGTTTCATTCCACCCCGCCCCCCGAATTAAGAGAACGTCCTTATGGTGCTATTGCCACAATATCCTGGAAACAAAGTCTGTGTGGATCTGACACAAACAGCTTTGCTACATAAAAAGGGATCTGTTTACATCACTGTGTCTGTCAACACAAGAGGAGAGTTTTCCTTCTGGCCTTTGCAGATGGCTTCCCTTTCACAGAGTCGCAAATTTACAAGATGCCATGGATATGCACCATGCTTTTAAAAAAGCAAATTAGCAGCTGCCTCTGTGACTTGGATTGGCAAACAAAAGGGCTGTTTTGCAAAGGGAGAAAAACGAGGTCCAAAATACCTTCCACATTACAGAAACACTGAAGGGCAGGGGGAGGGAATCCAACCATTTATTTATCATTCATTTACCATTTTGATACACTGATTTCCAACCATAATTAATATCATCATTTAATATTTTAAGATACAGTTGATAGGTTCTTCATTTTATTGTGTACTGGGTGCTTGGTGGTTGGCACCTGTCAGTCTCAGGAGATAAAAGAAGAGGGCACCTTTCAGGGTGAATTCAAATGGTTGGAGAGCTGCTGTGCCTGTTTTGGCTATAGAGACCAATATGGGAGAGACATGTTTTATTGCAGCTGGAGTAACGTCCGGTTGTGTTGCTGCAGATGCACCATGGCGTTACTTTTCTCTGTGCTCCTCCCAGCGGTTATTCCTCCTCTGGTGACAGCTGTGGATACAGGACCTGACTGTCTGTCTCCAGGCACTGCAGTCATCTGCAAGGGATTCCCACACGGTAGGGCTGATGTTGCCAGCCTTCATGTCACTTTGCAGACATCTTTGTAACGCAGAGTTGGTCTGCCAACGGGCCTGGCGCCTAAAGCCAGCTCCCCGTAGAGCACGTCTCTGGGATCCTGCTATCTTCCATTCTGTGGACATGACCACAGGAGAGTGACCAAGCTGGGAATGTGGGCTTGCAAGAGTCCATCTTTCTTTGAGACTCTGTCCTGCCCAAAATCTTCCTGAAGCAGTGCATGTGGGAGGCATCACTCCTGGAGGGTGTCGATTGTGTACTACTGGACATGAATAGGTGGCGTGTAACAAGTTTTGGAACAGAATTAGACATGATGGCAAGAGCATCAGTAGGCCTTGCGCCTTGTCCTTCCAGGTGGGGGAATCCATTTTCTATTCTTGTCAATTTGGCGCCTCAGCCTTCATTCCTACTCAGAAAGTCAGTATGTTTTCAAAAACGTGTGTGGCCTAATGGGATCTGGCTGAGTGGGTGGCTGTGTTCCTTTTTGTTCTATCTGTATAACTGAATGTGAGACAAATTGTGAGCTGTTGTGAGAAGTTATTGGATCTGCTGGGTCATCTCTGTGAACTATGGCTGCATATGTGGCCAAGAGACTGAACTACAAGCAGAGAAATCTCACCCACCACCACAAAGTGACCAGGCGGCTTAGGCAAGTCGTTTTGGCTACACCTTGGCGCCCCATCTCCCTTGTTAAGTTGATGACACCAGCCTACTTTCCAGGGTTGCTGTAAGGATTCTAACAAGATAATGCTTGAAAGCTCCATTTAATGGCTAGATATTTGTTGATAGGGGACGCGGGTGGCGCTGTGGGTAAAAGCCTCAGCGCCTAGGGCTTGCCGATCGAAAGGTCGGCGGTTCGAATCCCCGCGGCGGGGTGAGCTCCCGTCATTCGGTCCCAGCGCCTGCCAACCTAGCAGTTCGAAAGCACCTTCGGGTGCAAGTAGATAAATAGGGACCGCTTACTAGCGGGAAGGTAAACGGCGTTTCCGTGTGCGGCTCTGGCTCGCCAGAGCAGCGATGTCACGCTGGCCATGTGACCTGGAAGTGTCTTCGGACAGCGCTGGCCCCCGGCCTCTAGAGTGAGATGGGCGCACAACCCTAGAGTCTGGCAAGACTGGCCCGTACGGGCAGGGGTACCTTTACCTTTTTATTTGTTGATAGAACATGAGACTCTTAATCTTAGGGTTGTGGGTTCGAGTCTTACGATGGGTAAAAGATTCCTGCATTGAAGGGGGTGGATTAGATGGTCCCTTCCAACTCTACAATTCTATTATATATCTATGATTAATACAAATCCCCATTCAGCCAGGAAGTTGTTCAGTGCCTTTGGGCAAGGAGCCTCAGCCTGAGATGTCTATCAGGGTGGGCAGGTGTAAAATCTTCTGCCTCATAGTGGCTGTGGCAACAGAGTCTGCTAAAGGTTATAAAAAGCTTCAGAGAGCTTTTTGGATCTCCTCACTGCAGATCCTTTGTAGTCCAGGCAAGATAAAGGGCATGCCTGGGTTGCTCTGGATCTTTTGTGGCCATGGGTCTCTTTGTGGGGGTCTTTTCTAATGCTGAGGGCCTCAGGCTCCCCCCACCCCACCTCTGGATTGTGTGTTTGTTGAATACCCAATTCTGACTGTTTTATGAGCATAGATGACAGCATGACAAAGCATCTGTAAGTGGATTCATGGCATGATATCAAAGGGGGTCTGTCTAGCCCAGCAGCTGTTGCTGGTAAAAAAAAAAAAGGGGGGGGAGGGAACCAAACAAAGCCAGGACCTCTTGGAAACAGCCCTTTTGCTTTCTTTCACTAAAAAGCTAAAATAAGGGCTTCCCTTTCAACAGTGGCTGCCTGAGAAATTGCCTCTTAGAGTTCACATTTTTCACACAAGATTGTAAAAGGTTTTGTTTCTCCACCAGTAAACTAATACAGGAAATGGGGTCAAGTGTCAGGAAACAATTGGGGGACCCCCTGAGTCAGCGGGGGCCCTGTATTCAACAACGCTGGAGGTAAAAAGTCTGGGAATAGCCCCCTTTCTGTACTTTTTAAAAATGAGAGTGAATCCTTGTGCATCATATGACATGTTAAATGATACAGATAGCTAGATATATTAAGTGAGCCAAAGCACCTGGTTTTCCTTGTGGCACTTTAGAATATGGGACTGTACAATGAAAACGTAAGCAAACTAATGGAGGAGAGGTTTCTATGCCACCTCCATTTTCAAAGGCAGTATATTATGCCACTAGTAGAAGCTGGGGAGCCACAATGGGGAGTGGACTATTTCCATCATGCAGGTGGGCATCTCTCAGTGGTCGTACCTAGATCACAGAATGCCCTCCCACCCCATAAAGATGCTGCCAGGATTTCTGCCAGGTTCCAGCTCTTGTTGCATTTAGGCCGGCAGTTAGGACTTGTTGCTGCCGCTGATCCAGCAAGCTTTAAATCTCTGAAGATTGCTCTGTAAAATTGGCACCGCTATCCGTGTTTCATTGTTGTGTTGTTTTATGTTAGAATTACTGATTTTTGATGTCTGATTCTTCTTTTGTTTTGATTAAGTCATAAGCTGCTTTGAATGCAACATACCAAAGTGTTGAGTGTGTGTGTGTGTGTGTGTGTGTGTGTAATAGAATGAATTAGATTTTTGAAATAAACAAGGAAGTGGTAGCGAGACCAGTGGCATAACAACAACAACAATAATTATTATAATTTTTTTATTTATACCTCGCCCATCTGGCCGGGTTTCTCCAGTCACTCTAGACGGCTTACAGCATATACTGAAACATAATAAAACATCAAACATTAAAAATTTCCTGATACAGGGCTGCCTTCAGATGTCTTCTAAAAGTTATACAGTTCTTTATCTCCTTGACATCCGAAGGGAGGGTGTTCCACAGGGAGGGTGCCACTACTGAGAAGGCCCTCTGCCTAGTTCCCTGTAAATAATAAGGCATGATCTTCCTTAGGACAGAATATGACTCACCTGTGGTTCCCAACTAGGGATGTAATAAGGCTTCTTTTTCTGCTCTGCACTTGTCACATGCAGCACTGTTTCCATTCCGCTGCAGGTCATCTTCCGCCAAAAACTAGGTTGTTTGTCTTGCACACCACTGTGGCAAAATTACATAACTTATGTAGTTTTTCCAATTAATTGATTGATTGATTACATTTATATACCACCCTATACCTGCAGGTTTCTCTTAATTCCATCGATTATGCAATTACATCACCATTACATTATCCCACTCTTTCATTTCAGAGGAAAGGAAGCCCAGTTGCAGAAGTGTTTGTTTGTGTGGGGTGTTAATTTGCGGACTCAAAACAACAACAGTGTATACTGATCGTATTCACTGGATCAATTTCCATTCCAGATATGGGATGAATAAGGAAACCCTGGCACATTCTGCTCCCATTTTCATTGGAATTCTCTGACATCCCTACTCCCAACGCAGCAATCTTAAGGTTGCTGACGGGTGTCAGGTGGTTCTAATGCACTGGGGAACCTCAGGGACCAGCTACTTAGCAACATTGACTCTGACACTTGCTTCTGCAACTGGCTCCTAGGGGGGCGGCATTTGTGTCCAGCTCCTCACCCTCCTCTTGTCGTGGCATGGGGTTGGGTGCTTGGAGGGCTTAGACTTCCAAATTTGTTTTTGGGATAACATCACCTTTACTAATCAATAGCCACTGTTATCCTAGCTGGGAGAGCACCATCTTTTAGGCAGCCCAATCCCATGCATGTTTAAGCAGCAGCTGTTAGAGATACGGAAGGAGTTGGATTCAGTTCACATTTAAAGCCCTTCCAGACTTCTGTTTTTATTTCACATTCACGATGTTTTGGTATCGGGGCAGTTAAATACAACCCCACTTTCACTCCTGTTTGCTCTTGCAAAAGTTTCAAGGCAGGCATATAGCTTTGTTTCCAATCAGTGCATGTCCCATAGCTTCCTGCTGAAATCCTATAACTTTTCATATTAGAAATGTTCTGGGGAGCTGTTTGTCTGTGTGCTATAGCACTTTTGTTGCACTATTAAAAAAGCAGAATGTGTGGACACTTCCACTGCACCATTTCTGTGTAACTGACATGTTGCAGAATATAACCGCCCCCCCCAAACTTTTCTGGAGGGGCTCAAGCATGTAAAGCGGGAATGCACCCACATCTGTCAATTCAAAATTCTTGGCTACCCTGATCTGATAGTTTAGAATAAAAGCTAATTCCCTAGAGGAAGTGGAAGAGATGATTCACTTTGATCAAGTTTGTTTACCATGCTTATAGGAGTCAATTGTTGGTTGGGCCATTACAGAAGGCAGTTATTTGATCTCCTCCATATGTGTGAGGGTTGTGTGTGTGGTGGGGGGAGGAGTAGAATAGAAAAATTTCTATTTTTGAAAGAAAGAAAAAGGAAGATCCTTAGGGTAATAATCAGTCTGAATTACAGCTTTCAAAATTAATGCCATGCAGGGGTGGCAAGTATAACGTGTGCATTTTTAATCGGTGCACCCCCCCCCCCGTCGGTAATCAATATGCTGTATAACGAATGAGCTTTAATAAGCACACTCTGTTTTATTATTCTTATTAATAATAAGGAGGCCCTTGAAAATATCCATGAAAGGAGGCACTTAAGTTGATAATTAATAAATGCTGGTTTTGGTTTCCGCTGCTAAACAGCTTCCATGAGTGGGCTTGATAGCGGCTAGATCTTCATTCCAGCAGCAGAGGGAGGAGGATGAAAGTGTGTGTGTGTGTGTGTGTGAGAGAGAGAGAGAGAGAGAGAGAGAGAGAGAGAGAGCGCTGCAGATTAATAAGCAACTGTAGCAGAAACTGCTTAACACAATGGAGTTATTTTGTTCTCCAGTTAGGAACGTGAGGCAAGGTGTTGAGCTCAGCAAAAGTTCAGCTATGGTGGAAATTGTGGAAATTGCACCATCTTGGCTGGGTTGGGTCATTTCCCTACCTAAAAAGAAAACTTTTTCAAAGTAGCCTTAATTTGTTCCTCCTACAGCATCTCTCTCTGGATGGAAACTGTATACTTTTATGACAGACAAAATCAGTAACTTGTACAGTGGTTCCATTGTGTTAAAAACACCTCGGCTTACAAACACCTCGGGTTACAAACACTTCGGGTTACAGACTCTGCTAACCCAGAAGTACAGTGGTACCTTGGGTTAAGAACTTAATTCGTTTTGGAGGTCCGTTCTTAACCTGAAACTGTTCTTAACCTGAGGTACCACTTTAGCTAATGGGGCCTCCTGCTGCTGCTGTGCCGCTGCTGTGCGATTTCTGTTCTCATCCTGAAGCAAAGTTCTTAACCCGAGGTACTATTTCTGGGCTAGCGGAGTCTGTAACCTGAAGCGTCTGTAACCTGAGGTACCACTGTAGTACCTCGGGTTAAGATCTTAATTATAATAATAAGCAGAAGGCCAGGCCCCTGGCTCTAAGACAACTGTTGCACATCCTACAGACTGGGGAGCACGACGAAGAGAGATGGGTTTAGTTATGGTGCCTGACCAGCTGTAGTGTTGGCTTATATCCCTGCAGAAGGGAAAGCAGCAACAGATTAGCGTATGAGGGCAACCTGAGGTATTGGTGCCCAAAGCAGTAGTGTTCGAAGGAATTTGGGGGTGCACACGTTGGACAGGGACGCCCAGAAACCTAGGTAGGACATGGAATGAGGCCAGCATTTTGTGCTGACCTCCCCAGTGCCAAAGGGATGTACTCAATGGGTCACAGAACACGCAAAAATGGCCTGCCTCTTACTTCGGACTGGGATTTGTGGCACGACTGTAAAGAAATAACAAGAACAAAATAGGTCGGCCACCACTGGACTATAGATAGGGTTTCAACAGTGTTGTCTTTAACTATGAGGCTGCTGGCCTCTGTACATGAATTGTGGAGGGAATGGTAAGGGCCATCAATGCGATCCAGAAGCCCCAGCCCCTGACTCTGCTACATTTTGGGCAATCCCCAGTGGCAGCTCCAGACAGGGCTGCGAATGCTCCCTGCCTAAAGTCCTGGAGAGCCCCTGCCTGTCAGTGCAGACACTACTGAGGTGGATGGACCAGTGTTCTGACTCAGTATAGCTTCCTAGGTTCCCAAGTTCCTCCTCCACCACACCTGAGGGCAGCAGCTAGTTTAGGGGGCCAGGACAGGCCACGCGACAGACACAGCTCTTGTTCCTGCAGTGGTTGCCTCTCTGTGCCTAACACTTCAACCAGCCTTCATAGCTGCATAATTGTGCAGTTTGTTCTGCTTCCACGGTGCAGCTTTTTAAAGCTGGTGGGTTCAGGACTGAAATGTAGGAATCGTAGGTGAGACGGAAGGACATTGAGTTGGGAAATGAGTTGCGGGAAAAGGAAAGGCGGGAGTCCACAAATGGATAGCAGAGTGCGTGCTCTGCATGCAGACATCACCAAGGTCAATCACCAGTTTAAAAAAACCTCAGGTGATGGGAGGCGGTGTGCCAGCTGATCTATCCATCCTCTCCTACCATGAGACCTAGAAACTTGCTTTGATTGGAGACAGGCATTTGTTTTGAGTTTTTTTTTTCCTGAAAGAGTTCATGAAGGACATAATAGAGGCATGACCACCCAAAGGGCAATACTTCACAAACCTGTAGAAGCTTCTCATCAGAGGCCTCAGGTACACCACAGGAAATGGCGTCTTTGTCATACCACCTCCAACTCGCTGAAAACTAGTTAGTTGGTCTTCAGCCTTTGGGCACAGAGCACCCATTCATGGATTTTTAAATAGGAAAAAAACCCCCAACCCTCTTCATAGAAGAATTGCCTTTGAACAGCCTTTGAATAATTTTGGATCTTATTTTACTCTTGTGACAAGCCCACAGCTATTAGCAAAAAGCAACTTCCTTCTCCCTCCCATAATTGTGCCCACCCCCAATGCACCTATCTGCAGCTCAGGTTACATAGTAAGAACAGTTCAAACAGCATTTTAAACCCATTGTAATCTACCATCATTGTTTATGGCATGAAGAAAAGCTCCTAAATTGCATTTCTAGGACTTGCTTTCTTCATCAAGGGTAGTAATTTGACAAGGAGAGGAAATTTTGGCTTCTTTCACAGGCTTGGCCTGGGATTCTGATTTAAATTTTTGAGAAGCTGCAAGGGGAACAGAAAACTTATTTCTGATCATTTGGGGAGTGGGTAGCTGTGTGGGGAGTGTCTGTAATAATAAAAATAAAAATCAGTTTGTTGACACCAAAGGCGCACGAGCATATTTTTAGCTGAGATATAGGAGGCCGTTGGGCATTTTGCAAGCGCATAACCCAACAAGTAACACACTCATAATTCACTAATGTTTGCTGAATGACAGGGTTAAGTGGCTGCTATTCCCGGCCTCCCACCACACTAATGTATTCCAGACCTGCTCTCCTTTCTCCTGGATGGAAGTCAAATTGTTGCCTGCCTGCCTTGATACAGCAGCAGCCTTCCACCGCGAATAAGCCCCACTTCCTAAATGATTTTCATTTGTTTTTCTAATCTAATTTTTCCCTCGGTACCTCACTAATCATCAGTCCCATTAAGGCTTTGATGGGTTGACTGCTTTCCAGAGACGAGGCCATCCCGCAGTCAGCAGGGCGCTGACCTTCAACCGCAGCAGCCCCAAGTCCATCTTCTCTTGTTAAGCAACCCGAGTGCTGAGCTCTCTCTTTTAGCAATGGAAGAAGTGCCCTTAGAGGGGGCAGAGACCCTTGTGGAGTCTCCACCGTCCCCATTTCCTACCTTGTCGCCATCTAAGATGAAACTAGGAGCTAGATTGTTTCCTTTTTTTAAATGTGAAGTTCCAGCTCACCTGAAAGGCTAGGTATCTTATAACTTTCAATCTTTGATTCATTGAGGGGTTTCTGGTTAGGGGTGTGTAGAGATGAATGGAACTGTCATTTTTCAGTTCTTCAATTTTCTGATCTTAAATTCAGTTCCCAACATTCCTTTCACAATTTGTGATTAAAAAATAGTAATACAAGATTCTAATGAAAATTCACCAGAATTTTAGGGTGTGAATTTCTACTAATAAACACATTTTGGTATGCAGTTTCCCCTTATTTATTTTTTTGCAAAGAAGTTTCTCCTGATATAATGCAATTTTCTATGCTACTGTCATTTATCAGCTAGCACACTGTATATGCTGCCTCCGAAGGATCGGTGGTATATTTTGGGCTGTGCCTAGATATGTCACTGTCACTAGAGCACCCATTCCCAACTAGTTGGTTCATCATCTATGATTCCTGGACAGGGATAGCTTTGCCATCTAGATCCATGCATTGGTAACCTCACATCTAGATTACTGTAATGCACTATACGTGGGACTACCCTCGTGCCTGATTTGGTTGTTGTAAAATGCAGCTTTCAAGATACTCAGTGGGGCACCCAGTTTGCTTATATTAAAGGTAAAGGTACCCCTGCCCGTACGGGCCAGTTTGACAGACTCTAGGGTTGTGCGCTCATCTCACTCTAGAGGCCGGGAGCCAGCGCTGTCCGCAGACACTTCCGGGTCACATGGCCAGCGTGACAAAGCTGCTCTGGCGAGCCAGCGCAGCACACAGAGACACCGTTTACCTTCCCGCTAGTAAGCGGTCCCTATTTATCTACTTCCACCCGGGGGTGCTTTCGAACTGCTAGATTGGCAGGTGCTGGGACTGAAAGACGGGAGTTCACCCCGCCGCGGGGATTCGAACTGCCGACCATACGATCGGCAAGTCCTAGGCGCTGAGGTTTTACCCACAGCGCCACCCCGTCCCTTTTATTTGCTTATATTACATTAGTGTAAAGAGGCAGATTAACTACTGAGACAAGCAAAAAGTTTGGTTGTTGATATTGAAAGCCCAAAGCCACTTGAAATCAGGGCACCTAGCAGTTCACTTCCCCACTACAGACCAAGCTGAGCTGTAAGATCTTCTGAGGAAAGTCTGCTGGTCATTCTGCAGCTAATGGATTCTCGCTTGGTAACAACACAAAAGTGGGCCTTCTCAGTGGTGGCACCCACCTTTGGAATGGCTCCCCCTTCAGCATTTGAGAGGCTGAGAATGGTAATCAGCTTTAAAGCCTCTTAAAGACGCGTGTGTGTGTGTTTGTGTACTACTCAGTTTTATCCATGGTGTATTCATTTTTATTCTCTTTTTTTAAGCAGTGTTTTATATTGATTTTTTATTATATTTTATGCAGTGCTATTTTTCTAGAAAAAGAGGTGCTGAAACTCACCATGAACCAGTATACCAGTTTCTGGGTATCACAAGTGGGGAGAGACAGTACAGGTGTGCTCAGATCCTGTTTGCCTGCTTCCCAAAGGCATCTGCTTGGCCACTGTGATGCTGCTGGTATAAATGAGGGCATTTGGTCTGATCCAGCTGCAGGGCTCTCCTTACAGCACTTCTGCCCTCACCTGGCTCCCCACACCTGTTGCATCATTCCCTCTTGATTTTAGCCCTAGGAATTAATTGCCCCAAGGAGCCACCAGCTGTTATCTTCATGGTGTAGATAACAGTAAGTCAGATGGGAAAGAGCTCCCCATCCCAGTAAAAAATATACCCCTACCCTTGTGGTGAATGCAAAGTGGTAGTGATGTTCTGCCTGAATTGGGGGCTGAAGCAAACCTTTGTAGACTAATTTCTGATATCATTCTGGATAGAGTCATACTGCATCCCCCCCCCAATACAAAATTAGAAATACATTGAAGCCTAGTCTGGCAAGGAACTATAATAATAATAATAATAATAATAATAATAATAATAATAATAATAATAATAATTATTATTATTATTATTATTTATTTATACCCCGCCCATCTGGCTGGGCTTCCCCAGCCACTCTGGGTGGCTTCCAAAAGAATATTAAAATACTATAATACATCAAACATTAAAAGCTTCCCGAAACAGGGCTGCCTTCAGATGTCTTCTAAAAGCCTGGTAGTTGTTGTTCTCTTTGACATCTGGTGCGAGGGTGTTCCACAGGGAAGGCGCCAACTATATGCTATCAGGTCCTTGCGCCTCTTCAGGCAGCTCTAATATTCTTTGTAAAAGAAAAGAGTGATAAGCTTTTTTGAATCAAGGAACCTAGAGATGCAGAAGGCTGGTTTTTAATAATTAGTACCATGGTGCAGCTCCCAAGAGAACAAAGCCATGCCAGCCTTTCTCAACACCCTCAATTTAAAATAGCTAGTAAAAGAAATAAAAATTAGTCATTTAAAATATGGAAAGCCCCAGTTTCCAAGGCAATTGCATCCGACGGGCAGTTAAACACCTCTTGCTAAGCCAAAACCATAATGGTCAAGTTGTTGCTAGTTGGTGGTGGCTTGATAAATTGTTTGATGCTTTAGTTTTTAAGAGTCCCGGTGACTCTTTGCAAGCACCCACCTGGCGGGGACTGTGGAAAAATAATCCATGAGTCCCTGGGAGCTATGATGTCACACACATCCTTCTGAAGTCTTTCTTGAAACTTTGCCTTTCAGAGTTCTGATGCACAGGAGACAAGTATGATTAAAAGAATGGGGCATCTAGCTATCAAGAAAAGAACCTTCATGCCAGGTAGGTTTATGTCTCCTCCCTAGCAGATGTGGAAATGCGTAGAACACCTTGTCCGCTGTAACAGAGTAATTAAGAAATGATGATTGACTAACCAGAGCATATGGGCACCTTTTTGAGATGAATGCAGGTAAGGGAAGTGGAAAAATAGACATTAACAGCTAGGTGTCAAGCGATTGATGCAAATGACACATCATACAACACTGTTCAAAACAGATTTTTTTATTATTTTTTTCTGAGACAAACACATTGATTTTCTGGACCACAGTAGAGGATGGAAACCTTTCACAAACTTATTTATTTGAAAATACAAATATAAAATTATACTTTCCACATCTGTGATGTGAGAGACCCCCATCCATGTAGTATATTTTTACAACAGGGCTTCGGAAAGCCATACACAGAGACCTGAAAGATGCTTGATATATATAGATACACGTATATATATATATGTATGTATATATATATTTATATATGTATATAAAAAGTCACTACCAAAGTTCGCATCAGTTCATACTAAAATATAAAAGGAAGGGGCTAGGCCTGGCCACTGTGTCATTGTTGATTAAGTACATTTAGAACCACCTGAAAATGCTGAGACTTTGCATTGGATTTACTGATGGAATTCAAAACGTACAACATATACAGTGAGATTATTTTGCTATCACTAGAATTCAATTGACACTCACATCCCACACATGTGTGGTGGTGTTGGCATATGTACAAACACAGGTTATTCTATAGCACGGGTGACTTCTTTTTTGTTTGTTTGTTTTTGTCTGAAACAAAATTCTATCAAGACAATACATTCTGATTGTTTGGTAACTGGCAAACAGATCACTTTGATTTTGAATTCCTTTTATTTTTTGGTAATTTTTTTATTACAGTATTAAAGTATTGCTTAGCTTGCAGAATCTCATGTAGTGCTTGCACACAGTGAGAAAATGGATTGGAATTAGATTCTGCGCACTTTATGAAACTCTACAGTGTATTGATGCAGATTTTTTGGGAATCTGCCAGTGTGTCTAAGGCCCCCTGTCACTCAAAACATAGTTAGACTAGCTTCAGTTTGCTCTTCCAACCATTTTGCTTTTCAGAAAAAAAACCCAAAACAAAACAAAAAGGAAACCTTTCAAAACAAATACACCCAAGAGTAAAAAATAAGTAGTTAGTATTTTTTTTTTTTTGTAAACAATTTCATATGCAATATATATATTACACAACCATGGCTGACCTTCAAGAAAAAAATGTAGGAAAACTATATTGCTTTAGTTTTGTTTTATGTTGCATTGAATTAGATGGCAAATGAAACAGGGTGGTTTGGTGGCTGGAGTCCCTAGCCCTCATTCACACTCAAGATTGAAAGAATCGTACAGGGTTAATAGCTGGGGTGATGGAGAAGAGAAAATTAAAAAAAGTCTGTACACCTTTCAGGTCATTATTATTTACCAACAATTACCCAATGATTCAACTAGCCTAGCAAGATGTGTAACATTCATCAGCTTGTGTATATACTGCTGTACAAGGGGAAAAAAATTACAGCAACAGAGCCATGCTACCTTAAAGTCCAAGCTACAAATTCAAATTAAAATGAACATTATGTAGAATAGGAAACAAAAAAGGGACAGGTTGCTCTTCATTTTAATCAAGTTAAGATTGGATGGGGTGTGTTTTGTTTCCCCTCTCCACACCTTCGGTGGGAGGAGAAACAGGCAATGTGAATTAAAAACTCCCAATATCCCGTGAGTGAAATTCTGGCCCTCTGTTCAAGTCAGTAGCAAAAAAGAAAAGTATGCCAGGATTTCATGCCAAGCTCTTTCCAAACTTTTAGATCAATTTTGACATCCAGACGCCACGGAAACAAGCAGAGAATTTCTCATAGAGTTTCCTGGCCTCTGTTTTTTCACAAGATTGTTTTAAAAATTAACTTTTAACTTGAGGCACAAAGCAGCATTTTCCAATGCTTCCTCCATGGAGGTGTGTAAAGAATACACCACAGTACTTGAGTGGTGCTTTCCAATCCCTGTTTACACCATTCTGCTCCTGCATTTTGGTTTTTGCTAACTCCAAGGCATTGTTTGGAAGGGGAAGTTTGGAACAAAATGATGAGATGCTGAAGATGGGGCTTTTTGCCTGCTCACCTTGACTAAAATAATGACGCAGCTGAGCCTTCTGTGCTAAAATTAATTGTTTTCAAAAACAAACAAAGGAACCCAAATCCTCTGAAACAGATTTCTAGATGAGTGAGGGAACTAAAATGAACCTTAGCCTAGGAAGCCACTCCAGAAACATACCAGGTTCCACACAAGTTGTGCTATGGGCCACTGGGGCTTTTCAAAAGGTATAGAAACATCTAAAACATATTCACACAGGTTATCAATTTTTTTCTTCTGAGCATTCTTTTTTAAAAAAATATTTTTTCTCTTAGTAAAATCATTTTATTATACCATGCCTCCCTCTTTTTTTATTTTAAAAAATAAATTAAAAAAATCCAGTTTTGCATATCTAGCGTTAGCATTTAAGGTAGTATGGCACACCCTCTTTATAAAAGTCAAAGGGTGGGGGAATCTAGAAAATGCCGCAGCGGTTTTGCTAGCATTTTTTTCCTTCTTCTTCTTTTTTTAACATTGTGAGACCTTTGGTTAGTTGAAACCACATGAGATCAGCAGAAAGAAAAAAACACAAAAAGAAAATTTAAGTTTTAAAAAAACACCTGCCCAAAATTATTAGCATTTCGTTTTGTCTTAAATAAGAGAAAGTTCTATCCTTACTGGTCCTAAATCTGAATAACTACATCTATGTATTTAACCTTAATTACGATACAACTACCAATATGTACTAGAAGAGGAAGAAAGAGAAGAAAAGAGAAGGGGTTGGGGTTTGTCACTACACTAGCATCAGGACAGCACTCTTACAAGATAGTCATTTTTATACATTATTAACATACAACAATGATCAAATAATCTGCTATGAGGTGACAGGGAATGAATGACGAGGAGGAACACATGGTAGTATACAGTACAGGCACACGCTCCCGGGAACTCCTCACAGGAAAGCTCCATTGAAATGAATGGGAGCTGCGCAGAGCTCCTGGGAGGGAGAACTCTACATCATTTGAAAGGAGCCTTCAGAGAAGTCGTCCCTGATAGGTGGTACTCTGATGTCATCTACATTGATTAAAGAGTAATAAAAAAAAATTCCCTGACTTTTTTTTTTTTACACACTTGACTCTCAGGGAATTTGGTTTGCAGTTAATTACTTTTCTTTCTTTATTATTATTAATAGTATTATTATTATTTAGTGTACTACTTGATCAAGTCTCCATTTTAAAAAGCGTCCAGCATTCTGGCTTTTAAACCTGGTTGTTTTGAAATAAGAAAATAATAATAATAATAGTACAACCAAAGACATTACACAACCAACCAACAAACAAAAAACAACCCAAAACCAACAACAAACAAAGAAACCCATGTTTTTTGTTGTTTAAAAACAAGACCCTCCCCCCCCCTCCTTACGGTTAGCATTATGGTGCCTCGGTGAGTGTTCAAAGATGCTTTGCTCTAACTTGTCTATTGAACAACTATGTTAGCCTACTTGTTAGTAAAGTTTTACAAAAATAGGAGCGCAGCAGCTTTTTTTTCTCTTAACAAATGTCGCATTCAGTGTCTTATTCTGGCTGTACCTAGAGTACCAAATTTATAAACGTAACAATTTAAAAAAATATTAATAAACCTTGTCAATATTAATGTTAAAAAAAAGAATATATCCACACTATAGTTATGCTTGTAATATCACCTACTGTGTTGTACTTCGAGTTGCTGTTGCTGGCCTATTTGACCCATATTTAAAAAATTAAATTAAAAAATATCCTTCATAAGACTCCTCCCCAGCAGAGGACCATATATATAACAGCCAAACATTAAACATGTGCAAATTGGAAATTGTCAGTTTTTCCCTACCAGTCACAGTGCAATGATGTTTTTTATACATTTTTTTTTTCAAATCTGTTTTCATCTACAATAAATTAAATCTTCTCTTGCGTCTAGGGTGATAAACTTGTAGCACTGAGGTATTCAGAACAATATTTTCTTTTTTTAAAAAAAAAAAAAACTTTGCTTTCCCTAATTTGTTAATATAGGAAAGAATGGATGAGGTGAGAAGATGCAAGGCTTAATTTGCACCCCCTGCCCACAGCGTGGGAGCTTCCAAGTGGACTCGCTTGGCCAGAGAGCTATAGAAGGCGTCAGGGTGGCTGAAATGGATGGACAGTCAGTCAGGTGATCTAAAGAATGGTTAAAAAAAGTGTGCTTGGATTTTTAAATACCGTCTTAAATATTATATTTGTAGCTTTTTCAATCTTGGGAAAAGCAGTTTTTTTCCTCCTTCTTAACTTAAAAATGTAACTAGACTGTTACTTTATAAGCTGTGCACAGATGTCTAGTTAATATGCTGGTATGACGCTAGTACAGTTATAAGGTCTAACACCTACAGAGCAAGCTAAACAGTGTTGATCTAACTGCTATGGGCCAGCTCTGGCAGTCGATCTCAAACGTTTAAAAATGTCAGGGTGCGACCCACTGGGAGCTTTGCCGTTCCATGTGCTGGCGAGATGAACGGGAGCCAGGAAGGGCAGTTCCCTGCCCTTGGGACTCTTCTGTTCATGCCAAAGCACTTGCAGAAGAGAAGCTTCCAGCAGATCGGGGCCCCCTAATCTTTGTCTTTTTCTTCCGTTCAGTACAGAAACTGCCTTAGTCTGACTCCATCACAAAAATATTATGCATTTCTCTTTTTTAATAGTTTATATGTAAGTTAATGGAATTGTATTTACAGTATTATTATTTTTCAGAAATCACAATTTCAAAAAACCTTATATCGCCTCTTTTTCAACAACAAAAAAATGCACTTATAGAAAAAGGACGCACAAAAAACTTTGTGGTCCTTGCCTTATTGCCGAAAATAGATATAATTAGGTTAACTAATACAAAGAACTGCTAGAGATCTTGTTACTGAGCCAGCCTCCCATTCCCTATACAGCATAAATAGAATATGTCCGCTCACTTGTCTTGCTTGCTCTACTTCTAAATTCAGTGTGTGCTAAATTCCACCTGAAAAAAGTTTTTTTAGCTTCAGAATTGGTACCAGTCAACTGAGAATCGTGTTACCACTTCAGCTTCTTTTAAGCGACGAAAGTACATAAAACAAAATAAAGGGGTGGGAGGTTATTAAAAAGCAAAGCCGCCCCCCAAAAATAAATCCTCGTAATATATAAACAGTTATATTATGGTTAGGCTTTTTCTAAATACACAAAGTAGTAGGTCTACGTGACTACAAGCCTATGTCAAAATACTACAAAAGAGTGATTAAAATAGATTTCAAAGGGGAAAAAACATCAAGAAAAATAATAAAATGAACAAAATGGATTATATATATATACACATATTCTTTTCTTTAAAAAGCTGTTGTTCTATATAGTACAGCAGGTTTGTGAGATGATAGAGATTGTGGACAACCCAAGTCCGCTGAATGCCACCTCCAGTTTGTGTGGGTTATTGGTGATGATGCAATGCTCAAAGTCTGATTGATGATGTATCACCTAAACATGGAACCATTCAGAAACTTCGCCCTGTCTTGCCTGGACATCCAGATATACTCTACAGCACGTTTTTGGAAAAGGAAAAAAAGAGAGAGAGTGTGTGAATAGATAAAAACAACAACAATTATAGCCAACACTTCAGAGACATGTTATTAAGTTCTCTAGCCTTTTTATGGGTTTTATGGTCACACTTTGAAGGTGGTGTACCTGGGATGTCATTTGTTTCCCAACAGGCCACCATACATTTGTCTTAAAGGGCGAGGGACTTGTGCATGTTGATATCCAGAGCTGTGTGTAACCAACCAGGTTAAGAATATCAAAATGCTGCACCACATCAGCTCAAGTTCAGAAACAGGGAAAGTGGAATTCTGGCGCTTAAATACACTATGCAATTATGTTGTGTGCCTCCTTATTCTGTGATTCACAGGGAGCTATTTGGCACACATGAGTCCCCTCCCCTGACTGGTGGAAAGCAGATTTAGCCTCCCAACTTCTGAAATGTTAGCGGGCGCAGCTTCCAGGTATAAGGTCAGAATTTATTCTTTTTTCTTTTTCTTTTTTAAAATTCTTAGGGAATCTGATTTCGGTGGCTAATATCAAATTCTCCAGCTTTCTGCCGCTCTAGTGGCACCGCAGCATACACACAGAGTCTATTATTCATGTGGTAGCTGCACCTATCTGCCGAGAAATGTGATAGGGAAAGAGGAACTGGGGTGATTGAGACTCTTAGGCAAATGACCTACAAGGGGAGCTTAGATGGTAACTTACACATAATATGAATTACCCTTAAAACAGAAACAGGCAGGGAGCTAATGCTGCAAACAGGGACTCTCTGCTTCTAGGTCCATGCAAGAAAATCAGGGTTATGTTAAGTGCCAGGGATGTTAATATTGACAATAACTTGGTCCCAGGGCCATAGCTCAGTGGCAGAACACATGCTTTGTATGCAGAAGGTCTCAGGTTCAAGTTCTGATATCTCCAGGTACAGCTGGGAGAGACCCCGTCTGAAACCCTGAAAAACTGCTGCCAACCCGTGTAGATAGCACTGAGCCATTTATATGGTCTAATGTGTCTGACTCAGTATAAGGCACCTTCCTATGTTCCAAGTGTTGTCTTCCTTTTAAGGTCGTGCACTGTGGAGCCACAAGGTCCTCAAAATTAGAGACAAACCCTTTAAAAATTTTATAGGTTGGAGTTACTTGTGAGTGAGAAGAACTTCTGTTTCCTTGGGGTTCTTGGAAGGAAGTCATGTGTCTGAGATGGCCCCTCCTACTGCGTGTTGCCCCAAAAGAGTTTTTCTTCATACCATCCTTATGGGCTTTGGAGACATCATCCCTGTTGGCCAGCTCCTCCACCCACAACCTGCCTCTGCATGTTTATCATGGATTCCTGGGGGAATCTACTGCTGGTGCATTCAGCTTCCCCATCAGCTTAGGCAGGAAGTAGTGTCGCTTGTTGACTAGTTTGTGTGATGGTTTATGTTTTCCTGGTATGCCCCATTCAGCTTTTCATAACTCTTGAACATGGAGAGTGATGCAGGGCCATGCAGTGCCGCTGGTCTGGAAAGGCAGCTTTTGACTTACAGCAGTTCCAGGAGCCTCCTTGCTTTGACCTCTCTGGAGAGGGAGCACTCAAGAGAGCCTCTGCCCTAGGCATTCTAACTTCCTGCTGTATGCCTTCTTGAACAGGCTGGCCTTGCTGGTTCCATGCCTTATGGAATGTGCCACTAAGATGGACCACTTGTGTCCAGAAGATGGAGAATAGGAAAGAGGAGGGAGAAGAGGAAGAGGGCAGAAGGAATGCTGACTTAGTGCTTCATTCTTCCTTCAATGGGACTTGCGTACTTATTTACCCCTTTCCAGTCCTGGACAGGGGGACTGCAATGGTAGGGAAGGGCCTGTTGCTGGTGTGGACCTGGCAGAATTCCTTTTCCCCAGACAAACGCAGTATTGAGAGGACTTAACCCCCTCCACTGACAGTTCACTTGCAGCCCAGGGCTTTAGCCTTCCTTGGACGTCTGTCCTGTTCACCTGCTTCAGAGGCGTCTGGTTCTTAAAACACGTTTCCCTTTGAGGGTGACTTTGCCCTGCTGCGGGGCATAGTGTTTGGCTGCTGATGCCAGCCAAGGCTGAGATGCGGGTGGGGAGAGATCCAAATGGGCTCTGCAGGCTTCTCCATCACCTCCGTGAATCTCATGGTGCCTGCTTGCTGTGATGAGCAATTGTGCCAACCCTCTCAGCCATCTGGGCACAATGTTCTCCACCGTCCCACTTGGGGCTCCTCTCTTTCTCTGCCTCCTCCTCTTCTGTGCAATTGTGCCAGTGTGAACCACAAAGCTCCTGTGCTACAGGAGCAGCCTCCCAAATGCCCCCAGTTTCTAACAGCAGATGGGGAATGAAAGGGGAGGCAGGAGAGAGAGAAACACTCAGAAGAAGAAAATACAGAAGACAAGCTAGGAGCTCAAGTTGATCCCAACCATCCAGCTCATGAGGCAGGGTGGTCGGGTGAGAAGGATGTTCCCTCCCCCTGGGTAGTCTCATCTACTTGGGACCATAATTGGATCCAGCCAGAGGGAGGAGCCATCCCAGACACATGGCTGCTCTCCAGGAACCCGTGGGGGAACTTCATTTACACATTTTTTTTGAAAAGTAAGAGATGTGGTTGGCAAACAACTTGGATGAAAAAGCATGCCAATAGTTGATGTAAAGTCTTCCTTTTTCTGAAACAGGCCCTCTTCACAGGACTTCAAAACCAAGTATGAAGGTGAACCTGTGCTCTTTGATGGAGGTGGTGGTGGGTGCATTGAAGGGCAAAAATAAAGAGCGTGACATGACAAGGGAAGAGAGAGTGGCGTGTAACTAAGCGCCCTGGTGGAGTTAAGAAAGAGGCATGCTGCATTTGTAATAATGACTTGGATATGGAAGTGATTGTTATTGAATCCCACTGGTACCTAATTTTTTATTTTTCTTACTGGCTTCAGCCAATATAAGCAGTGAGAATGAGACAACTAAATAACGTGTGTTCACACTGCCTCTCTAAAAATTAACTTCATGTTTCTATCCACCAAGCTCTTTATTCATTCTACTTGGCCTGGTGCCAGAAGGGATACCTTCTCCCAACACACCTGAAATCAGGCCTCACATATCAAGAAGTTCCCTAGAAGACGTTCTCAGAGCAAGGCCCTGGGTTTAAGGCAGCAAAAGTCATTTGTGGCAAAGTCCTACTTGAAAACAACAGAGCGAAACTTGAGTCACAGCTAACTCAAATCATGCTGGTGCCAGTAGGAATTAGCCATGGCTAGTTTTTTTTTTTTTTTTGCCAGTTTGTGCCCACTCAGCTATCAGGCTCTGGGTCTGTTTCAAGCAAGGCCTCTCTCTGTAAACCTCTTGAGTAGCTTGGCTTTTCCAATAGGCTTATGGGAAGCTGTCAGACAAGGCAGCTGCAGTGGATGGAGGTAGCACAGCCTGACACCTCTGAGCTTCTGATCCCCAAGCTTCTTTCCTGCTTGGTGGTCTTGGTGTTTAGGGGGAGACGTGAAAAATACAGGTTGGAGAGGAAGCTATGAACCAGTAAATCCTGGTTTAAAGCTTAGCTCAGCCATGAACTGAGCTATGCTTGTACCTCTGCCTCAACTCCGATCTGCAGCTCTTCCTACCTACCTACCATGCAGGGCTGTTGTGAGAATTACTGAAATGTTGTGTGCGAAGGACTTCACTGGACTCCAATGTTAAGCATAAAAATAATGATTGGCAGAAGTATGTGGACCAAATGGTACAACCTTTCTGTAATTGGGAACAGGTTAGGAAAGGCTATCCAGGGCCCGTTATTGCCTGAAGATGTGTGTTTGTGTGGTTGTCAAGAAGAAACAAGGATTGCCGCAAAAGGTATTCTCAACAAGGCTCACAGAGGACTAGATGTCTCTGAAGCTACAGCAGAAGATACCTAGTGGAGTGAAGAAAACATGGCGCACAAATTACAGAGATGCTCTTCATTTGAAATGGGCTTATTTCAGCCACTGCTTATTGCCTTGTTAATGGCGGTTACAGCGCTCATGTGGGTACTGGGTGAATTAATGCCGTATGGTTACCTGGTTAACACTTGTTAGCACCAAAACACCATTTTTAATTGCTCATGTAGTGTTTTTTTCTGTGAGTAGCAAGACTGCATTTGAACCTGGTTGCTATTAGTAACTTTAACATAATAAGCAAGCAACCGTTAATGGCACCAGTTTGAGACCCTGATTCACCTAGAATGGTGTCCTGGTTTTCTTTTTGTTGTCTCTCACTGCCAGTCACTTAGATCATACTCCACAGAAAGATATACTTATACTGAGTCAGACCATTGGTGCATCCACCTCAGGCAGCAGCTCCCCAGGATTTTAGGTGGGCAAATATTTCCCAGCCCTACCTGGAGATGCTGGAGATTGAACCAGGGACCATTGGCTTGCAGGGCAGAGGCTTGACCACTGAATTATGGCCCTTCCCCAACTGCATGTTCTAAAGGTTAGTGACAAGTACAGAATTTATTTATTTCAGTACATGTAATACCCTGTCTTTCTTCCACCATAGAGCTCAAGCTGGCATATATGGGATTCTCAGGCACTAACCAGACTCAGACCTGCTTAGTTTCAGCAAGGTATCTTTATCGCATGCCCTCAAGTCACACTCTGGGTATGATGCAGAGCATGCTCCTGTGTCTTTTGCAAGGGGGTGTGTGTGGAACAGATACAACTCAAATGCCTTAGCATCCTTGAGAACCTTTTTTAAAAACTCATTTGTTCATGGTCGAAAAACCGTGGGTCACTTAAACCACACCACCATATACTTATTCACCCCTCTGGCATTCCTAAAGCCTTTCACAAGCATCATGCCAAATTCTCCTAATTTCAGCAATCATTATTTTAATTCCATGCATTGATTTGGAATTTAGAAGGCATGCAATTAGCAGCAAAATAAAGCATTTACCACATTTAGATATATGTGTATATAATCTGGTCATGGACTGTTTTCTAGGAGTTGTTTTTACTCTTTAGACTGAATATTTATAATTTGATATGCAAAGACCCCACATTGGGGTGGTCAGTTGAAGGGTAGGAAACAGGCAGGGATCCAGATAGGACATTAGTAAGTGGATAGTTTTAATTTGAGGTAGCTGTTCTGAAAGTACTAACAGTCCTTATTGTGCTACAGGATTTGACATAGCACTTAGAGGTGGATTTGAAGCAGTAAAGCATTGCACTTTTGAATGCTGCTTTTTCCACAAGTCTCTAGTCCACATTAATGGTACTTATTAAAAAAAATGCTCAGAGAAGGTTGAGGATTCCTCAACAGCTCTTTGTATCTGAATAATCAAATCGATTGCATAAAAATGAAATAAATGTAAAGACACTTAGCAAAATTTGCTCAGGATCCCTTTCCACTTTCCATCCCAGAAAACTTAATAATAATAATAATAATAATAATAATAATAATAATAATAATAGTAATAATCTTACAAGGAAAAAAGGATTTAAAGACAGGAAGAAAGAAAAGTGTAAGAATGTAAAAAAATTGACAAAATATAAGGGACATAGTTGAAAATATAAATGCTATATACTGGAATACCTCCAAGTGAGATGGCAACCAACCCTGTGTAACGTTTCAATGGTATCCATTTGTAAAAGCCGTTGCAATCAAAGGCCCCTAAAATTGTACAATTGTTAATGTCATCAGTGTGATACATGGGAAAAGATTGTGATTTTTATTTATTTTTTGCATGGATTTATCAAAAGTCTCAAGTGTGTGTGGTGCCAGCATGAATATTTAGAAAAGCTGCAATCTAGTCCTGCTAACATCTCTGTGGATTCAATTCTAGGGATATTTTTCCAAGATCACATCTGAAAAGTAAATTTCTTAAGCTGCTGTTAGTAAATGGATGGCGTGAAAGGTATTAAAAAGGCAGCTACTTTCTGCAGAATGTTATTGAACGTAAAATTAAAGAGCCAGCTGTGTGCAGGCACACACAAAATAATTTTAAAGGCCACATTAGTGCAGACAAAGCACAATGCTGAGTGCTGTATTATTCTTTGGAAGCCAGGCTGCTGCAAAAGGTCAACAGCGCACACGTTTTCAAGAACAACCCGATCTTTTCTTTCTTTAGGCGAAAAATGGAAATGAGGGGTGTTGCAAAGTGGTGATAGATGGCAGTTTAGATTGATGTAGGTCTTAACAGAATAATAATCTGTCTTTCACTGTACAGCTGATCCAATGGGATTTTGCAAGTTACCCAGCTGACATTACAAGGGGAATGGAATTAAAACAAAAACCATACATGTCCGGGTGTTAACTTTTTTAACGCAGTAAAACACTTTTGGAACTTTGTCTGCACTTTGGGTTAATTAGGATATAGCTCCAGATACAAGAAAATGGACAGGAATAATCCGTTTGGCTTAAAATAATTTGGTTAACTGGCCACTAAACAGCGTCAGACATTCATGCTAACACACACAATTGAGCACAGTAGAATTGAGATGGGGGGAGGGGGGGGACTTGCATGCAAATTTGTTGAGCAAAATTTCCACTCGAAAATTAGTAATTTTCCGCTTCCAAATTAATAATCACACCACATTAATACTAAAACATCTTGTATTGGCTTGAGAAAAAAATACGTTAAAAACTTTTTTGCAGATGAACAGATTTAAAGCAACAACTTCAGTTCTTTATAAATTGGATTCACATAACCATTCCTCCACCCACACACTATGCAACCTTTTTCCACCCTCCAAAAACGGATTAGATCTTAAAACTGAATACGAAATAATGGCACAGAAAGAAGCCCCTGTTCTGGTGATGTGAATCCATTCACTCATGGGTAGCTGGTAAGGTGCAGAGCAAGGCAACTTTCCATGCTAAATTATGTTATTATATCAGTACTTCATTTCTAGCCCAGCTAAAATTTGAAAAAGTGATACAGGCCATTCCTTGCTTCCTGTTTTAAGGTTATAGGAGTGTTCCTGCAAATTGCTCCTATGCATATTCATACATCTACTTTTGACAAAGGGTTAGGGTGCAAGGAGCTGCTCCCAGATTCTTGGGAGCATGAGCAGAGTTATCAACCTTTATAACTTTTGGGATATGGAAGTTGCTTGGAGGAGTACAGATAGATCTCATCTTACACTGATTTTACATACGTGATTCCAGCGTTACACAGATCACAGAAAAAAAAAAAAAATAAGGAGGGGTGGGAGATCAGGGAAAACCCCCAGGAAGGCCGTCTAAGGTTACGCAATGGCTCCTGTGAGATCTCACGGGAGCCCTCCAGGGCCTTCCAGAGCCCAATAGGCAAAGTGGGTTGGGGGGGGGGCGAGGCCCACTCAGTGACGACTTTAGACAGGGAGGGATGGTTGTGAAGAGCTGTTCCGGGGATCGTTCTGCCTTTGTGCAATTTCCCTTATATGCACAATAGCCGGAATGTAACATGTAAGTGGAGATCTACCTGTACTTTAGGATCTCAAAATTAGCTCATGTAAGCGTTTTTGTGGGGGTGGGGTGGGGTGGCTTATAGCCAGAAAAAAAACTTAAGCACACCTTTGGAAATTAAGCACTCCTGTTTTTGTAGGATTGTGGCATTTGTTATCTTTCAGCTGCTCGAGTGGGAGCACTAAAGTGAGATCTCTCACCTGGGTAAGATTGCTATGAAAAAAACTTAACAGGTTTCCTTAAACAGAAGTGCACACACATTGCTAAAATTAAAAAAAAGGACACTTGGTGTGCTGTGCAGGTTGATGGATCAGAGGAAATCTCTGCCCCCCCCCTTTACAGAAATAAATACACAGTGCAACTTCTGTCAAATGGACACTTCTCAGCAGCTGACGTTTATCTGGAATAACGGAGCACAATGCAAGTCCAGTATCTGGCAAAAGATCTGAATATGTGGTCTGGCTGAATGAAGTCTTATTGTACCTTGCAAGGGAAGTGTAACGGTTTGCTGTTACAATCAAAAGAAAGTGAAGCTTCAGGTATATGGAACCCATAGAGGATGCCGGGGCAAAGGCAGAGCCACACAAATAGATTCAATTTAGCTTCTAATACACGTGACAGGCTTTGTGTGGCTTTGAAGGCCTATTTAGAAAGTGTAGTAGCTTCTGTAACAGGAGCCTACCCTGACAGCGGTGGGAGGGACTGCACTCGTTGGCAGCTAACTCTGCTCATTTCAGAGCCCAGGACCCGCTAGGAGGAGAAACGGGGGAACAAAGAGGACTACTTACAGCAATTCCATGCCCAAAGCCGGAGCCAGGCTGGGGGCTGGCAGCACTTATGTAGTTACCAACACCGGAGTCTTGACTGGCTGTACCGTAGAGGTCTGCAACGGGACCCGGGCTGTTGGCCCCTGGGAATCCTCCGGGCCGGGCTGGGTTGGAGCCTGCCGGGGAAGCGGGTGCGCCAAAATTCGGTTGAGCACTGTAGCTATTCAAGACTGGTGTGCAGAGAATAAAGCTGGGTATGAGGCCAGAAGCCGAGCATGCACAGTTATTACAAAGCCAAACACTAAAAAAAGAAAAGAAAACAGCCTAGGTCCAACTTCTAACACTTAACCAAGGCCATGCGATAGGAGAGCAAGTACTCAATAATAGTCAGCCCATACTACTAAGAAGCTTGGAGCTCCAAATATATAGAAATATGTATAAAGAGAGAAGGAAAAAAAACAACCATTCAACACACTACTGCAACCAGAGACGGTAGGTGCTCAGTTTCACCAAATTATCACAAAAATATATATTTTTCAACATCTGATTTGATGCTCATGCAGTAGTAAAACGAGTTTTCTAGATCTGGGCACGTCGAGACAGCATTCACATCCCATGCAAACTACAAAGGAACTAGTTTTAGACTACACATTGTGTTAATATTGATATTAAATGTTGATAAGCAAAGAAAGAAAACCGTTTTTTGGATCCACTGAAAACTTTCAGATGAAATATATGTCCTGTCCACCCACCCCCTTTTTAGCTCTCAAGGTACATGAAGATTGGGAGGTTTGAAATGCTTTTCTTTAAAACAAACAAACAAACAAACAAACAAACAAACAAACAAACAAATGATATGCAATGGAACATTTGGGGTGTTTTAGGTACCAGAGGAGGGTTGCTTTCCCTTTCCTCCTCCCCTAATAATGAGTGTCTGTCTCCATCTCCAAAACTATTATTTGGGCACTACCGGAATGCACAAAGAAATGAGTAGCTAGAAGCAGAAACAATCCTATAATCTTAATTATTTCCAGAGAGGGAAGGAGGGAGGGAAAAAATGTAAATAGTAATAGGGAAGTCAGCTCCTTTAGCTGAAAGCACGATGCATCTCTTTTTGTCAACTATTTGGTAGAAAAAGTGAAATTAGCAGATTTAGTGGAGGAGGAGGAGGAAGACCCAACCATAAGTAGTATGCTACAAAGAGAGAGAACTGCCAGCTTTATGCTTTGAGACCATCCACCTGCCTTCATGACTATATCAAGGCAAGCAGTGCTATTTCTTGAGCTGATCATTCTTGACCTTTTAAAATCTATTGCTTAATTATACTGAACAAGATGCTCTCAAATAGCTCTGACTATAATGCAAACCTAGAAAATGATGTTCCAGGAACGCTGTTATTAAATAAACCTTTGCTGTTATTGGTCTATTTGCATTGTCTAGAGATGTTTGATATGTAAAATAATTGGTGGAAGTATCTGAAAAATGCTTTTAAAGAAAAAAAGAGAAAGAAACAGGATTAAATAGCAAAAAGACACAGGGGCTGCCCTCTCTTGACAACAAACTACAGAGCACCGTTCCCTCTATACATCTAGGCAGAGTGAAATGGGAGGTTGCAAAGCCTTTACCATAGCTTTGAATCTTTCAGCCCACCAAAGATGCAAGCTTGTAAGTTTCCCCAGAGGTCAAAATGCCATCTTGCCTGGAGGTATAGTTGGGAATCCTGCCCCCCCTTTCCCAAGCTGGGAGAAAAAAACTATCTGGGACTAATATGCCCCTGGGCATTTCACGTTTTCTTTCTGCATCTTGCTAGATTCCACACTTTTGAGGAAAACAGCTGTTTGTCTATTTACAGAAAACTCCACAACATTTCCTGGAAAAGAGGGGCTTTCCCCAAAGCCTCACACACCAAAAGGGAATCTTTCCACCTCTAACGAACACCCATACTTAAAAAATAGATAAATTGAAAAACAAATCTGGTACATCTTGAGCAACACAGATCTGCAAAGTCCTAAAATAAAGGCCAGCTGTAAATGTGCAGCCCCTCCCATAGCAAAATAGTATAAGTATTAACCTGGCAGAGATAAAATGGGGTCTGTGTGCATGGAGAGAATGCATGAAGCAGTATCCCTAGTGTTTGGCAGGGGGACAGGTGACCACAATCAGCACTGAGGCTGGGGAGAAAGAGCTAGGAAAGTAACTGCATTGTGCTGGACTAAAATGGCAAAACAACGTACTTAAAAAAATATTAAAGATTAAATGTCAAGCTAACATTTGGCGTTCTCACTCATGGAGAAAAACATCCAGCTGAGATATTCAGAGGCCCTTTATTAACTTGCTAGAGCAGACTTTTCTTTTCCAGTTCAGTAAAGTGGATACAGGCCTTGCTGACAGCTCACCAGAAAGCCTCCGTTACCCAGGCAAATAAATGCTTAGGCTTCTGAAGTGAGTGATGCAGAGCCTCCACATGGAAGTGGCTTTAAATCATGCCAGATGGAGGCTGCCTTAGTGTGAGGCAGAGGTGGCTGTCCTGGTAAGGTGATGAGTCCTGGCAGGATGAGTGCATCCAAGGGAAGCTCAAAATGGCCACCATGCAGACATGGGCAGGCCTTGGTAATAGGACGCCCTGTGCGAGGCCTTCCTTACAGCCTTTGCGGTGCCGACTTATGCTGGGCTTGGGGAAGGAGGTAAGAGGGCTCTGGCAAGGTCCCAGAGTGCTCCTACCTTCCCAAAGTCCAGTAAGCGCTTGCCTGGCTTTGGGAAGGAGGATGCTAGGACCCTGCCAGAGCCCTCCTACCTCCTTCCTGAAGCCGGCCACGCGCTTGCCTGGCTTTGAAAAGGCGCCCTCCTTGGCTTGCATGCCTTGTGCAGCTGCAATGCTCACACTGAACTAAATGCGCCTCTGATGTAGAGGCCCTTGCTGGGGAGCTGCCCAGATAGCAAAGGGATCTCCTTATTTCAATGTGCTTACAAAGAAGCACAGGGAACTTGAAGGGATATAATAATTTTTAGTTGTCTCAGGATTGTGCACCAAAGGAGCTGCCATGTGTTTGGGAAGAGGAAACTGATGGAAGAGATGGTCCTGCCTTGAGCAAGATGGCTCCCTGACCTCTTCTAACTGTGTTCCTGGTTGCCCACGGTTATCTCCATTGCTCCTTTTTGTGTGTGTTTCCTGCTGGCTCAGGATTCATGGCTAGATACCAAAATGAGTGCATTTCTGAAAAACGGATGCAAAGCTAAACACACAAAACATTCTCAGTAGATAAAAGACAAGCCCCTCCATCTCCACTCAGGTATAAGTAAACCTGTCTGTGGGGGCCCAAAGCGCTGAGGGAGGATTGACACACCAGTCAACTGATCTGTCAGATTTGGCAGCCTGACCACCTATTCTTTAATGGTGGTCCAATACTGTAAAAGTATTGCGAAGTAGTAGTAAGTTTCAAGGACTGTTTTTATCTCAAGTGCTTGAATAAATATTCCAGGAATGCCTGCTTTATTTTATGATGCTTCCTTTCTTAGCAATGACAGGAACAAGGGCTTCTTGCTCCCTTTGCCTATAGTGGTTAAGATTCCATGATGATGATGGTGGTGGAGGAAAAGAAGAAAACAGCTGCTGTTGGAGGGAACACTGCTTACCTAGCACTATTGCATTTAAAAAGGGAGCTTTGGCTTTTTAACTGTACTGTACTGTACTTTGCTTTCTTTCTGTTTTCATTTTCATGTAGTTTTGCAACTGCAGGCCCACCCTCCAATTCTGGGATACCAAGGCTGAAATCCTAAAACTGGGGAGGGGAAGGTGGTGGGGGCCAAAGGCAGCTTATATACCTCATCCAACAACCTGTTGGGCTTTTGCCGGCAGGGAAGGAATGAGGGTTTCAGGTTCACTCTTGCTCGCCTATGTCCTTGGCTAGGGTTTTAAACATTTGTTTAAATCAGTGATTTTCAACCAGGATGCTGTGGCTCCCTGGGGTGCCTTGAGTGATGGTTAGAGGTGCCACGGGCAACACAGGCCTCCATCCCTCTTTCCTTCCCTCCCTCCTCTGATCCCCTCTTACGTTTCTGCCTCCCAAAGGCTTGCACAACTGTTTATTGCAGCAGCCCTGACTATAAACTCTGCAGGTGAATGGTGCCCCTTGGAGGCCCCTCTCTTTGGGGTGGGGGGCGGCTCAGAGACCGGGGGCAGCAGCAGCAGCTGCTGCTCAGAGGACTCCCAAGTAGAGAGGGGAGAGGAGAGGAGGCTGAGGGAACACTCAACAAGGAAGGGTGTTCGAAAAAGGGTGAGAGGCTGCCAACTCTGCAGGCAAGGGGTGATATAACTGGGTTCCTCAGCCCAATGTTGTGCCACAGAAAGAATGTAGTTGGTTAAGGGAGCCATGGGCTCAAAAAGGTTGAAAACCTCCGATTTAAATTATTCCCCTAGCATTGATTCCATTGTTGGGGTTTAATCTTCAGTTTGGGGTGTGTCAGAGGACTGGGAAGGCTTTAGATCCAAGCCTTCCCCAGGTCTACACCTTCTCAGCCCTATTGATGTCTGAGCTGCCATATTGGTAGTGCAGAGTTTCCACAGCAGGAAGGGGGAATCCAAAAATGAGATCTCTGTTTCTACTCTCAGAAGCTTCCTAAAGTTCATAGGAATCCTGCCTGGGACCAAAAGATTTTAGGACCTGTGAATTGTTTGCATTTATAGATGCCTTGCCAGGTATCCTAACAAAATTAGATTTTAATAATAATAATAATGGCCTTGTTTCCCTATAACAGTGATCTAATGATTATAGTGTTTGTTGTCATCATAAAAGTTAATGCTTTGAAAATTCTTGACTGTTATGTGACAGTTAACCAAATCTTTTCTGATCAGTCAAACATTCAACACTACTCAGGGGAAAGGGGGTGTTGCATCACCCACCCATCCCCAGGGTGGGCCTGAATACAGTGCACCAAGCCCACAGGGCCATGTCAACAGTTTAGCCTCAACTGATTGCACACCAGTAGAGATGTACAACTGCACACAAGGCCAAGTTGCTTGGAGCAGTATTTTTTCCTTCTCCAAAATGACATCCACTGCCTGCACTCCTACCTAGGGAGAACATTTAACTGGTCTCTGCTGTGCTAGTGGAAAGAGCCAAGTAAGCTCACTCTGCCAGGGGAATTCTGGAAGATATCGATGGGGGGAAATGTCCTTCTTAATGGGAACAACAACTGCAAAACAGACAATTTGCAAGAAAGTGTGAGCAAACTTATCAGATTCCAAAGGTTGGGGACTTTTTCTCAGTGTTCTCCCAACTCTCTGCCCAACAATTTTGGGCCTAATTGTTTTAGACTGCAGGAGCTTAGGGAACAGGAGCAAGCCCCCACAGTGCCCCCCAACCTTCAGGGACACTTGCCCCCTCCAAACAGCCTTGCAACCAACCAACTGAATTCACCAGAACATATTGAAATGTATCTTTTCACAGTTGTTAAACACACACACATATGAATGATACTGTTTGTACATTCAGGATTTGCTTGTGAAGTCTGAACAAAGACTGTTGACTATACAAAGTCAAGGGTAATTTCCCATTGTTTGAACATCATTTTGATAGTTCGCTGTGATCGCAGAATTGACTACAGGAGAAATGCAAAGCCTAAAAAGCACGCCCACTGGGACATTATCTTGCAAATACACTAGAGGAGTAGAAGATGTCTCGGCTCCTTTTTGGTTCATGACCTACAAAACAGCGAGTTGCAAAAACTTCAGAGGAGCATTTGGAAAAGCTGTTACAGAGCTGGCAGCCTGCAGTAGACCTAACACATTAGAGAAGACAGGTCTTGGAACTGCCACAGAGAAAAAGCACCTTGCAGAGACTGGCTTTTAACCAGAATATATTGCTGTAATATACTTTTCCAATACAACCATCCTTGTAAGACTTAAAAAATACTGCTAGTTAGACGTGAAGTATCAAAAAGGAAGGGAGCAGTCATCTGATAATGTATTTCAGAAACAAATCTTAAATAAGCATGGGAGGTGATGGGAAAATCAGAGAACACGCCAAATCTAAAAGCTTAAAAACCTATTTGAAGTGCCAGAGAGAATGTATAACTTGCAGGGTGTAATTTTTTAGCTCAAACTTTCTTATTTAGACTGGACAACAAAAAGTGGGAACCTGCTGCTGTTTTGTTCAGAAGAACACTGAAAATAAAATTAAGGAGTTTTGAAACCAGGCCGAGGGGGGGAGGCAGCGGCACAAAGAGAGATGCGAAAGAGAATCCCTGTGAGAAACGGGTGCAATGGCCTTGATCCGAAGAGGCTGACTGCCTGGAGTCTTTGGGTGTCTGGTTCTTTGAGGACTGGATCTGCACAAACTTGTCCCTTGGGATCACTTGGAATTCCAGCCTTCTCACACTGCTTCTACCCCTGGAAGATTCTTGCCAGATGTCAGGGTCCAGGCTTGGGTTGATGTTTTGAGGGCTGTGGCTATCTGGGCTTGGGGTCTCTAGGTGTGCAACTTGAAGGGAGAGCTGGTCTTGGAGTGAGAAGACCATGTTTCTTTAAACAGACACCTCTTTTTTCCCTGAGTGGTGGGCAAAGACTTCTTTTTGTCCTTTGTCTTCACTAACACTGTCTGGGGGATCTCCAAACAACTCCCTGCCTGAGGAGGACACCCTTGCCAGGCTGGCCTTAGATCTGGTGTTGGCTCCCCAGGTCTGGAGCCAGGGATTGGTTTCCTCTTGCCACTACATTATTCCTTTACACAGCATTTATATATTTTGTATTTATATTCAGCCCTTGAACCAAAAAGGCTCTGAGCGGCTTACAAAAAGCATCTCGCAATTTGAAAAAAGGCATCACATGAGGGAAAAGGAACGGGAGGGAGGATGGAAAAGCAAGTTGATGCTTTGCTAGTGTGATTTTATAAATATGAAACATATAAAACTAGATACATTTTTTTAAATTCATGCCTTGTTGTATGCATCTGTTATCTTGGGAAACCTGGAATGTATTCATATGTAATATGTGTTTAATATTATACGTATAATTATGCATATAATATGTGGCAATTATCTGTAGTTTAAGCAGAACCAGTAAAAAATAAGTTGCTTCCCTTCAGGACTGAGGCTGGAATGAGGAAAAAAAGTGTGTTGATAATCAACACTGTGATTTTCAGAAAATTCCATCCCTAAAGTTGACCCTTATGAGTTTAGTTTATGGGTTCTATTTTCAATGCTGGGCAGAAGATGCTGTAGTGAGCAGTCTGGGGTGGGAGGCAGGAAAGAATAAAAAGGAATACTCTTCTACAGATGGATGGCCATTGCACAATGCTTTCTCTTCATCCTCTTAATTTTCAGGTTGCCCAGTATCTTGTGCAAATGAGCAATTTGAGCGGTAACATCCTTGCCATTCAACTTGAGATGAAAACATGATCTCTGCACTGAAAAGCTATGGAATAAGTCAATTCCATTTCGCGGTCATGAAGTTTTATGAAGTACAGGGCAAAGCAATATTTTTGAAACAAGTAAAAACAAAAATGTACAAACAAAAAGTGATGGATTACTATTTTGGGCTCTTTTTAAATTGGGGTCATGCAGGTTGATGACTGCAATGGGAGGGGGAATATAGTGGTAAAAGCAGCTGTAATCTCCAGGTTTATTGGACACTGGATCTAACCTTCCTGTCAACGCCAGCCTGCAGCTCCCAAATGAGTCTCTGGTGAGAAACTAATAAAGTAGTAAAAGTCTGTTTCCCACCTTCCCCTTCAGAAAACAGAACTGGGCCACAAACAGGAATGAGTGTGGGAAGCTCTAATGCCACATTGTGTGCCCATTAACCTAGATTACACACAGAGGTCCAGCAAGTTCACATTCAATTAGGAGCTAAAAATAATGACATGGACTCGCAATCATGCACTTCACGTCGCAGACTCAGTTCCTCCGGCTGCTTAATAGAGAGAACAAGATGAGTGTGAGTCAGCAATAATGCATTGTTCAAAAGCAAACTAGGGGGAAAAGCCCTACAACCTAAAACGCAGCCCCTGGGGGGGCACATTAGAGAAAGCGATGTATCCAAGCAATGGAAAACAACAGCATCACGCTGATCGAGTCTCCGATGACCAATTTTGTCCAGTTGGGCTACCATAATTTAAAACAAGAGGTGGGAGGAAATAGGATTGAGAGGATCAAAGTAGAAATGGAATGTTTTAAGATGTAAGTGAAGGGGAGAAACTGAAGGGATAGCTTTTTTGCTGAACCCAGAGAAAAGAAGATTGGGAGCGGGGCTGGTAAATATTGGGACTGCCACAAAGAGAGAACTATTCCCAGAATCATTTAAGGCCATTTTGCACATTAAACCAAGACAAACCTGAGTCTGGCACTGTGAGCTTTTAACTACAGACCACAGCCAGTCGCCGTACCTGAATAGTACATGTGTTTGCTTCACTTGCACATTACATTTTTTGATGTACACCTAAAACAAATAGCAGGTAGAGTAGCCCTAAGAAATGGCAAGAGATTTAGCTTGTAGAAATCTAAGATACCACCTTCCACATCGCAGGGGAAACAGAGACCAGTCACTTAACAGGTTTGTTTAAGCAAGCTAGCAAAACAACCAGCAGGCTGAATGAAATGATTCTGGATGAGCTGGTGATTACCCTATTATTTCAGGGAGTACTAAAAGGTGCTCAGGAGACTGTCAGTAAAGGAACGCTGTGACACCCCTGCTCCATCTTTTTTACTGCAAGCTCTTTTTTTATGTATCTATAAAAATATCTGTAACTCGTGTTTTCTCCAAGGAGCTGGAGGTGGCATCTATCATCCTGTCTCATTTCTACCCCTGTAAGGCAGCATAGCCTGAGGTGGTGACTGGCCTAAAGTCACCCAGTGAGGCCCATGGCTCAGTTGGGGGCAAGTGGAACCTGAGTCCCCAGTCTTTATCCAACATTACAACACACTGAGCCCTGGTTTTCAAAAACGGGGAAATTATCACCCAAAGGGCAAATAAGTAAAAGAGCTCAAGTGGGGGAGAGCTTTGGAGAAGGGAGTACAGGAGGCAGAGCTGATGCCAAGACAAGCGCTTTTTTCTGGGAGTACTCAAGGCTACGCAGTACTACTGACACCTTTTTTTCTAGAAGAAAAGCACTGGCACCAAGAAAACTCACTCTGTTCTTCCTCACCAGGTGCATATTGAATCCAAGTTCTAATCCCTCCTTTTCTTTTCTTCTGAGACAGGAGGAAGTTAGGTGGGTATGAAACAAGGCTGAGACATATGAAAAGTTACTCTTCCCACAGCACACTGAAGGTGCCATATGTTGCTGTGGATTGTGACGGTTCACTGCAGTATCAAATTTGGCTGGGGAGGGAGGGGGCTCATGCTACTACTAATGTTATGATTTATACCCTGCCCTTCTGGCTGGGTTGCCCCAGCCACTCTGGGCGGCTTCCAACACATATAAAAACATAATATAACATCAAACATTTAAAAAGCATTTTTAAAAAGGTCCTTGCTACAGAATGTGGCATTTAATATAAATCCCTCCTGCTTTTCTCTGCTGGATCTCATCTCCTTCATATTCAGCACCCTCCTTCTCTGAGGACTTCATTTCCAAACTTCATTAGGGACATAACTGTTTCAATATATGTGTTAAAAATTCACACACTTCTGCACCCTAAACCTATACATTCCTACCTATAGATTTTAAGCATTATTTCTGTAGCATCTCTTCGGTAAAACAATGTGCAACGTAACATGTACACACAGGTCTCGCCTTCCGAACAGGATTCATTCCCAGAAAAGATATTGTCTGGCAAGTATTCACAAAACGAGATGATCATATCCATTATTTCCTGTGGGAACATGTCTATTGCATGCTTTCTCCCTTCATGCTTTCTGCCTGCAGCCAATCAGCAAAAGCCAAAGAAGGAATAACTGATTTGTCCAATCTTTCCTGCTTTCTAATTTGTCCGATATCTCACCCTTCCTCTGTGGTTTCCACTGAAAATGGCTGTTGCGGACCAGCAAAACACAACTGAGTAAGGAAGTGGGCAAACTTTGGCTGTTCAGATATCTGAATCAGCCATTGTGGTGATATAATGAAAAGAATACAGGCAGAATTCTACCTGATGGCTCACCAGGACATAATGCAATTAAATACAGCGGTGCCTCGCAAGACGAAATTAATCCGTTCCGTGAGTCTCTTCGTCTTGCGGTTTTTTTGTCTTGCGAAGCACGGCTATTAGCAGCTTAGCGGCTATTAACGGCTTAGCGGCTTTAAGAAAAAGGAAACAAACTCACAAGAACTCGCAAGACATTTTGTCTTGCGAAGCAAGCCCATAGGGAAATTCGTCTTGCGGAACGACTCAAAAAACAGAAAACCCTTTCGTCTAGCGAGTTTTCCGTCTTGCGAGGCATTCGTCTTGCGGGGCACCACTGTACCTTTAAACATAAAAGGCTACCTGCATGTACATTCTGGCTGTTCTGCAATGATCCTTAGAGCCCCCTCACTGTTCAAAGCACTTTTGCATGCTCACTTAAAATAGTAGAATTGTAGAGTTGGAAGGGACTCTGGGGATCATATAGTCCAACCCCCTTCAATGCAGGAATATGCAACTTTCCTGTATGGGGATAAAACTGGGACCTTGGCATTATCAGTACCAAACTCTAACCAACTGAGCTATCCAAAATACCAGGCAAACTAGTCCCACCATTGGTTTTGATCCTGGGTTGAGTGTTCCTACTTGCTGATTTGAAACTATTGTATCTAAAACAGTTTTAGGTGCGCCTCAATGCTGGCCAATTTTTAATTCATGATTTGATGAATTAACATATGCAAATGGGAAACAGGACTTTCTCTCCTGAGACAAAGGGGAATCTACTATTCTGCTTACTGCATGATTTGGAAGCAAGGTGAGGAGCCTAAATGGTGAAATCTTAAAGCACCTCCCCCAATTTGGTGCCCTCCGTATGTTTTTGACTACGGCTCCCATCAGCCGCAGGCCCCATGACTGTGCTGACTGGGGCTGATGGGAGCTGTAGTCAAAAACATATGGAGGGCACCAGGTTGGGGAAGGCTGCCTTAAGGAGTGCTTGTGTGGCGAGAGCCCAGAGCATGATTTTGCTGGCACTGCTGACAAGTGAGAGCTAAGGCTGGCTTATCAGGCACTTTGTCCTATGAACTGGCATGTTAACATAAAGCCTGCACACAAATTACTCCAGTTCTGGACAAGAAAGGTCACCACTGAAAGATAAACTCTCTTTGATAAAATGGGGAGGAATTTCCAGCCATGATTCATTATGACATCTGCTTTAGCATATGGCGCATTATACTGAGGTGGATTCACAAAGTGAGGAGGAAATGATGGCTTCCTATTTTCAAGGCAAAAGCACTTCAGCAATTTTACAAGACTGTCAAAAAATCAACCCCATGTACAGGTATTTAGGCCATCTAGTTACGTAGGATTTTCCAAGGTGGGGAGGGGGAGAGATGATGGCTGACTCATTCAAGTGGTGAACTCTATGTAAGTATATATTTAGAAGCCACCACATGCCTATGAGCAACAGCAAGACATTCCTCCTCTTATTTAAACATTAAGACCAGTAGGAACTCTTTCAACACTTAATGTAAACCAAGGTTTCATTGCGAAAGTTCATTCTAGGTGGAATGCAGAATTTGCGAATCTGCATTTGGGGATGATTCAAAAACAGGTGTGAAGGGGCCCTGAGAAGACTGTCTGTTTCAAGAAAGGGTGTGCTAAAAATCTAAGTCATAGATACATTTGTGGAATCCTTGTAGAAAACAATGACCAGGTTTGGACACAACACTAAGTTGTAATTTAGTGAGCCTGACTTGGTCTGCTCTCCCCTCTCTTCCTGTTATAGCCACAAAGAACAAATCAAAAGCATTTTCAACTAACCACTGTTTATTGTTTCATCCAAACCAGGATTTTCATTTAATTTCAACAATGGTTTTATCCAAACAAGTCAGGATCAGAAAACACAATTTGATCTTGGATTGTTTGGATAAACCATAGTTAAATCTAACAATAGTTCATGATAAACTACATGAAGCTTATGCAGCATAAGATAGGTGCACTGAAGAGGTATTTAGGATCAGATTGCTAATGAAAGGGCTCATTAAATGTCAGAAACAAATTTCTGGAAGAAGCAAAGTAAAAGATTCTCAGGAGGATGAAGTATCATTCATACACAAGCGCACAAACCTTATTCTAAGCATCTCTTTCAGGTCAAATACCTAGCTTAATAATAACTTTCAACAGAATATGCAGTTTGAAACCTTTTGCATCAAAATCTCTGGGGTTAAGAAGAATCTTGAAAAAACCAACACAAATTATTAGGGTCCTATATTTAATCTTTAAAGAATACAGCTAAATTTTGATTCACACCCATCTGAAGAGGGAATGCACTTTTTAAGCTCAGGACTTACTTCCAAGTAGACATGAATAAGATTGCCCTGCACATCTAATGAGCTACTTCACTCTCTGCTGTCATGCCTCTACAAAAGGTTTTGATTGACATTTGATCAGATTTGGAACAGCCCCTAAAAGAAAACTGTGCCCTTCACAACTGAAGCAAAGTCGACAAAAATTCTAGAACTGAGTAAAAGGATGGAGTGAAGTTTGATTGCCAACCATTAAGTGGCATACATAGCATGCAGATCTCTTTCTGTGCATCGCTAAATATGTGATGCTACTGCCATTTTTCTTTCCTTTTGCTTCCCCAAATGAATGAAATTCTATACAAACCTGGGCTTTTAAATTGATCCGGGCTGGGAAGGTGGTGAAGGGGGGAGTTACTCGCTGAAGCAGGGTGCTCGCTACGAAGCATCTGAGCCACCCGAGGCCCCATGGAACCATAGTCCGCGTAGGATAATTGAGCCCGTTGGTCACCGGGCGGAGAATAGAAACCGTAATCGGGGATCCCTGGAGATACAGTGACTCTATCATTGTGGATACTGGATTGGTTCTTATTTTCAATATTAAATTGTACTTTATTATTATTTTTTTACAGTTACAAATCACGGAAACAAGAGCAAAATATATATGTATGTAGGATTTTGAGGAGCAAGTGGACCACAGCTTGATCATACATGCTCCAGGGTCCTTACTCAGACTCATGGGTTCAGAGGCATTGAGCCTGGATTTTGTAAAAAAAACATAAACTCACCATCTGATGCACTATATATTCTTTTCCAAAACAGGCACAAGAACAGAAGTATGCAAACACAGAGCCCCAACTGATTAAAATGACAACCAATGTAATACATACTGAGAAGTGTAGAGAAAAGCCGAACCAAGCTGACTGGGCCTAACCTTGCAAAGCTACAGGGGTTCATCCACATGAAGTCCCTTTCCCCAAACTCATAAAAAGCAAAAAAATCCCCAACCACCAGGTGCAATGTATACAAAGTGTGTGTGTGCGTGCGCGTGTGCATAACTATTTGTACCAAAGTATATATATGTATTAATTGAGAAATGTTCCTTATTTGATCTTACCTGGATTTCCTGTTGTACTGGATCCTACAAGATCACTCCCACCCCCACCTCCATTTTAGTACTGCATAGTGCAAGGTTTGGAGTTTGTGTTAATGCCCTGGCCATAAAAGTTGAACTCCACAGAGCCCCAGATGAGATGAGTGAGTCTCACACCATACAAAGCTATGGCTTTAATAAGGCAGTTTGTAGATTTCAATTGGTTTGGGTCCCAGTAGGAAGTAAACAGAAGTTGATTTCTATTAAACCTCGTCACAACCTTCAGATTGAGAACTAGTATACGTAACAAAAATGGGCAAGTATCACAAATAGTTGATCTACTCCACATTTAACCTAGCTAAGCAGGGGGAATCTGAAAAGAAGTAAGAGCCATGCTCAATCAGGGCAATGACCCACCTTGTTCAGCATCCTGTTCTCCCAGTGGCCACCAGATGCTTCAGTGGGGAGCCTGCAAGCAGGAGTTGAGTGCAACAATGCTCTCCCTTCCTGTGGTTTCCAGCAACTGGTATTCCCAAGTATACTGTCTCCAAATAGTGGAGGCAGAGCATAGCCATCATGGCTAGTAGCCAAGTTTGACCAAAGCAGTGAGTGAACTTCACAATTGGTTGGGATTTGGGATAGTAAACTTGTTCTTATTTCACATCATGGGCATCCTTTAAAGGACAGCAATTCTCAAATTGGTTGGTGCAAAAATATCTGCATGCATTTTAACAAACCAGTCTACACATTTATTCTCCCAAGCCAAGTGGACTAGAGGTACATTTTAATATCTGTGTTGTAAGCCACTGCTAACAACAAAGAACGCCCCCCCCCCCAGCATCAGGAAGACTTTTGCTCTTCTACATTCATAATTGCCTTCCAGCAAAAGGCAAGAGCAGGTCTGAACTTGCAAGACAGAAAAGATGAACTTAAATAAAACAGAAAGGAAGATTTATTTATTTATTTATTACTTCCAGCACCAACTGTATCACCAAAATAGATCACTCCATTATGAAAACAGAGCCTCCAGATGGTGAATTCAGGAAAGAATTGAACAGGGAAAAATAAATAACTCTCAGGAAATTACTTTTCTGCTCCAAACTTCCATGAATCTCTACAGAGTTTTGTGACAAGTTTCTTTCTCATTAGATCGTAGCACAAAGCACCTGTATTACTGAGTTTATCTCTTTTTTGAGGTTTGACCAGTACTCTTAAATATCTGCTGCAAAGCAGGCACTTGCCTTGTGCCTTTGTAACTTGTGAAGGGTCAGATAGCTACCTGTTTAGGTCCCAAAGACATGTATGGCAGATCTCCCAGAAGCCAGACAGAATGATGCACGTTGACTCTCTTTCTGTTTCTCAACACACATCTTAAGAATGCACACCGAGAAAAATGAGAGGGGAAGTGATTTCCCCCACAAGGACATTCAAAGCAGAACTCACTCATGCAGAATTAATTTCCATGCCAACTAATTCCCCTTGGTGTGGTGTTCCTTGCAGGACTGACAAACCCTGGGCTTCCAACTCTTTCTCTTTCCAAGTGCATCAGCCATTGGGAAGTGACCCCAAATCACTTTGTAGGCCATTTTCTGCAGGATCGTGCAACATGGGGAATTTCTGTCCAAGTGGATGTAAATAATTGGTCTCTATTGAGGGCCTTGGCCCTCCAGAGGACACTTAACAACTGTGTGTTCCGACTTTAGCGCAGAATGATGGCAGCGTGTGTAAACGCTCCTTTATTAAGGGTGCTTTCCAGAAGAACAGCTGTATAAACACTGCCTGAGATTCTGCTTCATCTTGCTATCCTTGCCTGGCTGTGGACCACAGTGCTGAGAACTGAAGAGAACCCCAAAAGTCACTTCTGGAGGTCAAAGCAAAACTTCGGGAAGACTCAAAATGCTCTCAAGATTGAAAGGTCTCACTGACAGCAACCTGTCGACACAGCTCCCTGTCTCTCTTTTTCTCTCCTCTCTTGCCATAAGCAGCCACACGCAATTTGGCAGCCGTTTGCACCATCAGTGTTTATGATAATAACCATGCGTGCTTGAAAGCAGCAGGAAATTTTCAATATAACTATCATTAAGACAAAACACTTTAAATCAAAGCCATTACTGCTACTGAGAGTTAAAGCTCACAAGATTAGGCCGCTTTTTATCTTTATGAAAAATTCATAGAACAAGCTGCCAAACATCATTTTCCTGCTCGAGAGAGTAAATGATATAATAATATTTAATGCTGCCGATACAGATGAAAGTGGAGGCAGAAGCTGCGTGTAGTAATGTGTACATCAGGGAGACGCTGTCGAACAAGGAGCGCCGACACTCAGCACATGTAGCGCTGGGCATACAAGCCAACGGGAAACCTGCCGTTACCGTCTCCTACTTTTATACTTCAAAAACCAGCGGCTGTTCTTTGACGTTGCTTAGTTTGGGTTGCTAGTAGAGGTCCAACGTACAACGCTGGAGCTAAATGGGTCCAAAGCGTGCTTCAGAACTGTAAGGCTGGAAGGACCCAACAATAGGACATGCTCCCTGTGTGGGGCTTCCCTCAAGAGTGGCGGAGAAGCTGCAGGGAGCACGGAATGCAGCTGCCAGGTTGTTGACTGGAGCACCGGGACACACACATGTTCCACCTGTGCTGAGGGACCTGGACTGGCTGCCAGCTAGAGTCTGTGTCATGTTCAAAGTCTTGTTATTAACATATAAAGCCTTGGACAACCCTAGGCCACGTTACCTGAAAGACTGCTGCTATGGAGACTTGTAAGGACACTTATAGACAATTTGGAGGGAAATGGCTTGTGGAACCATACTGTACAGACTATCATAGTTCCCCACTGTTGCCTCTGCCTTATGGATTACCCTTTCCTCTGCCAGACGTTGCTTCAGCCACTTCCTCTTGCCTAGAGTTTCCCTGCCCCTTAAGACTGGACCCTGTTTTGACTAGAATTGGTTTTATCTGTTTTTATTATACAGTTTCGCTGTTTTTATGTTTGCAATTTTCTACATGGTTCAGAGATTTTAAATATTAAGTGGTTTAGAAATGCTTGTAAACAAGTAGAAACAGACAAGTGTGAAACGCCAAAATACTTTGGCAAAAAATGTCCCATTGTGCCTTCTGTGATTGACAAGGGTCAGGTATTGCCATGAGCCCTGTGGCCAGGTACCTAGCCCCCTGACTGGCTGGAAGAGGGAAATGCAGGCAGTTTGAGCCAAGCTACAACTCTGCAAACTGGCATCTTCCTGGTCCTGGAAGCCAGGTGATACCAAAGATTCTGTGGCTCTCCAGATGTTGCTGGACTTCAACTCCCATGAGCCCCAACCAGCCTGGATAATGTTCAGCGACTGATGGGAGTTGTAAGTCAGAGGTGGGAGCTGTTGTAGGTTTCCCATCCCTGGTGCAGGGTCAGTGCAGTACATGGCTGCTTAAATCTCTAGTTCCTCAGCAGTGGTCATGATCGACCAGTGTGACTAAGTTGCTTTGCCAAGCAAGCCCTCAATAACTTTACCAAAGGTTTCCTTGTTGCAGACTCAGGAAGAAAGTGTCATAATTTCCCCTAACACCTGCTGCAAACATTCTAGCTGAACACCCCCAGACGTTTCTACACATTACTCAATGGAAAGCCTTATTCTAAGACACCATGCAGCCACCATTTCTTACATTTTAAGGTGGGATACAAGACAGACAGACAAGACTCGCCTGCCCAGGGGAGATAATACCACACTGTCAGACTTTACCCAAAGATGATCTGACTGATTTTCTTTTTTATCTGAATCTTTCTTTCTTCAATAGAACTCAATGAGATTTATGTTGAGGTCCCAGTCAGTCTCCCATCCAGGCCCTAATGAGAGCCAGGCCTGCTTAGCTTCAGCAAGGCTGCTTCATCAGATGCCTTCAGATTTTAGGTCTAGTTGAAACTGGCATTTGGGATTGTGTTTGCGCAATCTGCCATGGGATTATAGACTGCCCAGTCATCATGCCAATTGTGCAGGTCACTCTCTAAAGCTTTAGCCAAGTGACCTGCAAAACTGGAATGCTGATTGGATCACAGGGCAGAAAGGCCTTTCTTAAGCAGATGGGGCTCAGTGTCTTTGAAAGCAAATTATATAGGATGATATGCCACTAAGAGCACATTTATGTAAATTTGGTGGTGCTTTCAAATCTTAGTAAGTTGAGAACTGCTGCTGACCCGCTGACCACAAGAATTCATCAACTTAAGAATGGATAAAAACATTGGGAGGATGCTTTGGAAACTCCTGCTACAATAAATCAAATTGGATAATTGCAGTGATTCTTTCTGACCACAAATACTTTGAATTAGTTAACTGCAAGATGAAGAAAACCTAAACCAACAAACAATAAAAACCCTAATACCATAAACAATAAATCCCACGAGAACACTTTCCTCCCTGAAACATACTCAAGTTGAACCCTTACCTTGCTAAGCATCTATTGATGCCCATAGGCATTCGAAAAAATGGTAAAAGGGGTTCCCAGGTATCAGGAAAGTGCAATATCATGGGGCACTCTGTGTACCACTTTGCCATCTGAACACACTCTTAAAAATCTGCTCATCTCTGGGTTCTCTCTTTTTATAAATGTATGAGCTAAGCAGCAGCAGCGCAGGGCATTGAAACAACTTGAAGAAAACAGGGAACATTCTTCACCTTCAACAAAGGTGAGGAGCCCTTGTTCTATAGAGGGCTGCGTTCCTTTGGGGGTCAGCTGGGGGAGGGTGTTGAATGCTAGTGGTGGCAGAACCAAAGAGAGCAGTGGATGAAGCTAGATACAAAGTGTGTGCATAGGGACCACTCATTTTCTCTTTCTATCACCCCTTCTCATCCCCTGCCTGATGGGCAACCAGGGAGAGGCAGATCACTCTTGCCCATGGTCTGCAGTGTCCCTTTCTTCTCCTTCTTTCATTTGTCTCCCTCTGTCTCTGCTTTCTCCCCTGGTTCTTCCTCCTCCAAACCTCCTCTTTCTTCCAACTTTCCCCACCAGCATGACATTAGACCAAGGGCTCCATGAGATGAGACGGAGGGCAACATGCATTAGGCTGGTTTGGTTGCAGGTTGCCCACCCACTGCCTAAAAGCAAACATCCATCATGATCCAAGGGCCTGTAAACATTCTAGTCTTAAATCTCTCATCTGCTACATGATGGTGGTCTCAGAAATGGATTTTGGGGCAAATGACCAGAGCCCCGCTCAGCAAAATGAGCAAGAGGGCTACAAAATGCAACATGACTAAACCTAAGATCTAAGAGGTGTGTCCGTGTATAAGGTTAGTAAGCCTAAAATTATCTAACTATGCTACTGGTGTCACTTCCACAATGTTGCTCTAAATAGGAAATAGTCTTGGTGTCCCTGTACAAAATGAAGACCACCTGGATTTTAGAGTCTGTTCAAAAGGTTAGAACATTCCTCTCTGCAAGCTTTGGAACATATTGATTGCTTCATGTAACATAACTGGGTAACATAATCACAAGGGAGGTTAAATGCAGCTCAAAGAGCCATTGTGCAGCTGGGTTCATGATACAGCTCAAAAGATATTCGGATACATTTGTAGAAGCTAAATCCCCATGGCATGTATAAAAAGAGCTGCAATCTCCAGGCTTTAGCATCCTGCTTTGTGGAATATGGACACAAGCCAGCGACAGCTAAGCAAGATCAAATCCCACTGAAATCCATACAATTCAAAAGGGTCAGTGGATGTAGGAGAAATGCCATACATCTATTGCTGCATAATGTGGTCAGAAAGGGTGGTGGTGTTACCAGTTGCATTTGTAGCTTAAGAGGAGCATCAACAAGAGGATACATGGGACAGAGGAATGGAGGACCATTGGCAAAGACTGAATCCAGAATACATACAGTGAAATGTAGTTTGCAAATATTGTTGATAGGTTGAGAATATGATTAAGAAAAGAGCTGTCTCTTGCAACTGGTTTCTATATGGAGATAGTGCATCAAAGAGTTTTGCACAGATCACATGGTGCTGAATTGTAGAAATGGCCAAAAATACTCCTGTTCCAGGTTGACAAGCCTTGTCTGTTGTGGCCTACAGAGAGGCCAGAATGAGAACTCAGGAGAGCAGGAAAGATGTGCACCTCTCAACTTGCATCAGTATTAGCCTCAAGATGGTTTGTCGTAAGATAGGAAGGATTTCCTCTTTCTCAAAGTTCTGCAAGGGACATAGCAACTGCAGTGTAGAGAGGGTGTGGGGGAATTGCTCTTTTGCCGTGTCAGACAGATGAGGCACCGGGGCATTTAGACAACTTCTTTAAAGCCACTAAAATGGCGATAGGCTGGGGCACTTTGACGTCTAAGTTAGCCACCCGTCCAAAGCCATAAGTATATTAGAAACAACTGCATCCTTAATAGCTGTTTTAGCTGAGTTTAAACTTGCACACTGATAAAGGATTGTCGACAAGTGATTGGGAACAGATTAACAAAATACTTGACACATAGCAAAGTATATAAAAAAAAACCCCTCACAAAATAAAATCCTGCACTCGCTCATGGAGGCAAATAAATACATTTCTCATCTTAGCTGTGATGTTTCATGAGCAATCAATATTTATAACCTAATCAAAACCTCCCATATTGCGAATTAAACACAGTGTCATTTTCAGATGGGGCCAGTGCCATCACACGCGAGGCCGTGCAAAGCTTCTCCAAGAGAAACGGCAATCAGGGCGCCAGTTCTTCTTGCAGCATTTGACAAAAGAGTTTCCACTTGAGGGGCTCATCTTTAATCATTACAAAAGCACAGAAGTTTAATCCATTTTTGATGTAAGTGCTAATAGCTCTGTGTCCTTGAAGTTCAAAGTGGTCTTCGTGCATGTCACTAATTAGCCAAGCAAGCAGCCAGTCTGCTCCCTCTCATGCTTCTAATTAGATCCTTAACAACAAACAAATGTCGACCTTTCAAATGCTGTGCTACATTTCTCTCTCTTTTTGTTACATAGTTTTGGAGGGCAGAAGATAACCATCCCCTCGGAAAAGCCTGCACCATATTTTGACATCTTGTCCAGATTATTATTATTTTTGAGTGAGTTTGGGGTGGGGAGAGAGAGAGAAGACAACAATCATAGAGGCTGGGGATTCCAAGGCAACCTGTCAAAATAGTTGACCGTGCCAATCAACTGGTCAGCCATTTTGTTTCTTGGAATAGAAGGAAGAAGTCAATGTCTGACAGAAACTTCAACCACTGGTTACCTGTTCCCCTTTTGAGCTGTTTGTTTCCCTTTTTTGTTTTTCATTTTTAGTTTTTTTGCCATTCGCCAGCATGACGATTGATGCCACTATATCATAAAGCATTTTGCTGTGTAGCTTCTTCACCTACAGCAATGGAAGCTGGTGATTTGCTGGTCATATTCTTATCATGGTGAATTTTGATTGCTAAAATAGCTACTCACGAAGCCACAATATATAGCATGTGCTCCTTATCTCACACCTGCATTCAAGAGCAGTCTGGACTCGTCCAATGAATAAAGAGGAGAAAGGAATATTCAGAATACTTATCTTTTGAATGTCTTATCTGATCGTGAGTGAGTCACTGAAAACAGTGGGCAGAACAAAGAGGTTACATGATCTTTAACACAAGTTGATAAAGTCCGGAATGAGCTGGTGATGGCATGCAACGGAATACAGCATGGTAAAAAGTGTGAAGTGGATTTCTGGAAGAAGGTGCCAGGTGAGGCCCAAGGTGCTTCCAAGGAATATCTCCCCAATCAGTGCCTTCACTGGGTTAAAAGGCAGCAGAATAAAGCTAAGCTGATGTGCTCTAGCCAGTGTTTCCCAACCTTGTGCCTCCAGCTGTTTTTGGACTACAATTCCCATCATCCCTTGCCACTGGTCTTGCTAGTCAGGGATGATGGGAGTTGTAGTTCAAAAACAGCTGGAGGCACAAGGTTGGGAAACACTAGTCTAGACCTTCACATGGTTGATTACTGCTGCCAGGTATCTGTTTGCCATTATATATAATCCCTCATCTGAAACCCAACTACCTCATCTTTCTTTGCCTGCTTTGCTTGCTGTGTTGAGGACAAATATGGGCCCTCCAAGGTAAGTGTCTATCTTAGTTTCACTAAGAGTAGGACTGCCATATGTCCGGACATAGCCAGAGTTTGACCCTTGTAAACAGTGCCTGGGAGGAAATTGCTGTAATGTCCGGGAAAATCCAGACATATGGCAACCCACACCCTAAGTGTAGATTTCGGTGGATTTCCTTAAAAATAGCTCAAGTTTTCTTTATTGTGATTTTGCTCGACAACTTTTGTGTCCGGATTTTTACTTTTTGAAATATGGCAGCCCTAACTAAGAGAGGCTCTGTATATTCTGTTGTTGCTCATCATGATGAAATTTTGGAGCCTGCAACACAGAGGATGTTCTTTATGCTCCAGTGCGAAGTCACAAGGATGGTGGAGAGAGAACAGAAGAGCAGAGACTGAGGAAGCTGCTGAAAGGGTGGCTGAGGCCAGGTTGCTGCCTTTTCTTATATATTGCTGTGTAAAAATGCCCTTCATGGCAACAGTGCTTTCTATATTCTCTATTTCTCAGGACTGAAATACCTCAAGGGCCACCTGCCTCCATATGAACTAACTCTGAAAACTTCATATATCTGCTGTCCAGCTCTGTTCAGAAGCCCAGCAGCCATTATAAGCGATACAACAACTCAACCTGGGTCAATATAGAATCATTTCCAAATCATTTGCCTTTTTTATCCGAAGGAATGGAATAATCTCTCTTACTTTTTCACTCTCGTTTTAGCAATGAGTCTTTTACTGCTACCTTTTTACCACTGGTGGCCAGATTTGCATTAATTGTTTACCACAGCCTGGACAGGCCTTTTATTAATATTAATGAGTGACTGGGAAGAAAGGGACCCTTTATTTTTAGCCTACTCTAATTGTGTAGTAATTATTCATCTACAAAACAAATGAGCCGAACTCCATTGCTATGGCAACTGAAACTCTGGCCTCCCACTGTAACGCATTAATAGGCTATTGTTCCTGTTAATTTTAAATTGAGGCCTTTTGTGCAGCTACAGATATGAAAAAGAGGCAAATTAAAATAAAACCGGGACTTAACCTCACATTTAAGTCAGAATGGTCATTGTCCAGGCATGGTTTTAAGAGAAAAGTCACTTGTTGAAATGCACTGTGGTCCACTAGGTATTATTTATTAGGGGTATTTAGATATACTGCTTTTCAGCAAAAAGTTCTAAAAAGGGTTTACATAGAAAAACAGGGCAACAACTTGAAAACAGTATTTTTAAAAAAAGATCCTGAAGTTTCCCCAATATTTTTATGGTTGGGATGTGGGTGGCGCTGTGGTCTAAACCAATGAGCCTAGGGCTTGCCGATCAGAAGGGTGGCGGTTCGAATCCCCGCGATGGGGTGAGCTCCCATTATTCAGGCCCTGCTCCTGCCAACCTAGCAGTTCGAAAGCATGTCAAAGTGCAAGTAGATAAATAGGTACCACTCTGGTGGGAGGTAAACGGCGTTTCTGTGTGCTGCTCTGGTTTCGCCAGAAGCGGCTTAGTCATGCTGGCCGCATGACCCAGAAAAACTGTCTGCGGACAAACGTTGGCCCCCTTGGCCAGTAAAGCGAGATGAGCGCCGAAACCCCAGAGTCGTTCGCAACTGGACTTAACTGTCAGGGGTGCTTTACCTTTACCTTTACCTTTAATAGGGTGCTACTCTTTGGGATGCGGGTGGCGCTGTGGGTAAAACCTCAGACCTAGGACTTGCCGATCATATGGTCGGCGGTTCGAATCCCCGTGGCGGGGTGAGCTCCCGTCTTTCGGACCCAGCTCCTGCCCACCTAGCAGTTCAAAAGCACCCCTAAGTGCAAGTAGATAAATAGGTACTGCTTTATAGCGGGAAGGTAAACGGCGTTTCCGTGTGCTGCGCTGGTGCTGGCTCGCCAGAGCAGCTTCATCACACTGGCCACGTGACCCGGAAGTGTCTCCGGACAGCGCTGGCTCCCGGCCTCTTAAGTGCGATGGGTGCACAACCCTAGAGTCGGACACGACTGGCCCGTACGGGCAGGGGTACCTTTACCTTTTACCTTTACTCTTTGCTGTGGACAATAAATAAAACCTGAATGTATGAAGGCATTGTTTGGACCCAGGAACTATCAATGGTCCTGGAAGAAATAAGCAGAACAATGACAAATGATGACTCTGCATCGGAAGTGGAGGGGAGATTATTTGTGGCTCTAATATATAGCTCTTGCATTGCTGAGCTAATATGAAAAATAGCAGGAAAAAGGTGAGCTCGCACTCATATTCACATGGGCAACGTTTATGCACAGAGGATTGCGTTCTGCAAAGAAAAGGCATGTTAAACTAATAACTGTGCATGCAAAACTGTTGGGATGTGCAAGGAGTCTTCCAATCTTCATCTTTATTATAGCATCTCTATGAGGTAAGGCATCCCTATTCTTAGCCTAAGGAAATTGAGACTGAGAGACAGCAGTTTGCCATCTCACAAACCTAGTTATTTGTATCTGACACTCTCTCAGAAAGATTCAGGGCAGCTGTGCTGTGGTTCCCTAGTGGTTTCCAATCTATAAAGTGTGGCCTGCTAAGTTTTAACTTGCATGAGTTCAAACATTACCTTAGTTGATCCCCCAATGTCCTGAGGGATTTGAACCCAAGTCTTTTGAGGTATGGATCCAACACTTGGTCTACCCTGGCTCTCCATCATTGTGCTTCTGCCTATATCTGAAGAAGTGCCTGAATAGCTTTTAGATTGCCAGAGCCCTCCTGGGACTATTATAATGGAAAATGGATAATGATTGCAGGAAAGAGAAAGAGAAGACCTCACTCTTCAGCTTTGTTCCATCAGGGAAAAATTGAGTTACATGAAGTGCCTGTTTCAGGGCTTGCCAAGAGTAGAGTAAAATTCATTCATGGAGCGAAAGAACCTTTTAGAGCCCCCTTTCCTCTGAACACATGATTAGTCTGTTTGGATCACAGGAGTGAAGTGAGGCACCCTGCAAGTCAGAGCGGGTTCCGTGGAAGAGTGTTTGCCCATTGAAAATAATTCCACTGATTGAGAAGACCATTAAAAGTTAGTGACTACATTCATTACAGATTAACTTATACCGTACTTAAGCCTGCTCTCCTGAGCTGGTCACTAATTGCGCTGGAGATGATTTATCAAGTGCCCTGGATTTTCTATTACAAAATAAGTGATTAAAAGCTAATACATTTTACCCACAATAGAATCAAGTAAAATTACTGCAGCCAGAGTCAGAACTTGGCCGCAGCATTCTCAGAACTGCTCAGTGTACAGGAGGGTTAGTGCTTCACTAAGAAAGAATGCTCTGCCCTTGAACGAAGAAAATAAATGGATGGGGTGCAGGTGGATGTCCCAGAACAGGTTCACAGGTAGCCAACTTCTATAATGGTAGGGGTTTTCCTCCAGTGAGCACCTCCAGAAGCTGAATGGAAGTCATTCTGCTTTAAGTTCTTTTTGAAAAATAATGCAGGAAAGCATTACTTGAAGGAAAGTAATTGTCGTATAACAGGGAGGGGCAAACCAGCATCACTAGAATTCTCTCTCTCACTCTACCTACTTAAGGGAACCTTCAGGGGCCTAATGATGGCACGTGTTGCAATTTATTTTTCTCTACTGATGTGTCACCCAGGCTCACAATGCCTTGCTGCAACCCTTTTAAAAAGAGGGTTGATTGGCTGATTGAGAAATGGGATCCATGGACGGTTTCCCTGCAGCGTTTAAAGAATTCTCAAACAAGCAGCAATCCTCAATGAAGTTAGCCAAAGCAAACTCCCCATGACACTTTTTCAGGCACAGAATATAGAAAGGTGCCTTACGCCAACACATTGGCCTATGTAGTTCAGGACTATATATGCTGATTGGTAGAGGTTCTCCATGGTTTCAGACTGAGGGGGAGCATCTTTTCCCAGTCCTGCCTGGGATTTAACCTGGGACCTTCTGCATCCAAAGTATGTGTTCTACTAAAGAGCCACATTGCACTTTGAGCAAGAGAGGAGCCCCAGTGACAAAGCATCAAGGTAACAAGTGAGTTTGACAGCAGGGCGAGAACACCAGGACAGCAAAATGTCTCACCTTTTTATCTATCAAAGCACAATTTTTCAAGTAAACAAATTCAATATGTAGCAACAGCAGGCATGCAGGCAGAAAGCCAGCAGGGGTTTGAGAGCTTTCCAGCGTACTACATAAAGAGCCACATCAGGGCTGGACTGACTGGAGTCAGATAGTTGCCTTGAGTGGTAGAAGCCCAAGAGGCAGCACCCAAAGCAGCAGAAAAGCAGCACCGGCAGCTGGCAAGATCTCAGCAGGTAGCTCTTGGACAGCATGAGATCTCCTAGGATTTCGGCAAGACCTTGCCAGAAGCCAGCGCTCTGCGGGTTGCCACCATGCCACACAAGTAAGGAAGGCTTGCAGGGCAGCGCATTCCCATTATGCCTCAAGTGGAGAAATGGGATGTGCCACCTGAGTCGCATGCATGACTCTCTGCGGGACATGTAAAGAAGAGGCTGTGTGCAGGCTGAGCTGAAGAGTCTCAATGTCTGGATCAGACCATGGCACCAGGGAGAGGGCATTGGGTTTCTTAGGCACTGGGGAATGTGTAGGGACAAGCCAGGCCAGGATGAAAAGGATCGTCTCCATTTGAACCAGATAGCTGGCACTTAAAAGTTAGCAGACCAGCTTTTAAATGTGGGGAAATTGACAGGAGCTGAGGACCGTCCAGTCTGGGGTGAACCATGCCTAAGGAACCAGGATAATCTTTTTTTCCCCTGGTGGTCCAAAAGGGGACAAGTAGAACTAGGCAATGGAAGTGCAGGGGGACACAAAAGCCATTCAAATATGTCAAAGTGCTGTGAGTTATATATGCTAGTTCAAGTGCTTGCTTTTAAAGGAAGAGCATAGATACAGTGGTGGAATGAAGAAAACCAATGGACACAGTTATCTCTGGATACAACCTACTATGGGAAGCACAAGGCAGGGAAGGGCGTACTAGGTTGTAGTGCCATTCTTTACATTAAAAGACCCTTTCTAAGCCTTAGCTTGGGACGCGGGTGGCGCTGTGGGTAAAACCTCAGCGCCTAGGACTTGCCGATCGTATGGTCGGCAGTTCGAATCCCCGCGGCGGGGTGCGCTCCCGTTGCTCGGTCCCAGGGCCTGCCAACCTAGCAGTTCGAAAGCACCCCCGGGTGCAAGTAGATAAATAGAGACCGCTTACCAGCGGGAAGGTAAACGGCGTTCTGTGTGCTGCGCTGGCTCGCCAGATGCAGCTTGTCACGCTGGCCATGTGACCCGGAAGTGTCTGCGGACCACGCTGGCTCCCGGCCTATAGAGTGAGATGAGCGCACAACCCTAGAGTCTGGCAAGACTGGCCCGTATGGGCAGGGGTACCTTTACCTTTTTAAGCCTTAGCTTAATATTTGGTCTACTGGATAACCCTCCGGCTCTGAACTTATGGACAAATCATTGCAGTCTCATTCTGCTGGCTAGGCAAATAGAAGCATTTATAGGACTAGGCAAATAGAAGGATTTATAGATGCATCTTCTTTTTACCACACTATAGACTGAAAATTAGTAGGTGCATTAAGATGCATTAAGATTTTCTCTTTCTATTGCATCAGCTGTCTAGGGCAGTGTTTCCCAACCTTGTGCCTCCAGCTGTTTTTGAACTACAACTCCCATCATCCCTGACTAGCAAGACCAGTGGCAAGGGATGATGGGAATTGTAGTCCAAAAACAGCTGGAGGCACAAGGTTGGGAAACACTGGTCTAGGGCTCCAGTTGTAATTATTGGGTCTTTCAGAGGAGAAAGAAATTCGAAAACCACTTGCTATCCCCCAGGTGGTGCTTGTTAACATTCTGACTACATGACTTGGATTAAATGTTATACACTTTTTAGACAGTAATATATATACATTTAAGTATCTAGGGCTTGCTTCAAGGTCTATCCCTTGGACTGTGAAGAAAACACAAGTGGCTATTCAAACTGTTCCAACATGTTGCTACAAATTCCCCCATCATCATTCTGTGTACACAAACCAACTGTTGCTCCCATCTTTTTTCTTTTTTTATTACTGCAATTTGCAAACAAGAGAGGTGCTTAATGACAAGACTAAATATTTGAAAGTACTGGAATTAAGTGTACGACGTGGATTGCTACTTCCCATGCAATTTTCCGCTTTGCTAACTTTTAGATACGTTACCCATCTAATTTTCCTGCATCACACATTTAACAGTGGGCCCCATTCCTTGTAGTAGATTTGCTGTTTAAGAGACAAGTTATATAATCATACCTCAAGTGCGTAAGATTTACAACTATACTGGCGCAATAAGGGAAGTGGGACACCTTCAATCAATGAAGGGTATGTACTTGTCCTCTGGGTCAACAACATGTGGAGGGGCGTATGTTTTACGATCTGTTAGAACAATCTTCTTAACTGCACAATGAAACAATATTTAGCGTACCTTATTTCTTCCAGTAACATATGCTGAGTTAACTGCTTGGATTTAACCGTCTACACTGAGCATGCTCGGTAAATTGAACACACTCCAAACCAGCAGTGCATCTTCAGGCAAGATGTCGAACTGGGTGGGAGGGGAACGGTGATGTACGCAATCTACTCTCAGCAGGATATGTGCTGACAAAACAGTAGCAGCCACAAACCAAATGTAATGTGGCATTCAGGACTTGAATTACCAGCTGCCAACCCTACCCACTGCTGCTCATTTGGAAAACAATTTTGAGAAGCTGAGTACAGAAAACTAGGTGCAAAAAAGAAAGAAAGAAAGAAATGCAGGGAGGGAGAAGAAGCAAAAGACGATTTTGCTGGTTTGATGAGGAAGATGATGAGACTTGCCTTGGGACACCTAATATTGACTGTTCATGAAATGTTCAGTAGTGCTTGAGGGGAGGAAAAACCAAAACATTATCCTAAAACTTGGCAATGTGGGAATGAATACAAACAGTGGCAAGTTTGTGGCGTAGCCAAATTTGCACTTTAGGATCTAAAACCAATTCCCTTGTGCCTCTGCATACTCTGACGGTTAGTCATTGTACATACTCTCCATGACTTAGGTCTCCAATGGACGGCTTTCCTGCTCTGCCGGCCTGGTTTAAGGCCTCCAAAAAGGATTCGGAGCGCTAATGCAGAATATTAAGAAGGTTAATGTTCTGTAGGAAGCCTTGAGTGTACAATGCTTGCTGAAATTAAACTTGGCCTCAAATCATAAAGCACTTACATATGAGTAACTCCCATTGGCTTAAGTGGGAACTACTCACAAGTAAGTGTATTTAGAATTAAAAGAAGGGTCACTTTTTTTCTTTTACAACGGTCAATTGACTACCCCCCGCCAGACCACCAAGGGCCCTTGCAGAATAATAAAATGTCCTGATTGAATTTGGTAGGCCCAAGTTTGGGAGATAATGATCACTGTACTATGCATCCAGGTGTTCAGCATTGCTCTACACAGGTTGACCTACACTTCCAATCAAACCGCGGCTACACTGCAACTGCCATGCTCTTTCGAGCCGACAAGAACCTATAATATCAACTCAACAATGCATGTTCTACAACTACGTCTACTGCTACCGGTTACAACTACGACAAGTGCATGCATTTAGTTCAGTCCCACAGATACATAACACTCTAAGAACAGGCAAGGGGAGATGTGAGATGTTTCACGAACAACAAGTGTTTTGTTTTATTAAGTAAGGGAAAGTAATTTTTAAAAAAACCAAAAGAGAGAAAGTGTACTAAAATAAACAAAAATAAATATATATTTTTAAAAAGAGAGAGAAAGAGAGAGAGAGAGACATTTTTCAAGAGTTGGATATGAGTCGTTTCTTAAACCGTTTCATCTTAACAAGCAAAAAAAACATGCAACCAGCTGCTACTAACAAGAAGCTGGACACAGAGAGAGGATTAATAGGTGTGGACAAACCTTCCTGCTGAGCGTGCTCAGAAGAGTGTTTGAGAGGAGTGCACGTCCCAGTGTAAGAGAGGCCGGAAAGAATGCCTCAGAGACACCCTCTCTCACAGCAGCCCCAACCAAGCAAGAGAGAAAACAACAAGAACATAACTGCTCACACTCACCATCAAGGTCAGTAGCTCATGTTATGAGATTGGTTATAGCTGGCAAGTATAAAGGACAGTAAGGAACTGGTGAACTCAGGATTTCAGAAGTAGGAGCAGGACTCTGGCCAAGGTGGAGGGGAGCAAGAAGGAACTCTGGGGGATCTTTCTGTTCGGGGGTTTTACCACTTGGTTCTTAGTGCAGTCACTCACAAGTGGTCAAGCAAGTAGACTTTGGTGCCTCCCCACGGCCAAGCAACAGAATCACTGGCCATCTCATTTTCCAGCCACGAGGGAAGAAACTAAAGCCACAGAACTATCTGGCTAATGCGTTTTAATTGCCAAATTTTATATTCCTTTAAAAAAACAAAGCAAAACCCTGAATTAACCCCGCTCCCCAACTTCACCTTTGTGAAATGAAGAAGCAAACAGCATTTTCAGGAAAGGGTGAAATCGGCTCAGTGTACTATTAACAGGGTAGAAGAACGGACATGGTGGTCTTCCACCATCTATCCAAATAAAGCGTGTGAGGGGTGCTCCATGCAGGGGCCTGTATGCATGATGGCCCAATGCAGGAAGAATTGCATGAATCAGGGCACTGGATACACAGAGCTCCCCCATGGGGGAGGAGAAGGGCTCTCACCCACTTCATGGACTGCTGACGATGCTTGGCTGAGTGTCTGAACTGGGGGGGGGGGGGGAGAGGGCACCCTAAGCACTGGTGCTTTAAATATGCCAGAGGAAAAAAATCACCTCAAACCATCAATACCTTTCCAGTAAGCTCTGCCCCAATGGCTCCCTTCCCTATAAGTGGATTTTGCCAACAGGCAAAAAGGTATGTGCATCAAGCTGCCACCTCCATCAAACTGAATGGGGAAGCCTGCCCACGAAATCCATACATGCTCGGAATCGTAACAGAAATGTGGTATTGATAGTGAAACTTGTGCATTGGAAGAGTTTGTTACAAGATGCAGACCGTCATGCCAATGTGACCCAGGTCCTGATTCATCAGTAACATAATAAGCAGAAAGTGAAATGTTGTCAAGGTGGGTGTAAAGGCTTGACTTATATGGAGGGTTGCAATGTCCTCAACAATTGTGTGGTTTTAATAATGGTCTGGCTAACGTTTGGCACATGGGCACTGCCCATGACGGTTACCAGGTGGCGCCTCTTTGGTGATAGTCCCACAGCTGCGGAACTCCCTCCCAAAGAAGATAAGATAGGCCCCTTCTACAATGCCATTCAGGTAGGCGGCGGTCAAAACATTCTTTTTCCTGCCAAACTTTTAGTTCGTGTTGTGGCCTGCTGGGAGGCTGGTTTCATTTGCTTTATCTTGGCTTCTCTCAATGCTCTCCGGTTGTAATTACAGAAGTGTTTTCACTGTTGTAACCTGCCTTGGGGGACCTTTCAGGGCTGAAAGGAGGTATATAAATGTTTCTATAAATATGAACGAAGAAACATACAGCCCCAACTCCCAGGCTAATATCGCCCTGTGATCCTCGGATTGAAAGGTAGTATAGCAATTTAGTAAATAAAAAATAAAAATAAAATAAATGTTTCCCTGCCAAAATTAAAAGCATAGGCCCTTGCTCCAGGGAGGGGTCATCTGCCTGTGGACTGTAATTAGTAGAGTACCCTTACGGGATGCACAAGAGGCCAGAGTGGGGAGTAAGGACAGAATTCTCTACACCCAACAGCCAGCCTTATGAAGTGTGGTTTAAAGATCCATGAACACACAAATTCTTATGTTATGAACCACCCTGAGAGTATAGGGTGGTATACTCTTTTAATAAATAATAATAATTGTGTGTATGGCAGTGCTGCAATCACAGGGCCCAACTACAAACTTCCGCAGGGGTGCAGACCTCCACCCCCTCAAATCTGTTCAGCAGTGAGAGATCAATAAATATACACTGAACTGATGTCTTGTGGTTTAGACATTTAACATTCGTACATCTTACGACACAGGTGTGTCTTCGCTTTAGTAGTCACTTAAGTCATCTTGCAAGTGTGCCCCGAGTGATATTGCTCTAATCATCAAAATATTGAAGCCAATTACTTCCATTTGTCATTCCCCTTCTGTAATGAATCAGGCCTGAGTGCCATTAACATGAAGCTGACTCCATTGCTCTTAAATACACTTCACTATCAATGCTATTCCCTTTGATGGAAATGGCTGCAAATGGAATGCTCTCCCTGAGCCGAAAAGGCTTCTTTGTCAATGGAAACCACTTCTGCACATCAACAGACAGTTTCCTTGAGGGAGCACTAGGGTAGATCTGCAAGTGCAGAGATTTTTTTTCAAAAACAGACAAGAAATATATACAGGGCACCATACTGCTCTTTAAACTTGCCATATATGTTGGTGTTAATTTCAGGGTTAGAATTTTCTTTTTTTTCTTTTTTGGTATCACAAAGTTAATCTGTTCTTTAAAAAAGAAAAAAAAAATCCAAAAAAATTAAAAACAAAAACAAAAAACAAAAAAAACAACCAAATGATATCAAGCAGAGAAATTGGCTGACACTCAGGTTCAGCTGTGATGGGACACTCTGATTAAAACAGGACAACAGTGAAGATCAGACTTAATCTGGCAGAACCCTTGTCCTTTCTGTGGGAAAAATGATCCTCTCTATTTAAAATTAAACCGGAACCAAATGGGCCCAAAGTGCAGGTAAGGGAAGAGGGAATCTGTCCATTCTTCCTCAAATAATAAATGGAATCCTTTTCAGAAAAGGATTTTAAAAAGTAAAGGGGGGGGGGGGAAATCCCTTTGCTATCTTTGAGCAAACCAACCCTTGGACTTTCCCTACATACAACGATAAACTGCTACGGATGAATCCTTTGTAGCCCCGCAAGCAGTGCCAGTTTGCATGGAACGGAGTTCTCCAAACATCCCACTTTGGACCCTAAAGAATTCAGTCTCCCCCCCACCCCCGCCAAAGTCTATTACGGTTGTGTGTGTTGCTGCTTGACAGCACTCCCCCCCCCCCGGGACCTTTTGTTTTGTGTCAGTTTGAAGAGGCCTATAGCTAACGAGTGTAGAAATTTTCATGTCAAAGAACAAGCTTCATCATGAGAGAGCTGAATAAAACAGTTACCTCCAAGTTGTTTGCTACATGTCTCAACGTGTACAATCTGGCTGGGGAATTTGGGCCCAATCGTGTTGTCTCCAATTGCCCCCACCGCCACCCCCAGTGCAATAACCCAGTTAATATTAGCAAGAACAAACGGTCGGATAAACGCACAAGACAGTACACAGAGATGAGCAAGCAAGATAGATTGGGGAGCAATAAAACCCACTGAAAGCAGCAGTCTACCCTTTGTCCTTGCTTTGTATTCAGGGTTCAGAATGGCTTCAGGCACAACCAAGGTATCAGCCAACAAGCAAATACAGCAAAAGAGAGGCACTGGTAAGTCTTAGCAGCCCACTCATGATTTCACTCAATTATGCCAAAGGGATAATTCACTTTCCCCTAAATTGGAATGCTAGGATATAATAGCGGCTTAACTACTTCCCCTAGCAGGAGGGGCACTGGAGAACAGAGTGGAAGGAAGTGGAGCTTTTTATAGGTGGGCACACATTTCCCATGAAACTGGAGCCAGAGTTTGCAGCAGGTAACAAAAGATGGAACAATATTCACGCTCAAAGAGCAAAAAGTATTTTTAAAGATGTCTGCAAAAGGTTATACTCTTCAGAGAGCCATTCCAATTTATGCCAAGGTTGCATATGATTTAGGTTGCACTCCTAAAACTTCAACTGACTTCAAACTATGGTGCAATTTAGACATCATGCCATGTCGCCGTTTGTGCTAACCCTAGTTTAGAACCAAAACCTTGGTATGAGCTTCCAAACATACTAGCAGATCATAGTTTAGAACAGCTTGTCTGCTGTTGTATTCTGCCACTCAGCTTCCTAAGTCCATCAAATCACTCTCATCTCCCTTTTGGTACAGCTTCTGGAGGTCAAACAATGGCTATCAATATCACACCAAACCAGAGTTAGCACAAAATCCAGTTTGTAAATCAACTTCTGTCATTGTATCAGATTCTGGTTTGTTGGCCAATTGCAAACTATGGTTTTGTCAATTCAAACATCACACCAGAACCATGCTTAAGCACCCCAACCATATTTTAGTGAGATGTCTGAACTACGAAGTAACTGGGGAGAACTATTTTTCTAGCATCCAGGTCCAGCTGACCAGACTTGGCACCTAAAAATGGCCCAAGAGAAGGCAAACTGCACTGCTCACCCTATTCTGTATAATACTAGACCTGTTCGCATTGGCCAGATCTGGAGTGCCACCATTTCAAAGGGCAGGGACACACACTATAGTTCCCTTTCCTCAAGAGACAGATGAATAAACGGAACTTACTAAATAGCTGAATGCTAAGCTGATTTGTAGGAGGTTGATCATGGTACCCTCCATAGATCAAAGTTTGATAGAGCATTCCTAAACACCATAATTTGGAATCCTTGCTGATATTAATGGATATGTGGTTTCTTGCTTTGGATTGGGCCACCACTGAGAGTAACTTACTCACTGCATTCATCCCAAACATTAAAGTTGGAGATGCAGGTTGCTGCCCTAACAAGTTGAGGAATTAACAGGTGTGTGTATATGTGGGTGTGAGTGTGGTTGCGTTGTTAGCCCAGTGCAAACTGTGGAGAAATAAAAACTTTTGTTGTCCTTGACATTTTCATAAAAGGTCCAGTTGACAGCTCCCAGTAGGGTGGACTTTGTACTGGATGGATCCGCAAAGACCATCTGGTCTTACAGCCTATGCTCTGCTCTGAGTCTTATGGGCTCTGCTTGTAGTATTTGGTTTTGTTTGGTGGGTATCCCCGCACCCCCAGATCACTGTGAGAAAAGTCAGAGAAAGGGATGGACAGCTGCAGCCACATAGAATACCGACAGAGCTTTTACCTGGCCCTGCATTCTGAAGGTATGCCATGTAGCCGCCTCTTCCACGGCCCCCCCTACCTGATCCTCTTGCTGCTGCCACTGCCGCTGCTACTGGTCCGTAGGCTGCTGCCGGAAAACCTGGCCGTGGGGAAAAACAAGAAGGGGTAAGAGGAAAGGTGCAACGGACAGCCAGTGTTTACAACGGCCACAACAAAAGAGGCAGGTTAAGGGCGAGTATGAGTGGGAACAACTGTGTGTGTGTATTTATGAGAGAGCATTGACTGCAGAGGAGTTTGGGTGGGTCTTAAGAGTGGAAGCGCTTTGATGCCATTCCCTTTCTCCTGCAAGGTAAAAGTGGCAGCTGCCCATGGGACATAATAATGGAGAAATTCAGAGCAATTCAGCACGGTTGTGAATGGGCAGCCAGTGGTCCTGCCAAAGCAGAGCCTATATTCCTTCCTATTTTGTCCAAAAATTCAATATCAACATGTGAGTGGATCTTCCATTGAAGCAGCACAAAATGAAACTCCCGGGTCAAAGCAGAAGGCAGGCAGTGAGCCTTAGGTCTGGTGGTTTGGGCTGGAGGAGAAAAGTGCTTGAAGGGATGAGTGTGGCGGGGGGGAGGAAGCAAGCTTCAACTCCTGCCAAGCCCTGCACTCTTTTGCAATGAACATCAAAGCCCCCACCAGGTCCAGCATCAATACAAAGCACACTCTGGCAGCTATATATATGGAACCCTGCTGAGTGAGGGACATCCTTTTAACCCTCCACAATGCTCTGAATGGAGGCTATGGAAGGGGCACTGTGGGAAACAAACATGGAAGCTCCCCCAGACACAACTGCCTGGTACTCATCAGAGTGCTGCTGCTGTGTGTTGCTGCCACCAGGTATGGCTACAGGGAGGTCACTGATGTGGAAGGGAGGCCAAAAGGCCCATTATTGTTGAGGGTTCCTCTCATACCTAGAGCTGGTCCAGTGCCCTGCTTAGATGTGAATGAGGAAGACTCCTGAATATGGCTACCCTGAGATAGGGCAGGGCAGAAGGTTGTGAGGAAGGCAATTCTACAGGCCAAGAGTCTAAGTGCTGACAGTCAAGTCAAGGATCTGTAGAACAGCAGTTGGGGCTGCACGACAGGGATCAGCCACCATTGAGGAGAAGGAGCTTCTCAAAAGCAATAAGGAGCTGGTAATCAAAGATGCCCCGGGCTGCAGGGACAAGGAGATGCTGGGAGGGTTTTCTGCCCTTTGTCAAATTTTGTCCAGGGATGCTGCTGCAGTCCTCTGAGCTTGGGTTCAGAAACAAGCTCAAATGAGGGGCGAGCTTTTAAAAGCCCTCAATTTCCCCCCTGGCTTTAATCAGAATGTGAGCTTGCTTCTCTCCTGCCTATTCGTACCTACGGGACCGCCTCTCCCGGTATGCCCCACAGAGAGCTTCAAGGTCCATAAATAACAACACCCTAGTGGTCCCGGGCCCTAAGGAAGTTAGATTGGCTTCAACCAGAGCCAGGGCTTTTTCAACTCTGGCTCCGGCCTGGTGGAACGCTCTGCCTCATGAGACCAGGGCCCTGCAGGATCTGATTTCTTTCCGCAGGGCCTGTAAGACAGAGTTGTTCCGCCTGGCCTTTGGCTTGGAGCCAATTTGATTCCCTCCCTCTTTCTTTTTTCCTTTCCTTCTCCTCCTGCGATGAGGCTACATTTTAATATTTTAATGTTTCAATATTTTAATGTTGTATTTTAATTTTTTTTTTAAGTTGTAATCATTCAACTTGTTTTTATTATTGCTTGTAAGCCGCTCTGAGCCTGGCCTTCGCTGGGGAGGGCGGGGTATAAATAAAAATTATTATTATTACTATTATTATTCCTGCCAGCCATCTCAGAACATACTCTCCTCCCTTCCCTTCCACTGACAGGGGTGGATCTTGGTAATACGATGCCTTGGGCGAGGCCAAAATTTGACACTGCCCTTGTGCCGCCTTCCCAAAATCTGGTAGGTGAGGTGCCTGGCTTTGGGAAGGAGGCAGGAGGGTCCTGGCAGGGTCCCAGAGTCCTCCTGTCTCCTTCCCAAAGCTGGGCAAGCACTTACTAGGCTTTGGAAAGGAGGCTGGAAGGCTCCCCCTCAGCTTGGCGCCCTGTGTGGGGGAACCGGTTGTGCTGCCCTAAATCCACTTCGGCCACTGAAGTTGTAGCAGCGGCAGCAGCAGCAAAAGTTGCGAGTACATGCAGTGAAGAGAAGAGAGAATATTATTTTCACCCTCTCTCATTACTTCTGCCATCCAGTTGGAGCAGCCTTCTGGGGAAGAAGACAGCATAGGAGATGTAGTTGCCTTGCCCCTACAGAATCCATATACCCACCAATATGTGATCTTAAATGAGGGCAGTGGCTCTTCAGAGAACTACATCTGTCACAGTTCCCCATGGGCCGGTAGGTTGTTAGCTAACATGTTGGTCTGCTTTCACTGCTGCTACCATTACTTCAAAATGAAGATCATGAAACTGGGAGCGTGTGGGGAAGGAGAAGACAGAAAGGCCAATAATTTCTCTGAGCCCTCAGAGTGGCTCAGAAAAATCAACCAAGTTCCTTCCATTTTTCCCCCAAAGAAATCAAGTAATTTCAGAGTTAATTTGAGGTGAGCTTTGGAGAACTCTAATTTGTATTGCCAATTTTGGTTGTGATGACAAAAGACAGGAGGCACTCTTAGCCAGTGATTACGCTGCCCATAGTTCCTCATTATGAAGACAACCATATGGAGGCCAGAGGCAAAGAAAATAAAAAGAGGATTCGGAAAGCAGAGGAAAAGATAAGAGAGAGAAAAAGAGATCCAAAGAACTCAGCCAACTACAAGCCTGCTAAGCTCTAGTTCTATCACCGTAGCTACATGTATTGCTAACAGGGAAAAACTGAATAGAAGTGAGAGGCTAAAGTGTCTCTAAACTACTGCAAAATATGAATTAAGAGAGACATACTTGCATTTAAATATGGTAATAGGGCTGTTGGAGGAAAAAAACATTCCAGGTAAATAAATGCAGCTGTCCTCGGAGCCCGTCCCCCATACACAAAACATTTGCTCAAAGAAAAGCTAGGTCCCATTTTCATTAAATGCAGAGGTTAATTGGCATGCTCTTCGATTGTGGTGCTGAAGTGGTTATCAAGGTTGCAGTGGCTGGGCAGGAAAGAAAAGAGAAACTGCTTGCAGAGACTAGACCCAAGCAAGTGCAGAAACTAAATCATTTTCAGTATGTCCACACCTGGCTGCCATGTCAGCTGGGATGGGCATGCCGGTCACCTATCAAGTATACCTGCTTCCAGAGGCTGCCACACCCCAGATCTAGCGATCATGTTTTCTTATGACACTTGTGTACAACATCAGGCTGAACAATAGAGGGATAGGATGGGTGTCAGCAACAGCAGGAATGGAAGAGGAAGGAAGTTTGTCTGGATGTTTGCTACTGAAAGTCAAAGATGTGTAGCAATTTAACAGATTACTTTCTGGACTGAAAAACTGGAAGCTAAAGGAAGTTTTCCCTTGTCCCTTCCAACAAATCCTTGGCCAGTCATAGCACCAGCCCCTCAGCTTGCCTATACAACAGCTCTGCTTCCTAGTTGCCATGATGCCATTTTGGGGTCGTGTAGTGTAGCCAAAGGTAGATTGGGGGCGGGGGCGGGGGCGGGGGGCTTGATTATTTTTAACAGTGACTCAGATTCTCTGCTCCTCATAGACCTTTGCCCGAGACATTTCATCACCCAAAAGGAGGCACAACACATCCCAAGACTCCTCTACGATACCAGGCTCGGAGTACACCTTTCAGATTGCATTTATAGACTTCTTACTTTTTTTTAATGTTTTCCTCTGAGGATCTGAGAGCAGCAGACATGGGTCTTCCTCTGGTCCCCATACACCTTTCACTTATACCCTGTGAGGTAGGTTAGTCTAAGATATGGAAACTCTGCCTGAGGTCACTTAGTAAAGTTCATGATGGTTTGAACACAGGCCTCACTTGTCTATTTATTGCCCTATCCTTGCCTTTACACACTGCTTTGTACACCCTTGCACACCTAAGAATACAGCTGCTCCAAATGTGTTGCACACTTCCTTGTGCAGTTCTTACTATGAGACAAACTGTTTTTATGAAAGTAGATAGCACCCACTTCACTGCAGAACGCTTCTTTCAATTATTATTTCCTAGTGTGATACCATCACCTGCAATTTGCAACTCCAAGGAGTTAAAATCTTGAGGTGTAGTGAATGGGTGCTGCCCATAACAGCTGTATCTGCACTCCCACCAAATAATTAAGCTTTAGATGCTCTCCAAATAAGCAGTGTAGCTGTTGGTATTGGTGGCACTCTCAAACCATCATCAAAGCTTAATATGAAATATGGTACTAGCCTTCCAAAATCATGGAGTGCTTGGCTGGATAGCACATTTATTAAATGCTGCTTAAGAACCAGGGAAGCATCATGCTTTTAATAGAATGGCAAGGCACAATATGGCACATAATATGTAATATGAAGGTTCCTCCAGATGTTTTGGATGACAACTCCTCTCATCCTGTGAGCTGCCTGGCTCCGTTCAATGTGTACTGGGGTAAAGTAAAGGTAAAGGTACCCCTGCCCGTGCGGGCCAGTCTTGACAGACTCTGGGGTTGTGCGCCCATCTCACTTAAGAGGCCAGGGGCCAGCGCTGTCCGGAGACACTTCTGGGTCACATGGCCAGCGTGACAAAGCTGCATCTGGCGAGCCAGCGCAGCACACGGAAACGCCATTTACCTTCCCACTAGTAAGCGGTCCCTATTTATCTACTTGCACCCGGGGGTGCTTTCGAACTGCTAGGTTGGCAGGCGCTGGGACCGAATGACGGGAGCGCACCCCACCGCGGGGATTCGAACCACCGACCTTTCGATCGGTAAGCCCTAGGTGCTGAGGCTTTTACCCAGGACCAAAGTACCATCCATTTCAAAATTTTCAAGGGGGGGTGGGTGTCCTGCTTGTGGTCTCATCAATAGGAATAGCATGAGGGACAAGGACACAAGATAAGGCACTCTTAGTGGGGGCACCCCAGCTATGGATCACCCTAAGGCGTTTTCTGCATTCAGAAACACATAGAAGACTTTCATTATAATTGTCAGTGTTAATCCAGGTTTTTGGCTAATAGCTTTATGGAGTTTTTATACCACAGTTTGCAATACATTAAAGTTATCTTTCAAATGGTAAATGCTATTATTGTGAACCGCCCTGGGTTCACCTTGGGAAGACATTGTACATTTGAAACCATAAATAAACCCCTGGCCATTGGGCCGTGCTGGGTAGGGTTGATGGGAGTTATAGCACCATGTTGCTCCTCTTGCGGCACAGGCTGGAAGAATATAAATCAGAGATATAGTTCGGAGATCAGGCTTGAGGGTGGTAGTCAAATGTTTTCCCAAGTCTGGATTCTTGCCTTTACTTGGGGGAGGAAAGAAACCTTGTAGGCCGCCCTCAGCATGATTTCAGGTGTTCCTTTCAATAAAATTAAGAATGTTATGTCTGGAGTCATCAGGAAAGGCTGGGGCCTACAGCAAGAAAGGACACAATTTGGTTTGAGCTACATTCCCTTCCCTAACCCAATGGATCCAGGGGCACAGGCTGCCGTACTAGGGCGTGTTGAATTTTTCAACTTTCAAATTCCACTTGGTAAGTAAAATGTGTGTAAAATTGCACAGAAATCATTAAAAATGATTGCAAAGTACTTGCAGTTAGATATTATTATTATTATTATTATTATTATTATTATTATTATTACTATTATTATTATTATTGAAAGCAGATTATGTGCTTATTTGACAAATGTAGACCTACCAAGCTAAATGTTATCCAATCACAAAAATAGTAACAGATTTAATTCCTTACACCCAAGAACATATTTTAAAGACGCCTCTGAAGAAATTTGCAAAAATTAAGTTTTATCCCCAAAATGCCATGCCCTACAGCCATACCTCATCTTGAGTGCATTCCTTTTATGAACCATGATGTTCTTCTCAAATCAATTCAAATGCTGCACTCAAAAACTCAGATGCTACTTTATTTTTCAATATGTCTTTCGGACAATTGTGTAAAAAATTTGCCACAAACTCAAAAGCCACTATCCCACATCAACAACATCTGTATGCTATGGGTTTCCCACCCGAATACTAACGCATAGCATGGCACAACCAGATTTTACACTCTATTGGACATAAGAAGGTTTTTTGGGGGGGACACAATTTCCAAGCACTCAAAAAACAGCATCTTGTTTCTAGGAAAATATACCTCTCCCCCAGATACGACATGTGTAAATGTTGCTGCTGTCACTTCAAGGCTGGCCCTCAAAGGATGGGAAGCAGAGCCAGTACTGATCAAGAACTTCCCTCCTACAGATCCTGTGCTGTGCCAGCTTATTAAAGTTTGAAGGAGGACACCTGAGACTCCATTGCAACCTGGTGTGTTATCCAAAGGGCCAGACACTCCTGTCCCTGCTGAACAGATCTCTCAAGCTCCTTTGTCTGTGTTGCACTTCTAATTGCCTGGAGAAAAACAAGACGCCAGAGCCATTCAAAAGCACTAAAGTGGATTTAGGCATTCCAATTAGCGGATATTTTACAATTAATGTTTTGAATGGGCTCCAGCGCTGCCCAAGAAAGCCCCCAGGATTCCGATCAATTTCATGCTGCCTTTATTTGTCAGCGAGAGCTAAAGCCGGCATTTAGAGTTCAATTTTTCACAGATAATATTCTACCCCCCTCCCATGCTTCCTGCATCAATAGGTTCCCTAACTACTTGAACAGCCATGTTGAGGAGAAGGACACATCTGGTTTTGACGAAGAAGCCCTTAGGCCCCAATTTGGTGAGAGACTCTGTTCGAGCAAGTGCTTTCTCCACAGCGCAAACAACATCATGAGGGGAAGGCAAGCAGTCTTTCGGACAGATTATTATTATTAACATTATTAATTCACGTCTGACCTCACATTTAATTTGACAGGTTTAAAAGAACTTGGAACAGCGTAATGCTTGCCTGGTGGTATGCTGTTGCTTTTCAAGAAAAACTGTAAAAAAAACCATCTTTTGGACTATTTAATAAACATTATTAATTGACTGTTGTCTTTGTCCATGGAGTTTTCTTGGCAGGGATACTGGAGTGGCTTGCCGGTTCCTGCTCCAGGTGGATCACGTTTGGTCAAAACTCTCCACTATGACCTATCCATCTTGGGTGCCCTGCTCGGCATAGTTCATAGCTTCTCTGAGTTATTCAAGCCCCTTCGCCACGGCAAGGCAGTGATCAGTAGTGATGTATGGAAGTGAGATCTGGACCATAAAGAAGGCTGATCGCTGTAGAATTGATACTTTTGAATTATGGTGCTGGAGGAGACTCTTGAGAGTCCCATGGACTGCAAGAAGATCAAACCTATCTATTCTGAAGGAAATCAGCCCTGAGTGCTCACTGGAAGGACAGATCCTGAAGCTGAGACCCCAATACTTTGGCCACCTCATGAGAAGAGAAGACTCCCTGGAAAAGACCCTGATGTTGGGAAAGATGGAGGAGAAGGGGATGACAGAGGACGAGATGGTTGGATAGTGTTCTCGAAGCTACCAGCAAGAGTTTGACCAAACTGCGGGAGGCAGGAGAAGACAGGAATGTCTGGCGTGCTCTGGTCCATGGGGTCACGAAGAGTCGGACACGACTAAACAACAACAACAAATTAACTGACTCCCTGATTTAAACAAATGCTCAAGTATGCCATTGAAACCACCAAGACTGACTGTGCTGAACTCTGGCTGGGTGGTGTCTGGTGTTTCTTGAGCTGAAGGGGTTCTTACAGGTCATCTAATCTGATCTGCTGCTGGAGGAAGGTGGTCAAGAGCTACAGCTCTCCTCTAGGAAACCTCCAGTAAAGGAAAGCCCATCACCCCTTGTTATGAGGTCACTTTTTTATCAGCTTGTTTGAGGGAGTGGCAATTTAATAATTCCATTCTTTTAAAAGCCCAACAAACAGGGGACTGAACAAAAGCACTAGATTGCTGGCTCCAAAAAGGCAAAACACCTGTATGGCATTAAAACTTACCTTGCCATTATGTTCTCAAACAGGGATTAAATGTGATGACAAAGGTTTCATTCAGACAGGCTTGGGCTTCAGGAGGAAAAATGGAAAGAGCAAATCATTTTTACGCGTGCCCAATTTAAGTGCCAAGTCTGTGGCTTAGTTCGGATTGCCCTTTAGTGACCAATAGGCTTGAAGGGAATTAAGCTAAGTGATGTACTGAATTCACAGCCTAAGGCCTTTCATAGGTGCCACATGAAAAGAAACCAGAAGAGACAATGCTCAGGAAAGTGTTCTAAAAGTTCATCTAAAGGAAGATGCACAAGGATGAGGAAAGCACCAACAGTATCATTGATTTTATCCTTTTAAAAAGCACTTCCCCTCCCTTTGCAGAATATGTAGTCTTCAAAATACAAGTCTGTGGTTAGGTTCATACAATACCTAGGTCAAAATATTGTAAAGCCAAGAATTCAACAACTGTCTTTAGGTTGAACATAGAGAAATAAAGCAAAAGGAAATTTTGATAACCTTCCCCCCCCAAACATAGTTTCCAATCCCTTTGATCAGCCTGGAAAAAGAGTTAAGAGGCTCCCAGCTGTTCCTGCAAATAGAGACTCTCTTTCATGATTCCTTTAACTGGGCCAGGCTGAGGCTACGTTTGGAAAAGGCAAAAGCAGGAAATGTCTGGGGTGCAATATTATTATGAGCAATTTACTTTAAAAACTTGTATATTGATTTACAATCCTTGGGTGAACATGAAATACCACTGCTGGTTTCTTTCTCCCCCAGATCAGTAATCCACACAGCTCCAGAAGAGCTGTAAATTTTTGCGGATGTAATATTAAAACTGCCACTGCAAGAGTTATAACTAATAACTATGGCGTGTGATGCATGCACTCCCCACAGAAGTTACCCATATAACACAAGGACTGTGGCTATGCTTTAACACACAGAACCCTTGCCTCTTCCATCCCAACTATCATCTACAGAGATAGGTAGCTGTTCACATGGTAGAGAAGGGAAACAAAGGTCAGGAAGGCATGAATTTGATCAAAACTCTCCAGATAATTCAAAGCTGAGCTACAATTCAAAATCTGATTTTCTCAGGTTTGAGAAACATGTTGCTGGAAGAGCTTCACTATGGAGTGGTACACAAATGTAAATAAACAAATGAAATCCCCATTGGATCATGGTGCCTCTAAAGCAGGACTAGGTGTACTCCAGATGTTTTTGGACTACAAATCCCATGAGCCTGTGCCAACATGGCTGTGCTCGCTGGGACTGATGGGCACCAGGAGGGGCAAAGTTAAACTAGAGAGTCAGAGGATGCCTGCAAGGTCTGCATTTTAGCAATCAATGAATACTCAAGCCTGAACCCAGTCAAAAATAGCTTGCGGAGGGTGAACCAGTTCTTTATCCAGCCCCTGGGCTGAAAAGGGGTTTCCCACCCCTGGTTTAGGGTTTTAAAGTTCAAACCCAGCACCTTCCACTGAGCCAAAAAGCCAACTAGTAGTTAATGAACTTGTTTCAAAACTGGCATAATGCAATCTCCGGGGGCCTTCCCCAGTCAACATGGGGAGCTAAATACTGAACTAGTTTGGAGATTTGATAAGTCTTCAAGAGCAGACCCACACTGAGAATGCTGCAAATCCAATCTGGATGTCACCAAAGCATGAATTACCATGGCTCTAGGTCAATCCTCTCTGGGAAAGAGTTCAATATTGGCCAAAGTCACTACTGGGGCATCTGGCATAAGAACATGGCTGACACTGAGTCAGACCATTGCGTCCAACCAAGTCACTATTTTTGACACTGACTGGCAGCAGCTCTCCAGGACTAGAGTGGGGTTTCTCCCAGTCTTCCCTGGAGATGCCAGGGTTTGAACCTGGGACCTTTTGCACACAAAGCAGATATTCCTACCTGTGAGCTTATGCTCCTTCATCAAAGAGCATTGCCAAACCCAAATCACAGATAAGCTGGAAACCAGTCTTTAGGGCAAGCTTTCCAAACTGTGTCGTGACACATTAGTGTGCTTTGTATAGGCCTGTTGTGCGAACGCTCCCCACGCTCCTCCCAGGGTTGGAAAGGGGTTAGGTTAACCTCCAGTTTGCTAGTAAAACGGAATTACTATGTTGCAAAATGATGCATATCTAAAAAAGCATGTCACCAACATGAAAAGTTTGGAAGCTCTGCTTTAGGGGAAGTACAACACTTTCCAATAAAGGTACATATCTCCAGCATCGGCCAGATTCCCAGCTAACAATACATGTGTCTTTTCAAATTTTGCTCACACTCATCTAATTCATGGCTGACTTAAGGCCCCTATTTAGAATTCACAGTGTCTTCCCAGGGTCAGATGAAAGGGAGAGTTAGAATTGGGTATGACTGATCTACAGATGACGCCACACTTCAGACACTGCACGTCTGGATGATCTCATCCAGCCATTTCATGAAATGTTAAATACCATGAGTGACACGATGGAACTTCTTGTTGCGTTCTGCAGCTGTATGTCACAGATGCACCCCATGGCAAGTCTCACTTTGGTCACAACCCAAAAAAGGATGCTGTCAACGCAAATCTTCCTAGTGCCCTGGTGAGTATTTGTTCCATTTCCCATTGAAACAAAAGTACACAAAGCCAGGAATGTTTTACAGAGATTATTAAAAGCACAACAGAGATGTCCATCGTTGCATCAAGAGAGACAGAATTCTACTAAAAAGTTTGGGGGGGGGGAGGAAGAGGTGGTTTAAAAACTTTTAAGTGTAATGAACTTGCCTGGGTAACTGGGTTTGATTGAAGATCCCACGGTAAGCACTAAAAATCCATAGAATCAAATATAGGCATTACTGGGCAGCACAGCAAGCTATAAACTAATTTAAGAAAAATTGCACGACCTCAAAATTTAATCCATTTCCCCCTCTCTTTCTCTCTCCAAAGAAATAGTTTAACCCTGTGCTTTAAAATGCCAAATAGAGGTATACAAACAGGGCAGGCTCTCCTGGGTGCTTCTGATGGATTAATCCTATTAACATTTTTAACATCTGCCCAAGAGTGCTTTATTTTGACAGCCATGTTAAGTGTTTCCCTTTGTCTTTAAACGCTGCTCTAGATCAAGCTTATTAAAATATATTTCACCGGGTCAGGAAATTAGTGCATTTTGGGCTCAGTAGTGGCACGCATAATGAGGTCATCATTAGAGAGCCTACTCTGGTATTCCAGGCACAGGGGCTGGCAAGAACAGAGGCCTCAAAAGAAGGGAGTGTGCAAGCAAGAATCCCCTGGGATCTGGTTGGGTTGGGGGTTTTTCTTCCCAGCCTCCACATCCTTTTCTCTTACCCTCTCACCCTCTCACTGGTAGATGGCCCATGGGGACTGAAAAGTAGTTGCCCAGGTTTTCCAGGTTTGAGGGAGAAAACAATTGGGAAGCACGTGGAGGTTCAGACTATGAAGAACTGTAGCCAAAAACGTGAAAATTCCTAACGGGTGGGGAAATCAATGCACAACTGCCAGAGCATAAATAGTACAGGTAGCCTAAATATTATTTAACATTGTTTTGTGTTGAACAGCTGGATAGAAAAGTTATCTGCTGCTGCCATTAACATTACTAGCCCACTGGCTCGCAGTTGCCTATGTCAGATATTTGCAGCCTAAAACACCACCACCACACATTTTGGACCATTTCCCTGACCAGCTTTTTATGGTTCCCCATAACAGGTTGCCACTTAGCAAAGGGTCATTGGCACTTTGTTGATAGATTTTGCCCAACTTGCAATGCTCTTGGAAATTGCTCTATACATACACACCAGGCAACAGCAAACACTCAGAGTCACTGAGATGCCTGGGAAGCAAAACAGGCTGGCCATGTGATTCATTTGACCCCAGTCCTCCAGTGGGACAACCCTCTTTCCACTCGCCATGCACCTGTCTTCCATTTGTGCTGCTTGGCTTCTGTGAATCATAGTTCATGGAAAGTCTCCCAGCAGCTGCACCTGTGGGTCCCTCCAAAGGAACTGTGAGAAGAAATGAGGGGTGGACTGTTCCTGGCCCCGTTTGGAATGGGCCAGATTAAAAAACATAAATTTAGAAATAAAGTCCAAAAATGTATATAAATGCATCCCTTTAAAATTCTGACCCTGCTTCAGATTCAAAGGAGCCACACACCTGCTAATAGCCTCTACACCAGGCTTCCTCAAACTCAGCCCTCCAGATGTTTTGAGACTACAACTCCCATCATCCCTGACGACTGGTCCTGCTAGCTAGAGATCATGGGAGTTGTAGGCCAAAAACACCTGGAGGGGCGAGTTTGAGGAAGCCTGCTCTACACTCTTGGGATGATAGCTGCAGCCCTTCCTTGTCTGGGCAACATTATGAAAGGGGGTACGAAGGAGGCAGCAAGGGCTTATGGGGAAAGGGACAAGATTTCCCAGTGCCTGGCATGCACTGGCAGCCATTGGCAACATCCCACTTGCTAGAAGGAACTCCCTCCCTTCATTCCATCACACCTGGAGCATCGAGGAAGAAAAGTGAGTGAATGGGTTAGGAAAGAAGAACTTGAAATTCTTCCCTGGTGCAGATTTTTAACCAAACTGAAGATGAACTTTCAGGACTCAGATTGCTGGCCTCCTAATACTGAAGTTCCAAGCCAGGTAATACAAAATCTGGAGACACTGCAAATTTCTAGATGTCGCTTGTAGGACATTTCCTGATTTGATCTGCAGATCAGTAGAAGACCCTCAGGATCAGACCCTGAGTGGATAGAGAAATGATGTGCAGCTGCTGCAAAGGAGAGAAGGCCCACATCTCCTCATCTCTCTTCCCAATCACTGAGACTGTCAATGAGAAGTGGGGCAAGTGGGGAAACCGGCCACAATGAATTCATGTTTCACATTTTGTGGTCACAGACATAGAGTTCTGGCCAAAGAGAACTGTAAGAGCCAGCCTATGACACACAACCAGCAACAGATGCTTGATGCTAACTAGGCTGATTTAGGGCCCAGAACAGCCAGGCGTCTCAGATCAAAGCCTGCCACACAACAGTTTGATTTAGTGCAGAGATTTACTACCACCTTTTATTTCATGATAACCCTTTATATTATGAGCTTTTAATGATGTTGCATTTACAGCTACGGGAAATTTCCTATCAAGCTGCCAGGCAGCTATAAAAGGCTTAAGCAGAAAACGCTTGTAAAACCTCTTATTACCACCAATCCTGGGCATTTAGGGAAAACTTAACAAGCACTTACATGGGTAGTTGAAGAACAGCACAGAAAACTAATCAGAACCAATAAGGAGGAGGATTTTCAAAATTGCTCAGGGTTGTGCAAATCTCATTTGAAATCACCCATTAGTTTCTCTGCTGCTACAAGTAAAGCACTCTTTAACCAAATCCTGACTAGATGGAACGCCCACTCAGTGGATGATGCTGAATCCTGCCCCTTTAGCCCCACCAGCTGCATTTCCATTTACCTGAATATCTGTAATGTCCCAGAAAAATTAAACTGGCAGCTTCACCGAAGCACCAACATAGCTGCCCCTGCCTAAAAAGTCCATGGCACCCACAGCTCCAGCTTCCCTGTCTTCATACCAAATCCCTCCCACTTTGTGGCTTGGTTCAGCAACCTTCCACATGACGGAACCGCAGGGTGGCTCCTCAAGGTCCAGGCAGGCTGCCCGATTGGTGGGTTTTTGTTCCCCCTTGTGGTGACTGTGAGACCATCTGAATGTCTGTCTCTGCAGAAAGATGGTGGCTGTTAACTCCTTAGGAATCTTCACCTGGAAACTGGAGCTCCTGAGGGGGTACTTCAAGTCTCACACTATGAGGCTTTTGGGTAGCTGCAGTCTCTCCTCAGCCTTGGCACCACAAGGCTTAAAGTCAAGAACCCCTGGTGGCTGGGTTAGTGGGAGTGAGGGGCTCCTCCCTTGGGAAAGAACCTAGTGGTGAGTCTTGTGTTTCTCAGCCCAACCTTTCCTCTTCCACCCATAGTCCCCCCCCAAGCTTAGGGCCATTTAAGTCTGCTTTGTGTACCTGCCCTTCATTGGGCTCATGCATGCCAGCTGTGCTCCCATCTGCCACCAGACTGGTGTGTGAGAGACACCCTTACTGTCTGCTGTTGGATCTGTCACTGGTACCTCAGCACTGTTCCTGATGAGCCCAGCTGCACAATGGGCGCAGCAGAGACAATTACAGTGGCCTTAAGGGAGCAATCAGCACTGAAGATGCTAAGGGAGGGGATCAAGTCCTGGAAGTTTTTTGTTTGCTTTTAAACTTAAAGCTAAAAACTCCAAAAGGGGACCTGGAACATCCCTGAGTTGGTGGGAGGTCCCAACTTCCCCCTCTTCCCAGTGAGATGACTACCTGTGAGATTTTAGTAGGGCAACCAAACTTCTTCCCAACCATTTCAACAGCTCAGCATTTAATAATGTTGCTGTCACGCCTTGGAAGTAACTGGTTAAACATCTGTTCAACCTGGTATACAATACTCTAAGTCAAAATACCAGCAAATGTGACTGGGCTAATCCAGGGCATTTCAGGACAGCCTGAAGCCAGTCATGTGACAACATAAAATCCTCCCCTTGTCACGGCAGGGTGAAAGAGGGAGAGGGAAACATTCAAATGTGTGTATTTTTAAGTGTTTTAATTTTTATTCATGAATGACCAGCTGAGTGGGGAAGCCTTATCGTTACAAGGCTCAGGAGAGACAGACTTTCCCCAATGCTACGCTTGTGGAGAATGCTGCCTATGGACTGAAAAACGGCTGGGGAAGATCTTCTGTCTGAAACCCAGTGTAGGCAATACTGAGCTGGATGGACCAATGATCTGACTTGCTAGAAGACAGCTTCCTGAATTCCTATGATGCCCACGCTGCATGGAGACAGGAAGATGAAGACCAGCCTAATCTATCCTGCATAACAGAGTGATGTGGATTGGTAGTTCTCTGGTCCAGGAATTAAATAGATGGCATGTTCTGGATAGAGTCGCACCTAACTTGAAAGAACAGATTTGTAGTCTAGAGGTGCTCCTGGAGCCAACTATTTTAACTGGAAGCCTGAGTGACCTTTGTGCAAGGAGTGCCTACTATTAGCTTTGGCTGTTCCTAGATAGTAATCCTCACTCTTAATAGCCTCCTGACTGGAGGACTGTGATGTGCTCTATGTAAGGCTACCCTTGAAGATTGTCCAGAAGCTGCCAACTAGTCCAGAATGCAGCTGTAAGACTGCTGACTACTACCAATAGGCAGGACCATAGAATGTAAGTCCTAAAGAACCTGTACTAGTTGTCTATATGCTTCTGATCCTAATTCAGAGACTTGGAAGGAACCCTAAGGGTCGTCCAAACCCCTGCAATCACAGCTAAAGAATTCCTGACAGGTAGCCATCCAATCTCTGCTTAAAAACCTCCAAGGAAGCAGAGTCCTTCATAGATAGTCCATTCTACTGCTAAACAGGTCTTAATATCAGAAAGTTCTTCCTAGTGTTTAGCCAGAATCTCCTTTGTTGTAATTTGAATCCATTGCATCAGGTCCTACCGTCTGGAGTAGCTTGCTCCATCATCCACATGACAACCCTTAAGAGATCTGAAGAAGGCTATCATATCCCCTCTCAGTCTTTTCTTCTCTAAACTAATTCAACATGTTAACCTTGCCATATAATAAAGCCTTTTACCTTAAAACCCAAATTCCTGAAGGATCACCTTTCTGTCAACCTGCTCATGTACTGAGATCAGATTGAGAGGTTCTTCTCGTAGTTCCACCATAAGGGAAAGTGCATGGCATGTTGGCACAAGAAAGACCATTCAGAGAGGATTCTGGTATTGAACCTACTTGAGTTTCGGTGCCTGTTAAAGAGGAATCTTTTTTTTTTTAATCCAGGCTTTTGGAGGAGGTTAGGCAATGTGGCCAGCTGCTATTTGTATGCTCACCTGCTACACTAGTATTGTATGCTGTACTAAGGATGGCTTGAGTGGCTATTTTAAGTTTATATTGTTTGATGTTTGATGTTCTGCTGTAACCTGTCCTGGTACAATGAAGGGAAGGCTTACAAATTTAAATAAATAAAGAGAAATGGCAGCAGCTGGTCCCTCCCTCCTCCTGCCATCATGGTTTGCAAACAACTTCTTGAATGCCCACCATGTTCTGTTTTCACAAATTTGTGCCAAAGAGAAACAAAAGTTTTTGAACTGATTAAAGAACAGGAGGCGGGTAGAAGTGTGTGTGTGTGTGCACGCGCACATGTTTATGGAGGGCATCCAGGCTGTGCCATATCATTTCACACTGATGAAAATTAAAATGGAAGGGCCTGGCGAATGATAATTAAACTCACTCTGGCTGATTTAATATGCACTTTGGAAGGGGGGGATGTTTTATGCCATGCAGATGTTGCCGGCACCTTTTGGGTAAACAAAGTGGGTACAGAGCTGGAAGGATTAGGTCACAATTTGAAGAGCTAAGCATGAGCTGGGGGGAAAGGGGGGGGGGGAGGAACAGATCAAGTGCTGCAAACCAAAGCAGACTGCCATTGTTTGCTAGCCAGAGGAAAGGCTGCAGATCACAATAAGGTCAGAATCCCCAGGGAAGTTGCCCTTTGCAAGCCAGCCCAACTGAAATCAACATAGATGGTCGTGCTCTTTGTGCTACTGCCACAAATTTCAGTGATGCTTGTGCAGGAGACCTTTGTCCCGGGTGTGTAGGACTCAGACATCTTTTCCTAAGGGAGTGCTTCCACTATGTGGAAAGCACATCACCCCAATGGTCCAGATGCAGAATCTTGTCCCTGGGAAAACGTATAGCTGGGAGATTTAAAAGCAAACGAAGAGCCCTGCTGGATCAGATCACCAAACCCAGATGCTCCTGGGAAGCCCACTAACATGCCAATAAGGAAATAGCTGTCTGTGCCACTAAACATTTCCCTTTTTGTGCCATTAAACATGAAGGAGCCATGAAGCTCTGAATCTGAGTAGACACATATAGACTAATAATTCAAATAGTGGTCAAATTTCTCTTTTAAAACTATCTAAGCTAGTGGGTGATGTCCTGTCTTGCATTAGTGAATTCCCTAAGGGAATGATGCCCTGTGTGAAGAAAGTCTCCCTTGTGTCTGTCCTGACCCTACTGCCAGTTAGTTCCATTTGATGACCTCCTGTTCTAGTATTATAAGACAAGGAGAATGTGATGTTTATACCAGAAAGGTCAGAAACACTGTTCAGCAGATACCTATGCAATAACATTTTATCTACCATTCAAAGTAAAAATGAATGCTGCATGTAGTCCTGGTTGCCCCATCTCAAAAGGGATATACCACAGCTGGCAAAGGTCAACCAAAACAATCAAGTGGGTGCAATCCAGATGTTCTTGGACTACAATTTCCATCAGCCCCTATCATGTTCAGTCATGATGGGTCTCTTGTAGGCCTGTAGCATCTGGAGAGTGCCAGGTTGGGGAAGATTGGGCTAAATCATTTGAGGACTTTAGCTTAGGGGAAAAAGGACTAAGGATGCATCCGAAGACTGATGTTAATACAATTATCAATGACAAGTTGAATTGTTTTCCTTTTTCATTCCCTTGTTACTTTGTTAACTTACGATTTTTAAAATTCCACCCGTGATCTTTTTTTAAAGCAAAATGTAAAGGCCAAACTCTTCTGTGCTCAAGAGCTGGAGCACAGGTGTGGCCCTTTAAAACAAAAACAAGAGTATCTACTCCCCCTCCCCCCAAAAAGCATTCCAAGGGGATGGAAATTTGGGTCACAGTCATCACCAATGTTATTAAAGCACTAAAATGTATTACTTTTTTCATTATCTGGAAAGGCTCCTGCTCTCCCAAAGTTCAACACAAAAACAGAAGCAAGGTCACTGTTTTGCCCAAGCTATGACCTTTAAAAGAAATGCGTGTTCAAGGTGGTTTTTGTCTTGTGAATTTTAATTATTCTTCATCTGTGCGATGGATGCGTCTTTCAGTCCGTTTGTGCTGCCATTTCATTTTGCTTGCATGGGATCCAGGGATCATGTTAGTGAAAATACACACATTTTACCTGTCATACCTGTCTGCATGGTGGGGGAACGTGACACAAACTGAAAGCAGTGGTAAACTGTATGCACAAATCCAGTTGAACCTTTCCATTTTTGCAAAGTGCCTTTAAACTCAGATTAAAGTCATGTTTCTAAAACAAGTCAAACTAACTGTGGTTGAGTTAAAAATACTTTCCACCACCCTGGTATAGACTTAAAATTCCTTTTCCAATTTTTTATTTGCGGAATAAAATGACAGTGGTGCCACTGATGTGACCCAGCTAAGGTGGGGTGTCATTCAATTGTGGGGTTTGAGCTGTACACCAATACAACCAAGAATGCTCTCTGTCGTGGACCATAATGATTCAGTAAGTAAGTAAGTAAGTAAGTAAGTAAGTAAGTAAGTAAGTAAGTAATAGATTAAAGTCTCATCGGAACTGCAGTCTGACACATTTCACAAATTTTGATGAAACCTGCAACTTTCAGAACTAAATAAGTTTTTGGGGTCCTACCCAGGGTTGAACACAGCTAAGTCAGGATGTAAAAACTCCATTTGATCACCCTCTTCATTTACTCATTTTATGTGTGTGCACATTCATGCATGGACACCCCAACACTGCAGACAGGTCTAGCTTGGCCAAACTAGGGCAGATTTCATGAGCTGAGAAAAACTAGCACCTAAATAATTTTATGGTCAGAGCCCTGCAAAATTAGGCATGAAGTGAAGGAAGGCCTCAGCAATGTTGTACTCTTATTCTTGCATGTGATTTGCGTTAATGTGAATTGCGTGTCATTCTTTTTTAGAGAGACAGGTGGCAAACTGCAGTGGATGGACAAATTGCATTTATTTTACAGTAGAGTGCTACTCACTCCCATGTGTTAAAAAAACAAACAACCCCAACAATTCATCGAAAAACACTGTTCAAATACCTTCCAGAATAGACCTGGAAACCAAGAGCTTGTCCACGATTGATCTGAGCTTCCTTCTGCGTATTTCTTTATTTATGAATTCAGTGCGTTTTTCGTCATCCCAGTCTCTAAAACAGGGATGGTTAACCCATGGCCTGCAGGATGTATCCAGCCCAAAAGAGGTTCTTTGGTGCCCCTTAGACCTCCTTTCCCCAGATAGTCCTTTTTCACTAACTGCTCCATCCCCTGCTGTGTTTCTGTGATGCAAAACCTTCATTGTGGCTCTCCAAGGACCCAGACCACCAATTTGTTCATTGAAATGTTACCATTATCTTTTAAAAATAAAATAAAAACTATACTTCCAGTCCCCTGCTGTGATGCCAAAAGGTTTTGTGGCACTGCCCCCCCAACCAACTGACCTTAATAACAAAATGACACAAAAACTTTTGACCACCCCCACTTTGATGTGTGACTCTCAGTATGGGTTTACTATGAGTCAACATGGCCCATTTTCAGTCTGAAAAAGTTAGCTGCTGTTGCTCTAAAATATTCTTGTGCCCATGAAGCCTATTCTTGTTTAACATGGACAGCTAGGATGCTCAGAGGTCAGCATGGCCCATTCTTTGTGCTGTCATAACAAAAAAGATACAACCCACCAGTAATCTACATATTCCCATTGCTTTTATACTTTCATTTAAATATATTGAACTAAAATGCAACATTTAATCTGCAGCAAAACTTTGAAGCATGCTGAAAAGAGGTGCCATGCTTTTTACTAACTTATGTATTATTTCATTACATTGTTATTGGTACTGGTTATTTGGTGCAACCAAATTGAAAGTGCAAGCTAAGAGAGCAAAAACACAGCTTGTCTATTGTAACAATTTATTATCACTTTTTCTACCTTTTCTACAAGGATTTTTTTTTACCAAAAAAGAAAAGCAAAGAAAAGCACAGATGAACTACTTACAAAAGAAACCAAAGGAATTAAGAAAAGAAAAAAATCATACAACAGTTAAATGTCTGCAAAATCATGCATTCTAGGACAAGATCACAAATGCAAAGCAAATAATAGCAAAAAACCCTCCCCCGCAAAATAATAATTAAAAAAGCCATACAGATTTCAAAAGCCATAGCTTGCAAAAAAGGTAAAAAAGAGAAAAACTAAACAGTTATTACATCAAGCACCATTATTAAATGAACAGCACAACTCCGATTGCAGTGACTTTGACATTTTAAACAAGTGAATTAAACATATATTTAAAAATGCATCGCAGTCCTACTGTAAGCATGCAGCCAATTTCTCACAAACTTAGGAAATAAGTAGAAGGGCCTGTTTTCTTTGTTGCATTATCAATATAGGAAGGTGCCCAGACTTGTCATACAGCTGGAAAGCCAATTCCCATGGAAGTCTCAAAGCCACAGAGCAGTGACAGTGAGGCCCAGCTGTCTGAACTGCAGGCAGCGGCTCACAAAACAGAATGCTCCTTCGGTCTCTGGACACAGAGAGCTAGCATGTCAGGAGGAAGGCTAGGTTGGAACTCAGACATCCAGGTTTCTATGAGCAGGGAATGCCCCTGTGCAAAGGATTCTATCACGGCAGCCCTGACCTAATGTCTGAAGGTGGTAAGCCCCTTGCACAGATGGACCACCCACCTCAAGGACCAACCAGGCCTCATCAATCACAACAACTGAGATTAGTCTGCCAAATTGGCTGCCAGCAGTTCACTCAATTAAGCCTGGGAAGGGCTGGGCTGTTGCTAACCAGGAAACATGTCATGATGATACCACACCATGACCTGGCATCAGGGATTCTGCTTTTGGCAGCAAATCGGTGTCAGTCGTACGATGAACACCAAGGTCCATGAGTTGATTGGCAAGGCAGCTTCACATTTAAGAGGGAGCACAACTGAGTTCTCTAAGCAGAGCTCTTGGTCAGTTATTTGAACCAGCGTTTATGGTTTTTGTGGTGGTGTGGAGCAGGCCACAGCATAATGGCTACTGAAAGATCCATCCCAAACCAAAAGTGACCTCCAGCAACCGGATTAATTTTAATCAGATTCATCCTCCTCATTTGTCCAATAGCTGTAGCAACCCCCATTCTGAACGCCAACAAGGGATAGCTGCTGTTGCGTCTCAGAGGTGATGTATAGCAATAAATGCCAGCCGAAATCTCCTTCCGGACTTTTTAAGGTGGGTCAAACAGCACATCTCAGTGAAGACAAGAGAATTGTCCCTAAAAGTTTGTGAGAAATTGTAATGCCTTCACCCGCAGCCAACCCTGATGTGAGTTACATTCCATGTGGGTATTTAAAAAAAACAAACTCATACAAAGCAGGGGAACAAAAAGAAGGAAAAATCAAAAAACAGGAAAAAGATATGGAGATTTTCTTTTTTTAAAAAAATAGAGTCCAGTCAGCCAAAGGAGTCAGTAAGAGCAGCTTATTTTTTTCCAGTGGATACTGATATTAATGTACAGACCACCCAGGCTTTCTCTCTCTCACTCTCTCTCACTCTCTCTCATTAGCACTGCAGTAAACCCCGATTAATTTGTTATGCATCTTTAAGAACTAGTTGATAAAAATTATGTCTTGTGAAATCGGCAAATAGTCTGCAAAGTGAAATAAGAACAGAAATTAATAGATTAAACTGTAAAGATAAGTCCGAGAACTTTTTTAAAAAAGGGGAAACAGGATAGCGAGCAATTTCAATTGGTTTCAAAAAGCATAATGGGGGGTAAGGAAAGCTAGAAGTGCAGCCTAATCCCATCGATGTCTATTCAGAAGAAGGTCCCATTGAGTACAATGGGGCTTCCTCCCAAGTTGTATGCTGAGGATTGCGACCTTAGTTGTCAAAGTGTGTGGCATTCCTTCCACCTTCCCAGAAGGTGACAGACACCATTTCTTCCCATGAATTATTGAGCAAATGACAAGGTTTATATATTATATACTAAACGTGTATACCACTTTCTGACATGTTTTTTTTACAAAGCAGTTCACAATTCAAGCAATAAAACCACAACATAAAATAGCAATGAAATCAAATAAAAACAGGCAAGGTGACACATTATAGAAAGGAGAGTCAAAACAAGCAAGGCTTAGGACTGCAGCATGAATAGTCACCTTAAAAAGGGGGAATGGTTCCCCCCCCCCATGCCTCCTAAAGGCACATGGAAGGAAGAAAGAGGGAAAGAGAGAGAGATGGACAGGCAGACAGGTGATGTTCCACCATTTGGAGGTCATGGATTTGGGAGCCACTTCTCTTAATTTTTCAGGAGGAAGGGTATTTGCAAGAGGCCCTGCTCCTCTGATCTTGATACCCTGGGAGAGGGTTGTATCAGGGGTAAGCTTTCAAGTGACCAGGGCCTACCTAGACCAAGTAGGGCTTAAACATCAACGGCAATGTCTTCAGCTGTGCCAAGAAAACTACTTATAGCCACCAGTGCAAATGTAACACAGCCCCAGGAGACACTCCGTGTCAAGAGTCCAGCCAATGCCATTGTGGACCACTTGTAAGTCAACTTCATGCAAAGGATATTAGAGGAGCTTTGCCAAGAGGTTATCGAGGTGAATTATGAAGACACCGCCACACGTAAAGCTTGAAAAAAAATTCTGGCCATATAGCCAGAAGCAACTCCCAAGAAGCAACCAGAAACACCCCCTCAAAGCTGCGGATCTATTCCTTCTATAGAATGGCTACTCATTAAGGTGCAGACTGACCAGTTGCCTACTTCCAGATGGTGATCCACCTATTGCCAATAATCATTTGTTGCTGCCCTGACTCTGTAGACCTCTGCTCAAGAATGCCACAATTGCAAGGATTTGAGGAAAAGGGAAAGGGCAGCTGGGTTTACTCCAGATCCAAACATCACCTCTTTCCAGTGGTTTCATGCAGACGTTTAGTACCAGAGCAGACAGAACAGAGCCCTATGGACAGCCCCAACAGATACCTCCACTTGAATAGCGCTAGAGTCCATCTTTCTCTCTGTTTCCTGAAACTAACGCAAAAGTCAGGTGTAGGACCCCTGCGAGGCAGCGTTCCCTATTCCCAATCTTGTCGGATATTCCAGAAGGACACTACAGTGAATGGTACCGACAGATCCTGAAAAGTAGAGAATCAATAGTATCACACTTCCTCTGCCCCCCCCCCCCATGCAGTAAAGGGTGCTTACATGGCCAAGACTATTTTTGCCACAAAGCCAGGCCTGAAAACAGATTAAATGTGTCCAGATAATCTAAGAGCATTTGGAGATGACCAACCACATGATCACCTTCCCCAATAAATTAAGATTAGAGGCACCTCACCAGAAACTGGTAAGCACTGGAGAGTACTTCTCCCTGCGAAGAAGAGCCTATAAGCCTGACAGTTTCAGACACTACTTCACCGCAAGCAGGTATCAAGCACTGAGGAAGATGAATTCAGAGCACAAGTGGTTATTTCAACAGCCCCAAAGACCTTTTCCACATCCTTAGTCCTCAATAATGGAAACTCATCCAAGCAATAAGAGGCAGCCAATGACTCCTGGGGTAGAGACTGTCACCCCTGAGAAGGCCAAGTTGACACAGATGCCAGAGATTTTATCCAAAAGTTATTTTAAAAACATGCCACAGAGGCGACATCATAAAGAAAGCAAAATGGCTGCAGCTAAAACAAACAAACAACCTCCCCCCAAAAGAAACCCACGTTCCCCTCTACTCAAATAATGAAAACAAACACGCATAATGGAACAGGTGGATTGCGGCATTGTTTCACCTGACAAGAGTAAATATCACATTACCATGCAGTGTCAACTGGCATTTTATTTGCTTAAAAAGCAAGCAAACAAAAAGCAAATTTGAAAGAAAGCACTTAGTGGTGAGTCTGCTGGTATCAAAATATAAAAACAAACGGCAGTCCCGGGTTCTCTGCAATTGTAACTTAACAGCATAATATTTCAGTTTAATGCAAGGCAGACCTAGCAATGCCTCAGGGTAAGCGGACGTTTCTTAGTTTAGTTAAGAACCATACTATTTTTATAACATCAATGGGTCTACTCTTAACTTTTTTGGGGAGAAAACCCATACTATATTTAGGTTCCATACTGTTAACAGGTGGTGCGGGTGGCGCTGTGGTCTAAACCACAGAGCCTAGGGCTTGCCGATCGGAAGGTCGGCGGTTCGAATCCCCATGACAGGGTGAGCTCCCGTTGCTCGGTCCCTGCTCCTGCCAACCTAGCAGTTCGAAAGGAAGTCAAAGTGCAAGTAGATAAATAGGTACCACTCTGGTGGGAAGGTAACTGGCGTTTCTGTGCGCTGCTCTGGTTTGCCAGAAGCGGCTTAGTCATGCTGGCCACATGACCCGGAAGCTGTCTGCAGACAAACGGCGGCTCCCTCAGCCAGTAAAGCAAAATGAGCGCCGCAACCCCAGCGTCATCTGCGACTGGACCTAATGGTAAGGGGTCCCTTACCTTTACTGTTAACAGGGACTGATGAAGGGACTGCACTGTAATGAATACTTCTGACACACAGTGAGAATGGTTAAAGAAAACCGCATCCAATCAAACCCAACTTTATTGTATCCTAGCAGTTGCTGTTTCTGAATAACCCCCAATTTACTTCCAAGGGACTTGGATGGCTCCAATCCTGCCTTATATCCTCTGGATATAAGGTTTAACAGTTGTGGGGGCCAGAAGCTTCCTTAATGTGCAGAGACCCGTTTGGAGACAGCCAGTCAAAATGTGTGTTCACCAATGACTCCCCCACTCCTCCCTGCAGGCTGACATCATGCTGATTTGGGAAGGCACTCCAAGCCAATAGGAATCAGCCCCTGGCTTTCTCCCCAGCTCCAAGCCAGCAGCAGCTCACACCTGTTTGTCATGTATGCTGCACATACATTTCATTTACACAGCATTTGCCCCCAGGTTAAATTAGCTCGTATCTTAAGGCTGACCCCAGAAGTAAAACTAGAAGCAGATACCAGTTATCCTCTGACAGACACATAATACATCCAGTTAGCTACATGCAGGCATGAATAACCTATTTCTGCTCTGTATCCCTCTCACATGGGTTCAAGCTTAAGTCCATTCCATCCTGTTTCTGAATGAATCTGTGGGTTTTTTCCTTAAACTGCACGACAATTCCCCTTATTTTTAATGCATTTATATTTTAATATGAACTGTGGTCCTTTTTTTAAAGCTGACAGCTGCATCATCAAGTCTGAAGAAATGCAGAAACCAAAGGAAACAACTGTGTCCTGACTTGATGTATCAAACCAGGAAGTGTAATTCTTGTCTGTTTGCTGAAAAATGTGAACCAAGCTAGATCCTTGAGTATTCCCAGCTAAAAGGCCTGTTGCAACGAAGCCTGCATAACAGAAACACACACTTATTGTACCCCTGCTTACCCTGTCTTCAGTTCCTTTCCCTTCCTCTATTGACTCACTTGTGTCTATTTTAGATGGTAAACTCCTTGAGGGAAGGCATCTGTCACCTCAGTCTTTGTAAAATGCCAGACACAGCATTGCTGCTGGCATACAAACAACAATAACGATACCATTTATTGGTGGCTGGTAGAAGATAGAGGAAATGGCAAGAATGAACAAAACCTAGAAGTCAGTGTCCAGAGTGGAGGAAAGGTGTGCAAGTGTCCTGCTGCCTCCCACCTAGTCCCAGGTCTGGGGACCACTGCCTGGATGCTGTGTCATTTAAACTGGCAGCATCCGACACATAGAAGCAGCTATGGTCAAGTCTTACTGACATCAACATCTCCCAGGGGAAATGGCGGGGATCTCAATTTTTGCCTTTTTTACTTACGCTCAGTAGGATGACAGACTTGGCCCAGCATAAACCAGACCCACTCACCCCTTTTTAGTAGTAGTACTTCTGGCAATTGCTTAACCAAATATTTACTGATCTTGGCTGCAATAGTGTCAAGCTGCATGAACAGACCAAGCAAAGGATCAACCAGGTTAATTGCCACAAAATATGGATTCCCAACTGTCCATGGTAGGCTAGCAGGCCAAGCTACCATCAGTGAGAGCTTCAATTTCACAGTAAATGCTCCGCTGGGTCACATTCAGCAGCTGATGCTGACAGCCACCAAGGCTAGAGCAGAAATATTTGGGTTTCTTTATTGCAAGCTGAGGAATCTGCACTTAAGTGATTTAAAAAAACAAAACACCTTTTATGCATCCACTGGTGTAAGAGTATGCAAGCTTTTAAAGATACACTGAACTTGTGGTCAGGCAGAATGAAAAGGTAATAGTTCTCAGTCAAGGCTAATGCAAAACATACCAACAAATCACAGTTGTTGTTTTAATGGAAACAGAACAAAATGGACAAGCTGATCATTTGGGCTTCTGAAAGCACCTTAACACCTCAGTTTCTAACCTAGTCTGTCCCACCACACACCTATGATCAATCTTTCCTCTACCCTCAATTTTCACAAAACAAGGAGTCAAACAGTAGTAATCTTCACTGACTTGTCCAAGATCACATAGGAACTTCCAAATGGGAGCAGAAGAGGATCCCCAGCAACATGCAGTTGGTACCATAACTATCATTACATTCACAACTGCATTGCAATGTACGGTACTGAAAATATGCAAAATAAGGTTACTGTTTGTGGCACTTCGGAGTATTCAACTCAGTGGCAGAACAAATGCTTTGCCTTTGGAGAGATCCTTTGGAGAGGGTCCTTTTGCAGCTTGGAATCCCTTTTTGTTTTAACCACTCTTAGCAACTGTGGGGGAAGAGATGGTGTTAGCCCCTTTCCTTCAGTGCCATTTCCCCCTCCGAAAATGATCCTATATCCGGCTGCTATTTGTCCTGTTCGGAGAAACTGATCTGCTCATGGGTCTCCATAATTTAATCTTGCCAGGGCCTAAAAGTGTTTGTGCAAGACATGGAAATGAAGACAGAAATGGTAGAACATTTGGAAAATGTTGCAACAGTGAATGTGACAGGCCTCTGTCAGTGGGGAAAATCTAAAATACTCTTAAGAGGCCTTGTTTTATAAGAATAAAAGTTGGTGGGAAGCTTTCCCAACTCTCTAGAATTCAGGAATGGTTAACCAAATAAACCTGGCAGTATAGATTGTCCTAGGTAGTTTTTAAGGCTGTACTTGCTTCCTTGAGGTCTAAAATATTTCTACCATAAGACCTTGTTTTCTTTTGGTTTCTATTGATTTTTTTAAAAAAATGAAGCTGCCTTAAACCTGGTTTTCTTAATTAACCTTAGAAAGGCTGTTTCCCCATCATTTCCCTTGTACGCAATTACAGAATGCAGGGCAAGGTGGCATAACCTCACACTTTGCGACACGCATTAATGAATTTAACGTGCAGTGCAACAGTTTCCTTGCTGTGGTCTCCAGGTGGGCCTTTGCTATTAGCAAGCAGCAAGCTCACCGGTCAGAAATTGGCTCCCCAACCCTACTTATCCTGAGGTGGATAAGATGCCGGGGGGGGGGGGGCGGCAGACACCATACACTTTCTGGAATCTCCAGTTTAAGCTTGTAGCGTTGCTGGCATAAAAACAAAATCCAGGGCGTTTGGTTTCAGTGACTGCCTGTTGATAGTGGCAGAGATGAAATGCGAGGGGCTGCTCATTATCGGCAGGAGGGGATGTTTAAAAGCCAGCCAGCCTACCATTTCAAAACCTCAGGAGTTCTCAAAGTGACGACTGGCGGTATTAAACACGGACTGAACAGAGATTGCTAAAAGCAGCAGATCTGACAGCTGCACAAAACGGAAGCAGAGGGGAAGAGAAACAAACAAGAGGGAAGGTATTAGGTGAAGCCTCATCTCTGTGCAGAGTGCCAGAGAGAGAGAGAGAGAGAGAGAGAGAGAGAGAGAGAGAGAGAGAGACTCTTCTGCATAGCACTACAAACAAACTCAACTTTGGGGGGCAGGCGGGGAGAAAGACGTGCCTTACAAAAAGGAAAGTAAAATACCTAATTGTGTGCTGTTTCAAAGGAATTCTGTTTACAAATAACCAGTACCAATTAAAACCCAAAATGAAACCAGGTTCCCCACCCAGTGGCGTAGCGTGGGGGGTGCAGGGGGGCCCGGCCGCACCGGGCGCAACATCTGGGGTTAGGGCAAATCCACAGGTTAGGGGGCGCAAATCCATGGGTTAGGGGGCGCAAATTACTTGCCTTGCCCCGGGTGCTGACAACCCACGCTACGCCACTGTCCCCACCCCCCATTTATTTCAGTAAACCTGAAAGAAAATAACACCTTGAGCATTACCAAAAGGTCCTCCATTTAGAGACTTGGTTGTTGTTGTTGTTGTTGTTGTTGTCTCAGTTGAATTATGGACTTGCAGTGCAATCCTATGTATGCTTTGCTCATGAGTAAGTTCCCTAATAGGATGTGTTTGGAATTTTCTTTTCTTTTGCTCGATTAAATTATACATATTAAAATTTCACGTACCTGGGAACTGATAACTGTAACTGGGGGCAAATCCAGGGTATCCTCGGCCATAGGTCGCGACAAAATTCGGATAACCTTGAATGTAGAAGTGTTTGAGAGAGAAAGAGAAGAAGAAGATTTAAATGTTGGATCTTAAGTTGCACAAATACCAACAGGTTACATCTAACCAAGTTTTACTCAGAGGATAACAACTGAAATTAATGGGCCCAAGTTAGTCATGCCCATTATTTTCAATGGGGCTACTCTAGCGCTGGATACAATCAAATTACACCAAAGACAGGTGAAGAATAATAGGATCATAGAATTGTAGAGTTGGAAGGGACCCCTAAGGGCCATCTAGTCCAACCCCCTGCAATGTAGGAATCCATGACCGATGGCCATCCAACCTCTGCTTAAAAACTTCCAATGAAGGAGAGAAAACTGACTTTGTACAAAACATTACAAGATTACTGTTCCTGTACAGAATTAATACCAAGTTAATGCTCAGCATTTATATATGACGTCAGCGTACTCAAAGTGCTTCACACATAATATCCTTACAACAATCTGTAAAGTAGGCCTGTTCTATATTATATTGCCCATCTTGCAGGTGGCAGAGTGAGGCTGATGCTTTGCCCCTTTACCTGCAGCAAACGTTTCCTCTACATCCTGAGTTGCACCCCTCAAAAATGAAACACCTGGAGACTGGCATCCATTTTCTTGGTCACACACCCCCCCCCCCCCGCCTATCTCCATGTCTGAGGCCTGCTACTCATAATTAAAATGCACTCGAGTAGCTCAAGTCCAAGGACTGTGCCTACTTTTCTCAGCTGGGAAGAGTAAATGCTAAACGCTTAGGCTAAGCACATAACACAGGTTTGCTCTGACATTTGGAGAGCTTACAACAAATGTACTTTGCTTCAGAACTATTGACATTTGGAGATTAAGGTACTAGTAATGCTTCATCCCGAGAGTGTGAAGGACAACTGTTAACGCAGCCAAGAGTCGGAGGCAGCAAGATCAAGGAGCTGGGAAGACCAAGAGATTTTAATTTGACCAGAAACTGGAATTCAACAAAGGGACCACGATTTGCCTTCACGGAACACAGGCAGTTGCACCTGCAACATTGCAAAGTGTATCTCTGTAGCACACACACAAAGAGTGAAATTAAACCATTACAAGAGAAACACAAGGCTCATGGTGCTAATAATGCAGGACCTGGGGACATTTAACAGAGAGAATCTGCAAGGTTCCTATATATGTATCATGGTTCCCCTCTCTTGAGTAGTTCTGTTTTAGAGCCTGGTATGGTGACGCTGTGGGTTAAACCACAGGGCCTAGGACTTGCCAATCAGAAGGTTGGCGGTTCGAATCCCTGCGACGGGGTGAGCTCCCATTGCTCGGTCCCTGCTTCTGCCAACCTAGCAGTTTGAAAGCACGCTCTGGCGGGAAGGTAAACGGCGTTTCTGTGCACTGCTCTGGTTCGCCAGAAGCGGCTTAGTCATGCTGGCCACATGACCCGGAAGCTGCACGCTGGCTCCCTCGGCCAATAAAGCGAGATGAGCGTCGCAACCCCAGAGTCCGCCATGACTGGACCTAATGGTCAGGGGTCCCTTTACCTTTACCTATGGGGAAACAGCCTCAGATTTTTGATGGGGAGAACTGACAGGTGCAGGAAGGGTTAAAATCCCCCTCTTCCTCCTACCCACACATCTTTCTTTAGAAGCTGTCCTGGACCTCACTTTTCTGCTCTGATGGCAGATGCCTGGCGTGCTCTAGTCCTTGGGGTCACGAAGAGTCGGACACGACTAAACAAAAATCGTGATTAAATGACCACACACTCAAAACTATCCTTCTGATGGAAGCTGGCCTTACTAGAGAGCTTTCCGATACTCTGACCAGAGAGCTTGGTAGGTGTGCAATGGCAGTAGATCCCACAGGAGCCTGCCACCCTGAGGCAACCCTGATGTCTGGCATAGAATGGTTTGCCCCTGGCACAGGCAAATTGGAAGAACCAAGGCCGGAGCAATGAGTTGGGCAGCAGCAGCACTTTGGTGGTTGGATATTGTGGCCTCACAAGAACTTTAATTCCTTGTGCCACACTAGTATTTCTGTCATGCTCTGGCAGACAGTGTGGGAACTTCTGTCCTGGGATAACACACGCACTTTTTAAAGATGAAAGTAGCCAACCTCTGTTCTTGAGAGCAGGGGTTTATTGCGAAAGTGCTTTCTGCGTTTTATCTGGGCAAATCTTTCCGTTGGTTTTAACCGAGATCAAGCTTGTGGAGTGCCCTGTTACCAAATGTAAATTTTGTTCTTTTGCTGAGGTTTCATCCCTTCAATTGTGCTCATTTTTACAGAGCTGTTGCACTGCAATGCAACATGCTCGATTATTTTGCCAACATAGCATGTCCCCTCCATTTCAGATGCGATTTAGACGTCCATATTGTTTGCTATTAATCATCATTTAGAGGTGGAACATTAAACGCTTGGATGAATTTTGATTACTAATTATGACGGGATGGATCTGTGCACGCAAAGCAAAATAGCAATGGCCAAACAAGGCACTCTAGCTTTAAATGCACGCGAACACCCTGTTTGTCTCCTTAACATGCATTTCACAATGCAAATCCTGCCAGAAATTTACTGGATCGTTCAGAGGTAAGTTTTGCAAACCGTCTCTTTGAATAACAATATTGATAAAAGGCAGTTCTGACCAAGGCACCAGCATCCACCAGGACCAAAAAAACTCATAGTAAAGTGCTGTTTTGAAACCAGATACTATTTTACTCCTTAATGAGGGCTCACTTCAGGGTCAATGGAGTAATGAGTTTGTCACACTGAATTTGAGGCGCTCGGTTCTAAAAATTAACGGCTGGACCACATAACAATATAGTCACTCCCTATGGTTTTCCCAGGAGTGATGTATGGAAGTGAGAGCTGGACCATAAAGAAGACTGAATTGATGCTTTTGAATTATGGTGCTGGAGGAGACTCTTGAGAGTCCCATGGACTGCAAGAAGATCAAACCTATCATTCTTAAGGAAATCAGCCCTGAGTTCTCACTGGAAGGACAGATCCTGAAGCTGAGGCTCCAATACATTGGCCACCTCATGAGAGGAGAAGACTCCCCGGAAAAGACCCTGATGTTGGGAAAGATTGAGGGCACAAGGAGAATGGGGCCAACAGAGGACGAGCTGGTTGGACAGTGTTCTCGAAGCTTCTACATGGGTTTGACCAAACTGCAGGAGCCAGTGGAAGACAGGAGTGCCTGGCATGCTCTGGTCCATGGGGTCACAAAGAGTCGGACACGACTAAACGACTAAACAACTAAACAACAACAAGTAAAGGGGTGGGACATACAAGCACTGTTCCAAGAACAGTTCATGGGCAGATTCACATCTTTAATTTTCCAAGCACCAAACTGCTCCTGTGGGTGATCCCTATGAAAATATATTGTGCAAATATGGAATCCATATCTACAGCATATGCTCCAACTGTTATTGTTTACCCGGCTTATTTTCTGGTTTTGTTTGTTTGGACCTGTCTCTGGCAAATGTCCCTCTTTTTGCCTTTCGGGAATACTGTGTCAAATGTAATTAATGTGTGTTCTTAGAGTTGTTATTTTCTAGGGTTCAGCTTCCACCCCAAGTTCTCAGAGTTATGAAGCTACATCTTGTCTCTAAAGCACATGCATGTAGATGCAGACAAATGAACATTAAGGTGCTACAGAGGACACAGCCTGTCATTGTGCATGCCTTGATAAATAACTGTAGGATAATTATATTTTAACCCCCCCCCCAAAAAAAAAAACATGGGAAGCTGCCTTATACTGAAGTCAGACCACTGGTCCATCTAGCTCAGTATTGTCTACACTGACTGGCAGCAACTTTCCAGGGTACGAGGCAGGGTTATCCCCCGGGCACACCTGGAGATGCTGAGGATTGAACCTGAGACCTTCTGCATGCAAAGCAGATGCTCTACCATTGACAAACCTTTCGCTAACAAATAGCCTTTGAGCTTTTAAAACAGTGCAGGCAAATAATTGTAAAGCAAATAAGAGCAGTCAGAGTAGTGCTGTAATACGATGGTGAGAAGATGGCTTGGGCATATTTTCAGAAGTGAAATATTGGAGAATAAGGTATTGCTTCTCTTCCATTCAAGTCTCCAAAGCTGGATCTTGTGTGAAGGTTGGCATGAAGAGACATTTTTAAGGTACATTTTCCTCATCATTTCTGAGTATGTTTGCAGAATGACTTTTCCAGCATACAGATGTCAAACTGGCCTTACAAAGGGTTAGTAATGTGTGCAGGTCATGGCTCAGCACGACTCCTGAGTCCTCCAATCCACTTTTACAGGGTTTTCAACAAATGCTGAGCCAGTTAGGAATATGTGATGCACACAAATACTAGGGAAAGGGGGACAACACAACAACATGAGGAAACAATACTAAGAATCACCCTCGAGGCCAACCTACGTGGAGATACAGTCATACTTTGGATTTCAAACAGCTTAGTTCTTGAACATTTTGGCTCCTGAACACTGCCAACCTGGAAGTGACTGTTCCTGTTTGTGAGCTATTTTTGGAAGCCGAATGTCTGATGGGGTTTCCACAGCTTCCGATTGGCTGCAGGAGCTTCCTGCAGCCAATCAAAAGCCATGCTTTGGTTTCCAAATGTTTTGGAAGTTTAATAGACTTCCTGAACAGATGCCATTTGACTTCCAAGGTACGACTCTACTGTAATGTTACAAGTACAAAACTTCTGGAGGGGCAATCTGAATTGAAGGAATGGCAAGATGGTAAGTGTTAACCCCTTTCCTGGTCCAAATGGCTATTCCCCAAGTGCCTTTTCCTCCTGTGGGGAAACATTGCATTGACTCTGCAAAGGGAAAAAGCCACAGGTGGTGTTGGGAAGAATCTAGAAACAATAGGTGAGGACCAACATTCTCTGGTTCTGATCAATTCTCTAAAAGTGCTTTTTCTTGCTTAAAATGAACTCGCTGCCTATTGAAATCAAGCAGGTGCCTTTACTGTATTATTTTCAGTGCCTATGAAAAACATTCTTGCTTAGACAAGCCTACCCAGATGCTTAGAAAGTTGATGTGCATTTTCACCTGTTTTAGCATTTTAACTTTTTGTATGTTTTAACCTATTGTGGTATATTTTTCTTGATTTTACTGCTTTACCTCGTTGTAAACTGCTCTAAGGTATGCTTTTACAGTCGAGCAGCGTATAAATTTAATGAAATAAATAACTACATAAAATGGGAGGGACATTACAAAACCAAATGCCTAGTTTGGTCCTCACACATTGCACTTTCTTAGAGTGCTGGACACAGCCGGGTGTTTTATCAATCGGCTCCTCAACTTCAGTTCCTACATGAAAAGGGGAACAGGTATACTTTATCTGTTATGAGCCTTAGGTGGCAAGATGATCAGAGTAAGAAAAATCTTGCGCCAGAACACACAGACTACAAGACTTCCTTCAATTTAAAAGCAAAAGAGAAAGAGAGGCTCAAAACCAATCAACCAGGATCACCGAACACCACAAGCACACCTGTGTCACTCCCCCCTCCCTCCCACCAGCCCCTTGCTTCATACTTCCTTGAAACTGCATCACTTCCAACAACAAAGACAAAATATACAGCTGACTGGATAGTGGTTCTCATCCATATATCCCATCACAGAACATTTCTCGAGGTCAGGCAGATGAAATCATAAATTTATAATACAACATTACTTCAATTTTCCTCTTCATTTGCCGCTGCAGTGCCCAGCTCTGCTCTAACGAGTCAGAGCCTGATCCGCACGGGGGGAAATTGGCTGGCTGAATATCAATAGCACATTAACACCATGCCCATGTGGATGCTTCATCAAGCCAAATTATGGGCAGGCAGGCCGATCCGCCATTTCCCATTTAGCCGCCATTCTTGCCTTGCAATGGGTACTGAGCAATTTATTTGCTTCAGTACTTCTGGCGAATGATCAATCTTGCAGTAATTATCTCTTGTCACTAAACTGAAAAATCAAGGCTTTGCCTCGATTACCTCCCTTGAAGAGAGAACTTCCTATCCATGAAAGTAGAGACCTAAATCAACAATCAAACATGCTTTTCACAACACAACTTCTTTCTCCACGCTTTCTCCTTTGCCCGGAGACAGAAACACTGGGGCAATCCTGCTCTTCAGACGCCTGATAGGAAACACTGCAGATTTTCAGGCTAGTGTGGGCATGCAGCCCACACTGGCACTGTTCCCTACAACTCGGGGACCACTGACACCCCTCAAATGCCAAGTCTTGGGATTCAATACAAGTTTACTGTCAATTTTTATAGGAGACTTCTGCCATTTGTAGTGCTACACTCTAAAGTGACTCGAGCACCAAGTTAATGGCAGCAAGAAGCTTCTCAAACTGCCCACTACAACCAGCCAACATACAGCATAGTGGGAAATTAAAACGGAAGCTTCCAGCCCATTGCTGCCAGCAGGTAAGGCTGCTGGGAGGCACACTGGCACACTCAAAAGCTCAACACAATGTCTGAGAGAGGAGCTGAAAAGTGGTCCTGAGACGAAAGTGGGAAAATTCTGGGAAGTGCCGCTAAATCGGGGATTGTGTAGCATTAAACATGATGCAAATGTCCCCAAAATGCTGGACTTGATGTGAGAGTGCAAAGCATAAGGAATCCGTTTCCAGATGAGAGGAACTCTCCGTCACAGGCAGGAGGATCTTTATAAGCTTTACAACATGACAGTCACCATTGCCCAACCATAATGAGAAGCCTGGTTGTAAAAGGGTTGTGTGCATCAGTACTGCACAGATGCAGCCAGAAAGCCTGTACAGGTGCTACTGGCTGTGTCTGCACATTGCCTGATTCTCACTGACCTTTTGCTGTGTGATTGTGTGCCCACGTGTGGCCCCAGGAATAGTTCCAGCCAGCTCAAATGGAGAAGAGGGGTCTGGTCCTTGCTGCACACCAGGCAAGAAAGAGGTGGCAGGGCTCAAAAACTACCACAACTCTGCTGCCCCTCTCTCAAACACCCTGCCTCCTGCTCAGCTGGGGCAAAGGGAGAATAAGCAGATCTGGAAAGACTTCCTGGATCTCAAATGCCACCCCTATGGGGCAACCCTCCGAGGCAGCTGGATGCATGATAATGCTTTGCTAAGTGGATGGCTGCCAGAGTTCCCCAGTGTGAACGTGAGTGTTCAACATTTGGCTCCTGGAAAATCAACTCTTCCCCTCTATCCGCCTTCTCATTCAGATAAGAATGCAGCTCCACTGCCGAGAGTACCAGCTCCGTTTTGTCAAGGAAAGAATAATTTGCTTGTATCGATTTTGAAATCAAGGATCGGAAGCCTGACATGTCCAGACCCTTTCAAACTTAACAGCTGAGCTAGTTTACCTTTCAATTTGCTGCAAGCTTTTTTCCCGGAGTGGGAAAACTTGCAGCCAGAGCCTATGCATGTTTACTTGGTGGAAAGTCCCACTAATTTCAGTGGGAATTAATCCCTAGTACATGTGCACAAGACATAGCCTTAATTGCTTAGTAAAAGCACTTTTTTCTTGAATCATGGTACCTAATACACTATTCACAAGGCCACATCTTGACTAAGGCACTTTCCTATGTTGCACTGTTCCTGCTAAATCTTGCAGAATCCAAGGGTCCATGGGAGGGGTTGTCTACTGGACCCTCTCTAAAGAAAATGCTCAATGTGCAATGCCACCAGGAGGCAACAGCTGAGGAGCAGCCTTTGTCCTGGGAGAAATATCCAGCTGAATTGGCCATGGGGTTACAGTGAAATGGTGATTTATTTGCAGTTCTGAGTTCCCAGGCTAGTAGAACCTCATATCTTCCACCCATCTACTCGGAAAGAAAACTGCTGTCTTGTGACATTTCCAAAAAATTAAATCTCAGGTGCTGAAGCGAAACTGGGTTTGCAATGTTCAGATTTTTAGATGTACCCTTTACGTGTTTTAAATGAACCTCAAGAGTATGCTTGAAGTGCCTGAGGCACCCCATCCTCCCTGCCATCTTAATCACCTAAACTATACTCCTGAAGTAAGACCAAGAAAGGGGGGGGGGGGAGAGAGATTTCTCTTCTACTCAGCCTTTCCCTTCCTTTGTCTTAGCTCAAGCCGCTGTCCCAATTTCCTGTTCTGCAAAAAATGTCACCTGGAAATAACACTAAAAGCTAAGACTTGGGTGCCTGAGATGGTTTCTAATGGGACTTCAAGGCATGGAGCTTTTGGTGTACTCGTGCCAATGCCACCCTTCCCTTTGCTTTCTCTCATAAGGAGTATCTCCTCTACAAGAATGACTTTCTTTGAAGGGCACAAGCCTCTTTTATGCATGAATGCAGCCCAGCTAGATTGAACGTGTGCACTATTGCGGAGCTGTGGTCTGGCTCCCGCAGTAATATTAAAAAGTCAGTCAGAGACTTCCTGGAATTAAGACGTTCACATCAGGTAGTATTTCAGTGGTCCAGAGATATAAATTTTACTGGCTGAGCTTTTTTGTAGCCTGGGAGGGAAAGGAGGTGGTGAGTTAGAAGCTTTAGGTATTGTATTTAACAGATGGTCACAGCTAAGATGCCTGCCACTGCTGGGGGGGGGGGGTAACAAAAGAAAGGAACCCTAAGTTTTTGTCTTGGTAAGGCGAGGCATATAAAAAAATCACATGCTCAAAGGACACATTGAGACTGGGATGTGGGTCCATTACTTTTTTAAAAATAAGACCTATGTCTCAAGTTAAGGCCTTATCTTCATGAAGGATTAACCAAAGATAACTTTTATTTTGTTCCACTACAGTCCCCTATGGAATTGGAGAGACTGCTTGAACATATTGTGGAGGAAATTTCGATGTGCTAGGACTCCAGAGAGTAGGAAGTAAAGTAGGCATTCATGCATTTCCCCATCTGATTAAACAACTGAAAGCAGTGCAAAAGTACATCCACACCTGCAAACTGGCTGCCATGCTTGGTTTCAACCTCCCTGTGAACTGTATGCTAAATACACTTTGTACTAAAACAGACTACTATGAACAGCTGTTGGCTGTAAGATCAGAACTGGACCGATGTGCATCTAAGTGCGACCTCTCTGAACCTCAGCCCAGATCCTTCAGACACCAGCTCAAATTTGGCCCACTATGTAACTTCTAAGAGTCAAATGTAACTCACATCAGTGTGATATCACATGGCTCCTGTAACAATCAGAAGGCCAACGGAGACCAGACACAGGGACAAATCTTCCAGATAATTAACCTATTGCTTGATTGCAACCAAGCCATGAGTTTCACATCTGACAAGGGGGAGGGGGGCTAATCAAACTGGCATGCTATTTTGTCTTTCTTCATCCAAGTTGCTGACACTGAAGCAGGGGTGCTGACTTGGGCCCCAGGTTATGGGTGCCCAATGGCACCTGTGATGTAACACGATGTCATGACATCATGACATCACACTGAGTCAGCAGCGCAGCGGCTCTTCTGAGGCCTCATGGGGTCTCGGAGATTACATCCTGTTCAGAGGCCTGGCAGGGCCTCCAACATCATCTGGGAGGCTGTGTCAGGGCTCCAACACGACTTTCGGTAACTGGAAGTTACGTCGGAGCCCCGTGTTGTGGATGCTAAGCACCCAGATTTTTTGTGGGTTCCCTGGCACCCAGGGCCCCCTAGACATGGCGCCTATATACTGAACGCTGATACAAGGCTCCATGGCTAATCTACCAAGACCCAGTTGGGGGAAGCTCCCAAATGAGCATAATTTCAGGCAGCCCTGACTTTATATCCTGTATGAAAACTCTCCACAGCTCATGCGGGTCACCAGCAGAGCTGCTGAGTACCAGACCCATTCTTTTGATATAAATGTTCTCTTCTACAGGCACCTACTGACTAAATGTTTTGTATCTACACTCTAGCTTCTGGAATGACTCCTAAAGTAGCTGCCTAGAAAAAGCATTCAGTCAGAATGGGTCACCTATGTTAGCTCCTGAAGAGCAATCCTGGGAACTGATTATGCTTTTTAATCCAAGCTCAGGTTGGCCAAGCTGTATGGACTCCAGTCCTCACCAGCTTTGGAGGAAGGCTGGCTGCCAACCTGGAGACAATGCTTTCAAGGGTATAAAAAATAAAATAAAAATACTTGGTTTCATTCTCTGAGAATCAGCAATGCAATTGTGCGACTAAAGGTCTTTGGCTAAATATCAGGCCACATCACAGTCTCCCTGTGCTAATTTTGCTTGATGAGTTAATTACACCCTTCTTCTGTTCATGGGTGGGATTTCACTGCTGTGCAACTGACGAGTAAGGAATGGAAAATTTTGATTGCATGCTGAGAATCCGCTGACAGCCGTCGACCTTGAAGCTGACTTGTTGGAGGCAACTAGGGATACATGCACATAATGGACAAGACAGACTCAGACTTATCTGCTGCAACTTGACGGCTTCATAATGATGCCACCTCAATAACCAAGAGCTGGGAAAGGGGTAGAGGGGGCCAGAGAAGAACTGGAGCAGATAGTTAAGCATCTGGCCTTCATCATGAATCAATCATTCATTCAGAGCAAGTCAGGGTGATTTAAAATCTAATAAGATCACATTAGGAGTCACCCTGCAAAAACCAGTGGAACAGAACCAATTTGGATCTCTTAATGAATCCATGCACTCTACATGCACTAACAGGCACCTGTGCGGCAAGAGATGATCTGCCAAAACCCATACATGCCATTTCTTTTCAACTGAGGTGCCAGCCTGCAGTTTCCACACGCAGCTCTATTTTAATGTCTAAAATAATCCAAGAGCTAACCCAAATAATACTCAGTCATAAATATGCCTCAGGGTTAAACCTTTCTTCTGATTAACAGTGGTAAGCTTGGCTTTGAATACCCTTTCCAGATTTTTGGAGTGTGGATTGGTTTAAGGTGATTTAAATCAGCCATAAAATAATAGTAATCAATGATTTAAATGAGCAAGAAAAGGGGTAATTAAAATCAATTGATCACATCACATTTCCCCTAAACAATAGTGCGATTTTGACCACTGAACCATGCTAACTTAGAACTAAAGTAAATCATTTATATTATTTTAGTATTTACATGTGAGATATTATTTATAGTGTTGTTGCATTCTCGCTATATACATCTGCCAGGCTTTCCTTTTATTTATTTCCAGAAGCAGGAAATAAATAAACCTGTGGGCCTCCATATGATGGACTCCACCTCCTGTCAGCCCTAGTCAGGATGGCCAGTGGTCAGGGATGATGGGAGTTGTAGTCCGACAACATCTGGTGGACACATAGTTACCAATAATATGCTCTACACATCTTGCTAGACTACAGCTCTCATCATCTCCAGCAGAACATAGGCAATGATCTCGGATGGTGGAGTGCAACAACCCCTGGAGGGCACTGGAGGTTGCACACCCTGCACTGCAAAGCCTTTCACATGATCGGTCCCTGTGACAGTTTGTGAGGTCACATATGGGAACAGAGGGACCTGAGAACTGCACCATTTTGTCTTCCCTTCTTTCCCCCCAGTTTCTCCTTTCTCCACTCTCACAAAAAGACAAAGAAAAAATGAAATGCCTATATCAAAGCTAATATGCTTTTATTCAAATTGTTTCATATTAATCTAGTTACAGTGGTACCTCTAGTTACAAACTTAATTCGTTCCGGAGGTCCGTTCTTAACCTGAAACTATTCTTAACTAGAGGCGTGCTTTTGCTAATGGGGCCTCTTGCTGCCGCTGTGCTGCCGGCACACAATTTCTGTTCTCATCCTGGGGCAAAGTTCTCAACTCGAGGTAACTCTTCCAGGTTAGCGGAGTTTGTAACCTGAAGTGTTTGTAACTCGAGGTACCACTGTATTTTTTGAATAAGGTGCTCAAGGTCCAGGACTTTCCCAGCGGTTGTGGAAGGAAAAGCCCAAGATTAGCTAGAATACTCAGGGCTCAGATAGAAGAGTGGCCAAGGACTACCTCAATGATATTAAGGGAAAAGAGGTGAGGAGAATCAATTGAACATTTAAGGGATGGGAGGTAGTGGGGTGGATAATCAGCATCTCCGCTGGGGTAGACCTATCTCCCCCCAGTTTTTAATATATATTTACAATCAAGCAGTTGTCAGGTAATATAGGAAGAACAGCTAAGGAGAAACAAATGAGAGCCAATTATAACTGAGATGACCTGCCACGCAAATAGAATTTCAGCATTAAATACCATTTATCCCATTTAATTAGTACTTTCTGGACACAATGGTCTGGGCTCAAATACCGTCCTCGCTCCTTGGAACTTCTAATTATTGCTACAACCACGCTATTATGTTTCTCGCTGGGCTTTCTCCATCTTCTGTGCCATTTAAAGCCATGAAGATTTTTAATTATCTGTGCTGAACTGTCAAAGATACCTTTAAGAATGTGTGACTCAATTCTTTGGGGGTGGGGGGGAAGAGGCGGAGGAAGAGAACAGTTTTAAGCATAATTCTGCTTTTGTGAATGTGTGTGGAAGGGCCCACTGAAAACATCCATTTAAATGCAAATTTGGGTATTCCAGAGTGTGCATGTGATCGCCTTTTAGCACAGAAAGGATAATTGAGCCCCCATTGTCCACACCGCTGTATCTTGCACAAGTCATGCAATTTTCGAACCTCCGAATCTTGGAACAGGCTGTTGCTGACTGCTCATCTATTGCACACAACAGTTTAGGCAGCTCTGAGCTTTGGAATACGTACAGAAAACATAGACACATTCTTGCCGATGGCTCATCTATTGCACACTTACCCAACATTCCCATCCCTAGCATAAAAGCATCCATGGTATATGGTAATCCACGAGCCCTTCCTCTCGTCCCTGGCGGAAACATCACTTCTTTAGGTTGTGCTTTCTTACATTCCACCTATTAAGCAGAAACATGTACAAATGAGATGCAAATGAATTCATGTAAAATGTCAAATGCTGAACTGATCTGGTTAAGTTGTGGGGGAAGGGGGGGTTATTTTTAGCATTGCTCTTCTGTAAAATGTGAACTTTAAAAATAGGCCAGCAGTGTAAAGTGATTTTCAAAGAGTAAATATGTGTAATGTGACTTCAGAAAGCAGACAGTACAAACCCAGCTAAGGCAGAGATAATGTGTGGATAGGTCACACAGCTAAAAGCTGAAGTCCGTAAGTTAAGCTGTATTAACTTTTCGTGTGTTTCTAAGTGGTTACTTCTTTGTGAAATAAACATGCAGCTATAGCTGTTTTGTTGTACAAGAACCAGGCTTATTTTCACTCCAAATGCTATTATGTTTATCATTTCTAATGCAATTGCCATACAGAGAATGACTACAACAGACACCTGTTGATAATACCTGTGACAGAAGTACTGCAACTCTACCACCCAGGACTACATTGGTTAGAGTTATTTGCTGAATGAGTAGTCCGCTGCTTAAACACTTATAAGCATGAGCATTCGTGTAGACATACAAAACAATACACAGTGGACCACCAGCAAGGTTAACTTATCTCCACACACAAATTCCTGACAGCAGTAACTTCCTACTGTCTCTCCTACTGTTGTTTTGATTGATTAGCTCATCCTTTCAAAACACTTCATTGTTCTGGAGAAATCAAAGGCTAGTTGCCAACACAACCTTATTGCAAAGCAATTCAGCGGTAACTTTCTACAAGCAAATATTGCCAACAGATTGGGTTTGTGAGGAAGAAAATTCCTATTTGTGCTGGGGTTGGGATTCTGTACAATGTACCAATAAAGGGTTATTCCTGGTACCTTTGGAAGCTTAATACCATTTTCATCACGTTGCAAGTGTCTGGCTATTAATAACCTTTGAAGAGTGCATAAGGCCAACGATGGCCAAAAGTAAATGGCAGGGCACAAGGTCAAACTAAGAACTATTTCTAGCTGCTGAAACCAGGTGGGATGCTTGGAGGGAAAAGGTGCTTTGATGTGAGCCAGGGAACAGACCAGGAGCAAGGAAGTGTTCTGGCAATTAGGTGCAAACTAGAAAATTTAGAGCATCCAATCTTAGGCTTGCCACCACATGTGAAAGAGACAGAGCAGAAAAGGTATGTCTGATTTTCACCTCACTTTTCACTTAGACCACCATTTAGGACCAAATTAGGCAAGTGTGATTGCATTTCAGGTCTCTGGTTTGTTAAACAGAAAGCATGGTGGAGGGTGTGTGTGTGATCAGGACCAGGACTGAAGCATTAAGCAGTTTATAAGGGATTTTAGTTAGAACTCTAGTGAAAGGAAACAGCTACGCCCCCACCCCACCCCACCCCACCCCAGCAGTCTCAATTCTGACCATTGCCTTCTCCAGCATGGCTGATATTTAACGAACAAAAGAAGATATGAAATGCAATCATGAAATTCACATATTATCTAGGTTTGACTCTTGGTAATAAACTTGCCAAAATATGTAGTTCCTTCTCTGTAGCCCTGCAAAGTTTATCATAAATATCCTCAGCATACGTACCCCCTGCCTTCCCCATCCACTTCCTAATATATGAACTGAAAGCTACTGAGGTTCAAGTGAAATGAAGTCATTGAATCATATTGGAGAAAGCAGAGGAGTCCTGTCAGGGACAACTTTGAGTTGGGGCAAAATCTGCCCCATCATCTCAAGAAACAGATAGCACTAAACCAGTCTTAACCTGCATGGTTGCACCACTTCATTTGCACAGTCCCATCCTGGGTTTGGTATTGAAGAGAACAAGTGAGCCCTACAACAAGAGGTCACAGCAGGGGTGGACACCACCACTTGCCTGTCCATCAGCTGACATCAGTGGATGACGACAGCTGATGACCAGGGGTGGTTCTGTTCTTGCTGGGTGCTGCTTCGCCAAAATGTTCCCCAAAGCCAGCAGGATTGAAACCTCTGCTCATAAGCTGGTGCTGTTTCATAAGCACAATTCCTGCAAAGCAAACTCCCCAACCCACAGCTCACTTATCAGTCATCTGATGTGATCATGACACCAGATGATTGACAGAAAATGGCCCTGACCCCATCAATGTTGGCCAACGGGGGTGGGGTGATAAATAAGAATAATTTGGGTTTCCCCAGCCACTCTGGGCAGCTCCCAACAGAATACTAAAGACACAATAAAAGATCAAACATTTAAAACTTCCCTAAACAGGGCTGCTTTCAGGTGTCTTCTAAAAAATCAGAGGGCATTCCACAGGGTGGGCACCACTACCCAGAAGGCCCTCTGCCTGCCCCCCCCCCCGCCACATACAATCAGCATTCTGTGGCTAGTGGGCCTGTTCAGTCCTCATTGGGCTGTTTTTGGGGAGGGGGGATTGCCCCTTAGCATACTCCCCTAAATATTTTTCTACTTCTGCAAGTCTTGGGGTTCCTGCAGGCAGCCTGGTAACTCCCTCTGGTTTGTCAGTAGTGCCATTTTGGCCATGCAGTCTTCATAACACAGCACCTGAACTCACCACCGGGCAAAAACATCCAAATTTGCCAAATATCTCAAAGGATCTCTTATCCCGCAGAGATCGTTTTTTCTTTCGGCACTGTTTGCACACGAACTCTGCCATCAGAGCGAGGAAGGAAAGGTGGGCGGTACTTTGGAGGTGCAAAACAGGTAATTACACGAGACAGAACTGGCAATGTGGGATAATGCTGCTAACTGGCTCTCTTTCTAATAGCCCTATCAGTAACAGTGCATCCATTGTCTTATGGTAACCAACCGTCTGTTCCTAGGCAACCCGATCAGCGAAAATTTCAGGTTTGTACAATTTTCATTTAGGTAACGTAAAGGTTAACTGACTGTAAATGGGAGTATTTTAAACAAAACCACCCACCCTTTCTCTCTCTCTCTTTCTCTCTCCCCCTCCCTCTCTCTCTTCCCACCCCACCCTAACCCACCGCCCTGCTGCAAAACCTCACGGCATATCTTATTTATTCAGCTTGCAACATTTCACAGAGCAACAAAGCTTCTATTCTGCCAGCAAACTGTCAAAATACCGGTTTCGTGCAAACTGCTCTGCCACAACCCTTGGTATGTCAGAAAAGAACCACCTCCAAGCTCCACCAATGGACATGCCATGCAAAGGTAATGTGAACAAGGTGAGCTTACTCTGCTGGGTGGGAAGAGAGCCAATTGGGAGGGAAAATAAGGGAGTGGGAAGGAGGAAGCCACAATGGCCCATCGAGTCAAAGGACCTGCAGAAGCTAAAGAGAGGCACACTCTGTCAGGAGAACTAGGGGTGCTGGGAGGCTACACCCCCTGCCTCTTAGGAAGAATACTATGGAATATAAGAGTACAGGAACATGCTTTATACTCAGCCAGACCCCTGGTCCAGCTAGCTCAGTACTGACTACACTGATAGGCATCAGTTCTCTAGGGTTTGAGGCAGAGGTCTATCCCAGCCCTTCCTGGAGATGACAGGGATTGAACATGCGACCTATTGCATACAAAGCAGATGCTCTACCACTGACCTTCCCCCCTTCCCCAAAAAGAGGTGATTCCTTCACAACAGATGGCAAGAGGGAGACATGGCTCCTTTTGTCAGCTAATGAAGCAGCTGTCCCAATGCTTGCTTTCCTCTTCCCTCCTCATTCCAGTGCTTAGAACATTTTAGGTGCTTTAGAAGTACTTAAATAAATAATCAGCAACCACCCAGCAGCTGGCCCCATAATGTTGGTTCCTGCAGGTAGCAACAGGTGCTGGGTGGCCTAGTAAATGCCTCAGGTGACAGCGGGTCCATTCAGCTACCCAAGAGAGGCCTGTCGTCTGTGAATATGGGCACCGGCATGTGCAGGCTAACTTATGGCAGAAAAACATACATATCTTTGTTGGGGCGCAGTGGACAAAGTGGTCAGATATTGACTGGGATCAAATCTGTACTCACGACATGAATCTCTCCCTCTCCCTGTCTAAACAATCTCACAATGTCATCATGAGAATTTAAAGAGGGAGTAGGAAATAGTGGGAACCATTTGTGCTGTCCTGCACTACTTGGAGAAAAGCCAAGACAACTTTTACAAGTACTTCAGTTAAGTAGGTCTGCTTTATACCAAACACACCAGGCTCTTCTCCAGGTCTGAGCAGGACCTTAGAAAAGAGCACTCCTTTTGGGTGGGTAGCACCCCCTCATTGTCATCTCTGTGTGTGTCTCCTTGTATGAGAGAGCACCAGACTTTTCCCTTATAAAAGAAACACAATGCATGGCAAAGGTTCCTTTTGACATAAGCTATTTTTGTTTCTATCACAATGCTCTAGGGCAGGGGTTGGCAACCCGCGGCTCCGGAGCCGCATGCGGCTCTTTTACACCTTTGTGTGGCTCCGCAGATCCTCGGGGACCCTGAGCAGAAAAGCAGAAGCGCCAGAAAGAGGAGGGGGATGGAGCTGGGCAAAGCAAGGCGGCGGCGGCAGCGGAGCTCGAGAGGCGGCGGCTGCTGGGATGGAGGAGGAGGCAGCGGCGGCCGGAGAAGGGCTGCTGCTGCTGCTTCTGCCACCAGAGGGAAGTTCTGCCAGGCGGCTTCATGGCTCATAGCTTCCCCCGGGGTAGGACGGGCGGCGAGGGGGATGCCACGTCTGGAGGACGGTGAGGAAGCGCCCGAGCAGGTCACGGCGGCGCCTCTTCCCTCATGGTGCAGGGAGCGAGGAGGAAGAGGAGGAGGGCGGTGGCAGGAAGGTGTGCTAGGGCGCAGCGACGGTTCTCCCCTCAGGTGGACGCGGCTGCCACTGCCACCGCCGGCACCTGCCACACGCAGGCGCCACCCACCCAGGCCACGCTCTCCTCAGCCCTGCGTGCGAGGCACCTGAGGCGAGGGAGAGAGAGAGCGCGCGCTCGAGGGAAATGGCGGGGCGGGGTTTTTGTGTGTGTTTGTGGGGGGGGTGGCGGTGGTGCTTCGGGATCCTTTTCCGTGCCTTGCTTCTGAGTGGCCACCGAGTTGAGGGAGAGCACCTGAGGTGAACCACAAAATGGGCCCGCCCTCCCTGTCAGGGAGGAAGGGGTGAATTACGTCAGTGACGAGGAGGGGGTCCAGAGGTAGCCAGCAGGAGAGGCGGGGGAGCACGAGAGCAATTGCAGAGGGAGGGGGGGGGGCTGTTAGGCACCAAAATCCTGCATGCGGGATTTCCCCCGTTCTCTCGTGCCTATGCAATTCCTGCCCTTCTCCCTTCCCCCTCGAGATTTGCTGCAGAGACAAGCAAATGAAGAAGAAAGGGAAGAGTATTAGCTGACATGTCCCCAGATCCCATAGAAAGCACCACAGATTCCTTTGCTTACCAGCTCTTTTTATTTTAAGTTGGCTTCAAACCTGTAATTGTGTGGGTGTGTGTATGTATACATATACACACATAAATATTCATATCTCTTCCCTCTCACCTTCCTTTCACCCAGTTTCTCTGGCACTGGTTTATAAATGCTGCTATGTAGAAATGATGAGAAAGTTGCACCAGCAGAAGGAATGGATATGTGCTGTTAGTAAAAAGAGAGGGAGTTGAACTGCAGGGAGGGACAGACACTTTTCTATGTATTAATTTGTATAATGCGCTCTATGCACATGGTGCTTTGCAAAAAATGGATATGAAAGGTACCATACCCCTCTTTGCTATCTGAAATAGACTCAGGGAAAAGAGAGAGAATGGGGGAAGGGGAAGAATGTGTGGTTATTTACATTTGGCTTGTTTTGCGGCTCCCAGTTTTTTGTTTTTTCCCCGGAAACGGGTCCAAGTGGCTCTTTTTGTCTTAAAGGTTGCAGACCCCTGCTCTAGGGCAATGTTTGTGAAGGGGACAAAATGGCAGATGCCACAAAAACATGGTGACCCTCAATATTTTCTCCAGCAAGGCCCAGAATTTTAGCCAAGGGGCCCCAAGGCCTGGCAGGCACCAGGGTAGCTGCTCAAGGATGCCCTGTGTCAGTGGCTGGCCTGACCAATTCAAGGCTAGCGACATCCTGTCTGGAAACCAGAAGCTAAACTTTTGCAAAACACACTTTCTGTTTATTGTTTTAAACTGAGAATACTAAGCCCTAGTCAGCTGAAGTTGTTTTCTTCAAAGCAAATTATCCTGGAGTGATCAGCAGAGGTGTATCCATTAACACCTGAGCTGTATTACTTTTGCACCTGTCCACTGCTTGTATGCCATGGGGTCATCAGTTACATCTCCTAGCCATGTCTATTTCAAGTCACTCAGATCAATATACAGTGGTACCTCGGTTTACGAACTTAATTCGTTCTGGAGGTCTGTTCTTAAACCGAAACCATTCTTAAACCGAGGCGTGCTTTCCCTAATGAGGCCTCCTGCCACTGGTGCCCTTCCACTGTTCAGCTTCCATTCGTAGACCGAGGTAAAGTTTGCTAACGGGAACACTACTTCCAGTTTTGTGGAGTTCTTATACCGAATAGTGTGTAAACAGGGCTGTTCTTAAACCGAGGTACCACTGTAAAAAGAACCAAGCCAGCTTACACGGACCATTAAAAGTGGCAATGAAGCTTGGATTACTACTGTTAAATAATTAGCTTCTGCAATAGAACAACTGAGTTGAAACAAAAGGAAACCTACCTTTTAAGCCAGATTTGCAAAAAAGAACTCTATATAGTTATTTTTCAATTTATATCCCACCTTTCAACAGAAGCATCCTCAGGATGCTCAACTCTCAGCAGACAGTCTAATAAAACATATTTTCTGTGTGTTACAAACTGCCCATGACTCTGTATCTATGGCTCTCCTCCAAGTTCAGCCCCCCCCCCCCACTTTCTGGGTGAACGTTGAGGTGCTAGTTGTGCCTTGTAAAGCTCATCTGGTAAAGACTACCGCCTCCTCCATAACTCAGCTAAGCAGTATCCTTCCTGCCTCAAATCTGAATAGTGGACACACATGCTTGCTCTTAGGTTTTGGAACTCTCTTGCACTTGAGCATTGTTTGGCGGCAGCCCAAACACATTTATTTGAGAAGGAATAGTTTAGCAGCTGATTTATATTTTTGGGGGGTGGGGGCTACAGCATGTACAGTGGTACCTCGGGTTACATACGCTTCAGGTTACCGATGCCGCTAACCCAGAAATAGTGCTTCAAGTTAAGAACTTTGCTTCAGGATAAGAACAGAAATCGTGCTCCGGCGGCGCAGCGGCAGCAGGAGGCCCCATTAGCTAAAGTGGTGCTTCAGGTTAAGAACAGTTTCAGGTTAAGTACAGACCTCCGGAACGAATTAAGTACTTAACCCGAGGTATCACTGTAATGTATTAATGGATATAATCAGATAATTAGAAACATTTTGACAGACTAAAAAGGTGAACTGATTAATACAACAGTAGATCTTTAATTTTTTAAAAAAATATTTTTTTATGGATGTACTTAAATTGAAGATTGCAAATGCTGTGTTAGAAGAGACATTCCTTTCTGGGTGAAAAATTGAGAACGTCTCTTCCAAAAGGATATGGGCTGCAACACATAACAAAGAATGTATGCTTTTTAGTCATTTTCTTCTGATGTGCATCCCCCCCCCCCCAGCTTTAATCAATCTACAACTCATAGCAAAAATACATAGAATCATGGTTTATAGAGCTACGTTTTCTTGTGCAGTACTGGGAACCAACCCAGAGCAGTAAGTAATCATTCTTTTAAAAAATACAAAAAATGCATACTATTCTATATCTGCTAACAAATGCAGAGGGAGTCATTCCTACACCCGGGAGCATCAGGAAAAATAATAGAAGCAAGCCTGTTACATCCTGTAACCAAACATTCTGCCATGACGAAATTCATATATTGTAATGAAAATTATGCAGAATTACTTGCTTTTGCATTATTCGGCATAACTTGCAATAACGGGGTTTGTTCAGGAATCCATTTTTTCCTTGTTAAAGAAATAGATGAGAAAACAGAGATAGGGCAGGCAGTGGTGGAGGCAGTAGGAAGTAGCAGTCACTGAAAGATCAGCTACCCTCACAAAGCACATCTGCATCTACCTTGCCTGATGCAACTCATTTCTCTGGCATAGGTCCCCTTGGCTTTCTGACACACATTTTGAAACATCTCTCTAGAGCTGGGCACTAGAAACTTTTTCTATTAATGGCTTTTAAAATTTGAGACAGTGGAGTCAAGTATCCAAGTTTCAGGCAGCTTTTTTTTTTTTTTTTTGCACTTCCCAAAGGATCTGACTAATTTTATTTACAGCTTAATGCACTGTTGCTTTTCTTGTTTGCTATTTGTTTAATAGAGCTTTTGAAAATATAATAATAATAATAATAATAATAATAATAATAATAATAATAATAATAATAATTACAAGTTTCAGCACTTGTGGAAGTGAGCCCAGTTTTATCTCTGTGGCCACCTTAAACACTCCTGGAGTACCACCAAGTGAATCTTGGAGAAGTGCAGTGCAATCCTAAGCATGTTTACTTGTGAGTAAATCCCAGTGAGTTCAAGTAGGCATGTATGTTTAGGATTGCAACCGGCAGCTGATATCCTGCTCTCCCACTAGGCACTTGCAACACACTGACTTCAGTTGGATAAATGACGGTTGCAGCCAAACATTATAAGCATTGTGCCTGGTGTTCTAGTGCTTTTCTCATATTTATTGCCCCATTATCATTTCATACAGCTCATGTTATTTAACCATACTGCTTTCGTTAAAAACAAGGGAGGGGATTAGGCTATAATGTGAAGATTAACAAAGATAAAACTCTCGTGGGAAGCGGACTGTGTTACTCCTAATAGGACACCCCCAAACAGCTGCATTCTACATTGCTTACCATCCCCTGCTAACTACACCGGGGGCGGGGGGCGACGACACTCACATAGGTTTCATTTCTATACACAGCCAAAATGATTCCTCATGTTTGGCAGTATCAGTTGAAAGCACTAAGCAAACTCAACTGAAGATACACAGAGCACATCTCACAAAATGTGGCCATGTGAGTTCTCCCTGTTCAGCATTCCAGCTAATCCGACATGCCCATCTCTATGATACCCCATTACATTCTTTCTCTCCCTCATCTGTGAATACTCAATGGACACTAGAGATACTCAATTCTCACTGAGTTGTTCTGGGGATATTTGCTCCTTCAATGTTTCCCCCCTAAACAGTGTTTGTACTTCTGAAAATCTGCACTCACCTGAGCTTACCATGACTTCCCCTTTGTGTGCTGGAGTGCTGTTTGGGTTACATAAGCAATGGGAGAGAGGTGGATCTTAGTATGCATGATGAAAATATGTAATGCCTTCGCAGCTGACACTTATAGGAAGGCAGTGTCCCCAAGATGAGGAAGGAGGGAGGTCAACATTTGTGAGCTAGTTTGCAAAAGCAACGCCCCACTCCCTTGTTCTGACTACCTACCCCACTCACAGAGGTCATCAATTGAAGCCCTGCTATTTAGTTGTCCGCCACAAGAAGAGGGTGGCCAGTTACACACTGTAAAAAAATGAAGATCTGCACCACAGAAAGAGGACACCAATTTGCATATTGGCATTCATATGTATGGATGTAAGCTTAAAATCAATTACTACAATTTAAATAGAAATGCAATGCATCTCCCCATAGTGAGGAAGACACCAGGTGCCAGCTCAGTCTGCTGATCAGGTGCTACTATCTGGTGATGAGCAAGTTCACCTGCTCTCCTCTTCTTCTTTTTAGGGTTCCTTATCTTTCAACCAGATGCAGACTGAATGGCCCTAGGATAAATGCCACTTTGAAACAGAGGGCTGTCCTCTTGTCAAATAGAGTTGCCCCCATAGGATGGGCACAAGACAGAGCATTTTCAGTGGTGGGGCTGATGTTCCAGGTGGGCTCATTTTGTCTTACAGAGGCCTACTGGGTAATGGCAGCTTCATTTCAGAGGGGGCTTGGGATTCAGTAGCAGCTGCTGCTCGCTTCTGGGTTTTTTTTGTTTTTGTTAGTCTGTTTTTATTGCTTTAATCTGACTGTGCATTTGTTGCTGCTACTTATTGGCTGATGTCATTAAGTTTTTGTTTTTGTAGAGCCACTTTGTGCACCTGCTTGCATCAAAGCACCAGGAGGAAAAGTATCGCAAATAAATAAAAAATAATGAAAGCAAAGAGCCCTCTGGTCTTGCAAACCATTCCCCAAGGGTTTTATTTTACAGGATCTGCTATTTATAAAGGTAAAGGTAAAGGTACCCCTGCCCGTACGGGCCAGTCGTGTCCGACTCTGGGGTTGCGTGCTCATCTCGCTCTAAAGGCCGTGACCCGGCGCCATCCGAAGACCCTTCCGGGTCACGTGGCCAGCGTGACGAAGCTGCAGCTGGCGAGCCAGCACCAGCGCAGCACACGGAAACGCCGTTTACCTTCCCTATTTATCTACTTGCACTTAAGAGTGCTTTCGAACTGCTAGGTGGGCAGGAGCTGGGACCGAACGGCGGGAGCCCACCCCGCCGCGGGGTTTTGAACCGCCGACCATACGATCGGCAAGTCCTAGGCGCTGAGGTTTTACCCACATACCTTTATCCAATTAACCTGGATGTCTTGGGCTGGAAGGTGCAGGCCGCACACAACCAAACGCACACCCACACCCGGTGCTCAAGCATAAGCACTTAAGTGTTGCCAACTGGTAAGTTTCTGGTTCAAATGGACTGCAGTGATGGAAGCTTCCTCATAGTATCCACGAATGCCAGTATAGATTTATTTGGGGAGGGGTCCACAGGTAGAGCACACGTTTTGCATGCAAGTCTTCAGTTCAATGCCCAGCATCTCCACATAGGAGTGGGAGAGGCTACTGTCAGAAATGCTGGAGAGCCACACCGGTCAGGGCAGACAGGACTGAGCTAGACACAGCAATGGTGTGCCTCAATATAACACAGCTTCCAGTTGTTCCACGGCGTTCCTGGGTCCCTAAGCTAGCAACCTAGATAGGCAGCTTGCAGGGGGAAAAAACAAGTAGAAATGCAGAGAGAAAAAAGTTGGGAGAGGAAAGCTGACTCCCTCCCTCCCACCACTGTGTCTATTCACAAATTCCTGGAAGTGTCAATGTGTACACGTAACTTTCTAAGAGCACAAACACTGGAAATAAGAGCATCTGAAACATGCCGGATGCTGCTGCTTCCTCTTCCCGTCCTCATTACGTGCATTTTAATTTGTGACCCTGCTAATGAATTCTCCTGCCCCCCACAACTCCCCCCAAACACTGACTCAATTAAGTCAGTGCTCGTTCTGAAGGAAATATGCACATGGGCAAATGTGTGTGCGCGCCTTGGTTGTGATGGGTGCAGAGAGGAGATGAAGAAGTCTGGATTTCCAGTGTGCCCTCTTCTTGAGTGGCTGGTAGACCTAGCAAGTGTGACTAACAATGAGAGCTAAAACAGCGTCTCCAGGTTTAGAAACAGACTATCCTGTGGGGAGTTAAAGAGGGCTATTGCCTTCATGTGCATTCAATGTGGAAAACGTGGGTGGCGCTGTGGGTTAAAGCCTCAGTGACTAGGACTTGCTGATCGAAAGGTCGGCGGTTCGAATCCCCGCGGCGGGGTGCGCTCCCGTCGCTCGGTCCCAGCGCCTGCCAACCTAGCAGTTCAAAAGCACCCTCGGGTGCTGCAAGTAGATAAATAGGGACCGCTTACTAGCGGGAAGGTAAACAGTGTTTCCGTGTGCTGCGCTGGCTCGCCAGATGCAGCTTCGGCACGCTGGCCACATGACCCGGAAGTGTCTGCGGCAGCGCTGGCCCCCGGCCTATAGAGTGAGATGAGCGCACAACCCTAGAGTCTGTCAAGACTGGCCCGTATGGGCAGGGATACCTTTACCTTTACCTATTGCCTTCATGTGCATTCAATGTGGAAAACAAGGTGTGGTATCAGCTGGACCTTCAACCTGATCCTGCAGGATTCTTCTGCAGTTCTTAGGTATTCTTCATCACCTCCTGGCTGCTGGAATCTTTAGTGGGGGAACTTTTTAAGCCCCACATTTTAAAGAGCGCCTCAACAACAGAGTAGGTGATGTTGGTGGAAAGGGACGCGGAGAGGCGAGGGCCAAGCTGAGAATAAACCAGTTGGAAGGCAACACTCCATGGTTTTGCAGGCTGCCTTTTACTGCTGCCCTGAATTATCCTGCAGGAAAAGTCTCCCCCTTCACTACGCACACAAAGTATCTCGCACGCTGTTTCTATTTTTGAAACACCTCCGTTTCGTAGGTAAGTTATTTTTAGGGTGCCTGTTGTGTTTTCTTTGATGCCTGGCAAGAGCCTTTTCACTCCCACACCAATAGTGGGTTTCACGTTCAGCGCCTCGCTAGCATTTGCTTGCTACTTTCATGCTGCCTGTTTAATACGCCATTTGACATTCTAGCTTTATAAATGGTGACAAAAGTGGCGCAGAGACTCTAAAATTAGCTCCTCCGTGAAAAGGAGGCTGGAAATAGGTCCACCAACACAGTAGTGGAATTCAACTCTTTCCCTCCCTCCCCATCACCACTTCAGGGAACAATAAATATTGTGGAGACACTGAGAGAGATTTCAGAATGATGAGCCTCAACTTAGAAGTCTAAAAAGGAAAGTGTCCTTTGAGGATGGATTTTTTTTGTTGCCACGGCTGCTAAGCATTCTCCAGTCAGCGATAAGACAATAGTCTGGCTGCTGCCTCTGGCCAGCTGTGCCAGCTTCTCTTCCCACATGCTGGGTTGAGAACTCCTCTTCTGGCTGAGCAATCCATTTGCAGGCATTCTTCCTGAAGGGATGAGTCAACCCCATGCCTGGATCACACATCATGACCTCCCGGAAGGCAGATACTGAGATGAGTTTTCCACAGGTGGGAGGGAAAGGAAGGGACTCTGGACGCACAACATTTTCATGGAGGTTACACTCAGACAGCAGGGCACACCAGTGCGTAGAACGTTTAGCGTCAGTGAGATCTTATTTATTTTACATATTTATTTAAATATTTATACAGGGCCTGAACTCGTTGATATTGGGGGAGGCACTCTTTCAGGGTCCCAAGCCATTTAAGGCTTTGTATACTAATGCTAGGACCTTACATTGGGCCTGATAGCTCACTGGCAGGCAGTGCAGTGCTTTCAGGAAAACAAAATTTTCTAAAGGCGTTCATTCAACAACAAGTATAAAAAGCATGAGACCTACCCCACCCCACTAAAAGACGAACACCCCAAACAAGTCATAAATCATATTGAAGTAATCTAAAATAAAGTCCGGAAGCCTCGGTATTACAGAAATGTCTCAGCCCAAGCGCCTAGAAGAGGGTGATGCTGGTGCCAGGCATTCGGGCGAAGGAAATTGGGACAGGGTGGCTGGAGGAGGAGGGCAGGGGCAGCAAGAGCCGGAGGGCGGGACCTGCTGCAGTGGTGGGACCCAGCACCGGAGAGCGTCAGCAACATGTCTTGCCTGCCACCCAGCCCAGCCATACCCGGCACCCACTTCCTATTTTCCATGAAGCTGTACAGGAAGAGAAGGGCAGCAATTGGGTGAGAAGCAGGGTAGGAGAGGCCAGGGGCACCATAGAGCTTGGAACAGTTAGATCTTAATTGGGAGTTAATTCCCTGTGGTGCTATTGGGGGGCAGGGCAGTGAGGCACCACAGAAATACAAAAGAATAGAGATCTCTTAATCTGGGACTTTCTGTGATAGAGGCAGAATCCATGATTACTGAAGTGTGATAGGTATTGTACCAGCAAAATAGTGACAATTGGAAGGTATGAGGAAAGCATCCCACAAATGAGGAGCCTCTAAATGAAGTTTAGGCAAACTAATGGAGGATGGGATATATGTATTGAGGGCTAGTAGTCATAATGACTATATGGAACCTTCTGGTTCAGAGGCAGAATAGCAGCAGCGGAGGAGCAACAACAGGCCAATGGGCTTAATGGAGGCACCAAATTGGCAATCCCTGATCCAGCTCCTCCTCCTCCTCACTTGCACAGGGCAAACCTTGCTGAAGGCGGGGAGTGGGAAGGAAACTGGTGCTAGGTGAGCTTTTTGGTTAGAATGGGGTTAGGTCTTTGGGCTCTTTTTTTTTAGCCCCTACACTGAGGAAAAGGAGGTAATCAGGAAAGGCTAGTGACAACGACTGGGTCTCTACCAGAGTCCTTGGCCTAATTTTCACTGTGAATTTTCAAGAGGAGAAAACATTTCCACTGACTCTTAGGAATGCTGCATCCCACAGAGAAGGGGGACACAGGTCTATATGTGCTAACTCATTTCAGTTTATGCAGATTAAATATCTACCCATTGATAGAAGTGGAGGCTGAGCTGGGGAGGAGGCAAAGCAACTGTGGGGCAGAAAGAAACAGCCAGGCCACAGATGGTGACTCTTCTTCCTGCCCCAAGACATCAATCCCCATTGCTGAGTCATTCAGATGCACATTTGTTAGGAAGTCTGAAACAGCTGTGACATTCACCCCAAAGGAACAGATCAGTTTAAATGTCTCTGGCTACAGGTAGATTCTCGTGCCGTTTTCTGCCAGGCCGCACAGAAGCTGACATCTCTCACACTGTCATCTTCCACTTCTCACATCCCAGCAACTCAAATCCCATTTCCTGGCTCTACAAGGACCAGCATCCATATCAATAGAGCTAAGAAAACAAGGAAGATTCTGAAATGGAATTCCATCACTTGGAACTGCTAAGGCCCCTTATGGGCACAATTGGCTTTGCCTTGTCTGCTGCATGGTGGTCTCCCACACAGGCAAACATTACAGGTGATCACACCTCCTTGTGAGGGCAATACTCGCAGCTCTAATATGGGTGTTATAAAGCACTTTAGGCTGCAGTGACTTGAGACTAAGGTGTATTTTGCTTCCCACATGAACCTGCCTGGGCATTATGGTCTTCTCGTTCACTACTAGGCAAGAATTCAAAGCATTACTATTAATATATAAAGCCCTTAATGGCTTGGGACCAGTTTGCTTCAAAGATCACATAGGTGCCAATCACTTCAATCTGCAGAACTTGTATTTCTACACATGCCATGCAACTTTGAGTCTGCATTTGTAAAGAATCATTCCTTTAGTGTAGTGGCATGTGTACTTTGGAATTTCCTGCCTATTGGTACCAGGCAGACACCATCACTGCATTCTTGTATATACTTGCTAAAAACTTTTCTGTTTCAATAGGCCTGGGAAGACACCTGATTTGGTGTCTCTGGCATTCAAAACATCCAGACAAGCAGGATATAAATTCTTTTAACAGGCACACATTTCTTTTGTTCTAGTTCTGTCCCTCTAGTCACACAGCTTTTGTAGGTTTTGGGGAAAAACACAAAAACCTGCCAAATGTGTTTACCACAGACCAAAGTGGGATGAATGGAAGCAACAGCAATGCCTCTGTAGAAAAACAAAAAAAAAAAAGCACAAACAGTTTTTGGTCTTCTCAGTGGTATTCCTGAATTCAACCCAAAATTGGCTGCTTTAACTTTTCCCACAATGTCCCTGTCTGCATAGCTTTTTCTGACTAATAAATATGCCAGAAAAAGAATCTGGGTATTCTGGCAGCAGAACCTGAGTGCCTTTTTTTTTAAAAAAGCAGGACATCCTATGCAGCCAGCATATTTAATAAAAGAGAAGGAAGAGGTTTCTTTTTAAAAATAATAATAATACAGGCTGAATTTGTTTCTATCCATATTATTAAGTCTCACTGGAGGTTATAGGGGGAAAATTAGTCTGTTGCAAGAAAATATAAATGAAGAACCCTGTCAGTCATCTGGGAAGAGCAAATATAAATGAAGAACCTGTCAGTCATCTAAGAAGAGCAGCTCAAGCTCAGTCTGGGAGCGTGAATGGAAGCCTCTGCTTCAGGATCAGCTCCTTTTGTAGCCACCCTTTTAAAGTCCAGTCTTGACATCTCAACACAGAGCATAAAAGAGGACCTGTTATTTTCATTTCAGATGCATATTGTGCCGAGAGGAACAATGTGAGGGATATTATTTCAGAGCCCTGGGAAAAATTAGCAAGTCAAATATTGAATCAGCCTCTAGCATATGCTAAGGAGATTGCTTTGATCTTATCCAGCCTAAAAGCCCCATTATTGAATTTAAAGTCTGTGAACACATATCAGACCAATATATAAAGCCTATCTGAATATAGGTTTGAGAAGCAGAAGATGTTTTGACAAAAAGGGAGGGGGAGAATCTTTTAGCTGAAAATATCAGTTACTGCATTGATTAAAATACAGGTGCCTTTTTCTGGATTTGTTTGTAATAATCCAAGCCAAATGGCTTTAGTGAGGGCGCAGTCCATTTCCAAGGCAAAAGCAGAGAGAAAGAGAAAAGGAGGGGAGCGGGTCCTATCCCTAAGACTAGGAGAGAGAGAAACTTTTAAAGAAAGAGTTCAAGTTATGAAGTAATAATGCAGGGAGCTGGGGTGGGGTGGGGGGAACCTCAAGGTTAGGCTGAGAAATAATGACTAGTTCAAAGTCACCCAGTGAGCTGTGTGTCTGAGTGCAGGATTCAAACCCAAGACTGCCAGGTCTATATTCAGCACTCTAACCTGGCTTGGGCTGATGGCAGTTGGGTGTCCGAAACATCTAGAGGGCATAAGGGGAAGGCTGCTGTCACCAAGTACATACACTGCACTGGCCACTTGAGATACATTTAGGTATTTCTCTTCAGTGAATCTTGCAGTAGACTTCTTATTGTCTGCTTTCGAAACAAGTGGTCTGACCGTCCTCAGGTCAATTCACAGAGAAGATGCAGGCCTCTCAGGACTGTTACTACTTCAGAAAGCATGTGTGGAACACAAACTGCTCCTGCAAACAACACAACCTGTATCTGAAAAGTCCTGATCCTGGGCCATTTTCTTTTTTTGCTCTGAAAGAGCTTTTAGTTGCATAGAGAAGGTCAAATACTTTGCTCTCTAATTCTAGAATGCACAGTAAAACATAAGCGAAAGAGAGAGAGAGAGAAATGGGTATTAGATTTGAGAAGCGTGAGGACGCTCAATTTTAAGTCATCCTTTAATAAGCAGGATAAAATGTACACTCAGGTAAATTGGCAAAATTGCCCTGGCAGAAGATTTATTTCATTTTACAGCCTTGCCGGATCCCAATAATTCAGCACTGCTGGCTGCATCACAGACACCATGTCAGCTTCACTGGACCTAAGCAGCAACCACTCCTCTAGATCAGAGTGGTCCAACACACGACCCTTAATACCTTTTTTGGCAGCCCTCAGCAGCATCTGACACCCCCTCCCCACAGTCCTTGAACTGCTTTCTAAAGGGTAAGCAACGCACTGGGCTTTGGGAAGGAGGAGTTGAGGGCTCTGATAGGGTCCTAGAGACATCTTGCCTCCTCCCCCAAACCTAGTTAGCACTTTCCCAGCTTTGGGAAGGAGGTGGGAGGGGCCTAAGACACTCGCCAGAGTCTTATGCCTCCTTCCCAAAGCCTGGCACCTTGCTTAGCCGGCTTCGGAAAGGCAGCATAAGGGCTGGGGGCATCAAATTTTGGCCTTGCCTCCCCCCCCCCACATGACAAGGCAGTGTTCAGCCCACAGGTTCCATGTTGTAGTACTCTTGCATCCTACTTGGTATGAAAAGTTGGGGAGCCCTGCTCTTTAAGATGCTTTAAGTTCACAGAACTGTGGGGCCCTGGATCCTAATGTTTACTATCAATACTGCATAGCCTTCTTCATTTCACAGGTGAAAAATAACGATACTCTTGTGTATGTATGCCATTCCTACTCCTCAGTTCTCACACAAAGAACTGCTGCCTGGAGGTTCTTCCGCTCTTACAAATTGCTGGTATTGTTCCACCCACTGACACCCTGTTCATATACCATCGAGCACAGTCTTGTTTACTTGGTTCAGGCAGAGCGTCTTTCCCATCAACAGTTTCTGGGGTCTTAACCTGGGTCCTTCTGCATACCAAGCAGGTACTCTACCACTCAGCTTAGGATCCCTTCCATGGCTATTTGCCCCTCCTCAACAGTCTCTTCTGGACTGGCTTTAGAAGCAAGGCAGGGTAGTTATGCTCACTGTGAAACGGATTGTTTTTTCCCTTTTTAAAATCTCAGTAAAATTATGCTTAATCTCACAGTGAAGTCAATACTTTATTGCAGAATAGCTGCCATTCAAAAACACATTAATCAGCATTCGCTCTTCGGAACAGTAAATCTGTAAGGATAAAAGAGAAGCCACTGCACAGACAAGCAACATTATTTAAAAGAACCCCAGCATCTCCTGAAAAGGCAAAACAGAAACACTGATTTATCAAGGGCCTGTACCAGAAAAACAAATACACCTCCTAGTATATAGTGACAGTTGGGGCCTTAAATACTTCTGTGCAGGCCTAATAGTAAGTGAAAGTTTCTGATCAAGCATGCTCAGAGACACCATTGATTTGTGAATAAATGTCACAACAACCCCCTCAAGGACAACTGAGAGACACCCCACCATGCCTGTGAAAAAGAGACAGATATTCCTCAAAAACAGATGCACCCGCTGGGGAAACTTACCATTTTATTATTGATTTCATGAAAATGGATTTCACAGACTTTTTCCACCACATCTTCATTCTCAAAAGTTACAAAGCCAAATCCTATTTTTAAAAAGAAAGAAAGGAATATTAATCATGGTAAAAATACGTTTACCTTTTTTTCGGCTGCTTACAAAACAAATGACTTTAAGTCACCTCGGTTAGATCACCACACAAATATGCATTCAAAAACCAAAGTGTGTTTCATCAAACCTTTAAAGAAAAACTCTTGAAGATTAATATGGATTAAATCAACAGGGGACTGCTAGAGCTGAAAACAAGGGCTATGTCTATATTTTTTTCTCCACGCTCTTTCTATACATTTAAATAGTTGCTTTTCTGGAGAAGGGTACATGACATAAAAAGGACATAAATCTCAGCTGCACACGATAGCTTCTGAGGAATAATTGTCCTTATATTCTTTCCCACCTGTCCATGAAGCCCTATTGGCTTCAGGTAGAGTTAAACCCTACGGGACTCTTCCTATTATGGATGTCTCATTAAGCAGCAAGGGGCGAGTGGGGAAGGGTCAGTAGTACAAAAGGAATAATCATGAATCATCAGCCACACACTGCCAGTAAGAGGGCAAACGTATCAATGCTTCTGCAAACACACTGCAGTACATTTGCCTCCTGGAAAACAAGGGAGGGGAAAATCCAGCCGCCTGTTACTGATCAGGGTTAAAAGAGACCAGCTTTGCTCTCCCCAGAAAGCAGGCAGTATAATAAGCGCTCCTTGGATCTCTGCAGGTCCCAGGCTGTCCTTTCTGCTCATTGCGGCAGTTCAGCCCTACGGGTCAGCCAAGATCCAGAGGTGGTTATTTGTCTCTTTTCTTCCTGAATTACTTCCTCTAATACCTCATCAGGATATCCTGAGGCCTTGAAGGAACTATGAAAGTTGCAGGCCTCTCATCTGATCACTCATCTGTTCTGCACTGCCACTTCAAACGCAGCTTCTGATTCAGGCCAGTTTAAGGTCGTTTGATGCCTGCTGTCTGCCCGTCAGCTATACGCTGTGTTTACCCTGTCAGGTCTTCACCATCCCAGGCAAAACCAAGCTGAAGATTTTTGGCAGCATGCTCCAGCACCACATAATGATTCCCACACATATCTCTTCGGGGGAGCGGGTGGCGAAGGGGGTGGGGGGAGAGGAATCTATCGTCACGTTTCTGGCATCCGCTCAATGGACGAATAAATATAGAAACCCATTAAAATAAAGTGACAGCTCCCTGAGTGAACCTATAGAACAGAACCCGATTCCCAAAATAGTGACACAAGAGACTTGGCAGCTTCTAAGAGGATAGAAATTCAACACACAACAACAGACACAGAAGGCTTTTGCTCCAGGCAGCAGCCACAGGCTTGGGAAATAAAACTCCGGCTATGGCGATACGATCCACATAATTCGTGCTACGCACACAAGCCAGCTGCAGGTGGCAAAGTAAACAGATCACATATGCTGAACCCGTGTGTGGGATTCGGAATGAAGGTATGTAAATGTATAGAATTGACAAATTGTCCCTTTGCAGTTTGTAAAACTTGGCGGTCATGTTTATGCGGGAAGACTGTAAGACCTTGTCAGTTCTAAGGAAGCTGACACCGTCTGCAGCCAATTGCCCCCAAATCACGAGAAGGGACCTAAAACAGTCAGTGACATACAGAAGGTAGACAAGAAGACTTTGGGTCTGGAGTTCCAGGTCTGAATGCTTAACTCTGCTATAGGATCACTCAGACTCACATTCCATAGGGACTGACCAGATTCTTCTGGGAAGCCCACAAACAGGGCATGAAGGCAAGAGCCCTCTCCCATTATTGGATCTCCAGCAGCTGATCAGTGAGGAACTTTGGTCAACTTGGGGCTTCTCTCTCCCTGAATTCCCAACTGGTAAAATAAAATACAAACATTCATGATCTGCATTAGGAGGATATTGCAAGGACATCTGGGGCAAAGGCTGTAAGCTAATATTGCAATTCTAAGCATACACGCTTGGGAATGAAGCCCACTGAAATGACTGGAACTTACTTCAGATTAAAGAGATTCAAGACTTTTCTGTAACTCAGTCACCTGTGTCAGGTCACCTGACAGCAAGGCTCTTCCTCCAGCAACAGTTTTGTAAATGGGAAGGAAGCCAGTTGTGGTTTTCCTTTCAGCCACTGATGGTCTACAAACTGCTATAAAAGTTATGTCTCTAACTAAAAATAATAGAATAAAATAAAACTGGGTTGGCATTTTAGCAGACTGATTTGCAATGAATACATTCCCTATTTACAAATCCATCATCCTCTTTCTCCTGACTCACCATTAGGAAGCTCAGGGGTAATAGCCAGGGTTTGTCCACTGTGTCCTCCCACCTATGGGGAATACAAACCCAAACACCCACACCCCCAATGCTTCTTCCTCTTAGGAGAATAAGAGAAAATCATAGCAATGTTTCTACATATGTAAAAATCACTCACAAACAGCAGCAATTGTAATACCAGCTCCCTCCCCTATTCTCAGACCTATCTGCATGATTGCAACGTCCAGCACTATCTGACAAGCATCTGCAATAGTCTACTCAAATGGAGGGGCCTCCCTAACAACCAATCAACCCTCACTGCAGACAAAGTTGCTCATCTGTAAGGTGGCCTCTGACCACTTCAGTAGCACTCAGGAAACAATGTGTTCTGTACTACTGACATTCGGAAGGGTTAGGGAGGGGGAAAACAACAACCAATGGAAAATTGAGTGTCCACCTCAGGAATCCAGTTTCAGGCTGACATACAATGGGAACCACTGAACCACTTTCAAAGATCCCTGTGACACAGATTTTCAGTTTCAGACTTCTCTTTAGAATGAACCAAAACAAAACATCTGTGTTGCCTGGCCTATTTTCTCAGACTTGAAAAAACACCTTCTTTGAAGAAGACATTAGTACAGACAGGTACAGACAAGTACAGATCTCACTCTATTCAGGGAAAACAAGCATCATCAACAACAAAAGTTGTAAACAATCATTTTCAGCTTTTTAAAGATCAGCATCATTTCAAGCACATCTGGTTGCCTGGCTTGACAAGAGGGTGGAAACGAAACTTGATCTCATGAAAAGGTGTTTACTTATGGACTTCTGGAAGAACCACGACTCAAAAAGAACAGGGTCTGCTCTTTAATTATGTGATTGTTTTGCATTCTGGACCTGCAGCTTATCAGAGTTAATGTTTCATGGTTTAGGTTCAAGATGGGAAATCTGTGCCTTCCAGATGTTGCTGGACTACAACTTCCATCATCCCTGACCACTGGCCAAGCTGGTTGGAGCTGATGGGAGTTCAACAACATCTGGAGGGCCAGAGGTTCTCCCTCCAGGACGCAGGTGATCATGAATGCAACACAGCTCATTCCTTAGACTCTGCCGTCCTCTCTCCTTTGCACACTTTAGAACAAACCACAGTTCTATATACCTCACTAGGTTGTCAACATTTCAAAATATACACTGGAAGCTACTGTATGTAAAATAGCTGGCAATGTGTGTGTCTGGTGTGCAATCATGGACATACTGTACATGGGCACTAGAGAAAAAAGATGCCTATTCGTCACCACAGATTTAGCTTCCCTGGAGAGGACAAGTCGGACAATTCACATTAAAATAAATTTAAATGGGCACTTTCAAAAGGCAAAGGCAAGGAGAGTGTTTACCAGGCTCAGGGGCTAGAACATTGGGTCTATGGTCAGCAAACATATACAGTGGTGCCTCGCAAGACGAATGCCTCGCAAAACGAAAAACTCGCAAGACGAAAGAGTTTTCCATTTTTGAGTCGTTCCGCAAGACGAATTTCCCTATGGGCTTGCTTCGCAAGAAGAAAGCCCATAGGGAAATCTCCGGGGACCTCTTTTAAATGCTGGCGGTGGGGAGCAAAGCCTTTCGCCCCCCTCCGGCCTTCAGAAGAGGTCCAGGAGAAGTCTCCGCTGTCCCGGGGCAATCTTAAAATGCTGGCGGGCGGTAGCGAAGCCTTCGCTGCCGCCCGCCAGCATTTTAAAATCGCCCCGAGACAGCAGAGGCTTCGCTGCCGCCCGCCAGCATTTTAAGATCGCCCCGGGACAGTGGAGAAGTCTCCGCTGTCCCGGGGGCTTTTAAAATGCTGGCGGTCGGCAGCAAAGCCCTCCTGTCCCCGGAGCTTGCGGGGCGGGAGGTGGGGAGAAGGGCTTTTCTTCCCACCGCCAGCCTTCAGAACAGCCTTCTGAAGGCTGGCGGTGGGAAGAAAAGCCCTTGTCCCCCCCCCCCCCCCAGCCTTCAGAAGAGGTCGGGGGACAGACTGTCCCCGGACCTGGTCTGAAGGCGGTTTCCATAGGAACGCATTGATTGATTTTCAATGCATTCCTATGGGAAACCGTGCTTCGCAAGACGAAAAACTCGCAAGAAGAAAAAACTTGCGGAACGAATTAATTTCGTCTTGCGAGGCACCACTGTAGAAACTTGATCCTGCTTTGCACACTGTGTGAGGTGCAGAGATTGAGGAGAACACATTGGTCACACTTCTGAACCTGTGCACTTGGCTAATAGACCGAACTGGTTCTGAGCAAAGGCAGCACTTGTGAGACAGCAACTTCTAAATGCTGCTCCTAAAATGTAGCTTATTATAGGTTACACAGCATGTGAGCCGCTCTCAGCTACCCAGCCATAGTCCTGAACAATCTGTGTCTATTACTAAAATGCAACACAACAGTCTTAAAGGCTACACAGTGATCTCTTTCTGTTTCTATTTGTGGGAGCCCTTTAGGTAAATGGAAGACACAGTCTCTCCCTCTCAAGAGCACAGAGCAAGCTTGCTGTACTTCTAAATGGAGAAGCGTAAAAAATAATTAAAAAGCAAATCAATCCAATAAAAAAATAGATGGACTAAGATGCTGGTGTTTCAAACACCCACACAATACAGATTCAAAGTTTAGCACAGACAGTCTGCACCTGAAAGGCTGTATGTACAGTAGCTACTTGGCAAGATGTGGACAAAAGAAATTGCCTTGGTAGTTCGGGGGAAAGGTCCAGTATCGTCTTCACAAGAGTGGTTAACCAGGTGCCTTTAGGAAGCTGAGCAGCAGAAAATGTTGGTCATAGTTTGCTGCTAACATCTGGCAGTCCATGGTGTATTGCCTCTGGGAATGGAGGTTCCATCATGCCAGATGTATGAACTAGCCAATACATGGTGGGTGTCGTCCAGCAACATCTGGAAGACCACAGGTTCCCCACCCAAACCTAAACCATGGAGCACTGGCTGATAATGCACAGCATCCGGCTGATTGATTGACTGAATTTCCATGCCACTTTCCATTCCCATGAATCCCAAAGCGGTTTACACACCATAAATAACAATAACATGATAAAATATCACAAGTACAGCGTAAATCATGTAATTAATGAAACATCAATCTATTAAACCATCTATTAAACACTATTAGCATACCAGCGACTAAGGCTAAACATCACAATTACAGTGCAAGTCCCATTATATAATTAACAAATCAATAAAGCTTTTATAATCTATAAAACAATATTGACAAAACAGCAACAAAAATAAGCTAAACACTATTACATTCAGACACACAAACACCATCCCCCCCCCCCAAATGAATAAGCTTTCACTCTGATTAGCCTCTTCAGTTCATTAAAATACACATCCACATCCACCATACAGGACTAGTCCACATTACAGTTGACTTAAAACCATTTCTCCATTCTCCTCACATATACTCAGAGCAGTATTCAAAGCCTAAGTTTGAGGTAGCTGTCCCAGGGCTTACCCACCCCACTCCCACCTACCACCCCACTCCCTCCAGGCACAGGTCCATGCCCCAAAGCACTGTGTATGACCCCCTCTTCCCCACAGAGCTCTCCCTGTGGAAACGCCCCCCCCCCCCAAGCTGAATTGGAGCAAACAGCATTTCAGGTTCACCACAGATTGCCAAAGAGTGGGCTTCTGCAAGGAAAGCCCTATGTGTGCGGGGGGGGGGGGGGAGGGTGCTCAGGCACAGAGCTCCAAAGCTTGGATCGTGTCCAGAAAGTGCAGAGGAAAGACAAGTGCAGACAAGCCCTCAGTCTCTCCTTGCTAGTTGCCCACCTCTGCTGAGGCTCCCCCATTCTGTGCTGACCACAGGATAAAATCCATCGGAGTTCACAAGGGACACTGGCATTGGACAGACACCAAGGAGAGGAAGAGCTGGAGGGGTGGGGGGCAGAGAAGGGGCCCCTAGAGGGGCTTTTGGCATGATCTTTTTTATGTTCATAGGTCCAACTTGCAAAACAGACACATAAGGAGCAGAAGATTTTCTTTTTGAGTCTTTGCTCTTTCATAATCCCATTCCTTTGGCTTGTCTCCCCTGCATGCAAGGCCCATATATGTGCCCTGTGCCGGAGAGCTTTCTGGCAATCTAACTATCAATAACATTTAACCTGAAATGAAGCTTTATTAAAATTTCCACAAAGAATTGGCTGAGTCAAGGTCCCCACATCTCTCGGTATTTAAAATGCAACCCAACTGAATAATTTCCCCCTAAAGTCCAGAATCTCTACACAGTTAACTTAATCTGAAAGGAAACATCATAAGCCAGTAGGAGCTTAACTAGGGGTGGAAGGCATCTGTCCAGAATCTAAGAAACACAAGTACAATGTATGCCAAAAAATACCACACACCCAAAAAACGCATTTCCCTTTCTTCATGCCCCATTAGTCAAGGTAATGAATACACACTCATTTTTAAATTACTTCAAGTCTTAGAAATCTTTCTGGATTAAACAGACAATTGTTTCTTATGAGTGGTACAAAGAGTCAACAACAGAAAAACCCATTCCACCGAAAGTGTATGAGAAAGATTAACACAAAACAAAAGAGGCTGTTTAAAATGGTGACATAAATAGGAATCTGGTTGTCAAGGAGTGTGCATTTTTAAAATGAAATTATACTGCATCCTCCTGAATGAAGCTATTATTGGAAGCTAACAAGCTCTATTTAAGAGATAAGCGGTTAACAGAGTCAAACAGGGTGGCTCCCCTCCCTCTTTATTCAAATGAAGAAAAACTGCATATACATTTGAATAATCTTTTTTGAGGAAAAAATAAAAGGAAATGGGGGGGGGATAATGAGGGTGGAAGCAAAGACAAAAAAGCTCCTAAAATGTGGTGATCTGAGCCAAGCGAAATCACTGAAGGAGAGACACAGGCAGAAATACATGGTCTGGAAGTTTTTAAAAAAAATGAAGCGGGGGGAAAGCAAATACAAGCAAAAACAATTCTGGAAATATATAAAAAGTCATCTCATTCAGAGGCAAGTCAATAGCCCCTGAGGGACACTGAAACCCAGTGAATCATCCAGGAAATTGACTGATGTACTCTGCACTATTTTAGCTGTTTATATTGCTTTATGATCCAAAGGAATTCGGCATCGGCCTCATTATCAGATCAAGTGCATGGCAACCTTCAGAGTCACCCTTTTAAAGGAGGATGAACTTGGGTCCAAGAGTGGGAACTTAAGTCCTCAAAGCACTCACTCCAGAGTCATCTCTTTTGACATCTCTGGGTTTATACTCCAGTGTAGTATCCCAATTCAGTGAAGCCTTGCGAGACTGCTTCGTTCACAGAGCCTGCAAATCTCTGCACATAGAAATAATAAGGTCATTGTACACAACGAGATTCACTTCTGATTAAGCATTACTCTATGAGATAATAATAATAATAATAATAATAATAATAATAATAATTTGTTATTTATAGCCCGCCCATCTGGCTGAGTTTCCCCAGCCACTCTGGGCGGCTCCCAGTCAGTGTTAAAAACAGTACAGCGTTACATATTAAAAACTTCCCTGAACAGGGCTGCCTTAAGATGTCTTCTGAATGTCAGGTAATTATTTATCTCTTTGACATCTGATGGGAGGGCGTTCCACAGGGCGGGCGCCACTACCGAGAAGGCCCTCTGTCTGCACAAATCTGCCCACATTTTGGCCCCAGAACTGGGACCATCACATTTTAATTTATTCACTGACTCGCTTAAAGAGCCATCCTCACCCCCCAATTGGTAAAATAATACTACCACCAGAAATGACGGCCATTTGGTCAGCTGATTGGGGGGAGATTATGGTCCCTTCCCCACTCATGAAACAATCAATTTGATGATTTGGATGGAAGAGATTTGGATCAGGACATAGAGTTGGTTGTTTATTTTTTATTTTCTCTTTTTGCTGCTGCCACCAAAATTAGAGAGGTTTCAGGGCCAGAGCTGGCACCCCAACTATAAAAAGTTTGCTGCTTTCCAGCACAGCTAAAAGGATTCCTTCCTGACCATGCATCCTTTTCATGTTTGACCATAAAAACAGCACTTTTTCCCCCTGGAAATCAACACTCATACTGGAGATCATACATGTGTGGTGGGATCCATCAACATATAAGCACCCATCTGAAATGTCAACTTCAGTTTTCTCTGGAAAGGTTTTACGCATGTCTGGAAAAGCTGCTGCTGAGTCTATATTGCTGATCCCACAGCAAGACTTCCAACCTTGCTCCATTCTTAGCCACCGCACCTCCCACCCTTCCAGCCACCTTGACAGCACCAGGCAGTTAGAGAGGCTTGCCAATAAGAGATATACTGTTGAGGGCAGATGACTAAAACCACACATGATTAAAACAATTAAAGAAATTGGTAGAAGCCATAAATAAAGTTAACAAGGGATGCCAAAGGCGCCACGCACCAATTGCTTGGAAAATTTATGCCTCTGCATGCTGAGTTTTGGTGGGCTTTTCCCACCCGTCTCAAAGACATCTATATTTCATACTTGCATTGGCTGCTGGAGAGGCCTCGCATTAGGTTAGCAGAATTATGGCTCAGATGATACTACCGCCATGAAACACTGCAGTGAGTGGTTTGAACCTGGTGGGATTTATTTGTCTACACACTGGTAATTGAACCACATGCAGTATGGACGTTTATTCAGCTGTGTGAGAGCGGACACACACACACACATAGCAGCAGCATAGGGCCAAGCAAGACGTGGCATGGAAAATCCACTATAAGGCCACCAATGCTTTAAAAAAGGAAAAATAGAAACAGCGTCTTAAAATATGTATTTTTAAAAAGGATTTAAATATTTTAATACTTTACTATGTATTTAAATCAGTCTTCACCAACCGGGTGCCCTCTGATGTTTTGGACTGCACTCCTAGCCAAGCTGGCTGGGGGCTGATGGGAGTTGTAGTCCAGAACATCTGGAGAACAACAGGTTGGCAACGGCTGCTTTAAATTCTCGTTAAAGTATTATTAGCAGCATGAGGAAAAGGATGAGTCAAATCTGGAAAGTGGTGCAAAGTTAACAATTCCATTCCATTCCACCTGTTCTATGGTAATGCATATGCTAAGGTGTTAAAATACCCTAATCACAGCACCCGTGCTCCCACTAACTGTCCTGAATAGCTTTCAACTGATGGTGAAAAGTTCCCTGGTATTATTTGTGTAAGCACAAAAAAACATGAGCCACTTATCCCAAAACATACTGTTTAACTAACCTGGTCCTCTACAAACAATCAATCAATCTAACAAATGCATTTATATATCACCTTTCCCATAATAAAAGTGTGCTCAAGGCAATTTACAGCAAACACAACCTATCAGTGGTAATAAAATAGCAAACTGTAACAGATACAACATCAGCATAGCAAACAAACTTGGTAATAACTCACTGCACAATTACCATCCAACATAAGGAGGTAAACTACAGAAGGTACTGCAGGAACTAGTATGCCCTCTAGTGGTGTGGATGAATCTACTTGCATAAATATGTTAAAAAACATTGGCAGCTTGTTTCCCAGAGCTCCGAAACATACAAGCAGGGGTGCCCTTTTCACCCTGAGGGTAGCATTCTGCCATGAGCAATATTCTGGTTGCCCATTTTAGTGGAGGGTGTGGCTAGAGGCAGAAGTGCACAGGAGATGCCTAAAGTAGGCTACATTCCTACTCCAGAAAAGCCAGGGGTTTCTGCAAACACAAACACTCCCCTCTCCATCCCATCCAGGCAAGCAAGAAGCATTATCACAGAGCAAGAACAATTGAGGCAGTCAAAATTACTCAGGGAAAGTGAGGAATAGGGCCAGTGAGGGCTGCTGCGTGCGAAGAGAGCATGTCGCCTGGGGAGAGCCCCAAGGCCACACTTCACTTGTGTGTGTGTGTGTATATATCCTCAGCTTCCAGGCTTTCAACTACAGAGTAGCCTACTTAATCAAGGATGCATGACCCTATTTGCCTGCTGTGAACCAAGTGGGGTAGGGATGGGATTTCAGCTTTTTCAGGGAGCAGGGGCAAATTTCAATAGCAGGAGGTTGGTGCTCAGTGGTGCTCCTCTCAGTTCCCTGCTGCTGCCAGATGCTATTCCCTCTTCCCTAGAACGCCCCACTGTTTTTCCAGAAGAATGATCCTATAAAATAATAGATGTAATTCCAGGGTTTCTTAAGAGTTCTAACAAACATTACTGCCGTTTGATAATTTGCTGAGCAGATATTTTAATGGAAAGAATTTGATTTGAAACGTGTGTGTGTGTGTGTGTGTGTGTGTGTGTGTAACATATATTAGTAGTAGTATCATTTTTACTGCAGAAAATCTGCCCTCAAAAGGATAAATTGAATTTATTCCATTGTTTATTTAATGAAATATTCATTCATCTATCTTATTTGTTATTTTTCTTCTAAGATACCTAATCGGTTTTGTCCTCTAGCTGTAGCTAAACATCTCTCTTATCTGTTTTTGGTTTTATTATTGATACTTAATATTTCAGTTTTATCTCTGTTTAATTTATATCCAGCTAATGATCCATATATTTCAATAATAGTCTCACTCTTTCAGAGATTTGAGAGGTTTTGTAACAGTTAACACTATATCATCTGCATACAATTTTATTTACATTATTTCTTTTTATCTAAACCCCAGCTATCTTAATAGTTTCCTTTATCGCAAGAGCTTCCAAAGCTAAACCAAAGGGCATTGTTGCCTTGTCCCTTTACTCAGTTCAAATGCAAAATCCCATTTAAGCAAATTTTTGCTTTAGATATATACCATGTATCAATTTTCTAAAAACTAGTCTAAATATTTTAATACTTCAAAAGGGGGGGGGGAGGAAATTCAAAGTAGGTAAGGAATGCTTGTGCAAGCCCCTTGCGGATGCCAACTTCTTACTCTGAGAGTGTTGGGAATAGAAGCATTAAGTAGCCCCTCCATAGTTCTCTGATGGCTACCAATTGCAATGAAGTATGTGGGAACATAGTGTGGGGACATGGGAGGTCCTTCTCACAGACTGTAGACAGTTCGTTTTTGGTTGGTGTGTACTGGAAAAGTGGTGTGCACTGTGCTGAGCAACGAAACCATAACAAACTGAATAATTTAGCCCTGGAGGTGAAATTGCTGCTGAGACTGGTGCACAAGTCCCTTAGCATCATTCCTAGGCAGCCCAGCTAATTAAGCAGCAGCAAGACCTCCCAAGAGCACACTCTCTCTGCTGATTCATGCAGTGCCTCGACTGCTGCGGAGCCAGGGTTGCAGGATGGCTTTTGTCCCCAATGGAGACCAGAAGCACAAGTCTGGTGCTGTCTTATTCTAATCTTGTTGCCGATACTCATATCTTAACACGTATTCCGCCACCCTGCACCATCTCTCACTGGATGAAGATAGAAATCCACACAGAGAACAATTTTTTACAATTTATTCCAAATTACTCTACTAGTTCTACAATTATGAAGAGCTAAAATTTCACTCCAAAAAGCACAACTGCCCTCTTTATAAGAACTGTAACTTTAAGTTTCCCCTCCTTCCTTCCCATTCTTATTTTCCTTGTGTGTGCTGTGTCTTTCAGAGTGTAAGCCTGAGGGGAGGGACTGTCTTACTACTGATTTTTGTAAGCTGCTCTGGTAGCCAGGTAAATATTATTTCAATACCTCAGCAGCTGGCAGGCTGTGTATTGCATGATGGGTTAGTGTTCTCACTGGAGCACAGCCATGCGCACATACACCTCAGACAAGATGCCCCTCTTCTCCAATGCAGAGATTTAACTACCTGAGACTGTGAGAGAGGGCCAAGCACTGCAGAGCAACAATTACAACAGCAAAAATTTAACTCAGGCCCTGGTTGTATGCTTCCCATAGGCATTTGGCTAGCCACTGAAATAACAGGAAGATGAGTACAGTGGTACCTCGGGTTACATATGCTTCAGGTTATAGACTCCGCTAACCCAGAAATAGGGACGCAGGTGGTGCTGTGGGTAAAACCTCAGTGCCTAGGACTTGCTGATCGTAAGGTCGGCGGTTTGAATCCCCGCGGCGGGGTGAGCTCCCGCCGTTCGGTCCCAGCTCCTGCCCACCTAGCAGTTCGAAAGCACCCCTAAGTGCAAGTAGATAAATAGGTACCACTTTATAGCGGGAAGGTAAACGGCGTTTCCGTGTGCTGTGCTGGTGCTGGCTCGCCAGCTGCAGCTTCGTCACGCTGGCCACATGACCCGGAAATGCCTTCGGACGGCGCCGGCTCCCGGACTCTTGAGCGAGATGAGCGCACAACCCTAGAGTCAATCACGACTGGCCCGAACGGGCAGGGGTACCTTTACTTTTACCTTTAACCCAGAAATAGTGCTTCAGGTTAAGAACTTTGCTTCAGGATGAGAACAGAAATCGTGCTCCGGCAGCATGGCGGCAGCAGGAGGCCCCATTCGCTAAAGTGGTGCTTCAGGTCAAGAACAGTTTCAGGTTAAGTACAGACCACCGGAACGAATTGAGTACGTAATATGAGGTACCACTATAGAGTGCCTAGTGCAGACATGTCCATCCTGGGGGCCTAATCCTGCTGGCTGTTTCTATCTGACCCCTGTGGCAGTTTATTTTTTGGGGGTAAAATCCTAAAAAAAGCTCAACAACTTTGGTCAGCCCTCACGCATGTTCACTTCATCAAATCTGGCCCTTTTTGAAAAAAGTCTGGGCACCCCTAGCCTAGTGACTTGATCCAGAAGGCTCTTCTTATACTCTCAGCAGCACTGACCAGTGGTCCCCATGCCCTGCCCTAGAAAAGTTCCTTGAATCCTCTGACATGCACAGGGGTTGCAGAAAGTGTGGCCAACACTGAACTGGACCTTGACCCAGATGGAGCTGCAAATTGGGCTCTTTTTCAAACCAGATGAAACTTCCTACTGTAAAAGCTGTGTTGAAATTCCAAACTGCTTGCTCTGACAACCTTCTTGCCAACATCATTATCATCTTAATTTTTTCTGCATCTAAGCAGCAGGTAAAGAAAAGCACATACAACTTCCAATTTCTCCTCTCCAATAACAATGCAACATGCAGGATCTCTTACTATTATTATTATTATAAGGCAGCTTGACAGCTTCAGCCGCTAGATAGCTTACTAAGTAAGGTTTCCCCTCCTGATTACAGGGGAATGTGTGAATAAAGCAGAGCCATATTGATTCACACCAATCTATGCATCGACTGTGCGAAAGCCACTTGCAATTCCCAGCAGCACTAGTAAGCTTTGCAATGGGGAAGAATATGACCAGGCAAGTTGAGAAAATAAATTAAAAGAGTGTCAACTTTTCTTGTTGCTTCCCTCGTTATTAATGGATGGAACGGGGGCTCATTTATCAAGGAGAGGAAAAAATTAATTGACGCTGGCTTTAATATTATTATGCCCAGCTTGTCTGGTCACATTTCTTCATTTTTTTAAAGGCATTTTATTACAGTTTACAGCAGCCAGCTGCCAAAGCTAGCGGTGTAAACAAGAAAGCAGGTGCATGAATAATGGGGCAGCAGAAAGACAGCATTTCTTTCCTGCGCAAGCTGAACTAACTTAAGTGCAGGCAACGGGACAGACAAAGTAAATACAGACCTGCAAAAGATCACCTGGCAAGAAATCATATGAAAGGGCATGACAACAGGGGAGTAATATTTCTTCATTATCCAGTTCAAAACTGCAGAAAGAGGTTTTGGACAGTGGTGGGGACAGGATATTGCACGTCCTTTTATCACATGAGGTGATTTGCGTTTGTAAAACCCCAGAAGACAACCCATTTTTAATGGAAAGGTCACAATTTCAGCTGAGCAGGATCTTAAGGACTAGTAACCTCAGCTGTGTTCAATGATTCTTAACGCTATGTAAGAGTAAAATAACAAATAACACAGTTTGAACCGGATACTGGGCATCAAGGTAAACATCAGGCAAATGCTGGCCACTTAGCACCTTAAAGAGCAGCTGAAGACTGGCTAGGGCCACCTTTTAACAAAATTACACATCTTTTGTTTTCCACTGCTCTGATGCTTCTCAGATTCCAGTTGGTTTACTTTCCGGTGCCCTGGAAATAATTGTTCTGAGCCATTGCCTGTGGTGGAGGAGGAATCACCACCCTGCAAAAAACATGATGGCCAAAAGCTGCTCAATGTACCCTCCACCAGTTAAATACAGTGTCAGGTTTTTTTAACGGGAAGCTCAGTTGCACTTTTTTTTGGAGGGGGGGGGGTGAGTGAAACCAGACAACACTTTTCCAGTGACCTCTCAACTCTGGAGCCAGCCATGCCAGGTATATAGCGGGGCCTGGAAGCACATGTATACCCCAAGCATAGGACTATGGTCCTAGAACATCGAAGACTGCATCTGAATTCCCAATGTGAATTAAATCTCACCCCTGGTTGTTCTCAGCTGAAGGGGAGGGGGGTAGAAAAGCATACCTGTGGCCAAAGCTAGAAAATCCCAACCTCATTTAATTCTAAAGCTCTTGAACAGTGAGTCTGTGAATGACACTTGTCAAGGGAAAAGATTAGCTCGCAGGTGCTTTTTGGTGAGTGCACAAGGGTGTCTGAAGGGAGGGGGAGGAGAAACACATTGCTCCTGTTTCTCTTGACAGACACAGGTATGACTGCCACTAAGATGTGCAAATGCACAGCCCAGGCCACAAGAGTAAGCTCTCAAAAACTGAAATCGGCAGACAAGTGCCTCCAAGCGAGAACTTCAGAAAAAGGTGCTAGCATTTCAATACAAACACAGCAGGAAAGCAGAGAGCTGAGGTCAGTCACACAGCTGGATAAAAGGGCAACAATATTCTCTGGCTTTTGCTCCAATTCTTTTTGTTCCAATTCTCTTCCCCTCTCCTGGATGGCTTTTGCAAGAGAGCTCATTCAAAGGTGTGAGGGAGGGGGGGTGGTGGTTGTGGAAAGCGCACACAGAGCAGGAGGAACACGGCAGCAAGCATGATCCGAGCTAAACAATCACACCCTGCTAGGGCTCAAGCTCTAATTCTTGCAAAGCATGAAATGGAGATGAGTTTCTGCTTCCTTCCCATTTTTGTTGTAGAACATTTTCAAATTCAGATGCTAAAAGATGGATCCTAAAGCCATATTGAGATAACAGCAGTCTACTTTTCCAAAATTTTGAGATGCCAATCCTGTCCGTCTAAAGAAACACTATGATGCTTCGGCATATGGGACCAATCAATATTGGCCGGTGCCATAAGCAATCCCTCCAGGGAAACTTGACTGCACAGCCCATTGCTGCAGAAAGCTTGGGCTATGGACTCTATTTTGCCCTTTGGCAAAATATGTATTTCTAATGGAGAACTACACAAAATAAAATGTCATGCAAGTACTTTCAAAAACTACACCCTTGTATTTAACACCATGTTCCATCTAAACTTATAGTCCTTGGCTGATGTCTCGAAGCATCACATTTAATTAAGAGGTGCAAAATGGAGCAGGGACATTTCCCCCCTTTAGCCCAGGGCGGTCCAATTTTTCATACCAAGTGGGCTTCAAGAGTACTTTGACGTGGAACCTTGTCGTACAGTTTGGGGGGGGGGGGAGAGAGAGCAAGGCCATAATTTCTCACACACACCCCCACAGAGCGCCCTTGGGCTGCCTTTCTAAAAAGCCGGCTAAGTGAGGTGCCAAGCTTCGGGAAGGAGGCACGAAGCTCTGGCAAGGTACTAGAGTAAGGTTACCTGATTTTTTTCAATGAATCCTGGGACACTTTTCAACTTTAATGAATTTTGTCAGGGGACTGGTTTGTAAATCCGGGGACTGTTCCCGGGAAATGGGAGGTCTGGTAACCTTATACTAGAGTCCTCCCATCTCCTTCCTGAGCTGAGAAAGCGTTAACTAGGCTTTGGGAAGAAGGCTGGAGGACTCTAGGACCCTGTCAGAGCCTCACGCCTCCTTCCCAAAGCCCAGAGCCTTGCTTACTCCTTTGGGGGGCAGTGCGGAGGCGGTGTCAAATGTTGCTGGGGACCCCACAAAAAGGTATTGAGGGCCATATGTTGGACCCACTTGCGTTAGCCCTTTGACCAAACTGGAGCTGAAACTGCATATCTCCTATTTATGTTCCCAAAAAGGGGTGGGGGAGGGAGAGTGGGGAGAGGGCAGGGTGGGAGGGGGGAGGGAGGGGGGCAAAGTCATGCCCGCCTTGAGAAAGCTGCTGTCAATTCTCCACAGTTTATTACCAAATTTCTGAAATATTACATTTTTTTATTATAGCCAAACTCACTTCATTGCATTTGACAATACAGATAATCACATACCATATGCTTGAGTGTTTTGAAAGCGATGTATGTTGACAGCACTTTTTATTCATGATGCATAATTCTATTCACGGCTAAGCAAAGAGGCAATGAAGCACCCAGGCTAGGGTGGGTTTTTTTTAGTGGCTTAATAACAGATTAACAATACTGCAAGTAGATGACACTTCACTTTCAGTCTAAATGGGAAATGTTCTTTGGTTGAAAAGAAGGGCTTATCAGGGGGATACTCACAAACACATTTCTAATGACTTTCGGCTATCGTAACCTGGCTTCTGAAACCTAATATTGAAAACAAAGGGTAGGGCACCATCCAATCCATGCTTTAATCTCATTGGCGCATGACCTCCTGACTAGCACACTGAGCTATTAAGATGTTCAAAATGGGCCCAGTAGAGGTAAAACAGCAATATACAGAGTTCTAAGTGAATGGCTTAAAGATAGCAATTCAAAGTGAAGGGCAGCTGAGGCTCCACAGAAACACACCTTTTCTATCCCATAATATCTCCTTGATGCGAGAGAAGGCTGTGAGGGCTCTGGTTCAACTGCTCATCGGACCTTCTCCCAATTTTAAACTAAACCACCACCAATTAAAAGGTGGAAACCGGGAAGCACAAACCATATTCAGAAACTGAAAATGTAAGATTATCCACACAATAATATAAAAGAGAGATTACAAAGAAACAGGTCTATGTTGTCTGCAAAAGCTCCCAATCCAAGGAAGTGAAAAGTTTCTTCCTCAAAAGAAAACTCCAAAATGACCAGTCCAGAAAGTGAGGAAAGAAGAAAGACTACAATACAGCCAAAGTTTGGACAGTAGCAGGAGAAGGCTTTTGTCCATCCCAGGGTCACTCAGTAAACGTCTAATATCAGCCTTGTCAACCTTGTAACAATTAAGGAAGAGCAAAGAACATTTATTTACTATGCTTATATACTGCCTTTCTGCCAAAATAAGGCAACTCATATTTTATAATAGTGTTTAAGGCTTAAATCCAACCCCCACTTATCTTGGAGTAAATGCCAGTGAATTACGTAGATAGGGCTTACTTCTGAGTAGACATGTTTAGGATTGCAATGCAAAACGGAATAAAGGAAAGGAGGAGAAAAATAAGCACAACTGAGGCACCAACTGTGAATAGAAGTGTGGCATTCTTAATTTTTTCTATGGTTTATTACTGTAGATCATGGCATGAGTAAAGTTTGGCATAGCTTAATATGAAAAGAGATCCCCATTATGAACTTGAGTCTTAACTCTAACGTGTCCTGGAAGGCACAGAGGAAACACCCTGAGCTCCTAATGCTTTGTGTAAAGATCAGTACACATGCAATATAGTTACCAGCAAAATCTATTGAACAACTCCTGATAAAGAATGGTTGCCGCACAGACAAATAGTAAGATAACTTTAAGACAGGAAACAATCAAGAAGAAGCAGTTTAGTCATTGGTCACCAGAATTATATTCATTCACTTTATAAGAATTGCTCATCTCAATGTCGCCTCCCTTCTCCATTAAAATGGCTTTCAAAGCTTCAAGAAAGCCCCTTTTCACCCTATGCTCTCAGGGACCAGGCTGGCACACCATGCTTTGCTTCAGGACACATATGCCTTTCCCCTTTTCTTTTTTTGCATCACTATTAGCATGGGTTTTGTGGCAAAATTGTCATGCACACTTTCTGTAGGCTTTTGAGAATAGTTAGAGGTTCTTTCAGTCTTTAGATCAAGGTGTACATGTACTGTAGGATTTGCTGCTTGCTTAAATTGTAATTTTGCTGCCTGAAGCAACTTTTATCTGTTCTGTCACTTTAATTTCATGTAATAAACCAATCTTTCTTTTATTTCTTTGGTGTGAGAATCTCTTGTGGGCACAAGGTCTTTCATTAGGAATTGAATTGCATTAACTGAATTGCAGGAGATAGTTCTGGGAATGGAAAAGCCAAATGGCAATTGGTTGTGTCTAGACTTCAGGAAGGGAGCCTTCTCTGTCTCACTTCCCTTTCAGATATAGCCAGGAAAATGGCTGCTGATGAAGACAGTCCTGAGAGGTGAGGAATCAAATGGAAGTCGGTCCCGGCCAGGCTGGTATGTTTTTTTGGGGTAGGGGTGGGGGTGTCTCAGCTTTCTCTCTGAAGCTGGGCATGAGTGACATTAGAGATTTATACCATGATCTGTTTCACAAATAACACTAAGCCATGGTTTCTTTAGCTTAACTATGGTTTGTTTGTACATCTGAACCTACCAACTCAAGTAAATATGGTTAGTTTGTGGCCTACAAACCAGAAACTGAAATTCTGGTTAAGGTTGACTTATGAACCTTAACCTCTGCTTCTGTTAACTGGTTTCTCATCCAAACATAGCATTCTGGATTAACTCTAGTTTGCCTCAGTGCTCCACCATAAATGTCTACTAATTAGAAAATAATACTAATATTAGGCAAAACAAACAGTAAATATTTTACTCAGTGGCGTAGCGTGGGGGCTGCAGGGGGGGCCGGCCGCACCGGGCACAACATCTGGGGTTAGGGCAAATCCACGGGTTAGGGGGCGCAAATTACTTGCCTTGCCCCGGGTGCTGACAACCCACGCTACGCCACTGATTTTACTCATCTAATCAAACAAACCATGCTTAAAACAAACCATGGCTTAGTGTTAGTACAAATCCAGCCTTTGTAAACATGAGGGACTTGCAGCACATGTTTTCTGGCTGGGCACCTTTGCCTTTAGCAGTTCTGTGTGAGACATCAAATCGACAGATGAACCTTTCCCAATCAATATATTTCAGTGCTGGGAAAACCTGAACCTGGCTAGATTATTTTTTTACTTGGCACACAACTGTTGAAGGCACAGAAGACCCACCAGAGAATGTCAGCGACTCGTAAGTGTCTTGCAGAGGCTCCACCTGGGCCACAGGGTTAGTTTTCTTGGATAAACAACAAGCCCCATAAGCAGCAGCAGGTTCTGCTGTTCAAAACAAGTCCCAGCCTACCTATCCATATACCTTTTTGGCATATTAACATCCCGAGTGACACTTTGAGAGAAATGAAACGCATTACTCTTTCAGCAGCAATGCAAGGGAGAGACCTATGAAGCTATTTTCTTCTTTTCAGTGGAAAAAATAAACCCTGAACCGAGACTTTCTGTAACCAAAGGATGGATGATTTACACTTTATCCCAGGGCTTTAAAGTGTCCCTCTTAGAACAATCAAGGCCATTTCATGCTTCTCTTAAGCTTTTTCATTTGCTACAGAGATTTGCGCAGAACAACTGTAAGCCTATTAGATTATGTTACATTTAGAGGGGAAAGCGTCTAAAGGAAGGGGGGGGGCCCAAACTACTCCATCAGAAATGCTTGCGCTTGATCTGGCATGCTTTTAATGCTCGTGGCTCAGCATAACTCAGGGTCTTAACCCAGAACATCTCTCAGATAAAAGGGGTGGAAATGCTCATTTCCCCCAACCAGACAAAATAATAAAAATAAATGGAGGGGGCATATGTTCAAAGCCGTAGAAGGCGGAAAATATTTAAGAAATGGAGGCAACTTTTCCCTGGATCCCAGTGCTGGTGTGAAAAAGCTTTTAAAGAATTCCTGAGGAGCAAAATAGATTGGAGGTGGGCAAATGTTGTCCCCATCTTCAAAAGGGGTGGGGGAAGAAGACCCAGGTAATTACAGTGGTACCTTGGTTTTCAAATATAATCTGTTCTGGAAGACTATTCAACTTCCGAAATGTTCGAAAACCGAAGCATTTACTTCTGGAAGCCATGTGGCATGTTCAGCTTCCGAAAAGGGTTTGAAAACTGAAGCAGTTACTTCCAGGTTTTCAGCGTTCGAAAACCAAAATATTTGACTTCTAAGACATTTGAAAACCGAGGTTCCACTGTACCAATGGGAAAGGTCTAAAAGGCTACACTGGTTTTCTCCTGTTCTGGAGGGTAGGACTTGAACCAATGGCTTCAAGTTGCAAGAGAGGAGATTCCGATGAAACATTTGGGAGGGAAACTTTCTGACAGTAAGAGCTGTTCAGCAGTGGAACAGACTGCCACAAGAGGTGGTGGACTCTTCTTCCTTGGGAGTTTTTAAAACAGAGGTTGGATGGCCATCTGTCATGGATACTTTAGCCGAGATTCCTGAATTGCAGGGGTTGGACTAAGTGAGCCTTGGGATCCCTTCCAACTCGAAGATTCTATTGTTCTACTACAACCTAGTGGTGCAGCAATAAAACTGCTGCCACATTTGCAAAGCTAAGGGTTTGGTATGGTTTCAAATTGGATGGGGGACTGAGTGTAGAACGCTACAATTCTATGAATCTCCTTTCTTTCTTTCTTTCTTTCTTTCTTTCTTTCTTTCTTTCTTTCTTTCTTTCTTTCTTTTTGATAGAGTTCCTGGATTGGTATTCCTTTCATGTGATGGTTCTGAGGCAGTTGGAGCTGAGAGCTATGAAAGCAATGGGAAATTGAGGAGAGATGGGCTCGTGAAGAAAGGGGATCCTTGATGGTGAATCAGGAGAATGCTATGGATGTAGTGTATCTTGATTTCAGTAAGGCTTTTGACAAAGTCCCCTATGATATTGTTGCAAAGAAGCTGGTAAAGTGTGGACTGGGTAAGGTAACTGTTAGGTGTATTTGTAGCTGGTGGACATATTATTCTTCGAGAGTGGTAAGCAGCTTAGGTTTACACAGCAAACTAACTGGCATGTGTTCTATTACAGAGACCTGCCGCCACCAAGGGAGGAACATTCTGGTTGCAAGTGATGGAGAATGCATCCAAGTTAAATATCAGAGCTGTGACCCACTGGTTGATCCTCAGCAATAACCATCAAGGGGCCCTTTTCCTCATGAACCCCTATCTCCTCAATCTCCCATTGCTTTCATAACTCCAGCTCCAAATGCCTCAGAACCATCACATGAAAGGAATATCAATCTGGAGCACCCTAAGGTGGGTTTATGCTTAGGCCTAGTATTCACTGGTATAGTCAATCTCAGGGCTGTGCCTGCTTCAGACTGCAGGTGGGAGATCATTTATTCATTTAATTGCCCATCTCCATTCGAAGGAGAGTTCCGCAGTTGGGTTGCCCCTACACACAAGGCCCTCTCCAGTAAACACCCTCTTGACACACTTGAAGGCAGGTGACCCACAGAGAAGGTCCTCTGTGGATGATCTCAGAGGAAGGTTCATGTGGGAGTAGGCAGTCCTTTAAGGGCTTTCAAGGTCAGAACCAGCACTTTGAATTGCACTCAAGAAATGTACTGGGAGCCAGGGAATATTAAACTTATTTTCTTTACCTAGAAAACTGGCATGCCAAAGAAAGAGAAAGGAAGTGGGCAAGGGGGGGGCATATTGCCTTATATTTAGAGCCCACCTGGAAATATTTTATTTTATTTTCTTTCCTTTTTTTTAAAATCCCAGATCAGATTTTGAAGCCAAATTTCTGCTGGAACCAAACTGTGAAATGAAGGGACAATGCACATACTTTTAGGTTCACTCACAACATCTATCAATCACGAGTTAGGCTCTTCTTTGAGGTACCTAATGGAGAAAGCAATCAATATAATGCAATTCAGCATATTTCCCATCTGATGGGTTGTTACAAATTTCCATCTTAGACAGAAAGTGAGGCTCTGAAGCTGTAGAGCTCAGTCAAAAAGAGCATAGGAAAGTAACAAAACAGAAGATGCTGGCTTAATAATTAAAGTTTCCACCTCTCATTTTAAGGTATAACAAAAACCCAGTACATAAATCTTTGTCTTGGGACCCCTGCCCCACAAACCAAAGTGCAAAAGAGAAAAAAGCAAGTCTTATGGAAGATGGGAAGGAAGGGTGTTCAACAATTATAGAGCAGCGACTTAAAGTGTCTCTCTTTGTGCAAATTCAAGAGAGCGCCATCAGAGAAGGGAATGAGATATGAATGTGCTGGTCTCGCATATGCTGAGGTCGTAATATAGTCCCACTCAAAATGAACTCATACTTAAGTGCTAAGGCAAAAAGTCTCTAGGTCAAGGCCACCCTCCCAGGAGTCTTGTCCTTTTCTTTGTTGAATCAATTGCCAAAAATATATGTGTCAGAGAGACATATTAATGCAACAAGCTAGAAAATGGCACCCCCTTCCCCTTCCATCAACCCCCTGCCCTGACAGATCACAGCTTTGCCTCAGATCAAAACACAACCAACAAGCAGCCAAGAGCTAAAGGCAAAGTGACATGTACAGCCACCATGAGCTAATCTGGCACAAGATGGAGCAGATGTGCCAATTGCTTATTAAAGCTGCTCCCCATTTCTCGTAAGGTACCAATTGGCGACAGATCCTGCCTCTTGAAAGATGGAGGCACAGCACACGCCCAACAGGACTCTATGTCTCAATTAAGTTGTAACGGCCTGTTCCAGGGGTCTTTATTAGTCCGGTAATGATCACTTAAAGAAGGTTAGAGTCCTAAGCCAAGGGCACCCAATTCTATTAGCTGACTTGTTAAAAGCTGCCAAGCAAGTCATTATTTCTATAACCACTTTCTTCACCTTTAATGATGGCGCTTTTACACTTTTGTTCCCGATGTAAATGACTGCAATTCACAAAAGCTTGGAGGGGAGCGGGAGAAAAAACTCACCAGCTGCTGCAGGAATGGCCTGGCACAGCTATTCCACCATGAAGATGATTCATGAGATACAGTTCTATAAGAGTCTGGCTGCTGATTTAGATCAAAGGCCAGCACCCTATTCTCACAGTGGCCATCTAGATGCCTAAGGGAAGCCTGCCAAAAGGACCTGAGTGTAACAGCACCCTCATGCTCATATTCCCCAGCAACTGCTACCCAGTGCATATTGCCTCTGGGGCTGGAGGTAATATAGCTGTCATGACTGGTCTGCTCTTAAAGCCAACCAGTTTGGTGGCCATCACCTCATCTTATGGTAGTGGAGTTCATAGTTAGTTATATACTATGGGAATAAGTACCTACTGTTGACTGACCTAAATCTAGTATTAAGAGAGAGGAAAGAAAAACCTCGTGTCTATTCACTTCCTCCACACTGTGCATAATTTTATACATCTCTCCCCTGCCCAGTGTTGCTTGCCTCCCCCCTTCCCCAATTTAAAAAGGCTTTTCCAGATGCAGGAATTGCTTCAACCCCTGGATCATAACTCACTTATTTGAGACTCATCCACATTGATTTCAATTAGGCTTACCACCGAGTACACATGTATATGATTGTACTGTGAATCATTCAAAGAACAAATTAAATTTATTAACTCTTTGACAAGAGCTGCAGTCCGACAGGCACATGGTCTTGGTTGCCTGTGTGGTTTCTGGATAGCAGCAGGAGGAAAGACTTTAGAGTATAGTCTGTGTTTAATAGGGATGAATACATCAGTGTATTTCCAGTTCATGTTAATTTCACATAAGTCAATTCTATCCCATTTCCACAATAAGCTGACAATTTTTAAAAAAGCAAGAAAATGTATTTTAAAAAACTTAATTAAATACTATTTTATCAGAAACTATTATTTAAATATAAATTTTATTTCAATGTCTGCATTTCTAATGCTTCCTTTCTTAAACGCTACCAATCCAGAACACATTTACCATCTTGGGAACAATTCATTTAAATCTCGTTTCTTGAAATAATGATGTTGTTAGACTGACCAATATTCATATAATTTTCTTGCAAAAACTGCCTGTGCTTCATTTCAAGGTTCGCTCTCTCTCTCTCTCCCACACACAGAGTGAGAAAGCGAGAAACCTGTGATTCCTGGTTAATACAAACTCATTAGATATTGAGCCAGGGCCAGCGTACCCATGAGGAAAGGTGAGATGACTGCCTCAAGCAGCAGGATGCAAAGAGGCAGCAGATCCCAATTTAGATCTTTATTTTCCCACCACCAACCCTTGTTCCTGTTGTAGATCTTCACTCATCATTTCCCCCCTGGTGAGGAAGGAGATTCCAGTTTGTGGAATCTCAGGCCCCAAAACGTATTGGGCCGGCCTTGGTCTTGAGACAGCTGTAGTGCGATCCCAGTCATTGGGGTTCTCTGCTGCATAGGCTTTGATCATGCAGATCAAAGTCCCATTAAACCTTTCCAGTAGCTTCACTTAAGAATTTTTACTAACCAAATGTTTACTACAAGGCAAGGCAACTCTGAAGGTCAGACTGCTGCTGCATACCATGACAACATGGCAAATAGCTACGTAGCTAAGATCTCTCATTTTTATTAATCGGTCATCTAGTCAACCTTACTGTCTTTAAGATATAAAATCTTGCAACTTGCAGAAAGGTTTTTATGCTCTTCATCTCCAACCAATGGGTGCTGCAGTGGAACTGGGGAGATACAGCAACACAGCAATGGAGGAAAGGTTACACTCATGTAGATCAGGTCCATAATGTTCATGACTGTCCTTTGTATAAAGCCTGCTGAGACACACAGGACTGGCTTGGTCAGACTGGCTTTATGGCCAGCAAAATCGGAACAGATTTTCATGCTGAAAGACAGTAATAAGATGGTGACCTAGAAAAGAAGCATCACTTGCAGTGGGCATAGCTTACGGTACGTATGATCACAAATTGTGAGTAATGAACTATCAAACTGCAGAAGTGACAATCATAACTGAGTGTTAGCGGGCTATACTGTGCATTTGCAAGGATATAGTTTTATATCTCTGACATGCCGTAAAGCAGGGGTTTTTTTGCTGAGCAGTGGAGAAATATTAAGATTCAGCTCTCCCCACCTCACGATAATCCCTTTCCAAAACACAAGGTACAGATAGCTCCACTGAAAACATGAGTTGCAAAGAGAGAGAGCAAGACAGAGACAGACAGAATATACTCATTTATCTATTTTAACCCTTAGATTAATTAACACTTTAAATCAGCTCACTAAGTATGGTGCGAACCAAAACATATAAAACAAAACTCTACAGAGACCCCCACTCTGTGGCACTCCAGCCAAACAGATCACTGGAGAGTTACCTGTACCCCGTGCGCAGAAAGGAACTGAGCAGAAACCAACCAACAGCCAAAAAGTCAGGCTGGGCATATTCAGGGAATGTGGGAGGATGGCAGACATGCTGCCACGTTCAAGTTCTCTACCTTGATGCAGCCTAAATTGCATTCTGCGCTCTCTCTCTGCTAATTAGGTAAATTTTACTCTTATTTTGTATGAAACATATCTATTTCGTTCTTAAGCTTTTAAAAATGCAACTTGTCTGCACACGAGTCAATGGAGCACAAGGCTTCTAAGTGCTTTGTTTTTGCTGGAAGAGGGTTGCAGAGAGAAATGTAACTAGACTGGGTGCTGCTGAAGGGAAATCTAAACTGTCTCCAGTCGTCCCATCCTGTCCAGCAATATTAACAGTGGATTACATTACAAGACAGTCATAAGCCTCTACTGCTCTTTAGCGCACACACACAGAGCCATTGCCACAAACCTGCCCCCCCCCCCCAGCCGCCACTTACAACTGTGGATAATGGGCTGCATTAGCATAGTACTTTAAAATGTATTCGTTAAAAGAAAAAATGTTTCTCTTGTGAAATGAGACCTCGGTAAGAAAGTGCATCAGCGATTATTTTTGCTGCCCAACCACAAGAATGCTAAAATCCTGGATTTTTCCATTGGGCAGCTCTCACTTCCATCCCAGGGGATGAGATAACCTAAGCTTTGAAAGATAGAGCTTCTCTGGCAATTGAACTGTAAGTTGAGAACCACCCTATATCAATGGATATTGCTCATTCACTTAGATGCCAATCCTAGTTGTAACTTCTCTCATAGGCACAATACTATCCACACATTCTGCCTGATGATGCTGATTCTAAAGGAGCGAAAGAAAGAAAGAAAGAAAGAAAGAAAGAAAGAAAGAAAGAAAGAAAGATTAGAATCTTGGCCAGCTAACGGGCCACACTGGCATCAGGTGGCATGGCCAGAATCCAGGCAAAATTTGCCCAAACAAAAAGTATGTGCAAATCTAGCCATAGAGCGGCTTTGGCATTTTGGGAGAATATTGCTGGGTAATGCTGGTATTGCGAAGTCCTGTGCACAACGATGACCTTATTGTTTAAAATATGTAGATAAGATGCTCACAAAGGTATTCATTCTGCAAAAAGGGGAGCTTAATTTCTAATTATTTGCTCCAGTTTCCCATGTGCACCCAAAGCATACCTAATACGGAAGTATCTTTTCCAGTGTACCCAGACCCAGCTTTGCCACCTGGCATGATATCTTTGCTAGTGTCTTTCTTTTGAATTTTAAAGTCTTTGAGGAGCTAGGCTTATACAAGGGAAAGAGCTGCAGTTGGTAGGAGAAAAAAGTACTTTCAAGAAGAATACACACATTTTGAAGATATTTTAAGAAGGTGTGCAAGATGCTGGTACTTATGAAAGTGGCTTACTTGTTTCCGCATTACAATAAACTGCAGTTTCCTTAACACAGCCATGTCATTAGTTACTTAACTGGGTTGCTTCAGGCACAGGTAAACATTTAACACATCTTAGGTGTATGTCTACAAAATAATAGTGCACAGATCTGGCTACCTCACATTCAGGTGGACCTGTTGGAGAACTGCAACTTGCTGCTGAATGTATAGACAGTGGTAAACTGGGGCTGGCTGTGGACAATGTGCAAAACAGTCTTTAGGTGAATGCAAGCATGTACACCTGTATGGTTTTTTTTTCCTGTTTGGGACTTGTCCGAGAGGTTCATGGACCGTGAAACAAGTGTACCTGTTTTTCATCCAACAAATGTTGGAAGCCATGTTAGCACAACACATGCATGGTCACAAGAAAAGTGGCATGTAGAGACAGGGAACTGAATATGGCATTCTTGGATGACAACTGGTCGAAGCAGCTGTACTTTACACAGTAGTCCAGCATGGCCAATATTATGGATGACACACACAAGCTGCCAAGCTTGGGAACTCATAACTGTCAAGGTACAATATGGCGGCCTGCCAGGCCCAGAGCTTTCACATCCACTATGCCAGAACATCCACACACAATTTAATTGCATTATAATTTCAAAAGTGCTTTTCAAACTGAAAAAAGACATTCACTGATTAACCAGTGAAGAGCAAAATTGTTTATGAAATTGAATACAAAAAGCTACAGAAATGTAATTGGGTCGTTCTAGCACCTAATTTTCAAGCCATTTTCCCACTTATTTAATCACGAGACACAAAAGGAGCGAGTGAATTGACTTCATACTAATTAGATTACTCCCTGCGATACTCACAGCCCATATTCCAACTGGTTGATAGCAACGTTTTAAAAATGAAACAAAAGCAGGGGGAAATGACAACAGCTTGTCTGTGGGATCCACTTATTTCAAAATTGGCTCCTTGTCTATGGGAACGCCATCAACGGGCTGCCCGAGGAGACCTTCCTCAACTGCAGCTCTTCAGTCCCAAAATAGGCCTGGCAGTAGCATGTGAGAGCCAAATAGCACCTCAGAGAACAGTTTGGGATCCTAAAGGCCCAACTTGTACAAAAATGAGAATTAGAAATATTATGCATAATAGCGATGCATAACGAGTCTCGGTAGATTCAAGGTTATCAGTACACGGCAGCCAATATCCACTCTGTCAAACACAGTAATTAGGGGAGAAAATTATTCCTAAAGGCACAGTCCACTGGGAAGTTCTCCTACTAAAAGATGTATTGAACAGAAGATGGTGCCCATTCCTTTCCACGAGTCATACGAAGGGGAAGATTTCAGCGGATTGTGTCCACTCTTATTAATTTAAACAGGCAAAGAGAAACAAACATCATAAAAGCTGGAATCCAGTTAAAAAATAAACATGTCTGATTTGATTCAAACAACTCCCGAGTAGCAAACCTAATTATCCACATTCACCTTGCAATGCCAAAGCAATTGAAAATAGAAAGAAATTCCATCTAACCAAACCTCTGGCTAATAGCTATTAACTGCCTCTTTGAACAATTCATTTGTTCAAAATTACTTACAAGGAAACACAAAGCTCCAAATAAAAATAAGAAGGGCAATGAAATAAAAATGCTTCCTAACTGAAATGCTGGCCCACCTGTCAGGTGCTCTCTTTCCCTTATCGACGGACATGAATGAAATTCCATTTTTTCCCTGAGCCATAAGTACTAAGTTATGGGGATATACCATAAGTTAGTACAAAGGAGGGTCCTAGCCACTCTCACTTTCTCCAATTAAAGCAGGAATAGGGTACCTGTGGCTCTCCAGCCCTACCAACCCTGGTCAATGGCCAAGTGGGGAGGAACCAATGGATATTGGGAATCCAACTACATTCGGAGGGCCACAGATGCCTCAGTTGAAGATCTCATGGGAGAAAAGGGCACCCCTCTCCCTAGGGAGACCTCAGTCTTACACACACATATTAGACGTGGCTTCGCAGAAACCAATGGCTATTTAGCTCTTCCTCTCCTCTAGCCATTATTACGCTCTCCCTCCACTGCCTCTAAATACCAGTTGCTTGGTATCACAGGTGGGAAGAGCACTGTTGGGCTCAGGTTCTGTTTCCCATGGAGATCTGACTGGCCACTGTGAGAACAGAATGCTGGACAAGATGTGCCCTTGGTCTGATCTAGCAGGGAGAGCACTTCCTATGTTCTTGCGTCCAAAACTGTCTTCCTCAGTAGCTGTTCCTACCTGGCGGTAAAATAGGACTGTACGAAGAATTAGGGTCTGAATTTGCTTGCAAGGTACCTCCCCCGCCTGAAGGGTGTTTTCTGAGGGACACTGTGTACTTTGTTTGGTCTCAGATAAGCTATGTACCATGTTATATCTGAATATATGTGCATAGCTGTTGTGTTGTCTTTATTTGGACCCCTCTCCCCTAGGTGTGTCATCTGAATATCTGAGGTTGTTGATATTTCTTCCGGCAATCTTAATTCTGGCTTGGGATTCATCCAGTCCAGGCTTTCGCATGATGAATTCTGCATATAAGTTAAATAAGCAGGGAGACAACATACAGCCTTGTCGTATTCCTTTCCCATTTTTGAACTAATCAGTTGTTCCATATCCAGTTTTAACTGTAGCTCTTGTCCCACATAGAGATTTCTCAGGAGACAGACGAGGTGATCAGGCACTCCCATTTCTTTAAGAACTTGCCATGTGGTCGACACAGTCAAATGCTTCTGCATAGCCAATGAAGCTATATGAAGTTTTACTGGAAGTCTCTAGCTTTCTCCATAATCCAGCGCATGGCAGAATACCTTGATGGCAGCAAGCGAGGAGGAATTAAGGAACCTTTTAATGAGGGTGAACCCTGATGTTGGGAAAGATTGAGGGCACAAGGAGAAGGAGATGACAGAGGACAAGATGGTTGGATAGTGTTCTCGATGCTACCAACATGAGTTTGACCAAACTGAGAAGCAGTGGAAGACAGGAGTGCCTGGCGTGCTCTGGTCCATGGGGTCACAAAGAGTCGGACACGACTAAATGACTAAACAACAACAACCCCTAGTTTTGTTTTGTTTTTACTTTGGAGTTAATGCTATTCTCATCATTGTTATTTTCATAATTATTGTAAGCCACGTTGAAAACTTGATATGCCCAAATGATATATAAGCACTTCCTTCCTTCCCCTGTTTTCCTTTTTCCATCTTCAGTCTTACTCCTTGTTTTCATACTTTTCTGACTGAAAATAGAAGGCTGGATTTGTAGCAACTACAGAGATGCCCAGATCTATAACAACAGGGACATTTAATTATCAGAAGCCTCCTTCCTTCCAGGTAGTTTTGTGCCAATCCCCCACCCCCCAAAAATTGTGCATTTTTTGTTCAAATTTGAGTTATAACAGTTCTTTCAGTTACAGATACTGACAAATCTTTAAAAACTACTGATATGGGAAAGCAACAGCAGAAAGGCAGATAAAGGTATAGGGTAAGGGACCCCTGACCATTAGGTCTAGTTGTGATCGACTCTTGGGTTGCAGCGCTCATCTCGCTTTATTGGCCGAGGGAGCCGGCGTACAGCTTCTGGGTCATGTGGCCAGCATGACTAAGCCGCTTCTGGCAAACCAGAGCAGAGCACGGAAACACCATTTACCTTTCCGCCGGAGCGGTACCTATTTATCTACTTGCACTTTGATGTGCTTTCGAACTGCTAGGTTGGCAGGAGCAGGGACCGAGCGACGGGAGCTCACCCCATTGTGGGGATTCGAACCGCTAACCTTCTGATCGGCAAGCCCTAGGTTCTGTGGTTTAACCCACAGCGCAACCCGCGTCCCAGAAAGGCAGATACACATTTTTTAAACAATTTAACTATACAAATAAAAACCAAGTATTTATAAAGCATGTGCAAAAGTTCTCCTCATAGTCAGGACCAGTAAGCATCTGCTTTGATGACAGCTGAAGTCAGAAGGGAATCAGACCAGACTCCTCCCACCTCACCAGCTGACACACCCCCCGGGCGGCTTCTTTGTAGAGAGAGACTAGAGAAAGACTCCGTTGCCGCTTGAAGACTAGCCAAGAACTTCCAAATGCACCCAAATGAGTTCCGACCTGGCACAATCTCCTTGCCGCTTTTGTAACTCATTTGAAATTTTATTAGGTGCAACATAATTGATTACATAATCAAACGAAGAACGCACATTATCAAGATATTGTAGCACTTCACGGGACATTTAATCACCCTGCCTGGCACAGTGCCAAAATGAATTAGCCTGCATTAGAGCTGAAACACATCTTAGTCCTCATATTTGTTTCCATCCTTAAGGAAGGAACTTGCTTGTGCAAAAGGGCTCTCCAATTCATCATGAGGTTTCTCTGTTACCCAGGCTGCTATATTATCCAAAAGAAATACCATTAAATTGCTGGGTTATAACTAAGCTAGGGATAGGGAACCATGTGGGCTCTCTGCATGCTGCTAGACTCCAACTCCCATCATCCCTGACCACTAGCAATGTTGGCTGGGGCTGATGGGAGCTGGATGCCAGAAACACCACAAGCTCCCCACCCCTAAACAAAGCAGTACTTTTTCAAAATGCCACATTGATTATTTCCTGGCACAAGGAGGCAACATATAAATATTACAATAAATATTTGTAATATTGATAAATATTGGAATATAGATAAACGTATTTCATGCAGACTTTCCAATATAGAGGCCCCAAAGCAGTTTACAATCGTTGGGTTGTACAGTGGTACCCCGCAAGACGAACGCCTCGGAAGACGAAAAACTCGCTAGACGAAGGAGTTTTTCGTTTTCTTAGCTGCTTCGCAAGACGCATTTCCCTATGGGCTTGCTTCGCAAAACGAAGCTTGCCCCGCAAGCTCCGGGGATAGCGGGGAAGCGCAGCACGTCTTCCCCGCTGTCCCCGGACCTCTTTTGAAGCAAGGGGCAGTGGGGAGAAGATCGCTTCTCCCCGTTGCCAGCCCCGCGCGCCTTCCCCTCTGTCCCCGGAGATTGCAGGGCAGGCAACGGGGAGAAGCAATCTTCGGCGCTTCCCCTCTGTCCCCGGACGGTCTCCATAGGAACGCATTGATTGATTTTCAATGCATTCCTATGGGAAACCGTGCTTCGCAAGACGAAAAACTCGCAAGAAGAAAAAACTTGCGGAACGAATTAATTTCGTCTTGCGAGGCACCACTGTATTCAACTAATGGACCCAAATTAGTTAGGTCCATTATTTTCAGTGGGCCTACTCTTGAGTGTGACAAACTCTGGAAACTACCCATAAAAGAAGAAGAAGAAACAGGCTATCTTGGACTTTTGACATGCTCTACCACTTTTTATTCTTCCGGAGATATGGAAGATGTAAACATTTATAGGCTCAAGATGCTTAATGCATCTCACTGGATTGCTTTAAGTTATTATGCTGTATGATAACTAGTGACTTCCAGCTTAAAGGGTGCTGTATAAACTATTTAAATAAATAAATAAAGGCTTTAAAGGTTCAGAACAATACTGACAATCTCCTTACAGCAAAAAATAATAATTATTTTTTAATATAAATGATTTTTTTGTTATGTCAAGGAAGGTGCATTCATATAAAGACCAAGAAAACTGCAAGCTCTTTTCTGTCTTTACCGTACATAAAAATCAATAAAATAATAAAAAGGTTAATATCCAGGCAAGTAAAATCTTGTACCAAGGAGAGCTGAATTCTGCAAAAGTTGCGCAAGTACATTTGAGTAAGTTCTATCTTGCACAACTTATTCCTTAGTTATTATCAGTTTGCCTTGTTGATTCCAGATTTGTCTGTCTGGGGTAGGGTAAAGAACTATATCTCAGCCCTCCCCCGATGTGACTTTGGCTAACAATGTACTCCCAGAAGCACTAGAAAGTCACTTTTTTTTTTAAATGGAAACACAAGATTTTAAGGAAAGTTAAATCTGTACCCAGTCCTATATTTTACACTTTGATAAAGCTTCTACTTTATGGCAAGCATTTGGCTATAGCTGCATGTCTGATGTAACTGAGAAAGTTAAGCAAGAGTTATCAGATATTGGAGCTAAGCTGCACTGGTTGTTAGAAATGCCTCCGATGCACCTGAATAAAGCTGCAAATCCTACCAGTCCAAACTACCATGTATCTGACTTAGGCCCATCATTTAGGAGGCGACACACCTCCCTCCCTGGGAATCATCGGCATCTGGCGAAAGAAAGCAAAGAAAGCATGGAGCAACTATTCTAGGGGTGGCTCATCGTCTGGTTTCAGGCAAGGGGGTGGTGGGAAATGATACGTTGCATAAAATGCAGCATTGGCCATTTACCAAAGCTAAGCCGGAAAAGAATGCCTCTACTCAGAGCCCTCCCCGCTCTTGCCACTGAAATTATTTAATTCTCATCACCAGACTCCACTGAGGCGATCAACAGCTGCAGGACAGAGCAAAAGAGCAATGACGTGTCTGCAGCACTGACTTCGCATGGGGGAATTTTCTCAACAGCTGAGGCTCAGCGCTCAAGGTGACTCCTAAGTGATTGGTTATTGAGGGAAGAATCAGGGTGGATAGTGAAGGAGAAAATCATATGTCCTTCTAATCACAAAGATATTCATGTGTCTTTTTAATCATGCCGAGAAAAGAGAAAACACAGCTACCAGCAGCAGCATTTGGTCACTTTGAAGGGTGCATGTGGTTTTACAGTGTCCCGAGTGGCCTTGTCGTCCAAGGTCAGGTCAATGGCTGCCCTAGCCTGCCTGACTAGTGAAGTGGGGCTGCTACAATTCCAGTTGGGGCTTTAAATAAACAAAATGTCTAATTGCCCAGATGTTTTTGTAGGATAAAGAGTTTTGTTGCACTGGGTGTTGTTCCAAAGACAGGGGCACTGTGACAGGAAACAGGCCAAGGTTCCTTTCAACCCTGATTTGTTTGGGAGAAAACTCTTGATCCTTCCACTCACTCTGCATGACAGACATTGTAGGGGAGCTGGAAGGGGCTGGAAGCTCAGAAGTCCACAAAGCAGATATAATAAAAGCACTGACTGTGGTCAAGAGAAGTAAGCGCAAAAAAATGACACACCTGACCTTGGGCTATAATAATTCCATCGATTCTGTAATAACTCTTCCCCTTCAGGCTTTCGCTTCAGGCAGCATTCCATAATCATAGCAACTATATTGCTGGGCAGACAGCAGCTGCCCAATACTTAAGATAAACTGGCATATAACATTAACCTGGGGAAAAGATAATCTCTGTACAGTCAAAGGTTTTATCCGAGTGTAAGGCATCAGGGAGATGAATGACCAATACTTTGTGCAGCTATAAAAGAAATGATTGGTTGTGTTTAGGACTTTTTGAGCTTGAAAACAGATCTTTGCTATGGGCTTTCTACAGGTTGTTGTACAAAACTCTGTGGGATCTGCTCTGCATTGCATGCCTGTATATCATTCATCCACTGAACCACACCAAGCCCAGTTCAATGTAAAGCATAAGATGGTACAGTCAAGAGTGGGCAGCCAGTACATACAGCAAAATCCCCCACTCATTTTCCATTTCCTGAAAGTTCAGAGTTATCTATAGTTTAAAAAGAAAGAAAACAGTATCCCTTACACAGTATAGATGTAAATTGAGAAAGGGGTTGGGACATTGGTAAAGCATTTGCTTTGGTGCATAGTTATTAATTATACTGTATTCCCCTCTTGAATTTGGGGCTTCTAATGACTGGGACATTTACCCACTAGACAGGTTCAGATGCTCCTTAGCCCAGTCATAAGGAGTGGGGGGAGAACGGCACCTGGCAGGCTCATGACCCAGTTAGGATGATATGGAGGTGCCAACTATATGAACTGATGTCCCCATGCACACACATGAAGGTGCCAGTTCATACAATTGACATCTCCATCCAATACCAGCTGGGCTGAAAGCTTATTGCCTGCACCATGCACGTCTTTGTACAAATATGTGCAGGCCAAGAAGAGTGTGGACCGGGCATCCATGTTGCCTCTATTTTAGAAAGGTAGAAAATGGGATGGGAAAATTTAGACGCTATTGCTTCAGCTCTTCTGGTTGCCACTGGCCTACTGGACCAAACACACAAAAGGAGCCTTGGCACATGCAATAATTTTAACTATTTGGCATGGCATCATCAAGAAAATATTATGTGAATATCTATGAAGACCCTCATCTTACCCACTTACAAAAGTAGAATATATTCTATGTAAATAGCTCCTCAGTGAACACCACAAGTAGCAACACAACATAGCTTTAGATGTTTCACTCACACACGCACACGCACATCCAGAGCAAACTCACAAACATACCAACGTTTGTTTCTGATCCATATTTTCAAAGGGAAATTGAGCTGTTAAGGAGTAAGGAGTGAGCCTCTCATATAGCATCAGATTTGATGCGTCTGCTTTAATGTTCAAGGCCACAGGCAACAAGAGGAGGATAACATCAGTTCCTTAAATGCATATCAAAGCAAACAGGTCTGGGTTTAACATGAACACCAGCAAATGAGAAGTTCTATTAAGATAATCATGTTTTACATATATCTTTAAGAACTGGGGAGTACAGGGAGACATGCCAATTACAGAAACACCCATTTACAACCCCCATGTCAGATTGTCAGAAGGAAAGAAAAATCTCCTGCGGCTTTAACAGATAACGGATGCCTTTCAGGCAAGCCCGGTAGGTATTAAAAGAAGAGCAACTGGTTGCACACTGGAAAAAAAGGCAGTTTTCCTCGGCAGCTGTCAGCAAGTGCAAAGAACGGCATATATACCTCTGCTCTAGCAAACAGAAAGCTCAGGCATCTGTGTTGGGGCGACAATCTGTTTGGAACTGGAATGTATGTAAATACAATCAAATCGGAGACGTTCCTGCCGTCTGTGTAGCAGACAGAATCTATCGCCAAAGCTTAAAACTAACAATGTGTGTCTGCTTTTTCTGCTGAACAAAGGCAGCACCCTGTTCTCCCCCCAAGTTATGTCTATATCAAAAGCCGACAGAACTAAAGGCCCCTGTGATCATTTTCAAAGGCCTTTTTGTCACAGAGTGAGGGTTTGCTTCCAACAGGACCAGCCTCTCCCCCTGCCGCCTCTTTCTTTCATGATGGCACTGCATAAAGATGAAACTTTCCAGTGAGGAATATCTCAACCCTCGTCTTTCAGGAGGAGCCACACCAGCACTGGTGCCAATCTATGCCCAGGTGTACATCACACAGGTACTTTTTAGTGCAAAAATCCACCCTGAGAAAACAAACTCCTACCTTCAGCATATGATAAAGTGGCCATATGAATCTTCCAGAGACATGAATAGAAAGCCATACACTGTTTTCAAAATGTGCTTTGTTGCCCTTGATTCTAAGTTTCCCCTTGAACAAAAATCCTTCTCTGTGCTCAATTATAACCGATAAACATCAGGAGCCCTGTACCCAGGGCTCCTGGGTCCCCCATGTCAGTCAACACCAGGGGTCAGCAAACATTTTCAGCAGGGGGCCGGTCCACTGTCCCTCAGACATTGTGGGAGGCCGGACTATTTTTTTTGGGGGGGGGGGGCGGGATGAACGAATTCCTATGCCCCACAAATAACCCAGAGATGCATTTTCAATAAAAGGACGCATTCTACTCATGTAAAAACATGCTGATTCCTGGATCGTCCGCGGGCCGGATTTAGAAGGCGATTGGGCCGGATGCAGCCCCCGGGCCTTAGTTTGCCTACCCATGGTCAACACCATCACCATCCTGCTCTTCAACAATAATGGCCAGACCTCCTTGCCCAGGCCAGCTGAGATAGTTGTTAATCCATTTTAATCAGTCCCCTAAGTAGAGAAGGGGGCAAACAACACTTTTTCTCTTTTCCATGGAAACTGCTGGTTGGACACAATTTAACTTTTCTTCTGGTCCATCCAGATGAAAAAAGGCTGGCAAAGGATGGGAACGGTCAAAGCTTCCTCTGAAATATTGTAATAGGATGCAAAGAGAGCGGGAGAATGCAATGATAAAAACAAGATCCGTCACTACAGTGCTGGTGTCAGGCTCTTTTGCAGTTTAGGCAAGGCTAACTCTTGCACCACTACCACTCCAAAAAAATTGCTAACTTCAGAAACAGATGTATTGTAGAAAGAATTAAAAGCACAAAATTTGAAACTGCTTAATTCGCTTTAGATTGTCAGAATAAGTAATATTTGATTATCCTTCTCAAATACAAAAGAAAATGGGTTTAGCACACAAATCATTTTCAATAAGCTTGTGAACTGTGATGTTAAAATTTAAGTCTCTTTAAAGTTTCAATTTCAGGCACATCAACATCTTGCTTTGTGTGCCTCTTCCCTTGCAAATTTTGTCACCAATTACTACAGGTCAAGTGCTGATGCTTGGGCATGTCCAACTGATATAGTTGTCAGGCTAACTAGTTTCTTTCGCAAAACTGTTGAGCATATGTAAGTTTTTATAAGTCTGAGCTTTGAGAAACTGGGTTTACCACTTTCCCGTGACATTGGAAGTGTAGGAAGGCTCCTTAGAGAAACAGAAACGTTAGACACTTTGTGCAGGAGTTTTTGTTGTAGTATGAAGAGAAGTACTCCTTGCAGCAGCATAGATTTTGGAAGCCTTTGAGCTATTGCCATAAGGTCACAGCACAGATATAAAACTGTGCCCCTCAAGGAGCAGTACTGCACCCCTTTGTGGTCTGTGCTCTAGGCGGCTGCCTAGCTGGCCTAATGGTAGCACTAGACCCGGGTCACTACAGCACACAATGACCTGGTTAGCAGTAATAATTTGTCCATCTCATAATGTTTGATTCCAACTAAATATACAGAAAAACTTTCTGACAGTAAGAGCTATTCAACAGTGGAACAGTCTCTTTCCGGAAGTTGTGGACTCTCCTTCCTTGGAGGTTTTAAAGCAGAGGTTGGATGGCCATCTGTCATGGATGCTTTAGCTGAGATTCCAGCATTGGACTAGATGACCCTTGGGGTCCCTTTCAACTCTACGATTCTATGATTGCATATGCATGGCACCATCAGTGCACATAATAACAGTATGAGCAAGGATGGAACTCTTAAGAAAAAAATGAGCTTCCCACCCAACTCAAACACTGGCCTAGAAACCCTATAAAACCAGGCCAATTTCATATCAAGCTGTCCATCACTAATGGAAATCTTACTATGCAGTTTAAACACAGTGACTAAGTTTGGCTTTGTTTTGCTTTTTAATCAGTGCAGCTTGTCCTTCTGTCCACAGATAGGAAATCACACTTGTAGGGGGAAAAACCAAGGTAGTGTAGCAATCATCCAAACTAGGAATGTTCAAATGGTCACCTCAAATGTCCAATCAGTTTGTAACATTGTTGCTTTGACCCGACTGGAACCTGATCCCATTTTTTTCCCCTAACATGAGCTGTGCTGTTAAGGCCCAGAGATGCTTCCTGCTGCTTCAGCTGTCTGTCTTATACAAAGACCACGGATACGACAGATTCATCCTGCCGCAACCTCACAACAGACAGGGAGCTAACCAATTTGTTCCTCCTTTGATCAATTGAACTATTCCCCAACCGAGATGAGTATAGTAAACTGAACATAGCTAAATCAACCCAATAATCGCGAGGTCAGCAAAGGCCAACTGGGGTGCAGACTAAAAGGCTGGAGAAGGCTAACACTCTTGATTGCTTAAGTGTGGTTAAGTAAGCCAGGAATGTTACTTCTACATCTACCGAAGGAATTGTGCTGGATACTGACATCTCAGCCTTGGGGAAATTCTGTCTTACCCCCTTGAGTCTCGAAGTTGACAACATATACTTACATATTTCTTGCTTACATATTTCCAAAAATTCTCTACATTTGCGGATAATTCTGCATAAGAATTGCTGGTGCAGGGTGGAAAATATTGTGGAACAGAAATTTCCCCTCTTTTAGTTTTTCCAAGGACAGTTTTCTAGTTTTAGTTTATTTTATTTCAACCTGACATTTACGTACCACTTATTCAACAAAGCTACCTGGATGGTTCGCAAAAAAAACTTAGAAGTACACTAAAAAGGAGGAGGAGCATATGTCAAAACTGTATTAATTTAACCAAGATAAGAGCAGTTTTCAAAATGCATTGGGTCACACAGTTAATTAGTAACATAATTAATGAGTACAGTACGAGTTGAACTGGGGAAGCTGAAATGATACGATACTGGTCAAATCTAAAATCAAAGCTGTAATTAACATTTTCCCCCAGGTGAGTCTCCCCAGGAAGCATGCATTTTCTTCATCAAATATTTCAGTTCATCTATTTCTGGCTACTGGAAAAAAGTCAGATATTTATTTTGCATAACAAATTAATAAGGTGTGGTAGGACAGTTTGCAGCCTGCACTGTGAGAGGACAGGAAGCCAACCAACCAACCAACCAACCAAACCCTCTTCTTGTTACCTTCAAGGTGCCACCAAGTGTGGACATCTTTATTTTATTTTTGCTGCCTCTGTGGAGTATGGTGGTTATAGGGTTAAACATCCTTAATGTCCTACATCTGGGGAGGAGCTTCCTACATAACTACATAAGAAGCTGCAGTTTCTTTGTCTGTGTGAAACAGAGCCTCCAACCTTTTGGAAACTTGGTGGTGCAATGGGTCAGTCCATCTAGCTGTTAAGCAGGTTTGTGGTTGGAGCCCATCCAGAGACAGCTGTGGACACGATTCCTGCATTACAGGGGGTTGGACTGGAATAACCCCTGGTATACCCTTCCAAATTTACAATTCTATGATTCAGCTGTAACACTTCACATGCCGAGGACTGCTTGTGCCACTGAGAGTATAACTGTGGCAGAGAGGGAAAGCTCCTATTGTGTGAAAATCCCAGCACTTGTTTTAAGCATGAGGTTGCTCTATGCTCCAACTAATTTCAGAATCCAGTACCATGCCTAATGGAAGCAACACCTTCCACTCAGCCAGTAAAAATGAGTATCAGCCAGCAGCCATACCTCATACTAATTAAATGAAGTATCCTTTTGCATTTCTTGAACAAGTCCAGGCCAGTCCCCTTTCAACAAGGACGAGGGCCCATTGCTAATAAACTGTTAGGCGTACTCCATTTTATATTTCCAGAGAACTTCCAAGTTCACTCATTTTTCAGCAAAGGGTAGAGCCAGAAATAGATTGAACAAACAGAAATGCCCCATGGTTGGGCTTTCACCCTATGGCATGACATTTAATTAACTCAGCTCAGGGTGTCTCAGGAGCTCTCCACCTGTGCCGCTCATTACAAAATTTAAGTCTGGCCCCTTTGTGAAAAGCCCCCTTCACATTCAGGGAGGTGCTGTGTTAGAATGATTCCCTAAAGCAGTGTTTCCCAACCGGTGTTCCGCGGCACACTAGTGTGCCGCGAGACCGTGCCTGGTGTGCCGTGGGAGGGAGGCGGGCGAGTCAGGCGGCGAGAGGCGGGACGGCGGCGGCGAGGATCCGCGTCGAGCCGGGGGCGGCTCCGCGGTGGTGGTGCCGAGGTTTCTCTCTCCATTCTCCCCTCACACACACACACAGGAAATAGCACAGGATCAGCTGACAGGACCCGGCCAATGGGGCGGCGGCGGGGCAGCGCGCGCAAAAGGGAGGAGCGCGAGACAGCGGAGGAGGAGGAGGCCGGCATGTCCGGGCAGCAGCAGCAACAACAGCAGCAGCAACTCCCAGCGACGGCTCCTCAAGCCCCGGGCAACCCTACTCCCTCACCGGCCTCGGCTGCCCTCCTGCTCCACCCGCCGCCGCCTCCCCCGCCGCCGCCGGCCCCCTCGGCCCCGCCGCCGCCCCCTCCTCCGCCCGCTATCGCCGCCGCCTCAGCTGGGCCCATGCCTGCCGGGAGCGGCGGCGGCAGCAGCAGCAGCAGCGCCCCGGCGCCCTTCCCTCACGGCGGCGACCCGGCCCTGAACGAGCAGGAGAAGGAGGGAGGAGAGCTCCGAGGGGCCTCGCCGCGCCCTGCGCTCCCCAAAACCCTCCGAGAGGAAGCCGGCGGGCGGGCGAGGGTCTCCCAGCGGAAGGGGGCGCCGCTGGCTCCGGCTCTCAGCGCAAGTCTCAGCCACAGGGGTGGGGGGAGGACGGAGCACAGCTGGAAGCCCCCGGACCAGCCGGGAGGAGGAGAGGCGCTCGCCAAGCCCGGATCTGGAGCTCCACCTACAGCCCAAGGAGAGGAGGGGGCGGGGAGGCGCCCGAGGGGAGGGGGCTTCGGCTGCTTCGGCCTGCGGGGGCTCCGCAAATAATAAATTTAATAAATTCATGCTGAGCCTTTGGGGGGGTCCTTGGCTCCTTCGCTCGCCCCCAGCCCCAGTGGCGTAGCGTGGGGGTGCAGGGGGACCCGGGCGCAACATCTGGGGGGCGCACGCTCGCACTCGAGTGCTAAAATCCACGGGTTAGGGGGCGCAAATTACTTGCCTTGCCCCGGGTGCTGACAACCCACGCTAAGCCACTGCTTGGAGGTTCCCCGGCAAGGGGGAGGGAAAAAAATTGCAACTTACACTTTCGTGCGTCCCTCCTGGCGTGACGCTGCGCGCTGACGTCACGGGGCTGTAATGGTGGTGTGCCTCGAGATTTTTTTCATCAAACAAGTGTGCCTTTGCCCAAAAAAGGTTGGGAAACACTGCCCTAAAGCACAGTGAACTTTTTTCAGCATTCTGCCCAGGAGGTTGCTCCAAGCTCCATGCCACACCAATTCAGCTTTTTCAGATATTTCCAGGAGGCTGATCCATACCACACTTCTCCAAGACATGCTGCTCCTTTGATGGACAGTGATGTCAGTGGGCTTTTCTGTCTGTCTGTCTGTCTGTCTGTCTGTCACTCACACTTTAGCTAGACCCCTTCCTTACCACTACCACCCCAGTTTCCTTGCCTCCAAACCTTGTTTGTTCTTTGTTTTCAGGACTAATCAGGGACTTAGTGGAGAATCAAGATTTTGGGTCAAGGGCTGCCCAATAAGCACTACCCAAGCTTTAACTTTTAACCTTCCTGTGAACTTTTGACTCTCCTATGCAGCAGAGCCTCTAAAAGAAAAGCAACGATTTTACAACCAAACACAAAATGGCTGAAAGTCCTACAGAGTTAGTAACACATTGTATACAAGATTGCCATGGGTTATATGATATACTTTCCAATTCAAAATTTTCTAGAAACCCTACATCAGTATTCCATGCTTCTGTGGGATCAACTATATATGACACATCTGTGGAACTTCTGGCCCTCCAAATGTTGTTGGACTATAACTTCCATCATCCCTTATCATTAGGCACTGGCTGGGGCAGAAGGGAACTGAAGTCCCAACTACAGCTGAAGGGCTACAATTTCCCCATCCCTGAACTACAGTTATAAGTCTACATAATATTAGACATATCTACTGAGCTCAATGATCATAAAGCTGACTTTCATTATGATTCTCCATTAAACATTTATTGAACATCTTCGGGGAAACCCAAAGTTAAAGAACAACATACAAGACCAAATATCACCTGGAGGGAAGCAGAAAGAGAAGTGAATACAGTACGAGCACACTCAGTGCTATCTTCCTGAAGTGTTTTCACAGCCTTCTCTGTGCTGTCTTGCCCAGGCCCAAATCTATGACCCTGCACTTCCCAGCACCCAACTTAGAAAGAACCCATAAGGCTCCATTTTCACTCACAGCAGAAGCCATTACACACTTCCTGTCAAATACGTTTGAATGTGAAAAGGCAACTCCCTACAGAGACCATGTCAAAGGATTGTTAGATCTCGGGTTTTGAAGTCTCCAACCCAGAGTCTCAAAGGGAAGTAGTTAAGTCCATGGGTGCAGAGCAAGAAGCAAGAGAAGGACTTTTTTGGGTCAGAAGCTGAAGGGAGGAGGATTATTTTGGTCAGAAAATCTGATCTTAAGGCAGCAATGACTTGAGAATGCACTGCCCTGATACTGCTGGATATGGAACTGCCTGGTCTTTATCTTCCCGTGGGGGTGGGGGGGTGGGTGTTTTCCTCCACAGCAGTGAAGCAAAACAAAAAAAATTCCTTCCAGTAGCACCTTAAAGACCAACTAAGTTAGTTCTTGGTATGAGCTTTCGTGTGCATGCACACTTCTTCAGATACACTGAGTGTATCTCAGTGTATCTGAAGAAGTGTGCATGCACACGAAAGCTCATACCAAGAACTAACTTAGTTGGTCTTTAAGGTGCTACTGGAAGGAATTTTTTTTGTTTTGACTATGGCAGACCAACACGGCTACCCATCTGTAGCAGTGAAGCAGCAACAGTATAATCTGTTGGAGAGTAGCCAACACACGTGAACACATTCTGACTGCTTTAGTCACTACTGCTGGTGGGATGGGGCAGGAGCAGCAAGAGAAATGCCCCTACATCAAGGGACAGAAATGTGTGGTGACACCTCTCCCTGGTTGCCATTAGCCCAAGTGAGAGTAGTGGGCACCTGCTCTTTCCTGTGGCTATTGCAGAACTTGAACAAAACATCAGCATTAACAGCCAAGGAAGGCCTGATGAGTGGACAGATAACATAGCTGTCTTCAGTCAGTCTGCATTGAGCCAGGAGCCACAGGCGTACCTGCTGCTCTAGCCCCAGGGCCAAAATAATGGGAGAGGCTATTTTCAGCACTTGGAACATAGGAGCTTTCCCAGTCAACGCTGCCTTCTTATTTTGAAAAAGAAAATTGACAGAGCTTAAATATAAGGTTGGGTTAAGCCCCTTAGGGAAATCAGTTATGGTTGGTTTAAAATCACAAGTCACCACACCTTAGGAGGTTAAGGAGACACATTATTATCACCATTTCCCCCACAAACATTTCAGTGGAGAGAGCACTGTCTCGGGCCACCCAAATATTTTTTTGCAACCAGACTTGCTATGCCTCCCAACCCAACACTTGATCCCATGTGCCATGCTGGTGCTCCATGCATTATATCTGGAAGACCTGCCATTAACTGCATTTACAAAGTTCAATGCCATCCAACACTCAGTGCTGTCCAACGATCTGTGTTATTTTAAATATTGTGATTCTCCCCATCGGAACGTGATGGACAGCTAATAAGAAGGCAAGCCAAAGTGCTGAATGGGGGTAATTATGTGGTGGTTCAATAGGCTGAGACGACAACTGCGTGGATCTTCTACTGTGAAATGTAAGCATGCCCTTTCCCCAGGGCTCTTATTTAAATACTGCTCTGTCTCCCACAGCCTTGTGCTGGAAGGATACTGCTCGGCACACTCCTCATAAAACCACATAATTATGAATAATGCCTCGCTTTAACAAAATAAATCACCAAGCGTCCTAGAAAAGGCGGCTAATTCTGACATACTTCAGGAATTTTATTAAAAATGCCAAGCAAAATGAGGCACCCTTTTCCCTGAAAGCTGATCTTCTGCTGTTCTTTTTCACCGCTTGCCAGTCTAATAGGGATTCCGTGGGACAGGATATGTCAGGGGGTGGGAACGACAGAATGGTCACCTGATGGCAAGTCCAACCTGAATTTAAAAATGCTTTAAGAGTGATATCCAGCGGCAGAATGGGACTTTATCTATTGACATATTTAAGACTCTTGCACAGGAAAACTGTCTTCTCAATGGCCAAAGTAGCAAATTAGAACCTGCAGGTTCAGAGTCAGTACACCTCTGAATACTAGATGCTGGGGGCAAGCGACAAGGGAGGCCTTCGCATCCTTCTTGTGAGGTTTTGAAGGCATGTGATTGGGCACTAGGAGGAGCAACAGGCCATACCAGATGGATCTTTGCCCTGGTCCAGCAGGGCTCCTCTATTTATGTTTTTTTTGCCTCTGTTTTTTTGTTTTTGTTTTCAAAAGCAGTACAGCATAGTTTGCAGTTATGGTTCAAGGCTGCCTTTTAAAAACCCCAGAGTTCTTTACAAACACAAGTGTGACTGAAATTTCCCCAAGCTCCTAGGTGGCTTCCTGAATCTTAAAGAAGCTGGAGTTGTTACCTTGTTACCTGGAGTTGTTACAGTGTGATAGGGTGTTGCTGCTGCACAGCTCCTACAGCATTTAATGCCCCTAGAGTTGCATCCAATATTAGTGCATTAGAGAGACTCTTGGTGCTGTTGTGCATGTGGGCTCCATTTCTGGTTTAGACCACTTCAAGGGCACTCTAGTGCCCAGTACTCTAGATGCATTAAAACAGTTAAGTGAAGCACTAATGGGTGAGACAGAATCCAGGTCATATTCCACTGCGCTACAGAGCAAAGGAGAGATGGGAAACCAGGCCACACCAGCAGATCTGAGAACACCTGCATTTGCCTCTTCCTCAGCTGTCAAGTAGCAGCAGCCATTTTGTCATGCTGAGGGAGTGGGGGAGAGTTGGGAAGCAGGCCCGCTCTGTTAGCTCTCCTAAGAAAGTAGTGCTCGAGCTTGCTCACTTTCCTTTTCCCTCCCCATCTGCTTTTCCTTTTGCTTCACATATTTCAGATTGTAAGTCTGAGGGACAAAGGCTGCTTCTTTTAAAAACAGTGATTTGTAAGTCTCTCAGGGAGCCCTTTTGGCTGAAGTGGGTTAAAAATGTGTTAGATAAATGTATGCATGTTTGTTTACAGAATTTATGGGGAGGAGGGGGGATTCAAATCCACCTTCAATTCCACTTCAGGTAGACTTTGGTGGCAACCCTTTCTTTTTATAAGCAAAGCACAATATGGGCTGTACTGCCAGTTCTGCCCAGCTACATTTCTAGCCGTAGCATAAGTTGAGGTGGTCCAAGGAGAACCATTTTTAATTACTTTTAAACACTTTGGAGAGGTGGCGGGGAAATCGGTAATTGTAATTACTTATTGGTGTCAAAGCCTTTGAAAGCCATCTAAAGGGTTTTGAAGTACCTTAACTTGAATGCAATCCTGCTGTGTGAGCTGGAGGAAGTAAATCCAATCGCCCCACCTTTTGTCTGCCTCCAAGGTTTGGATTACAGAAATCCGTTAGCAGAGGGCAATTCGAGGGCAATGTTCTTAATAGCTGGTGCAGCCCACCTTTTAGTCCTCAAAGCAGGACAAAAACATCTGACCAATATATTTTGAGTGAAATGAATCCATGGAGATGGATTGTTATGAATCCATGTTACAACAGCTCTTGGTGCCTCACCACCACCCTTTCCTCTCGCTTTGCATAGACCAATTAGTTTCCAATCTTTATTTACATATGTGAGAACTGTTAAGCATCCATAAATTTTTATGCCAGGCCTCTAGAGAGATAATTTAGAAGTTGGGAAAAGCAATTATCCTGTAGGCTGACAAAGTCCTCACCACCTCAGCAGCCAAAAAGCAGCCTCAGCCATTCCACCCCCACCTGCCTGCAAAAGCTACCACTTTCTCCTTGATTTTAGGGTGCAACTACCCATTGCAAATTAACACAAGCCTGTCACCAAAAAGAGCTAACTCATTTCCCATTAACCCAATAAAAAAAGCATACTATACTTGCACTTTTTAAAAACATGGTGCCTGTGATAAAATGTTGCAGCGCATCCCTACTTGCTAGGATGAGTGTTGCTGTTCAGGGCTGCAGACAGCCAGGATGTGGCGCGTTAAGAGTGCGGCTCAGGCCTTAGAATTTCATAGCTATACAGCAGGCAAGAGAGTGGATTCTGAAGAGTGGAAAAGGAACAGTTTCCTTTTTGCTCTCCTCTCTACGACTTAGAAATGCAGAGCCGGAAGGGACCCCAAGGCCCATGTAGTCCAACCCCTTGCAATGCAGGAATCTTAACACATGGTCCTCCATCCTGTATGAAACCATACCGAGCCCCGCTTAGCTTTGCAAACGTGCTAGAAGTTTTATTGCTGCGTCACCCATGAAACATTCCCATTTGGTTCAGGGAGGAGAGTTGAAAACCCCTAATCCTTCAGTCCAGGATACTTATTATTATGAGCGGTTTGGAGCATGAGCAGGTTGATTTCCACCTTTTTGCTCCTCCTCCCCCATTGACACGACAATATTCTATTGGAAGCTCACAGATGCTTATTAGACCACTTTGTATTTTAGGAAAAAAACCTTTTAATTTTAGAAACACCTTAAGTTAAAAACTTTCCTGCTCTTAGAGAGAATGATGACCCCCCCAAAAAAAAAATTCCCCAAGAGGCAAGAAATAGGAACAATGGTTTACCAGGAACAACAAACCATCGAGATACAGGGGTGGCTGAGTGTGTTGTGAGAGCTCAAATGCAAAGGATTGGGCCCAATCCTTCCTCACTCTTTTGAAATTAGTTAAGTTGACTTAAATACCCTTCCCCCCCCAAAAAAAAGCCAAGATACTTTCCCCTCATTTCCCCTCAAGATGGTTGATATAAAAACTGTGGTGAGATATATATATTTGCAAAGAAAGTTTTCAAGCCATCAATCAAAGCTGGCCTGAGGCAACTGCCTCCCTCTGTTACTTTGACCACACTGCTCTCTTGAGATAAACACAGGACTTTTTACAATTATCTTTTGCCCACAAGCAAAACCAAAAGGGGAGGGGGAGCAAATCTTTCTACCAGTCAATAATGGAAACTTTCAATAGATCACAAAGAGAGATATTTTCAGTGTGTTTCAAATCAAGTTCAAAAAGACAGCTGGTGAAAAGGAAGTGCGGGGGGGGGGGAGTCACCTATCTACAGCTTTTTGCACTTTTGGGAAATGGTGTTAATTCTCACAACTTAAAAAGGAAACATCTCTGACTTATTTCAAGAGAAAAAGGAGGTATTTGAATCTCATCATTCCCACTCCCCACTTCCACAAAGCCACTCAGTCCAGATTAGGGTGCCGGCTGACTTCAGTGAGGTAATTCTTACCATTGAGGCTAACTAGTCAATTTAGGAACAAGTGCTTTGAATGCTTGAGGCAAAGTTCTTCCACAGAGGGAAGAGGGTGGGGAAGGTAGGTTTTAAAAACTTCTATTAGCCTGTTCTGACATCAATCTACACACTGCAGCCCAAGCCACCAAAGCAGTTGGCCCCTCACACCCCATACCTATGACTTGCTTTCCTGAGGCGGCATTTAGTCCCCCTAGGTGAGGTCTGCCCCCTCCATACATTTCTCCCTAGCCTAGCAATATCTACTCTAATCTTCACCAACCTGGTGCCCCTTCAGATGTTTTTCACTGCAACTCCCATCTGCCCCAGCCAGATGGTCTACCCCAACTGGGAACAGATCTCCAAGGAATAGGGAAAAAATGTCTGGCAACTTGAGGTCCTTGGATCTGGCACCTTCTGCATGGAAAGTGGTAGTTTTACTGTACAACAGATCTGTATCTGCCCCTTCTGAACATACAAACGCAGGAAGCTACCTTACTTGCCAGACTAAAGTTCCTCAGAGTTATTCTCAGGCGGTTCTGGGGTGGGGCAGTCTTTTACTTGGGCAATGGTGGAAGATCTCCACAGGCAGGCAAGCAAGACATAAGGCCACAAAGGAGTGGGATTTCCTTTTCAACCCCAGACCAGCCTGTCCAATGAGCAGTTTGCAGGACACAACAGAGCTCCGACACCACACCTATACATAGAAGTTTGGTTTGGCAAGCACCTTGTCTGCATCCTCAGTCCACAAAAGCTGGAACTGATCCCATAAAACCAGATCAGATGATGCATTGCACCTGCAACAACAATGGCATTAAAGTAGTCATGCGAGCGAGCAACTCTATGCCCATTGTGCCTCGCAAACTTGTCACAGCGGGACTCCAGTGATTTTGAGTCACCATCCCCCAGGGCAGCTGTTGACATATCCCACAACACTCGGAAAAGTTCTCCTGGATGCAATGGAAGCAGAAAAAGAAAACCCTCTCTGCTACTTTCACTGCTGAATGATGCACATGTTTGGAAGCCTTCACAGAGAGTTTCATGCCATTTGTGCTCCAGTCGCCTCCCCCACCCCCACCCCGGGCTTTTCCCAGTTCCGCTACCTGAGATCCTTTGAGCAGGAAATCCTGGAGATTGAAACCAGGGCCTTCTGAAAGCAAATGGTGTGCTCTACCACTGAGCAACAGCTGTAAAATGGCCTTCTAAAACAGGCCAGGTGTTTTATATCTACATGTGATAGCTATTGTGTGGGATGGCTGAAATACTGGCTTCTTGAATGCCACACACCTCATTCGTGGCTGAGCTGAGCCAGGAACTATCAGCTTAAATCAAACGCTCTTAACCATTGCCGGCTACCATGAAGGAAGGAATCTTTTCCATAGTGTTCTCGTGCTTCTAGAATGCATTACTAGCTTAGTGTCTGTCAGGACTCATCATGACAGGCCTTTAGGAATGCAAGACCTACTTGTTTTTGCTGTTTTTCCTTAAGATAGAATTTACTGAGTTCCTGATGGCTCTTGGTTGCAATTATGGATTGGATTTTACCACTCTGTGAGCTAAATGTCTGTTTTATTATCACGGCTGGCTTTTAATTATTTGATGCCTGTGATTGAATTGTATTTTATTTACCCGAAATTGTGGCTTTAAAGTGTTTTAAATAAGTAAAAAGAACATAAAAGCAGTGGAACTGGGGGAAAGGAGAGGGAAACAAACTAGGTTGCTCGCGGGGTTCCTGGTGGTCAAAATCAAAGTACAAGAAAAGAAATATGTGCTCTAAGCACCCATATCTCTTCCACACCCCTATAAAACCAGCAGGCACTTTCTTCACTTGTAAAGCAAAAAGGAGGGGCAAATTTATTTAAATTCATTTAATTGGACATTGTATCTCCAATTCAAATGGCACGTAACAGTGTACCCTTTTCCTCCGCACAACATTAATAATAATAATAATAATAATAATAATAATAATAATAATAATAATTTATTTACACCCCGCCCATCTGGCTGAGTTTCCCCAGTCACTCTGGGCAGCTCCCAATCAAGTATTAAAAACAATACAGCGTTAAATATTAAACACTTCCCTGAACAGGGCTGCCTTCAGATGTTTTTTAAAAATAGGATAGCTACTTATTTCCTTCACATCTGAAGGGAGGGTGTCCACAGGGTGGGCGCCACTACTGAGAAGGCCCTCTGTCTGGTTCCCTGTAACCTTACTTCTCGCAATTTGCTTCACTAAAGTGTAAGCTGCATCTTGCAGCGTCAACAAGCACTGGTTGGACCCAGAACATCTGGATTCTGTCCTCCTTCACTTGAAGTGAAGGCAGTTTTCAGCGTAAGCAAGACAACTTGCCTTATTTACAATCTCTAATGTACTGGAACTGGCATGAAATGAGGTACATTGGGTGCCCACGTTAAGAGTGGATTCTTAGAAACAGCCTCCATCACCCAGCCCTGTTGCAACAACGAACAAGCCACAGAGGTTAATATGAATGTGGAATGATTTTGCCTCCTTCCCTTGATAAATGAGCAGGGCCAATAATTGCACTTTGGCAAAGAATTGGAGGATGGGGGGGGGACCCCACTCTCACTGCTGATCTGCAATTGAGAAAAAGAGCAACCAGCTGCTTTCTGGACAGACCTAGGCAGCACCCTTCATCTCAAAGCAAGGATGAAGGGTGGGGGGTATCCACAACCTCTCCTCCTCCCTTATTTTCTTCTCAACTTACATAGGCCAATGAAGCATCCTCCCAGCAAACTAGTCAATTGGGATAGTTATTCCTATTAACCTCCACACCTGCACTCAGCGGCAATGGATAGCAACAGAAGAGGCACAGAAGCATCTCTGTTTAAACAAGAGAAGGGAGAGAGGGAAGCTCCAATTTCACCTCCAGCTGATTTCTGTCTTCTGGTTACCTACTGCACTTCCATGTCTTAAACTGGCCAAATATGTAAGGCCGCTGGTTGCTCTCTGCAATGTCCCTGCCTTCTTTCCTCAACCTCATCTCCAACTGTGCAATAGAATGCAAGTCTTAGACTTCTCTGTAGATAATTTGATGCTCAAGGCCGACATTAGCAATGCCTGTCTCTCAGCTAATCAGCAGGCAATTAGCTAGGAGAATTCAGTATGGTGCATGAGATGGAGAGTAAACCCGCAGACGCTAAATTATCATTTCACAGTGATAATACACTGCAGTCTCTTTCTCCCCCCCAATTCCCCTTCTTTCGTTTTTTACTTTTAAAAATACATTAAAAAACACACACACAGACTTCTGCTTAATCCAATATCACATTCATCACTAGATTTGAGAACTAAATTGTAATAATGGAACAAACGATTATTTTGGAACATACAAAATACGCTTTCATTTGAATGAGCCATCAAGAGCAGTGGGAAGAAAATGGCCTAATACTCGCATGTTCTTTCCATCAAAACTCGTTTTAAATTGTTGTTGAATATTGTGAAGTTTTAATTAGCTCTCACACTAGCTCTTTCCTGCAACATTTTTTAATAACTGATTGCAGGCAGGGGAAGCACACTGTGGAGCTGAGAGATGGCATATGACAGAGAGCCAAAGGAGGGGGGGGGGAATAACCTAATGTGTAAGTGTAGATTAATTAACTTAATTTTTTAGAAGGGAGGCAAATTTTAGTACCATTTAAGGTTGCAGCCCTACACACACTTAACATGGGAGTAAATCCCACACAAAACACAGTGGGATTTGCTCAATGAGGAAATATGTACAGGATCGTATTGCACATGATGTTCAGCAGTTGAGAGTCATAGCCCTGAACATCTTTACTCAGACTTAAGGCCTACCATTTTCAACAGGTCGTACTCTTAAGGAAGTGTGCACATGCTTGCAACCTTAACCAATTTCTCTGGTCACTTCAAGTGTGCTGTTGAAACTATACAGAGTGGGGAAACAGCTTATGCATAACTACCCCCCAAAAAAACGAAACTAGGTTTGCAATTTTAACAATGAAACAAAAAAAGAACAAACCAAGCAACAGCTTGAGGAAATGTCATTTTTCTTCTTCTTCATGGCTGATGCACTTTTTAAAAGGAAGGGTACAGATATCAACAGGGCATCATGATTACATAATCTCACATCTGTCACAAAGGCCGGAGCTCCTCAACTTAGAATCAACATGGTACAAGGTATATTATTAGATCAGTTCCATCCAGGATTATCTCAGGACAATGTCTCACTTATCCTTGACATACATTGATGCTCTGCCTACACCCACATCATCTTCCAGGCATCATATCATCGGGCTGCCAATTCACTAAGGAATTGCCATCGATTAATCACATGAATTTTAGTCAATGAACTGACTGATTGAAATGACATAAATCTGCATACTAACAAGATGACAGTTTTGAAGCAAAAAGCGTAAGAGTCATTTTTACAAGACGAGAAACGGGAATTCATTTTGTGTGTGTCAGAGAAAGGGGGATGCCTTTTAAGGTGACTGTCATCTGTAGTTTTTATAAATCTTGCATTAATTCTACAAAACTATCTGATCAATCAGGGCTCCTTTTTAACATTTGTTAATCCAACTGATTAAACACTAAACGGTTGGAGAGAGAAAGTAGAGTATAAAGGTGCAAGTAATTAGGCAATACTGAGGCAGTTTTGGAGTTGTAGATATCATTAACAAATGCTACAAAGGCATTGTCTATAATCTCTCCCATCATGTTCACATCAGCCTTTTCCTTATCCAAGTCAAACCTGGGATTAGTGGGGAAACATGGTTCTCCCCAAACTTGGTTCACCTGTCAAATGCTGCTCTTCAGCAGGAACAAAATGCACAGGAACCAGGCAGCACAAGGTGCTCCTGCCCAACCAAAAGCTTATCATCAACTACAAAGTCACATTAAACTTTGGACTAGATAATGTCTTCTGAAATCCCACACTGCAACTCAAGTTGTAGCCTTTGACCTATAAATCTTAAATAGTCTGAGTATCTCAGAAATTGCCTCCTACTACAGGATCATCCTCAAAATTTAAGAGCAGCTAGTGAGGCATTGCTTCCACTTCCCATTTATTTTGAAACCAACGCTCCTTCTCCAAGAAGAAGGGCTTTTTCAGTTGCTGCCCTGAATCTGGTCTGGATATTCTAAAACTAAGTGACATGTTTTGGGGGTCACTGTGGAGAAGGCCCTGCTCTGGGCAATATCTAAGTGTACCTCAAACAATGGAGGGACCACAGCAGGACTTCCAAAGGTAGGTTCACATGGGAGGAAGCTACCCTTCAGAACATTTTATTCCTTAAGGGGCTGTGGAAGAAATGCTACCTGCAACCCTCACTTCTGCTTCAAGGAAAAGAGAGGCAGTTTCCCCCCTTAGCATTCGCAGAAGTGGATGTGACTCCTGAACTGTCCAAAATGCACATACACACTACAAAATACAGGTTAAGAAAGACTTGTTATGGATTAAAGCACAGGTCAGGCAATCTAGCAGCCATGCAACAGGGTGTGTGTGTGTGTGTGTGTGTGTGTGTGTGTGTATCATTTTTGAAATGAGAAGCATCTCTCATTGTAAATTCTTCTTCCATCATCTAATATAGGACATGTTAATTCTGAGCTGCCTATAGGCAACACACACACAAATTCAATAGGGATACATGCCACAGTAGTAAAAATTCCAGGATATCTAGAACGTTTGTTTCAGGTTCCGTGTAGCAAAGCTACTGGCAAACAGGCAGAGATCAGTGTGCACTAGAATAGAATGTGCACAAATATAAGATGGTGGACACCTGACTTGCCAGTAGTACATGTGAAAATGATCTAGGGGTCTTAGTGAACCACAAGCTTAACATGAGTCAACAGTGTGATGGAGCAGCACAAAAAAGCAAATGCTATTCTAGGCTGCATCAACAGAAATGTAGTGTCCCGATCAAGGGAACTAATAGCATCACTCTATTTTGCCAGATCACACTTGCAGTACTGTGTCCAATCCTGGGTACCACAATTTAAGAAGGATACTGATAAACTGGAACGCCCTCAGAGGAGGGTGACCAAGATAATCAACCGTCTGGAAACCAAGCCTTCCTGAGAGATGATAGCCATCTTCAAATATTTCAAGGGCTGTCACATGGAAGATGGAGCATGCTTGTTTCTTCCTGCTCTGAAAGGCAGGACTTGAACCAATGGATTAAAGTTACAGGAAAGGAGATTCAGCCTAAACATCAGGAAGAACTTTCTTACAGTAAGAGTTGTTCAACAATGGAAGAGACTCCCTCGGGAGGAGGGGGTCTCTCCTTCCTTGGAGGTTTTTAAGCAGAGGTTGGATGGCCATCTGTCATGAATACTTTAGCTGAGATTCAGGGGGCTGGACTAGATGACCCTTGGGGTCACTTTCAACTCTACATTTCTATGAGTCTATGAAGGTGGAAGTGTCTGCACCATATAGAAAAATGTTTTCAAATGTTGAACCTAGTGGGAAGTGAGTGTCATTTGGGCTCAACTTCAGGCTGTAAAATACATTGGTCTCTGGTGCAATTCCATTAACTCTGCTCTACTAGTTCTCCCTCTTGAAAACTGGGGGGGGGGGGCTGGAAATGTTAACGACACTAGAAATCTTGAAGCTACCATTTCCAAAAGGCATGCCACTGTCTTGCTAAGTCAGGATGCTTCTGTTACTTTGATCAACGATACCCACAAGGACCCACTGTCCGTTCCATAAGCACAGCCTTAATCTCATCTAACAAAAACTATGCCCTATCTTCTACTGGTGGGGTGTGACTACTTCTCCCTGTTTATTTTATTAGAACAGTTTTATACCACTTTTCCAAAAAGCTCAATCTGAATTACACAAAAAATGCAGAATAAAAGAAAATGTAACTATATTTAAATCCACAGTAATATGAAATATTAAAGAAAAGAGCCACAGAAGGTTCAATCCTTACCCAAAGGCTTGGTGAAAAATAAAGGTATCAAAAGGACAACAGCAAATAAAACTTTCCTTGGACTTCTAGGAGGAGGCTCCAATGTTCGGGGGCAATTACCAAGAAAGCACAGCCTCCAGTTGCTGTCCAAACTCGTCATATAGCTGGTTCTCACTGGAGTGCCGGCAGATTGCCTCAGGGGGGCTGCACAGCAGATCCAGCAACGGAAACAGCCTTTGTCAGCCACACTCAAGCCTTTCTAAAGCCACATTAATGTCAATCAATGTATGCACAGAAAGGCCTTTTGCAGCACCAAAAAGACTGACGCACTTGGCCTAACCAAAAGCCAAGAACTCTTCAGTGTAAGCCTGGACGCCACCTACTGGCACTTTCCTTCGTTTGACATATTCTTTCATCTATGCGCATCCAGTCATTTAAAAGCAAAGAGTCTCAGACTTGGCTTTTGTGTTTTTTATTATGCTAAATTATGTAGAAAATTGCTATTTTCGTACTTGCATGAATTTACAGAAATCTGGATACTTCATTTCACTAAGCAGGAGGCATCCTTAAAGATGTACTTTCTTTCCCTAAATTGCATCCATTCCATTTTTATCCTGGACAGGGACGCGGACTTATAAAAAATATTGGGGGGGCCCGGGAAAGCTCATGAATAATAAATAAGCTCATGAATATGCAAATAAAGTGGCGCCGCCTCCTCGTGAGCGAATAGGGGAGAGCGTGCTGTGCCTATTAATCAGCTCCAAAGGAAATTGGGTGGAGCTTTTGCTCGGGAGGGAGGGCAGGAGGCATGCAGCCCGCCCCTCCCTGTGCATTTTGGGCTGGGGGAGGGGCGGCGATGGCGCTCTGCTGGAGGGGTGCCGGAGATTATTGGGGGGGCGGAGCCCCCCCAAACGAATTTTTGAGGGGGCTCGGGCCCCCTCAAGCCCCATGGAGTCGGCGCCTATGATCCTGGACCTCTTTGAGGTGCTCTCCCATCCCATTTTTGTCTCATAACTCTGTGAGCAAGGCCACATGGAGTGTTTGTGGCTGGCTCAAGATCACCTAGGAACCTTCATGGCTAAGTGGGCCTTGGAACCTAGCGTTACCCTGTTCCTGGTCTGATGCTCTTCTACACTGGCTCACTTTATCCACTTCTGCTCACTATACAGCATACCCTCTGGATACGAATTAAATTTGTTCCGGAGGCCCATACTTAACCTGAAAAGTCTGTAACTGGAGTGTTGTTTCTGTGCACACGCACAGCGCAACAAAGCGCTTCTGCGCATGTAGCAAAACCCGGAAGCATACACTTCGTAACTCGAGGGTCCCCTGTATTTCCTAAATACACATCAAATGTGCGTGGCATTTTCCCTTGCTAGAAAACTAGGAGTGCAGAACTTCTAAGAGCAGTGGCTGAGCTTCATGCCCCGGCTCTGGGGGGCAGAGAGCAGGCGGGGCCGGGGCTGGTGCACATCCTGGGGGCGGGGCGTACTGCTTGCGGGGGCACCCTGTCAGGATTGCGCTGCTGGGGGCGGTGCACTCCCCCAGCACTCCTCTTCCTCCACCAGTGTCTAAGAGTACAAAAAAGTTAGTATCTGAATGCACAAAACACAGACTAGTGACAATGTAGGGATATATCCCTTGTGAAAACAAAACAGCCAGAGTTGGAAATGACCTTAACCAATGGCTCCAGAATAAAATAAAGCACCCCCACTTGCTTCAGTTCTTCCGGTGTGTGGCATGTGTGTAGATTTACCCATAAACAGATATAACCATAAATCATAAGGTTTCATTTATGTGGCACATCAGCTCAGCATAAGAGGCAAAGCCACTATCCTACCCTCCTACAAAACCAGCAAGACATGGAGAGGGAGAGAGAGAGAGAGAGAGAGAGAGAGAGAGAGAGAGAGAGAGAGAGGACAGTAGCCCCTATTTAGTAAGCATACTTGTATTCAGTGGAAGTGAAAGAAAGGGGGTCCACAGTCAATGCAAACACTCCAAGTGTCCCGGTTTTCCAGGGACAGTCCCAGAATTACAGAAGCTGTCCTGCAGTGTCCCTATTTTCCTTTTTCCTCCCCTTGTCTCAGAGAACAATTAAAGTTCTGTGTGTAGATACAAAACCGAAGTCCTGTACATCCTGAAAATAAAATCCCTGAATGAAATGAAGGAGTGTTTATTTCTTTATTGTACTTTCTGATATGTTCCTGATCGTTCTCAGTTTCTTCTTCTTCTTCTTTTTCTTCTTCTTCTTCTACTACTACTACTACTACTACTACTACTACTACAACGACAACGACGTTGTTGTCGTTTCCCATATTTTTCCCTTACAGGGGCTCAAGGCAGCTTATAGTTAAAATCTTATTTCATTCCATTTGTCTGTGGAAGGTGTTGTACACGATCCCTTCCCCTGTACATTTTTTCTTTACAACAATCCTGTGAGGTAGGTTCGGCAGAGAGGCTGTAATTGACTGAAGGTGACAGGTGTAGATGCATATATGCCGCCTATGTGTGGGGGAGATCAGACGTGGGAGAAGTTTCCTGGTGTAGAATAGGATGTCCTTATTTTCATCGGACAAATGTTGGAGGGTATGCCAGCATGACCCTGCACATACCTGCACATGCCATATCTGCACATTCAGCTGAACATTTACACGGGGCCTACACACATGCAAACGGAAGACAAGAAAGTCAGGGGCAAGACCAGCATAATCAATCCTGCTCTCCCCCTCCATGCATTCACTAGATACTAACGTGTCTCTTGAACAAGGCTGAAGTGTCACAAGAAGACATCTGCAGCAGTTTTCGTCGTCACAGTTTCACTCCTTATTTAATCTCGTTTTATGTGATGAGCAGTTAAAGTTAAATAATAAAGAGGCTGACTGACAAGAAGGGAACAGGTCACTCCAAATGACTTTAAGCACGGGAGCTAAGCCATGCACAAGTGTGTGTGGCCACCCAGGAGACACCAGGCCAGCTGATGGGGGAGGGAAGGAAAGAGAATGACTTCCAAAGATGAAATATGGTGGCTGGCTCAGGTCCAAAACAGCACTGATCCTCAGTGTTTCCACAAAGGAAGCTAATAGTGGATACATCCCAGCATCCAAACGCAGCAAAAAGTCCTGCGACAAGGGAGGGCAGCCCAGAGCACAATTGGCTACCTCCAAGCGGATTAATATTAATATTGATCACTCGCATATACACAAAGAGAGGGCTGGTGTTGATAGCGCACTATACAGCAACTCTTCACTTCACATCACCCCAGCGGACTAAGCTGTCCCCACCCCCAGTTTCTCCTAGACAAGTTAATAAGACGGAAGGCTCCCTCGAGGCCTGGAGCCAGTGAACATTATCACTTGGAAGCAAGGCAGAAATACTGACATGTCGGAAATGACTCCAAACCTATTAATTACCCTTTCTTCCCTGGCACATCTTTGAGAGAAAGCTTGACAAATTGAAAGGCAGGATAGATCAGCCTCTCCTGCCCCCTTCCCTCGCTAACTAAGGGAAGATCTTCCCTTCCACTTTATTATCAATTAATCCATTGCAAATTATCTAAGCACAGGGCGCTTTTTAAGGAATGGACACAGATGGTCTTTGCTCCGCCGTTTGAATTTTTATAGGTAACAAGCCAATGCGTATCAACAAAGCAGTATGCATTTATTTATACAGCACAGTGAATTCTAAAAAATAAAAAAAATACTTTGGAAATAAATGCAATCAATAAAAAGAAATTAATCTTGGCTTCTTTTCATCAGAAGTGTGGACAGGCAAGTGTGCACAAGTTTTCTATTAATTTTTGATAAGCAACTCTTGCTCCTGAATCTGCTTCCCTTAACTCACTCATAGCTTCATATTTGCACTCACATATAGGCAAGGACTTCCATCCATAGCTACAGCAGGAACGGGGCTGTAGCTTTGTGGCACAGCAGCTGCCTTACATACAGAAGGTCCTGGATTTAACCCCCAGCATCTCCAGGTAGGCCTGGGAAAGACTCCCTGTCTGAAATACGGGAGAGCTGCTGCCAGTCAGTGTAAACAATACTGATATGAGTCAGTATAAAACAGCTTCCTATGTCCCTTTCCGCAGAAGACAGTGAAAACCTGGGTTGCAATTTTACGGAAAGCAATGCTAGGCTTCCTATTCAGGTAGGCATACAGCAGCCAGGGATAATCTGCGGGTTGTTTTACTGGTAAGTTTTATATATAAAATAGTGTGGTAAATCAAGAGGAAGTCATTTTATAGCATTTCAGGGGAAATAATTCAATGACCACGAAGGTACGCAAAGGGTGCAGGATGATGGCAGCTGTCAGAATTCTGATGCTAAGATCATCAACGGAGTCTGCAGTTTTAAAATGTAACCAGAAGGAGAAGGAGAAGGAGAAGAAGAAGAAGCCCCTTGCCACATATGTTCACACACACTCATACAGCTAAATTGACCCTCACTTGGCAGGGCAGGCTGGTTTGACGAGGCAACAGAGTTCCCATTGACCCAGCCTGTGTGCCATTTTGCTTGCCGTATTCCATGCCGATTCCATGTCCCAGGTTAGATTTTAAAATGTCTCTCTATCAGTCTTTTCTAATAATCAAATCATTTTGGACTGGGCATACATCAAACTTCAATTCTCTAGTGGTTGTAGACGTGCACTTTGAGCCCTCACCCCATTTTTCAGAGAGGTGTATAAATGCCAGATTTCTGTAGTAATTAGGTTGCACTGAACTACATTTGCAATAAATTTTAGCTAAGTCATGCAGAAGTACCCTAACTATGTGATAACCTTTCTTAGCTAGAGGTTTACCCACAACTGTCAGAATAAAAGGTAGCCCTGAATATACCCCCCCGCAGCCTCAAGACTGATAATATGTTTTCCTTTCCTCCCTTCCCACTGAAATAAAGGACATTCCTATTTCTAGTACTTGTCTTGATTTGGTCAGGCATCAAAGCAATTAATGCAACATTTCCCAAACTCCTGATAAGCAAAGCACTTTTTCCTGAATTAAAACTGGTAGCACACTTCATTGTCACATCTGAAAAGCTTTCCCTAGGTATGTAACAGCAAGAGCTGCTTGGCCTCAGAGGAATCTCTCTGCTGTTGCTTTCTGAGGATTCATGTTCAGAGCATACCTTCTATTTGGAAGAAGGCAAGCTAAGAGTCATAGCTCACTAAGAGTGAGCAGGAATGGTTGCCCTTCAGCATTCAAAGTGACCAACTGATTCAATCACACCCTGTGCAGAGCTTAAAGAAACTGACTATTCTCAGAGGAGGCTGACTGGAAGTGGGCCAGACCAGGGAGTCATACAGAGATGCAGTGGACAGCCTCCTTCGTAAGCTGGTCATTCTTATGACTCTGTATTGGCGTAGATTGGATCATTCAATCACCCTCATAAAAATCAATCATCAGTAGAATCCAACTGGAAGGAGACATGACCAGAACAATGGATCATGAAGAGAAACCACGGGGAAGCTCCTGGGGATATGTGCTCCAGTAGTGGCAGCAGGAAAAAGTATTAAGGAGCGCACAGAAGGGCAATGTGTCTTTCTGAGTGGTGCAGGGGCGTTATTCCACATATTAGATTTTGGAAAGGGGGAAAAACAATATTTTTCTCTTTAAGACCTCCATCTAAAATGTATTTTCTCTGAAATAAGTCCTATTGATTTTGATGGAGTTAACCTTTCAAGGAAGCATGTTTAGGGCTGCAGCCTTAATTTAATTTCCAGTTCATGATTCAATCATAATTTGTGTGTGAAAGGAACATTTTATTTAAGTAACCACACTGAATCCAGCACAAGGCTGGTGGTGGGGGCAGCTCCTTTCCTGCCCCTCCTGGTACCACTTGTGGGCTCAGTAGAGGCTTTAATATTATTTATTGTTTACTGGCACAGAGTATGGGAATTCCTATTTTAGGGTCACCAAAAACCTGGCTATAAATAACAAAAACAATATTGTACCTCATTCAAATATTTTATCCACATCTCCAGCATAGAAATCTCACTGATATAATTGATCCTAATTACCCAAGCCAAGGATATAAATGCAGTGCTGGTTTGCTGTGCAGCTTCTGCTAAAGGCTTTATGAAAAGGCTATTGTATAAATAAATGATTGGATTCCCTATTCAACTTCTCTTTAGATCTGACAGCCTTAATTTTGATGCAAAGTAGCCCCTGCCACAGCACAGAAAAATTCACCACCGCCTCTGCTATGGCTTTATTTTAAAGGTAAATTTGATGATATCTGGTGTTCTGTTGGCCTTAAAAAAAGTTTTAAACAAAACTCCAATAGCCCATTTACGCAGGTAACCATCAAAAACATTGTTTGTCATTTTTTTTATTAGTGTGGCTGTAATTAAAAGAGAATTTCACACACACACATACAAACAAAATCTTTAGCAGCACTTATCAAAACCCATCCCCGCAGCCTATCAATTAGGATTACAATAACCCCACTCCCCTGTTGCCTTGGCTATTAGCATTTTGATTGAATGTCTGTTGAAAAGTGACTGGAAACAGAAGATTGTGCTCGGAAAGTAATGTCACTTTATTCGCTTTCATTGAAGCTTGTCTAGTTGTCTCCAAGCCCAACTCAAAAGAGACAAGACAGTTCCAAAAAGCAGCAATTTTTTTTTTGATGGTGAATTATTTATTCCCCCCACCTTCTCAAGGTGGGAGAGATGGTTTATGGAAGGGGCACAAATGCTATTAAAGCACTTGACAGTAGAGGTCTTGTTCTGCTCAAAACCAGAATCAACTCGGAATTAGCTCATCCAAATGCTCAGCGTCCTGCAAAAAGCACACAGGGAAACAATGCTCCTCTTCCTCTGCCTGCCACAAACAACCAAAAACACAACCCTAACAGTGGCCTTGGGACGCGGGTGGCGCTGTGGGTAAAAGCCTCAGTGCCTAGGGCTTGCCGGTCGAAAGGTCGGCGGTTCGAATCCCCGCAGCGGGGTGCGCTCCCGTTGTTCGGTCCCAGCGCCTGTCAACCTAGCAGTTCGAAAGCACCCTCGGGTGCAAGTAGATAAATAGGGACCGCTTACTGGCGGGAAGGTAAACGGCGTTTCCGTGTGCGGCTCTGGCTCGCCAGATGCAGCTTTGTCACGCTGGCCACGTGACCCGGAAAGTGTCTCCGGACAGCGCTGGCCCCCGGCCTATAGAGTGAGATGGGCGCACAACCCTAGAGTCTGTCAAGACTGGCCCGTATGGGCAGGGGTACCTTTACCTTTACTAACAGTGGCCTTGGGTGAGTGACCTTCCAAGAGACTCTGTGCTAGCAAGCTATTTTCAGTGTTCGACACGTGCTCCAACTGTCCCTGTTCACCAAAGACAGCCTCCATTTTCTTCTCCCAGTCCCTGAAGAAATCACTGTCTCCGTTTTTCTCTTTTGGGAATGACCTGTTGGTATGAGTTGCAATTCTTCAGGGTTCAACTCCTTCCCAAAGCTGTCCAGAAGACAAATCTCTGAAGCTAGCTATAATAAAGCCCCCTTGAAAGAGGGCTGGTTTGTAGCGGAAGACATCAGGCAAAAGAGTGGCCACATCCTCCCATGCAGATGGCCAGATGGTGAAATGGGCAGTGTCAGACTATGACACAGGAGACCCAAATTAAAAGTCCAACTCAATCCAGGGGCTCACTTGCTGACCTTGGGCCAGTTGTTATCTCACCACACACGAGACAAAGGAAGTGGGCTTTCATTGAATCAGATCACTGATCTGTCTAGTTCAGTATTTTCAACACTGACTAGTATGAGGTCTCAGATAGACATTTTTCCAGTCCTTCCTGGAGATGCAGTTCTACCTCCACTGGGAGGCAATGCCTTCATCAAACCACTTTTAAAAGACTTACTGTCCCTCCAGCTTACTTTTAAGAATGCACACAAACTGGGAAAGCGACTGAAATGGACATGCGATGCTGGTGGAGTCTTGTGCAGTTGCCTTTCAGGGTAATAGTTGCAGACAGAAAATCCTGCAGGTGCGCTGCACCCAATACTCATGAAAAATAGCCTACGATTACGGAACTCTACACCCTCACATCAAGCAAGTGGCATTGTTTCCTTCTTCTCCGTTATGTCTCCCATCTGCTTTGTTCTGTTTCTGATCTTGCATCGTAGTCCCAGCAACAAACTGAGGAAGACCTAGCAGAAATGATGATCCAACTTGCTGTCAGCTTTGCTAAGGTCACCTTGATTGTTCTGGCTAGGTCCCTCCACCTCCTTTCACTAGAGCAGCAGTTCTTTCCCACCCATTCAAGATCTCCCGCTTCCTCTCCCTTCACAACCGTCTCCCCACCCAGCAACAACTCCGTTATAATGGTATCTGGCAGCACCCTTTCCCCCCATCACCACCACCCATCTATATATATATATAGAGAGAGAGAGAGAGAGAGAGAGAACGCGCATTTATCAAAGATTTCAAGGGAAAGATAAGAAAAGACAACTAAATTATCATAGAGGGAAATAGTGTATAAGTGCACAATATTTTACAAATGAAAACAATAAAAAAAACAGTCAGTAGGAATGTATAAACCAAGTATGCATGTGGGGGGGGGGGAGGGAGAGATCTGGATTGTGCAGGAGAGATTGCAATTCTTTTGCCAATAATAATAATGTTATTCTTTATATGCCGCCCATTTGACTGGGTTGCGCCAGTCACTCTGGGCGGCTTCTGACAGATATCAAAAACACAAGAAAACATCAAACAATAAAAACTCTCCTATACAGGGCTGCCTTCAGATGTCTTCTAAAAGATCCTTGAGCACATGGAAATGTAAACACACACAAACACAATTTTATCTGGCTGTCTCCTCAGGTGAAATATATTTCGCAAGTTTTTAAAATGATACAACACTCTCCAGAGCCTATTTGCCAGAGGAAAAGGTGGGAGGGATGTGTATATTACAAACAGAAAATTCCCTTTTCAAATCACTGTCAGTTCCATAATATAATCCATACTATATCCATTCTAATCATACCAGTTGTATCTATGGCAATATATTTAAATCCATACAAACTACAACAACAGGAGCTAGTTTGGTTTTCTGAGCACAGGTTCCAAGCCTGACAAGGGGAGTTCACCCCATGGCTATTTTCAACTTACTTTGGACATCACCTTCTGTGTTTGCCAAGCATCATGTAGATATGAACAAGAGTTTGAGTGCAAACTCATGAATGTGGGTCTCTTCCTGTTCCAGAGAGGAAGAAAACTCAGCTCAAGGCTTGCTAATAATTAGGCAAAACACAACTATCTTGCCCATTGCTAATGAAGATGGGAAAAGAGACGGGCAGCAATTTAAACTCCAGTTGCCTTTTAATTTTACAATCACACTAAACTTCTATCCAATTTTTTACGTCAACTCCATAGGAAAAAGTCTGTTTCCCCACCAAACTCCGAAATAGTCAACTATGCGCTGCCCCAATGATTGCAATGGGACTTCAACAGGCTCCACGTCCTCTGAATTTAGAACTTACAAACGTGGCTGAACTATGTTTTGTTCCTCTCTCACATTTGTATTGTAAACTCCGCTCCAAGTAGCTCAGAACACAACCCCATGACAAAGGCACAGTTGTGAATGAGAATGGCTGAGCCAAGGTCACCCAGGCGAGTTTCAGATCCATTCAGACCCAAGTATCCTCAAGCTCAAGTCCAGCACACTGATCATAACACCACATTGGCTCTCCATTAGACTTCTTCCAGAGTTCATCCACCAAAGTGCCATTCTGTCTTCCTCAGTGTGATACCTAATTAATCAAACATCTGATTGGCTTGGATACTCGGTCAATGAGCACTGCATAACATAAACATCATATATAGTTGCACCTTGGTTGTTGAATGGAATCCGTTCTGGAAGTCCATTCGACTTCCAAAACGTTCGCAAACCAAGGCGCGGCTTCTGATTGGCTGACTGGCCCTGGAAACAATGCCAACAGCCGAAACGTACATCCAGCTTCCAAAAAGTGTTCGCAAACAGTAACATTTACTTCCGGGTTTGCTGTGTTTGGAGCTGAAGCATCTGCGTACCAAGGCGTTCGACAACCAAGGTATGACTGTACTGTATTTCAGAGCCCTAAGCCATTGAAAATTGGGACTGACAGCCATCATAGCACTGCACTCATAGCCCTCCCTTTGTCTCATCTACCCTTATATAGAACAGTCTCTGTGGCAAAATTTTCTAGGAAAGAAATTACTGATGGCACTTTCCACTTGGCTGACAACAGACTCCGATCTAGTCTGCTTCCCCTGCAAGCCTCACACTCCCACTTAACTGCACAAAAAACCTTAAGAGATTTACATACATCTTATGTATACAGGCCTCCTGGTTCATGAGGTATATGGCGCAGGAGGATAGATTGTGGCCATTTTGGAAAAGAGGTTCTGCAGACATACCCAAACATCTATCCATTTTCCCTCCATTCCAAGCTCTGCCTTCTATATCTTCCAAGTAGAAATTTCCACCAGAAATTCATGTGGAAGTTAATTACAGAGACAGAACTGTTGAGGGCAAATGTTAAAGGTAATTTGATGGGTGGGGGAGAGACTATGTATGCCACCTTGGTCTCCTTGGAGGAAAGATGGGATGGACTGTGCTACGGCAACTGCCTATCCTGATTTCATCTTGGCCTTCTTTCCAGGAAGTGTGGAGAAACACAGAGTAGGGGAAAGGAATGGGCACAATGGGAGAAAAGAAGGGTAAGGACAACAGGTAACTGTTGCTGACCCTAATTCTTTACAAGGCTAGTATATATATATGCATCCCTATGAGAATGGATATTGGGTATTTACAGTTCTTGTACACCCTGAGAAAGAAATACACAAAAAGGAAAATGGTAACAAGATAATTGGAAGAATCAGAAGATTCAGGAGTTATACTGGATTGCAAACAGAATCTACCAAATTCTTTTCTGGTGCCAAAGGCCAGAAAATTATTATTATTTAAACAAAAGAGTTGAACAGATTTACACAATGCTGGTAAGAGATCTAGGAAAAAATACATTTTAAACAGCACAATTGCAATGCATGTTTGCAGCGTTCAGTGAGGTTTACTCCTCAGCATAGGACTGTAGTCCTAAAGTGTGATTCTCCTCTCTGCCCGCCCTCAACATCTTGGCCTGTGGCACTGGAGCAACGTACTCAAGTCCTTTCAAAATACACAATAAAAGAGACAGACTGACAAATGTGAAACTGGTTTGGCTTTGTTCGGTAAGTAGCAGCTGCACCAAGATGACGAGAGCAGCTGTGGGTCTGAAATTAGCCATTCTATGAAGAAATGAATTTGATAAATAATAAAATAGTGGTATTAGCAACAGATGCTTTGCACATCAGATGACTCTGAACATATGCAACAACTGTGGGTCATAATTGGGGGTGGGAGAGACATGTCTACTAACATGCAAGCGGGAAAGTACATTAAAGTGCTTTATATATATGACGCACACAGACAATACTGTTTGTTTCTGTCCACACCATTAGCACTACCAACATTATTAGTTTAGCTTTTAAAAGCAAAACAAGAACAGAAGATTTGGGGGGGGGGGGGTAATGAGGAGAAAAACAGGTTTCTAAGAGGAAAAACTCCTAAGGTGAAAAGTGAGACCTTGGCCAGCTGACCAGGAATTTGAGTCAACCACTCTATAATTTGCACTATCCATAGTTTTCTCATAAGGACTAGAATCTTCCTTTAAAAAACACTGAAAGCTGAGTTTCCCACCCCATAATCTCCCCATAGCCATGGATTCTGTACCTGAGGCTGCATGGATATTTTCACGGTATTATTTAATTATTGGATGACACTGAATTTAGTTGTGTCTGTATTGGGTCAGGAGTTTCCTGCTCTGTTGTTGTTTAAGAGACACAATGAAATTTACTTGCTAGATTCCTGAGTGTAGTGTTCTCTACACTTTCTATGACCGGGACTATACTTCATGGGGTATGTGATTGCAGCCACATCGATTTCAAGATTCACAGCACCAGCTTTCTAGAAAATGTAAATGTACAAAAGCAACAGGGTTAGGAAGAGGACAAGCCCATTATTAAAGAAACAGAAGGTAGTATATAGATGGTTCATTCCACGTGGCAATAACACATTTGTAGCTTGGGGATTTAATTACCAGATAACTTCCTTGGGATCTGCCCTGCACAAGAAGCCACAAATGCAGGGCCACTGCGTATGGTATGTTTTGATAAACATGGAAAAAATTGGCAGGGCTGGGAAAGGGGACAGGATAGCAAACCTCTGGTGGGAACAGGTTTACTCATTTATTTGCACCCGAAGATGACATATTAAACTAAGTGGTTAAGAAAGAATAAAAGACATGACTCATAGGCAACCTGACTTAATGATAGCGCAGATAAAGCCTCTCTTAATGATGCAACAGGCTGCTTTCTAAAGTAAGTTATTTTTAGGGGGGTGAAGTGGAATCAACACAAAGAGACATTAACCCAATTGTTAACTGAGAGCCAACATTATTTCATGTTCCGTTCGGAAAGTAGCAAAATGATGCCATCATTCATACTAGGACTCTGACCTCCATGGAGACAGAAGGATTTTATTTTTTAAAAAGCCACTTCTAAATTACACATTTGGAAACAGAAATAAGTCAGATTTTAATCCTCAGCCTTCAAAGCCTCTCCTTCACAGCTCAATGGCTTGAGCCATGCAAGCAAGCACTAGCCTTTTTCCAATTCAGCTCCTGCTGTATCCCAAATTTATTTTTGAAGCATTCAGCAGCATCAGGAAAGCTAATATAATGATGGAGGAAAAGAGGATCTCAAACTCTGTCACAGGTGTCTCCTTCAGAGAGAAGAAAGATTCAGTCTTCCTATGCTGAGCCACACTTCCATGTAGAGGTTATAACATGGATAATTGCAGAGCCAGAGTCAGCACAGACACAGAAACTGCTTGCACAGCCTAAGGCAAACTGGCATCCTCCAGATCTTTTGGGGTACACTGATGGGACTTGTAGTCCAAAGCACGAGGGGGGCGCCAGATTGGTGGAGATTGGGGTACACCATGATGGCAGTCCATGCTGCTGAGCCACTCTAATGTGTCACGGCCACTTTCTTGAGCCACGCTGTTATGAGGAAGCTTCTCCAATGTCGCCTCCTGTTGCTTTGTGGTCAAGGAAGTCGACAAAAAGGCTTCCATTATCCCTCAATATTTCCCTTAAAAAATAAAAAAAAAGGTGGCAGATTCACCACATCTGCTTGCAGAACATAAATACGAGTCGGCTTTCTTTTTACCAAACCCATTAAAAACCACACTCAGAAATGACAACGTAGAACAAATTGTTCAGTATGTTAAAATATTTTATGTAACATTTTCCTCGATGCTGGAGGGGATCTGCCTGTTTTCTCAAGGCTGCCTGCTGATTTATTACACTTGGCATCTTTAATACCACTCACTGCATTAAATCTGTCTATGTAAATGTTGCATTTTGTTCTTTCCCTTCGTGAGCACTTGGATTTCTACCAATTAATGTTTTGAAACCGTCCCACATGACTTGAAAACGCAACCTGATAATATCTCCGCTTTTGTAGTTCTGAGATGGTACAAACAGCAATAATGCTCCATGAATTAATTCATAACATAGAGGTAGTAGGGGAGATATGTCCCAGTTTAAATCTAGAGAACACCACAGGATATTCTTCCTATGCAGGACCTGAAGTAATTCATTATGATTCTGCACACAGTTTCTGGTAAACCTCTTACGAGTAAAGTAAGTCTGCCAGATAATGGAAATGGCAGTTCTTTGTATCTTAAGCAACAAGACCCTTAAAGCTCATTCTTCATACTGGAGAACACTTGGAAGAAGTTACATTAAGGTTGTTTCTGGACAATACTTTTTATTTTAAAAAACTACAAAATGTCAAGGTTTCCAGTAAGGTTATGGACAGGTTTACTCACCATCACTTTAGAAAAACAAAACAAACGTTTCTGTATTGATTCTTTTTTCTCTGGCTGCCTTCTGGAGATTCCTGCTTGCCTCATGCCTCCAAATTTCTGGAAGTGATTTCCCGTCATTACGGACCTTATATTTAGCAATAAGGTATGACAGCCAACATGAAAAATGGCAATTATTCTGCACCCCAGGTAGCACTGCACAGCATAGGAGGGGAGAGGTCAAGTGAATGGAATCACTAAAGATGTTCACTAATCTTCAGATTAGGTTTAGTATGTTTACAAGGAAAGGTTGCACAGAAGTGATCTAAGATTTTATTATAACAACTTAGGACCAAACAGGTAGTTGCAATGGCCTTATGTGCACATCACTTGAAACCACAGTTAAATTAAAGGATGGTTTAAAGGTGAATATGCAGCATGCTAGTGCATGCTGCTAAAACCAGGAGCATTTCAATCCTCCTCCACTCTTGCTGTGCTGCTAGGAGCTGAGCCATGGTTTGGCTTACCACGAAGGAACTTACTACTTTTCTTTTGGTGGCAGCATGACTACTCATAGCACAGAATCAGAAAGGACTTGAGCATCTACATATCACACGATGGTGACAGACTGTATGGACAATTGCTTTATCTGAAAAATTTACAAGAAAAGTGTGTATGCTTTGAATAGCAAACATGATGCAGATGTTAACAAAATATGAGACCCTTTTACAAGATTTTCTAATGAATGTTTCAACAACTGGCATTCACCAAGTTCACTAACAAGGCTATGTCAAGATCTGATAAACTGATCATCTGGGAAATGGGAACTTCTGTGTTATGTTTATAATCTTTTGAAAATTTAGACTTAGACACACACACACACACACACACACACACACACACACAATAACCAAACAAACAAGCTCAGGTTACACCTCACTGTTTTGTTTGGAGAGAAACAAACCACAAACCAAGGTTCTGATGCAATGCTAAGCCAGACCATGGCTTAGCTTCCAGCAGTGCAACATCAGAAGGCATAGGGGAAGGAGCAAAGTGCCTGTAATTTTAGCAACTTATGTCACCACATTCACATTTAAAACCATCTACTTTGGCCAAACAACTGAGGGCTATCATGGGTTCCTTTTGGGAGGGACGAATGGCTATAAATGTAATAATAAATATATCCATTTGACCAGGTTTTTAGTTTGCACTGAAAAGGAGTTATGAATCTTAAATAAAACCTGAGTCAGAACTGCTCCAGATTCTAGTATGCCAAAGTCTGTCAAACAGACTTTTAAACATGGAGCAACATCAGAATGCACAAGGCTGGCCTGATAGCGTGCATGTTGCCATCAGCACAGCAGGGAGCCATCACCTCCCTCCCTACATGAAATTGATGATGTAATGATAGCTATTGGAACAAGCTGGTCAGGAGGAAAAGGATATGAAAACAAATATAGAACCAAAGGTCTAATGGGAGGCAGTCTTGATGGCTACACCAGTCTGGCTGGCATGAAGAAGAAGAAGAAGAGAAGAGTTTGGATTTGATATCCCGCTTTATCACTACCCGAAGGAGTCTCAAAGCGGCTAACATTCTCCTTTCCCTTCTTCCCCCACAACAAACACTCTGTGAGGTGAGTGGGGCTGAGAGACTTCAAAGAAGTGTGACTGGCCCAAGGTCACCCAGCAGCTGCATGTGGAGACACGAACCCAGTTCCCCAAATTACAAGTCTATCGCTCTTAACCACTACACCACACTGGCTCTCCAGTGAAGAAAACTGAAACAAGAGAGGGCTTCAAGTCCTTAATGAATCCTTGCTTAATTTCCTCTCTTAATTTCCAATTAAATAACATTAATGAAAAGCACCAGGTTTCTCAACTCTGATGGAAAATGAATTAAATGGTGATATAGATGGGAGCGAGTGTGAATCGTCAACTTCTCTGCAGCTTGTGCAACCAGTGGACACTATTCGTGTAAGAGAAGAGAGTTTTCTGCCAATTTTGACACTGCCACCTCTGATCTGGAAATAAAGCTGTTCCCTGTGGATCAGGGAATGACTACAGCCACTATACCTTCTGTGGGGCATACACAAGCAAATTGCTGGACAAGGGCGTTTATGACGACAGCCACTAAGCATCACATACATTAGAAGTTCTTTACGACACCAATACTTTATAATTAATCTTTGTACAGTGCTTAGAGTGCATGTAAATATGTCACGTGGCATAACCACAAGTTAAGATCTATAAACCCAAGTAGGATTTATAGTATATCAAATCTTGCCATATGAAGGGACCTCAGCAGCTTGTGCTGCTGTATAAACACTTCCAGCCATATTTTCATTTTCATTTTGAAATTACATTCTATGAATAAGTTTCTGAAACAAGGTGTGCCCACAATACTTTTGTGAGGATGATACCAATCGGTGCATACTTGTTGAGAGGTATAAAATTCCATTTGTTCATTAATGGTCCTTCTGTGTCCACATAGTCCCTCTGATTCCTTATTCCCCTCCCTACTGTGCCATTATAAGATTTAACAGCAAAACCCCCCACCACTCAACAACAGTAATTTTTAAAGGCTTCCTACAACTCTTCGTTTTCCAGGTTTCTTTATGAGACAATACAACACTATTCAAACCATGCTCCTTTTTTCACTGGCAACCCATTCCTTCTTACTGAAGCCTCGGAAGGCATTGATCACACATTGATTTTCTGAATTTGCCCTAATACTTGCAAGCAGCAGAGCACCCAACATTCCAAAAATGCTTTTAAGGGCTGGAGACTATTTAGGGCTCTGACAACAAGGCATGGTCCCTCAACCCAAGCTACTTCACAGGTTTGTTGCAAGAAGGTCAGGAGGCTGGAAAGGGGGAATTGGGTGTTATATATATATATATATATATATATATATATATATATATATATAATGGATTTTTTGTACATATTCTATAAATAACTTGGTTTAATTTAAAAAATACTTATGATTTTTGTTTAAAAATGATAGAAACGATGACCGATAATCCCATGTATACCACATGTGCACAGCTCCTTGGAGGATGGTCAAGGTGAGAAAGTGTTAAATTTCCAGTGACTGTTAAATGGAACCAAGGGTCACTTGAAGGTATGTGAAAGACCTGTTATTTAGCAGCAGAATTTGGAAGGCAAGAAAGAACTCCGTCACAAGCAACTTAAAGCTACTGCCAAATTAGGCAATGGAACTGCCTCTTCTAAATCCATTTGTTGGTAAACTTCTGCAGAATCTTTCTTTAATTTTTTTTAAATGCATGACTTTGTTTTGCTTGAGCCAGACAGCAATAAACAAACAACGGCAGCAATTCTTAATCATCTTTATATAGTGTAGATAAAAACGTCAATTAGAATTTCAGAGGTCGGCTACAGAAGTGAATTCCTGGCATCCGTACAGAACAATGAAAGGCTATTTTTCTCCTTAGAAAAACATTATCCTGAGCCGGAGCTTAGACAATATCTCACCAACAACATCATTCCTGTCTCCTTCAATAAACAGAGTGATTACACCAACTGGCCATACCTAGACAATTACTTTTATTTATCAAGATTTGCTGGAAGCCAAATTCCTCGTCTTTCTTTAAAAGCAAAATCCAAAGGAAGGGAGGGAGGGAGGGTGGGTGATGATGTGGGGCAGAGAGAGATTGCTGAAGGGTTACACCGCTAAACTAAGTTGAAATTCCCTTTTACGGTATCTGAGACACAACACACACACACACACAACACACACACACACACACACACACACACTGACCCAGTAGAATCAGGGCTTGTCTGAACAAGTGTTCCTAGTTTTCTTAAAGCGTAACTGCTGAGAATGAGCAGAAAGTAGGTAGGAGATAGCCAATAATAAGTGCCTGGGTGAGAAACGAGTGCAGCAGGGTAGAAAGGGAGGGTTGTATCCAATGCTGTGTGAGCAGTCTCGCTTGTGCAATGGCACTTCCTCTTCTGTCCCAGTGTGCTCCCAAAATCTGCTCCAGAGATTCCCCCAACTTTCTGGATCAGTTTTTGCCGGGAGTGGGGGTGCGGGGAGCTGCTGCATGGGAGAGCAGAGGAGGGGGAAGTTCTGTTGCAGAGGTGGAAGTCTGCTGTGTGAGTGGAACGGCAACATTCAATACCAATCTAGAATCTGGGACCACCAAACTTCCAAGGCTATCTCCTCATGACCAGGACCCTGCTGCCTGATCCTCCCTGCATCCCTACAGCATCAAGACCTCCACCTACCTTTCGCCTGACTATTCCTGGGGGTTGGACTAGATGACCCCTGTGGTCACTTCCCACTCTGCAATTCTATGAATAATAAAGTCCTTTGTGAGGACCTGATGAGACTTAAATTGAGAGGCTTCCAATCTGTGTACAGCCACCCTGTATAGTGAACTACCACATGACATATGTTGCAGCATGTTTCTGGGCAGTGAAGTGCCACCAAGGCCACTGGATCCTCCTGGAGAGAGATATAATAGGGCTTCCTGTTGCAATCAATGAAATCTTTCCTGAGTCTGGTGTGGTTCTATGTTCTGTGACTGTCCTTCAGTCCCGACTTTGGGCTTAATCTTTGAGCCTGCCTCCTGGTTTGTCCGTCTGCTCCTTGAACCTGCACCCTGGTTTTCACCCATCCTGATTACTGGGCCTCCCGATTCCTCACTCACCTCACAGCAAGAACCCCTTCACGCCGCCTCCCACTTTCTTAGATGCCCTGTGAAAAGCAAGAATGGCTCTTGGGGCAAACAGCCTTTCTGCCAGTGTATGGGCCTGGGCGAGAGCTGGACACTGCCAGCCTCCAAAGCCAGCCTGGCTCACCTGCTCAGCAAGAGCCCGCGTGCCTTTTGGAGCTCTCTTACCTAATGAAGTTAGAAGGACATCATCTTGAGAGATCCTTTCCAGCCCGCAAGATCAATAACTACTGCTGAGTTTAAGATCTTATCTAGGAGGCTGCAAGGATAACAAAATAAAACTTTCCCCCCATTCCAATTACTTAATCCTTTCAAGATTGATCCTGGTACTTTTAAAAGGGGCTCAATCAACTTTTTAGAGAGAGTCAAGAGAACTCTTTTAATACGCTATTTAACCCCACCCCAACTCTTTTTTGGGGTGGGGTGAGGGATTATAAACAGAAAAAACAGCCTATGAACACTTTTATCACAGTCTTGTACAGAATAACCAGCCTGCTTGCCTGCCTACACTCTCCTAGTTGTCAGATGGGTGTTTTGAGTGGTGGGCCTGACAAGTTCCTGACCCAGAAGGAATCATTATTTGCTCCAGGTGAGTGGGCAGCTGCTAGGCTAAACTATACTTATCAACAGAGCTAAACTCTATCCTTAACTCCCAAATTACAGAGGAAACAATACAGCAGGCAGTTCTCCTGTCAACCACCAATGTACCAAACAAGACTTGTGCAGGGAAACTGGCTGGTGGATTGTGTCCCTTGTCTGAAATCCTGAAGAGCCAACATGCCTGTCAGTTCTGAGCTAGATGGACCAGTGATCTGGTTCAGCATAAAGCAGCTCCCTAGGTTCCCATGTATAACTTCAACAGAGCGCTATTCATTCTGGTACATCAAATGGAGCACCGGGAACTTTCCCTTTCATAGGGATACCCCCTTCTTCCTTTTATATGAATGCAGTATGTAGAATTTCACATCTATACAAGCAGAAACAAGTTTTTGCATTCATTGGATCTATCCTTCCTTTGGCAAATGCTGCTCTGACTGAGAAAGCTATTGACAACCCACTGCAATCTACCACGTTAGACTGCTCTTTCTACAAAAAGCTCAGGGTGGCATGCATGACCCCACCTTTAATCCTCACAGCAGCCTGGTGAGGTAGGTCTGCCTGAGAATGTATGATTGACCTCAAATCACTGAATGAGATTTGTGGGTTGGTAGGAATTTGAATCAGGGTCTCGCCAGTCTAAGTACAACACTCCAACCACCACATCAGAGGTGGGGAAACTGTTTTGGCCCAAGGGCTGCATGCCTCTGGTAGGCATGGCCAAGACAAAAATGTGGGGTGGCCACAGACACATGTACATCACACACACACACACACACACACACACACACACCTCCCTCTCTGACTGTGACCATCTGAACATGAGAGGCATTTTCAGCAGGAGGGAGGACTGCAATTCACAGAGAGGGGTGGGTTAACTCTTCCTTCTCCAGCTGTGAGCCCCCTATCCCTCACCAAAACCCAGTCAAACACTCTACAATTAAGCTCAGGGAAAGCTTTAAACTGGCTACAATTGAAGGCTGATTTCCAAGCTCAACTGCATGGTGAGGGAGCAGGAAGGAGATGCTACAGGCCAGACAAGCATGCCCCTTGGGGGAGCACCCAGCCTGGTGACTCAGTTCTCTACCATGGTACTGCAATACACTAGTTCTCATTTAGATAGGGGCAAGACAGTGCAGCATGTTGTTTGCACGTGAGCGCACAATTATGATTGGAGCAGCTGAAATATTGCCAATGGCAACATGGTGCTGGACTCTATCATTTATGGAGCTGGGGTGGAATCTGACCAGGATTAGAGCCCTGTCGATGGAAGGGCTTAATGCAGCTTCTGCCAACAAGCTGCCTATTGACAAAAACTGCATTATGCCAGCTGAAGCTCGTTTGGAGAGCAGGCATGTAAAAAGCCTTAGGGAAGCTGTAACGGGCAGCTGAGCTAGGCCAGAGTCTGCGGATGCAGTGCCTCAGGATTCCACCAGAGGGCTGGAGCCTCTCTCTGATTGGTAGAGTGTGGTGGAGCCAGCACTTTGGGAGGGAATATAAAAGGAGCCATTCCCAAGATAGTTGGGAGATAGTTGAGAGAGAGCTTAGCAGAGAGTTTAAGGGAAAGAGCTGGAAGGAGAGTTAGAGAGTTGGTTCTGAGGTGTGTGTAACATCCACTCTCATCCACATCTACAGTCAAGAGAAAGGAGTTTCTGAGCTTAGATAGAATGACAGTTTGTGGTATCTTGTGAGAACATTCAGACAAGAGTTAACAGGAGGGCTGAGTTTGGGCAAGGAGAAGTAGAGCTGTGAGGATACACTCTACCTGGGTCTCGTTTTGGTCAGGAAGGGAGTGATCTTCTAGAAAGGGAAGAATCCCAAACCAGTTAAGAAGGGTTTGGTGATCCCCTGGATCTGTAATACTGCGAGATGTACCTCAGGAGTGAGATTCATAGGAGGCTGGGAAACTGACAGGAAGTACCACCTTGATAAAAACCCAAGTAACAAGCTGTAACACCGCAACAATTAAGTCTAAGGAACCGAAGTGAAACAATGTGAAAGAACCTAAGCATTTACCATCTAGTCTAGAAACCTGTAACATCTAACTGAAGAGTAATAATTGAAAATACGTAACTGAAGTTTAAAAGAAGCTGTGTGTTTGCTAACTTTTCAGAAGCTTGTAACATCCACTAAATTTAATATAATTAGATTTGACTGTTTCCTGAAAGAGCTTTATCACCTGACGCATCATTTGTTCTGCCAGCTTTGTTCTGTAAAATAAATCTTTCTTATTTGTTCAACTTCTGCCTGAGTCTCCAAGTATTAAAGTTTTATCTCACACAAAACCACAAGTTAACCTATGGAGGTTATAGAATTGTATGGAGATGTGATCCGTTGTAATTGGTAACCAGTGGTGGGATCCGTTTCAATTGGTGATAGTGGTAGGATTCACATCAGTAGCCTACCGAAGCTGATAGGCTGAAGAAAAGTTATTCTTCCTGGTTTTCTGGGGGTTGGGGTTGGAGGGGACATTGTAAAACAGCAGTCAAAGGTGCTGGTGTACTGAAGTATGACTCAATAACCCATAAGATGCGGTTGGTGCAGGGCAATGTGAATGTTAGGGAGGCAAAGCAAAGGAGCAGCTAGAATCCTGCTTCCCCAACACACACGTATCGTAGCACATCACACCAATAAAAACATGTTTTGTTAACAGTAGTGTTAAAAAAATAGCACTGAGGTATGTGGAAGAGGGAGACAGTGAAACTGAGTAACTGTATGCACCAAGGAGGGGATGATTCTGCCCCCAAATAGATGCTATGGATTGAAATTTAAAATGCGCCTCCTTTCCAAGCCCTGGACAAAAGCGTCAAGTCTGTGCCAAACATCCCCAAGGACCTGTCCTTTTCATACATCTTGACAAGGCCAGCATATTTGGCCCTGCTGGTAGGAATGGATCCGAACTGGTTCCCCAGGCAACACTTTGATAAAGGCGCTGTGTCTCCACGGGTCTCTTGCAGAAGCTAGCAAGCGCACGCCTAACTTCTTGTTGCAGTCCTCAGAGGGATGAGCCTAGTCTAACCAGCAGGTCCTGTTGTGCAGACATGGCTAGGCCTGTTCCTTATGGACAGCTCCTGCCCCACTGAATTCTCCGTTTCTCCTGAATGAATTCCTTGTCCTTGTTTCTCTGAATCTTTCAAATGCAGCTCACATAACAATGCTAAACGTGCACAGAGACACTGCTGAGACCAGTCGTAAAGTGAGGCTATAAAACAAACCAGAGCCAATAAAAGTCCTCAAAATCCACACCTGCCTTGCTTCCAAGCAAAAGGGCTTTTGCCAGTTTACCTTAGAGGTCTCTGTTGATGTCAAAAGTGTCCTCTGTAGAAGCAGCCCTAATCGACAGTCGTTAACTCTGTGCTAGATAAGATAAACGGAAAGATGTTTTGACAGGAGAATCTGCCCTCCGATGGCTTGTCACTCATGTTTGCACCTGATAACACCAGGTTTCCCAAACACCTTTTTCTACTTCCCTCTGGATCCTGCATTTGTTGCAGTTCACTCTAAGAATTAAACAAAAAACATTACATTTACATGCTTCTCGTCGAAGATGTAATGGCTTGTAGTGGTGTGACAGCAGCACAGGCAGAATGTGTCTGCCTCAATGTGCACATGAAAAAGAGGACTTCATTAGGATCACATTGAAATAAATACAGAAATGGCAGTGATCAACTTGGTTGTGCAGGAGGAAAGAAGAACCTGAATCTCAGGAACTGCATACTGCTAACAAGTGACTTTTGAACTTGTTGACCAGAAAATGCCTGGCCTGGACTCCAACCCCTTATTCCAATCTCTTGGTGGGAACAAAGGAACTCAGAATGAGAAAAAGAAATTAGACAGCAAGCACAGGTATCCCTTCGGGTCGGGATTGTAAGCCAAAGACAGGGAGAAAAGTAGTATTCTATCAGGCTGGCTAGGAAGAAAGAGGCCCTGAACAAGCAGGGAGAACCAAAAGCAATAGCAAAGGCTGTGGCTCTTAGCTATTAGCTATTCTCCCCCTGCATTTCCAGTGTCTCTGAAAGGTACTGTGAACATGGGGGGAGCTAGATGCAATGATGCCAAAAATGCACACTGAATCATGTAGCTGATAGAGGGTAGGGTTGGTGTTCACAGCATGGGAAAGCAGCTACTGGACATGCCCATGGTGTGCTTTCAAATTGGTTCCACCTTCATTTTCTTGCACACTGGTGGGAACTGCATTCTGACACATAGAGCATACTATCACAATGTCCAGTTTCCGCACAAGTGCACAAATAAGTAAATATCCCCACTATGGGCTGATCCCAGAACCCGCATTTGTCACAGAATATGCCTACTTCTGACCTTGCCTATTCTCAGTGATCAGAACAGCAACACAATTGGCAGTAATCACAGCACAACCATACTTTTATCATTTGTTTTATATCTAATTTACAATGTATTCGATAATCTTTATCTAGTTTTGTCCTTGTGGAATGCACACACAGGTATTGAAATTCTACTCACTCCATGAGACGAAGAGAAGCGATTCCAATTGACCCCAAACACCTCAATATAGTCTGGAATTAATTTATAAAATAATTTGCTGCCAACTATCTTTTATTATTACAATTCAGTTCTAAAACTTTGATATATACATCTCCTGTAGCACACTCCCTAGTTCATATCAACCTTTTCTCCTCTACCAGCATCAAGGCAGTTCAGCATCAAAAGAGATGAGACCCTCTTAAATCTAGTCCCACCCACCCCCTCTTTAAGTTAGGCGGCTAACATGCACAGTGCACAAACATGTTTGCTTCCCCCTCCCTCCCCTTCTCTCTCTGACACATCTTTAAAACATTTCCACATTCCTTTTTTCTTTCTTACATTTTATCTGGCAGAATAGAGCATTACACTTACAGCAACCCTATGAGGTAGGTTGCAATCGGTCTCATTTTATTAGGGATGGGAGGAAGGAGATGAGAGTTCTGGGAAGCATGATTTGAAATGCAAACATTTAAGAGAATACTAAGCTGATCGTTTTTACTCCAGTTTTCTGAGCTCCCAGTTCTGCCGTGACAGTGGAAGGTGAGGTCAGGCTTTCCTCTCACCAGCTGTTTGGCATTGTAGGAAATGGGGTTTGGCTACTGTCCTCATGCAAAATTTCCTGGGCTTGTAACAGACCCTGATTTTACTCGAAGGCTCTAAACTTTTGTTTGGCAGATTCCCTAAACAAATTCACTACACACATTACTCCAAGAAGCTGACACATTTGTGGCTTATAAGACAATCGGAGCAGCCATTGGCGAAATGCCTTCCTTTTCTCAGAGTATAAACACTAAGCAGTTCGGTGCTTGAGAAATCGATGGGACAACTCTTGGGAGCTCTGTTTCCAATTGGAAACAGAAACCATAAACTATATCTGCCTCCACCTCAGCCATTGGGTTTAGTGTTAAACATGGTGTGGGTGGGTGTGGCTTATATCGACATTATACCAAGAGTTAGGTATTGAAACAATGCATTTTTTTGGCCTACTTCTCAATGAGTCGAAGCAAATCTAATGGATCTGCACTGTACTTCTTTAGGCCACATAATGAAATGCTCCTCCAAATTAGAAAATAAAGAGAGGGGGAATATTTGCACATAGAAATATAGCAAGTCAGGGGGAAGACTGGCATTCCTACCATGCTAAATTTCTGAGTGCAGTGTGTGTGTGTGTGTGTGTGTGTGTGTGATGCCGCCATAATGAGAAGAACTCTGTTCTCCCCAGACAGCAGAACAGAGGTGACAGTCAGGTTACAACACAATCTGATCGCTGGGAGGCCTTGTGTAAACTGATGCTCCCTTGGTAAGGTAACTGACCTCCATGGGCTCTGGCTGATCTGTGCTGTATATGGAGCCAAACAGAGGGAACGTTGCAATGGTTGTGATATACTATGTGCAGGTCAGCCAAAGACCACATAGCTCAATTATCTTTTCCTTCTGGAAGTGCTTATATATGCTTCCTCTCCACTTGCAGGCACATCAGTTGCAAACCGGGTGAGTTGATCTGGGGGTATGATGAGTCCTTACGAAGATTCCTGAGATTCTGAACAAGGGCTTTGCCTGGAGTCTCTCATTTCCCACACACAACTACAATTCCCAGAGTGATTTAACAGTCCATCTTTCTTCCCAAGGAATAAGGATATCCTGGGGACTGTAGCTCTGTGAGACGACATGGGGTATCTCATAACTCTCAGCACCCTAAACAAGCTAGAGCTCCCAGGATTCTTTGGGAGAAGCCATAACTGTTGAAAGTGGTATGATACTGCTTTAAATGTGTAGTGCAGATGATGCCACAGAGGGATAAGCTTGCTATGTTCTCTCGTTTCCTCAGCTTAGATGCAGACCAAAAGAAGGGAGGAAGGCGGGAAGGCGGAGAGAAATGTTGCCAACGTTCATGCCCAATGCCACCAATCAGTAGGGACTTCCATTGCTTGGCCAATCTAGACAGATTCTGGGAGGCAGTTAGTGAGCAGCTCCCAAGGGAAGGCTGCCTCACACTTTCCTATCAACTAGGACAGCTGTTCTCAAGCAGGCTGCAGCTTGCCTGGAGCTCAGCTGCCAGGAAGTCCAGCACCAAGGAGCAACAGCCTAATTTCACCCACAGCACCCTTCACAGATCATTGCCAGAGGGCGAAATCTGAAAGAGGTGGGAAGGTGGAGAAGTTACTGATGGGAATCGGCTCTGCTCACACTTCAGCAAAGCTACAGGTGAGAAAAAGTGCCAACAAGAAGTTACTGTAGTCTGCCTCAGGGACATTAATTAAATCCTTTTGGGAGGGAAAAATCTACTCCCTTAACAAGAAAAATCAAGCCCCAGAATTTGACACCAAAGCGCCTTCGCTATTTCCATTCTATAACTTGCCACCTTTTGTGCTGCCTGAGGGAAATGGCACATGGAGACCACACCAGGGCTCTTTGGCTGCTTCCCTATTGAACATCTTCTCATTATGTCTTTGCAAGCTGTCAGGCTATCAGATTTCAAGGAGGGGAAATAAAGAACCCAAACTTTAACTGGATTCAAATGTGAGAAATGTTACACATGGTTACAGTCGGGGAGCAAGAACGGTGGGTGCCATACCTGTTCAAGCACTGATAAGCCAATGCCACACAAGACAGATAGCATTGACTGTGCTCGTTCACCAAGGTCAACTGTAACCCCCAAAACTCCTCAGCTGCACTTGAAAAGGACACTTATTTCTAGTCAAGACAGTTAACTGGCAAATGCAAAACATGGGTGCCCTCACTTCAAAATGCTTTCATGCTGAAAATTCCAGGGAGAAACAAGTGGACAAACGGCAGAGGTGAACAGTCAAGCAGCGATTTGGAAAGAAAGCATTAGTAGTGAACCTGAGGGCCTTGAGGAGGGAAAAGCACAACTACTCTCAATGCAAGAGAGACAAAGGTTTTAACTTTGCATCTATCAAGAGGGCACAGATGCAAATTGGCAGCTCTGTAGACAGGAGCCATTGCTCAAAAATCTCCTGCAAGATGCTTGGCTGACACTCCACTGGTTTTATTCATGCAGTGTTACCCCACCTGCTTACATTTTCACAAAAAAGCCTCCAAAGCCCAACGCTGACCATGATCAAGCCCCTAAAACATTAACCCCCCCAGATGTTTCTCAGGATGTGTTTTAGTATCCACAGCCCAGTAAAAGACACATTCCAAGGTTCTATTGTAGCTGAGGAGGACTTCAGACTTCAAGGTCACTCAGTACTCCCCATGTGAATCCTCCACAGAGTTATAAACCCTTATTTATCTATCCACAGTCCAATGTCTTTGCCAGTTGTGTGAAACCAACTGTAGAGGACATCCACGGCTTATTTGACCAGCCTACTATAATGCTGGGCCCTTTTGTATGGGCTAAGAAACAGGGATTAAATCATGTATGCATAACGGAGGCCATCACAGACCAATTGCAGCGCAAATGTATAGTGGAACTTCAGCTCACTATACAGAAAAACCACAGCAAGAGAGAGAACTAGACCTCTCTAAAATTCCTCTCTATGGGCATTTGCTTTCATTTGCAAAAACACAAAACCAAAGACCTACCTTGCTTCTTTTCAATGCCTTTGTGTGCACTAACGTTCAACATTTGGTGACACATTTGCCAATGGGAAACGGCCAGGCTACAGCCTCCATTTCAAGCAAGCTTCCATGTATTTCCAGAAAGGGGATACAAGTGAAAAAAGAAGTCCCCAGTGTACATGAGGTCTAGCGGTACAATGAAGATTTGTCTTAAACAGTTTCCCCTTTTTCCACTAGGCTACTAGTGAAGATGATAAAGTTTTCAGGTGGTGACAACCAGTAGCAGAAAACAGTGTGTGCAAACTCTCACCGCTACATGAAGATTTTGTAGGTGGCTCATCCCTGCTATGAGTATAAATTTTCTCTGCTCAAATTCTCAGTTCAAGGCTTTCATAGCTTCCATGATTTGTTTTTTTAAACCCACATTCTCATGTGGATACAGGATACAGAAGCCACAGCAATGTAGTTTACAACTCAATCTCCCACCCTTACCAGGGATCAAATGTGTCAGGGACTAGAGAGAGGTTTCACGTGCAAACGTTTAGAACACCTTTGGCTGTGGTTTCTTCCACATCAGGTAGAGTTGTAGTGGTAACCACGTAACCTAAGCAACTGTTTTGTCACTTTTCATACTTGTCCAGATCCCAAGTCTACCAGCACAGAAACCCAAAGCAAAGCCTGAAAAGGGAACTTATCAAATATGACACAGTGGATTCAAGCTATAAGAAAGGAGATTCCAACTCAACATCAGAAAGACCATTCTGACAGGAAGAGCTGTTTGACAGCTGAATGGTCTCCCCTGGGAGGTGGTGGATTCTCAAGGTTTCTAAGCAGGGGCTGGATGGCCATCTGTCATGCATGCTGAGTTGAGATTCCTGAACTGCAGGAGGCTGGACTAGATGATCCATAGGGTCCCTTCCAATTCTACGATTTTATAAAATCAAAAACCTCTTGAAACACCTGAAGCCAAATATTATCACTGCAGAATCATGGTCACTGAGAGAGAAAGATCCACAACTTCACAGCTAGATTGGTGCTTCTCCAACTGAGGGGAACTCTTGTTGTATGGGGAATTAAACTATCCTTTGACCCAGAAAGCCATTCACGACACACTCCTCATTTAAACACAAAATATCCAACCAATGTGAAAAAGTAGCATCAGACCTGGGGATTGTTTCCCCAACTTACCTCTATGTCTGTTGGTAGTCTTGTCAAACATAAGCATGGCATCCTCTACCTGCAAGACAAAACAAGAAGTTTGGTTTAAAGGTCTTCAAAAAAAGTGCTTAAAGTTATACCAGAAAGCAGCTGATGGTCCCCAAAGCCACTTTTCCTTTGTATGACATCAGAAACATATAAATATTTGCGTACACACATAAAATTGATTACAAAAAGAAAAGAGAGCATTTATAGATGAGGACATAAGAAAGGAGGGCATAGTATTAAATCTTAATGTAGATAATACCACATCCATTCTTATTATTAGCATACTTATGTGTGGTTTAACTGCAAAAGGGGCAACAGTTGTATCTGCAGTAATTGACTTTTGATAAATACTTTTGCATATTGTCCAACAAACATATGAATGTGCCTTTTCATTGTTTTATTACATTGGTGTCTGAGATTCAAGGCAACAGCAGCAGAGGTGCACCCAAAAGAAGTGCATCCCAAGAGGCCCATGGGTTTTCCCATTGGCCCCAGACAGTTCCTGTATCGTGGGTTATGTTGGATCCAACCCTGTGACAGCTTTATGAGTGGGATCCAAGTAGAGTTCCAATTTTAAAAGAAGGCTACTGCTGAACCGGGGACCTGTATCCAACCTGCTCTGTCTGCTAATGCATAAGCCCTTGCACTTGCAAATGGCAGGCTGCACAGGAAAGGACTCCAACACAAAAGGTGTGCTAGCGGAAGCTTGTTGTGTAACAGCTGATATTATTGTTGTTATTATTATTATTACACAAGAACATGTAGACACCCCAAAAAAGGTAACAGAGGAAAAAGTAGTGCAACAGCTTATTCTTGTTGTACAATACATTGCACCACAATCTTTGTACTGCTACTTGTGTTTTCCCTTGTGCAACAACATTCTGCCAGAGCAACAAATAAGTGACTTTAACTTAAAGGTAGACATAGGATACAACTCAAGATAGCTCCCTGCCAGCTCACCTCACCAACAGTCCCTACCTGCAGGGAAGCAAATAAGTACAACCATTAGGAACTTACTCCCCCCCCCCCCAAAAAACCCGTAATAAAACTGATACCACACACAGTATTGTCCAGCTTAAAAGCCTCTTTGTCCAAAAAACCCCCTCCTGAAATTGAAGCCCCCCCCCACTTCTCTGACCCCCTCACCAATCTACCACAGCAACTGGGGGAACATAAGAGACACACCCACGGGCTCAGCTGGAAATATAAAGCCCTGACCTTCCTTGGGGAAAGCCACTGAACCTTAAGAGGTTCCAACAGGGTGTCCAGGGCAGAAACCTGATCAGCCACAAAGGTATTCAAAAGCCCTTTTGAAAAGCCACAGGAGATTGTGGGAAAGAGGAAGCGGGAGGCTACATTTGCATTGGTTCTGGCATTTCCACTTCAGAGAAGAGAAGGGTCTTGACTGACTAAATGTATCCAAGTGTGACAAAAAATGGCTTTCAAGTTCTGTCATTATTTGCATGATTTATTCCACCTACCTTTAATCTGCACAGCCACACCTAGGTTCAACACTCTTTCTGAAAGTACTGCTTTCAGAAAGATAAATCAGTACTCTGAATTATTTTCAGCCACATCATTCATTCCCACCACCACCACGTGCTGTCCCTGTAGAGTTTCCGGGACGTTTCACTGGCATAATACCATGCCCTTAAAAGAAATGTCCAAAAGAATTTGTCTGGAAGTGAAGCAAGTCAAAATAATAGTCTTAACCAAATGGAGATTTAATAAGGAATCTGATTTAAAAAACAAACAAACCAGGATGGCAATAAATAAAAGCCTCTTGAATGGATGTCATGCTTTATTTAGCTCTGTAGATCAGCAACAACTTTGTTTGATCATCAACAGTGCTTGAAAGGCTCAGAAAGTTGTGAACTGTGGGTCTACAAAACATTTTATCACCTGCATTTAAAGCAGATGCAATTCTTAAAAATTATTGGTTGGGGGAGATCCTTTCCTGCCCCTCATTGTGTATAAAGGTACTCTTTGACTCACTGTTTTAAAAGAAAGGATAGTACTGTATGTAGTACAGTGGTGCCTCGCAAGACGAAATTAATTCGTTCCGCGAGTTTTGTCGTCTTGCGATTTTTTTCGTCTTGCGAAGCACGGTGTCGGGAAAGTTTTGGAAAAGCTTCAAAAAGCAACAAAGTCTTCAAAAACCCTCAAAAAAGGCTACCACACTGCATGCTATGAGTTGCTCCTCGAAGTCAAGTCGCAACTGTATTAACGGTGTTAAGAAAAAGGAAACAAACTTGCAAGACGTTTCCGTCTTGCGAAGCAAGCCCATAGGGAAAATCGTCTTGCGAAGCAGCTCAAAAAACCCTTTCGTCTAGCGAGTTTTTTGTCTTGCGAGGCATTTGTCTTGCGAGGTACCACTGTATCAGCACCATCCACTAACCAACTGAACCACTCAGGCTGCCTGTACCATTTAATGGTGCTGACAACACCAAGGTTGCAGGTTTGATTCCCGCATGGGACAGCTGCATATTCCTGCATTGCCAGGGGTTAGACTAGATGATCCTCAGGGTCCCTTCCAACTCTACAATTCTATAGTTCTATATAGCTTTATCACCTGCAGCAGGACTCGCCACTTCATTCTGCTACAATGGACTGTGTGTTTCGGGAAGGAGGAGCCAGAGTCAGGCAGCCTCATCTCCCACTGGCCCTGATGGCAGATGGGTTCAGCCCCCTGGCCCCTACCCCGGGGTCAGTTTATAGAATCATTAACTGATTTGAACCGGATGCAACTCATCGTGATGGCGAAAAGTTTCGGCGAGTTCCCAGGAGGCAGACACTCTGAAGTCCCTTTGTTCACAGAGTTGCTTTAAGCTCCTTTTGTCGCTAGGGTAACAAACAGCAAGGAACTCAGCCGACAAGGGAGCTGCTCTTTGTCTAAGGGGAGAGCACCACACACGGTGATGCAGTCATCTCCGCATTAGCTGTAACCTAGGTGACAGCGCTGCAAGCCAGTTGGCACATGAATTCCCCCCTCACCAAACTTCAGCCTACCCGAGCAACAGGTTCATAAAAGTATTACACATGCATTTGCAAGAGCAAGTTTGGGTGCAGGGAATTGTCCAATGCCTTCATTACTAACGTATTCCTCACTCTCTACTGGAAAATTCATTCATCTAATTTTACTTGATGGACTTACGCCAGAGGTTGTTGTTGAATTCCAATTGGTTAACAATGGCATCAATAAAAAGGCTCTCTCCCCCTACCAAACCATAAATTAGATTCCTTACTACCTCAGATATTGATTTGTAACTGTATATGCAGGACATCCCAATGTATGGATTGTGGGGTACAGTAAGCATTTTTTTAAAAAATGTATCCCACCAGACAGTTCATATGGTTCCCCTCTCCTGTTTTATATTCACAACAACCTTGTAAAGTACTGAGAAGTATACGTTTATGGCTGAATAAGGATCCAAGCCCAGTTCTCTCTGGTTCTAGTGTGACATCGCAACCACTTCACCGCACTGTTCCATTAAAACGCCGTCATGCGTAACACCATCATGCATTGCCATTCTTGGAAGACTGATACATGAACAATCTTGCCATGGGGAGTGGAATCGGCCCTGCCACCTACTGGCTCCTTCAGAGCTATGACCTGCTTTAGAGGGACAATTGTGATTCTCTTTCTTTCCCTCTACTGTAACACTTTTATCACTCTGTGGTGAACACTATCCCTTGTATGACTGAGGTGGCATGGTGCCTGGACTCCCATGGGGTGCCCAGTGTGCAGTGCACAGCTATAAAGTGCTCAAATATGCCAGGGTGATGAGATGAAAGTTCGGGCATTCATACTGAGGAGCAAACGGCAGGGTTATGACATTTCTGATTAACTCGGACTGATGACGGTGGGAAAATAAACAAGAATTTTGGATTAGGCTCTGAAAACAGCCCAGTAAAAAGGAAGGGGGGGAAAGGTTTCAGCAGAGACAAAAAGGGACAGACAAAGCTGGGAGTTATAATACTGGGTGGAGCTGGACGAAGTTCTCCCAAGCACCGCTTTTTGTTTGTACCTATCAGTGGGTGATACCCCTGGATGTTTTAAAGCTAGGATGCCCTTTCAAGCCAAGCCTAATTGGTTATCCTTTTTTTTGTGCTTCCTAAGGTCAGAACATTTTATCTCTGCCTCAGCCCTTTCTAAGTTTGCCCCACCCCACGTGATATATATTTTTTTTGTAGGGCACCCATTGTCACAGAAGAATAGCCTCTTTCCTCAGCAGCCAAGTGACACAATGGCACTACTCAATACCCCCTGAACAGATAAAGTGCAGCAAGGAAAGAGAAATTCTATAAACGCCTCTACAAAATAAAACATGTAAGTTGACAGGAAAGGGGGGAGTTTAAGGGTCAATATGAATAAGGCTGAGTTCTTAGAAGAGAAAAAAACTTTTTAAAACACACACACACAGCGAGACAGAGAGAAAGAGAGAGAGAGAGAGAGAGAGAGAGAGAGAGAGAGAGAGAGAGAGAGAGAGAATATCATATCATTGCCAGGTAAAGGGGCTGAGAGTTAGAATGCGGTTATTCATTCAGTCAGGCCCATTAATGCCCCTGAAATCTAAGCACAAGAGCCTGAAGAGAAACCAGTAGGCATCTGAATATGCAAAAGCTAAAAAAAAATGGACATTCTCACGGGTGTCTGTTCCATCAAGACACAAGCTTCTTGTGCCTTCCCATCAAGGGAGGAAAGAAAAGTCAAGGTACCTGGCATGAAAACCAGAGGTTAAGCAAACTGATCTCTCTCATTCCCCCAGCCATATTGGTCCATGAAGCCCTAATGAAACTCTAGCAAGATTTGGAAGCAGTTTGCAAAATATAGTCCAGGAGTTACCGTAATCCCATTTGTCTTGGTTTTGATTCATTACAAGGAGTGTGTAACCAAGAGGAGTGCATGTATGCACACACACCTTTAAAGGGAGATGTGAAATAAATGAAGTATCTTTTTTTATTTATAGAAGTATTTATATACATTCCTCTTACAAAACATCGATCTTGTCCAGTACCCTGCCTCCCACAACAGCCACCATTTCCCTCCAGGAAGCCCACACAAAAGGACAGGACAAAGGAAAGGACAGCCTCCCCAGTACAGTGGCACCTCTGGTTACAAACGCTTCTGGTTACGAACGCTTCAGGTTACGAGCTCCGCTAACCCGAAGGAGCTGCTCCTGGTTGCGAACTTTGCCCCAGGATGCGAACGGAAATTGTGTACCGGAGGCGCGTGCACAGAGGGAGGCCCTGTTAGTGAAAGCGCACCTCAGGATAAGAACGGTTTCAGCTTAAGAACGGACCTCCAGAACAAATTAAGTTCATAACCAGAGGTATCACTGTAATGGTATTCAGTGGCATGCTGCCTCTGCCTCTAAACATGGAGTACTGGAGTCAGAACTCAAGTTGCTGCAGTTTTCACATAGAAACCGGCCATTGCCTTTCTCTCAGTAACCTTTGGTTCAATTGTGTGTGTTTGTCTGTTTTATTAAGGCTGGCCAAACCTAACGTCTTTTTTACTCCATGTTAAGGCTGTTACAAACTTCAGATGTGTAGGACGATTAAGGTCCTTCAAACACATCCCCTCCCCACCCCTTTCTGTCCCGTCCCCCCGCCATAGCCTGATGAAGAGTTTCGGCACTTTCTTTGTGGATCAGCTTCCTTGTGCCTTTTTCGCTGTTCCCAAATAAAGGCACTCTCTTGTTACTCTGTGATTATGTCTCCCAACATGGCTACCTGCAGTTTTTGCCAAGCAAGGAGAAGTCATGGGTGCTCCTCGGGGATGGCCCAGATGTTCTACAGGCAGGTCTCTCCACCCCAGCTCTTGAGCACTACAAAGAAGCTTTTCCACTGAACAAAATAAAAGCATTTACCAGTGCAAAATGTTCCTTTGTAAAGGCAAAGCACAACCACAAAAAAACAGTTATCCCCACATGGCTCGATATGGCAGCTCACAAGAGCTGATTAATCCAAACTAATTAAGAGCATCAAATATCAGGGCATTACTAAATGCTCTCAAAAGCCTCAGCAGTTCGAAACTGTGGTGAGGGTAGACAGAAAAGTAGCATTTGCTGCAAAATTAAAAACAATAACAAACTTAAGAGTTAATAAATATGTCCCATTTCCTCTCTCTGATCAAACAAATATAATTTACTCTCTGACAAAGTTCAAGTAATGGGCTTTGCTTTATTTAATGTTTACTTCCTAAGGCAGTTTTTAAAAAGGAAGGTGGGGTGCTGCACTGTCTTTAATCAGTACTGTTCAGGGAGAAAACAGGGATTTTATACTACTGGTGAATTCCTGCTCTTGAGTAAGTCAAGCAGGGTGTCACTATCCTTTGGGATACCACTTCCATGAGCTACAAGGCAGAGCCCAGTGACTGAGTAACTGCTCCTTATGACAGGCCCTTCCACAATTTCTCCTGTCAAGAAGCAGAGCATCAGTCAGGCTCCCTAAAAGCCTGCTAGTCTTGGGTCAAAAGCAATTTTAAAAACAACCCTTTAAAAAAAGTTAAGTTGACATCTTTCAACCCCTCTCCCATGTATTCGGATGGGCCTTTCACTAAACTAGGGAGAGCAATTGTCATTGCAGGAGTTTCCAAAGCACCAGCACAATTGCTAACAGCCTCAATTCCCCACAGGAATTGTCCGGTGGGAAGGATCCTGATTACTTTTATATGCTTATATGACTTATTATGGTTTTTAATGTGTTTCTGGTGTCACTACAGTGGAAGGATTTGTGCTCAGAAAGGGAGGGTATAAAAGACTGTAATAAATAACTATTTCCAATGCTACTTGATATTAATAATTTTTGTCTGGTATAGAGAGAGCTCTTTCAGTTTACTAACTGGGAACAAAGGAATGATGTGGGGACATTGCCCAAGACTCTCCACAGGAACCCATAGCTAGAGCTGTGATTTGAGCAATTTCCCAGCCCCTGTTTTAATGCTATAAACCAGGCATGGGGAACCTGTGGCTCTCAAGAAGTTGTTGGATTACATCTCTCCTTGCCTGTTAACTACTGGCCATGCTGACAGTGGCTTATAGGAGGGTAACAGGGTCACCATCCCTGCTCTAAAATCTGGCTCACATCAAGCTCCCCAAAATTGTGCACTTTAGAAATCTGGTACCAACTCCCAACCAAGTCCCATGACAGATAATCTTGCTTCTCTAATGCTGCACTATCATCTGCCACTAAACCATATACTTTAAATAAGATGCAAGTAAATGCTGTCTCTCTGGTGCAGTCATTTAAAAGGATGCCAATGGCATAAAAGCAGGAGAGCCTAGAGCACTTTGGTGTTTGCTATGTGTCTAAGTACATCAACTGAATTGGAGCAAGCAGACATGACTAGGCCCTTTATGCCCATATCCTGGCCCAGGCAATGCGAGCAGAGAGTTGGGGCGGAGAAATTGTCATTGAGCACCTTCAGCAGGGATGGTTATGGGGGGAAAGGTGGTAGTTTAGTTAATGGACAGAGAGAAAGAGCCGTGATGGGCAATTACTCAAGTAGAGAGACAAGAGCACCATCAGCCACTTATGGCTGGGGAAGAGGGGGAAGCAACAGTTTCTTCTGACAGATGTCATGCAGAAGCAGCATTTGATGTTGGCGCATTGATCTGTGCTCTCCTTGACTAGCAACTGCTGCTCTTAAAACCCCATATTACAACTTGCTGTCACTTGCCACCTCAACAGATGGCTGAATCAGAAAGAACAGTTTCAACTTGATTCTGTAGGCTTTCCCCTCCCTCCAGTTATTTTAGAGCTAATAGACTTATTGCAGGGGATCCGGATGTCTTAAAGATGTGGTAAAACCAGCCCTGCTGTCCCCAAGTCCTGCCTTCATGGCACCAATTCCCCACCACCACCCCTACATCAATGGATCAAGCAGCTAACTGCATTTTTTATTTTGCAGGTTACATGCAATATTATTCTTTACAGACAGGCCTATAAAGACTTTGTGGACTGTGTGTATGTGGAAGGGATTTGATGAAAAACAGAAGGAAGCTAAGGTCCAAGTAACCAAAATTATCTTATGAAATATTTATACAAGTGTTTCATTAGTGAATGGCAGCTACCCAATAGACTTGAATTGTCTAGAATCATGGAAAATTAACTTCTTATTAAGTAAATGGTTATAGAATATTGCCTGCACAATTTTCCTTGTGTCTCCATGAACTCTCTTAATCGTGGTGTATCTATCTCTGCATCTATATGACATCCTTCATTTTAAAAAGACAACCATAGCATTTCTGCAATAAAATAAATCAAAACTGTACTCCAGTTTCTTCCTGGGAACTTTGTTCAACCACTCAACAATGGAAAGGCATATTCAGCTCAGAGAAGGGAGTGGGACCTATTGAGTTTCCAAAAACCAGTTAGGAAAGGATCAACAATGAGAGATTGTGGAATACAGAGTGGATAGCAACCTGTCCTTGCATGAGTATTATTAACTTGAAGAATCTCTAGACTGACCTTTAATCAACATTACCAGGGTGGTTTACAGGAGAGAGAGAGAGAGCGCGCGCACACACACACACACACACACACGCACACACACACACCAGCACCAGATCTCATGAAAAATAATAACAATAATAAAATTGACTCTAGACCCACCCTTACAGAACCATCATTTCTAGGTCCTGGAGTGGAAACTATAACAGTAAAGTCAGTATTCAGGTCTGTAGCCCAGGCATGCCCCTGTCCATCTTTGCCCAAGAAGCATCTGCCATTAAGTGTAACATTCACCATTCACTTACACCCCCAATTAATGAATGTTGACCGAGGTGATAATTGTACAGATCTATCTTGGGCTCTGTGGAATCAACGAGTTTATTACTACTGAATCAAGGAGCCTGTCAATAAGCTAATCTTTTCGAATACGTACAGAACAGATAGTGACAGCCGTGAAATAAGGCACCGGGAAAGAAAAAACAACACAAAGCAAACTCTCTGCAGCCTCCATTAAAGCTCAATGCTGAACCATCAGGGTTGCCAGGCTTCATTGCTCTTTGGGCGGGGGACTGGCAAGCAGCTGGAGGAATCTGGCTTGGGTGATCAGTGGGGTGAAACTTGCTTACTCTGAAACATGAAGGGGTCCAAGCATGCAGCTACTCTGCAAGAGGACCAAACTGATCATACGTCTCCTGAACATGGGAAGATGAAGCTTTGCTGGATGAGCAAGGCAGCACTGCTCAGTTTGCTTCTGTCTACTTCAGCAGGAAAAGCAAAATTAATATCCATATTGAAACAATGAAAGCTTAAGGTAATTGGAAAGAACAGAAATTAAAAGTATTCCCTCTAATCCCAATACCATCTTGCTCAAGGCAGGTCAATGAAATGACTGGAGGTTATGTCCACAGGACCATTTCCCAGAACGGATCCTGGTGACTTGCTGAAGGTATCACCTCAATATGTACACTTCTATGCACAACTGCTGATGATGCATCCTGGAAAGGATGTTACACCCAACTCATTTCTCATCAAGCTAATTCTGGCCCAAAAGAACGAGAGGAGTCGGAAGAGGTGAGCTCAGGTGTGGCCTTCCAGATGATGCCCATCTTGGGAACTGCTACACCCAACAGTTTATTTTCAGGCATGAGTGCCTAAAATGAGATGCCCAGAGTAGACAGATCACCACTCGGGGGGACCTGGGGGCAAATAATTGCCCGACTGTCTTGATTTAAACTGACATATCACCTGATCTTGCCCAGAGAAGATGAACAAAGTCCACTTTATAGGACAGATGTTCAGAACTCCCACCCCCAAATAATCTCCTGCAGCGAGAATAAGACATTTTTTGGCACAGCCCAAAATTACAAAGCAGTTTGCAAGTTTATAACATTCAGAAGAGGATGTGCTTTGCAGACTTAAATATGTTTGTTCCTGATGGCAAACAAGTACTCAGCTTGCAGCAGGACACAGTGGGGCAAAGAATATGCATTAGGAACAGCTGACTGGGCCAGAAAAAAGGTTTCCATTTCACCTGTTCTATGATTCGATATTAATTTCAGCATCACTATAAGGAGCTGTTGAAGATCACTTTTGTTTTGACCACTGCTGATTTGCTTAGCTCAGGATTGTTGTTGTTGTTCGTCTTTTAAAAACTAAGAAGGGATTTAACAGTGTGACCTCCCTCCCCCAATAGTTTGAAAATTTAGACAAAGTCCAAGAACAAGAATGAGATCAAACAACACAGATATATGCTGCATTTAAAATTTGCCCAACCTCACGTGCGAACTTTCCTGCTCTTTCCGTTCTCTCACTCTGGAACCATACTGGGCACTGTTGGCTTAATTCCTCCGATTATTTATACACATTGCACAACTCATACAATATTTTGCTTTCTGAAGCAGAAAAAAACCTCTTAGCTACTCGTAAACTGTCAGGTGCTATTATTTTAAATACCCAAGTGAAACTCTAAGAGCCAGCAACTCACTCCTGCAGATTTACTATTTTCCCCTGTATAAATTAAACAAGACAATTGCATGTTGCAAAGCCAGGTGGGGGCGGCGCTGGGGTGGGTGGGAGGGAGATAACACCCCTTTTTATCAAGCCTTGCAGTTAGATTACAGTGCAGTTGGACAAAAACAAAGTATTTTAACCTGATTACCCACCTCTTTTAAAATCCAAGATGACCCCTCAGGGCATCTTTTCCTTTCCTTCTGGTAATGAAGATAAACCACTGACTATTTACTCAAAATGTCACAAGGCTGAACTGTCTCTGCAGTGCAGGCCTTGTGTGCTCTGGCCTCTGCAAATAGGCTCCTTTTTGTGGGGTGCTGAGCCAACAGCTTGTTAATAATGGGGTTTGGCTGGTCAGGAGTCAGGGCCAAGTCACTAGCCATGTCTCACAATGCCAACTTAAGCCTGGGCACAAACCAAAGCATAATTGCCAGACAGTTGTGTTGAGCCACATTTTTTAAAGCCTGCAGTAGTTGACTTCAGCTCCAACTCCTGCCTGCAAAGACCTAAAGAGGTAATATCTGGAGAGGTGTTAGCGAGGGTTGCCTAAAGTGCAGAACTGCTCCATTCAGCAGAACCTCCTGGTAACATCTGAAGAGAGCATTAGGTGCTAGTTAAATTCTAAGAATTTACTGTCACAAAATGGGAAGACCATCACTTGTTTTAAATGGCTTTATAAGAGGCTTAGAGAAATTCATGGAGGAGGAAGAGAACTATCAGTAGTTGTTACTCATGATCATTATGTGGCACCTCCATGTTCAGAGCCATACTTTGAATATTGGTTGATGGGGAGCAACAACAGGAGAGGGTTATGACCCTCATACCCTGCTTCTGGGCTTCCCAGGAGACTTCTTTTGGGCTGATGAAGAAAGAAAGATACTGGCCTAGATGGATCTCTGGCCTGCAGAATCTATGTTATATTGCTCTAAGACATGTAACAATACTAGTCTGGAATCTTTTCCAAAACTACTCAGATTTCACGTTTACTCACTTGTGCAAGAGTTGAACTTCCCCTTCCCCAGCAGCAATAACAATGCTTTTCTTAGAACATACAAGATGTTGAATTGTTCAAGGGCATTTTGAGGGAGTCACTGGTGGGAGCTACCATTTGATTAAGAGGCCAAACAGCAGACCAAAATGTTTTTAATTCACTGCAAGGCAATTCCCCCCCCCCCCCAGTCACCTTGCCATGAGATCCCAGGGTTGGACTGTAAGTACCACCTCCATATAGCCAGTGCAGTGCACATATCAAAAACACAGAGCTACAGAGCTTCCTATGGCCTTCCATGTACTGTATGTTAATCAAGTTTGATGCACTTTGCGATCCCAGTCCAAGACAAAATTTAGCATGCTGCAAAAGCCATCAATACACGGGGAAAATCTATCCTTCCATTCACAATGAACAGACTTGTATAGGTATAGAAGAAAAGACACAAGGCCCGTTAAAAGAAAGGAATGCCAACCTGTTTTGATAAGGATCATATTTCCTACTCTGCAGGATGGAATGCATTATATAAACCTGCTACGTTTGCCAACACATTCCTCAAAACAGAGGATGAATCTGGGGAACTGTGATAAAGAAAAAGGAGCAATGTCTTTTGCCTTTCTACTAGGAAAACCAGAGGTGGCCGCGGCCTAGAACTTAGCAGGTAGTGTTTCTTTAGCACCATTTTGGACTCAACTAAGCAGGCCATGACTCATTTTCATTTGTGGTGCCTTCTCTCTGTGGAAAGCTTTTGCTGTGAGGTTGCCAAGATAGGTCACTTTTTCTCTCTAGAATGCTGGGAATGGCCTCCAGTACCAAAGGCCAAGCAAACTACAGATTGTGGCACCTATTCATAGTGTTGCTATCAGTGCCTCTGCGCCTTACATGATCCAAGTTTGATCCACGTCCACCATCCTGTCCCCCAGAGTGGTCAGTCCTGGAAAGCCCAAAAGCAGGGTGTGTACGTAACGGCCCTCTCCTGATGCTGTTTTCCAGTGACTGGGATTCAGAGACATGCTACTAACATGGAAGCGCCACTTAGCTATCATAGCTCATAGCTGCAGAAAGAGTCATCAAAGCCAGGGGCCATTCATCACTACCTCTTGCAGCAGTAAATTCCATAGGCTGACTGGGTGCTATGTGGAAAAAGCATGCCCTTTGTCTTGCCCTGAATCTCCTGCCGATTGTCCCACTGGGTGGTCGGCAGTTCTAGTATTATGAGAAGCTGTCTTAATGTTAACATGCATAGGCTGGATTCACCTTTCATTGCAGTTCTCTACAACTAATTCCACATGCTCCATCATGATTCTCAAACAGCAGCCCCACTCAAGGCCCATGTCACACAGCAAACTACTTTTAAAACTGCTCCAATTGCCAGTTGTTCCTGGGACCTGACGGGAGGCACACCATGCCACCAGCCAGGTGCTGCGTTGAAGTCTAGTAGGAAGATCGTGGCAAGAAGGAGACCAAGCTGGCTCTGTGGATCAGCTACTCCAGGGCTTGCTCCTTCCTTTTGTATCCTGTCCATTAGACTGTGAGTGTGTGGGAAAGTGGCTGATTTATCTTTAAGTAGTTGTACAGCACGTAAAACATTTTAGATGCTTTGTAAGTGTTAAATAACAATAGCCCAGCACCCTGATTCCAACAGGGACAACCTGATTCCAACAGGGACAACCAGCTCACCTGAAAGGAGGTGTTTAATAACAACAAGCTAACTGCCTTAAGGCTCATAAACCAAGCATAGGAAGGATCATCACCCAAGTCTCTTTGATTCCTAAACAGCTTGCAGCTTCATTATACTAGCTGACTGGAAAAGGAAAAGCAATTTTACTCCCAAATCCTGACACATTCTTGCATACAAATATACAAAGGTGTCTTATACAAAGGTGTGAACCACACTAAGATCTGTGGGCAAAGGCGGGTATAAAAATTTAATAAATAATAAATAGTAATAACATACCGAGCCAGACCACCCACCAGTCTGTCCAACTCAGCGCTTTCTCTAAAGATTGGCAGCAGATCTCCAAGGCCTCCAAGCTTGCCGCTCAATATTTTATTTTTACAGGGGATGCCAGGGATTGAAAACCAGGACCTTCTGCATGCAAAGCCTGGTGCTCCACTGCTAAGATGTGCACCCACTCCCTTTAAAAAAATGTGATGCCACCTGCACATCAGCTGTGCAGCCTGGATTGACTTCTATTCCCCACCAGTTTTAGGTTCCTTCAGCACAAGTCACTGCCGTGTGTTTTGACTTAAGCATTTAGAACTATTGAAGCAACTGTCATGCATAATCTCTAATGCTGTCAGATTAACAGTGATTAAACATCTTGCCATGCTCTGATTCAAATTATCAGAATCGCAAACATATTTGCTTGAAAGGCAAGCCCCAATCCACCGCGCTCAATGGCTTTTGAACGGACTTATTGATTTACAATGGGGAATTTGTTTTAATGAAACTTTGTTTCTGCTAAGTTGTTAGACCCGCTTCAATTATAATAAGCACTTTCTTTTGTCTGTACAACAAAAATGTAATTGCAGTTGCCAATTCTTGGAAACTGCTGCGGCTAACATACTTTGCAAAGAGCACTGATTTCCAGTGCAAACAGACCTCAGTTCTCTTTCTCCAGCACAGGTGGATATACATCAGCGCCAAGCTCAGGAGGCTGTGCAGCAGAAGGGCTCTGAGCCCACTTCCGAAACAGAGCACTCTCTCAAAAAACAAAATCTGGAGGATGTTAAACAGCCATCAGTGTCAATATGGCTTTCTTCACAACATAAAACTGACAGAATGTCATGCAATGTACTACTTCCCTCTAATCCTAGCCAAAATGTGACAGCTTTATGTAAATAAAATGTCGCTGAATTATTCTACTAAACAAGCAGGGGGTGGGGCGGGGGAAAGGGGGAAAGATGCCTGATAGGATTCCTTATCAAGGACTTGATTTTTTAAAAGGTTTCTTCTTTGTTCTACAAAAGCGAGCTGAATTTGAAACCCTAGTCTTATGAGAACAATGTTGGTTCACCCCCTCAGCCCTGAACCAAAACCAGTCTTCTGCAAGCTCATTTCCCCCCAGCATCAGTGGTGAGAGAGACAAAGTCACAGCAGTCCCCTCCTGCCTGCTTTGTTGCAGATGGACAGCAAACCAGCCAGCCTGAAGTAATGGCTCACCCTTAGGGCCGCTACCCAACCAGGAAAAGCGAAAACAAAACCAAAAAACAGCATAGCCATTTTCTTGACCAGTTTCCAGATTTTCTCTCTCTAAGTATTCACGATATAGGTTTTTTAAAAGCCAGAGTTGAGGTGCTTCTTTCTTGTCTGTTTTCAAGTTTCTTTCTACAATTGTGAGTGGTAGGAATTTTTTAATATAAAAAAAGCTTTTAAAAGTTAGCGCCCTCCTCAGCTAGTGCAATGCTTGACCTGGGTTGACTAAGGGGCCAGAATGCTAAGGTCAGTGCCAGATATATATGAGGCAAAAGGGGAAAAAAAGCCACAAACTCAGCAGCTTCTCTCATGCCTGTTTTTATAGTTTTCCTTTCTGTAACCATAAGGACTAGGGACGCTTGTTAAAAATTAAGCCAGCTATTCACAGGATTTTTGTCTGTCAAGTAAGTTGGCCTACCTCTGGATAGAGATGGTAGTGTGGGGAGAATGACTGAAAACTGTGACTTGTGCAAATCAGGAATAAAATGCTGCATGGACAACCCCGAAACATAAACAAGCTGCCCTTAATCTGGGCTCAGGCAGTTCTGCGGTACCATATGAACTACCTGGTGTGTGTATGTTAATGTTAAGTGGAAACAGCACAAGGCAAGAAAAGGGCCTGTTTCCTTGAGAAGGAGGGAGCTGCTTCCTTAGCCTCTCACAGCACTGTAATTTATTTCCCAGCAAAACACTGGGTGTACAATTGTCCGTGTTAGCCCAATGAGGTGGGGAGGAGCAGGGTCAGTGTTTTGCAGCCCAGCGCATTCAAGTCTAGAGCAGTGTTTCCCAACCTTTTTTGGGCAAAGGCACACTTGTTTCATGAAAAAAATCTCGAGGCACACCACCATTAGAAAATGTTTAAAAAATTAACTCTGTGCCTATATTGACTACCGTATTTTTCGCCCTATAGGACGCACCGGCCCATAGGACGCACCTAGATTTTGGGGGGGAAATAAAGGGAAAAAAATTATTCCCCCCCCAGACGCGGGGCTGGGGCGGGAGAAGCCCGAGCTTCCCCCGACCCCAGCCCCCAGAATGGGAGCCAGAGTGGCTCCCGGAGCTTGCGGGACTGGGGGTGGGGGAAGCCCAAGCTTCCCCCGCCCCCAGCCCCCAGAAAGGGTCCGAGAGCGATGGCAAAGGTGAGCGCACCTTCGCCATCACTCCCAGAGCTTGCGGGGCTGGAGGTGGGGGAAGCCAGAGCTTCCCCCACCCCCAGCCCCCAGAAAGGGTCCGAGAGCGATGGCGAAGGTGAGCGCACCTTTGCCATTGCTCCCGGAGCTTGCAGGAGCTGGGGGTGATGGAAGCCCGAGCTTCCCCCGCCCCCAGCCGCCAGAGCAGGTCAGAGAGCGATGGCGAAGGTGTGCGCACCTTCGGCATCGCTCTGGGACCTTGCGCGGGCTGGGGGCGGGGGAAGCCAGAGCTTCTCCCGCCCCCAGCCGCCAGAGCAGGTCAGAGAGCGATGGCAAAGGTGTGCGCACCTTCGGCATCGCTCTGGGACCTTGCGCGGGCTGGGGGCGGGGGAAGCCGGAGCTTCTCCCGTCCCCAGCCCCCAGAGCGGGTCGGAGAGCGATGGCGAAGGTGCGCACACCTTCGCCATCGCTCTGGGACCTTGCACGGGCTGGGGGCGGGGGAAGCCGGAGCTTCTCCCGTCCCCAGCCCCCAGAGCGGGTCGGAGAGCGATGGCGAAGGTGCGCGCACCTTCGCCATCGCTCTGGGACCTTGCGCGGGCTGGGGGCGGGGGAAGCCGGAGCTTCTCCCGTCCCCAGCCCCCAGAGTGGGTCGGAGAGCGATGGCGAAGGTGCGCGCACCTTCCGCATCGCTCTGGGACCTTGCGCGGGCTGGGGGCGGGGGAAGCCGGAGCTTCTCCCGTCCCCAGCCCCCAGAGCAGGTCGGAGAGCGATGGCGAAGGTGCGCGCACCTTCGCCATCGCTCTGGGACCTTGCGCGGGCTGGGGGCGGGGGAAGCCGGAGCTTCTCCCGTCCCCAGCCCCCCCGAACGGGTCGGAGAGCGATGGCGAAGGTGCTCGCAGCTTTGGCATCGCTCTGGGAGCTTGCGCGGCTGGGGGGATAGCTTCCTTAAGCCTGGAGAGCAAGAGGGGTCGGTGCGCACCGACCCCTCTCGCTCTCCAAGCTTCAGCGAAAGCCTGCATTCGCGGCGATGGGATGTGGGAGGGAGCTCGCTCGCCGCCCCGCGTGTGCTCGCCGCCGCCGCCCCGCCTCTCGCCGCCCGACTCGCCCGCCTCCCTCCCACGGCACACTAGGCAACGTCTCACGGCACACTAGTGTGCCGCGGAACACCGGTTGGGAAACACTGGTCTAGAGCTGAGCCCAAACTCAAGCTCTACAAAACTCAAGTTGTAGCCTTTGCACAGGCTACAAACTTGGGGGAAGTAGCCTGTGCAAATCCCTGCATTGCCTTGGCAAGTGGGCAGCACTGCCTCTCTCCCGGGATCATAACACAGCAGAAATAATTACAAGAAGCATCAGCTTTCTTCTACTGCCTTTCTGCAAACAGCCAAAGAAGAAGCATACTTAAAGCAAATTTTGGGGAGGATTTTGGCGTGTGCATCACCAAATTCACACTGAAGACAATCGTTTTGCCTCAGTTCTATTAAAGACAAAAAATTCTGAATAGCAGGTAAGCAAACCAGGATAGCATTTGTGTCTTCCCTTTAGTGACTTGCCCGTATGTGCATGCACAGCCATGCATATGCACAGATTGTCCTCCACACTTAGGGAATCCAGATTCTGTGACAGCCTGCCCCAACCTGCTGTCTCCCAGGTGTTTTGGACTACAACTCTCATCAGCCATAGCCAGCACAGCAATAGAGGATATAACTCAAAACATATGAACATCACCAGATCAGAGAAGCTGCTCTATCACATTCTTAGCATAATAGCCGGTCCAGATCTGGTCAAATCACTCTGGGATAAGAGTCTGTTTGTGAAAGAAGAGTTGATCCTTGGACCAGGCGCTCTGGTGACACCACTACAGAGAGGCTGGAGGGAACATTGCTCCTTCAGCACTTTGAGAGACCAGGTGCAAAGCAGCTTGCGTTTTTATTTTCACGGGACATTAGCCATCGTCAGCAGGAATAATTCTTTTTCCTTTCACGGGGCTTGCGTGCAGATTAACAGTACGAGGACTCTAGAGTTGCAACCTATTTTCTTTTCCAAACAATACAAAAATGTAGGTAGCACACACACACCTGTACATCCGTACATACGTAACACCTTAATATTAACAGCTATTGGGGGAGGGAGGGTACAGGGAAGGGAACAGGTCAATGCCTAAAACCTTTTGGCCAGTTTTCTGAGGCTCTGCAGCACAAGGCCCGTCTCGATCAGAAAGGATTTTATAATTTATTGCAGCCTGGTCCTGATCAAACTGTCGCGTCGTGAGGTCAGATTGCTGTCTCCCCAAGTCAAAAAGGAAGACACCGCATTTTGCAGCAAAAAGAGCTATAGCGCTTACGTTTGCAGGGTAAAATAAAATTGCATGCACACACAAGCTGTACCGAATGTCATGAAGTTTAATTATTCAGAACTCACCCTAACTAGTCTCTGCCTATAAGCCAAATGTGAGAAGCAGAACTGGATAATATTAAGCCAGGCAGATGGTCAGAAGTCCTAATTCTTATTTTGGTTTCCTTTTCAAAGAGCACACATCTGTTCTTCCTCACCAATTGCTAAATGGATCTGCACGTACACCACACCAAAGCAAAACGGAAATCCAAGTTCTGTATCAGAATAAAACTCTGTAAATAAAGGAAATGTGCAGGTGTTTAACTTTGCCTGAGTTTGGCTTTTCCATTTGTCATGAGCTGGGGAATAGAAGGACAAAAGGATGAGGGGAGCTGAAGAGGAGGGGGCTAAGGACAGCAAGAAGTGGCATCAAGCACCAAAGTTCTGCCTTCTGCCCTGGCCAGCAGAAACGGGGATAGGCTCCTCCTAATTTTCATCAGATGTTTCTAAGACTTTCATTTTAACTGTAAGAGCGTAAAAAGTAAAATCCAGCCACCAAGGTGATTCTGTGAACATCCTTCTTTAGACAGAAGATAACATTTTTGTACATTACCACAAGTATAACTCAAAAGCTTATTTTGCATTCACATGGCAAAGCATTAAAACAGTACAGACAGCTGCAATACAAATCATTGCACAGGAGAGAACATGGTTAACACAAGTGCAATGTATAAAGTTTTTCTTTCGAGGCTCTTTTCAACGTGTGGGGTCAAGCAGGATATTTTTTTATAAAACCTGTCTGCTGCCTAAGCCTATTAGAAATAGGAGTATATCCACCTCCATCAATTTAAAATTATCGTAACCAGCACATCTAAATGAAACTATTTTATTAGCATTACTATTTTGCATTAATTGCAAAAAGAAAAAAATCAACAAAACACCATGTTAAAAACCTATACAATGCAGATGAAAGAGCAGTCATAGTACAAAACAAATTCCTGTTCTCTTCTAGCCATTGTCTACTCTGCTGCCCTAGGGGGGCACACAGAGGACTTCCAAAGATAACCTCAGGGGTAGACTTAGCTGTTAGATGTGAACCAGCTCATTGCCACTGATTCTGATCTTAGGCTGGGGATGATAGATAGATAGATGATAGATAGATAGATAGATAGATAGATAGATAGATAGATAGATATCAATAGTTTTAGATTTGATGTATTTATACTGATTTAACATGAGAGTCGCCAACTCCAGTTTGGGGGCCTGATTTGCTCCCCAAAGCAAGCATTTCTGGCCCAAAATACCCTACTGATTTGAGTGGTTGGCCAAGGGTGAATATGTTCCTGTGACGAAATATTATCCTGTGATTTAACACCTTGCAGCATTGCATTGTAAATATTTACATTGCACTGTAAATACTGCAGTGGTAAATATATAAATTTGAAGTTCACGTGTGATTGCTAAATGACTTCAAGTTAGCTCTAGCTCTTGATTCCAGGGAACCATGTTCATTCCAACTCCCAGCATGCCGGCCCACCCATGAGGCAAGGTGAAGCGACCACCTCAGATGACAGGATCCATGAGGGCAGCAGATCCGGTCTCCAAGGAAGGCACACTCCTTGTTGGCTGGATCTGCTGCCTCCTCGGCAGCCCCCCGCAATGCCACCTTTACAGCAGCATCTTGGCAAATAGGAGGTACTCCTTGCCTCCTCACATCCTTGTTCCTGATGGAGAGGCTTCAGTCACCCCTTCTTCCCTGACCTGGGAGGGGCACCATTTTATAGTTTGCCTCAGGTGCCACAATGTCTTGGGCGGGCGCTGAGTCCCAGTAACTGAAGAACCCACATGCTCAACTCAACTAGCACACCAAAAGCAACATTAACTGTGGCATAGAGGGAAGACACAGCGAATTAGTTCAAGTACAATGAGCCCCCAAAGGTGACAAAGTAGAAGCACAGTAGGAACTGAAGGGGGTTACCCCCTGGCATTCCCAAGACAGAAACCAAGGTTTCGAAGGAAATGATTTGAGCATTAAAATAAGTTCCAAAAAGAGGATTGTAACCACTGCCAACTGCGAAAAAAGAGCTGATCTCACAGCCTACATTGCACAGGCTGCAACTTTCAAACCAGGTTGCGTTGCTAAGTATCCCAGCTAAGCAGCAAAGGATGGATGAGGTTGTGCCAGTTTTCAGCTGGAGGAAAGCTGGTTGCACCTAAGCCACTTCCATCATATCAGAGAGCACCAGCCTACAAGTGGGACTTACAGATCACTCTTCTAAGCCATTATGCTGTCACAGCCCTAAGACATAGAGTAGCATGAAGTCAATAAGGTTTGTTAGAAAAGGAAATACACTGGGTGAAAAAGGAAAGGCTTTATGGCAGCTGCGTGGCCCTAAGGTAGGAGAAGCAGGTAAGCATATCTGATCCGGACACATCCTGTGCAGAGTTAACAGGATTGAGTTGAAAGACTTTCCCACTGCCCTTTTGTAAATACCTGCTGAGTAAGTGTGAAGATAAGACAAGTATTACATTACGCTGGTTCCTGATGCATGAAGGACTTTTTTTAATGCACAAAAGTTCTGGCGGAAAAATAATATATATTAAAAAATGAACAATTGCCACAGCCAGTTTCACAGAAAGGCTCAGGTGCAAAATGAGAGTGTCGTTTATTAGCAGAGAGAAATTTATCTAGGTTTCCCACAGCTGGAAAGAAAAGGAGGTTAGTTATATTTCCTGTTTGATCTCCCTGCCCCCGTTCCTCTGTCTCAGACTGCCTTCTACATTAAAATGATTGTTTTCCACCTAAGCCAGACTAGAAAACGAGACTAGCTCATGGATTTATCAAAACAAGCGCACCCAAAATATTCAAATCATGAGCATTATTTTTCAAAGTCAGGAGCACATTTCCATAGGATTGTAGTGATCTAATGAGGACAGCATGGTTGCAGAACTGTAGTTTAGCATGATACGATGCAAGCTTATTGAAACTAAGCAAGTTTGGATCTGGTCAGTGCATGGATGGGAGACTGCCTAGAAGGCCCATGTACACTGCCTTGTGTTCAGTAACAAAAAAGTCAGACATAAACAAAATGTACATAAATTACGAACTGAAAAAATAAAAATGTGGAATCTGGACAAGATCAGCTAAGCGTTGTGATTATGCCTGCTTCAGAGTCCCTTCAACTCATGAGTTCCAAAGATATGTAGAAAACAGAAATGTTTAATGAATTAGAAGAATCCTTATGAGAAGCTGTATTTAACAGTACACAGAACTGTGTGTAGGGTTCTAGCCTCTCACAATGCTAGCATGTTTAAATCTAATTAGTGAGGAAAAGGGTTAAAACTATAGAGTAAGCTGTCCTGCCAGGCTTAGTCTATATTCTCACCCCTCACCTTGAGATGAAATAGGTGACCAAGCCTTTGTTACCTCTCTCTCTCTCTCTTCATGTGGCTTTCAGCACATCAGGAACTCTGAGCATAGCTTTAACCAGCCTCTTTTGTTTCATGCCAGAATGGAATCTGAAACTAGTGTTTTTCCCTACCAATAGTTTAGAAAGTTTTACCTTTTGTCACTAAGCGATGTTTTACTGCCTGTGCAACAGGGAAAGCACATGAATCTGACCTTTGAAAGGTTTTGTAAGTAAACCATTTTATGACTTACTAAACGTGTGGTCCATCTAGGGATGTTGGATATCTTGGAAAGAGCTTTTTAAAAGGGATGTTTTGGGACTCACTGGAAGGGAGTTTTACAGCCTATGTTTCCTCGCTATTCTTTGCTGCATGTTTTTGTGATGTCAAATCTCTGCTGGAGTCCCAAACATGCGACTTGGCTTCCAGGATTGCAACAGTGTGCCCCTTCTTTACTGCACTGGCTGCCAATTAGTTGCCAGGCTAAGTTCAAGGTGTTGGAATAGATGTATGAATCCCTACACAGCATGGGACCAGAATACTTAAAAAAATCTTCTCATCCCCTACATACCCAACTGGATCACTGTGTTCTGCAGATATCTGCAGATCCCATCCTATCGGGGGCCCTTCCGCACAATGGAATCAGGCCTTTGGTGTGCTGGCATCTACTCTCTGGAAATCCCTCCAATTATAAATCAGGAAGACAACTTCTTTCAACAAGCATTCTAAACAGAGATCATTATGCCAGCTAGAGTCTGGCTTGGATTTGAATGGATTTTATGTGTGTGCTACTACTGCTGTTTTAAACTGTGATACACACACACACACACACACACACACACACACACACACACACACTTTGTTTTTAAATATGCAACTGTTTTAAACTGTTTTTATATATGTAACTGTTTTACATGTTTTGATTATGCTGCAAATGGCTTTGGGATGCCTCATGAGAACCAATTCACAATTAAATAAATAAAAATAAAAATCATAATTTGTTTTGAAGAAATGTGCATTTATCACGAAGGGGGAAAAATACACATACACGCACTTCTGAACAGGGACGCTATTAATTTCAGCTCTCCAGAAGGTACTTTGAACACAAGGACCTGCCTAGGGCAACGTTTTGCTTCAGTCAAAAGAGGAGATTAAAAGAACTAGCTCTTCCCTGTGTGAATTTATCCTGCTCTGGAGGATCGGGAACCAAGGGGGAAATGCTCAGGGCCTTGTGTTGTATAGATGGAAACATGGTCTGTTGCTGTTGTGGGTGTGGGTGTGAGGGAGCACCAGGAGGATGCGGGGGGGGGGGGAGGACAAGTACCAATGGCCCGAAAAGTATCTCAACCCACCCCACATTGCTTCCCTAAGGTTTCTTAAATAAAGGTGCTTTTCATACACAGATTATAACTGACTCACAATCTGAAAGTTAAAATAAGCCTACAACTCTAAGTATATTTTCTTGAGAGGGGATTCCGTTAAGTTCAGCAGGACTTATTTCAGAGGAAATATGCTTAGGAAAAAAATTAAATTAAAAAGTCAAATTACTGTTATTTCTCCTTCCAAAATCTAACATTGGCAAACCTCACTACCTAAACTGCACTCTGCTTCCCAGCCACAAATTGTTTCTGGTCACTGGGAGAAAATAGGGGGGCTTTTAATTAAATCCACAGGTCCTCTAATTCTGCTCCCATTTTAGCCAAATCATTCCAAGCCCCAGTACTCTAAAAACAGTAGACTTTGACTACTCATGTGTAGATCAATTTATCAGTCGCTTGCCACCCTCTCCAACATCAACACGAACAAGCAAATCACCACAAAGACTCCAATGCCAGCAGTTCCCCTCCCCAAAGGAACTGCAGCCCACTCCGCATACTTTATTTTACACTATTTAGCAGTGGCAAGAGCAACACATTAGCCTGGTTTCGGAGGCTTTGCCATCATTTATTAATGAACAAGCTCACCTGCCATATAAAGGTTGTTCGAGGTCATGCAAAACCTGAAACATTTTGTGCAGTACTGCAGCATGCCAATCATACACCCCAGACCCGTGCCTCTCCAGATCATTATAAGGTTTTGCTGACCCTACTAGGTGAAAATAATTATAGCTTGAAGGTTTTGTGGTTCTGTGCTCTATGCATCCTAGCTAAATTGCCTGTGTTGTGTTTTTGTTTTTTTTAATCCAGTCCATGTTCATTGTACCGTGTGTGTGTTTTGTTATAAAAATATAAAACGCTCAGCTAAGAGGGATGAAACAAAAGGTACAAGGTAAGGGCCCCTCACTGAATAACCTACAAGAGAACTTAAAAAGAAAGTGTTCTTTACTTCCAAATAATGAATAGGATTTAAATCAAGGATAAGAATATATAAGAGAGACTTTGCAGCTTGAACATGGCTGCCTGATTTTACTGCTGTAATTTGCACTTTTCAAATGCACAACTAAAATGCACCATGATTTGCATTGCACTGCAGTGAATTCTGTGATCAAAATTCTAATATATATATAAATAAATAAAAAGAAAGAAAGAAAGTGTTCTAAGTGGGTGTTTGATTGGGTAGAAGGTGTAACCTGAATTTTGGCTCCCTGTGCAGTATGGGCAGAGGGAGTGGGAGCTGAGGCCCTCCAGCAGAGGTTGGGCAGCTGGACAGGTGTGGTTTAAGGCAAAAGCTGCCCAACAAATGACGCATAACCAAGTTCCACATCCTGTAACACCCAAGCATGATTAGGCAAGCCGTTCAACGTTAATTGTCAGAGTGGCCTCTGCCCAGGTGTTACTTGCTTTTGAAAGAGACCTGTAGATCTCTGATGTGCACTTATTGGTGAGTAAATTGAGTTTTTACACGTCAGCAACGAAGAGCTCATCATTTTGACAGATAATTTGCTATCCATTTTCAAAACGCATTTGAAAAAGGCAACACACTTCGGCTAATTTTTAATTACGCTTCACTAGCACTGGAGTAACACAGAAAGTCCTCGTGGTATTTAGACTGCCCCATTCCCCACCCCACCCCCAGCCACGAATGGAAGGACTGTAGCCACAAGGAGTTATTTTTATTTGAAATCTGACGCCCTGAGTTTCCTGTAACCATTTACGTCAGTGATGACCTTCGAAAGTCAGGGTCAGCAATTGTTATTACTTTTGGCATATCTCCACTAAGAGGCATTAGCTACACAGGGTATTGTCAGGGGAAGACTCCTGAAAACTTAGGAAGGCTGTCAATGCTTTGGGGGAGACGGAGGAGGATATCCACGAAGCAGACACCAATCTATTTCCCCTCTGCATGCACGTGATTTTCCCCAAATAGATCCAGCTGTGCCGAAACACCAGAACGAGAACATGTGTTTTGAGCAGTGCACTTTCCTGAAGCTGCTGCCAAACACGTGTTGATGCTCTTCCACTGAAAACTGCTAGCATCGCCGCATGCAGAAACAACAGCAACATGTAGCACAGAGATGGGAATAGGTGAGGATCTTTAGCTGGGTAGGGACTGAAACAACCGCCTTGGAGTTGAACCGCACATGAAAGCTGTTCTCACTACGCCCTAAGTGGCACGAGCTGACGTCCTTTACTTGCTTTGCACGTGATGTGGCTGTTGTCAGTTTAGGGTGAAGACAGACGTAACATTTTCACAAGTGCAACAGAAGCTGACTGCGGACAGAGCCGACCGACTGGCGCCTGCAATGTCACCGACAAACCCTCCCAAGTAATCTCCCAGGGCAGTTTTGCACTTTCAAAAAAGTAATGATTATGATTAAGAAGCACGAGTGGATTACAGAGAAAGAGACACAGTACTTTAAGAAATGGAAAGGTAAACACCCTACCTAAAGCACAGGGGTAATATTATGTCTGTCTTCTCTCTCAGGCTGCTTCATAAATCCTTTAAAAATGCATCCAAGAAATCTAGCGCATCTATGATACCTCTCACATATGTAGCTCTTTAGCATATGGTAAAGGTAAAGGGACCCCTGACCATTAGGTCCAGTGATGACCGACTCTGAGGTTGCGGTGCTCATCTCGCTTTACTGGCCGAGGGAGCCGGCATACAGCTTCCGGGTCATGGGGCCAGCATGACGAAGCCGCTTCTGGCAAACCAGAGCAGCGCACGGAAATGCCGTTTACCTTCCTGCCGGAGCGGTACCTATTTATCTACTTGCACTTTGACGTGCTTTTGAACTGCTAGGTTGGCAGGAGCAGGGACTGAGCAACGGGAGCTCACCCCGTCGCGGGGATTCGAACCGCCGACCTTCTGATCAGCAAGTCCTAGGCTCTGTGGTTTAACCCACAGCGCCACCTGCGTCCCATTTAGCAAATGGAGAGGGCTTCAAATCTGAGTTGTCCTTACGACAACTCTTTAAGGGAGGCAAGCATTATTGCCCTCATTTTTCATGCGCAAGCTTGCCAAAGGTCTCCTTGTGGTCTCATAGCTGAGCATGGATTTGAACTAGGGGCTTCCCAGTTTATAGTTAATCCTTTCAGCCACAACGATGTAACATTACACAACTTTACTATCCGAGTAGCTGAACTGCTTCACAACCCCACACTCATTCATCCAGAGCACTGCTTCTTTTTAACCACAGCATCTGAGCAAAGGTCACAGATCAAGTTATTTTAACTTCACAGCTTGTCAAAGCAATTAAGCCATTTAGGAGGTTATGCCTCTATGTGTAAATTGAAACCTGACTGGAATGAGATGGTCTGTGCCAACGCTTACCTGCCTAACTCACTTACCTGAGGTCTGAAATATATGGAGAGAAAGCAAAAGAAACAAAGGGCAAAGTGACCAAGAAGCAAAAGGTGCCTTAGTGGCAGAGACCAAGGGCCACACTGCTCTGTGGATGATCTTCCATTGGTGGGCAGGGCCAAAGGCAACCGCGAACAGAGCAGTAGATGTGACATTAACTTTCTGCAGTATGTTACATTCCAGCAACGCAAAGGCAGAGGTTTCTAAACACACACATTTCCCCATTCCCTATTCAGGCAAGCAAGATGCATTATCACAGTTCAATGATGCATTCCAGCTTTGCAAAACCACTCGAAGATGGGTCAGAGCAAGAGCAGTTTGAAGGTCCAGTATGTAGACTCAAAGCATGTCTACAGCCTACTAACTTATACACTACTGCCCACAGAAGGTATACATCTCAGCTGGGATCCAAATAACAGCACTAGTTCTGGACACACAGAGGGGTATTCAGATCTGTTTCTCAAACAGCGAGCCCCCAGTGTCACACAGTAAGCTGTCTGAAAGCTAAGGGGAGCACCGCATTGTTAAGGAATTGGAGAAAGGTCCAATCATCAATCTTCAAAGATTGACGAGCTGTCCACTTGCTTGGGGCAGGGTGGAGGGAGAGAAATTGTTCCCTTGACTTCACTTTATAATATTGAAGGAACACTAGATACAATAATTAAGCCCTGATCTCGGTCGATTGTTCACAATGATAATTCCACCTTTGTAATGCAAGCTTCAAATAAACCCCCTTTGTTCTGTCTTAGAACGCAGATTCTAGTATCATTCAAGTATATTAACTGGAGCCTATTACTGTCACATAGAAATGCTCCCTGAGCCATAGCAAAGAACTCCCCAGACAAAACTTTATGTCATGTTAATCCAAGCTTTAATAACTAGGAGAATATATAACTGTATTCTAATTGCGCTTTGTGCTTCTGCATACAAAAAACCCCTCAAAGACATAAAAAATGACATGCGCAGCTTTCTTCAAACAGAGCAGTTTAACACCCCAAATTTGGGTGTTTGGGAGTTTTCTTTTCCCCCTCCTCAAAAGGGCAGTTTAAAACAGACTAGCATTAAAAAGGTGGTTGACAATTAACGCCAAATAAAAAGGATCAGGCAGACACTAAGAGGGAAAAGGGGAGGGAAGGGACTGGGCACAGCTGTGATTTTGGCAACAGAAATCAACGCCCTCTAAGAGAGCACTTAAACAGGAATCATCAGTATTATGGAAATCTTTCATATTTAATTCTAGAGTGCCAGCTATAAAACCTTACAGGATAAAAGGACTATAACAAGACAGACCATTTTGTTAACTTGATGCTTTGGAAAATAAAGAGCCTGGGCAATTAACATACTGTATTTCCATATGAATGGCACAAGGCCCAGAGAGTGGTAACAAAGGCCTTCTTGGGTCATACTTCCCTTATCCTTAAAATGGATTGGGATTTAAAATCTCTTTGCTATTGCTATTGATCTCCCTTAAGTCAAGAGTATGGTACACACCTGATTTCCAGTGGCAGCGTTCCACAGAACTGGGAAGGACTGGGTTCGTGAAGCTTGCTGAGCAACCTGGGACAGTTCCAATCTCTCAAAACTAATGCACATCATAGGGTATTAAAGTGAGAGGGGCCTCTGTATGCACCCCAAATGCCTTGGAGGAAGGATGGGACATATATGAGGGTGAAGGATTCATCTGTTTTGAGAACTGTTGGCATCCATCTGTCCTGAGAGACAGCGAAATGCGCCTCCAGGGTGAAGTCAAACCGCTGGAGAATCACAGCACCTGCTGTGGCTGCAGGGACTGGTAACTCCTAACTGCTGCCTCCCGTGTTGTTTTTGCTGCATTAGCAACACCCAAGTGACATCTCCGGGATGCAAGCCTGGGCAGTGTGTATGGAGGTCCTGGGCTGCCCAAACAACAATACCACCCTCTCGGCTTTGCTGATGTGGTCCAAAGGAAAGGAAAGCAGTATGTGTGGCACCAGCTTGGCTGCAGGAGTTGCCAGAAGGAGGCATACAATACACCATCCAACCATCTTAGGGACTCTACTCCGGATTTGTGTAGGGTTTACTCCTTAGTTGGGGGTGTGAAAGTAGCAGCCGTATACACAGTCAGGCCATGTCCTAGTAAAGTTTGAGTTGACAGTGGCAGTACCCCAATGAAGAGATAGGAGAGTGATTTTGATGGTCCTTCCACAGAGATTTGTGGAATCCTATGGATACCTGAATGCTCTGGGGATTTTCTGATTGAAATGTTTGGTGCTCCTATAGTTTGGAATGGTGAGATGGGCAGGACTGTTGCCACGATTGCCACTAAGTGTCCTCTCAGGAACTGTGGAGCATGAAGTGCTCCCTTGTTTTCAAGTGAGCTTTGGATGATGAAACAGGCAAGATAGCAGGTAGAGTGCAGACAGTGAATGTCTTGCAAGGAATGTGCTATAGCACATAATTGTGCCCACCAGGTGGCGGCAGCGAAAAAATACCACTTCTTCTGCACAACTGGGTCCTTGAATAGCCCTGTGGCGTAGTTGTAGAGTTGGAAGGAACCCCAAGGGACATCTTGTCCAACCCCTGCAATGCAGAAACCACAACTAAAGCAAACATGATAAATGGCCATCCAACCTCTGTTTAAAAATCCCAATGAAGGAAAGTCCACAACCTTCCAAAACAGCCCATCCTGCTGTTGAACATCTCTTACTGTCAGAAAGTTCTATCACAGAACTGTAGAGTTGGAAAGGACCACGAGGGTTATCTAGTCCAACCCCCTGCAATGCAGGGGCTAGCGGAGACCTTGCCAGCACCCAGAAGCTTGGGGCGCGCTGAGCTCAGCACGCCCCAAGCTTCGGGCTTAGCACAGCGCACCTGGCGGGGGAATAATTTTTCCCCTTTATTTCCCCCCAAAAAAACTAGGTGCGTCCTATGGGGCGAAAAATACTGTAATTCTTTAGCCCAATGCGATTACAAGTCTCACGCTCTGCTGACTGAGCTACCCACAGTCAATATTTGTTTATATTAAGAGCAGGGTCAGAATGCACCACATGTTTTTCTTCCGCTCTAATATAGCTTCCTATGTACCCACGAACTGAATGGCAATGTGCTCTTTGGCTGTTTCCAAAGCCATCCACTGCGATGAGGTGAAATGCTTTACATATAAACACACTTTTCTATCCTCTCAGCCCCCAAGCCCGGAAGGCATTCCCAATGCATTAATGCCATTAAGCAAACAGCTAATGAAAATAAATATTTTACATTATTTACTCATTACTGATTTATGCCAGTTAATCACAATAAAGGCTTGCTTTGAAATGACATTTAAAATGGTCTCCATATTTTAGCTAAAGAGCGCTGACAACTCAACTAACCCTTCTCATTCTTCCTTGTGAAATGCTCTGCAGCAAGGCAAAGTACACGTTAAAGCAACCAAAATTCCTATCAGCATGAAAGACCCATTTCTGCCTCAATGTATGAGCTCAGTGTTCTTTAAACCTACAAAGGTAATCTCTGTTTTATACCACACACACACACACACACACCCCCTAGATTGAGTCAGTCACTCCAACAAATTGCCCCATAAACACTGTTCTTGAGGGACAGTTATAGACACACAATTTATTTATGGATCAATCTCTGGGAGATGTTATTTGTTCAAAACAAAACAACTTGTTAGTTTTAAAGGGCTTGTGAAAAGCAGACCTGCCGCTTGAAGGGAAGCTTCTCAGCGCTGTTATATCCGAGAGAAATGCCCCCAAACTGTTTCCATTTCGGACAGGCTACCCCTCTACCTAAGCAACCTGTCTTGTTTCATGATAAGAATCGAAAATGCTTTTGATATTCTCAGTGAGGGTTATTCAGAACAATTTGGTGTGGTGATTAGAACGTCAATCCCACTCAATCACAACGGCTGCTGGGTAACAATGGACCACTCACCATTTCTCAGTCTAACCTACTTCGTAGGGTGAATAGAAAGTTGTAATAAAATTCTTAATGTATTTTCTTACCCTCATAAATGCCACCTACCTACCCCCCCAACAAAGAACACACATCAGGGAGGAACAAATGCAATGTATATACTGTTTTCTCCTTGTCAAATTAACAAAAATAATGATAACAATAGCAGCAAATGATCACCAGTAATTGAGAAGAAGTTGAGAACCATCTCTGTTCACAGAAGCTTAAAAATCCATGCTCATGAAGTCAGACAGGTAGGAAGCTTGCCTCTAAAGAAAAGTAAGAATCAACCAGGTGACTGCAGCCCACTTTGAGGAGAATGTGGATATAAATAGTAATTACTTCAGGAGAGAGATAAATGTTACAAGTGTTTAGCTCATATGCATTTAGCAAAGACAGCTGCCCCAGTCCATACTGAGGAAGAGTCACACAGAGACAGAGCACTACATTCACATTTTGTTTCTGGCTTCCTTGTGTTTTATATAAGATACGCAGACATTACTGAGCTGCAAGCTAAGAAGGGGGGCGGGTGGCTATAAAGATCAAACACACATGCTCTGAGTGTCAGGAAATTTCAAAAACAGCTCCTTAAACCCTCCAGACTCTAATTACAGAGAATCTTCAGAATACTTCCTGCAGTAAATCCAATCATCATAAAATAAGAACACATCTTACTGGGAATAGGTTTTGTTTATTGGCATGAACTAACTGTATACAAATGCAAATTTCACCAGATTTGTTTAGACGCACGCGTGTGCAAACTCACACCAGACACAAACAGGAAAAAGCCAGGGAAAGAAAAAGGAGTTTCCTGCACCAGGAAGACAAGGAGCCATGTTCTATGACATCAACAGCCAATTAAGACAAAAAGCGTGGCCAAATCTGCTGGCCATGAGGTAATGGAAGCATTAAAGAATTACAAATACTTGCTTTCTTCATGCTGGTGGGATGTGTGTAAAACGGAGGCTGCAATCAAAGGAACACAGGAATCGGCCTTAGACCAGCCAAAATATATCTTCACCTAGTCAGTACTGCCTAGTAAGTAAATCTGTCCCTTTAGACTTTACTAATATTGGTACCCATATGAAAAGTGTTATTAGAAGATCACTTCAGAGAAGATGTCTGAAAACTTACATGGCCTCCAGAATGAACTCTTGACTCCTGTAATCCGAATCCCACCCACATCAAATAACACGTAACTTTGGGACTTTTTTTCCCTTTAGATTGTCATTTCTTTTTGTATGTGCCATACATTAAACTTCAGGAATCTTCAGCAGAGTTGCCTACATGCATGTCTGTTTATACCCAGTTTTCTTCTTTGCACTGACCATGCAGCACCTCAGTGCAACTTGGGCCTTTAAGCAACATTTTGGGGATTTTCTGCAAGCATCTACTAAGAATGACTGTTTGAATTTAACACTATCAATTCCTGAGCAAAACATACATTGGTTGCACACTTCCGATTCTTGCCTTCCATCTTTCCTCTCCGCTTCCCTGTTTTCTGACAACCCACATTTCTATATGAAAACTGGCAAACCTTCACTGTGCTTCCCATCTCTGTATGATCCACAGTGAGCTCTGGAGTGTGCTTCTGCATTCCTTCAAAAGCTGTGTCGGGGCTTGCAGCTCATAATCCCTCCTCTTGTTTCCTTTGGAAGAAGAGGGTAAGTGCAGGCAGCCTACATCTTTCGGCTGGGATACTAGCACTTCCTAGCTATTTCATGTTCCTATTTCAAGCCACCTGGGTTGAAAGAGGTTCCCCAGCCGTCCTCTAGGAGGAGAAGTCTGAGGTCTTTTTTGCCACCAAGAAGTGCAAGGCTGCAGCCCCTGCTTTAAGAGGCTCCGCTGTTTAGCTCTTATGTTTCACACCAAGTCTCAGGATGCGATTCAGCCTGTTGAACCTCACAGAGAGAGAGACTTAGAATCACACCCGGGATTTCCCTGTAAGCTGCCTGTTGTGGCGTGGCATTATGGCAAACAGTTGATCTTTCAGGGAAGTCTGGTCCATCAAGACTATTTTTTCTTGCTCCCTCATTTGAGAGGAAGGGCAGGACAGTAAGCACATAAATAAATATCAACTTCCAAAGGAATCCCAGATTTCAGCTTAAGAAATTAATGTACATTTATGCTTTTGATATTTAAACTGAAATTTCTGAATAAAATGACCTCCCTTGTGCTGCCCTTTCATTAAGGGTTGGTAATAAATGCATATTAATTAATTACAGCATAAATCAAAGACATTCACTGTCTTGAGGCTACAAGCCCACATATATCAGGAACAATATAACTTGTTCAGAACTGACGTCTGCTTGAGAAACCAGAGGCAGGAGGGTCACACTAAACTTGAATGTTTTAATTGCACATACTTTGCATTTTATATGTAGTTTTCACAGAACCCAGCAGATGCAAAACTACTGTTAGCAGATGTCCTGCACTTATTCTTACAATGCTCTGAAATTGTTTCCAACCCAAATGTGAAAAACATGAACTGAATAATACTGATACAGAGACTTCTTCACTCCTCTCTCAAACACTGTAGTTACGGAAGTTCTTCTATATACCAAACTGAACTACAAGAAATAGAATGTTCTTTCCATGGAGTGCATTCAAGATAAGGGAATTAAAAAAGACTAAGTAAGGAAAATCACTCATCATGGGGTGATGCCTGGATCAATTAACAAGGAACATAATGAATCTGCCCTTCTGTTTGCTTAGCTCCTTGATTCCAATTCTTTCATACTCTTACTGTCATAATGTTGAACCTGTGACTACATTCATGACTATTAAGCATTTACTTAAAAGAAAAGCTCAACATTTCAGGATTCAAGAACAGAAGAGATCATAGGTGGAAATAAAGAATTCTCTCTCATGCATAAATATTCACTTACTTCTCTTTTGTAGAATATAGATAATATGGTAAAGGTCCACATTAAGTATTGCACTTCAGTCTTGTGTCCACAATCCCTCCCCAATGTTTGACCCATCCTCCCACCCATTTATAACTTGCATCCAAATCTAACTTGCAACACACCCTAAACTTGCAAAGTTAACAGCACTATGGAAACAACTAAAGCAGGAGTAAGACAACAGGGAGAAGAGCCCTAGAACGTGCTGCAATAAACCAAATACAGGGCACACAAAATATAATAAAACAGAGTTCTCCAGAGTACCTAGTAAGATGACAGTGTCGAAGTAGGACTGCGAAGACGCAGGTTCAAATTCCCACTGATCCATGTTAGGGATGTAAAAATGTAGGGGAAGAATCATGTGTACTGTCCTGAGCTACTTTAGAGAAAGGATAGGATAGGATAAGAAAATAAAATATATAGTATCTTGCTTGTGGAAAACTTAAAGGATCATCTTCTCCCACCTGAATTTCAACCTGCCCAAAGTTTAAAATTCATATCAGAGGCACTTCTGTACATCTCTGCCTCCAGGTGAACTCAGGCAGGTGGTGATTGGGAAATGAACTTTATTACACAGTGATGATGGTCCATTTGAGGAATGCCCTTCCTGGACCAGTAAAGGAAGCACCAACCCTTGTATCATTCAAGAGACAAGTTCAAATGTATCTGTCTGACAGGGCTTTCAATGGATAGAAGAAGTTATACAAAACTTGACATTTTATGTCTCTTATTTACACACTTGCCTTTAAGTTTTAGATTGAAGGTAATAATTTATTGTTCCTGCACATTTATCTTTCACATTTTCATTGTTTTTGTAAGATACTTTGAATATGATTTTAATACAACAGCAGCTAGTAAATGTTTTAAATAAAAGCATACATAAATAATTATCTTCTCCTTCTAAAAAACCCAAAACCCAAAATAAGAATGCTTGTAGACAATTAATTATGTATACACGAAGTGCTCAGAAATAATAAAGCAATTCATTAACACAATGAGTTAAATTTTAAGGTGACTAATCTCTCTCCTTTTCCTCCCCCTCATTTGGCTTCAGCGAAGAAATACCACTATGACACTTAAATACATTTCAAGTCTGAAGCGTGTGGTTTTTGGTCCACTTCCAAAATAACGTTAGCTGGTGGTGTGAAACATCTCTTTCAATTTTCTGCAGTGGATCTCCCTGGACAACACCAGATAAAGAGGCAATTTATCATTCAGCTGAAGGTTGTGCGTAATGCATTATCTGCCTTCCATGAGGATCGGCACATTTTGTGCAAGCCCTCTGTTTCTGCGGAATGACCTACAATCCTCCATTTTGAGACACCATGGCAACACCAAATTAACACAAGGAGAGGACTCTTAGGCAAACGCATTTCTTGATTGCTCAAAATCTTGCCATTCATAATTCTATTATCTCCCATGTCCTCTCAACTTCTTTATACGTACAAGAAGGCAGCAATCAGAGGTCAACCCTGAGGGGAAAGCCCTGTGAGAATATAAAATAAAATATACTAATAAAGTATGGACTGAGGGGGTTGTAGTGTTCACCAAGCATCACTTTCCCCCAGGGCCTCCATTAAAAACAAAAAAAGGCCAATAGATTATGGAGAATAGATTATGGGGAAATATTTTTTATTATTAATTCTATACTGCTTTTCCACTTCCAGAGGGCCCTCCTAAAAGCTCATAAATGAATTGGTATTAGTGAATGGGTAAATGGCACAAATGGATGAAAAGATTCAAACTCCAGATTTATAGAATCCACCCTTTCCAGATTCCTTTTGGACTGGAGGTTGACCTCTCAGGAGTTCTGAGATGGTCCAGAAGAGATCTGATCACAGCAATTCCCAGGAGCACTCCCTGTTCTTTCCCTCCACCACTTCCATAACTTTAGCAAGGCAAGAAGGTGTTTTTCAGGAAGGGCTCCCAGGGATTGCCATGAGAGGATCTCAGGTGCCTCCCAGAAGCTTAGGAGAGCCGGGGGTGGGGGGCGTGTCACTGATTCAAAATGGAACCAGTTAAATATGGCTGATTTTGGATTTCTGCCAGTCATTCTCCAAATTAATCTGCTCTAAAAAGAGATCCAAATTGTTCCAAATTGTACCTTGGCGAGGGAGCACTCATCCCTAGTTAGTAGAAATTGCAATTAAAACAACCCAGAGTCTAGTCCATCCATTGAGCTATTTGTACTGCCCTTAGACTGCTTGCTCTCACAGATCAATCAAAACTAGGGTATTTTTGTGGAAGAAATATCACCATCTTTGATCTGCCAATCATCACTTTGAAATCTCCAAAGAAATGTAGCACCAAATGAATGAGAAAAGGAGAGACGGGGGGACGGGACGGGGGGGGGGGGATGGAGGGCGGGAAGCATGAGCTAAACATACTCTATACATTCAATGATAACTGTGAGTGTGAAATGCATTTCAACAGGCTTCTCCAATACCATCAACTTGCACACCACCATTCAGACTCAATTTAAAGGATATTTATAAAGACAATACATTGAAAGATTTCTTTTCAGACTTATTTATTTTTGTAGAATGGTTTAGATTACTTTTGTCATATGCTCTTCAGCAAAACGGATACTCTCCATTCCATAGATATTGGAGGCTGCAGATTAGTTTTAGCAATGCCCATGCGTTACAGCTGCTCAAGGGAGAAAAGCAATGACAGCGCTAGCCTATCAGTGCTCAAATAATAATTTGGTTCAGTGTTTTTTAAAAGAAACTGACTTGGTTCCACTGGACCTGACTTCTCCCCCCTCCCCCCCCCGCAGTTACTCTTATTTAACATCTGTATGGAGCATAGCTGTCAACCTTCCCTTTTTTTGCGGGAAATTCCCTTATTCCAGCGCTGCTTCCCGCTGCTATCCTGGATTGTTAGATATCCCATAGACTGTCCCCGGGACAGGTGAGGCTGCTGATCCCTTATTTTCGAGGCTGCTGATCCTTTATTTTCAAATCTGAAAGTTGACAGCTATGGTACGGAGTACCATCTGAGGAATGGAACTTACACTTACACACACACACACACACACACACACACACACACGTAACTGGTAACTCCAGTCAAAGGTGAAACACAAACACTATCTACCAGATCTCCATTCATAGAATCATGGAGTTGGGAGAGACCACGAGGGTCATCTAGTCCAATCCCCTGCAATGAAGGAATATTTTGCCCAGTGTGGGACTCAAACCCACAAACCCACACAAGTCTCGTACTCTACCTGCTGAGCCTTATCCATCTTTTTTAATCCTGATAGCTGGTGTAAACAGCATCTGAGGACTGCCAGTTCTTTGTCCTAGGGCCCAAGAAAGACCTGGCCTCAGAAGAAGAATGAGGCCACCTTACTGAACCTAAGTAAGTCTGGATGTGTGGAAGGGTGACTGCCTGGGAACTACAAATAGGCCATAATGGAAAGAGATGAGTGATACAAAACTAAATTAAAAACATTTCCTAGACACATTTGTGACAAGCACCCTCTATCAGATCCCAAGAAGCCACATCCTTGCAGAGCTCAGACAGATGGTTCCCAAAGAAGGAGAAGTGCTTGCTGGCCTGCCTGGGAACTGCCTCTTTAAGGGATGGAAACCTGAAGTGATTTTTAAAAGAGCTGTCACCAATGCAGAGTTTTTCACCAGTCCCACTCATGCCCCATGCCAGACTCAGGAACAGCAATCCACATAAGCCCATCAGCTAGGTGTCTCTGCAGAACTCCAGATATCTAGCCTTCTAGTTTACAGACCAACATCAAGAATCAGCTTGCTCATCTCCTTGCCTTCAGGCTGGACAACCCCAGCTGGCCATGTATCCCTCAGAGTTTGAGGTTCCTGACAAGTCTCACATAGGAACCAGAGGAAGCCTTCTACACTTCGCTTCTCATTGTGCCTTGCACTCCCGAGCAGGACATATGGGACTTGACAGAATGACACAAAGACCTTGAGCACTCAGAGCACGAGAGATACAGATTTCAAAAGTATGGCCAAAAAACCCCACCTCCAACAAGTTCCTCAGCATCAACAAGTTTTATGAACACATGCTGCTCACTTACACCGAGTCAAAGAGTCAAGTCTGGAAGTGCTTTGACAAAGCTATTGTTACCATCGCAATAGCAGGCTTTTCGGCACTGTTCAAAACTAACAGTTAAGAAGTACAATTGGCAACTGACAACTTCAGCTTTCCCCTCTTTTCTTCTGTACTCACTTTTTTCCATAGAGACCCAATCTCTCTTTCCCTCTTTTTCTCCCCAAGATGTATGTTTTCAACTCAGATATAATGTCGAGGGTGTCAAGGTCACACAGAAAAGAGTGTTTTAAAGCTTTCGCAGTAAATCCAGTGCAGCATGCAGCAGACATTTTGTTTAGTATTACCTCCAGAATTACAGATGGCCACACAAAAAACAACCCGTAGCTCACAGAGGAAGAGTTTTTAACAGCACCGACTTTACTTCACTTTGTCACTTTCCCTAAACCAGCAAAGTTTGTCAGACTCTGAAGGCTGAGCCGAAAGAATTGCACACAATACATTCCATCATTCACTGTGCTCAGGCTCTGCTGCCCTTTCCCTAGCGCCCCCCTGGCAACATCTTGGCCAGGCAAGGAGTCAACTTTGTCCTCCAGACTAATTTCCTGATGCTCAGAAAGGAAATCAACTCTACATAGTCATGACTTTGGCTGGCTTCAATCAATAATCTCCATAACTTACCAGTGCACGTTTTCAATGGTTTCAAACTACATTTGCCCTTTACAGGGAGATAAAATAAACACAGAGAAAAGGTGGTCCTAATCCAGGGCTGCTGAGTAAGAGAAGGAAGGAAGGAAGGAAGGAAGGAAGGAAGGAAGGAAGGAAGGAAAAAGCGAGAACTGATTCCAGTTTAACTGCTTGTGTATTTGATCAACGCTGCTCTCAAAGCAGAGAGACACAAAGCAACAGATATGTTAAAAGGAAATTCATTTCTGATCAGCAGTGTCAAGTACTCGAGAGCAGACTGTCTTGTTTGCAGTCAGTTTTTCTACCAGCCTGCCAGACTTTTAATCCATTAACCATCAGTTGTGTCTGTGGGAAGATACACATCAGTGGTAAAAGAGGGGAGCGAGAAAGAAAATAGTTTAAGGCCAAATGCATGTTATCTTTGAGACTGGAATTCTATATTTACATGTCAAGAATAAAAATAAACACTTGCTGGTGAGCCTCTTTTTTGAGGAGGGGAAGAACACTATATTAGAACACATTTTTAAACGACTGGTTACCTTTATATCCCACCCTTTTCCCCAGGCATCTCAGAATGGCAGTTTTGCTTCACACAGCGAGTTTCATGGCTAAGCCGGAACGTGAACCAAAGGTTTCCTGTACACAAAAGCCTAGCCCTCTGGACCAGGGAAATCAAACTGGCTATCCCTGGAACTAATATGCAACACAAAGCAATTATTATTGTTGTTAAGGTAAAGGTAAAGGTACCCCTGCCCGTACGGGCCAGTCTTGACAAACTCTAGGGTTGTGCGCTCATCTCACTCTAGAGGCCGGGAGCCAGCGCTGTCCGCAGACACTTCCGGGTCACGTGGGCAGCGTGACGAAGCTGCTCTAGCGAACCAGCACCAGAGCAGCACACGGAAACGCCGTTTACCTTCCCGCTATAGAGCGGTACCTATTTATCTACTTGCACTTAAGAGTGCTTTCGAACTGCTAGATGGGCAGGAGCTGGGACTGAACGATGGGAGCTCACCCCGCCACGGGGATTCGAACTGCCGACCATGTGATCGGCAAGCCCTAGGCGCTGAGGTTTTACCCACAGCGCCACCCGCGTCCCATTATTGTTGTTACTATACCTATATTAAGCTGTCTCATAACATTGTTCTGAGGGCAACTCACAGATATTTTATAGTCACACTTCTAAATGTTTATTCAGAATAAACATGAGTTGGACAAAAGAAAAAAGAAAAAGGTGAACCAAAGCATCAGCGCTCTCCAGGGCTTCAGAGAAGAGCATCCCACTCGCCATGAGTTAGATTTCTGGATCTCATAGAAACTACCACCATGAAGAATGGGTTATACGGTGTTGCCCCTAGTGGGGCACCACAGTATTCTTAATAGTGGTAGTTTCTACACTGAGATCCAGAGAAAGGAGAGTTCGTTCTGAAAGCAAAGCATGTGCTCTAGGCTTGGTGCAAAGACTTTCCTTTCTTATTTTCCTTCTGATAGTGGCCTCATTCACACATAACAACAAGCCTTGGTTAATGGCTTAATGGGATGAAGTAGCATGCTAGTGCCTGCTGCCCAATCACTCTCTCTTTCCTCCTCCCCAGATGCACTGGCTTGCAGAGGAGCCCCCAGGGCAAGGCAGGTTGCTCAAAAGGATTACTCCTAGTAACAAGTTGCTCTGACAAAGGTTGGAAGCAAACACAGGCACTTGGAGGCTCTGCTTCCCAGTTGACCTCTCCTAGGCTCCACCCCTTTGTGGAAAACAGGGCTCTCTTATTAAAGGGCCAACATTTTAAGGCCTCCTACCTAGTGCACTCTCTGCGCTGTTGGATTGGCCAGGTACTGTGGGCAGTATTCTGTTCCTCACGTCCAAGGAAGACACTGTGAATATTCTACCCTTGGTTTCACAGGCCCTGGTGCTGTGGGATCTGGTTCAGCAAGCTCCTGCCTTCCCAGCCTCAAGGTTCAGCTGGCCTCTCAACAACATGAGGCTCAGAGCAAGGAACCTGGTCTGGCTCCTTAGCTGGTAGCACTGTAGCCTCAGACTTTGTGTCTTGATCACGGATGGACTCTGGAGTCATGACAAAGATTGTTATCTCTGTTGAAGAAATTATGGTCATGGTTTGCTAGCAAGAAGGGGGGAAACCCACATTCCCAGGTCCAGGGGTAACATCAAGCCAAGGATTCATGATTTGTACTTCTGCTTGCACCAAGAGAAAAGTGAAGTGGAAGTGATAAGTAAAGATGCACTAGCATGGCTTATCCGTGTGTGGACTAGTCTTCATTTACTCCTGATTTCTAGTACAAAATGAGAGACCTGAATGAATCCTGGCTGGGTTTCATACTCATACAAAGTTACTTCAAGGTACTTGGCATTCCCTTTAGGGAACTTTGTTTACTTCACACCTTTGAGACCAAAATAACCTACCTGGTCTGGAGCAAAGACCTTGTTTCTAATCTTGGCTCTATCTCCCACCTCCAAAAGCTCCCCATCACCTTTCTTCTTAAAGAAGTCACTTTGACTTCCTTCACCTCCACCTTGTCTTGTATATTTAGGTGTTAACCCTGTTCAAGCAGAAACCATGTCTGCTCCTCTCGACAGTGCCTTTTTCATGGGGCCTGTTTCTGTCTAGCTTTGAGCATTTTTAAAAATAGGGTTAGCAGACTTTCTGTGAGTTCATGGAGCTTCTTAGGAGGAAAGAAACTTATTAGGCCATAGGCCTATTGGCCTTTTTATGCTAAACTGTTTTTGTGAGTTTGGATAAACGAATGTATTGTGAATGTAATGCTTTCATTACCATATTGTTATTTATTCTACTAAAACAAATGGTTGATCTGGTCTATGATCTAGTTGAGCTTCCTGCATTGCAGGGGGTTTGACTAGATGACCCTCACAGGCCTGTCCAACTCTACACTTCTATGATTCTATGTTAGGAATTGAACATTATTGTATTAACTACTGAAATTAATAAAACCACTGAATACTCAGCTAGATTCCTTTTTCGTTTTTGTAAAGAGCTTTACTGTTATGGGCGGAAGTTGGGAGTGATGTTATTGTTAATACATGTACATCTGCTGTGAAGCACCTTGAGTGCAGTAACTGTGGGAAAGGAGTATAAAAACAAACACATGTCATGACTCAAGTATGCTGCCAGATGTGTGCATCAATGAAACTGGTGGACTGGATGACCTTCCAACTCTATAGTTCTATGAAGCTGTTCAGGTGTTCAAATCTTTGTTTGAGGTCTGTTCTTCTTTGTTTGATGGGAACTGTAGTCTAAGGACTCATGGAAGGAGACAGTCTCTCCATCTCTGATTTACAATGACTGATAAAGCGGTCGGCTTGAAGAACAGAATGCTTTAGAGAAATCTAAGAGTGGCTGGTTGGCTGGGCATGGGTTGCTGTTGTCCACCCACAGAAGAACACAAACAAGGTACCACTGCCTCACAATTCTGTAGGGCACTGAACTCGGGTTCAAGAAGCATCCTTGAGTACTTTAATCCAGCTTTTCTCAGATAACACGTCAGTAGCCTCTACTGGTTGTGAGTTATAACTAGCAAACGGCAGTGTTTTTCTTATGTTTCTGGTTAATGCCATGTAACTGGAGCCACAACAGTAAAACACAGACATCATTAAACAAAGGGGAGAGGGAGGTAAACCTCCCCACCCCAGACAAGCACAAAAAGCAGATCACTGTGAAAGACAGAAACAATCCTGCTGAAGCAGTGCCTCCACACAGGGGTCCTTAGATGCAGCCAGTATAAAGTGCCTTTGACTTTGACGCGCTGCGCAACGGAGACACAGATGAAGTAGAAGATACTGTTTGCTGGGAGTATGTAGATACAATCCCCTACACCTACTTTTATTCTTTTTAATCATTTCATCTGGTTAATGTACAACGTTCAAAGGGGCTGAGAAAGCACAAACAGTCTGCTCCAAGAAAATGCATTGTTTTTCTTTAACAACATTAGCAAATATAAAAAAAAGTATGAAGAAGCAGCAGCTCAAGAGCTAATCAGGACTGTTAAGGCATGATGCTCTCTGCCATCTCTCTAACATCATTTTCTCTTCATTACTGCCTAATACGGTTTCCAATTGTTGTATTATAATATATTAGTACCTGGGGCTAGGGTTCTGGGGGCAGAACTCATGGATTTTGGAAGGGGCTGAGAATGCCCATTATCCTAAGTTCATGTTTAATCTGTGTTTCCAGTAACTAACACTGGGTTCAGTTCACATGCAGAACTAATTGTGATAAAATGAGGGCAGAGAGAGAGAGGTATTATCAGTGGCTCCCCCTGAAACTATGTCCAACAACCATGGTATCCTTCTGGATTATTTGAGGCTGCTGTTTTGGGTGGCTCCAATCTTTCTTAAAGGAAGATCTGGTGCTGGAGGCCTCATGCCTTGGCCTATGGCATGAAAAAACAACATGGCAGCCCCCTGCTGTTGTGGACTCCAACTTCCATCATTCCTTCCCATTGGGCTAGCTGATTGGGTTTGATGGGAGCTGCATACAACATCTAGAGGGCACCATGCTGCTTGCTTTCTGAGATAATCTATGAAGGTTGGTCCCAATGTGCAAAAAGGGCATTTTCTGTAGTGATACCTGCTATGTGTCCCTTGAAGTTAGATTATCTCCTCCTTTGCTTGTTTTCTTTTATGATTTCAAAACTTTCCCTCCAGCAAGCAGTTAAAATTATCACTCTTCACAGAAGAGGCATCCTCCCACCCCGGGTGTAAAGAGACAGGGAAGAATGTTTATTTTCACTAGTCACCCCCCTCCCCCCATTTTTTTTTTAGTTATTCCAATTCATTTTATTTTTATCAACCAGCCATCATGCAATTTCAGTGAAAAGTCATCTGGTTATTGGCATCAGTCTGTCTTGAAAGACAATGGAGTGTGCCTCAAAGGGTGAAGTCAAACCGCTGCATTAGCAGCATCAAAGTGACCTCTCTGGAGTGCAAGTCTGGGCACTGTGTATAAGAGTCCATGGCTGCCAAGATGACAACATTCAGTAATATGGTCCAAAGGAAAGCAGAGCAATGTGCCTGGCATCAGCATGGCTGCAGGAGTTGCCAGAAGGAGACACACAAGGCACCATCCAACTGTCTTAGGGACTCCACTCTGGATTTGGGTACGTTTTACTCCTTAGCCTTTTCTTCTCCCAAAGATATTCCTTCCACAACGCAGTGGAGGTTTAGGATCAGAGTTTTCCTTCTCTTAGATGGGCTACCTTCCCAGGCTTCTGAGCCCCATCTGCCTCTCACTTCCCTCTACAGCATTTAGATTCATATTGGACAGGACTCCACATAATTATGATCGTACACACTAAAAGATACAGGCTTCTGAGGGGGAAAGTAAAATACAAATGAAATGTCTATTTAAAAAAAAAAGATGAAACACAAAAGTTATGAAACTCATTTCCTGACCTTTGCATGACATAAGCATTGAGACAAATTCCTTTATATAATCCTTTTGGAAATAAATATATTGTACGTATGTAAGATCTATTTTAGGAATCCCACTGTATCGTCCAACAATTAAATTGTTTCAATATTTACAGTGCCTTAGGCTGCCAAGTTTGAAGTTAGAGTAATGCAATAGTTATTTAAAAGGGAAAAAAACTAGAAACAAGGAGGTAAAAGAGCTCCCAGAGGCCCCTGGGCGGAAGTACCCAATGTCAGGAAGCATTTGTTTTTATTTCCTTTGCGCCAAATGAATTTTACTCGTGGCGGTGGTTTAAAGCTGGACCGAATCCATACAGAAGCTAACCAGAAGCATTTGTTTCTTAAATAAATGCCTCTGCTGGGAACAAGCTATATATAAAGAGGAAACCTCTTTCCTTAACGGCCATATGCTACACAGCCAGCATGCTATTTACTGCTTTAAAAATAAAATAAAAAGTAAGCGAGGTGAGTAGCTTTAGGTTCCCAACAAAAAGCATTCAACGCATACACAAACACCCCCATGCACATTTCTGCATTTGGATATTTCTATCGAGATACTAAAAATTCAAGCCAGGATCACAACTCCCCTCAGAGTTTTAATGTGAGCTTTACACACCACACATTCAGGAAAGGGAAGGGAGAGTGATGCATGCCTAGAATGGCATTCCTGCTTTTCCTGAATGAATAGTTTGATGCCCAGCTCCCTTTCCCCGCTGTAACAAAGTCAAAGCACCATATTTTTTGCCCTATAGGACGCACCGTCCCATAAGGCGCACCTAGTTTTTTGGGGGGGGAATAAAGGGGGGGAATTATTTCCCCCCCAGGCGCGGGACTGGGGCGGGGGAAGCCCGAGCTTCCCCCGACCCCAGCCCCCAGAACAGGCAACTCTCTGCAAGCCGTGGGAGCCCGGTGCCAGGCTCCTGCACCTTGCGGAGAGCTGCGCGAAGTCTGGGTGCGCTGAGCTCAGCGTGCCCAGCCTTCGGCATGCAGGCAACTCTCCGCAAGGCACGGGAGCCCGGCGTGGGCTCCCACGGCTTGCGGAGATCTGCGCGAAGCCTGGAGAGAGAGAGGGGTCGGTGCGCACCGACCCCTCTCGCTCTCCAGGCTTCAGCGAAAGCCTGCATTCGCCCCATAGGACGCACACACATTTCCCCTTCATTTTTGGAGGGGGAAAAGTGCGTCCTATGGGGTGAAAAATACGGTACATGTAACTGCAATAATCACGTATTCTCCCCGTTTACCCCTACACCTTTTACAATTAAAAGCAATAATTGACACCACTGTCTCCGATACCATGTTCACTAAAGTATGCCAAAAGCCACTTACTATGTCAAGAATGCAGGTTGGGAAGAACAACATGAGATGTGGCCCTTCCTAGAGTATACTTGTGGAATGCTCACATGGTGTGACATGCCATCTTAAGTTCCCCAACAAATAAAATATGATTTGCTATTTCAAAGTAACTTAATTTTGGTTTGCCAATGCTTCTAAAAACAATGGAAGGTTACACAGAAGAGGTTAGAGGTACATTCTGAAAAGGAGTTCTGTGCTTCAGACTAAAATGTGCTAGTTCCTGATCATAATTCACTTTTTGGAATGGCTGTGTAAAATGGTTCGGCTTCAGATATCATGCGGGAAGGGGTTAAATTAAGAGATTACTAATCTGGCCATCAAGTGAACAAGACCTTGCATAAGATTACCAGGGCAGCCAGACAGAGGCAGCTGCCTCCATCAACAGCACAGAACCAGCTCATGCCAAGGCTTTAACCCTTTCCTTCCACAATTATTTATGCAAGTGTGAACAAATGAAATGGCAGGGCCCACAGTATGCTCATTCGCACCCTTTGTTATCTGCAGCCAAATGTAATGGAAAAAATTGACTGTTTGCTTGACGCAATAGGGCATGACTCTGTTTACACAGAAATAATAGCTAAACACTGATGGATTCTAAATCTCCATTACGGCAAAAGATTTGAAAGAGTAAAGCGGTTAGGGAAAATAATTAGCTCTCCCGTTTGGATTTTTAAAGAGCTTTTCACACATTTGATGGAACGACGTGGCCCTCTTCACTACTGGTTGGCTCTGCAGGGATAGTCAGTTTTAAATGCACAACCAAAGGAACCCTTCAGCTCACATAAGGATAAGTGAAGCAGGGCCATTCTTTGCCATTAATCCTGAAGGCCTGGAAAGCCCCAGGAGATGTCCGATCTATGCTTCCCAAATGCTGTTGGACTACCTCATAACAGAAATAATAAATTCTGATATAAAGCCAGGCTTCAATGAGATAAATATATAAGCTCTACATGGATTTGGATTTGCAGGGCTGAAAAGCACTGTTTCCTCAGTGCTGCATACCTACAGACAGATGGCAACAACCAAGGCTGTGCTGAATTTCCACCCATTTTTCCCCCTCCCAGCAAAAGGGTATGGAGGAGTTTCACAATGCTAACACCCACCTGCTTGTTAATGTACCACTTGACACCTGCTCACAGAGGCTTAGGCAATGGGTTTGCTTTTGTTCAATACACAAAGCCTTCTTACTGAGGAAATCCCAGCCACTCAAGAATCACATGATCAGAGTGATGACATCACATTATGACAGAGCCAAATAAGATTTGGCTACATGATACTGTAGGGAGATTAAAGTTTCTTGCATTTACTGTGCATGGGGGGATGTTTGCAACCCAAACCATGGGAGGAGGTGTCATTTTGCACTGTGTGAGAGCGATATTTTAATAAAACATCTCCTCCCACTCACCACGTTTTCTTCTCCACCCTATCAGCAGGTATCAATGTCATTAATTTACAGGTGAAAATATCTGATGGAGAAAGGCATTCCCATGAGATTATATGGAATGCCAGCAGGGGGGAAGCCTAGGGTTGACAAGGTTGGCCCTTGCCATGGGTGCAGGCCCAGTGGGGGCACAAAACTCACACCTCTCCACTCTGGCTCAAAGTAGTTGCCCATTTGCCTGCTCCCGGGCAACTCCTGTGCTGCTCAGGGTGTCCAGGAGGAAGGCAGGAATAGCTCCTTGCCAAGGGTGCCAGGGGGTCGGTGTGTGTGATACATTTCATATATTATACAGCTCCTTGCCAAGGGTGCAAGGGAGTCTAAGTATGCCTCTGAATGGCAGTAGAAAGACAGATGATCAGTTTTTCTTGCTTGCACTTCCTCACATCTGTCCTGCCCATGCAAACATACGTATTAGGGTTTTTTTAACTCAAAAGGAACCAGATCAGGGTTGTTATTGTTCACTGAGTTCACTCCTAGTATTCCTGTTTGCTGAGTTTCCTATATTATCAAAATACAATAAAAGCATAGAAGCATGTGAGCAGTATAGAAAAAAGTAATAACTTGTATATTGAGGAACATTTAAAACTACAATTACAAATCCATTTGAATCAAGAACAATTGATCAGAGGAATGAACTCAACCACCTGATACAGCACTTTTAACAAATTTCTAATTATCAAATGCATTTTGTAGAAATGTGTAAAAGGATTATGTAAAAATGCCAGAAATGCTTCTGATATACCCCAAAACCCAGCTAAGTCCCAAACTATCATCTTCTCCAACCCAAAAGGTACACTCAAACTACTGTTGTTGTTGAGACAAAACGGGAAAATATGCCCAGGCTGGTAACATCTGAGCTCTAACAATTCAAGTTTATATCATCATTAAGGGCTGACTAGAAACCCTGGGATTCACTAACTGGAAAAATTCAACTAAGGGGAGGAAATCTTTAAAAACAAACAAACAAAAACCTCCTCAGTGAGATAGGAAAATTCTGACTGTTACGAAAGTCTGAACCCTGTGGGATGCTTGCAAATATTTTAAATGGGGGGGGGGGGGGGAGAGAGAGAGAGAGAGAGAGAGAGAGAGAGAGAATGACCCAAGGAGGCAGCCGTCATAAACTGGAAAAGTGAGGTCAATGGGCTGCTGTGTATGTTTTCTAAAGGCAAAAGACCCCTTTCTTTTCCTTGCTTCCCTTTAAATCCCTTTGAGGCAACTTCTAAATTATTTAGCAGCGACTCTGATTGGTGTGTGTGAGAGAGAGAGATTGAGGAAGATGGCAGGAACCAGGGAAGCTGGCAAGGGAAGAAGCCTGCTGGTGACATTTGCGCTATCTCTGCGGCACACTCTGAAAAGCCCCGAGTGCGCCTATTTGAAAATCGTACCATCACTGGCAACAATGGACCACCGGCTCCCCACATTGCTTTAGGTCATATTTACATACAAAAGCACAGCCACTGTGCAGCTATTGTGCTACAAAGTTTCCATTTGTGACCCATGTTGGGCTTGGGAGAGGAGAGGTCACTGGCAAGTGTATGGAACCTACTGAGACCCCATTAATTTTTCAGGATTTCTCAGACTTTGGCCTTTTCAAACTTGGCAGGAGGAGAGAAAAAAAGAAGGGGAGGGAATCTAGTTATGAGTCTCTCTCTTCTCTTTCTCCTACCCCCCCCCCCCCAGTAGCTCGCTCCCCTTTCAAACTGTTTTTTGTCACAACACAGAAATGAATAGAGCTTGCTCTGAACTTAACCATGTTCCCTAATTAGAAAAACAAAAATGGATTGCAGAGTGAAATAAGCGGCACCTTTCTAGAGGGGGAAGTGAACAGGCTCCAGACACACTGGCGTTGCTCTGAAGTTTCTCTCTGTGGCCCAATTTCTGGAAATTTATTCCAGTTGTAAACCATTAGATGCCAATTTTGTAAATCAATCTTACGATTCAAAAGAACCGAGAGCATTTTCTGCCTAATAGACTCTGAAAATCTTTTGCCAATGCACAGCTGAGCAAATGTTATCTAAAAACATCTTTATAAATCTCCAGCTATTCTTTCACCTCACTGCTTTTAAAAGGAGTCCAGCCAAAGGGAACGTAACCCAGGTGTTGAAGAAAGGAGAGGTAACCATTCAGAATGGAGCAATCCTCCCCTCAAATTAACGTGCTGTGGGGTGCCTTAGGGTTCCCATGTTGGCTGGAGTAGATCTATATATTTATAATCTCCAAGAGCACTTATCAGTTGTTGTTGTTGTTGTTGCTGTTGCTGGAGTTTCACACTGCCTCCTTCCCGTCTGGAACAGAACAGCCCTGAAAACTATGCCCATTGGCAAAGCCTGACAATGGACGACAAGGGGCGGATAACTCATTTGTCCTGTGACTTTTTATGAAGCATCTGGGAGATGCAGATTAAGTGAAGATCATTTCCTTTTTATTGGGCCAACTCTAGCTGTTTAAAGATGTTCAGCAAGCTTCAGAGCCGCAGATGGCTCTTCATCCGGCCTAGGGGTTACGAGCACGAGAACAATAAAATCAGATTTCATTTGTTATACACAGGCTATAATTGAGTAACAGCAAAAAGTTTTTGGAGCAGCCAAGGAAGATGCCAACAAGCCTCCATAGCAAACATAACTCTGTCTTGAAGCTTTGCTTGGAAAATATGCAGGCACAAGTATGTGATCCTGCAGAAGGTGTTTTGCTATTTAAACCCATCCACCCAGTATCCAAACCTCCCCAGTATTCTGCAAGAGAAAAGGCTGGCTCATTCACTTCAGTGTTGCACAAGGCTTTGTGTACATCATACTTGCAAAGCATTTCCATCACCTTGAGGCGAACAGGGCAATTGCTGAACACATGGCATCATGGCCATGCATCAGTCCTCACGCATACAAAGGAGACGCTGGATGGGGGTGTAATACAGACATCCACATTATCCTGCTCTTATGTGGGACTCCCATCTGCAGGCTCCCATCTGAAGAACTGATCAGGCAAACTCCAGTGCCAACTAGACCATTCACTTGAGCACATTTGCCACTTGGGAAGTCAAACTAACACCAATACTTTTCAAGCAAAGACCATTCATACATTTAGCTAAGAGCCATTGCAAGGAGCATCCAAGATATGAGATCTACTGGTTTGTGGCACCTATTCTGGAGTAACTGCTATGTCTCCCCCAAGACAACAGACTCTTCTTTTTTTACAGTATGGTCTTGCATATTTTAGTGCACCTGTGCTTACAGATCAGTCAAGTGTAGCAATTTCCTTTTGATATTACAGTCAGGGGTACAAAATAGTGTGTGAATGGCCCCAGATTCCTGTGTGACCTTGAGTAGGTCATTTTGTTCTATTCTGTTCCTACAAAAGGCAGAGAGGTGCCCAGTCTCACAGGGCAGTGAGAAAGAACTAAATGCTGCTGGAGAGGCTGTTCAAATGCTATGGAAATGGGGGCCAGATGAAACTCTAAAGGAAGAGAGATAACAAATGAAGTCTTTTCTCTGCCACTCACACCTTTTTGTTGGCTCCTTGCTTTAAAATTGCACCTCAAGGCAATAGAGTGCGCGCATCGGAGAGCAATTTGGGCTTCTTTTGTCAAGTTAAGCCACTGTGGTTTTTTATCGGAAGGCGCGAAAGGAACGTGCAGCCATAAGTTCTTACATTTGCTCTTGTGCAAATGAAAGGGTTGAATGCTTTTGTGAAGAAAGCTCCAAGTGGAGAGGCTGAAAGCTCTAAAACCACGTTTCATAAATGGAGGGCTAAACCCTCGGGATGGAGAGAGGGGAGAAATATTTGAGGTTATGTTAACGCTGACAAATTCACTGTATGTTTTAACACAACTTTTCTGTTGTTCCGAAAAACCCTGCACTCTCTCTTCCGAAGTCTCACACAACAGCTGCTTCATTCCTCATCCTCAGACTCCACTCATGAGGAGCTTTCAGAAATAGCCAAGCCATCAAGCAAAGCAGAGATTACAGGCAGAGAGCAGCTCTCTGTCTTCTGTGTAAACAAGGGCCAACCTCCATTAACTAGAACTTCATGCTGCCCTAGAAACAGCCACCCCTGGGATCATCCATGCCTCTGAGACCTCCCCATAGGGGTCGGGGTGGGGGTTTGGTACTAAAGTTCTTTCAACACCCTAAAAAGGCTTACTACTCTCTTTAGCAAAATAAATTTTCCATCGGTCAGCACTTTGTTGTTGTTTTTAATGTACTTATTAAAATGTAAGAAACTGAGCCACTGACCCCTATAATTTTTCAATTGTTCACACCACAAAGACTGGCTTGGCTAATTACGACTGAACAGCTGTTGGAAGCGACCTTGCGATCAGCAAGAAAAATAGTGATGAAACGCTGCCTATCTACCAAGATCTGAAGAGTGCATTCTCCTCTCCCCCCACCTTATTCAAAGTAAGTTCAGAAGTTAATTACACACAATATCTCAGAGGGTTATATATGAGCAAACAATTTTGAGAGCCAAATGAACGACAGACCTGAGGAACACTTGCAGAAAACTTTGGACAATTTCTCTTTCTCCAGAACTGCGGTAACTGCTGTCATCTCAACTTGGGACAAGTACCGTATTTTTTGCACCAAAACACTCACTTTTTTCCTCATAAAAAGTAAGGGGAAATGTCTGTGCGTGTTATGGAGGGAATGCCTACGGGTGGCATGCCTACGGATTTTCCTCCTCTAAAAACTACGTGCGTGTTATGGTCGGGTGCGTGTTATAGAGCGGAAAATACGGTATATTGCCTCATGCTCCGTAAGGAAGAAATTAAACAGAGCAGGTGGGAAAACCTAGTATGATACCCATGCAAACAGGCCCCAAAGAAAGACGGTCCACGGGATCAGCTAGCGCCCATTCCATTTCACATTGTAGTTTTTGTGGCAAAATAAAGGAAATAAAAATTGGGTCTTTAGGAAAAACAAATGGAAGCAAAACACTCCTCTTTGCCTGCCTTTATACCAAACACTGTTAGCAGGTATGCAATTTAAAGGCATCTCTGGTCTCAAGATAGGATCTCAGAATGGGACCCTCTTGGGTCCACATTGTACAAAAGGTGTGAAACTTATAGCCCCAAACTCAGCATTACATATTTTTGGCGGCTTCTTTTTTCTACATAATTAAAGTAATATTTTCTCTGTGGAAGCTACTCACTAACAATGGCCAATGTAAGGCTACCGCATGTATTCACCCCGTATGGTAATGACCACCCTATTTTTAGGCTCCTGGACCACAGACAATTGCAGACGCAGAACCATGCACTTGAAGGGTTTTTGTTGCTGTTTTTTTAAGGCTAATAAACAGCATTAGAGTCTATCTAATGGCAATCATGGCAGAGTAGAAACAGGGGCTTTCTGATTCACAGCATGCACCCCGATCCTATGCATATCTACTAAGAAATAAGCCCTAACATACAGAGTAGGGTTAAGTGTGCATAGGGCTGCCAAAGCCGCTTAGCCACTATTCTGCCCCATTCTTTAAGCTCAAATTCATCAAGGCTTCTATCCAATGCATACTTGCTTGAGAGCAAGCTCCACTGAAATCAGTAGCACTGTAAGAAACTGAAGAAGGCCTAGCCCTTCTTTGACAGTAGTGATCAACCTATACTTCATCCCATGTGGGGACTGGGAGTCAAACATTCCTTCCTGGGTCCCTCCCTTTTATCCCTCCCTTTGCTTTTTCTCTTCTAAAAGAGCAGAGACTCACCTGCCCAAGGCTTTCTATTGCCACAGTATTTTGCTGGAACATAACACCAGCCACTTATTACTTCAGCAGAATTTACCAGTAAGTCAAAACAGGAGCCTGGGTGAAGTGCATCTACTTGACAACCCTTCCAAAAGTATGGTCACGGGATCAGGATGCAAAAGCCAACCTGATACTGTTTTCAATTTGATCCTCAGACGTTAGCAACAAATAAATGTGTCAAAATGGTAACTGCTGATTGCTGCATCAGAACAAATTTGCGAGTCCTGGTTCCAAGATTTGGTCTGAAGGGCCAGGAAGCCACAGCCTTGCTCAAACTAAGGTCTGGTCAGTGCCTAGATGGGAGACTGCCTGGAAGCCACAACTATGCCACGTTGAATTCTGTGATGGAAGGAAGGCAGGATACATAAATAAATGATGATGTAATGCAAGTGACATCTACTGAATCCCTTGAAAGATCTCACCATTTTCAACTTTCCCTAAATCACATTAGTAAAAGGGGAATGTCAAAATCCCACTGGCTTATATAAGGAAAACTGCCAGAGTTACCGAAACCCCAAACAAGTGCACTCTGCTTCCTGGGCAACTGGGTTGCAACAAAAGGAGTTCTCTGGGATGCACAATTATCCCCATGACAAAATTACTCTGCCTAACCAAAACAGATGCCTCACTCTTTCCAGGAAAACAGCATAGGAGACAATTTGTTGGAAATATAGATGGCCCCAACTCTCACGAAATGTCATCCATTTCAAAACTGGAGAGAGATAAAAAGAATCCACATGGTTTCTTGAATATTCAAACAACAGTAGGGAATAAAACTTTTATTTCCACAGGGAATCAGCAACAAGCAATCCTTCTATACAAATTATTACATTTATATTCCATCTTTTTCCATCATGGAATTCAAGGCAGTGTACCCAGGCAGTCTCCCAACCAGACACTGGCCAGACTCAAACCTGCTTTGCTCCAGCAATATGGTTGCCCCCAGTTCTTTCAGACTCTGTCCTGTAACTGATATACTATGTCATTGTAGGGTGCCATCTGAAAACCTTTGGGCAAGTCCAATGAATACACAGCTCTTCAATATATCTGCCTGTGAGAAGCAAAGCTGCAGATTTATTCTTCAATAGGCAGTATGCAACTTATTTGGCATGGCAAACTTCATCGGGGATTTTTGCCAGTGCACACACAAATTTAATTCCAGTTGGGTCAACTAAGGTAGTTTTTATCTGAAATGAACGTCAATATATTTAACAATAAAGCTTAAGAAGGCTACAATGTGCCCTCCTGTTAAGTAATTGCCAAATGCACCTGTGGGTGTGCATACTGTGGAACCAGTGAGAATGTGACAACATTGCTTTGCTCATTGCTTATAAACTGGAGTCCCAAGCTGCAAGGGTTAATTTTTAAACACAGACAATGAATCGCACTACGCCAACGCTGAATAGCTGTTTAAAATTGCACATACAGCCTGTGCAAGCAAAAGACAGCAAGTTAACATGACAAGTAGCATTTTACATGCACCCTTCTGAACATCTACCCCATTTGACACCCTGATGTTGCCTTATGCAACTTTTCTCTCTCCCCTTCCCCCTTGCACAGGTTTTGCACTGACAGATGTTCCCATTTTGGAGGACAGCATTAAACCGTAGCAGATAACACACAACTGTTTAGGGAAGCTGTGACAATTCTTTATGCTGCTGTTATGGTATATGTAGAAGCAAATTTTAGATTCCTGTGTTTTCCACATCAGTCACTTATGGGACTAAGGCCTAGTTTGAACATAACAGCAAGCCAAACTATGGTTTCACAGGCATGAGCAAGTGTGCTGGTACACAGCAATGAAACTGGTTGTTTCACTCACTCCTCCAGTGCTCCTCTTTCTGCCAGGAGCTAAATCATGGTTTGGCTTAGTATTACTTTCAAACTTGGGCTTGTGATTTGTCTTGTTCCTAATAAACCAGGAGCTGTAACTAAACTCTGTTCTTAACTTACTGCTTGTGGAGGAGTTCATAGAAAAATAAAGCATTTTCTAATAGAACAGACATGTATTATTCTCAACTACCCAGCATGCAAAACCAGCACATGAGGAAACTGATGAGGCCTTTTGACTTGGGAAAGAGGGGGGATCGAGAGACCAGCTGCACAGGAAGTGGTGAGCATGGTATGTATGTGGGCTCTGGCAGCCTGAAGGATTCCAAAATTTGCAAAGTGATTGTTTCAGATCTTTTTTCAAGTCAGCACCTGCCTCCAGCTGAAGAGGGCAGATGATTATTGTAATCCACACACAGCTGAAACACCTGATTCAGTGCTTTCCCTACAACTGAACTCTAATTATCCCAGTCCTGGCAAGACCAGTACCCTGTAAGGGGTTAATGGGATTATACTCATGGCACTGGCGCCATGGCAGCCATGCCAACCTAATAGGTTTTCAAGGGTCTACACATTGTTTTCTTAATCTGGTGGTGGAAAGTGAGCTGTAGGAGGCAACAATGGCGGAGCTGGAATGAAAACTATTTTAATGCTGCAGAGCAAAGATGTTTTCAATTTAAAGCTAGAATGCCAGTGAGCACCTGACTGTGGAAGGGGGGGGGGGGTCAGGCAGAAAGAAAAAGCAGCTGCCCAGAAGCTAATTCCTAAGGAAAAACAGCAACAACACAGCCATGACAAATCTGGGCAAATAAGCATGCCTGGCACCAGCACCCAACAAGGCCGGGCAGTTGCCCAGGTCAAGTAGATGTTCAAAGGGCTCAACAAGCCAAGGCCTTGACCCAGAACAATCCTTAATCTATCCTCTCTGTAGCTCTTTGGCACATAGAAGACCTGAAGGAGGGTGAATTACAGGCCACCGAACAGAAGTGGGGAATTGTCAGATCTCCTGTCCAGGAGGTGACGGCCCATTGCAGGTCTCTTGGCCTGAAACATAGGCAGAAGGCTGGGTAAGATCCTGGCTGTGTGAGAGGTTTTTCAAGGTTATGGGGTAGTGATTTCATAGAATCATAGAATCATAGAATCATAGAGTTGGAAGAGACCACAAGGGCCATCGAGTCCAACCCCCTGCCAAGCAGGAAACACCATCAGAGCACTCCTGACATATGGTTGTCAAGCCTCTGCTTAAAGACCTCCAAAGAAGGAGACTCCACCACACTCCTTGGCAGCAAATTCCACTGTCGAACAGCTCTTACTGTCAGGAAGTTCTTCCTAATGTTTAGGTGGAATCTTCTTTCTTGTAGTTTGGATCCATTGCTCCGTGTCCGCTTCTCTGGAGCAGCAGAAAACAGCCTTTCTCCCTCCTCTATGTGACATCCTTTTATATATTTGAACATGGCTATCATATCACCCCTTAACCTCCTCTTCTCCAGGCTAAACATGCCCAGCTCCCTTAGCCGTTCCTCATAAGGCATCATTTCCAGGCCTTTGACCATTTTGGTTGCCCTCATTTGCATGAGGAAAAAGTGGTGTTAAGCCTTTAAAGAGGCTCAAGTGTCTAAAATTAGAAGCAAAACGTTTGGAAAGCCCATATCTACAGCAATGGTCATGGAATAATGTGGTCAAAATTCTATTATATTCAGGCACTTTGAAGGACACCAGAATGTAGCTGAAAACAACTGAGTTGCATCGGCAGTGGAACTACAATATAAGCATCCCTGGTAGGTGCCCCAGAAACTGAGATTAGAATTGGACAGGGCAGTTCTTGAACTGTTTCCTTGATTCATATTAACTGCTTAAAACTGAAAAAAGAATGTATCAAATAGGATAAATGTTGCTAGCCAGGCAGGTGTTTCTTCCCAGGACAGGACTTCCCACAATTTGCCATCTTCCAGGCCTCCCCACTCTTTAGTTGCCTTTAACTTTGCACCTCCTAGCTTCCATCCTGACTGCTCTGGAGAGGATCAAGGAAGAACCACACACATGACAATGTTGGCCATTTATAACACCAACAATTACAACACTGACTCCTATTAATCTGCTAAGAGGTAGTCAGGTGGTTTCTCAACCATGATGGAGAAATCAAAGGACTTACTGCAGTTAAGTAGGTTCCATGAAGCTAATTTGATGGAAGAATGTTCAAAGCTAGCACCAGTCTAAGACCTGGAGCGCAAATGTGCAATTATGTACAAGCCAGCTTTTCCCAGTTTGGTGCCCTCCAGATGTTTTGGACTACAACTCCTATCAGCCTCAGGCAAGCACACCCATGTCTCATCAGCCTCATCACATGGCTGTGCTAGCTGGGACTGATGGGCATTGTAGTTCAAAACTTTTAGAAGGCACAAGGTAAATGATCTTTAAATTATTTCATTGACTACCTAGACCTAGACCAATAACGCAAGCTACTATAGAACCACTGGCACAAGTCTGTGGGCTAAATAAGCTTGACAAAAGACTTACTGCTTTGGGGAACATGCAAAAAACAGAAAAGGATAAACACCAATGTTTCAAGAAGTGCATACTGGTGCACATATGTTCAGCAATGAAGCAGCTGTGCAAGGAGCTCGCCATGTTTTGGGCCCACATATAACTGTCTCCCTGTTTGGGCTATGGGGAAAACTGATCTTCTGCTTTGCAGGGGTAGGCAACCTAAGGCCCATGGGCCACAAGCAGCCCACGGGGGTCGTTTAACTGGCCCCCGAGCTGCCCCCGAACCGAGCCGCCCGCTTGGCAAGTCCCCGCCCGCTGTGCTAAACCAGCGCAGTGCAGGGACTCACTTCCACGGTGCCGGAAATTGTGTCTGCGCAGACACAGACGCCAGAATTTGCGGCTGCGTGCATTCATGTGCACGCGCTCCAGCCCACAGAGGGCTCGCCGCTGGAGTGAACCGGCCCAGGCGAGGTAAACCTTGCCAACCCCTGAAGTAGAGACTCAATTTGCACAATGATGATAGGCCAGCCCTTGCATCAACCATGAAGCCACTTCCTCTGTTCTCAGAGCAGGGCTGTGCAGTATCGGACTGGCCTTTATGTTGATTCTCCACCCTTTTTAAGGCAGATTTTAAAGTGTAAAAAAGCCAGCGTAATAAAACTTTTTAAGGAAAGGAAAGGACCAAAACATTTAAGCATATAACTAAGCAGACACTTGGAATGCAAAAATCAAAACATCTGATCTGTGTGTGAGAGAGTGCGGGAAAACATTCAGTTTGGAGCCAAGCATACGCATCTGTTGAGAAGCAAAGGTTTGGGGAACAGGAGGGAGCAGATTCTGTCCCATGTGAGGGGACCCTTCACCTTCTGCTTTTTTTCATATATATCAGTATACAACCTAGCTAAAACTAACCTAGTTTTCATTTACTTTATCGCAATGTGATGAACATTCCTTTACACAATTGTCTTCCATTCTTGTTTCTAACTCAGTTTTTCTTAAGTTCTGTTTTACTGGTTTGATGTTTAAAAAAGGAATGCACTTTTAAGATGAGAGCTTCACCACAAAATGAAGAAAAGCAACACCCTTTTCTAAATTCTTAGAAACTCAGAGATTGTCTGGATGGCTTTTAATACGGTGCGTTCCATCCAGCTCTGTCCAATATGCTCTTATGAGAACATAGATAACAGAGTGAGTCTTCTGTTTAGTGGAGGGCCAAGCGTCAATTCCATAGCAGAAACGACCTTTGCTTGAAGTTTCAATTAATTGCCACCTGCACCTTGATGGGGAATTTGCAAATGCTAGTGATTGATGGGCAGGTAATAAAATACATTTTTATCTGTGCGGGCGCTGCCTTTTTGGCTGCAGAGCCCTGCTGTATCTCTGAAACCAAGGCAGGAAGGGGGTAGCCCATCTAACAACAAGGGTCACATCAGAAATCTATCATGAGCTGTAGGGCTGCAGCTAATTTGCATATTTTCAATTTGTGTACAATTTGCATATGGAGAATGGGGGCGGGGGAGAAGGAAGACACCGCCAATCTCACCCTGATACTCTAGGGCAGATTGGGAGGGGGGTAGAAATGCCATTTATCGAGAAGAGGAGGCTGAAGTTCATATCAGAGCAGGGTATATTATACATATTTGATACAAAATGAAATTGAAATATTGAGCAGGCATATAGATTTTGCTTTTTAAACACAAAGCGAGAGGACAAGAACTATTCTTTTATTAACCCCCCAACCTGCATCCCACCCACAACCAGAGTGACTAGACTATTTCTTATCTGTGAAGGTTGTTTGATAGATATTTTTAAGGGTGAAGTCAAACTGGCATGAGTTGAAGGCAGGTCACCTGACTAAGACAACAAGGAGTGCAAGCCAAAGATGTACGGCTCACTTTGTGTGAAGGATCGGCCCCAGCATGCTTCCAATGCTGGGGCTCAACTCTGGGAACTACAGAATAACAGACGGTGCAGAGTGCATTGCTCTCACTAGCCAAAGGCCTCTAAGCAGAGAAGAGGGCAGGGTGGTCATGTGGCCTGCTTTACAGAGGGAAGTCCTCTATTTGAAGGACTGTGTTTGGTATACGTTTGGTTAAAGACCCACAAAAAAGAAGGGCCAGGAGGTGTCTTGAAGTTGCCCATCAACAGTTAGAACTCACACACCAGTCTGAACAGGCCCATGGATCACCTGGCCACAATCTTCCCCACTGTGGTGTGATGTATGGTGCTCCCATTTAAATTATAGTAATTATTTCTATTTGTGCATCTATGCATGTAAATCAGGACATGCAAATAAATTTACACCCCTTAAGATGTGTAAGTGGCCACCCTAGGGGAGGAGTTCCTCGCAGACTCAAAACCCATGTCTGCTTTCCTAGAATGAAGCGCTGCACCAGCCAAGCTGCGCCTGGATTTTGCTGGTAGCATGCGCAAAAGCGCTCACCCAAAAAACCCCAACCCTATCACTCCAATCAGGCTTTCATTAAAATGGCACTTCAGGGCACAACTCCCAAGAGTAATTTAGAGACTTTGGAACCCAAATCTCACTAGAAATTAATAAGACATATACTCAAGATCATTTAATGTGGATTAGTTATCCCCTTAACACCTTTTAATGATCAAGCACTATCCACAATCAGAGTGATTAAAGGGTAGATTTTCCCTACCACCACCTTTTCAACACATGAGCAAAATTGCAACTAATTCCTTTCAGAATTGTGGGCACAGAACCAAGTTTCCCCAGATTAATTAACAAAGTGTACAAGGACGTGATCCTGCATGTGTGGAGGACATTTCGTAAATGGGACTCAGCAGTCTAAGCTGCTTTTTGAACACTGTACTCTTCCTGTATGGTCTACATTTCTAAAGCTGTTACCAGACCACGAAAGTTTATTTTCCCATCCAGCTTTAACAAGCCCTGTGAGTTTTCCTTCCTCCTGTGCTGCTAAAGTCCCCTACATAAGATCAATCAGCCAGATTTGACCAAGAAAGGCGGAGAGGGGTGGGGAGGAAAAACCTGCCGACCTAAGAGGTGCTCTTCATTTTGCAAACAATAAAAAAGGCAAGCTTTTTGTCCCTAGAAAGTTCACACAAAGTCATACATCACACTGGTTGGCATGTTTACTCCTGAAGCCTCTAAAATGCAGCAGCTGGTCTCAAAGGGTTTCAGAAACTAGGAGCCAACGAGGAATTTTTCATTAACAACTCAGAGCAGAAATCAATGTTCCCCCAGTGTCATGTTATTTCAAGGAGTTGGAGTGGAGGGAGGAAGAGAGTTGAAAAATGCACAATGCAAGTGGCTTTTGGGCCCTTGCCAAACTATCCCACACATTCAAGGCCTCCATTTCTTTTCTTATCACGAAAGATTTTTTCAAAGCTTTTAATTGTCCCTAATAAATTACCCACAGAGGCAGCAAAAGCAGGAGCTCCCCCCACCATTCATTTATTTTGCACCACTTCATTGTTAGCAAGGCAACACCAACAAAGAGATAAAGCCTCCACCTGACCTGAAAGAGATAAACAGGAGGGCTGAGGCTGAGACAAATCACAGATAACAATCCTATAAACCAATGATCCAGACCAGTGGTCCATCTATCCAGGCTGGCAGTATTCATTCTCTTCTTCTGCAAAGAATACCTCTGCCCTAGGCCAATATTCTATGAAAAGCAAGGCCATGATTCTGGTACTGAGAACTGGAGCCCGTTTTGTGAAACTGGGGTGAGAGATCTGATGGAACAGGAGAGTAATGAATAAGGAACATTTCCTAGTAACCCTCAATCCCTAGGATAGAATAACCCACAGAACCTAAAGGCAGCTTCCTGCATCTCCAATGGAAAGGCAGAGGACCTGGTTCTAGAAGAGGGGCAGCTGAGTAGCATCCTGTTACCATGGTTTGCCTTAGCATGTCATCCAAGCCTGGGATTGTGGGAAAGGACTCTCCTCCTTAAGCATGAACTACAGACAATGTCTGTCCTAAGGTCAAAAAAGTAAAGGTAAAGGACCCCCGACAGTAAAGTTCAGTTGCGGACAACTCTGTGGTTGCAGTGCTCATCTCGCTTTGCAGGTTGAGGGAGCCGGCGTTTGTCCGCTCCCGTGTTGTACTGCGCCAAAGAAACAGATGAGGAGAAAAGTGGGTGCAAGCTCCTCTCTGGGAGCCTGCATGTTAGTGCAGTCCAGGTAAGCAATAGGGTTCACCATGATATGTAAATGAGGCCACCAAGAGGCACCCAGACAAGCAGCAAGTTCAGGCCCAATATATAGAGGCAATATAATGTCACTGGATAGACTTGCTGAGGATCAAGAGAAGGGAAGGGCTACTGCCTGCATGCCCTGTTTGAGGCCTTCCCAGATTAATTTGGCTTGTTTGGCCACTGCAGGAACAATGACCCTTTAGATGTTGCTGAACTACAACTCCCATCAGTCTTAGCCAGCATATCCAATGGCCAGGGATAGTGAGTTATATTTTGGCAACAACTGGAGGGTCAAAGGTTCTCCACATGTGCTGTAGTGGATGGACCTTTGGTCCAACCTAGCACAGTGGATCTTCTGTTCAGTGGAAAACTAGCTATCTGGCAGGCCTGTAATAAAAGTAAGCCCCAATCAGGTCACCCCAAGGGCTAGGCGGAACTTATGGGGAACTGCCCTGGAGGCTCCAGAAATCAACACTAACGATGACAAAGTGGTTTACTTTCTTACCTGAGAGCCCAGCAACAATCTTGGCTAAACAGACGCTGGTCCAAATTTCATACAGGCCATTGTGCAGAAGTGGCATGTGGGGCGGAAACACTGTCTGACAAATTCCACTTCAAGACTGTTTAAGCAGAAAGTGTTTGGCAGTTTGAGAGACGCTCTCTATGCACAGAGAGGAAGCACAGCAACACCACCACTAAAGCCACGCTTCAAATCAGGAAGTGCTATTTCATTCTAGCCATTTGGAGCAAGTGCCACAGCATACTAACAGTGAACTCATGACCTGATTATGAATCCTTATGTGGCCGAAACAATTGCCCATGAACAAAAGGAAGGTATCAGCAGGCCTAGAGGCACTCCCAAGTTTTTTTGAAGCCTAATACATTTAGAAAAAAATATCCTAAAGGTGCAGGGAGACAATCCAGTGTAGAATGAGCATGCTCAGTAGGTACAAAATGCTGGCGTTTGAGAACATGGCTAGCTGGAACCCAAAATTGTGTTAAGAGTTCCACTTATATGGCATCTTCAACCTAAGCTGGTGAGAGGAGAAGCACCACAGAGACCTCACCTTTTATTCCATTTCTGAAATCCAGATAGACAAGCACCTGCTACACAAGTCATGACATGCTCTCAAAGTTTTATGAGAAAGACTAATGTTGTCTTCCAAGGAGAAGTAGGAGTAGATTGTGAAGGTACATCTTCTTCATTTACTCATAAAAAAAATAGTCTTGCTAGAGAATGATGATTGATACAATGCCATCAGTATACATAGTCAGTCTCTCTCTCTCTCTCTCTCTCTCTCTCTCTCTCTCTCTCACACACACACACACACACACACACACACACACACACACACACAGAGAGAGAGAGAGAGAGAGAGAGAGAGAGAGAGAGAGAGAGCTGCCCTGGGTATTTAAGTGGACCTGTCCAGGCAGCTTGCATTGCAGGTACACCACCCCTTGCACTATCTCTGCACATTATTTAAGGGCATCAGTAGCCCGACAGCAAAGCTACTAAGGATAAAGGTGCAACACCGAGAAGCATTAATTGAACTGAGCATTAGTCAATCCTGCATTTGGATAACATGACACTTGTTGCATCTTAATATATGCAGCTTCCACTCTCTAAACTGCTTATGAAGACTATAATTTTCTCCACTAAAAACACTGTCTACTAGCACCACCCCCATTCTAATTATAGGCGGCTCTCTTATGCATTATAATCTTTACACAATTAAGCCCACTTAAAAGAGTAACTGATTGAATACCCCTCCAAAAATTAAAGTGTTCAGGGAGCATGAAGGTTGTGATGGCAAATGACAAAAGACTCAGAAAACTGAAAATTAGGGCATTTCACCCCTTACATTTATATATCAATGGGTTGGAAAAGCAGCATCAACTTCCAAACTCCAGCGATCAACAACTCACCCACCCATTATTGTTTCCGTAATGTAAAATTACATCCTTTCTGAGAACTGTGTGTAGAAAAGCGATCAGTCCCTCACACTCTATACATTATGTGAAATAAAGCTGTCTGGTTTCATGTCAAGTGGAAACCTTCTCTATGGAGTGCTTCAAGGGTTTAATGAAGGTGAGTCCTTGCAATTAAAACACAATACTAGTAGACATGTAGACTGAAAAGAGCTGGAATTGATCCGCTTACATAAACACTTTTATGCTGTGGGTTGGGGTGGAACAAAGCTATACAGCCTTTGCAGGGCTCACCTGTTGTACATCTAAGCTCCCTATAAACATTAATACAGCAGAAAACAAAGGAACAAAGCTTTTTCTGATGTAGGTATTCATGCGCACAGGCAACTTTTGCAGCGTCTCTGAATAGTTATGTTTTTACACAGTGGTAGGGCTAAAAGAGGAAATGTATCACAGAAAAAAGGGGACATGGATCCACATAAAATTTGCATATGTATATGTATAGATATATATATGTATATATATATATATGGGGCTACCTTTGAAGGTGACTCGGAAACTACAACTAATCCAGAATGCGGCAGCTAGACTGGTGACTGGGGGCGGCCGCCAAGACCACATAACACCGGTCTTGAAAGACCTACATTGGCTCCCAGTACGTTTCCGAGCACAATTCAAAGTGCTGGTGTTGACCTTTAAAGCCCTAAACAGCCTCGGCCCAGTATACCTGAAGGAGCATCTCCACCCTCATCGTTCTGCCCGGACACTGAGGTCCAGCTCCGAGGGCCTTCTGGCGGTTCCCTCATTGCGAGAAGCAAAGCTACAGGGAACCAGGCAGAGGGCCTTCTCGGTAGTGGCGCCCGCCCTGTGGAATGCCCTCCCATCAGATGTCAAAGCGATAAATAACTACCTGACATTCAGAAGACATCTTAAGGCAGCGATGTTCAGGGAAGTTTTTAATCTGTGATATTTTACTGTATCTTTGGTTTCTATGGAAGCCGCCCAGAGTGGCTGGGGAAACCCAGCCAGATGGGCGGGGTACAAATAATAAATTATTATTATTATTATACTGTACATAGAAACATTTACTATAATTTTAATAAACAGAGACTATGTCTAACCATCACAGTGAAGACTGTGACCTGTGTACCTTCCTGCTCTCCTGTCCAGGTGTTAAGTGCTTATTATCATCTTCAAGGCCCCCTCCTGCTCTCCCCTCCCTTTCCATCCTTAAACCAGTTTTGGACCAGGCAGCCCTTCAAATAGATGATTGTCCTTGACCCACAAGCACCCAACATAGCTGAGAATTCAAACATCAGTTATCCCCTCCTGGAGCCTGACCATGCAGCCTGTGGGGATCCTGAATACTACAAGTAACAAACTGGGTAGAAGGGGTGGATGTGAGTGGGCGGTAGTGCGTAGCTAAGCATAAAACCTGATAATCACTGTTTTGTCCTATATTCACTGCAATGGCATGCAAATTACACCATGCCCCCAAAAATCTTCCCAAACTTGGTCCTCAGAAAGCAATGTGACACTTTCTCAGATAGCTGTAAAAGTAAATGTCAAGACAATTAAATGGAACCTCCATATCACAGTTCCATCACCTTTGTGTTTTGCTTGCCAATGCCCAGAGGTATGTGGCTGACAGTATTAGGGAGCAAATGATGGATTAACCCAGGGGCGAGGGACCTGTGGCCCTACAGATGATGCCCATCTACAACTCCCATCATCCCCATCATTTAGCATGCTGACAGGGGCTGGTGAGAACCAGGAGTCCAACAACATCTGGAGGGCCACATAAGCCCCATCTGGTGCTTGGTAGAATGATCCTCTTTACAAATTCCTACCCATTTTAGATTCTGTTGCCATTAAAATAACAAAAATCCTCCAGGCTCCTCCCTCCCCAAAACTGCCTTCTCTAAATGCCCCCTATGATAAAATATAGTTTACTAAGCTATACAGATGTTCTTAAAAACACCTGTTTCTCTCAAACACAGCTCCCTCAGCTCAATTCAAAACTAAGTCCTCCTGCCTCCAAGTTAAAGAAGATCTAAGATAAGGGGCTGTTGTTATCCCGCCTGCAGCTACAACAGTGAGCCTCACCTACCCATCTCTACCACTCTGCCACACATCAGAAGAGGGAAGGTGCCAGCAGAAGGCTTCAAGGTTGCCTGGAGGGGCAGGCAGGGACAAACCCTATTTACGCAGCTCCAGTGCCAGGTTTCTAAAAATCCTGCTACGTCGTCCTATGCAGGATTTGCTGTTTTGTTTGTTTGTTTGTTTAAAGTTACTGCGCATGCAAGACATCCTTGAAGCATGCTTTCATTTATTTATGTTCCACAAAATGTGCAATGCCAGTAGTGCATGATTTAATTATTCCATTACAGTAGAATACAGTGACAGGATCATCTACTATATGAAGAATGGCTACGGTGTTTAGGGCTCCTTAGTTTAGAAAGGGGGGGAAAGGCACCTAAGGTGGGACGTGGCAGACATTTATAAAATTCTGCGTGTTGTGGGGAAAGTGGGCAGAGGGGTGGGTGTTTTTCTCCCTCTCACATAGCACTAGAATTCAGAACGTATTGAAACTGATTTGCTGCAGATTCAGGACAAATCAGAAAGTGTGCTTCTTGGTGTTTATTAGAATTTCTAAACTGCCATCTCGTTAAACACACAGATATATATGTATATAATTATAAAAATAATAACACAGAGAACAACTGACCAACATGATGCATAATTCATGCATGGCATTCACCGCCACAAGAGCTGTTGACAATGGCTTTTTGTTTAGATGGCTTAGAAGGGGATTAAGGCAAATTCATGAAGGAAAAGAGGCCCACCAACAACTATTTGTTATGATAGCTATGTGAAATCTCCTGCTTTAGAGGAAGTGTGTCTTCAAGCACTGGTTGCTGGAGGCAAAAGCATGGGCTATTGCTCTCATGCCCTGCTTGTGGACTTACTAGAGCAGGGGTCAGCAAAGTTTTTGTGGTTTGGGCTGGTTCATAGTCCCGCAGACGAAGCGGTGGACCCGAGTGTGTGTGCATGCACGCACGCACACGCAAACGCTCTTTCTGGCACGGAGGAGGTGTGCACAGCTTCCCATTGACTGCAAGAGCTTCCTGCAGCCAATCGGAAGCCGGCTAACGTTGCTTGCGGAAGGTGGTCCCCGCTCTGCTATGCGCCAGTTTAGCGCAGCGCATGGGATCCGACCAAGTGGGCAGCGGGGGTCCCTGAGCGGGCGGTGGGGGTCCATGGGCCGGTTAAACAACCCCCATGGGACAATGATGAGTATGCAGAGGGAGAAGAGGCAGCAGACTGAGAAGAGGTAGTAAATAAGCTCTTCTGCTTACCTGCTTAAGAAAGCTGGAGGGGTCTGCCAGACAGAGATCTCAATTGCCAACCTGGCACCCACAGATCTCCACACGGTTGCAGCTGGTCACAAAATGCACATGGTGCCAGACTAACTTCTAACACTGGAGGCATCTATCTGGTGGCTCACTGTGGCATGGGGGATGCTGGAAGAGATGTACAGTGGTACCTCCAGTTGCGAACTTAAATCCTACCAGAGATCCGTTCGTAACCGGAAACCGTTCTTATCCTGAGGCTCACTTTTGCGAATGGGCCTCCCGCTGCGTGTGCCTCTGGCACGCAATTTCCGCTCACATCCCGGGGTAAAGTTCGCTACCGGGAGCAGCAACTTCCGGGTTAGCGGAGCTCATAACACAAAGCATTCGCAAGGAGGACGGTTCACAACCAAAGGTATTACTGTATCCAGATTCTTCTTACATGCATTACTTCTTTTCAGAATAGTTTTTAACTTTACACATTTGGTGCACTGATAAGTCATCATTCCCCCAACCTAGCAGAGTTAGTGAACCAAAGGAAAATTTCCCTCACTTTCTGATCCACCATATGTACAGCGTTTTTTCCAGCCCACTGTACCACATACTCCCTCTGGGGTTCTCTTTCTCTCTCGCTCCCTTTCCTCTTTCCTTCTTAACTGACATTTGGGGGTACATTCAGTCAGAAGCATCTTGGGTTGCTACAAAAGAGGGTGTCTCAAAACAAGCCAAGGCAGCTAGCTGACTTAAAGGCTCATTAGGCGATATCAACAGCTGCTGCTATTGGACACATGGCATCATCCGAGGAGCAAAAGGACAGAAACTTGGTGCAGATGGCTCTTTCCTCTTTCAAGCAGCTTCCGACAAGGTGATTCGGCAAAACTCTTTGCTGAATGTTAAAAGGGAAAGTTCGTTTGTTTTCACCCCTTCACTTGGAATCTCACAGACAGCTTTAAAAAGTTAACACAGCAGTTAACACAAAGGCTAGGACAGCCTCTGATTACCACAGTTCCTGAGCTGTACACTTCTCGTTTCATCTGCTCAAATAAAGACATCTTGCAGTTCGTTTGCACGGAACCTTCAAGCGCTTCTTGATTCAAAGTGGCTAAAGACATTCTTCCCTCATCACTTCCTTAAAACGGCTGAAAACCCTTTTTTATTTCCAAGATAGTGACCCTGAAAAGTTTGCAGTCCCCAAAGTATACAAATTTAGAGGGTGAAACTAATTTCAAGAATGTTATAAACAATACAAGGTTAGCAAATAATCATAAAGAGGGAATGCAGGAGGATTGGGCTGGCTTGGAATAACACATATAGCGAGAGATGGCAGGAAGTAGACATCTGCTAGTGGACCTCTGGCCAATTTCCATTGGACCATCTAGCACAGGTGTGGGCAACCTGCAGCTCTCATGGCTGCCCAAGGCACACAGCCCCTTCAACCCTCCGAACAAGACCATTATGATGGGGAGAATGGTGTGTGGGAAGGGCAACCCCCTTTCTTTGTTACCAATTCATTCTTCCCCCACATAGCATCATTCAAGCTCCTTTGCCCCCTGGCCAAATGCTTGCTGGAGCTGCATCACCCAAATCCATAAAGAGTGAACTGTAGCACAACCCTATCTAGATCTCAGACAAGTAGAACACTAGGTCTCTACAGAGCTTACCCAGGAGTCAAGGCAAATGTGATGGGGAGGAAGGCAAAGACTGTACACAACTGTATGTAACAGCTGGCAAGAATCAAAAGATTCCAAAATTGCACCGTTCCCAAAACTGCACAAAAAAACCTGCTGCCAGAATAGGTGCATTCTGCTGTGCCACTTCAGGATTTTACTGCTTCTCTCTTCCTCCTGCATAGGTATAGATAAAGGGTAAAGGGACCCCTGACCATTAGGTCCAGTCGTGGCCGACTCTGAGGTTGCGGCGCTCATCTCGCTTTATTGGCCGAGGGAGCCGGCGTACAGCTTCCGGGTCATGTGACCAGCATGACTAAGCCGCTTCTGGCGGACCACAGCAGCGCACGGAAAAACCGTTTACCTTCCCGCCGGAGTGGTACCTATTTATCTACTTGCACTTTGACGTGCTTTTGAACTGCTAGGTTGGCAGGAGCAGGGACCGAGCAATGGGAGCTCACCCCGTCATGGGGATTCAAACCGCCGACCTTCTGATCGCCAAGTCCTAGGCTCTGTGGTTTAACCCACAGCGCCACCCGCGTCCCACCCCTGCATAGGTAGGCCAGGCCAAAGAGAACTATTGAGTCAAGAGAACAAAACTATAGGCCTACAATGTTCAGAGGCAGTTTGTCTCCAGATACCGATTTCTGAGGGTGATCCAGAGAGAGGTGGGCTGCAATCATCATGCCCAGCCTATGAGCTTCCCAAGAGCCACTGACTGACCACTGTTGAAGACAGAGTGCTGGGAAGGAACAACCTCTGGCCTAATCCAGGAAAGAAATTATTCAGTTCTTGAAGCAGGTTCCTCCGAGCCCAACCACTGATGCAAGACCTCAGCAAGCGTGTGAGTGCCGCACAGCAAAACAAATGACAAGCTGAAGCTTCTCATTAAAAACAAACTTTTGCATACATTAATTTGATCGCATGCCTGTTTTGCATAACATTCGCTTCCCCTGCCTTTTCACCTTCTTTCTGCTGTTGTTTAATTGCTAGCAAAACAAACCAGGTCTCTGATGTTACCTTCTGTCTCTAAATTGGAAGACTCGCCTGAAAGAGACATGTGGCAATTAAACAAGTGTTTATATTACACCTTGTTCTAGCTGACAGCAACAGAGCAGGAAGGCCACCCACGCACTCGCTGGGCATTTCTGCATCACATGCCATAAGAAGTGGAGGGGGAGAGATGAGCAAGGAGCCAAGCACAGCCCTTCAGCTGGACAGGAACTAGGAGTTCTCTCCTACCAGAGTTGCTCCAAGGTAATCCACATAGGAGACAGAACCTACAAACTCACCATGCCAATCTCAGAGGCAAAGGAGACATTCTCCGCAAAACACATTGTTGTTAAAAACTGACGTGGGGCGTATATTAAGGGAGTCTCATTACTCTTGGCGTAGCATCCTCACACAAACAGCAGAGAATACAAAATGCAAGTGTCTACGGTGTTGGCCATTCATTAAAAACAACACGATGGCACTCAGCCAACATTATAAATAGCCCGGTTTGTTCTGAAACTGACCTGCATCAAGAGCAGCCACTTCAATTTTCTGTCCCACAGCGCCAACTGCTACTGGCAGGAAAAATCTCTCAAGGCCCATTATAGAAGAATAAGGCAGGAGTTACTGTTATGCTAAGTACTTTATAGAGCAGGGGTCTGGCCAAATTTAGTTCTCTGCTGGGCCATTATCTAATTTGAAGTGTGTGTGTGTGTGTGTGTGTGTGTGTGTGTGTGTGTGAGAGAGAGAGAGAGAGAGAGAGAGAGAGATCTCCCCTCATATATGCAATGATACACACACACACACACACACACACACACACACACACACACACTGAGACTTGAGCAGACATCTGAATCAGGGTTTCCCACATCCTCACTGTTAATCCACCGCATTGTTTCTCAACCTCTTTCTGATTGTGGCCCCCTTCCGCCCTTGTTTCCTCCCTCTGCCCCCCCTCCTACCAGTAGAAAGCTAGCTATTTAAATGTTTTGTTTGTAAATAGAACACACAAACACTGCTGCAGCCACACACCTTGCCCTTGACAAACGAGATGCAGACAACTTGGTCCATGTAGCAGTGGAGTGTGGAAGTGGGAGGGAGAAGGAAGAGGAAGCGACGTTGCCGCAAAGTTCGCATGGCGATCCATCCACTGGGAAGCACGGTCAATTCTCTGTTCACTCTACTTTTCTCTTTTCTCTTTTCTTCACTATTTTCTGTTTTCTTTTCTCAATCACTTCTCTGTTTTCTTCACTTCTCACTTCCCTCTGTGGCCCCCTAGTCTTGTGCCTTGGCCCCCCATTTATGCGATTTTCAACTGTGGCCCCCCGGAATATCCTGGGGGCCATATGGCTCCCGGTTGAGAAATGCTGATCTAGGGCACCACAATGGTTCTCCACACCCTGTTCAATCAGAGCAGGGACTGCATGCTGGGTCTAGTTGCACTGCACCCAATTGAGAGCTTGGGTGAACTGGTTCCAAAATAGGCCTGATAAAAGGAATAAAATGGCTTTGGACGTCCCTGAAGCTTCAGGGTCTGCTATGATACCCAAAGATGTTGGGGCTAAAAGGACTCCAAGCTTACTCCATTCCCTTCTATTTCACATGGTGTCATCTACACTATCTCCCTTGGATAGGCCTTGATGTACTTCCAATGAGTACAGTGAGGAAAACTGGGGTCTGGGATACTTACCTTGTCCTAAATCCAAAGAAAGCTGGTTAGTGTTTCAGACATATTCTTAATCAGGTGTTTTATTTTTAAAATTAATTTTGGACTGGGCAAAGTAGATCTCTACCTGAAGCTACATACATACTAGGAATTACTTCTATTTAACAAAATCTAATATTCATTTATTCTTGTTCCATCATACCGGAAATACAGCAAGCTGAAAGCAGGAGAAACTGGTTTCTTCCCCTGAATGGACCTTCATTTTTGTTTGCTTTAGTGAGCAGGGAAATATACCCCTCGTGCTTGTTCTTATGAATGGGAGTTACAGTTCAGAAGCACCTGGAGGGTCACAGGTTCAGGGGTTGGGCAGTGTGCAACTGCAGGGGCCTCAATGAGTACCTGACATGGTGTCAGCCTGGGGTCCCTTCACTGCTTACTGGATCCTCCACTTAGTATTATCAAGAGGAAGGCTATGGTATGCTTAGAAAGCAGGGAAAGAATTCTAAGATGTCATCACATGACTTTACTGGAGACCCTCTTTATGGGAAAAGGGATGGAGTGCACTACTGCATGTAATATCAATCAATATTATTACTGTCAAGAAACCAAAATTAAAAGCATACAGCACACAAGAATCAGCATATGATATATGCATGAACAATACGGAATTAAGGCAGTGATTCACAAATCATCGCTATACAACACTCATATGCCTTTGTTTGTGTAAAGAGGTCCAGGATTGACAGATATGCTCCCATTCAAATTTCAAAGACATAATCACGTTAGGCTTCCACAGCAAAACCAACAAAAACTCCTATGACACCTTACACCATCATTTGTCTTTAAGGTGTCACAAGACTCTTTGCTCTTTTACTCCCAAGCAAGAGAGTGCAGCCAAAGGCAATGATCACATGAAATAAGGATTGGATCCTGTTTAAAGCCAACCCGTCTCACCCATACAAAATATAGTTTTCCTTTCTAGATAGCCAACACTCACAAGATTTAACTAGTTCATGTGCACATCAATTAAAGAGGGTGCAGTTTAGCAAGCCTGAGATCTAAGACAGGGCTCCGTGCTAGCTCTCAGGCAACACAGCACATCCACCTGGATATGAACGGCAAAGGATCCATATTTCTTTCTGGCTAAGGTTATATGGAAGGGTAATCTTCCTTTCATTATGTATAATTATGATCATTATGGGCAACTTGAAAGAAATTCAACCATAGTAGTTATTTACAACTGCACATATGGGGCTGATGGTTATGGCAGGCTACCAAATTTGCCGTAAAGCTGGCCAAGTTTGCTTTATTAATTCACATTGCTCCTCTATTATACATGCCTTTCAGAATTAGGCAGGCTTCTAAAAGCTCATCAGATCAGGGCGATTACAGCAATCTGGAAGCTGAAACATTGCACCAGCCTGCCCAAACCTGGCGGGGGGCGGAGGAAATGCCTCTGTAGGAAAGAGACTGGAGGTGAAAAGGACTGGAGCAGAGGGCAAGGGGACTGGGTTGGCTTGGCTATCCATATGGCTGCCTCCCCAGGCCTTCTAACATTACGAGATCTTACTAGAGTGCTTGTTGCATATAAATTTTGCACAGTAAAGACTCCTTAAACCAACAGTTCAAAGCGTGACTCTGCTGATCAGATACAGACACTGGGTGTGAAATAACCATTTTTAAAAGGAGAAAAATCATTTGCATAGAATTTGTTCCATTTATCTGGACATTTACAAGTTCCAGAGGGGGGGAAAACCATGCAACGACAGAATGAGATTGAAAGCTGGATTCCAAAGCCAAGTCTATTCCAGCTTTGACAATGACCTGCGGGACATGCTGTGGTCAAGTTACCTTCCCTCTCTTTGTTCAGGTATTTCCAACTATACAATGAATACAGTTATTTTGACCTCTACAGTCAGGCACTGTTAGTGATGAAGACATACATTTATGTACACACACAGCCATGATACACTCCTACTCCATGCATCCGGGAGTCTTTTCTTCTGTTTTTTACTTCTTTAAGACGGTTGACCAACCCACTTCTCAAAGAGTTCTGCCTTCCATTGCAGCAGCCATAGGTTGCTCTGTCCCCAGTTCCATCAGTGTGCTACTACCTCCAGCACTGTGACTACTGCCAGAGCTTGGCAATGTATTAGGGACAGGGGCAGTGTAGCCACTTCACACACTTTCATCTCCTTTTGAGCCCTCTAAAAAAATGAAAGGGAGGGGTATTCTCTGTAGCATTTCAAGGTGTTTGCAAAACTCCCGTCTTCCTCCATTTTCACTCAGTCCTAAATTTCTGCCAGGCCCAGGTTTGAACCCCACTATATTTGCCAAATGCAGGGTTTGAATAACTAAGTAAGAACACCTTGGCCTCTTCCAATCAGAAGTATCAAACTGAGCTTCCTCAGCCCTGAAAGATCCTGAAAGAACGTCCAGTACATTGGATTGTTCACTAGGAAGAGGATGTGATACTTTCCTCACAAGGTTGCTATGAGGACAAAGCCTTTCTCTTTTTTATAGAAGGACCTTAAATGCAATATAAATGCTTTCTGCCAAGCAGAATCTATCCAGCACAATAGTAAACAATTAGATAATAGGAATTTTGGCTGGGCCGAACCCTTTCCGAAGCACTTGAATGAGTATTTTTCAAGTGATATTTATAAAGTGTGGAAACCTTTCAAAATTTTCACCTTAAAGCCCTCACCTATAGAAAGGGACAGGAGCCTCTCTCCTTGGGAGCAAATCAAAGGACTCCATAGGCCCCAGTGGGAGAAGGACCTTTGCTTCAAAAGGCATTTCAAGCATTTCAGAGCTGGTGCTTTGATTAATAAGCTTTCCCCTCCAGCAAAGAACCATGTCGCCGGCTTTCAGCGTTCCTCGGGATATTGCCATGTTTGTTTTGTCTGCATGAGATTTTCTTTCTTTCTTTCTTTCTTTCTTTCTTTCTTTCTTTCTTTCTTTCTTTCTTTCTTTCTTTTAAGAAAGAACAAAAATTAACCAAGAGAGGGGTGGAAGTGGGGGAGACTGGGGGTGGGACAGAATCTCTTGGACACATTTATAAACCAAACTGTTTACTCAGTAAGTTGCCTTGACCTTCTCTCGTGCCACCATCCCGTTCTTTCCAGTCCCAAGCAACAGAAATTAAATTGATTCAGTCTATCAAGGCTCTGCATCTAAGTGATTAAAATTCAGCTACGGGGGGGGGGGGGGGGCTGGCTTGTGCTGCATCTAAGAAATACAAGCCCTTGTCACCGCATGTGATCCTACCAGTGGTGGATAAGGGACAAGGGGAGATATAAAACACACCTTGCCATTGTGTCTTATCACAAGCACCATCTTTTTGCTTAGATGGGGCAGAGGGGACAGGGAACTGTTTGCTACAGAGGTTAGTGGCTCTTGGCACAGGTGGTGCGAGAGGAGTGGAGAGCTTTAACCAGAGAACTGCTGTTTCATTAAAGGCAATCAACAGGGAGAAAGTGACCATTCCACCTTTACTGGGATGCCCAAGCTTATTTGAACCACACACACCCCTTCTGTGTATCTCAACAATGGGCAGAGAGATTGGCAACTCTACCTTCTTTCAGTGGCCAACCACCACTGTGTCAGTCCTCCTCAGTACAGTGGTACCTCGGGTTAAGTACTTAATTCGTTCCGGAGGTCCGTACTTAACCTGAAACTGTTCTTAACCTGAAGCACCACTTTAGCTAATGGGGCCTCCTACTGCTGCCGCGCCGCCGGAGCCCGATTTCTGTTCTTAACCTGAAGCACTATTTCTGGGTTAGTGGAGTGTGTAACCTGAAGCGTATGTAACCTGAAGCGTATGTAGCCTGAGGTACCACTGTACTGCTTTGAGCCACAGGCAGCTGCCAAGTGGGAACCAGGAACTAGAAACTGGGAAACAAGAGATCAGAACTGGAGAACATGGCAACACTCAGGCAAGACTATCATTGTTTAGGCAGAGTCCCAGCCTAAACAGGAGGAATGGTGAATGGCCACGAAAGATGGGAACTGAATTTCAGCAACATCTGAAGAACCAACAGGTTCTCCACACCTACCCCATCTGTAGCCAAGGTGGCTGACCACACAGTTGACATGCACAAAACCAGAGCTTCTCAATTCAAGCCCAAACAGCTCCTAAAACATACTTGTTTCTGCTTTCATCTGAAGTATTCCCATACTGATGGTGCTTTCCAAGATAACACTGGCAAATCTTTAAAAGATTTTCTGGACCAATCACAACGGTAATCTTTTGCAAGCGCTCAAATCCTCTGCAAGTTAATTGTTAAAATGTCATTAACATTAAACAAAAGTTTTGCTTACAAAATCTTGCGGAGGATCCAACAAGCGTACAACTCCCTGCATACCACACAGTCCTCCAGCAAATGTCTGACACATCACAAGTAAACTGGGTAGTTTCACGCAGATGTTAAAGAGAATAAGGGAAAAGATAATACCCTCTGAAAATCCACACATGCCAAGGAGCCAGCTGTGATGCCTCAGGACCACCTTCTGGAACTGGCCACAAATGCCTAATACAGACAATATATAATACAGGTTATCCAACTAGAATAACATCATGGTGGATAATAACAAAAGTCTCTGAGAGGTCCAGGAGAAACAACAGGGTCTCTCAATTCCTCCTGTATCTTTTAAAACCCCTATGTGTATTAATAATGAGAAAAGACTATTGCAGTGAAGTGGCATTAAGCTGCAGCACCATCCAGGAGACATCAGACGAACAAGTAGTAACTTCAGGTTCAGCCTTTTCTACACAGGGGTTACAGACACAAAACCCCAAGAAGGCAGGTTCACTGTTCGACCCTTTAATAGTTTCACTCCCTCTGAATTTTGTTTTCTGCTGCTTCTCTATGCCTTTATTTTGGAGCTTTAATGTTGTGGCATTTTTATTAATTTTACTTTTAAATATGCCATTGTGGGAGAAAATATTTTTGAAGAGCAGGACATGTATTTTATGCACGCACACGCACACACCACTTAGACACTAACGTATACAGACAGACCATTTTTAAAAAACAGCCTGGAAACAGTTCAGATCCTGCAGAAAGCTGTTTCCTGCATTTCTTGCACTGCGAGTGTTTTGACCTGACCTGACCTCACCCAACTGCATCAAAAGAACCTCAACTAAGTAGGCCATTTCTCACAGAAGGGAGTAAAGTCGAGGGGAAGTAGAGAAAATTAAGAGCTGCCTTTCCCCTCAACAACACTCCACAGTTGACAGGGGAGTCTTTTAAAAAATCTGTAATTGTTTTAGCAGATATAAAATGTTGTAGTGAAGAAAGGTACACATGTTCTGGGATAACCCACAAATTCAACTATCGAAAGTCAAATAAGCACATCAGGGTAGGTGGGTGGGAGGCTAACGCGACAAGTTTTGCTGTACTAATCGTGGCTTGAAATTATCAATCTCTGTGCAGCAGAATAATGGTCAGGGGTCCCTTTACCTTTACCTTTAGGCAGCAGAATAAAGATGGGGGAGAAATTTGTTCTGTTTGCTTCCCAAACAAATTCATGCTTCCCAAACCAATGAATACATGAACCAAAATGTAGCTATATTCTGCTAAATTCACCCTTCTCCAAATTCTGTGCTATGGCTCTCCAGCCAAAAGAAAAAAAAGAGTACAAAAAGGCATTGTGTGGTGGCACTGTGGGTAAAACCTCAGTGCCTAGGACTTGCCGATCGTATGGTCGGCGGTTCGAATCCCCGCGGCGGGGTGAGCTCCCATCATTCGGTCCCAGCTCCTGCCCACCTAGCAGTTCGAAAGCACCCCTAAGTGCAACTAGATAAATAGGTACCGCTTTATAGCGGGAAGGTAAACGGCGTTTCCGTGTGCTGCACTGGTGCCGGCTCGCCAGAGCAGCTTCGTCACGCTGGCCACGTGACCCGGAAGTGTCTGCGGACAGCGCTGGCTCCCGGCCTCTTAAGTGAGATGAGCGCACAACCCTAGAGTCGGACATGACTGGCCCGTACGGGCAGGGGTACCTTTACCTTTATATAAAAATATGTATATCAGTGAAAATAATTCACAAAAATGCATTATAGTATTAGGGGAGGGGACTACTTATAAAATTGTGCACAATATGTGCACACAGAAATGCATAAATTGACAAATTTGTCCATCCCTTGAGCAGATTTAAACGCACTCGATTAAAAAGGTATGGAGAGCTGCCTATCAATGAAACTAAAAGCTGGTACACCATTTAAAGTGCTTATTCGACACACATCTGTTTTCCATAACCATATTTCTAGCCTGGGGCTAAAGGCACATGATGCAGCAAAATTTCTGAAGCTAAGCAGGTCTGGATCTGGTCAGTGCTAGGATGGAAAGGCGGCTTGGGAACTCCATGAGCAGCATGGTGCAAGAAAAGCCAAAATATATGTCACAATTAATCTTATTTATTTATTTATTTAAAGTTATAACAAAATAAACTATCTGGTAAGCCAAAAAGTCACAAGGAAACAGAACAAAAGCAAGATGTGCTAACAGTCAGTCTTCATGCTTACTAGAGCAAATCTCATTTTTGATGTTAAGTAAATCTCAGTACACTCCTGAGACTTGAAGCCATTTTATACATTCGGCAGGATCAAATGGTAAGACTACTCCAGAGCTGGACGATTTCAGATACAAAATCCCACGTACGGCCTGCAGTCATACAGTCTTGGAAATGCTTTGCAACTGCTGCCGTCTGAACTTATGTTGCATTGCAGCAATGGGTCCAGGACCATAATTAGGGAGCCTCTTGATCTTTAAAACGAATGGCTTAACAGGTATGAGAACAATGCACTGGTGAGGTCAGGTAGTCAGCAGATCAGCACTACTTCTGTGCAGCTCTCACATTCAACAGCAGTTGCTTAAAGCAAGACGTCTAATACAGCTGGAACTTGCTGGAGCCTTATGTCAAAGACAGCTGTTGCGGCCAAATAACCACCACATTTACTAATTAGGAAGGATCAGTGTTCAAGAGAGGCGATTCCCTATTCCTCTCCTGCAATCAGGGAAAATGCACAGGGTCAAAGCGAGGAGAAGTTTAGGTGTCACAGCTGAGAAACACAGGCTGCTCTTAGGATAATTTAGAAAAAAGAAAAAGAAAACAGCAGGAAGACAAATTTTCACTGGAACTATTACTGGTGGGACAGACTATCCTCTTGGCAGCAGAATTCTAAGATTTCAGGGAGAAATGCAAAGGTTAATTTTTACTCTTTGGAGATTACAAGGACACATGAACAAGAGAGAAAATTTAGAACATTAATGAGAGCAAAAGCAATTATATCACCTCTCACTGCCACTCATATATTTCAGATTAAGGTGGTAGGGATGGTTTCACTATCCTTAACCAATGGAGATAAAAACAAGAGCCTCCTAATAATAGCTGAGCCACAGGAAAGGTAAAAAGAGATGAATGAAAGAGCACTTAAAAGAATCAATGTGAGCCTTAACGCCCTCCCCTTGAAATTCCCTGTGTGGAAAGACCACCAGCATCCTGGGGAATGCTCAACCTTCAGCACGAGTGTCACAAGGTCACATCAGTGGTGGGAACACTCTTCCTCAGAAAGGAGCGGCTCAGCCTGACAATGTCTCAGGCGTGACTGATAGTCAGGAACTCACAGCATTAAGAGACAAGGTCAAATTCCAGAGCGCCAGAAACCAAACCAAAATAATAAAAATAAGTGACTGCCTAGTTTGTGTTGATTCACTTTGCATCTACAATCATGGTGCATTTAATCTCTCGCTGCCTTTTTCTTCTTCCTCTGACACAATCAGCTCCTCGGGAGCCAAGGAGGGGCCAGTGGAGACCCATTGGAGTAAACGAATCCAGATTTTATGAACTGCTGGCAGCCAAATACTCCCACAGTATGGCCTATTATTAGATCACTTGCCTTACGTGGAAAAGGTTTCTTAAACTGCAGAGAGAAATAAATGGGCAAATCTAACGCTGGAGTTAAAGTGGGTCTGCCAAGTGCACGCAGCAGTAATCCATAATAAGATGCAAATAGAAGAAAGAACATATATACTGGCTCTCTTAAGACATACCACATCTTTGGTTAAAACCTGAAAAATTTAACAGGGAGTAATTTTCTGTCTGCGAAGTTCTTTATCACAAAAACAAAGCAAAGCAATATAAACCTATCCAATTTTCTGCTCAAATTGCATAATCCATGTTCCAGCCATACATAAATTAAGTAAAGATACTATTTCATTAATACTGTTCTACTTAGTACATACACGTGATCATGCCAGACAAAAATTAGCTGTCATTGGTTTTAAGTGGAGCTGAGCAAGAACACAAAAAAACACACTTCCCCACAAATTAAAAGGTAGATAGACAAATGGCTGACTTATCCTTGTGTGCGTGAGAGAAGTGACTTGTTTGAACGCTCTAAAACACCACAACCAATTATCAGGAATAGTCTCTTTCCTGTTCAACATCTTCACTCAGTTTTAGGTCCTTCTTGGTCTCTTTCCTCCTTACACCCTACCACCAGCCAAGATGCAGATGGGGATAAGAGGGGTTTTTATTGTGCTGCCTAAATTATGTAACAGCATCAAAAATCAGGTTTATCTACCCTTTTTAAGGAGGCTCTTAAGAGCATTTTATTTTGGGGAACGTTCTTTAAACAGAGCCCCCTAAACAATGCCCCCCTTTCCTTTCCATGTTCCTGGTGTATTTTTTATTGTGCTTTCTCACAGCTACTGTGCATAACTTGTTGATCGTTTCAGAACTGTAGTTCCCCTACTTTTATATGCTGTATGCCATCCTGAGTATGCCCTTAGCATAAAAAGTGGGGTACATAATTGCCAACATAAATAAATACATAAATTATACAAACCTATGATCACATCTATGTTCTCCCAAACACTGCATCAATGTGTCTCCCCTAAAAACATCAGAGGACCTGATCTGGGAAAATCTTGGCAACAAGCAACAGCCAGGTTTTTTGCTCTGAGGTACTAAGGGAATTGTATAGCTGCATAGATTTTTATTTACTAAATTTGTATGCCGCCCTTCATCTCTAGATCTCAGAAAGGTTCACAAATGCCAGCGGTCAACCTTCCTTCCCCCATATACTCTGATGAATTTTTTTGGCTATTTGGAATAGAAAACATCTGAACCCATAAGCAACTCTTAAAGCTTGGCATAAGTAATGATGCCTTTGTTAAAATTATAGATCCAAAACACCACCAAGTTATTGTCACACAGCAGGTAGGGTGGAGCTATCAGACCACAACCCGCATGGCCCACTGAAAATACAATGCCACAAAGGGTTAAGTGACCATGCCATAAGGCTGTGCTGAGTACTGTTGAATGTAAATCCCTTCCAACCCCTTCTATCTGATGTCATGTCAGAGCACAAATAATCCAGGCTCAGAATGTTCTAAAACCCGGTTTTTGAATAGGGCTGTCACCTGATTAAAGAGAGCTTGGCTGATAAATTTGTAATGAATTTTACTCTGCTAATTAACTCTATGAATTATATCTGTATATAAATAAAAAATGCTGCCAGCAAGCAGGTGTTGCAGAAGGCCTTGTCTAAGAAGAGGCATTCCCTCCAGTGAGAGGAGGGAGAATTCTTTTTCAAAGATGGCAGGTGCGGGTTTTATGAGTACTCACACTGAAAATACTAGTGTTTTGGAGCCAGTGATGGACCTGGGTGTGTGTGCTAGGGAAGAGTGTTCACATGTGAAAGGAAGAAGAAGAAGAAGAAGAAGAAGAAGAAGAAGAAGAAGAAGAAGAAGAAGAGGAGGAGGAGGAGGAGGAGGAGGAGGAGGAGGAGGAGGAGTTTGGATTTGATATCCCGCCTTTCACTCCCCTTCAGGAGTCTCAAAGCGGCTAACAATCTCCTTTCCCTTCCTCCCCCACAACAAACACTCTGTGAGGTGAGTGGGGCTGAGAGACTTCAGAGAAGTGTGACTGGCCCAAGGTCACCCAGCAGCTGCATGTGGAGGAGCGGAGACGCGAACCCGGTTCCCCAGATTACGAGTCTACCGCTCTTAACCACTACACCACACTGGCTCTCGGAAAGGAAACAGGGAGGGTTCAAAGGAACTATGACCCGCCACCCTAAGAAAAGGGGCTTTGCATGACTCATACAAAAACAGAACCTCCAAAATGCCACATTGCACATGTAGTTTAACCCTACAGGCAAAAGTCTTCTCACCAGCAGATCTTGGTAGCCAATAGGTCTTTTCTGTTTTCAGCATGCATACTTGTCCCTGCTTTCCTCACTTTTAAGCAGAAATAGGCAGGGCAACACCTGGAGCTCAACAACCCACTGTGTTAATGGGAAAGCACAAAGCATGTTGGTCGCCTTCCACGAGCTCATGGCTCTGTGCAGAGCTGCTAAGTCCCCCTCCCCTTGCGGAGGGTTGCTTCACCTGATAAACAATGTACCTATAAATATACCCACAAACACATTGGCACTTCTGCTAGTTCAAGTTTGCATTATCATCAACTATCTCCTGGGAGTGTCGGGCCACAGAAACAACCAGCTGGTGCACCACAATGATTGCCCCTTCAGGAGAAGCATATAATAAAACCTGAAAGCTGCAATATGAACTTCGCACATACTTGTCCTTTTGGTTTATTCATCAGAAATAATTATCAGTAACAGACATTCAGAGCAGCACATTCTTTATGATGGGCATTAACATTTAGCCCGTCTCCATAATTATAATGCTGCAAGCTCAAAGGAGGTGTACCAGCCTCCCCAATTAAACTAACTCTACTCAGGAAAAAACTCACGTTCTCCCCCGAAATGATTATTTCCGTGAAGGAAAGCCTTACCTTAGTGTAGTAGTGGTTAAAAGATGAGGTCCTGATTCCCCAACCTCACAGGAGTATTGTTACTTGCTGTACTGTCTTCAACAAACCACTCTCTCTCAGACGAAGCCCACCATTTTTAATACTGCGATAGCCAAGGCCCTCCCTCCAAGATTGTTGCAAGGATTAGTGAGATAATGTGAAGCACCGAAGCCTTGTGCACACACAAATGCATTTCATCTAAACATACAGATGCTATTGTGCTCTTCTTTATAATGACTGACAGCCTTTCTCCATGTATGCCTCTCATCCAATATAAGACAGGTTTCAGTGTCAGAGAGTACAGTTCAGCCAGGGCACCCAAGTTAATAAATATCCTCCCCAAGGAAATCTGTGGGGCACCTACATTGTTAATCTTTAGGTCCCAGGCAAAAAAAGAGCACATTTTTATTGAGATTTGGCTGGCTGATATTGTTATATTTTTATATATATTTTATCCACTGATAGTATTGTTCGTGATGTGCACTGTTGAATTGTCATGCCCTAATACCCTTGTAAATCATCTTGAAATCTAGTAGGTTGAAGGGCAATACATAAAGTATTTAAAAATAAATAAATAAAACACCTCTTCCTGCAGCTGACAGCAGGGATGGCACTATACCAAATTGATTGAGGCTTTGGGGGGTTTGTGAGAGGCCAGGCAGAAACATGAAGGGCGACAGGGGACATGCCCGTGGCCTGCAGTTCTCCCTCCCTAATGTATTACAATGCAAAAATGGTGTCACCAGCTCTTTGGATCAATATCTATTTATGGGCCAAGAAATTACATGTATGGTGACCTCGCCATCAGTGACACATTCTTCAGCCGCATCTGAGTCACCCGAGGCCCATAAACAAGCTTCCAAAAATAGGTCCTGTTTACTAGAGTTAAAACCCAGGCACTTGAACAAAAAGCCTGCACTGAAATGGGGGGGGGCGGTGTAGGAGGGGGAGCCCTGAAAAGAAAGATTCAAAAGTGAAGTGTTGCAAGATTACTGAACAGGGCCTATTAGGTGGCACCAAATTGCTATCTCGGTTTTCAAACGATATAAAAAACAAAGCAACTTCTGATGTTAAGAGAGCTGCGTGTGTTCTTTATAACCATTACCAACATCACAAATAGCCTTCTTGTCCTAAGGATGATGCCAGAGCATCCTTTGTGATTCACAGGTTGCAAAAACATACACATATATAACCATGGGTCATAAGGATCATTCACAGGAGGAGCTGGAAGTAATTGCTTAGAAAGTAGTGTTAAACAAAGGGTTGAAACCACAGAATTGCTGAAGAGGGAACATTAAAAATGTCAGCATGGATGAAAGACATTCACCAGCGCTTACTGTCGAGAAGCTACTGGCCTGCAGATGTCTTAAAGGGTACTTGGCTAATGGGATCAACATTACCGTTTTTGATATAAATTATATTTCGGAAGCAAACAACACAACAAAAAAGCATAGAAATGGAGTAAGTTCAAACTATTCTTTTATAGTAATAGTCTCTAGTTGAGTATAATCACCAAAGCTACAAGTGATAAGATTGCCAAAACTAAGCAAACATCTGTGAGATGAATTCATCTCCGAGGGGAAGCCAACAGCTTGTTATCATTAAGGAGGCGATGCTCTCTCTGCATTTGAACTGCAGGCCCCCTTGTTACAGCTTTTGGAGAGGCAATTGCACCAGATGTTGGCAGCTATCTTCAGATGGACGACAGGCACCTGCTGTGGAGGGTGGAGGACTTAAGTTTTCACTGCCCTTTTGGGGGGGTCCATTCTGGAAAACAAGGAGCTAGTTGACCCTCTGTACAGTGGGGAAAGTGTGTGCTTATGAAGAAAATTCAGTATGTACTTTCCAAATTGTTCAAAACCTTCCTATTTTTAAATAAGATTCAATAGGGTTCAGTCGGGAGGCAATACCTTCTCCCACATGAGCCCAAGAACTCTAGGCTTATCTGGGGAAGCTGAAAGAATTATTATTTCTCAGATGTTATCCAGACAGAGATGGAAGCTCAAAATTACCTAAATCAACTGTTTAAAGTGGATTTTAGTCATAACATAGATGGTAAAACCTGGCTTCTGTAGCTTATGTTGTTCTGTGTGTACTAATTACACAGCCAATACTACAATGAAATATTGCAAGCGTTTGGAGTGTGCCTTCTGAACTTCTGCAGATGTTTCACCCAATGAGGACCCTCAAATTTGCTTCACATTTTGCCTGAGAAAACATTCCAGTGGCCTCCCTAGAAGAAGTCACTGGTGAATCATGCCCACTGTGATCTTATCAGCAACTAATAACAAGGCAGTCAATAGCAAAGGGCACATGTCCCTTTTTACTTTACATTGAGTACCTTGAAAAATAAAAAAAGGAAAGAGCACTTAACCCTTAAGCTGATTCCACTACATGCTGTTGAGAAAATTAAGTGTTCGCCTCTGGCAAGGAATACAACCCTATCAGCTTCAGCTCATCCCAAGATCAAGGGGCTTACAAGGTCTATTTTGAAATAAACATCATGTTTGACACAAAATCATGATCTTCACTGTGCTAGTGCAGCTTTGAAATCAAAGTCCTGCTAGCGGGAATAGATTTTTCGCTTCTCTTATTGTTTCACCTGTGGAACATTTCTTTCAGGCATCAAGCAGACTGTAAAATAACCTATTGCAAATCTTCAGCTTGTGAAAACAAGACAATGCGCCATACTTTAAATAAGCACAAGGTAAGCGACTTTCAGGCTAAACCTCTAGGATCTTCGATCAGTTATCTGAAGATGCCAACACAATTCCATTTAGATATACTCCAGTCTATGGCATACAGAGATATTGGAGCCAGCCATTTTCACAGTGTAGTCAGAACTCTGAAACAGTCTGGTTCATCATCAAACAGGCTGCCACCACGTCCTAGATCTGGGTGGAAAACCCACAGCAACAAAACTGTCATGTTGTTTTGTATGAAGAGCACATTTAACTTCCCTAAAAAGCTAAATACTAGTATGCCGTAACCATACCCCAAAACTGTTTTATTTCAAGGCAATGCACCTTGTAGGGGAGGGGGTTTAAGGGAAAGCAGCTCTTTCCCTGCCTGAGAGTAAACACGCATCTGGGAACCCTAAGGAATACAAACTGACTGATAGTAGTAGCTGCAGAAAAGACAAAAGGCAGTATTTCTTCACACAACATACCAGTGCAACTGCTTAAAATGAGGGTTATATGAGTTCTAAATGAAATCCCAGCCAGTAACCTGGCTGCTGCATTTTCGATCAGTGGATGCTTCTCAGTTGTTTTCAAGTGCAGCCCCACCGAGAGTGCATTGCAAATAATCCAATATGGGAGCTAAGAATGCATGGAGCATAGTGGCCAAACTATCTCTGCCCAAAAGTGGCCAGAGCTGGAAATAGGCACTCCTAGCCACTAAAGAGCCTCCAGTAATAATGTTGGATCCATGAGTAGCCCAGACTACAGACTTGCTCCTCCTGGGGACCGCAACCCTGCACAGAACTGCCATCTCCCAAGCTCTTTGTCAATTCTTAGTCAAGAGCACTCAGGACATGTAACATCCCTGTCTTATCAGGATTCCGCTTCTATTTATTGGCCCACATCCAGCTCATCACCACCTCCAGCACTTCTCCTGGATGGAACAGAGAGACAGAAACTGGTGTCCCATTTTGTTCTAAAACCCATGAGGATTGCTCCCAGCAGCTTCAAACAGATGTAAAATATAGCATGCAGGACTCACCATCTACTTCCTGAAGCCACTCCCAAAGAAGAGGGTGGTCAATGGATAAAAGGAAATGGAAAGGTCAACAAAAATGTCAAGCAGGGCAACCAAAACCATTTCAGGGCCATGACCAGTCCTGAAACCAGACAGAAATGGGTCCAGATTATGCTGTGAGTTATAGTCCAGCAGCATCTAGGGGGGCCACAGTCCCCTTATACCTCACTATATGAGCCCAAACATTTCTCGCCTGCCTCTCTTTCGGCATGGAGTTAGGAGAGAAGTGTTAAGACATCCACAACTTCCAGGAAAAGGATATGTGAATTTTAGGCCTATAAAATATGCCGAAACTCCACCTCCCAAACAAAACCCTCTTTCAAAAACCAAAAGAGACATGTCCAAAAGTATTTTGAATCTACCGGCACCGTTCACTGCTATTAAGCGCAAGTGCAACTTCAGGAAAGGCCACATGCACTGACTGGGACACTCCAGCATGACTGTGTGCATTGCAGACTTGTTTCAGATTAAGAGAAAGCTAATCCACCTTCTCTTTAGATTAGCCTGATCGGTTTTCTACCTGAGCTACTTTATCCTTGTCTCCCTTTTCATATGAATGATCCTATCAGCATACAATTAATCATGATTTTTTAAAAGCATGCAAATTATAGGTATGTGTGCATTTCTGTCATGATTATTAGCACAGGTAGTAGCAGTGTGGAGTTCTAGAATTGGGATGGGGGGCTTGTGTATCCCCCTTAATTGTGGGTCCCTGTACTTGCCATTGTTCACACTGGCCATTCTCTCTCCAACCTCTCACTACAGCCCAGAAAGAGAGGCACGTGGAGGTTGATGCTGTTCCTCTCTGCACATGCTCAGTGGCAGGGCATCTGCTCTGCTAGCTGACAGTCCTCTCTCCTCTCCCTGCCACCTCTTATTTAGCTAAATTTTGTGGCAACTTTGGCAAACCCACTATTTTCCTGCAGGTCTGTATGTACTGTGTATATGCTGTGTGCCTCTCTCACATCCCACTGAGAAATGTTAAATCCCTAGGCATGCTAAGACAGAAGGGAGAAATAAAAGAGTGGAAAGGCTTGCATCACAGCAGCAATGTTGGCAGCTTAGGTTTTCTTGGCTGTTGGTGCCTTTCTTGTTCTGACAGATTTGTGGAAGGAAACCCAATGACCAAGACTGGAGCCTTCAGAGTTAGCTAGGCATGGCTTTTCTCTTTTTCTCTTACAATCCCTCATGAGGGTGGTGTGTGCTGCTGTGACAGATTCCGTAACAGTCTTATCATAAAGCCACTGAAGAGACAGAGACATAAAAATACAACAAATGCTCAAAAGGGGAATGAAATTTGCCAGAGAGACTGGCTGGTCCCCCAAATGGAGCCATGTGGCTGATGCACTACATCCTAGGTCTACCAGAGAGGAGATAATGTTTGCAATTGCCTAAAAGCCTTCTAGCCTTAGACAATAGCATTGACTGTATATATAAAGGCACTTGAACAGGTCATAAGTGACCGATTTATGGCCATTTGCTTGCATGTAGGAAAAAGTGTCATTATACCCATTTCCCGCAGTACAGTGCTTTTTATCCACACCCCTCTCCTTACAGCCAAGGAACACTCATCTCTCAGGGATATTCTAAATGCTTTCCAGCTCTTCTGAGTATTCAGACCCAAAAATGGTCTGCTTAAAAAAACACACCAAAAAACAGTAACAAGCACTTTACTCAGGATGTTAACATTTTTTTGGTACGCTGACAACAATGTTTTGTGTCATTATCCAACACAATGCATTATTTGACAAGAGTCTTCCTTCCCCTCTTGCCCTTAAAAAAAGTCTTATTTCTTGAAAAAGTTCAAAGCAGGATGTATCAGATTTTATTTTAGTGCCTTCAACTCTGGCGTTCTGGTCTGGACATCTTGCAGCACCATGCAAAGTCACTTTTGCCCCATCTGGCTCATGTGAATTTCAGGGCTAAGCATGGCAAAGGTAGCCTGTAGCCAAAATGAACAGGACTCCTAGTTGCTCAGACCCATGAAGCTTTTTTTCAGGGATTAAGGAGTGCCACATCATCTCATCTGACCTACTAGTGTAAGGAAGCTCTCTTGATTCTGTCTAAGCTTCAAAATAGACTGGATTCGCCCACCATGATCTTACTGCCACTCTTGGGCACATCCCTGGTTACATTCCCATATCCCAATATGCCTCTCATACTGGTTAGAAAGATCCACCAGAGGAGGACAAGGATTTGGGAGGTGATGGCGGAAATGGTTAGAAACCATTCCTTAAAGGTAATATGTACCGTATTTTTCGCCCTATAGGACGCACTTTTTCCCCTCCAAAAATGAAGGGGAAATGTGTGTGCATCCTATGGGGCGAATGCAGGCTTTCGCTGAAGCCTGGAGAGCGAGAGGGGTCGGTGCGCACAAGGTCCCCACAAGGTCGGGGGACAGAGGGAGGCGCAGCGCAGCGCGTCTTCCCGCTGTCCCCGGACCTGGTCTGAAGGCGGGCTGCGGGGAGAAGAGCGCTTCTCCCCGCTGCCAGCCCCACAAGCGCCTGGGGGGGAAATAATTTTTCCCCCCCTTTATTTCCCCCCCCCAAAAAACTTGATGCGTCCTATGGGCCGGTGCGTCCTATGGGGCGAAAAATACGGTAAATACTGCCTTCTAAAATAGACTGGAATAATTTTGTTTCAAAATAGGTTTCTTTTCAAAGTTAACTGGACAATATACATCCAGAGTCAAAGTAGGACAATAAAATGAGATGCAAGTTTTTGTCTCCAGCCGGCTTCTGTAGGCACAGGGGAGATTAGCAACAGCCATGCAAAAATGCACCAACATATTTTCTCCAATGCATATTAAAATCTTTTGGGTACTCTTGATTATTACAAATTCAGATTAAGTCAAGACCTGACCTTCTATTACTCTGAATGCAACTAATTTACAAATATAGTGTCTTGAAATGCAGCACTGAAAATTGTAACTGGCTAACAAGTAGTCAATTTATTTAAAAAAAAAAAGATTTCTGAATAGAGGAACAGTAATAAAAAAGCTTCAGTGTACCCTACTTACTAAAAAAAATCTACATTTCAATGTGTAGCAGAGGAAATGTGCCATTCCATCTGCCTGCCCATGCTAGAATAAATAGCCCTTCACTGCTAGGAGGATCACAACCCTTCTCACCAACTGGCATCAGGCTGAAGCCAAGGTTAGGAGGTTGCACTGCCAAATCCCCCTAAAATGAACCCATGGAGAGAATATTGCCTTTTCTCATGCTAACAATCCTATTATCATGACATCTTCAGAGGCCCTTGGGGCCTCAGGGAAAAATAAACCTTGGAGTGTTTAATACTCCAATGGATCATTAACTTGTTCACACCCAGGTATCCATGCCAAAAGAGGCAGAGATCTCCTGTCTGGATGGGGTAATATTTCCACAGCTGTCAAAAGAGAAGGACTTGAAAAAAGCAACTAATAGTGTGACTTCTATCACTCTTTTGGGACATTCCTCAACACCCGAGATTCTTGCGGATTGCACATATATACAATTTGAAAACACACAAGTGCATTTGCTGGGTTAAACAGGCCATTGCTGGCTCCTTGCTTTTTATTCCAATGTGTGATGTATTAAAAACATTAACAACAGGCTAGTACATCTTTATTTTCTTTGGAGATTACAGCACACTTTGGCATTCACTCTACTATTCTTGCAACATAAAACCCAAGCTATGCTCAGGCACACCTAAAGAAACAGCAAGTTTAATCCTTTGTTTCTTTTCTGTTTAAGATTCAAAGCACCCAGGAAGGACCTAATGAGACAAAGTTTAGAGAGGCAGCATGATGCACTGGTTAGTGTGTTGGACTAGGATCTGAGAGAGACCAGGGTTCAAATCTCCACTCAGCCATGTGGGCTAGTGTCTCATTCTCAGCCTAACTTATCTCACCTGGCTGTTGTGAAGATAAAAATGGGGAAGAGGAAAACTATACACAACAGTGTGAGCTCCTTAGAGGAAAGGTGAGATATAAGTGCAATCAATCAATCAATCAATCAATCAATCCTTTCCTGTCTTATCTGCGGAAGTGATCAGACACCTACTTCTCCTAACAGTCTCTTCCTGCATTCGCCTCACCCGTAAAGACTTCAGTAGGAAGCAAACCACTGCCATTCCTCTCAGCTGAAAAGAACAGGCTATCCCATGCTTCTTTGCACCCAGTAAGAAAAAATATCTGCCTCTGAAAGGGACATTCTACTCAACTATTTATGGCCAGGAGGACTGAGCTAGATCTGCTCTACACTAGCAAACAAGCAATAGTTTCTCAAGCAGCCCAGGGGCACAGAAAAACGGAGCCTATGTGGCAGAGAGTGTATCAAAATGACTGAAGAGGCTTCTGTTCAAATTCCCTACTACTTGATCACGAAGCTCATTTTGGGCAAATCACCCAGCCCAATAGTGCTGTGATGACAAAATGGGGGTATATCACCAAAATGCAATTGAAGGAATGTAGTCCTAATGAATTAACACTGAGGCACTGCTGGCCAAGCACCCTTTGCTCAAGACTTTAACTGGGTGCGAAATTTCATCCCACTTTCAATCTCTCACTTTGGGATAGGAAGGGGGGGGGAGACACTGAAAGCCTTGTCCACTTGAGGGGTTTCCCTCCCCCCTCTCTTTTAAGGCAGGCACATAGCAAACTTAACATGCCTTGCCTGGCTACTTTTCAAGAGAAATGCCTGAAGTCCAAGAATAAGGACAAATGCTTAAGGAGTCTTTTATTGAGTCTTAAAACATCCTTGATCTTTTAAGAGAGATAATGTAGCACAGGTATTTTATTATATTTTATTTTATTACTACTTTTACCATTACACACAGAGAACAGAAAAGTGCATTGATGTACTAAGTTGGCTTGACACATGCATCACTACTTCTCAGAAACTCAGATCTGAAAAGTTCAGGCAGCTACAGCACACTTTTTACATTCCCACCATCTTGCTTACACATGGTGAAAAATAGTATCGTACACCTTGCGATTCAGAAGACTGCAGCTGCAAAAGCTGAACACAGCCCTTCTCCAAAAAGATTCTGCATGACTGGAGCAACAAACAAACAATTAAACAGCCCTGAAACTCCAGCTACTTTTAGCATTCCTAGTGTGCAGTGGCTTAACCTTTCTCTGCCCAAAATGGCATGTATGACCTAAATATTCTGGTATAGCATCCCAATGCTTGAGATCAGCAACTTCCAAGTACTTGTAAGGTGAAAAAGTAGCTTAGCAGCAAAAAAATTTTTTTTAAAAATAGTTAACATTTCACAAAGAAGGGCTGCATCTTGACACAAACCCAGGAGGACATGGGAAACAGGGCAGCTGAGGTATATAAAGGCCTGATTGTAGCAGCCCACTGGATTGGAAATGACTCGTAAGCCTAATGAAACAAAACTTTTGGCAGTGAAACAGAATGAAAGGAATGAGACAATAAAAAGACAGGAACAAAGGGAGCAGAGTTGTTTCAGCTTAGCAAAATAAGCTCACTTTGTTGTTGGGGAAAGCCAAAGCCGATTAGGATAAACCAGTGACTAAGCATAAGTCTTCCCAACTAATTACACAGCTCACCATATAAAGTATAAATTGCAAGTCTCCAAAAATAAGGACTGGGTTACTTTCACAGGACTTCTGGAAAGCAAGTGGTACCTACAAAGGGGTGGGGTGAGGAATAATAACAATCCCTTTTATTAGCAGCAGCTTACAGCTTTAAAAGAAGCAGAACATTCAGGTCTTAGGATGTTTTAAGTGTAAGCTTTAATCAAGTTTGGAGAGGCTGGCGACTTTTTTATTGCAGTATATTACTTACACACACACGTATGGATATATGCAAATTTTAAGTGCTTCTGTGTATTCTAGTTGAAGTATAGAGGTAAAAGTGAGGAAGTCAGAGTAAAATCTGGGATTCTCAGTTTTATCTCTGGTCTTCCCATAGATTCCTTGCACAACTGTGGCTAAACTGTATCTGAAACCGCAGCTCTCAAATGAAATGTGCAACCCTATTAAAGTTCATAGAATTACTCCAGTAACTTTATCAACATCGAAGGTGAGCTGCATTTCAGTTTCATGTTGATTTCTCTCCCAAATTGGCAAAAGCTAATAATAATAATAATAATAATAATAATAATAATAATAATACTGACGAAGATCTTAGGCCAGAGATATGACATTCCAAGTCAATAAAAAGAGAATGTCTAAAGAGGCCCCAACTCGAAGGTCACAATCCAGCTCATTTCAGCAAGACTTACATATACTTAATGGAGCTGTGGACTGAGGGTTGTACCCAATTAAGTTTTACTCACACTACACTGAATGAAATTAATGGACCTGTTAGTCAAGTCCAATATCGTCTGAGTAGGGCTAGCATTTAAACAACCCTCAACTTCTGAGAGGGTTTCAGTAAATCAGCAGGTGTACCCTGCTTATACTCAAATATCATTTGTATTCATATTCCATTCCATTCCCCTTCATTTGGCTGCTTTTTTTTTTTTTTTTTTTTTTTTTTTGTGGTGGTGGGGAATCCTTTAGGGGGATGATGATAATAGCCAAGTAGCCCTTTCTCTATACATACTGTGATTGACAATCTTTGTATATAATATAGGGAAGGTTCTAAAATAAAGGTGAAATGGTGAACTTCTGGATGCTCCACAGGGAGGGAGAATTTCACACACAGCAGTGTTCGGGATTTATTAGGGCAGCTACATGAAACTGACCAATCAGTATGGCTAATCAGTGTAAAGCAATTTTTATCAATTGGAAAGATGCTCCCCATTTTAAAACATTTTACAAAACTACTTCTAAAAATGGCAGGTGGCAAACACATCTGAAAAGATATATTCTCCTTTCTCTCTCATGGGAGGGATGTCTCTTCTAACAGGATGCCTGCTACAACACATGTGTTCATCTATGAAAGGCAAAGAAGATCCGCAATAAATCAACCCAGATAAATTAAAAACTCATAAAATATATAGACTGAGATATTAGTAATCAGGTGACAGCCTTATTTCTTATTATAAACAAAGCATTGAAAACTGGTATTTTCCAAAAGGTCTGCTGATATGGGATGTATTCAGCTATTAGGATAGCAATACAAAACAAGTGTTGTTTGTTGTTGTTTTAAGGGGGGCATGGTTTAAAAGAAAAAGGGCCTTATAAGAGACTAACAGAGAGAAATCTCAAAGAGGCACCAAAACCCACTAAAACGCTTGGATGATCTCAGCCTGGTTGTCTATTTTTCAGACTCAGCATGAAGCCACCAGATGGCAAAACAAAAATGATTCCTCAAGGGTGCATGCGAGAAACAGGGAAACATGCATGCGGCAAAACTGTTATTAACTTCAGAACTAGATGGAGGAGTTTGGCAGATTTGACAATAACTAGGGAAGAAACATTCAAACGCTGCCATAATCCTTTAATAAAGGGCTCAGCGGGCTGTAAACATCATCCTGCCGGAATCGAAGATTATCATTGAAAAATAAAATGAATGGTTTTGCAAAACAACTATCAATCCGGCAAAATAACTATTTAGAAGTTCCCTCACCATGAAAGGAAGGTGTACACAAAACAAGGCATTCAAAGGCTACCCTAAAAATACAGGGTACAATTTCTGGAACTTGCCCGTGTAAAACTTCACCGAGATGGATGGCAGCTGCACAAGTGCAGCCTAAAAGCCCTCTGGGGGCAGGGACATCTTTGGTGTAATTTGTGCAGCACCAAGCTCACATACCCACACCCAAAATAAATATTAAAAATAGTGGTGAATCTTTCCTTCTCTTTAACAGACCCCACGGGAATCAAGAGCTGGCCTGCAAGATATAATAGCACCCCCTTACCACTCATGAACTTGGAGCACATTCTATCACTAGTTCTCCAAATAAGCTGTGGGAAAGAATGCTAGTTGATACTTCACAAGGCTTACACAAGAGAACTTCATCCCATGGCTCAGATCTGTCAGCACCCAAAATACACCATCTCCAGCAAATGTGGCAAGGCCACTTATGATTAAAATGAATGAGAGCTGCAGACATGCAAAAGAATTGACCCCATCTCCACCCTCAGACCTTTCGTTTAATCAAAGATGTTGAAATTGATCTGGCTTCCAGATACTTCCATATCCTTCTATCAACAGCTGCTGTTGCAGGACTGAAAATAAAGAATCACAGCATAACCTACATGGACCTTTCGGTTGTACTGAGGTCTGTTGGATAACATCAATAGAATGTAAGAAATGTTTGATTTCTCTGAGGATCAGCTTATCCAACACCAGGTTGCTAAGATGTATGTGTGTATGTCTAAATATAAAGACAAGTATACCACAAATATAATTTGCAATTACAAGCAACTGTAAGTTATGTGCATGGCCATGCCCTCAACATTTATGCAAGCTGGACAGGCAGACAAGACTGCACTGCATCACACGAAGCCTCTTGCTTGTGTACCAGTTTGAAGGTCTGAGGAATAGACTACCACTGGACTGGTCCCACACAGGAAACAGCTATAAATTATCCGGTTCACAAGCCTGGCACCAAAACTAGCCTCCCCGTGTCAAGTTCTCCACTCTATTACTTAGTTCAGAACTTCCCCATATGCAAGTGCCATCATGCTATCCACTTCTCTGCCTCCAATCCACATCATTGCCTCCACTTTTAAGAACAAAGAAAAGCATGCCATAGTGACATCAATATATGGAATACAAGTTATGGAAAAGGGGAGCAGAGAGGAGTGAGAGTTTTCCTTTGGCAGCGCATCCTATACATGCCGTCCAGCCCACAATGTGACCTGCTACCCAATCAACTCTTATGGTCCACTCATTTAAAGCCTGCAGAAGAAACCAGACTAGCCACATTTTGGGGGATGGGATATAGCCTTTTCACAAAAAGAGCTCTACTGACTGTCATGGGGCCATATATTAGACTAGATGTCTACTGCTCCTCCCATGACACACACCCCTACGGAAAAAGGAAACAAACTCTGCAGTTCTGCGGTCATCTCACAAAAGCTTCTCCAACATGTGTGCTATGGCAGTCACACGCCACAGCCCTTCTCTGAACAGTTCAAAATGAAAGCAGATTAAAATGAATTCATTTTAAACTGAACAGTTTAAAACAAATTCATTCATTCACTCACTGTTTTACACGCACACACTTTACTGTGAAAAAAACCAAAAACCTATCCTCCACATCTTACATTACGCAAGATAAAAGAGTACATCATCGTGCCTGATGTGGACTCACTGTAGTGCTGAACAGCATGCTAGTTTGATGGCTTGCAGAAATACGCAAAGATCACCACTTCTCCAACAGCATGAGGCTCTTTGGCAACATACTGAAAGCAGCACTTGTTGACTTGCGTCACTGCTAACACAAAACTGACCATCATTAGAGAAAACCTTCATGTTTCTCACAAATAAATTCAGATTGTAAATTATGTTGACTCATGCTGGAACTTACCTTGCCAAACTGTTCGAAGTATTGCTTTACATCTTCCACTACTGTATTAGCTGATAATCCACCTACAAATATTTTCTTTGTTCTCGTGACCATCTGTAAGAAATTAGAAAAGAAAAAGAGAAAAAAACAGCATTACCCCAGATTATTAAAGAAAAACAAAAATACAACGCATGTCACAGACATAGCTTTCAGATGCTATCCCTTTAATCCAGTTAAGGGTAAATCTCTTTCCCCATGAAAAGGAATGTACGTTCAATTCAATTATATGAAGTACTGCTGTTTGGTTAAGACTGCTTTGATGGCTGGGTTTAGGCAGCCACCAACCCCAGTGCCCACTGGGTATTTTCTTTTAATAAGCATTTTCATTTTGCGAAAGCTCCCTCACCCCCACTTCCTCACCTCCATATAAAAACCAAAACCAAAAATAAGTTGCAGCCAAGTTTCAAACTGTTTCTGTAGCCTGGCTGCTGCCTCAAAAGAAGTCCCCCTCTCCACCACACAAACACACTGGCCTCCTCCAACAATTTCCATAATTTAAAAACAAATCAACACTTGTGTACCAGCTGCTCCCCAAGTTGCTCAGGATGGGTGCCTCATCAACAGGTCCCCGCCCCCCGGATTAAAACCTGAAGGAACACCTCTCTTGATAAATATATTTTTGAATTTAAAACATTTAAATCCCATCGTTTGGCCTAAAAGGTCCCAGAGGCAGCCCATGACAATTGTTAAACTACAGATGCACAGTTTCTTAAATCCACTCCCAGAGTAATAACAGCCAGGTCTACTTTAAAAAAAAAAAAAAGAATGCTGGATATAACCATTCACTCTGTCTCCCAGCATATCCTTCTAAGAATCTCTTAGAAATGTCGGCTGTAGTACAGTTATGACTCTGAAGGAATGAAAAGAGCAGTGCTACACAGGCTTCCCTGCTCAAAAAAGGCGCATCTGATATGGTAGGGATGGGGGCCTATGGCCCTTCAGATGTTGCTGGGACAGGATTGTCAATAGTCAGGGGTGATGGGAGCTGCAGTCCCAACACATCTGGACTTGACTACAGTTTGCCCCATACAGGAACAAGGGTTTAATTTTTCAACATGCACTTCAAACCCTCTCATGTCACTTTGGTGTGCTCCAGCGCACAGCCTGGGAATTATCAGCATGAGTGCCCACTTTTTTTTATTACTACAACAACAACTATGAAGCACATTAGCAGATGGCCAGTGAGCTTCTTGGCTGAGCAAGAATTTGAACTCAGTCCGTATCAGTACTCTTGACTGCTACACCTTACTAGTTCTGACAATGGGCTGGTCTATTATACATGCAGTAGAATGAAGCATGAATGAGGTCGTAAGATGCACTGACAGGTACAATAATGAATATTCCACATTGCCCCGGGGCAGGGGGAAAGAGAGAGATCCTAGCAATTAGGATCGTTCTCCCTGTTGCACATGTTTTATACTCGGACATCCAAAAATAGCAGAAAGCCTTGTCAAAAGTAGTCAGTATATTCAAAGTGCTGCACAAATGCTAACCAACAGAAGGGACCCAGAGCACTGCCTGTAAGATGGACATGGGTGGGCAGACATACGGTACTTTTAGTAGCTCTTGAAAACCACAAGAGGGATATACAGTGTTCGAAACTCGCATTGTTCTAGGCACATTTTGCGACAGGGAATTTCATCAGCGCGAGCAGTTTCTGGGCACAGTACTGCGCTCTGGGCACAGTACTGCGCCTAAGATTTCAGATTAAAACTGCAGAGTGGAAGGAAAGGAGGACCTTTTTTGGCCTCCCCACTTCCAGCTACTCTCTGTAGACTGGAGAAGAGACCCTCTTAAGAATACTAGGGAGTTGAGAAGGGGAAGGACTAGAGCATGTGAAAAATGAACGTAATATTTTAGCTCCAGTTCATTCATTTTCAGCTTTGTATTATTGCTATAAAAAGTGCACCTAGGCATTCCGTTGTTGCGTCCATAACCTAGGTTTAAGGTGCCATTTAGCTCCTAGCTTTCATATCTCGGTTTCTAACACTGGGGTGGGGGGTGGGGAGCCTGTATAGCTACTGACACAATGGATAAGGTCCATAAAGCTAAGGTAAAACATAAATTTTGAGGGGAAACTCTCCAAGTTGTCTCCAGTGTTGGTCCTACTCAGCTTAAACCCACTGAAATTAATGGACATGACTAACTTGGGCCTATTCAAAGTAGAATATAGTTGGATACAACTCTCTAATCCCAACACTCTCTCGCCCTTTTGAATGCTGAAGGGTCTACATACAGGGGATGAAAATGGATTAAAACTGAGGTAAATTATTTTCCAAAGAATATTTGTGAGGAGAGGAAAAACGTCTAAAGACAGTTCCTCATCATGTTGTTCAGACAGTGGTGAAAAGAGAACCAAGGGGAGGGCCCTCAAGGCACACAGGCTGAGGACGGGGGCTGCTGCATGGCTCTTTGAAGCCTCCGCCGTTTCCAAAATGCCGCTCTGCAGAAGCCACACGCATGACTGTGCACAGACCACAAAGAGCTTCCAAGCTTGGCGAGGCAGGAGGGAAAGAATAGAGCAGGTTGGAAAGAACAATAAAGACTTCACCCGAGATCACAAAAGATTTGCATTAAAAAATCTTAACAGGTGTCCAAAACAACTTGGAGTGCCTTTTGGCCACAGCAGCAAATGTGTTGTGACTTGCGCTGCACGCGGGAGCATTCTGTTACTCTGAGGATCAATTAAAAACTAATTTTAGTGAGATCGTGTTGTGTGTGGCTTAGGCAGCTCAGAGTGGGAGGCATTCAAGAGGAGAAGCAACAAGGGGAAAATTACGCCTTGGCTGCAAACAGTGCTGCTAGAAGACATTAGCTGCGACAGAAGCTCACAAGCTTTCCCTAGCTGAGCTGAGGATGCTCTTCACTTCAGGAGACAGAAAGAGGTTTACAGGACAAGGAGAATACACACACGCAGTAACCCCAGCACCTCGGTCCTGAACGCAAGAGCTTTCAGGTGAGGGACAACAAGTCATACCACAGTCACACCCTGACAAATTTGCAAGGAATCAGAGCATGGAGGTCTGGGTGAGCTCTGACCCCCCAAAAAAGGTTCAACATGCTTCCATCACCTATGAATGTAAAGCACTGCATGTGATGTGGTGGAGGAGGGACAGGTGTCTCCATTCCTCCTCCACCAGCCAACTTGGTTGTCCATACTACTAGCCACAGAGGAAGGAACACAAAGCTGGATCATGAGGGAAGGAGGGATCACTTCAACTCTCCAATGCCAATCTGCATGCTAGAAGGCAACGTTTCTCTTAGCCTGGCCTACCAGCAGGGAACCACAGATAGCAAACGTTGTTGTTGTTCTTGTTGTTCCTAAACTTTTGTAAGCTTATTTGCAATAGCTGGGTGAGGTGCATACACAAGCAACGCTGGTTCTGATTCACCACCTTCAATTTTCTGGGATGAAACCACACTGCCCTTTGTCCTTGGCTCCAAAAACCCAGTGATGGGCCAAAAGGTTGCTGTCCCAGGATTATTGCCTGCATCAACAGGTCCAAAGATTTCTTCTGTTTTTCTTGAACCTACCCATGCATTTTGCTTTTATCATAATATTAGAAATGTAATCTGATTTAGATCTAAAAAGAATGGCAATTTGTAGATTGGTTCTCCTGTCAGCACAGGAAGCAGACTGCAAGAAAACCAAGAGGGCAGCCGTGATCTGGGTACGCAAAGATCTGAAGCCCCACTATGTCCAATTGGCAGGCATGCCCAATCTCAGCAACGGCAAGGCCTAGAATCCATGGCTCTGTGGTGTGATGAGCCTCCAAGGCTGTAATATGGACACTGGGCACTGACAAATCCCCAAGAACAGGTTTGACTCCTAACACTCCAAGTATCCATTGGCTCTCCTCAACAGCAAGGATTCTAAAGACTTCCTGTTTAGGCTAGAACTTGTCTGGATAATAAAAGCCTTTCCTGGATGACTTGGCCTGGCCTTCTGGCTCCACATCTACTCCACGGCACAACTCTGATACTCCAGTTCAAAATGCACATAACATTATATAGAGAAGACATGCATGCTGTTTTCAACAAATTCCAATTAAACCAAACTTGCAATTAAGTCTACAAAGTTTACCAGTCCAGGAAAATAAGAAGGAAGGAAACATGTATTATATAGTTCCCACTAGGAGCATTTCAATGGTCTCCATGGCGGGGGCATAAGACTTTTTACAGATTTTTTCCTGCCTGTCTGGAGCCAACCTTTACTTTCCACAAGCAACCATGCATGGGGATATTTATTAGCTTGATTTTGCTACAAATTGGGCCCTTCTTATATATACTGTAAAGTGAAAAGTGCTGAAAATGTACCTGTCATACAAGCTCTAGGCACATACAAGTAAAGACAAGAAGCCAGGATGCAAACATTTCACAAAGAACAAAAGTTGCAGCAGTCAGTACAGTACCACAATATACTATCCTGACCTGGTGGTGGAAGGAGGAGCTGGAGGCTGTGGCATGAGATCTTTTGGCAAGAGAGGAGAGAACAGGAGGCTGATTTCCCCCCACCAAAGCACAGGCACCCACACAGGGGGAGATGCAAGAGACCACTTTCCCTTTAATGACTAAGTGCCCTCCTCCATCCACAGAGCTTGAAGGACACCAGAGGTTGGAGGGAGGGAGTTGGTGGGGGACAGGAAGCAGAAAATCCACCAGCTGTACAAGTGCATCAGCAGCCATGGGACCAAAGATGCCCTGGCTGGAGAGAAGGGATGTGCATTGATACTATTATCAGAGCTTATTGGAAGCAAGGATTCATTCCCCACACCCCACCTGAAGTTTTCCTCTGAGCTGCATGGAAGAGAGGGGAAGGTGGAGCATGTGAGCCCAATGCAGCAGTTCCATGGAGCACCAAAGCTTGCTCTAGTACTATGTGTGAACATAGTTGGTGCCTCTGTGCATGTGCAGAGAACCTTTCAAAAACCAGTGCCGGAGCCAGCCTCTCTGCACCTGAGATTGATGGGAAAGACTTCCAGCAAGCATCAAGCCCCAAAACCTTCTCACAGTCCTAACACTGCATCTACCCCTAATATCTGAAAAATAATAATACTGAATTGCGAATGCTAAGAGGCGCCACTGGACAATGAGGGACAGAGTTGCTGGGATGTAGCCATGATCAACGAGGGACAGAACAAGAGAGAGAAATGTTGGGATGTAGCCATGATCAAAAGCCTTCTTAGATTTTCAGTATTGCCATACACAACCCATGCCTCCCCAAAGAACCCCAGGCAGAGCATGGAACAAATTAAACACCAGTCCAATTTCAAATGTTCACCCCTTTTCCCCAAACTGCAAGCCTAACTATCTTTCAGTGACTTAATTCACTCTATTTTAAATAAAATCACCCTAAAACCGAGCAGCATTAAAATTCAATTATTCCTCTCCTGGCTGCAATCCACGGCTCTACAATTGAAGTCCAAGCATATATTTTGCTGTAGAAAATTGTCATTTACAAATAAGAACTGGCTGAAGCAGCCTTGTAACTAAAGCATTTGCAGGCCTGTCAGGGGGCCTTTTGCACGCCAGTGTTTGATTTAATATGGGGCCAAGCATTTAGTGTCACAGAGGAGGGGGGGAGAACAGGGGAAAGGAGGGGGAGAGGCAATTATTCTGAGGGTGTGTGTGTGTGTGTGGGTGTGTGTGTACACATATGCAATTATCAATTTGATATGCAACATCTCAAAAAATGAAAGAAGGGGAGGAAGGAAAGTGACTTCCTTTTGGAAACTGAGAAGGAAGGGGGGAAGCTGGGGGGACATCACTTTGCCTCAGTGACTTTGGTCAAAGAAATATTGGTAATGACAAGGAAACGCACAGCAACAACATTTTAATGCTTGGAGATGCATTGCGAGGCAGGAAATTGTTTCAGAAAGCAGCTCTTTGGCGCAAAAAAAACGGAAAGCACAAAATTAAGTCTCACTGTGGCAATCTATGTTTTCCTGAAAAGACAGTTCAATTGCTTCGTTATACATGTTCCCCTCCATGAGGGAATAAAAGTCATTTGTTGCCTTAGCAATTCTTTCCACCATGACAGGCTTAAGCAGATGTCAGCGCCCTCCTCCTCTTCCCCGAGTGCAAACCACGGCCACCACGCAACACCATGCCACCGAGTGATGCCACAAACCCAAGCCCTCCCTGAACATTTCAACCTTTTGACTTTGTTCTGAATCGGAGATAAGGAGGTGTCACCAACTGAGGTGAGAGGAAGGCAAGCTAGAGTGTGGTGATTTTTTTCATTTATAAATAAAGTCAACACATGAAACAGCTTCCTTGCATTCCAGCCTTAATCATTCTGATACATACTTATTCCGGTGGCTGCTTATGCAAAATAAAAATAAAAATAAGAGAGTCAGATTTTGCACAAAATTTGCATATGCTTAGAAGTATAGATGCACGTTTAGAATTAATCACTGTAATTTAAACAACACATTTTCATCATAGCAGGAAATAATCATGTAATGAGGGGCTAACTGTTGACAGGGAACTCCAAGGCCACTGCTCCCTTATCACAGTTCCTTGTATTTAAACCGGACTCGGACTGGCCAGCCCTTCAAAGAGGAGACACCTCCAAATCAAAGAGAGTCACCTGTAAAAGGGGACACCCACACACCCTGGAAGTCCTCTAAAAATAGGGAGTCTGTGCCAGTGACATAGCATGGGGGTGGGGTGGCCACAGGGGCGGTTTCCCCAGGTGAAAAAATGGTTTATGTTTCGAGGACCCGATCCCCGCTTGGGGAATGAAGACACGTGGACACAGTATATTAGGTTAATGGGCAAGAAAAGGCCACAACTTTATTGATTACAGCATGTGAGAAGGTATTGGCTTAGGCATTGGACCACAGACAATTTGACTCCACCCACTCGGAGAGGGGTGAGTCTGATGAGGGGTTAACCACCAGTAGGGGGAGCCTGTTGATGCAAATACAACTATAGGCTCTCCGCTGATGGAGGCGTGGCGCGCAAGCAATGATGAGCGGGAATCATCTCCCGCTCACAACCCCTCCCCTCCGGGAGGAGGAGAGGCTTTGGGGCACAATACAGCTGTGCACTTCCATCACTGGGCTCCATTGAAAACGGCTTCTCCATGCGAACCAGGAAGTGAACTCTCCAGGCAACGGAACAACTCTTCTTATCTCTGTGGCTGCGATCTCTCGGGTGAATGTGCATGCACCATTAACATCACGTGAAGCAGCTGGCATTGCCCTGCTGCACGGAAGGCCCAACTCTGGCCACAAGAGGCAAATCATTGGCTGTTGGCAACGATCTAACCCCAGAGGTGGTGAACCTGTGGCCCTGGACTACAACTCCCATCATCCCCTGGCCACGCTGGGAGATGGGAGTCTGAAGATCGCATGGAGGGCTGCAAGTTCCCCCCATCCCTTGGGGGGGTGTACCAACTGGCAGCTGGTATCCCAAGCTTCTGGCACATGTCTTTCCCAACCCTACCTGGAAATACCAGAGGGTGAACCTGAGACCTTCTGCATGCAGAGCACACGCTCTACCATTGAACTACGGCCTGATCTCCACTGCTAACTCACATTACTCCTCCCAGCCGCCAGCTTCCGAGCTCAACTCTCTCATCTCGCCTGGCAGTTGGGAACTTACTGACAGAATTTCGGAGTCAGTGTTCCAGGTTGCCCCTAGCAACCCGCTACGCAGAGAACAATGGGATCAGACAGCTGGAATAGGCCCAGAGTCCAAGCCACTCATCTGAGGACAGGATCCTGCTCATGTTAACATCGCAGTCGCAGCACAAATCAATCACACCATATACATTACAACCTCCTTGAGAGTGAGAAGCGAGGCAGAGCCCAGAGCGGCAGTCCCATTGACAGAAGACAAAACATCTGGTTCCAGGCCTGAATGCCTTCAGACTGAAGGGGGAACTCTCAAACAATCAATAACCCCCCACCCCCACCCCACATGTAGAAAACAAGCATATGAGGGGGGAAAGCTAGCTTTCTGTGTGCAGGGTCAGAATAGTTCAGTGCCCCCATTCAGCGGCACTGAGTTCTCTTCTCTGCTGTTCTCTGACCTCAGTGCCTCAGTCACTGCGATGCTCATCAGCTATAGTCACTTCAAAGTGAGAATCATGACTTGGGCTTCAAGGAGACAAAAAAGGCACTGGTGACCACTGACAAGTTTGAAATATTAGGTTAAAAAGATCTTTAAATAATCCTGTGAAGTAATATCATATTGATACTGCCTTCCTGTCGCAAAAGACAAAGAGGTTTACACGGTTTATTCAGAACCACTGAAGTAAAAACGTCATGTGCTGGTTGAAGATGATGAGTATTGCTACCTCAAAAATTCTTTGAAATTTCTATTTAGCCAAATATGAGCAAGAAAATTTTGCTGCCTTTGTTTGAGCTGGCCAAAACAAATAATCCATCTTTAATTTCAGCAGCCAGGGGAGGAGATTGGAAAAAGAAGTTTCTCTCATTCACTACACTTCGCAAAACTGAACCATCCTTACCTTGATTCTGGCTTAGACTTAGTTTCAAACTAGACTCTGATTTTGCCTGCCAAAAAGGGGAAGGGGGAGTTCAGGACATTTCCCGATATGAAGGACTCAAGGCTGAAAATAGTTGGGGAGCTTCTGGTATCTCAATTCCACTATCCATGACATTTGCTGAGCTTTCACTTCCCCAGCACTTCAGTTTGACAGGGCTTGTCTGGAGAACTAAAAAGGTGTAAAGTGTTTTAATCTGCATCACAAATTGCCAAAATTAATTTAAACTTCAGAGGAAACTAATTAGACCTAAAGCTAATTTCGCGCACCCCCATGCCTTCCCTTCATGCAGATCATATATTTGAGAGAGAAAAAAATATTAGTGAGAAGTATTCTGCCTCATACATTTAATCTCAACTTTTGACATTTCATCCTTCATGGGTGCTTGTGTCTTCTAAATATATTTATAAGTGATGAGAGAGGAAGGGAGCAGAAATCACCATCTGTATATGCAGAGTTACATTACATACTCCACTGTGCTCTGCATTCAGAATACAACGTTACATCTGATTAAAACACAACTTCCCTAATGGGAAAAGTGAACTTGTTAATGAATTACCGGTGCTCTCATATCAGAATACAAAAGACAGTGAGGAACAAGTATTTCCAACGTCTGGAATTTCTTCAACTTGCTGGCAATATTCATAACATTTCTTAACAGTAGCCATTATTTTAAAAAAATAAAAATAAAACCCACTTGTACCCATTTGTTAACTCTGTATACCTTCCTCCCAAAGGACCCCATTCAGGCAACCATCACAATGTTAAAACAATACTATTTGAAATAAAAATTTAAAAACATGTTTTAAACATTTAAAATTAAAAATCTAAAAACATTTAGAACATTTAAAAAAAATCTAAATGTGCTAGTTGAAAATAATGGGAACTGGCTGCTGCTGCTGCTTGCTTGCAACCGATCGTTCTTCTGTCCAGTTCTCCAGATGTTCAGTAGACTCCAATGAGATAAAATGCTCTGTGCCGTGGAAAGCAACAATGACTGCTACCTTTAAAACGATTTTATTTTTATTTAGTGTCAGTCTGCCGAAACATGTACAGAGGCTAGGAACCAACTCTAAGCAAGGTGCTCTTGAAGCTTCTCAGCCTGCACACTAAGGCAAGAAGTCAAAGCTTGGTGATCAATATTGTATTGAAATGTACACACTGCTGTCTCAGAAGACAACAAATGTTTCTGGCCTCTAGTAAACATGCATCCCCCCCCCCAACAATTGTCGCAGTCCCCTTACATGTATTCTGTCTCTCCATCTCCATATTTCAGCTTCTTGTAGCTGGAAAAAGCAGTGTGAGTTTGCTTGCAAAGGGACTTTCAAACAGCCCCACGGAATGCTTTGAAGTCCCAACAATTGGGACTTCAAAGCACAGCAGCATCTGATGTCCCTACGGCAGCATGTGACTGACTAGTGTGTGGCCCCACCCACCTGTAAAATTTGACCCACCAGAGGGGGGACAGGAATATAAGAATCTGGCCCACCAGCCAGAAAAGGTCTCGCACCCCTGCTGTTCCAGCTCTTCAACTCCTTGTGCCCAAGTGCATCCCCTGCTGTGTGCCTACTTTGTACCATGTTCTGCTTTAGGCAGCTGATGGGATTCTCTACTGATGGCCCCGTGTGTTTATTTTCCTAAACTCCCATTTCCATCGTCTTCGCCCATGTCACTCTCTCTGCCTAGAGCAAGACTCCTGCCATCTGTCAAGCTGCTCCTTCCAAATTGGCCCCGCTTTCCTAAGTCATGTTTGTCTTGCCCACTTTGCCACTGCCAACCATTCATCATCACAGCTCCTTGAGGAGAAGGGTGCTGGCAATAGCTCAGTGGCAGAGCTTATGCTTTGCATGTAGAAAGTCCCAAGTTTGACCCCCAGTTGCTCCAGGCGGGGTTGAAAAGGATCCTGCATGAAACCCTGAATTCCATTGCTATAAAGTGCCATGGAGCCTTGAAGACACGAGAGTGTAAAATGCACCACAGACACAATTTCTACACGTCACGTTTTGTAACAGTAATGCTTATCTGCTCTGTAAGTTCTGTTTGTTCTAGGGTTATGCATACATTTTATGGATGAATTTTAATTGCAACTTGTGAATTTTTATGTAGGTATTTTGTTGTATTCTGCTATGGCTCAAGGATGAATGCAAAGATTCTGTATTCAAGGATTCTGCAGCCCTAGAGAGCTGCTGCTAGTCAGTGTAGACAGTACTGAGATAGATGGATCAATAGTCTGCCTTCCTGTGTTCCTCTCCCCAGCCGAGTGGACTAAGAGATGCAAAAGACCCCTGCTTAAGAAGAGCTGCCAGTCAGAGTAGACAATACTGAGTTGATGGATAAATATAGTGTGACGTGGTATAAGATCAGCATAAGTTCCCATGTTCATCCTGCTCCTAATGCATTCCTCTCTTCCACATCCATAGCCCTCCCCACCAGAAACACTGGCGACCTGCACAGTGTGGCAACCGGACATGTTAAAACACCCAGCTGCTTCTAATCATCAGAATGGCAAGGACCAGCTTCCTAATGGCCTTGTCCAATCAACGCCGCTGCTAAGAATCTAGACCTTGTTCTACTAAGACTGGAAAACTTCAGAAGGAAGGGGGGAGGGGGGAGAGAGAAATAACAACGTTTAAAGCAATTTTCCTCCCTGCCAAACTACTCCAGATGATTTCTCAAAGAAGAAGAAAAAACCTGAACAAATGGAAAAACTTTAACCCTTAGCCTTGATTAATTTCATCTACATAATACAGATGCTTGCAGCAATCAGCCACTGATGAGCAAGTCTTCCCTTAATCGCCCGAGAGAAACCAATGTCTGCGCAACACTCCAATTGGTTTTTTCCACAAAGATGAGCTTTTCATCTGAAGAGACCCCGACAAGCACTCAGAAAAGGCCCAGAGATGCAAGGTTTCTCCCTCCACACTTTTGTTATTATCACCATTTCTTATAAACAGGCTTGGCCAGAGCATCTCTTCACTGCCTGGGAAGATCTCTCAGGCTCTGGCCATACCCAGAAGACCTTGAAACCGACCCTGAAGGGAGAGACATAGGGACACTTCCCTTCCTCTTGAGCCCAAGCGCTGCCCATGACCCCAAGGGACCCAACATTCCTGCAGAGCCTTCAGGCCCCAGCATTCAGAAGCTGCAACTCTGGGCTCCCAGCCAGATCCCAGAACTGCAGCAAAGCCAAACAGCAACTATGGCGCTGCGGGCAATGTAACTGGCTAGATGCACTGGGCTACTAATCTTATAAGACTACTCAAGAGGAGGAGAAAGTCTGTGTAAATTCCTCCTTTTGTCAGGGTCCAGTTGACAGCCAGGAAGGAGCAGAGGTTCCAACTACTATGTAGGCTCTCTATGTGAGCCAGACCACTGCTGGGCAAGCTGGCATGCTGAAGTTCCCATCCATGTCCAGCCAGCAGCCAGGCTCATTTCGACTCCTGAACAAGAGGCAATGGGGAATATCCAGGATCTGAATAGGGAAAGCAGAGCAAATAATAGCTTAAATACTCAATAACCTGAGCATGCAGGTTGTATCTGGTCATTATCAGAAGAGACACCTAGAAATAAATGGGCATGACTGGCACAGGGTCATTCATTTAAATGCGTCTACTCAAGAGTAGAACTTAGTTGGCTGCAACCCAACCTTACTAAAAAGGCTTGTTTAGACACAACTGCCAAGCCATGGTCTGTCCTAACTGTAGTGCAGGCGCCAAACCAAAGTGTGTGCTCCAAACAAGCAAACTATGGTTTATAAAGTACAGCATAGCATCACCACTGAACCCAGAATGGACAGGCTCACCTGGGTGATGGTGGTCCTTCAAGTAGCTTGACGTCCGCCAACAGCCCTGAGCGTGGAGGCTGGAGCCAAAGAAACCAATGCAGTTGAAGCAGGTAAATTAATGAGCTCCGGAGGGAGCCATTACCCTAGCAAAAGTCTAGAGGAGACTGAGGGGGCTTGCATACTTATTTATTAATATTACCTGTATTCCAATATTCGTTTTTTAAAAATAAAATACCAAAGCACTTTACATGGCAACAAAAAGAAGAACACAGAACAAAATGTGACAGTGGAAGTTATCAGCATCAAAGATAGTAGCCAGAGGGGCCAGGAGCAGCTATTAACTGTCTGGGAAAGAATGGGGGAATAACTTTGTTTTTCATTGCCAGCAAAAGTGCCCAACCATCGGCACCCACCTGATCACCAAGGGGAGCTTAGTCCACAAGTTAGGGGCCACCACAAAGAAAGCCATTCTTAGCACCAATGAGAGGTGGGCATCTGCAGGCTGCAATACAGTTATTAGGGTTTCCTTGCAGATCACAGTGACCTCAACCTGCAGCAGGATGATGGCTTGCAGCTGGGTCTTCTCCCTTTTCCTGGGTAGATCCTTCCTCCTGAGTAGCCTCCCTGCCAACAGCCCTGTCTGGCAGCAAAGCAGGTGCTCCTGTGCCTTTGAGCATCCCGTGTGATAATGACTACCAGACAGTTAATTTTGATTCCTTTCAACACAGAATCCATGAGCTGATTCAAGCTTTCAGGAAAATAATGTGATAGAGTCTCCCAAGACAGTACCACTTCAGAACATGTTTCTAGGCAAGAGAAGACTGAATGTGTGCATCTTCTCCAAGATTGGTTGTTTTTTTGTTCGTTTTTTAAGAAAAAAGTTCAAAGAATGTATAAATTAAGTGCAACACAGAAAAGGATTTGAGGCTTATCTTCTACATACAGGGAGTGTTAGGGAAAGGCGCAGTAGGTTAGAGAATGGTGCTGATAACACCCAAGGTTGCAGGTTCAATCCCCACATGGGACAGCTGCATATTCCTGCACAGCTCATACTCTGGTTTCTCTTCAGGTCGTAGAAATCTTTCACCTTCTATTAAGCATGTTTCTGCACTGCAGGGGGTTGGACTAGATGATTCTCAGGGTACCTTCCCAACTCTACAATTTTTTGATTCACTTCTCAGTTGCATTGCGATGCAGCACAGTCTCCAAAGGACTGTACCACATGCTGTTTCGAACCGTTTGAATCAGATTAGTAATACATACTGCTGTTTCCGTGTAGCAGGTTTTTCTTCCTGCACACTTAAGAAACACATCCCTATAAATCCTCCCAGCGAGGAAGTTCAGCTTCCAGAGAAGAGGGTGGCAAAAAAGTGTGGGGGGGTGATGGCAGTTAAAGCACCACCAATCAAAACAGTCCTCAAGTCCTGTAGAAACCTAAGTAAATGTGTAATGTCACAGATGGCGCACAGATACCAACGTCAGTTCCATTCGGATCATTTTTTCAAAACCCAGCAAGGAATAATCCCCCATTGCTGAAAACCATGCTAACAGGTCCTTTGGAGCAAGAGTTTGTTGAAGCACAGACAAAGCCAGGGGGAAGCAAGGAACTTGGAAGCAAAACCTATGGGGTTGTTCAACAAGGGAACCAAGAGACCCCTGTTCTCCAACTTGAAACAGTCTACACTGGAGGTAAAAAGCAGTGTGAAGAATACAATACACCACCACCTCTGCCACAAATGAATTAACCCAACACAGAGATAATAAATTCATCACCTGTCCTGCACCATCAAAAGACTAAATGACAAGTAAACTGAGAAAATAATTTGTAAACGGACACATCTTTTTATTTAAAAAAACACTACTTCTCAAGGGGCGCATGGCTTGGGTTCTCCTACTGACAGACTGCAGAAACATGAACTTCAAAAGCGTACAGTGGCTAATAGTAAGGAATATAGAACCTGCCTTGTACTGAATCAAACCACTGGTCCATCTAGTGCAGTATTGCCTACACTGGCCGGCAGAGGCTCTCCAGGATTCCAGGCGGAGGTCTCTCCCAGTCCTACCTGGAGCTGCTGGGGATTGAACCTGGGACCTTCTGCACGCGAAGCAAATGCTCTACCACTGAGCTATGGCACCAGACTGGCTGCCCCTAAACAAACCACAAGACTGAATCCAATGTTCTCTTGTCCGCTTGCACAAAAGGCCTCTGTGATCCAGCACAACAGTTACACCAGTGGAAACGCTGTGTGCAACAGATCTCCTCTTCCCAGGAACGAAAGAAAGTAAGAACGGAGCGGAGGGCATGCGAGACCAAGTTTCCCCATTACGTTTGAACAGCTCTCTCTTTGAGGCACACATCAGCTTGCACGCTCAGCTTTCCTTTCAAAGCCTATTAAAGGAGTCTCCCAATGCTGGAAGATTTATTGCTCAGTACGATAGCTGCTGCACACCGCTTTGTTTGTTAATTGCGATTACTTTGCCTGCAGAAGAGTAGTCATCTAATAAATCAGTTATCTCCAGGAAGAATTGATTTTAAAAGTTGTTAGCATTGTAAACTGAAGTACTTGGTAACAGCACACAGTAAAAAAAGAAAGGTCCAAGTCTTCTGTTTATATGCTCGTATTAGATGATTCCTCCCACCCTTTTTTAAGGTTTTAAGAGACTGTCACAAACCAAGGAATCTTTATTATTTCTTTGAGCTCATTGGTAGAATCCGGTTTCATTGTTGCGGCATTAAAAAATGTCAGCACTGGAATGATATTTGTCAAATTTGAAAACGTAAAAAATAAATCTCACACTGATCATTAATATTCTGCACAGCAAAAGCTGGATTTCAGCTAAGTAAAATACCGCTGAATGGATGTTCTAATGCACAACAGGACAGTTTTGGCATAGCAATAAGCTATGGTTTGTTTAGCTAAACTACATTTGTATCTACTTCTGAACCAGCTCATTAGCCTTGAAATGCTGGGGACTGACCACAAAAGATCATAAAGCAGTTTGAAGCTGGTTGGTGAAAATAATCGCCCCCGTAGTTATTATCATAGGTTAGGGAAGCCCAGGTGTTGTTGGACTCCAACTCCCATCATCCCTACCAACTGGCCATACTGGCTAGAGTTCATGGGAACTGGAGCCCAACAACTCTTGGAGGGCACCACACTGGCTCCCTTTGTTGTCAGGATCCTGGATTCATTTATTTGGATGTAAAATTCATCCCCATCTTGGGGATGAAAGAAAATTAGCAACATCTGACAGATATGAAGCTCTAAACAAGCTTCACATACTGGGGTCTGGATTTTCCCCATGTGAAAAAATGCACACTACAGTGGTACCTCGGGTTAAGTACTTAATTTGTTCCGGAGGTACGTTCTTAACCTGAAACTGTTCTTAACCTGAAGCACCACTTTAGCTAATGGGGCCTCCTCCTGCTGCCGCACCGCTGGAGCACGATTTCTGTTCTCATCCTGAAGCAAAGTTCTTAACCCGAGGTAGTATTTCTGGGTTAGCGGAGTCTGTAACCTGAAGCGTATGTAACCTGAAGCATATGTAACCCGAGGTACCACTGTAATTCCAAATTAAAATTGGAACCCTGCAACAGCCTTGCACCTTATAAGTTTTATTATTAGGTTGTATAAGGGAAATATTTGCCCAGACAAGCCCCTCCTCCTTCTGGATTTGTGTGTGAATCATCACTGCCCTGGGCATAATTCCTGTCTGGAAGAAGTAAGGTCCATAGCAGTGAGTCACCCATAGAGACACAGACTGCGGCTTCCCCTGCAGGTGGGCAATGCAGGTCTGCCTGAACAACCCAATCACACATGGCACAGGGATGCAACAGAATTGACCACCCCCACTGTGGCTGATAGGGAAGAGGAAAGGCCACTACAGGGGAATCGTGCTACGTTGGTTTGGTTTTCCTCGAGCACCTGATAGGCCAAAGGCCAGCACACAACAACATCCTTCATCTGTTGGAGGGGCTCCAGCACCTTGGCAGCGTCAACCAATTTACTTGAGGGATCGCCTTACCCCGTACAGGCCAATTTAGTCACTTCAGTCTGCTGATTGTGCCCTTCTACAAGTGCCGTGCAATGTCCATTCAGTACAGGTTGTTCCTTTAGTGTAGCAGCACCTGCACTTTGGAACACTGGAACATTAGGTACCATTACCGACTGGAAAAGTTTTCTGTTTCAACAGACCCATTCAGACGTATGGTTTGGTGATATCTAGCTTTGAATTTGTTTTAGGTTTTTAAGTTTCCAAATATGTCCTAAATATGTTTTACAGTGGAACCTCGGGTTAAGTACTTAATTCGTTCCGGAGGTCCGTTCTTAACCTGAAACTGTTCTTAACCTGAGGTACCACTTTAGCCAATGGGGCCTCCCACTGCCGCCGGAGCACGATTTCTGTTCTCATCCTGAAGCAAAGTTCTTAACCTGAAGCACTATTTCTGGGTTAGCAGAGTCTGTAACCTGAAGCGTATGTAACCCGAGGTACCACTGTATTTTTATAGATGTGTTTGCCACCATGTGCCCCTATTGAACGAAGAACAGGATATAAATCTAATCAACAAACTACTCCAGCGGCCTTGAACTGTAGCATTGCCTTGCTTCCAAACCTCTGGCCATGTTTGGAATGTAGCCTGTTGTACAAAGTTAGGGGTACATTTCTTGCTCTGCTCACTTTCACTTCTGGCCCTCCTTACTGCTGACCTGCTGCCTCTGGAAGGTGGCTCATGAGGTAACGAAGCCCTTGGACTGAAATTGATTGATTGATTGATTGATTGATTGAATGATTTCTGTTCTATCACATTTCAGGCCCACCTTTCCACCAAAAAGTTCAAGGCAGCATGGATGCGTTAGTTTAGATTATTTCAATAGGTAAAAAGGTAAAGGAGTCCTGGATGGTTAAGTCCAGTCAAAGGCGACTATAGGGTTGCGGCGCTGATCTCGCTTTCAGGCTGAGGGAGCCGGCGTTTGTCCACAGACAGCTTTCCAGGTCATGAGGCCAGCATGACTAAACCACTTCTGGTGCAATGGGACAGAAGCCAGAGTGCACGGAAACACCGTTTACCTTCCCGCCACAGCTGTACCTATTTATCTACTTGCACTGGTATGCTTTCAAACTGCTAGGTTGGCAGGAGCTGGGACAGAGCAACGGGAGCTCACTCCATCATGCGGATTCGAACCACCAACCTTTCGATCGGCAAGCCCAAGAGGCTCAGTGGTTTAAACCACAGCGCCACCCGCATTCCACTGCAGGGAGTTGGACTAGATGACCATTGGTGTCCCTTCCAACTCTACAACTATATTATTCTACGTGGCTCTTCTCCAAGAGCCCAAGGACACTCACTGAGCTTCATGGTGGAGCTGACACTCTTAACCACTACACCACAACAGCGTAATCTTCCCAGCCTTGCACTTTATAGCAAAAAAAGAGACTCTATCCCCATTCAAAGGCTATACAACCTATTCGCCCTCCTCACAAACCAAGTGGACCTTCTCAGTGAAATGCAGCCTCTCAGACGATTGCGGGCCTGCTTACCTGCTCGCCGCGAGTCGGCATTTGAAAGCTTCCAAGTCACATGGCAACAGAAGAGGCTTCTGCACCATGTCTCTGTCTAATCTAACACGTGCTGGCATCCTGCTGAACCCGAGAGGAATCGGAAAGGAAAGCTGGTACGGAGGAGTGGATTAAAAGTCAATTGCTGTCGCGCTGCCGGGTCTCGTCACCACTCTCCCGTACCCAGAGCTATTAAACCTGCAGCGCTCCAGGAGCTGCTGAGTGGTGTCACTTCAGTCTTTCGCCTGAAATCACAGCGTACTTTAAGGATGTCAGTAGCACAGTCACAGCTGGGGAGAGCGGGAGCTCAGTGGTAGAACACCTGCCTTTGCATGCAGAAGGTCCTGGGGTCAATTCCCAAAATCTTCAGGTAGGACGAGGGAAAGATGCTTACCTGAAATGTTGGAGAGCCTCTGCTAGCCAGTGTCAATAATACAGAACTAGATACACCAGTGGTCTTGACTTGGTACAAGGCAGCAGCTACCTATGTTCCTAAGGGAAGGGCCATAGCTCACTGATAAAGCGTCTCTACCTTTGCACGGAGAAGCTCCAGGCCTCAATTCTCAGAATCTCCAACTAGGGTTGACAATGTCCCCTGTATGGAAACCTGGAGAGTCGCTGCCAGCCAGTGTAGGAAATACTGAGCTAGATGGACCAATTGTCTAGCTGCCTATGTATTTACAAGGCCACAAAACTCAATTCTTCCACATAATCAAAGCCATACAAAAGTTTGGGGTGTGGAAGATTTGTTTTCTTCTCACATGTTGATTTGACATGTCAGTCCCTCTTCCTCGGAAACTCTGGGAATCATAGCTGGGGGGGGGGGGTCTCCTAACAATTCTCAGCACCCTTAACAAACTACAGATCCCAGGACTCCTTGGGGGAAACCATGATGGTTGAAGTAGGATCAAAGTGCTTTAAATATATGGTGCAGATATGGTCCAGTTCTCAAAATGGAACATAGGAAGCTGCCACAGGCTGTGGCTGAGTTGCTCAGATCCTAATAAATAATGGGAAAGAGGAGGGAGGACCCTGGAAAAGGCAGCCGGCCGGCAATGGTAGTGGCTGAGCAATGGGAGAGATCAAGAAAAGAAAGCTGGAAGATGAAGTGGTTCAGAGAGAGGCGGCGTCAGGAAACAGAGTCTATATTTGCAAAGCTCTTTATGCCATTGTAACAGTTGTTGCTTCCCCCAAAGAATCCAGGGAACTACAGGGACGCGGGTGGCACTGTGGGTTAAACCACAGAGCCTAGGACTTGCTGATCAGAAGGTCGGCGGTTCAAATCCCTGCAACAGGGTGAGCTCCCGTTGCTCTGTCCCAGCTCCTGCCAACCTAGCAGTTCGAAAGCACATCAAAGTGCAAGTAGATAAATAGGTACCACTCCGGCGGGAAGGTAAACGGCGTTTCCGTGCGCTGCTCTGGTTTGCCAGAAGTGGCTTAGTCATGCTGGCCACATGACCCGGAAGCTGTAAGCCGGCTCCCTCAGCCAATAAAGCGAGATGAGCACCACAACCCCAGAGTGGGTCACGACTGGACCTAATGGTCAGGGGTCCCTTTACCTTTACTTACAGTTTCATTAAGGGTGCTGAAAGTTGTTAGGAGACTCCCTCTATTCCCCTCATGGAAATACAGTTCTCAAAGAGTTCCCTGGGAAGAAGGATTGATTGTTAGCTTGCTCTGGGAATTGTAGCTCTGTGAGGGAAATAGGGGGTATCTTAAGAACTCTCAGCACCCTTAATGAAACTACACTTCCCAGGATTCCTTGGGGGGGGGGGAGCCGTGACTGTTTGAAGTGGTATCACAGTGCTTTAAATGGATAGTGCGGATGTGGCCTTATACAGACCCAGGGGAATAACCGAAGGATGATGCCTTCTCCGTCTGCAGCAGAACTAATCGTTTAGCATGCAGAGCACAAGTGCATGTCAGAAATGCATGCCACATCCAAATGAGTTTTTGATACGTTACCACAAATAGCTAATAAGGAGGGGAGAAGCAGAAGGGAGGGACAGGCCACACCAACCTTTAGCATAATTGCTCTCCTCTCCTGCCAATACTCTTAGTCTCATTTGGGACTAATGGTCTGTCTTCAATTAGGCTCTCAAGCTTCCAAAAAAAATATGAAAGCAGCTTTTTATTGTACCCAAAGTTTATCTAATAAGCACATACTTTGCAAAACAGCAGGGCAATGTTTGGGAGATTTGTTTTGCTTTTTTCAAACCAAGAGAAAATGTGGACTGGGGGGGGGGGGGAGATACCTAAGCCAATGATGGGAGCAGGGTTGGCTGGAAAAGAAAAACAGCAGAAAATGTAAGGTTTTGCCTTAGGAGCTGATCCAGTGGAAAACCTGTCCTGGACTGTCCCACTTCAGACTGGATGTAGGGAGGATTGCATCACAAATTCTCTAAACACAGGTCAGTAGATATCAGAATAGAAGAGCTCCAGCCTACTATGTCATGGACTCTCTCCCCCATCAAAGGAAACCTGGGAAATTGGTTGAGGGTGCTGGAAAACAACTTCGGCCTTGTATACCCGAAGGAGCATTTCATTAAATATTTTATTTTTAAAATGTTTGCATACAATATTAATTGCATTCATCCATAACAATTTCAGTATTTGTGTAGGTGCATTTCAGCCCGCGTCGTTCAACCTGTATAGTGAGGTCCAAGTTCCAAGGGCCTACTGGAGGTTCCATCATTGTGAGAAGTGAAGTTACAGGGAACCAGGGAGAGGGCCTTCTTGGTAGTGGTCCCCACCCTGTGGAATGCCCTCCGATCAGATGTCAAAGAGTTAAACAATTATACAACTTTCCGTAGACATCTGAGGGCAGCCCTGCTAACGTTTGATGTTTTGTTTTGTCTCTTAATGTTAGAAACTGCCCAGAGTGGCTGGGGTTACCAGCAACAAGTTGTTGTTGTTGTTGTTGTTAAGTTCTTTGAAGGGTTCCCTAACATCTCTCAGCACCCTTAACAAAATACACTTCCCAGGATCCTTTGCTGGGGCAGGGAGAGCATGACTCTTACAAGTGGTAGAAGAGGTATTTTAATGTGTAGTGCCGATGTGGCCTTCGTGAACAAGGGCTCTATCCTACCTGAATAGAGTGATATTACACCACTGGAAGCACAATTCCAGTCGAGCTTTAAAAGCACATCCTCCAAGCGGGGTTACCTTACAACACACTTTTCCAGGAAGCGCAGCAAGTACTCCTTATCAACCAGCCACAGTAAAGTAACAGGATCGCTGCCATATATATATATATATATATATACACACATACACACACACACACACACACACACACACACACACGAGAAATAACCTCTCCCGACAGCGTGACAGCTGACATTCTAAACTGAAAAAGCTATTTGCCAAGAATTATCAAGCCAGGCTTCTCCCTCTCTGATAGATGGCAGAAGAAAGAACAACAAAGGCCACACACATATCATAAATCACAACTATTATTGAATGCCTAGCCACATAATAGCAACAGTCAAACTGAATAAAGACGCTTTTCAGAGCTCATCTGTACAGGGGAAAGGGGGAGGAGGGAGAAAAAGGTAAAACTAAAAAAATCTGGAAAAAATCCCAAGATGCGATTCTAGCATTTAAAAAACAAACGGCAACCCCATACCCTTTAAAGAAAGGGTATTTAATATTGTGCCTGACTTTTATTTATTTAGGACAGTATTCTCCAACCTGGTGCCCTCTAGATGTTTCTGAACTCCAGCTGTCATCCAAAACAACTGGAATGTACCAGGTTGTCAAAGGTCAATTTAGAGCATTAAAATGCTCAAGGATGCATACAAATACAACATGGTGTTTATTTATTTGCTGAAAATATTTGTTGGAAGATTCGCTTGATAAAAAAAAAATTTAAAGCTCTCAGGTTGCTTAAGAATATTCAGTTGGTGGTCTGCGTCTTGTATGTTTGCTAAGAGGGTAGGAAAAACCATCTCAGACAGGTTTTATTCTGTTTTTTAGTCAAGTTGCAAGCCCTCGGGGTTCCATAGTTAATGTTTTGGCGCTCAGTATGTCGCTGCACAAATGGGGTATTCAACAAACTTAAGAAACCATACCAAATATTGCCCCAATAAAGCTAAAATAAAATTAAGAGCCATATTGCTCATTAAGAGAAGATGAAAACATATTAATAGATGTAAGGAGGAGGAACCTCCCAAGGCAACATTTTGTTTAAGAGAATATGTATATAAAGAGATACTGTGGCAGCTGTGTACACAAGGTAACATTTGGTCTTTTGTCTGCTTTGGCAATTGTTAAAAACTACATACCAGTTTTCTCCACTCCAACTGCAACAGAGAGCACAGTGCTGCAGAGCAGCTAAAAGGCTGAGCTGCATTGACCCTTGCGCCTGGTTCAAATTACACTTCTACCCTGAACCCAGCAGATGGACTTAGAGGAGTCATCATTCTCTCAGGGCCGGGGCAAATGTGTGGTTGCGCAGATATCATTGCTGTGTTTCAGCCCTTTTATGCTGCCTGGCCTGGGTTGATGGGAGTTGGGAGTCCAGCAACATCTGTAGTGCCAGAGGTTCTCCACCTTTGGGCCAAGGCAATGGGTTAAGACAAACATCACACCAAGCCATGTCTTGCACTAGCCATAGCTTAGAACCTAGAGGATGGAAGGCAGCATCCCTTGCAAATTCTGCCTTGCATGATTTAGGGGAAAGTGTTCTCACGGCCTTCCACATGTTTTGGGCTGAATGTCCATAGTGGGGAGTCTTGTCAGCTCACCTAGGCTTTCCGTTGTCCTACACCCACCAAGCCAAGGAAGGCAACTGGCTGGTGGTAAATTCTTTATTGACAAATACATGCACTTACAGCAGCTCCTAGCTGACCTTAACTTTTCCATATTCATGCCCTATGGGGCGGTGGAAGCAGCAGTTGGGCCATGCCCCGCTCCTAGGCTTATGTACCCTCATATGCCAGAGTGTGCTCCCATAACCTGAGACTTCTCCTGCATGAAGTTGTTCCTGATCTTTCCTCTTCAAGCCCCTCCTGGCTCCAGGAGACAGTGGAGATGGCATGGATTTGACTGGCCTGCTCCTCGCCTGAACAGCGTCTTCCTCCACTTCCAACATGTCCTGAGCCCCCAGCTCCATCCTAATGCTCCAACCCTTCCTCTCCCCCCCCCCCCGGCTCCTGCCGCATGGGTGGCACCAAACCCCTTAAATCGCTGGGTCAGCCTCTGGCCCCCTTCCCTCCGCCACACACTTGTCAGAGCCCTGACACCCACACAATTTAAATAACAGACTTGCATGGACTCAGTATTTGCACTGGGACGGGACAGGTCAATTCAGGACACTGTAAGAACATAAGAAGAGCCTATCTGGATCAGGCCAATAGCCCACCTGGTCCAGCATCCTGTTCTCACAGTGGCCAACTGGATGCCTCAAATAGGAAGTTTGCATGCAGGACCCAAGTGCAACAGCACTTTCCTCTCCTACCAATTCCAGCAACGGATATTCAGAAGCATTACTGCCTGTAGGCAAAGCATAGCCATCATGACTAGTTGCCATTGATAGCCTCCATGGATTTGTCTAATCCTATATCCGTATTGCAGATACTTATGAGCATGAAGCCCAACCTTCAGCATGAACGCCCCCCTATGGCTGCCGATAAACATACTAAATGGTATTTTGCATTTCCATAGCGCCTTTCATCTGAGCAGTTCAAAAGAATCTTGGCACTTTGATTTTCAGAGAATAAAGAGCCAACATGCATTTGTTTTCATTCTTCCCCAGTTAACGGGAGAGAGCTTCTAATAAGAACTCTCCCAGAAGATAAACCCAAGGACAGCAGCAGCAAGAGGGGATAATGGAACAGAGGAAAGAAAGAATAATTATCGGCCACGTCCCCCAAAATGTTTCTTGCACATTTTTTCTGCATAGGCCTGAGATTGAAGAACTGCCACAGCCTCGCTCAGTTCTGTTGGCTCGGATGCTCTGGTAAGATCCCTGCTGGATCACAAAAAAGTCCTATCTAGTCCAGCAGCCAGCTTCCCAAATGTTCACCCACTCAGGTGCTTCAGGACTAAGAGGAAGGACTATAGCTCAAGTAAGTGTATCTGCTTTGCTTGCAGAATGTACCAGTTCAGTCCTCAGTGGCATTTCCAGTCCCCTGCCCTGAAACCCTGTAGGGCAGCTGCCAGTCAGTATAGACAGTACTAAGCTAGATGGACCACTGGTCTGATTCAGTATAAGGCAACTTCCTGTTTTCCTAAGGATATAGCAGAAGAAGAAGAGAAGAGTTTGGATTTGATATCCCGCTTTATCACTATCCTAAGGAGTCTCAAAGCAGCTAACATTCTCCTTTCCCTTCCTCGCCCACAACAAACACTCTGTGAGGTGAATGAGGCTGAGAGACTTCAGAGAAGTGTGACTAGCCCAAGGTCACCCAGCAGCTGCATGTGGAGGAGCGGGGAATCGAACCCAGTTCACCAGATTACGAGTCTACCGCTCTTAACCACTACACCACACTGGCAATGCCCCCTGCTTCAGCTACTGTAAACCACTAAGATGTAGTAGGTAAGAGTGTTGGACTAGGTGCTGGGAGACCAGGGTTCACATCCCTATTCTGGGATGAAGCTTCCTGGGTGACCTTGGGCCAGGCACTCTCCCTCTCAGCTGAACATACCTCACAGTGTTGATGTGGGGATGAAATGAGGAGAACCACTTCAGCCTTGAGCTCCTTGGGAAGAAAAATGTGGGGTATAAATGAAAATAAAACTGACTTTCAGAGAGAGAGAGAGAGAGAGAGAGAGAGAGAGAGAGAGAGAGACTCCATTTAGCTACCATAGCTGCTACCCATCGACAGATCTCTCTCCTCCTCCATGAATTTATCCCATTTTAATGCAATCTAAGCCCACCTTCAACAACCTGGTGGCCTCCAAATGTCTGGGACTACAGCTCCCGCCAGTCCCTGCCAGCACCGTGGTCACACCCTCACCGTTCATGTAAAAGATTTTAAATGTGTGATGTGGGTTTGACCCTGCATAATTTAACAGCAAATTCCAGTCAATTAAACTACACACTTTTAGGCCTGGATTAAAGGTGTGAGGTCTGAAAGCCAACAGACGGGAATGGCCTAAATCCCATGTATCATATATTGCAAGAAGAAGAATCATGAAGTCAAACTAAATGCAAAATCACCCAACTTCTCTCTTGTTTTCCTGGCTTGGGCTGAATGTCAATCCTCCAAATGACTCAAGGTGGACTCATTCTGCTTCCCCCTTATCCTCCCAACGGTAAGTAAAGCTAAGAGAGTGTGACTGGCTTAAGTTCACCCAAGGAATTTCTGGCTGAGCTGGAGAGCTTAGGGCCTCGGGCTACAGCCATTTTAGAATAATGGTTAATCCAGCCCCGTTCACTGTGTCAATAAACAGCTTCTCATCCGGATGAGCTCTGGCATCATTAGACAGATGGAAGGTGGGGAGAGCTTCTCTCTCTACACCACACATAGCTTTAATAAACCTCTCTCCTGTTCCCCATTCACACTGCAATCCTCTGCTCAGAAGTAATCCCGCTGAGTTCAATTAGATTTACTCCCAAGAAAATGGGCATAGCTTCAAGGTGATCCAATTTCTTTACGGAACTACTTCTAGCTTTTTATTTTTTATATATATTTATTCGCTAAAGACTTTAAAACTGCCTTTCATCATCATCTTCACCATCATTAACCTGCTCTTCACTCTAAGGTCCTAGGGTGGGATGTTGTTGTTGATGGTGATGATGATGATGATAATACCCTTTTGAAACTTCAAATGAAAAAATACAACCACAAAATATAGGGTTTACATATCAAGACAGTGGCAGAAATGCTTAACAATATACTTTTCAAGATGGAGCAACCAGAAGTCTACTAAGTACTCCCAGTGTGGAAGTAGCATGGAATATTAAAAGATTTGGGTTCTTAGAATACTGGCAGTATCAGGGAAGCTTTCATTTTTCTGATGTCATAAAGAGGCTTTCTGGCCCTGGCTTAGGGCTCGCAAAGCTTTTCAGACTTTAGAAACTGAATTTCATGGTCCATGAGCAACATATGCAAACTCCAGCCTCCTCTTCCGATGTCAATACTTCTCACGTTTTAAAATGACACCTTGTTGGTGAACTTTTGAGGAAAACAGACACTCCATGGTTATGTATGTGATTTCCCCCCCTCTTAATGTTACAGTGAATGCCCAAAATCTGATGAATGTTGACGTTCCCATGTGAACGCTGACAATCCCAGATGGATTCTGAAATTAGATATATCTATTTCCTCACTTTTCAGACATATACCAGCGAATGTTTTGACTGTGACATTTAGGTGACAACGTCTGATTTTTCAGACATTCACATGTGAGCGTCAATAGTCAATGGATTTTGGACATTTTCTGTCTCATATATGTGCAAACATATAATCACACACATAATAGATAAAGATGGATGGATAGATAGAGAAATTTCCATTAGGTCTGTGAGAGATCCTTTTTTGGTCATATAAGAAGCATAATTTTAAAGGAAGACCAAGAAATGGTTATTTCTCTTCTAGCAGCCTCAAGAATATGTATTAGCTATAACTGGAAAAAGAAGGAAGTACCGTACCAATAACTTCTCAATGGTTGTTGAAAATCTGGGCCACACTAAGGATAATAAAACTTATAAACTCTGCCCAAACAAGGTTGGTGAGGAGACAGTGTCTCCCTGTTATGTTTTGGAATTTGAAAGTGGATCCTATACATTAATATGAGTTCAGTATGGTATAAGCGCATAATGGCACACTATATTTAATTGGGGGCGGGTAGTTAAGTTCACTGACAGAGAAGAGTGAGCACTTGGTTTTATCCCAAGAATTAGCTAAGACAGGAGAGATGCCACCACCCTCACCTCTCCACCTCTGAGAAGAAAATAAAGAATACCCTGGTTTCAAGTCTTCACCCCATGATTTGCACCCTCTGCATCAGAATGGAAGCAATCCTGGAAGCAGGACATGAGAGCAAGAGCACTCTCCTATTTATGATATCCGCCAACTGGCATTGAGAGCTGTGTGGCGACTCTCCACTTATGCAGGGGTTATGTTCTGGGCCCCCGTGTTCATAAGTGAAATGCAAGTAAGTGGGGAGCACCCTGGAGAGTCCTTGTGGCTGGCAAGGAAACCCTCCCCGGAGCCCAAAGGGGACATCCTCTTTGGGCTCCAGGGAGGGTTTTCTGGCTTGCCACTCGTCACTTCCGGGTTCCCAGCACTGCGCGTGTGCGCTGTCATGTGCAAGTAGATTGAGCAGAAGTGGGGAGCTGTTTGTACTGGAAGAAATGTAACCTTCGTAACAAGGAGCCAACACGTTAATCTGCTTCTCAAAAAGAAAAGTTGATTGCCCAGATCTCTCTCAATGTAGCAGGTACAGTCATTTTTTTTAAAAAAAGAGGAAAAACTAAAAACAAGCAAAGAGGGAGTGAGCACATGGGGCAACACCCTGGACCACAGCAGCAACATTTAAGTCACCCAATTCTCTTCTGTCTAAAACAGCTTGGAGGGGGGGAGAGGTAAAGGTCGAAGAAAGTCTCCAGCCAACTCTCACTGTCAAAAATTCAGGGACTCCCGACTATCCCGCATTGGAGGGTTGGACTAGATGATTATTTGGGTCTCTTCCAACTCTATGGTTCTATATTCCTCCAGCTCCCAACAAAGCAATTCTCCCCCCACCCCCTAGCTATTGCATTTCCACCAGTCACAGCTCTCCCCCCCCCCCCTTAACACCAGAACTGGGTAAAAAAAGACAACTCAAATTCTCGAATCGTGCCAAGTGGCACCTACAGCATCCATCGCCCTCGAGTGCCATTATTCACAGAGCCTCAAAACAGGCAGCTTCCTGCAACAGTGAATTCCCACGGCGGTGCCAGGCACACATCCCCAGATATTATCAGCCAGGCTCTGCGGTAAACAGAAAACAGGAGATGCACTTCCCAGGGGCTGCTCCATTTCAGTGCTGGGTGAAACCGTTCCTCCCCACTAAAAAGTTTCCTGCTGCTCTCATGCGGTTCAGGCTGGCTGTTATGGAAAGTGCAACACCATGCCCATTGCAAAACAGTAAAATAAATTCAAAGAAACATTGTAAAATCCCCCACTAAGGAAGCTTTGGAACCCAAAACACCACCACAGAAATCTTGTCGTCCACCCCATCTGTTCTTGCTGTTACTCTAGCCGGAAAGCCAGTCTCTTCTACCCTGACAGGTTGCACCAGAAATAGCTATGCCATCACACAGCCAGCGTTGAAAGGGGGGGAGTTGTTCCTACATGGGAACAGGCCGTAGTAACGACAACAAAAACAAATAATAATGCCTTCCCTCTTTTGCTACCCTCTTGTTTCTCCTTGCATAGGGATAATAAAACACAAGAGAATGCAAGATCTAAGCAGAATCATTTTTAATCCTCCACCTCCGTTGCAAGGTCTTCAACATGGCATTATTTAATTTTCCACTTTTTTCTACTGTTTGTTTATGCCAATGCAGGGTGGCAGAAGCAGAAAGAAAAGCCAGATTAATGAAAATCCAAGCACGTCTGTGTTCACTAAGCAAGCAGTCATAGACTTCAGTGGGTATTTTATTATTTCTAAGGGAAAACACAGGAAGGGGGTGAGGCACAGCTTAAAAAAAAAAGCTGTGTCACTCTTTCTGTATAGATATAGAAGGACCCATGACTAGAGTGTACTTTATTTGCAAGTCTCATTTTCCATCCCACCGTTCGAATACATTTCCAGGCTCAGAAAACAAGCCAGGAGTTTAGCTCAGCCAGAGCTAACTCAAGCTGACAGCTATAGCACTGATGCCTGCCAGACTTGATTGACTGGTTGGATATATTTAGACCTGAGGGAGGGAACGAAGAAAAATGGAGGGTGGGTGGGGGAATGAGAAAGATAAGGAGGAGGACACTGTTGTACGTTTGAACTAAAAATATAAAAACACAAAGGCTATTGTTAGCAATGGCAAATAATAAAAAAGTTAAGTGGCATCGCCTCCAGCAGGGTCTTCATCCCCACCCATCTCAACACTCCATATGAACATAATCTCAGACAGATATCCATTTGCAGTTTTAGGTTGGAGAGAGAGGATGGAAGGACACCTTTCTATACGTCGATGGCCCCTGGCTCCATCCCCAGCAAGGTTATGAAGATCTTGGGAAGTATCCCTGCCGAAGACTCTGGAGACAGGTGCTAGCCAAGAGGAGACCAGCCTGAGCCTAAGGACCAATGATCAGGTCCAGCAGGAGTAGTGTTGCACTTAGGTAATTTTAGACTTAATGGACTTAATGGAAGCCCCCGCATTAGACGGCATGAAACGCAATGCTTCACCAAGATCAAAATGTGGTATGTCAGTCCTCTGAGGGCCTTCCTGCTCATTCCGCTGGGCCCTGAACGCCTACCCAATTGCCCCAATGGTGCAGTTGAATAATATGAGGCACCATGATACACATATGCTAATGATTTATCTCTGCGGAAGGGTACATGCTCTGCAGGTAGAAGGCTCAATCCCTGGCATCTCCAGTGAAAATTATCTCAGCCAGCATGGTGGAGCATGAACCCTGTTAGAGACGTGCTGTTGGACAACAATGGATCACAAGATATATGGCCCATCTAGCCCAGGGTCCTGTTTCTCACAGCGGCCAACCAGATGCCTCTGGGATGCCCAGAAACTGGGAATGAAGCCAACAGCCTCCCGCTCTCCACTTCCTGTAACTGCAAATATACTGCCTTTAGGAGAATGGTTCCTGTAGCCCTGCAGGCGATGCTTGGCCGCAGCTCCCATCATCCCTGACCATAGGACCAGGATGGCTGCAGCTGATGGGAGCTGGAGTGCAGCAACATCTGGAGGGCCAGAGGTTCCCACACCCTCGGTTCTAGAAGCCCTACCCCACGGACCTACTTTGGCAGGTCTTAGGAACAACTGAGCACCTCAAAGCTCTATGACAGGCGCCATTTTATCAGAAGCCAAAACAGTTTCCTGCAATAGTTTGAAATTTCTCTTTTGTTAGCCACCATAATAAATAGGTGGTTTTAGAGATTAACGGCATCCTGCCAGAACAAACTTGTCTGAAGTGCTGCTCAATGCTTTCATCCCCGCAGTCGCCTCTATATATCATTCATAAAGTTTGTTACACATCACGGAGAAAGTGGGGGTGAGCAATGCTGTAATAGCTGGTGACAGGGTGGGAGGAGCCGGTATTGGATGAATGAAGTGTGATGATTGCTTCTCCAGCACAATAATTCAGGAACATGGGTTAACGGGTGCAATTCCTTGTTCTCTCCACTCCTCTCTTTTTACTTGACCTCCCATGTAGCTTAATTTCTCCCTCCTCTACTCCCGTCCACTCTGCCCAGTGCCCTTGTGGCCTGATTATGATGTCTGGGACTTTTTGCTTGCCTCTGTTCCCAGGACTTCCTCACTCTCCCACACAGAGCGTCTAATTCCCCCGCTCTGCATAATCTCCCTCTCTCTCCCTCTCCCCCATAGACACACCCTCTTCTTCTGGCCTTATGGACACTTGTAAAAGTATAAATATATGCATTACTCATTTTTACTGAACTGAGCTGTGTCTGTCAGTTGTTGTTTTTTAAGTATTTCTTGAGTGTCATAAACAGAGCTAGACATTACAAGCATTCCAGATGTGTGGGGTGGATGGGGAGCTATGGGGCAGGAGGAGGAAGATAAGGAGGCAGTGATGGCCACCGACCTGGATGGCTTTAAAAGACAAAATTCATGGAAGATAAGGTTATCCATGACCACTGGCCATGGAGGCCATGCTCTGTGTCTCCTTGGTTGGAGGCAGTATAGTGGTACCTAGGGTTACAGACACTTCAGGTTATAGATGCTTCAGGTTACAGACTCCGCTAACCCAGAAATAGTACCTCAGGTTAAGAACTTTGCTTCAGGATGAGAACAGAAATTGTGCTGCGGCGGCAGCGGGAGGCCCCATTGGCTAAAGTGGTAACTCAGGTTAAGAACAGTTTCAGGTTAAGAACGGACCTCCAGAACGAATTAAGTTCTTAACCCGAGGTACCACTGTAATGCTTCTGAAGGCCAGATGCTGGAAACCACATAGGGGAGAATGCTCCTGTGCTTGGATCCTGCTAACGGGTTCCCCGCAAGTGCCTGACGGGTGGCCACTGCTGGACTAGATAACCTGTTGGATCAAGCCAATGGCCTATCTGCTTTTGCCCTTAAGGAGGAGGTGTGGTTTTAAAAGTGCCTTGTACACACCATACATTTAAAGAACACTGTGGTTTGTTAAGGGTGCTGGGGCTTGTAGCTGTGTGAGGGGCAGACTACAGTTCCCAGGGTTCTTTGGGCCGGGGGGGAGGCAATGTGCTTTGAATGTAAGGCATGTATGAAGGGGGGGGAAAGCTTGCAGACTGTTCCTATAGTATTTGAATGGTACATCTAGATTGCCCATTGGTGAGAGGAGAACCCCAAACAAACACATAAAACAATACCTGAGATTCACTGGGGTGTTTTTCTTTTTAAGTGTTCCGTTCACTTTTTAAGTAGGTTGCATGGAAGATGCTGGCTCTGCAGGGCCAAACACATCCATATGCAGAATTAGGTGCACAGGTGTCAAAACAGCAATGGAGCCTTAAGCACTCAATGCACAAATACTAATAATAACACCAATGCCAAAAGCATTATTCTTATTTTCATTGTTATTATCATTTACGCAAATGCCGCTACGGCTTAAACCCACTAATAATAACAACGTACTTATATCCTGTCTTTGATGCTGAAGAAAGCCAAGGCAGCTAACAGAAACCGAAACAAAGCAAGGTATCCGACAAAACAATGCACCTTCTTTAAAGCCAACACATCAATGTAACCCAAATAAGCCAAGCAGTGCCTTCCAATCAATCAATCAATCAATCAATCAATCAATGGCTTTCACTATACAGTGAAAACTGAGCAATTAAGAAGCCCGGTGGGCCTCCCTAGGGAGAGAATCGGAGACCACAGATGCCCTCAGCTTCTCATATCTGTCTGCCAAAATTCAGACGTCAGGAGGACATGGAGCAGAACCTTCGATGCGCAGCTAAGCTTGCAAAAGGCTACACACTGGAGGTCCTCGTGGGTTCCCTCTCCGAGCTGCAAATGTGGATCAGGGCACCAGGTTTTGATCCAAAACTGTTTTCCCCAAGACAGATGCCGACTTAAAGGATAAAGATTTCGAAGAAAACAACACACAAGCCTTAACACATACAGCGGCAGATTAGAGCCCAAGAACCTTAATTTATCAATTAGACACCATCTGCAGATTGTGCTCCTTGAAATAATTGTCGAATCTGACAATGCACTTCTGCTTCTAGAAAGTTTCAGCCAGCTTTGCTTCCATTTAATTAAATTTCTGCACTTAACTTTGATTGCGCTGAAAGCACCGCTGCTTTGCCCAGATTGAGTTCCTTCGCCACCTGCTGTGCTTGATCTAGCCACGTTTCCACAGTTATGGCAAAAATTATGCCTGATTTTTTTCTCTCTCTCCCCCACTCCCCAAGAAAACTGGCTTGCCTTCACCCCTACCCCACATCTCTTCATAAAAATGCAATGGTGGAACAGCAATGTAAAAATGCAGGGCTGTAGATAAATGGCGGGGCACAAGCTATGCATGCAGAAGGCCCCAGGTTCAATGCTTGGCAACCTGTAATACCCCAAGCCAGGTGCAGCCCACCAGATCCTTGATAACCCATTCACACCACCCTAGTTTTGCAGTCTCAAGCAAGCAGGACAAAACAAAACTATCTGGTGGGGCAGGGGGAACGACTACACATGGCTTAAGCCATATACGCAACCAGAACATTATTCCACACTAACTGGCAGAGGCTTTTTGGAGTTTCAGGCAGAGGTGGGTGCTTCTTGGCCACCCCCCTGGCATGACCAGGTTGCTTCTCTTCCTCCACTCTGCTACGATCTCCAGAGCAATTACGCAAATATTAAAATGGCTGTAAATGTCTTTTTTCTTCTAAGTTGCAGCATAAATGTATTCATTTCTATGGGATTTTTTAAACTGCCGACCCCTTTTCTTTTGTAATTGCTTTGTTCCATTTTTATGAAACGGCAACTTTTGTCAAATTGCAAAGCCATGCCGAGTGGTGCATTCCTGCTAGAAGGTAAAGTGCAGGTGCTCTAATAAAGAAATAAGATGCAAGCGCAAACGTGCGACTTTAAAATTAAAGAAGACTGAATGGCAATAGGAAGGTTGTTCTCTCACTGGTGGAGCATCTGCCTTACATGCAGGGGGTCTTGGGTTCAATTCCTGGCATTGCCAGGAAGTAGTGGGAGAGAGCCCCGCCTGAAATCCTGCAAAGCTGCTGTCGGTCAGTGTAGACAACACTAAGATGAACCAATGGTCTGACTCAGCATGAGACCACTTCCTCTGTTCCTGCAGAAACAAGACTTGAGGACTGACACATCCCTTGGGCAAAAGGGGATTTCTAAGTGCTTCACTGCAGAATGAGGGGGTGCACCTGCTTGTAACCCAGGTTGCAAAGCTGTGCTCACATTGGTTGTGAAGACTCTACAGCGGCTACCTTTGAATTATGCATCTACCTTCACACCCTTAGTCACTCGCGGGATAATTATTCCTCCAGGACATGCTGGCAAGGCAAGTGCGTGGGCTGGTAAACTGTGTCGTATTTATCTGCAAAGTTCGTTGAAGGAAAACCACGACGTGCCCTGAAGCAGGTGCAGTTGTAGTTACTTCCGAGAATAATTTTAAAACAAAACAAAGCATCTTACCACTGGCAGCAATGTTAACGAAGTCACTTAAGTAATGCAGCTGGAGTCCGGAGAGAAAATACCTGATAACACTTCACTAAGCAGACTGAACAAAAAAGAGTGTCTAATTTGACAAGAAAGGAACAGAAAAGTTATGTCTTTCAGTTCAGGCCTTGAACAAAGCAGGGAGACATACAACTAAACATACAGAGGACAACTCCTTCAGAACTACATAGCCAATCAGAGGATGCACTACCTTGGCAAAGATCAGGCCACTCTTGGGTAGCTGACTTCATAGTTAACAGAATTAACCCTTAGATTAAAAACTAGTTGATGCCAGATATTGCACTTTCAACAAGTAGTAACCTGCTGGTATATTTATGTAGGGTTTAACATGCATAATCCTTTGCTGAAAAAACAGAGGAGTTGGCTGTCTGCAAAAAAGTGCCATCAAAGGTATGTGCGGTTTGTTGGTTTGTTTTTTAAAAAAGAATACCATACAAGGTTTACCGCTGAGGTAATATAAACCTCTCCAAACCAATAATGTGTTTCAGCAAGTTCCTAAAAATAATGTATTTTGGCCTTGCAGGTACAGGAATGGCTTCATCTTGTATCATACAGTACAAAATGGATTTACAGTCATACTGAACGAAACAATACAGAACCTGGTAACACTCTCCAAGGAACCATCATTTGAGCATAACTATGTTGAAACATCAAAGACTGAAGAGGCAGTAATGCTTCTGAATACCAGCTGGCAGAAATGGCAGGAGGGGAGAGTGCTGTTGTGCTGAAGTCCTGCTTGCGGGCTCCTTGCAGGCATCTGGTTGGCCACTTTGAGGACAGGATATGCCCCTAGCCTAATCCAGCAGGACTCTTCTTACATCTGCCAGGATGACCCATAATATGCCTTTTCTGAAGGGGAGAGGCAGCTGGCAGTTGGGGTGTTCGTGGCCAGCAGAGGAGTTAACACCTTTTCTGGAAGGCAGGGTCAAAACTATAAAAAATCTTTTATTAGCGGCCAGCAAGAAGAGGCGGCCATGGGCACATTTGCAAATCAGAGGTCATGGGTAACACACAAAGACACACAAAGACACACACACACACACACACACACACACACACACACACACTGCACACAAAACAATTTCCCCTACTGGTTACAATACAATGCTTCTTTCAAACCTAATTCTTTTTTAGAGGGGAGAGACCCTGTGTCCAACCCTCTGCAATGGAGTAATCTCAGCTAAAGCAATGGCCATGTGTACCCTCAGCTACCACACTGGCAAACTCTGTGCTAAGCTCTTTGTTTTCACAGGGAGCTGACTTATGCCGAGTGAGACCAATACTATTTACACTTCCTGGCAGCGTCTCTCCAGGGTTTCCAGCAGGGTCTGCCCAATACCTACCCGGAGATGCTCTTGATTGAACCTGAGACCTTCTGCATGCAAAGATGTGCTCTACCACTGACCCATGGCCCTTTCCTTAAATGCAAGTGGATGGGGTACACACACGCACCTTAGTTACCTACAGAAGGCTGTAAAAGGGAATTGTGTAAAAGGGAATTCTTCAGGAAGAAGAAGAATTCTCAGGTTTCATCCATTTTGGCTAAACAGAGCCTCCATGTTCACAGACAGTGTATCTCTGAAAACAAGGTGCTGAGGGACAAGAGCCTTCCTGGAAGAGGGATGTGTGGACCATTTGTCTGATGCAGCAGCACTTGTCTTAAGAGTACAGAGAGAAGAGAATGAAGAAGGAGGAGGTGGTGATGGCTTTGTTTTTTGTGCAAAGCAAGGCCAAAATGCCAAGCAGTGCAAGAGACGGTTGCACAGGTATGCCAAAGTGCAACACGGAGGACAAACGAAGACAAGCCCCAATCAGGACAAGATCTCTGGGAGCACCCTCCCAAGCAGATAAAGTTCATGCCCGTAATGAACGGCGTCTCCTGTTCTTGCCGCAGGTGCCCCGATGTACTTAGCCCTCCATGGTAGAACTGCCAATCTCGCAGAAGGGGTCAATTATATTACAAGAAGGGGAAGCAACAGAGACAGGCCCATGTCCTGACTTTCAATCCTGCCCTAAATTAACTTTTAATACGGAACAGAATGTCACATTCACTTCTCTCCATAGTCTAAAAATTTCTCCTTTATGCTGCAGCAATAAAGGGGAGTATTTAAAAATTAAACAGAGCTTAGGGAGGAGGGGGAGGGAAGCACGCAGGAATATATTTCATTTCCACATGACTAGGCATTTTAACATCCAAAGAGGAAAGAAAGGTGCTCTCAGAGTAGCAAGCAAGGAGATGAAGGTGTTAAATACAGGGGAGGGTATTTTACAGTGGAATGAATACACATTTCAGTTTAGTGAATTGTCAGGCTCCCAAAGTCCAAAATGCCTAAAATTTGACACAGAAGACACAGCCTCCAATGTGAGGAGTAAAATAATTCAAGTTAACCGTTTGTATCCAATGTGAAAATCCCTTAGCGGTCTGCTTACTCCGCCGGCAAAATGGTTTGCGCCAGTGGAATGTGGTCAACTTTGTGCAACCTGCTGCACAATGAATTTCCACTAGTGCAACTGTAGCATTGGGTTCCGCTGTTGCACAGCACTGCACATCTGCTGGCACACGAGCCCTTGCACCAACCAAGGCAGAACGCCGGATGCAGCCAGTCTATTCATTCATCATGTCAAAGTATAAAAGGCGGTGGTTGCATGTCACAGTAAACCACAATTAACGGTTTACCGTGCATGCACAGAAGACTCCTACTTGAATGCATCCATCTTACCCTCAGGAGCAACAACCCACAGAGCCCCGTTTGCTGTTACGTCCGAACTGGGGATTGTGGTTTGTCTCGCTCCAAACAAATCCTAACATGAAGCCAAAGTTTGTTCTTCGCTTCACATCAAACTGGGCCAAAGTCTAGACTTGTGATAATATGCAAGTTCAAATCCTCTTTCAGTCTCTTTTTATCTAAAAATAAAAAAATCACGAAGGCTGCAATCCTATGCACACTTACTTAGGAGCACAGTGGGACTTACTTCTGTGTAAACAGATACAGGAATATATTGTAAGAGGCGCTGGGCAATTCATGCTCTGTTCTTCATCTGTAAAACAGGAAGAATAACAACCCAGAGCTATGAGAGGTTGCATCCAAAGTTCAGAGTAGACTCACTGAAATCAATGGACCTAACTTAGTCATGTTTATTAATTCCAGTGGGTCTACTCTGAGTATGACTAACGTTTGATGCAACCCAAAGAGTACTGAACTGAAGAAGTTTTGGAAACCTTGGTCTAGACTAACTGCTGGAGACTGTCTCAGACAAATGTCTTTTCCAGCAGTACCTGGAGATACCAGGAACCTGGAGGTTTCTTCATACAGAATAGGTGCTCCACCACTAAGCTGCGACCTAGGCCTACCGAGTCTATTATGGACCTGGACCTGTCGTGAAAAAAGTGGCCAAGAAGCCACATTAGAAGATGGAGACAGAGATGCTCCACCACCTTTCACTCACCGTTTCAAGAGGCCCTCTGGAACAAGCAGTTGTGGATAAGGTTCTCTAACTCCTTTATTTTTCAAAGAATTGTGAGGCGAGGCTGCAGGCCCTGTGAAGCTGCTTGCCTTTCCACCCTCACCACCTGTTGAGGATTAAGCCCAGGTGCATTGCAAGTGGCTCTGAAGGAAAGGAAGCAGCAGCAGCAGCAGGGAGGCGTTCTCTGCTTTGCAAGCCACAGACAAAGAAGGGGCGTGGGGAGAGGGAAGAAGCAGAAACCTATTTCTATAGAAGGCTTGGAGTAGCGGGGTTAACGGTTTGTCATGATATAAAATTACGCATGGCATGCAGAAAGAGGGTACAGGAGAGATTTTCTCTCATACCACTAGAACTCATGCACATCTAACAAAGCTGAATGCTGGAAGATTCAGGACAAATGAAAACTTATTCAGGAAGTGCGCAATTTTATTTTGGATGTCCCTCCGACAGGAGGCAGGGATGGCTACCAAGTTGGATGTCTTCAAAAGAGGTTTTGGACAAATTCATGGAGGGCAAGGCTATCAATGGCTACTAGCAAAACCAAGAGAGAGTTCTCAGGAGTGCCACAAACAGCCCATTTTGGAGAAATTCCTTCATCGGGAGTATCCTTAGAAGTAAATCTTAGCTCATTCATCTTTTTCTCACTGAACCAAACTTTTGGAGGCAGTATGTTCCTGAATACCAGTTGCTGGAAAATATAACTGGGGAGAGCGTTCTGGCACTTGGGCTCCGCTTGCAGGTCTCCCACATGCATCAGGTTGGCTACCGCAAGAACAGGATGCGGTACTACGTGGGCAACTGGTCAGATCCAGCAAACTCTTCTTATTTTCTTACCTCCAAGGAAGTTGGAAAGGTGACGTTGCCTTTTATCCTATCGTATAAGCAGAGGCTCTTAGACCAAATTGCCATTTTGCCCATTTTGTAAGCGTCAGTTCTAACACAGGTCTCCTGATCACTATACCATTTGAGTAGCACTCATCTTTAGGCGTAAACAAACAGAAGTTGAGGCTATCATAGGAACACAGGAAGCTGCCTTATACCAAGTCAGAATGCAAGTATCTAGCTCAAAACTGTCTACACTGACTGGCAGCAGCACTCCAGGTTTTCAGGCAGGGAATCTTTCCCAGCCCAGCCTGGAAATGCCAGGGATTGAGCCTGGGACCTTCTGCACGCAAACCAGATGCACCACCATTGAGCTCTATTCTGAATCCTCCCTCGACAGACTCCATTTCATCAGGCCACCTGGGCATCACGGATTCACTAGCATAGCTCTCAAATCAACACTGCATCTTCCACGGTTGTCAGCCAGCCCTGAAACCCTCCTTAATGCTCTCAACCCTGCATTTTTCAAACCCATGTTCAAAAACACAATAAAAGTGAACGGAGCTCTTTTTTTTGCAAATGTCTGTCCTGGGAAGGTGGCAGCATTAATAATGACCCTTTTGTACAACTCAAACACACCTGCTGCCATCTGCAGCCATCACTGCAGAGTCCAAATTTAATCTGACAAGCTCTTCTCCTTCCTTTGGCACAGCCTGATTTTATTTTTAATGCCTTTTCCTTAATGGTCCATATTACAAGGAGGAGTTTTACAGGAGGGCACACTCACTTACTTTCAAAGTTAAAGGAAGGACAGCAGGGAGTCAGGCCCAAACTGGAACACCTTGATTTTTTTAAAAGCCATAATACATGGGCCATTTCTTATCTATCCTATCCCACCGGCCTCTGAGAAGTTGAAATCAATTTCATTCATTTTCATTTTTTAAAAAAAACAACTAGCCGATTTGCCTAAACCACCATTCTTTTAAGTGAACAGGAGTCTACAAACAAAAACAGGTGTTCGCAAAAAGCAAAAAATACAAAAGCAAACCACCAACATGCCCGGTTACTTGTGGTTTCCAAAATACGGAGGTGTGCCTTTGAAAAATAACTTCAGCTAACTAAAAAGCAGCACTCAACGGTGCTTTATCTGGGACACAGAACAAGTGCTAGTAAAGATGACTCAGCCTTTTAAAGACCCACTCAGATCTGGAGAGTTTAAAAGCAGCAGAGGTAGTAAAGGAAATAGTGTCAGAAAAGACCTCACACATCCATCCAGTTTGGTCTTTTGCTATGACACAGGGGTGGGCTCAAATCAAGACCTGGCCTACCATCTGAAGGCCATTTTCAACAGGCAGGAGAGGCCACCCAACTGTCAATCACCGGGCATCATTTTGACATCATGAGACAATTTCAAAGCCCGCCTTAACAGTGCTGAGTAGCAAACTGGGACTGGAGCCATTGGCGAGCCTCCACTTCCTATGAAACTTCTCGCGAGAACCAACATTCTTCCAGACACCTTCATCAATGCCTGTTGTTGGGAATCACAAGTGGAGAGAGTGCTGTTGTGCTCAAGTCCTGCTTGTGGGCTTCCCAACCGTGATTGAAATTCCCCGGGCACTGGGTGCATTTTGCTACTGGCGTGGGTCCAACTGCGACTGTGCAGTTTTGTGGGCGCCAGGTTGGCAACTGACATCTCCATCGAGCCAGCTGACTCACGCGTGGTCCATCATCATCACATCAAGGAAAGTAAGTGCATGGCAAAGGACAGATATACTGGGCTGTGCTGCAACCTTTCCACAGGCCACCCCAATGGAGCTAACAAGACACAGTTCAAAAACTTCTGCCTTAGCCCATAGTTAACATCATTTCCATTTCCACTGTGTTTCTCCTTCTTGCATACTGGGACAAGTGAATTGTTGTAAGAGCAAGCTACAATTGAGCAATGTAGCGAAGATCATAGAATCATAGAAGTCATAGACATGCCATTGTGGCGACCATAACCTAGGACAGGGGTCAGCAAACTATTTTGGGATAGGGCCAGTTCATCGTCCCCCAGCCCTAGCGGCGGGCTGGACTGCGTGCGCACAGGCACATGGCGGAGTGGGCTTCTCTTTCTCCCCCTCTCTCCCCCAGCCCCTCCCCTGCCTACCTCCTCCGCCGCTCTGCCTGAGGTTGGGAGCTGGTGGCAGTAGTGGCGCCTCTTCTTTTCGGGCCAGCTTTCCTGAGTGCCAGGCGTAGGGCCAGCAGGCACACCAAGCACCAGCCCACAGCACGGCCATGGGGAGAGGCCGGGAGATGGGTGGCAAGGCTTCCAATCAAAGCCCAGCCCCCTTCCTCCACAGGGTGGGGAGAAGTCAGGAAGAGGGAGGGAGAGAGAAAACGGTGCCAGGGTGAGGAGGGAAATTGCAAAAAATGGCACCCAATTTTTTTTTATTAAAAAAGGGGCAAACGCGCCGATCCAATCAGCTATTGCAGAACTGTTTGCAGGCCGGATCCAGAGGGCAATTGGACCGGGTCCGGCCCACGGGCCTTAGTTTGCCGACCCCTGACCTAGCTTATATGTCTGAGTTTCTAACATTGTCCATAGGCATCTCGTTGACCATTGTGAGAATAGGAAGCTGGACAAGATGGACCTTTGGCCTGAGAGAGTAGATTCTTGATTGTTCCTTTGCAGCCACATCTTTACTCTTGCCACACCTGACACCACATCAGGTGTGGGACAGGTGGGTGTGATTTGGAGGAAACTACATCCCTGCCATAATTAGCTAAGTGGGCCAGGGGTTTCCCCACTGCTGCTCTCAAGCAGAACAGCGTCTACTGAAGGAACCCCAGTCAAATGCATGCCTATTCCCTCACAGAAACCTCTAAACAAGGTTACCTAACCACTCCTGAGGCAAGACAGTCCACCTGTTCTGAAGGTGGAGAGCTACTCCTACTGTTTAAACATTGAGATCTACTTTAAAGTTTCAGATCCCTTACGGGCCTTGAGCTCTCCAGGGTTAAGGAAAGAGGTATTTCCCATTATGTGTTAGCAAATCCTTTTAAACTGGGGAGGGGCCAGGGATTGAACCTGGGAACTTATGGCTCCAAAGCATGCAGTAAATGCAGCTCTGGTTGATATTCTGATATGCTACCAGGCAGGCTGGTGGAAAATTGAAGCTTTTCTCCACCCTAGAGATGGGAAAACCCAAATCGTCAACTTCCTGCATCTTGGTTTGCTTGTAGTAGTAGCAGCAGAAGCAGCAGTTCAATCTTAAACACAGAAAAATAAATTATGTACAAAAATAATTATACAAACAGAAAGCCCCATTACAATTGGCAACTGTAACAAGAAATTAGTGTCTCACTATGCCTGCTTGGAGGGTGGTAACTGTTAACTAAGGCTAATGTTCTATGTTCACATAATTCACCTATTTGTAAAGACTTTTGGCAAAGGTTTGCCATTTTCAGATTTGTTTGTTAAAGTTATGGAGTTCCACCAATCTGCTGAAAACGTCGTCTTCTCCTCCTGACCTCTCGCCATACGCGAACTCTGCATTATTTTCTCAGTGAGAGCTAATTCTCAGACGTTCTAGCACATCTTGGTTTGTTACTGACCCCAATGAAGACACCAATTAGCTCAAATCCAGCAGATTTGTCAACATCCAATTTCAGGAAAGGATGCACAACATACAGATACCAGATACAACACTAAAACAAGAGCAAAGTGACCACAGCCTTGGAATTTAAGAAACGGCTGTTACAGGCTTCAAAATGCTTGTTTAAATGACATTGTGAATAACAAACAACTGGTCAACCATGTGTTTAGCTCCTGAGCAAAGTGGCCTTTGCGATCTTCTCTTTCTTCTAAGGAGGTTCTTCCAAGACATCAGCCTCAAGATAAAGATTCTTCAGTGGTTTCAAACATTCTCCATTTTTTACAACAAAAAGGCTCTTGAGAAGCAAGCAGGTCTTGCTCGGAGCAGCCGTCTTAGCCAGCCATTCTTTGTTCCACCTATTGGCATATTAAAGTCAGCTGCCTTCAACTGCTAGGTGAGAGCTGTACACAGACCTAAGCTACCAGCCCCACCTTCAACCAGCTGAAATTGGGCATCTGAAATTATCATTCTGTGTATTCCCTGCATTTAAAAGGGGACTCTCTGGTGTGCAATTACTGCAGCAGAATTGTGTTCTGTTCATCTAGGATTCAACTGAGTCCGAGGGTTTATTTTCCATTAAAGGTGGGGAATTTAGAAGATTGTGTGATCGCCAATTGCAATTACCATTGGCAACTGTTCTTATCTCACATGCATTTGCACTTTTGAGAATATCAGACTATATACCCTCTTGAATTTTCGGGGGGGGGGGGAGTATTGTGCAAATATCATTATGCAACTAGAAAGGTTTATCAAAAAAGAAATAGAGAAATTAAACATATTAAAAATGCAGACATTAAGACTGCTAAGAGAAATTAAGAAAGTTAATTTAAAAAATTCGACAAGCAGTAACAATAAATAAAAATTATTCTAAATTAAGTTTAACCTTGCAGTATTAAGTCCTGGTATTCATTATATGAATTGCTACAGCAGACCATGCTTAATTTAATTTTGTGGTTTTGATAAGCAGTGATTTTAAAAACAAGTGCAGGTATCTTCCCCCTTTGTGAGAGTGCTTTTGTTGTGGTTGCACCTTTCAACATCTAGCAAAAATTGCTGCTTCTGCCATAATGAAATACTGCCTAACACTAATTTTCTGACATAACATTTTTGGGTTGATTGGTCATTGGACATTAAGCATTTCTTAAATACTAGTAGCTTTGGTATCTTGTACCTATTGCATGCACTGTGGCTTTTTATTTGTTTGTCTGTTGTTTTATTAAGACATTTCTATACCGTCCTTTCTCAAAAGGCCACAGGGTGCTTTACAACACAAAAACAACATGACAATACAAGAACGTTAAAGCAATTATTTCAATAAAACTCCTAACAAAAGCAGCGGCAACAAAAGTATTCACAAATTGCTACTGTCCCTGTTCCCTCGATATTAAATTTATATCCCGCCCTTCCTCCCAAAGGAGCCCAGAGCAGCAACCAAGAAGTGATAAAACAATAAAAATGTCTTTAAAACAATTCCAGTATAGATGCAGATGGGGAAAGATTTCCACTTAAAAGCCTTGTAGGAAAACAAAGGTCTTCAGTAGGCAATGGAGAGGCAGCAGAGACAGCCGGTCTAATAGTCACAGGGAGGGAATTCCAGTGGACCAGTGCCAAGACACTAAAGGCCAACTGCTATATTGTGCAGAGTGGACCTCCTGATAAAATGGCATCTACAGGCAGTGGCATAGCATAGGTTGCTAGTGCCCGGGGCAAGGAAAGTATGGCGCTCCCTAACCAGCACCTCCATGTGGCGCTGCCGCCACCACTGGGCGCAGCTGCAGAGCAGCCGCGGGACATGCATGTGCCCCTCCTTGGGCTGGGGTGCCACCACCACCACTCCCTTCAGGCATTGACCTGAGCCAGACTTCCTTTGCTTCAACAAGGTGGCTGTATTGTGGGCATCAAAACCATGCCCTGGGAACTGATCGCATCTCACGCTCAGGTTTCTGCCACAAACAAGGAATGTTACCTTGCTAGGACCCGGTTCCGTAACACCTGGTTTCAAAACCATTAGTAGAGTGGAAGCACAGAATCCGACACAACATCAATTATGTTTTTTATTGAACACAAGGTGACCAGGGAGAGATGCCAAGGGGACAGATGTCATTCACGGGAGTCATCTGCAATCACCCAGAGGATTTTTTAAAGGAGAAGGGAGAAGAAACCAGGAACCTCTCAACCTCCCACAGTGGTGGCAGCTGTGTCCAAAGGAAGCGGATCCCCACTGCTCTTTCTGCCACTGCCAAAGAGGGCCCTCACTTCATCCTGAAACAGAGGGCGGTGTTGCAGTGGGACGTCCTCCCTCGCCAAGGAATAAAAGCTGCCTGCTTGCTGTGTCAACCAATTAAGTTTAGAGACGTGGGCAATAAATATTTAAAGAGGACCCCTTTCTTCCGGAGCCACAGGCTGTCTGAATCTACTTTCCGCTCCTCATGCTTTCCTGATAGAACCTCCCAGCGGCTGCAGGCGAGGTTTAAACAGTTGTGGAAGATCAATAGGATCGGAAGCCCAGCCAAGTAAAAACCCTGCCTTGTCCTGCTGTTTCTTATAAACTAGAGCAGCAAGATGAAGATGGTGGGGGGCAGGAGACGCAGGGGAAACCCGTTAACCTTTTCTGCTAGATATTTTTAAAGTGTTTTATAGCCCCTTATTTTCTCTCTCTCTCCAAGATCTCTTGCTGGTCTTTTCCAAGAGCCTCATTCCAACAACTTTGCTGAAAGACTAGCTCCAAAAGGCACTCCCTACCACTGAACTGTTTCCATAGATCATTATAAGAAATACTATCTAAGAACTGGTGCCTGTGTTGGCGGCTGCTGCTGCTGCTTTTCCTCCTCCCTCCCTGTACCTTTGCCTTGTGTGTTGCGTCTTTTAAATTGTAAGCCTGTAGGCGGGGACTGCCATGTTTTAATTGACTGCCTATGTAAGCCACTCTGGGAGCCGTTTGGACTGAAAAGCAGGGTACAAAGGCTCTATATAAATAAAGGAGTCTCCATTTAGCACAAAGCCCATGTAATGGTGGCTAAGGTCTGAGCTGCTTCCAACATGGCACTGCGTATTGGCAATTCTTAACACAATGCAGTTGCTGCCTGCTCACAAGTACCTCTGCACCTTGAAGCAATGGCCTAATCTCACTCAGTTATTGCTCTCAATGGTATTTAACATAATAGCGTTGACCACGATGAGCTTATTTGAAATTATCGTGGAGATGGTTGGCACTTCAGTAGGATCTCCGCAGCAATTCGCCATTAATTACTGCACTGTTATTTTTAAGTGTTAGCCATAAACCAGGCTGCTGCTACATTTGCATTCAGAAGACACAAAAAAGAAAGAAAAAGATGTAGGGAGGTAAATGAGAAATAAATTAGAACAGAAGCTAAGTGCTGCTTCTAACTTTAATATTCCCCAATTAGTTTATGATCTGGAGGTAAAGCGTTTAACCTCGAGGTCACGATCGCCCCTCCCTCTCCTCCCCCCATCCCCTGCAAGGGCTATGAATACATTTTCTCTAATTTCTTACACTTTCATTTAAAAGGAAATACCAAGATGGGTAAAATATGGCCTCCGGGATCCATGAAGCTAGCTATTACCATTTTGCAGTCAGTGGAGAGAGTTTGGATGCCGTGTTTTCCCAGGGCCATCCCAGAGACAGGAGTTAATAGCCCAATATTTATGTTGGGTTGAACATGAGGAGAGATTTGGGGTGGCTCTCGGTCTTGTGCCAAGTTGCGCAGTCCCTCTCCAGATAAAGGGGAGATCCAGAATACAGACAGCCAAGGCATCTATCTACCTATTTCAGATACTGTTCTGTCCTCTCCTCCTTTCATCACTTGCCATGATGGAGGCTATGTTCTTCCTCTACAGAGGTAGCAATGCTTTTGAATACCGGTTGCCGGAAACCACAGGAGGGGATTGGGCTATTTTGCTCAGGTCTTGCTTGAAGGTTTCCCCCAGTCATCTGGAAGGCCACTGCAAGAACATGATGCTGGATTAGATTGGCCAGTGACCGGATGCAGAAGGCTCTTGCGTTTTTTCCCATGGAGTGAGCGTATAGGAGGTGAGTGTAAAATTGTCTAATAATGTCCAGGCTATACAAGGTAAATCAAAACCAGGAAATCCCTTATGCAGTTTGGTATCCTTTTTATTTTGTATATACGATGAGATCGGGCACTATGAAACAGCCTCCAACAGAACTACAAAATGATCTAGATTATAATTTCACTTTCTCAGTGAGATGATGATTTCTGGTCTTCCTTTAAATTGGGATCTTCTGCTAACCTCCAAGTTAGATTACCACAACAGAAACATCAGCTGGTGTAACATTCAGTGGCCAGGTCACTCACCGGAACAAGACGGTTTGAGCATATTACACCAATCCTGGCCTGACGGCACTGTCTGCCAATTAGTTTCCAGGCCCAATTCAAAGTGGTGGTTTTTACCTATAAAGCCTTAAACGGCTCAGGACCACAATATCTCAAGGACCCTCTCTCCCCACATGAACTGACCCAGACCCTGTGATTATCATCTGAGGCCCTCCTTCGTGTGCCTCCTCCATGTGAGGTCTGGAGGGTAGCAACATGAGAACAGGGCTTTTCTGTGGTGGCTCCCTGCTTGCAGAATGCTCTCCCCAGGGAGTCTTACCTGGTGCTTTCATTGCATATATTTAGGCTTAAGGTGGATTGTTCTTTTTACAATTCATTACCTGCCCTTCAGCTTAAGGTCTCGGGACAGGTTATGACAACCAAAATGCAGCGTTAATGCCAAAACACGGCATTATGCAATATTAAAAACAGTTTAAATCAGCTTAAAATTACAGAAATAAAGGGGGGAAACAAGAATGGGGGGGCGGGGGCAACGAGTCATCAACACACCAGGAAAACTGAGATGTTTGCAATGCATATGAAAAGAAAAGGCAACAGAGAGAGAAGGCATAAAAAGGCATTTAAAACAATTAGACCGTTAAAGCACAGGTCACAGCAGTATCCTTACATGGGAGAGAGAGCAAGCCAAGTAGCTCTGAAGCAACTAACAGCCAGCTTTAGAGCAACTAGAGGCCCCCAGTGAACAACAAACTGGTCATTAACAACAGGTTTGGAGGAGGATTACAGTCTTAACAGCTATCATCAGAATAGGTGTGCTGCTTAGAAGCTAAGCAGTTCCATATGGTTAATTTACAATTTCAGGACCAAACCTGGATAGCTTCTAAATAAGCAAGGCTCTGGAGGAAAAGGGAATCTGGAGCGGGGGCAGATTGTGTACAATTGTTCATTCTAACAAACCAGACTCACGCCATGTGCCCTGCGACTTGCAGAAAGGGACCTGAATTTTACACGAAATCTTGGCGCACACAACTATGTTAGCTTCTGTATTGTGCTCATCCCACAATTCAAGTACTATCAACACAGGAGCAGGTTCCAGGGAGTTGTGGCTGCGGACCTGGGCTGTGCTCCCATAAGAACCTAAGAAGAGCCTGCTGGATCAGGTCCAGGGACCCATCTAGTCCAGCATCCTGTTCTCATTATGGTCAACCAGATGCCTGTAGGAAACCCGTATGCAGGACCCAAGCACAAGAGCCCTCTCCTCTCCTGCAACTGGTATTCAGAAGCATTACTCTCTGAAGAGGAAGAGCATAGCACCCATGGCAGCCATGAATTTGTCCAACTCGCTTGTGAAGCCATCCAGATTGAGGGTCGTTGCTGCCCCCCCCCCCCCCGTATGAGAGTGAATTTCATCGTTTTATCTATGCACCGTGTGAAGAGGTACAGTGGTACCTCGGGTTAAGAACTTAATTCGTTCTGGAGGTCCATCCTTAACCTGAAACACCAGCGGGGGCCTCCCGCTGCCACAGCGCGATTTCTGTTCTCATCCTGAAGCAAAGTTCTTAACCCAAGGTACTATTTCTGGGTTAGCGGAGTCTGTAACCTGAAGCGTCTGTAACCCGAGGCACCACTGTGCTTCCTTTTATTTGTCCTGAATCTTCCAGCATTCAAACTTCATTGGATGTCCAAGAGTTCTAGTCTTAGGAGAGAGGGAGAAAATCTCCAGCAGGAGGGCAGAGTGCTCTGATGCTCAGGCCCTGCTTGCTGGCTTCCCATAAGCATCTGGTCAGCCACTGTGAGAACAGGAAGCTGGACTAGATGGGCCATTGGCATAACGCACCTAGGCTCTCCTTACGTTTTTTAAAACATGTGTTTGGGCCTCTGGCTGCCTGTCTGCTGTATCCCACTTTAAAGGAATTGAAACCTGCAGCTTGGCTGGAGGTGTGAGCCGACAAAGGAGAGTCCTAAGGCTCCAGCAATGGGTGAGAAGGCATGGGGCAAGCCATCCATCAGCTGTCCACCTTAGTAGGTAAGGCCCATGTGGTTGCGGCATTTAGGATACCTCCCCGCAACGGCAAAAGCAGCGGCCCAGGGAATGGACAGCTCCAATGCGGCTTACTATTATAAAGGTTCCTAGAACCACACTGAATCCCCACATTATTGCCATAAAGGAGTGCAAATGGCACTGTGGCTCAAACATGACCTTCAGTTCTTGCACATTAGCCATTGCGGCAGGCAACACAAGGGCTAGGGTTAGACCAGGTTCTTCCCTTGGGGAGGGGGGTGCAGTGTTCAGGTGTGCTCCATGGTGGTGCGAGGGGGTCAAGGCAAAGCCTCTCTCTTTCTCCTTCCCTCCTGCCCTATTATAGCATGGCTGGCCTTTAAGCTAGTTCTTAATTAAAACAAAATCTTGGAAGGAAAAAAGGGGGGGACACACGGGCAGACAGGGAAATCTTCAGAAATAATTGGATCACACAGCAACACTTTATTAAGTTCTTAGCCTAATCCTGTAAATTTAATGATCAACATTTAAGTTGGAATAATTCATCCGCTTTACGCACACACACACATATATCAACTCATAATTGTGCAGTTACAGGTTCCAGCTAGTGGGATTGCACTTCAAAAAGGACTTTAGCAGCTCATTGACATCACCGAGGCAATTTTAAAAATGAGCTTAATGCTTCATTTTTTGTACAGACCTCTAATAGCTGAGGCATAGTTCCCCCGCCCCCATTCCTGAATACCGTTTTATATATATATATATATATGTGTGTGTGTGTGTGTGTGTGTGTGTAAGCACACTCCACCCAGAAAGGTTTTGTTTTTAAAGTATCAGCAATTAGAACTATATGACTTGAGAAGAGTCTCTTGCTTGTGTCTCTGCCTGAGTTACTGTTCTGGGCCCAGCCACCTGCCAGCACACATAATCCTGCAGAGCCTCTGCCTCAAAAGGGATTGAATGATTGAATTCAATTTTATATCTCAATTCCATTCTTCAGCCCCGTGGAGAATTATTAGGAGGAGGCACAGCCAGAGTAATAGATCGCACAGAGGCACCACAGACAGAAATAAAGGGAGGTCAGGGGGGAAAGAAATACAGAGGGGCAAGAAAAGAGGGGAAACAGATAGGGGGGTGCAGAAAGATCTATGGGGTGGGAGGAAAGATGGTAACAAAGATGCATAAAGATTTGCAGCTGTTAGGAAAACAAAAACTAAAAAAAGATGCAGTGGTGCATAGAGAGAGCAGGGAACTGCTATATTTCAGGGCAGATGACTTGTCCATCTAACTCTGCATCGTCTACTCTGACAGGCACACTCCAGGGTTCTCAGGCCAAAAAAAAAAATCTACTTCCTGTCATCCGTTATCCTTTTATAACTGGAGATGTCAGAGATTAAGCCTGGGACCTTCAGCATGCAAAGAAGGTGCTCTACCACCAAAGAACATGAGAACGTAGGAAACTTCTTTGCAGTGAGAGTCACACCATGAGGCCCATCCAGCTCAGTACTGTCTACACTGGCTGGCAGCAGCAATTCCAGGTCTCAGACAGCCCTACTTGGAGATGCTGGTGTTTGAACCACAGGCCTTCTGCATGCAAAGGAGGTGCTTCCTACCATTGAGCCCAGATCCCTCCCTGGCTGCAGAGCAGGTGCTATGAAGTGCAAGGAAGGAAAGTGGGGGGAGGAAGGATTAGCACAGGGTCTCAAAACAGAGGCCTGTGGTGGTACAGAAGAGAGTACAAACCACAAGGTGCAGAAAGAGAGAGACAGAGTTAATGAAAAGAGAAAGGGAGGGAGGGAACGATGAGAGAGAGAGAGAGAGAGAGAGAGAGAGAGAGAGAGAGAGAGAGAGGGTGTTAACACAGCAATACACAGCCCTTTGGAATAATAATATTATAAAAATTGTCCCCTCTGAGCGCTTTGAGTTGTGCATGCCTGTAGTAAAGCATTATACACTCGTCGGGCTTTAGGTGTTCCTTGCGCAGCCTCTGCCAGTGTGGTTCTGACCCCTAAAACAAAACATGCACACAAAATGCAGCTCAAGCATGAAGTTCTTAGAAAGATTACAGGCTGGAGGAGAAACGGCTAGGGCTGGGTTCACTATTCTCTCTCTCTCTCTCCTTTTTAAAAGCACCTTTAACAGTGGTGAGAAGCGGCGGCAGTTTCCAGTGCGTCTGACAGTAGCCATGTGCATTCAGCTGGGAAAACAAACAGGGTTAGGAAAGGAGACCAAGAAAGTGGAGGTGGCGGTAGTGGGTGGGGGAAAGGAGCTGCCCATTTTCTCCTGGTTAAATGGGGAGGTGCAAGATGTCCATGTCCAAAGAGGTGTTGTGCCAACATCCCTCAGAGAACCACATCAAATATAATTTTCAAACCAATTAGCTTGGGCGAGCGGGACTGGGGGGTGGGAAGCATTCAAACCAAAGCAATGCCTTCCTCATTCTAATTACTAGGGCATCCTATTCAATGCCTAATGAGAGCAGAGACAAAGGCAGTATATGCATTAGGGTCTACTTCAAGAATTCCTTTTTCTTTTTAGCAAACAGATCCTCTTTTGTTCTGGTTAAACACCAATTACTCCTTTCTCTCTAACATGCAAATCAGCTGAAAATAGGGCAGGGCGCTGCCCGGATCCTGAGCCACTGCAAGTTTTTGAATGATTTGTGGGGGGGGGGTGAATCAAGGGGGGGGGCCAAGAAAGAAAAGCAACCCTCTAGGGGTTTTCAATTCCAAGTACTTTGTACTCTGATAAAGCTCTTTTCAAAGAGCTTTTTGTATTATCAACAGTGTTTCCCATAAGGAGGGATTTTTGCCATTATCCAAAGAGAGAGAGAAAGAAAAAGAGAGAGAGAAAGAATTGGGGGGAGGGGGGGGAGAGATAGCACATTTTTAAAAGGTGTACAATATAAGCAAGGGAAGCCAGAAGTAGCCAACAAAGCTGTTTACATGTAGCTTCGAGTCGCGCCATTCACAGCAGGGACGTAACAACTCGGAACATTATGAAAACTATTGTACCTAGGGAAATAGCTGGAGCAGAGAGAGAGAGAGAGAGGGATGGGGGGGGGGGGGAAGAGAGGGAGAGATGGAACCAGAGCCCAGATTCACAATGTGTTCTTTTGTGCAAGTTGGAGAGTATTCATAAGAAAAGCCACATTGACAGCCCTGGGAAGTACAGTGCTCCAGTCTTTTCAAGTGGTGGGACACAACCTGAGTTAACAACCCCTCCCCACGCACTTCCCACCTCCTACTCGGGCTGGAAAAGGGAGACCTGCCTTCTCTGCTCTTGAGCACCCAGCAACTCCTCAGCCCACCCACCTACAGAAAAAGAGACGTTTTAGGAGAGAATGGTCAACTGCGGCAAGGTGCAAGCTAAGAGCAACCCTGTTTTCTTCTTCTGGCTGTTAATTAGATTCATATTCCTCCCAAAGGAGCCCAGTGTGGCAAACACACAAGAGGTAAAACAATTAAAAAGATCTGAATACAATTGCAATGCAGAATGGGAGAGAACTCTACTTAAAAGGCTTGCTAGAAGAGAGAGATCTCCAGCAGACTTGGAAAAGACGACAGAGAGCAAACCTCCTGATAAGATGGCATCTGCAAGAAGCCCTCACTTGCAGAGCACAGTGATCAGTTAGGTAGGGTCCCATAAGGGGTGAGAGGATCTTTCTTGCAGTGGCCAACCAGACACCTCTTCTGGGAAGCTGAAAAACAGGACCTGAGCACAACAGCATCCTCCTTACTTGTGACTTCCAGCAACTGGTATTCAGGAGCATATTGGTTCCAATACTGGAGGCAGTACACTGCAATAATAAATAGTAGCCGCTGATTGATAGATGTCATGGAGGATGTGGCTATGTGTACTATACATGCAAACCACAATTTCATTTATTTTATATATATATATATATATATATGCTTTCGTAGATTTTCACGGGTACAGGAATGCAGGTTTTGGTGTCCTCGGGTGTCTTCCCGTGTAAAAGTTGGGGTGTCTAGGCGACGTTTCGACGAGGTCTCACTCGTCATCTTCAGGCTGGTGTTTTCGGCTTCTTGTTACTGGAACAGAGCAGGATCTCAGTGTTTGAGTTCCTATAAATACTGTTGAGGAGGTGTGGTGTATAGCCTCCAATGTTCTGGGCAGAGAGGAAGTTCCCAGGCTAGTGTGCCTTTTCTTCTTTTGTTCCTTAATTGCTTGAGGGATATCTTGAGTGATTTCTTGAGTGATATCCTGAGTACCACTTAGGTGGGTCATTAGGTGTGGATTAGTTGCTAAAGCCTTTGTGTCTTGACCTCTTGAACTTTGTGAAGAGTTTTTCTTAGTTGTGCTCTGGCTTGGCTTCGTGTATAGGGGCGAGCTGTGGTTTTGTGGCCTGTGCCAGCCAGATCTGTGTAGGGATTGCAGGGGGGTGCAGCATCCGGAGGTGCCACCATGGTTTGGCTACTGGATGGTGTCTGTAATTTATCTGTGGAGAGGGTCTGGGTTTGGGTCTGGTGTGGTTGATTGGTGATGGCGTTCTGTGTGCCTCTGGATCTGGTGTCAGTTTTTGTGGGGAGGGCTAATTTCCAGATGTCTGGCAAGCGGGATGTGTCGTCACGCTTGTTCATGTTGTGAGGGTGTTTCTCTATCTCGATGGCTTCCATGATTATTCTCTTGTGGTGATGTTCCATGTTAGAGAGCAATTTGGAATCTGCAAAATTAATTTCGTGTCCTGTTTCTTTCATGTGTTGGAAAAGAGAGGAAGTTTTTTCTTCTTTTTTGACGGCATTCTTGTGTTCTGCGATACGTGCATTTATTCGTCTGTTTGTTTGTCCAATGTACGTGGCTGGGCAGACTTTGCAGGGTATTTCATAGACCCCTTGGTTTTCCAACTGGATTTTATCCTTGGGGTTTCTGAGGATATTGGCTATTTTTTGGTTGGCGCAAAAGGCTGTTTTGATATTGTGTTTATGGAGGATTTTGCTAATTTTATCTGTAGTGCCCTTGATATAAGGAAGGAGGGCCATGCCATTGTTTTCTTCTGTGTCTTGGTTTTTGGGGGGTGTTTCTTTTTGGATTAGCTTCGTAACCCTGTTTTGCTGGTATCCATTGGCAATTAACACATTTGAGAGATTCTGTAACTCAGTTGTCAAGTGGTCTTTGTCAGCCAGGCGTTTGGTTCTGGAGATGAGAGTCTTGGCTACGGAGTTTATTTGTGCAGGGTGGTGGTGTGATTGTGCATGTAAGTAGCGGTTGGTGTGTGTTTTTTTCCGGTAGATAGTGTGTCCTAGGGAGCCATCAGGTTTTTTGTAGATTAGGACGTCAAGGAAGGGAAGTTGGTTGTTGGCTTCTATTTCCATAGTGAATTGTATTTTGGGGTGTAGGCTGTTGAGATGTGTGAGGAAGCTGTCCAGTTTTTCCTTCCCGTGTGGCCAAATTACAAAGGTGTCGTCAACATATCTGAGCCAAAGTTTGGGTTTGTGTTCTGACTTGTCTAAAGCGTTGGTTTCAAAGTGTTCCATGTACAGGTTTGCGATGACCGGTGAGAGGGGTGATCCCATAGGTGCTCCTTCTATCTGTTTGTATCTTTGTCCATTGTGGATGAAGTACGTGTTGGTTAGGCAGTGGTTGGTCAGGTCCAAGATGTATTCGGGGGGATTGTATTTGTTTTGAATGGCTGTCAAGGCTTCATTAATGGGCACTTGTGTGAAGAGAGATACAACATCGAAGCTCACAAGTAGGTCATTGGGATGTAGGTTTTGCTTCTTTATTGTTTCTATGAACTGGAAGGAGTTTGGAACGTGTGAAGAGATGGATTCTGCATAGGGCTGAAGTTGCTTGGCGAGAAATTTAGCGAGATTTTGTAGAGGTGAGCCTATGGAGCTGACTATTGGTCTGAGTGGTGTTCCTTCTTTGTGTATCTTGGGGAGGCCGTAGAGTTTGGGGCATCTGGATGATTTTTCTCTGGGGATGATTCTTAGCTGGATTTCTTCACTGATAGGAGAGGCTTTTATTTTGGATTTGGTGGTTTTTTCCAGATAGGTGGTGGGATCTGTTTTTATAGGTTGGTAGGTAGGGTCTTGGAGTAGATTTGATAGTTTTGCTTGGTAGTCCGATGTGTTCATCACAACAGTGGCATTACCTTTGTCTGCTGGGAGAATGATTATGTTGTTGTCTTTCCTCAGGTTGGTGAGTGCTTTCTGTTCTTCTTTGTGTAAATTGCTTCTGGGTGGTTTGCTGGAGCAGAGGATGTTGGTGACTTCAAGTCTGATTTTATTGGCTTCATCTGGGTTGATTTTGGTTAGGCTAGCTTCGACTCCGCATATGATGTTTTCCGTGGGGATGCGTCTCGGGGCGACTGCAAAGTTGAAACCTTTGGAGAGTACTTTGGTTTCAGTTGAGGTGAGGATCCTGTCTGATATGTTATGTACTGTTTGTTTCATGGGTTGTTGTGGAGGTTGGCTGGGCTTCTGGCGTTTCTCTAGTTTGTGGAGTTTGTTGGTGTGTGTGTCTGTCTTATGTGAGGTCTCCGTTTCAGCTCTCCAGACGGCTAGTTGTTTGCATTTGTCCCAGAGTGCAGGGTGGATTTTGTTACAGAGTTTGAGGTGAAGAGTGAGCAGATCTTTGTTGGTTTGGTTTAGTAGGTATCTTTTCTTGTGTAGTTCGTTTCTGATTAGGGATAGTTCAGTTCGTTTCAGGATCCTTTCGGTAGCTGGGACAGCTTCCTCACACATCTCAACAGCCTACACCCCAAAATACAATTCACTATGGAAATAGAAGCCAACAACCAACTTCCCTTCCTTGACGTCCTAATCTACAAAAAACCTGATGGCTCCCTAGGACACACTATCTACCGGAAAAAAAACACACACCAACCGCTACTTACATGCACAATCACACCACCACCCTGCACAAATAAACTCCGTAGCCAAGACTCTCATCTCCAGAACCAAACGCCTGGCTGACAAAGACCACTTGACAACTGAGTTACAGAATCTCTCAAATGTGTTAATTGCCAATGGATACCAGCAAAACAGGGTTACGAAGCTAATCCAAAAAGAAACACCCCCCAAAAACCAAGACACAGAAGAAAACAATGGCATGGCCCTCCTTCCTTATATCAAGGGCACTACAGATAAAATTAGCAAAATCCTCCATAAACACAATATCAAAACAGCCTTTTGCGCCAACCAAAAAATAGCCAATATCCTCAGAAACCCCAAGGATAAAATCCAGTTGGAAAACCAAGGGGTCTATGAAATACCCTGCAAAGTCTGCCCAGCCACATACATTGGACAAACAAACAGACGAATAAATGCACGTATCGCAGAACACAAGAATGCCGTCAAAAAAGAAGAAAAAACTTCCTCTCTTTTCCAACACATGAAAGAAACAGGACACGAAATTAATTTTGCAGATTCCAAATTGCTCTCTAACATGGAACATCACCACAAGAGAATAATCATGGAAGCCATCGAGATAGAGAAACACCCTCACAACATGAACAAGCGTGACGACACATCCCGCTTGCCAGACATCTGGAAATTAGCCCTCCCCACAAAAACTGACACCAGATCCAGAGGCACACAGAACGCCATCACCAATCAACCACACCAGACCCAAACCCAGACCCTCTCCACAGATAAATTACAGACACCATCCAGTAGCCAAACCATGGTGGCACCTCCGGATGCTGCACCCCCCTGCAATCCCTACACAGATCTGGCTGGCACAGGCCACAAAACCACAGCTCGCCCCTATACACGAAGCCAAGCCAGAGCACAACTAAGAAAAACTCTTCACAAAGTTCAAGAGGTCAAGACACAAAGGCTTTAGCAACTAATCCACACCTAATGACCCACCTAAGTGGTACTCAGGATATCACTCAAGAAATCACTCAAGATATCCCTCAAGCAATTAAGGAACAAAAGAAGAAAAGGCACACTAGCCTGGGAACTTCCTCTCTGCCCAGAACATTGGAGGCTATACACCACACCTCCTCAACAGTATTTATAGGAACTCAAACACTGAGATCCTGCTCTGTTCCAGTAACAAGAAGCCGAAAACACCAGCCTGAAGATGACGAGTGAGACCTCGTCGAAACGTCGCCTAGACACCCCAACTTTTACACGGGAAGACACCCGAGGACACCAAAACCTGCATATATATATATATATATATATATATATATATATATATATATCCCAAAGCATTTACAATTACAGCTATACAATTTTTTTAAAATGCAAAAATCTAAAGTCACGGACCATCAGCTAGCTATTGAAGAAGATGTTTTCTTAAAAGGTAAAAGTAAAGGTACCTCTGACTGTTAGGTACAGTCGCAGATGACTCTGGGGCTGCACACTCATCTCACTCTATAAGCCGAGGGAGCCGACGTTTGTCCGCAGACAGCTTCCGAGTAATGTGGCCAGCATGACTAAGCCGCTTCTGGCGAACCAGAGCAGCGCACGGAAACGCCGTTTACCTTCCCGCCGGAGCGGTACCTATTTATCTACTTGTACTTTGACGTGCTTTCGAACTGCTAGGTGGGCAGGAGCTGGGACCGAACAACGGGAGCTCACCCCGTCGCAGGGATTTGAACCACCAACCTTCTGATCGGCAAGCCCTAGGCTCTGTGGTTTAGACCACAGTGCCACCCACGTTTTCTTAAGGGCATGCATAAGCTTGGCAGCAAAGATAAGTTTACAGCTAATGTTTGAAAGTTAGTACACCTGCTGAATCTCTACTGGAAGAGCATGACAATGAAGGCTCAGTTTTGTTATCAGTGTCAAATGAGCCTCACCAACTCGGAGGGTGACCAATGAAACTGCTGCAGGTGACCTGGGTCAAGCTGGGATATTGAGTTCAGGGGGTTCCTAAGGTACCACGAGTCTAAGTTGTTCAGGGCTTCGCAACGCAGCAGGACAACATGAGGACAACCTGCTGCCCTCTTGATGATATAGTAGGACAATTTCCATTAACTCCGATCATTTGCCATCTTGCCTGGGGTTGATGGGAACTTAACAACATCTATGCCATTGAAGGCAGCTTTCAATTTCATCCCAGTTGAGGTCAATCAACTGAGTGTCCACTTTTGAGGCCCTCCTTAACAGACATGGCAGTGCATTCCCACAGAAAACAACCAAAAAGCAGCTCGCTCGCTCGCGTGCGCTCTCTCTCTCTCTCTCTCTCTCACACACACACACACACACACACAGGCCTATGACTCTTTTATGCAATATAAAGGAATGGCCATTCATCTGAAAGAGGACAGGGGTATTTCCCAATCAGACCCTGAATTACTGAACTTCAACATACCTAAATGCAGATTTAACTTCAGACCAAAGCTAAACACACTGTATTCTCCAACTATAAATACAGCCAAAAAGGAGAGAGAAATAAGTACAGCCAATTCATCTTCTCTGCCAAGCATTAAATTATAGCCCACGAGCCTTTCAAAAGTTCCTTATTCTGTTTTGCTGGCCCTTTTAATATATTTTTGATTTATGCCAGCTCGAAGAGGTTTCAATGCAGCTAAGGAGAAGAAAGCGTTCTTGTAATTCCAGATTCTGACTGGCTTTAAAGAGACACCAAAAAAAACCGTAATAAATCTGAAATGTCATGCTACTACTGTATCATATGCTAGCGAAGAGCGTTACAGGCTTGCATAGACAGCCACTTCTGAGGGAAAACCTGATTAGAACTCTTCCACAGGCAGCAACAACAACCCAGAAATGAATGCTTGTTGCAAAGCCTGCTTTTGCATAACAGATCTCTAGTGCTTCATTCAACACTCTCTGGATGAAAGCAAGCCCGGGAATGTACACGAAGCCAGACAGAGGGCGAACCAATGCAAGTCCGCTCAAACCCACCAAAACAGCAAGACAATCAATCCACAAAGCATTTACAACAAAGTAATTGGACGTAGGTTGACGTTGTCCTACTGAAGCCAGCAGGGCTTGAAACAGCCCACAGTTGCTTGAATTTCAGGCTTAATTTGTTTTGCAGAGCAGACTTGAAGAATCAGCACACCTGAAACATATGCCCACAGCAAAGGGACTGCAGATTTCATCTCCACATGGATTTGAACCTTTGAAGAGTCTTCACAAACTGCAACTGGTCCAGAAGGCAGCAACAGGGATGCTGGCTGGCACTTGTTTACACAAGATCACATTACACCTGTCCTGCAAGGGTTGCATTAGTTACCAATTTGCTTATTACGAGTTAACTTTAAACTCATGATTGGCTTAGGTCCAGGAATGCCCTCCTTCCACAACAGCCTGCTTATGTCTGAAGAGCTGGTGGAGAGCTACCTTCTCTATGTCCTGATCTATGGTGCAGACTCAGATGACTAGTGGAAATGCCTTCTTTGCCACTGCACCTAAACTGTGGAACTCTATGCACCAAGAGCAGGGGTCTGCAACCTTTAAGACAAAAAGAGCCACTTGGACCCGTTTCCGAAGAAAAAAAAAACCTGGGAGCCGCAAAACCATTGCGACATTTAAAGCATGCGCGCCGCTGCCCTCCGATCTGACAGCGGGTGGGAAGGTGACGTCGGAACGGTGCATGACTAACGCACGCACTGCCCCCATGCGACGTCACAGCCAGTACAGCACCCGCCACAGTGGGGAGTGTCGGGGCGCACAATGCGCCTCCACCCCTCGCTAGTATCCGTCCCGGAGCCACGGCAAAGGTGTAAAAGAGCCACATGCGGCTCCGGAGCCGCGGGTTGCAGACCCCTGACCAAGAGGCTCAGTTAACCAACACACTACATGACGTTTTGTCATATAGCAAGAAGCTTCCTGTTTAGGCAGGCCTTTGTATTATTAGATAGTGGGGGGTTTTAAAAGCATTTCACTATAAGCAAGTGTAAGGTAATGCACATGGAGGCCAAAAGTCCTAATTTCACATGTACGCTAGCGGGAGCCTGAACCGGCAGTGGCTGACCAGGAACAAGACCTAGGTGTAGTAGTGGATAGTTTAATGAAGATGTAGACCCAGTGTGCAGCAGCTGGGAAAGTTTCAAATTCCACATTAGAAGTTTGGTATACCAACAACAAAACCTTAAATGTGGCCTGGCAGCCTACTGAGGCAGTCACTGCAGTTGTCTCAGCAGAGGCAGGCATTTTTTGCCACTGAGGCAAACTTGAGCCTCAAGCGGCAATTACAGATCAAGAAGTTTCCCCAGACTATGTACCTGATTCTTCAGCAGAAGGCCATCCTGTCCAGAGCAGGCAATTGACTTAACGCCTGAACCACTCAGCCACAAGCCCTCAGTCTTGGCATTTTACCTTTATTGCATTGTTCTTTCTGGTTGGTTTACTTGTTGTTTGCTGCCCTGAGTAGCGTGCAGGCACCAGAAAGGGAGAATATAAATCTGTATATAAAAATAAATTGATAAAATACCGATGGAGTAAGGAACACTCAGCAGTAGCTCCCTCCACCTTTGAATGGTGAAATATGAGGCTGAATTATCCTAGGACTGCCTTCTTCCACACTGAACGTTACCATCTTCTTCCTCCAACGTGCATTCGCGCCATCTGAGGATTGGTGAGCAATTATACTTGGTTGGGACCTTCTCATGACTTGGACCAAGAGGGCTGATGAGTCTGCCCAGGGAGGTCCCTCTCACTCCCTCCTTGCTGCCTTTTAGGCACTAAGCAAAGGTTCTCTTCCAGCAGGCGTTCAGAGCTTGGTGACTGCACTTTGTATATTTCCCAACACTGCTGTAATACTTTTGCCAATGATGCTGCTCTGCTGAAGAGCATGCACTAGTCTAGCAGTAAGAAGGGCAGAATCTTTTATAACAGTGGTTCCCGACTGTGGCCTGTGGACCTGAGGGGGTCCACATAACTCACCCAGGGGGTCTGTGGCCTACACCCGTCAACTGTTTGGGACATCCCCAACACCCAAAACACGCGAGATTGCAGCCGGATGCACGTCTCGTTCGAGATCATGGTGCCTCTAAGCACGTATTTTTGGGTGTCGTGTTCTTGCATGGGTCATGCGACTTGCGCAGGAGTATAGCCTGGAAGACATGCATCTCAGTTTTACCCTGGGACATGTTGGCAGGTAGGGTGGTACTACCACAGAAATATCAACATTTTTAAAAGGGGGGGGGGTGGGTTTCTATGGTTTGGCTTTTGAAAAGCAGGAGGTCCATGGTACTTAGCTAACTGGGAACCACTGCTCTACAAGATACACTGCTGCCCAGCAAAGAAAGCCATCGAGGGGTGCCTAACAGCAAGCCAGACAGTCGAACCCACTTTACAGACCCCACTGACAGGCACTGCCAACTCCAGCTGCTGTTGGCTTATTCAGCTGCCAATGACATCCTGCATTTCTCTCACACTTCAACTCCCCCAAATGTAAAGATCCTCTTCTCCCAATCACGTGAGTCTCCCAAGTCCTCTCTGCAAGACATCAACGCTTTAGAAGCATTTGCGCCTGACTACCCTCATAATACACCTCATTTGGGTCAGAGTGATGAGGAATAAAAAGAACTTCTAGCCTCAGAGATGGATGGAAATTGAAGGGGAAATGAGTAATGAAACCAGAAATAAAAAAGACCAAAGAAAAAGCAGTTAAGCTCCAAACATACATCAATAATATGCTTAGCTTGGTTAACTGCTAGCGACCGGACAACTCCAGGTTGTTGGTCATCGTTGTTTTTTTATTTTCTACAGGACCAAACTGCTTTCACCTCAGAAATAATGTTATTAACTAACCTTAATATTAATCCATATAACACTTATAATAGCACATTTTCATCGTTGTGAGGCTGTTTTCCTTGAGAACTGTTTTAGCTGAAAAGTACCTAATTAATTTATAATAAATAAGTAAGAGGGTGCTGTGAAGCATTCAGTGCTTTGTATTCATTCCTGTTCGAGTCACCTTTTATATACCATCCTCATTTTCTTTTAAAGTTATTTGTGAGATGTAAACATGTGCACGTCCCCAACCATAGGCCATGCAGGCTGGTGCTGAGGGGACTTGGAAGTCATTGGTCTCCTGAGGGCCACAGATGTTCCCCATCCCCAGTTTAAGTGGAGGGGCATTCCTCCACTTTCCCCTCACCAGGCATGCATAATTTTATCGTTTCTCTTCTTACTTGCTGAAAAGCAGCAATTGCTCTATGCAGCCTTTTCTCACAGGGAAGTTGCTCCTTCCCCTTGATTCTTTTAGATGCCCTTTTCTGAACCTTTCCCAACCCTACAAATATCTGGCTGTTCTATTATAGTCGCAAACCACCTTGGGGGATCTATTATAAAAGCCAAAAGGCAGGATCAAAATGCAGAAATAAACGCAGGCTCATCTTGTCTGTCTGGGCATCTGGAGTGTCATTCCTGTTCTCCACTCGTGGTATATACTGCTGGACTTAATTCAAAGAAGTGGGGATAAACAGAGGGAGAAATGAAGAAGTAAACTAGACTGGAGGCCCTGGTGGTCTGGATCAGGCATAGGCAAACTCTGGCCCTCCAGATGTTTAGGACTACAATTCCCATCATCCCTAGCTAACAGGACCAGTGGGCAGGGATGATGGGAATTGTAGTCCCAAACATCTGGAGGGCCAGAGTTTGCCTATGCCTGGTCTGGGTGGTTCCTTGGGGGGAAGGGGGAGGCTCCTGTCCAACAAGCTCAGGCCTCCCTATGTTCACTAGTCCATTCTGAGCCCTGATTGTGACACAGCTTCCTATCTGGTGCCCCAGCAGCCTCTAACTCCATCACTGGATCACTGCTAGATCCAGGGGTCCTGACAGGCCGTGTATTTTAAGAGCATTTGCTATGGTTACTTCTCTCTGCCACCCAAATGCAGGTAGCTCCTGGAATAGGCACATGTTGACTGAGACAAGAGGATGGGATAAGACAAATACAACACACAAATAGACTCCCAAGTCTCTAAACAGCACCACTAAGCCAAAATCACGAGACTAAACACTGGTTGCCGGCATGTAGACCCAGCTTTCCCAAATGTCAGGTGCAGCTCTACAGTTTGTGTCTGGAGCTATTCCACTCGCAACAGTGCAGGTGGGGACTTACAGGAGGCAATGCAAACAAACAACCCCTACAAAAGCCACATTTCCTCATATAGAAAATTATGATGTCAGCAAAGATAAGAGATAAGTGCCCTTCTCCCTGACATGCCAGAATTTTATGTGAAGGGAACTTTTTTTTTCATGGAAAGGAGCCCCTACCTACAGTGGTATTCCCTAGGCCCGAGTGTACCACCTCATCTGCTTTTATGGCAGCCAGGTCTTGTTAAGTAAGCAGGTGACGCCGAAGTTAATATCCCTTTGGCACTGGCATCACACCAAGAAAGCAGATACTTCCACTCGCGCTGTATTGACGCTTCCTTTTCATACACATATATTGCAGTCCTGAAACATTTACTACCCGGGTGGGGTGGGGATTTAACTCCACCGGATCAATCCCATGCATTAATCATTGTACCAAATGACAGGACGCTACATAGGAACAGTCAGCTGTGAGCATTTTATTTACAGTGTGAGCTTCCTGCGGAGTTTGCTGCCTACAAGGAACTGGAAACTCTTCGCATCCAACCCTCTGAAGTTATTATTCAACAACAAATGAGCACTATTTTTAGAACATTTTCCATGCGGCGCCCGTCTCCAAGGGCCATAGAGCCAGGAGGCCTTCAAAGGTTAAATGAGTCTATCAGACACACACACACACACACACACACACACAAAATTTCTTTCTACCCCCCGCCAAAAAAAAATTCCAACTATGTTTCAGTGTTAACTGCAATACTCCATTTTCAAAATGATTTTACTAGGGAACAAAACACACTTTAGTTCTGTAAACAAAAACAAAACAAAAACATAAATAATGTGTATTTCCTTATAGGGAATAGTGACTTTATGTTTTTGCAGCAGCTGAGATGAGGAATTAACCATTCATTTGCATTATTGCCATTGCCGTCTACAATCTTTTGAGTTGGAGGGAAAACGCATGAGTTCGGGGCCCGTAAAACCTCCTTAGAAATTTAACAGTATTCTGCAAAACAATAAGCCTTAATACCATTTCATGATATTTTTACATGAATTTGTTGGACACTGCTGTGTGCATGCACATGTATTAAACTGCAACTTAATTGGCGCCTACCTGACCCCAATACCAGATTAGTAAAGTGCTTTCTCCAAGTGCAGGAGGGTTAATAACAAACAGGCTGAGAAATTATTGGAAACCTTATCTTTCCCTGATGTTACAAGAGAGCTATGAAGGATTTTCAGTGCCGAGAAAAATATTGTTCTGATAAAGCAGCCATGCCGAAGGCGAACGATGGCCTTGCCTCAACCCATTCTCAGAGAATCTTTAACACTCTGAACCACCCGTTAAGGGCCTTGCATCATGACGGGCCAGACTCGGATATTTCAGTGTGTGAAGACAAAAAGTGTCACAAGGCCTGGAAGCAAGAGTATTTACACACCGCATGCCATTTTCGCAGCCACAATGGAGCCCATTCTCTTCTGGGGGAGTAAAGGGATGAGTCGTTTATTATTTCAAACACACAGCAAAGTGGTTGAACTACAGAGAAAGAGCCTCACGTGCATAATTAAGCTGCATTTCAACTGGCTGAGCTGCTTTTAATGACCTGCATATTACATTATACTCCCCGAGCTTGAGGCACCCTTGTTAGGGAACAGAAGGTGGGAGGAGAAAACAGTATTAGATGACAGGCAAATAATGATGCTCTAGCTGGGGAGGAGCAACAGAACCACCCCGGGCTTGTCTTTGCAGTGGGGATGGTGAACAAATTACTCCCCTCCCAAAACTTGTGCCACAGGCCAGGGAGAGGAGGGTGGGGCAGCCAGGGATTTAAAGCTTTTCCATGCATCACCATCTGTTAGGTTTGCCCAGGATTCGGATGACAGGGAAACCAAGACTGCTCTTGAGACTGCTCTCTACTCCCAGCACACCCCCTCACAGTTAAAGACTGGATGGGAACTGAATCTAGGCAGCACTTCTTAGACATTGAGCAGCCTTGGTCCACTTGCTTTTTCCATTCATTTATTTAAATTTTATTTGAGATATATTTTTATCCTCCCTTGTTCTCTTATAAATGGCAATGGTACCCACCTGAGAGGTGCCAGAGCTGAGCTCCAGCGAGTTCCAGCTGGAATAAAAAGCCCTACCTGAAATACACTTCGCCTGTAAATGCATATTCCCCCACCCTTGCCACCCCAGCTATTCAAAAGGGCTTGTGGTTGTGCAAATCTGGGGAGATTCGGGAACGTGTCCCATATGTGATAAACGTTGTTTGGAACCTGTCAACAGCAGCTCAGCTCTGCTAGCCATGCAGCAGAAATTTCTGCCTCTTTTCACCGTTTCTTCCTTCGCCACATGCCCTACTTTGCAGAGGCCGGTGTTCATCACCTGTCCTCCTGAACTGGAAATCTTAAGCATCCAAATGTCTTCAATTGGTGGAGAGTCTTTGGGGTGAGGGGTTGGTGGACAGACCTATTTATGGCTGCATGTTTGGCCTGAAGAGGGGGGCCTCCAGGGATCCAAAGTGAGTAGCAGTGCCCATGTAACATCTCACCCTTGGGGAAGCGAGGGAGCAACAACTCAAAACGGTCACGTGACCCCCAATATCCCATGTCAAGCTCATGCAAACATGTGGAGGGCAAGCCTCCTCTTTCCTCCCAAGCCCTTTTCTGTTTATGTCCCTCCAGTGTTTACCAACCTGTCCCCCAAAACACTGCCAGGCTGGGCATTTCCATAGAGTGCTCCAAAAGAGTTCAAAAAGGAAAATTTTTAGAGGGGGAGGGATGGGGAAACTGGAACGTTCCAGCCAGCACACCCACACAGAATGAGTGAGTAATATTAGATGAGGCGTAAGTTATAGCTAAGTCTCTTACTGACAAACCTGACAGCTTCTCGACATGCCGGGCCCCCAGAGGCAGCTGGTCAACAAGATGAGAAATCTGGATTTAAGTTAATAAGTCCCAGCTGGCATCCCAATTTTTTAAAAAGGTAGGGAGAGCAGGGTGGGGCACAGGGTAGCACTCGCCTGGCGTTTTTAGATTTCCTTTGATCAGGGGACCAGTTAAACACGTTCTGCTTCACCCTTTCCCATAAAAAAACCGAGCAGTTTGGTGGTGGGGAGGCAGCTTTGTATGCAATCCGCGCTGATGAGAAAGGGATCTTTGCGCTGTCAAAGCCTGATGGCCTGGAAAACTAGGAGGCCGCGTCATGGCTAGATAACAACCGGCAGCAGGAGAGGGGGGGGGTGGAGGCAATTTCAGACGCAGACATCTCTAGCTTGGAAAGTCCGCTGCATGCCAAGCTGTTTGAAATTTTGGAAACCGGAGAGCAGGGTTTCAAGAGAACACTACAGGGTTCTCTTTCTGCGGGTGCAGACAGGAGTGGGATTTGTGGTAGGGAGCAGGGAGCAAGAAACAAACTAGTTTCTTTAAACAACCCATCACACACCCACACCCAAAAAATGAAATTAAGACTGGTGAACCATCTTTAGTTTTGTAGATGCCACCTAAAAACACAGTCCATGTAGGCTGGTTTGTTTTTTGGAAAAATTGAAGACATTGGTTAACTAGGTCGAGCATCAATCTAATCCTTACCTACACACACACACACACACACACACACACACACACACACACACACACACAGTGTGCATGTGACAAAACTAAAAGCAACAACAAAACAGCTCCTACCAACAGCCAGCATTTGAACTCCTGTCACACTTCATTAGAGTTAGCTCAAAGATGATGAGCAGGTATTGCCCTAATGACGACAGCCTGGTCAAGGCTACGTGTGCAGCTAGTCTCTTCTGGGTGCAAGAGAGAAAAAGAAAGCTTGGATCAGAGACTGGGCAGGGGGAGAGAGAGAGAATCAAAGTCTGGAGGATGTACTTTGAGGCTCATTAACCTGGCATGTAGCCAAGTGACAAACAGCACACTGGAGCAGCCCCCACCTTCGAAAGTGCATTAGAAGAGATTTCACCTGGAACACACCAGAAAATTCTAGCCGCTCATGCAAGCAGCCTTTTCATTCCTCAAAATCAACATGGATAAGGAAGAAGGAAAAAACAACCGACAGTATGTTGCAAATAAATATTAGTATATTTTATGTATTTGGAATATTCCTACACAGTCTTTCAAGACTATAATCTTCCCATGTGGCTTACATTAATAGGAAATACTGTATACAATGTTATCAGTAACAAAACACCAAAACACAGGATTCAATTTGCAATAAAAACAACATGATAAAATTCAGTAGTCACCCACAAAAAGCCCAGCAGCTACATAATAAAGCTTCAACATGTTCTTATATAGTATACATTATATTATATGTTGGGGCAACAATGTTTAGATCTGTTTGCTTAATCTATTAAAATGTATAGATTACTTTGCAGCACCACCTTCCTCTTCTACAAATGTCTGTTGTGGCACATAAAAAAAGCTTTAAAACTATTTTTTTCTCATATACACATTTATGCATAGGAATATATTCACTGTAAATGATTAACATCTGAACTAAATTTGAGTCTGCAATCCTATACAACATACCTGGGAGTAACCCCAACAGAACTGAAAGGGACTTGCTTCTGAATAGACATGTATGCAATGTAAGTGAACCAAGTCTCCATTCCTAAACTCACTTTCCAGGAAGCAAGTTGGACACAGTGGAAATTACCTCCAAGTACACATGTACAGGATTCTAATGTTTCTTGCATTAGAAGAGAACCACATCAAGGCCAGATGGTTAAAACATGTGCAAAGGGGAAGACTAGCAGACTCTTTTGTATGCTACCCATGAGGAGGACTCTCAGAAGGAAGAAAGAATGGGCCTTTTGGCTCCCATACTTGTAACCTGATCTCAGTTTATCCTTAAAATAAAATGGTAGCCTGATTCACACTTTTTCTTCCACTACAAAGCAGTGAGAATGTAAGAGCCCTGCTGAATAAGGGTTCATTTAGTCCAAATTCCTGCTTCCCACAACAGCCAATCAAATGCCACCAGGAAGTCCGCAAGGAGGGCCTGGAGGCAACAGCCCTCCCTGCTTATCTCCAGCTACTGTACATTTAAGTTCCATTTAGCTATCATGTTTTAAAAAGCTGTTGATAAGAGTATAAAGACGGCTCTGTGCATTTTCAAAGCAACAGTTTTAAATCAAGGAAGCCTGCCATAGCCTTGGAAACAAACTCTGATTTTTGGGCAACTGGAAGCAGGAAATGGAGGGGGGACCAGGAGTCAGACTCCTCTTTGTCAGGTGATGGAACGAGAGCTCAGAACCTGAAGTAGAAGGACATACACCCCTGGCCTGAGGATGTAGCACTGCTGACTCCAAGGACTCCACTGCAAAAGATCCTGAAGAGACCTGATCCTCACTTCTCTGTTGCAGTAGGAGAATACTGGAGAATGCTGGGCTCCTTTAAGTCCAGCAACATCTTGCAGAACAGGTGGTGCTAAGAACCAGTCTGCACCTGGTGCTATTCCTTTACAAGGGCTTGGCTCAGTCCTTGCTAGTGCAACTGCACAGTTCTTTGTTTCCCAGTGTCTAGGCTGCACCTCGCCTTGCCCTACATCCTTGTTGAGCCTTGCCACACCACAGAGCAGGACAGCAGTCCCCTTTCCCTAAAGGGGTTTTAGCCAAAATTTAGACTGCAGAGATTGTATTGCCTTGGTCCTCTTGCCACTTCCTTACCTGTCGCGGCATACCCTCCGCACTTGCTATTCTCACTTTCTCTCCAGCCTTTGCAAAGGGTGCAGATCAGAGACCAGTGAGCTCAGGCTCAGGATGAAAGCAGGTTTTGCCACATCTAAGAAGGGAAAACAAAACCTCCCTTCCTTTTGTCCAGCCTAGGATCAGAGATCAGACACATGGCTCCCGCAGGATTGCTATTCTCTCAACTAATGAAAGGGGTATTTCCATAACTAATATTTAAGAAGAGGCACTTGAGCATCAGGAGATTACAAGAGCCCAGAGTTGCTTTTGATCTTTCAATTTGAGCCCCCTCCCCACACCCCTCTAAATAGAAAACTGGCCAAAAACACACAAATCACTTTTGTTGGTGGATTAAAAGCTGTAAGAACTGTGAGAGCTGCAGTCTGGGAACGGGTTACCCAGAGCATACCCAACATTAGGGCATAAATGGACCAAAGAGTACAGCATCAGCTGAAACTCTAGGCTCATGAGGGCTGAATTCTGACACGATTTAGGAAGTTTCATTTCGCCGAACAGAAAGCAAACGTTCCTCGCTTTCTCCAAAGCTTAAGCCACGCTGTTCTGAATAGCTGCATATAGGCAGGATTTTTCTGATTTGATCTGACTGAATCCTATGTATATCCAGGCACAATGATGGAGTTAGCACAACTTCAAAATACTCTAACTAAATGCGATGGGGACGTTTAGCCACCTTGGCCAAATTCATCCCGAATCACATGCTGCACGCTCAGGAAGGATGGGGGACTTTAAATCTTTAGGCTGCCACACAAAGATAGAAAAGAGACCAGAGTATCACTGCATGTGGCCACCGGCAGTGATTCTCAATGGGCACAAAATGGCAGCCCTCTATTCTCTGGCATTGTCATGATGAAAACACGCACCGGAAGTTGAAAGCTGGAAACCACTTCAACTTTAGAACTAAGTCCCAAGAAACTATTGTTTGGGTCTTCTTCCCCCTTCTTCTGGAATAAAACCTATTCATACATGGAAGGTTGAGGAGAGAATGACGTAAGAGTCCTGCTTGGAACAGACCCAAGGCTTAGTGAAAGGTCACAGCCATTTACCCCTCGCAGAGCTACAATTCCCAGCACCCTTAACAAATGGCAGTTCCCAGAATTCTTTGGGGAAGGCAACACACTTTAAATGTGTGGTGTGGATGTGACTCTGTCTCAAGAATGCCACTTTCCACCATGGCCAGCCAGATTCCTATGGGAAGAGTACAAACAGGGCAACCATCTCTCCCGCAGCTGTTCCCCAGCAACTGGCAATCAGAAGCACGCTACCTCTGATGCTACAAGCAGGGGGAACTGTAAGCAGCGACTCACATGCCATTATTGCTTCCTGATACATGTTATTTATCTAGATGCTGAGCAATTCCAAGACCCACGGAATCTGCTCCCCCCACACACACCATGTTCTCTCATCTCTGAGAGGGGGTGGTGGTGTTTTTTTGGAGGAGAGACTAGAGCTTTTGGCACACGTCACTAAAAGCGTTCTCATTTTCTGCTTATCTCCACTACCATGAAGGCTAGAAACTTGATCTCTAAATGCGAAAGCTCATATTCTCAGCAATCTTGGTGGGAAGGATCTCTCCGTTTGCAGGTTACCATGGCAGAAGCCAATTTCCATGATTGGTAGCATGATTGCAACGATGCAGTAAATTAGCATCTCCGTTTATGGGCATTTCCATAACCAAATGAGCCAAGAGACGAAAGCTTGTCTGAAACAACAACAACAACAACAAACATCACCATGGCTTCCGAAGATGACGAGGGATAGGCAATAAACAAATAAATAACAAAAATGCACGCAAGACATATTGTCAGGGAACTCCAGATGTTGCCTGAATATGTATTACACGAGCACACAATGCTGACACAGGTACTTTCAATGCCTGGCGTGCCAGTAAATGAAGTGTGGGAGACAAATTGATCCAGATTCCTCATCTTCCTCCTGTGACAATTCAGTAAACATTAGGAAAATTTACATCTCGCAAAACATCACTACCTGAATTTTAACTAGACCAGGTGTTATGCTGTGGCGAAGCAGCTTCGTTGCCATGCTTGAACGCATCACCCGAGGTCGGGGTCACAGAGGCAGCTAAGAGGCAAAGCCCTAGTAGTTGTAGCATTTATTGGACTCGTTAGTCCCTTGTAACCTGAAGGTCTCTAGGCGACTTACAACGCATTGAAAACCCATACAAACAGAACAAAGCGGCTCCCATTAACAGCCACTGGGAGCTTTTGAACCATAGAAGCAGCAAAACAACATCAGTTGTATCAAAAGCCTGGGAGAGGAAGAAAAGTATTCACCTGGAGCTGAAAAGACGTCAATGAAGGCAGCAGGCAGATCTCACTTAGGAGAGCATCCCACAACTGGAAATGTTCCACTGTCCCATGTCACCACCCTCCAAGCCTTGGATGGTTTTAAAAGGGGAATAGACCAACTCATGGGTGACAAGGCTTATCAGTGGCTATTAGTCATGAGAGCTGAGAGGCAGCAGGGCTCTGAAAACCAACTGCTGGGGGGAAAAGGAAGAGATAGTGATTGCCCCTATGCCCTGCTTGTGGGCATTGCAGAGGCTTCTAGTTGGCCAGTATGGGGAACAGGATGCAAGACCACACAGGGCTCAGGTTGAATCCAGTGGAGCTCTTTTTACATTTCCATGCAAACCAAGGACTGTCCTGCCTGCACTTAACACGGATCTGTGGTGGTTTGAAGCTCTTCAGCCCTTAGCTGACCTGCCAAATGGAGACCAAAAACATCTGGAAATGTGTAGGTACTGGCAGACAACCGCTTCTGTTCAGTTCGGGTTGCACCTCTTTGAAGTGTGACAGCGTTTAATTTCTGAAGTGAGAGGCCCTGGGGCTCCTGTCTATCTTGAAATCACACCCTCTGCCCTGAAAGTTAACCTAACCTCAGATGTGTGGGGGCTGGTTGCAATTAGCAGCAACGGAAAGGCACTCTGCAGGTCCTCTCCAAATCAGAGGAAGGCATTCACAATCCTTTCAGCACGGATGGCAGTACTACTTACTTGCAGTCTTCCAGACTGGTGCCTCTCTACTGAAACCTGGTTAGTACAGCAATAAAACGACTAGCACATTTGCAAAGCTAAGCATGGTCAGGTATGGTTTCAAAATGCGTGGGGGACCATGTGTTAAGATTCCTGCACGGCAGGGGGTTGGAACACATGACCCTTCAGGGTCCCTTCCAACTCTACAACTCTATGATTCAAAGAAGCTCTGTTGATCTCAGTAAGAGCTGCTTCCATGCAAACATGCATAGGACCAGGAGGAAGATAACCTGTGGTGGTGATGAAGAAGAGACTGAGCAATGCAAATCACTTATGAGGTCTCAACCACGAACTGCCAATTGGTAGGACTTGGGGAAGGGCTGTAACTTAGCAATGCACATGTAGAGGTCCCAGGTTCAATCAGCAGCAGCTGGGTAGAACCAAGTAAGATTACTATCTGAAATCCTCAAGAGATGCTGCTAGGTCATGTACCTAATGCTGGGATAGATGGAGCAAAAATCAGTATAAAGGATCAGCTTCCCATGTGCACTACTGGCATTTAAAAATATTCTACTTTGGGGGGTGGTTTTCTATGTTAGGTCTTCAGTCACTGAAGGACTCTGAGGCACACTCCAACCACATATTAAATACAAGTGGGGCCTACAACACCCACCAACCCCTGCCTGCTTTTGCAGCTACTCTTTGCAGGGGACTATCAGCCATGTGGGACAAGCCTGTTTTGTTCCTTCCACCAACCAGTAAATGCTGACTTTTGTCCAAGTTGATGAACCAGCGTGCAGGCAAGTGCGAGGAGCAACCAAGGAAAGCTTTGCACCCAAACAGATGCTCGCATCGCGCAATTTGTACCCAATATGCTTGGAACATGTCAATAAAATATTTATGGTTATACTGTGCCTCATTCCCAACTGTTGTGATTTGCTCTTGGCAAGAGGTTAATGCAATCCTGTCACCATCCTGCAAAACTCTGTCGTAGTTTTTGCAGGAAGCAGACTATTATGGGTGAATGGTTAGTGAACTCTGCAAGCGGCATTTTAGATGGACAGCATCATTCAACAACATTGAGCCTGACTTATACTGGACGTGGGATACCTGCATTAAGTTTTCCACTTGTGCCTGTTCCCACTGAAATCAAGTTCCCACATGCAACTGGCCCATCCTTACGTTAACTTAGCACTCTAGCAATCCGAAGTGTGTGCATGCATGTGAGCACCACTGGTCTCTGACAACATGAGATGTGGATTGGCCAGTGCCTTTAAATGTGCAATGTCCCAAATCAGACCTTTTCTGGTTCACACAGCCCCAACAGGGCTGTGTAGCATGCACTTTTCCTGAACATGCTGACCAGCTCCCCGTTTCATAACCCTGGAACATTTAGAAAAGTCAGGGCAGACAAAAGAAAGTGCAGTGCATACCTTGGTTATGGAATTCACTTCAACAAGAGGCAGGAATGGCCACCAGCCTGGATGGCTTTAAAAGAGGATTGGACCAATTCACGATGGATAAGGCTATCCATGGTTATGCCACCATCATACCTGTCAATGCATCATGCCAATGACAATACCTTTGCTGTCAGAAGCAGTATGGTTCTGAATACCAGTTGCTAGGAACTGCAGGACAGGAGAGTTGCTCCTGAAACTCAGGTTCTGCTTTCAGGTTTCCCATAGGCATCCAGCTGCCCACTGTGTGAGCAGGATGTTGAGCTAGGTGAGCCTTTGGTCAGATCCAGCAAGGATCCACTTATATGTGCATTGCTCTTAGAGAGCGGGGTTGCACACCAAACAGCCTGTGAGCAACATGTGCTCTGACAACACATTTCGTGCTGCCCGGAAAGGGTCTGCGGTACCCTTAGGGTACTGACAACTCAGCCCTCCCAGCAAATGGCATCCTTTTAACTGGAGATGCCAGCGACTGGGAATTGGTAAAATAGGTGCTCTGTCACTCAGCTTGCAGTAACTCTGCATTGACTTACACTGGAAATGGGTATTGCCAAGAAACTGGCTACCATATCTATGATTGCTCTGTACCAAACAAGCTCAAATTAGGAATGCTCAGCAAATAATAACAGCAAAAAGTTAAAATGGCACCTCCCATCTGTAGTTGCCACTCCCTGCTAATTGTTGCCCTAGGCTAGGGATGGCCACCTGGCAGCCTGTGTCAAGACCTCTTGAGGAAATTTAATCTGACTCTTAGCAGCCCCACCAAATTTCAAATCAAAGTACGGTAAAAAGCACAGGCACACTTGTACTAGCAAGAAAGAGAGAGAGAGACTGCACACATTAACACTGCATTTCTCTTTTGGGGTTTGTATGCAACATATCTGCAATGTGTAAATACTTGCACTTCGTGGTGTGCTTGAGCGCCACTTGCTCTATAACCGTGAAGTCTTTGGTACTATAAAGTTATGTGTTGAGATTCCTGCATTGCAGGGGGTTGTACTAGGTGACCCTTGGGATCCCTTCCAACTCTGCAATTCTCTTATTCTAAAACGTGTACAGTGGTGCCTCGCAAGACGAAATTAATTCGTTCTGCGAGTTTTTTCGTCTTGCGAATTTTTCGTCTTGCGAAGCACCGTTTCCCATAGGAATGCATTGAAAACAAACTTCAAAGACGTTTTCGTCTTGCGAAGCAAGCCCATAGGGAAATTCGTCTTGCGAAGCAACTCAAAAAACCAAAAACCCTTTCGTCTTGCGAGGCATTTGTCTTGCGAGGTACCACTGTAGTTACCTTACACTGAGCCCATCCACAGGTCCATTAAGCCCAATATTTCCAACCACAGTAGCCAACATAGTGCCCTCCAGAAGCTGTTGGTCTACAACTCCCAGGCACATGAGGCCAATTTGACTCTGATCAATGCCTGGAAAGCTCACATAGGTAGCTCTGCCTTATACTAAGACCACTGGTTCATCTAAAGCACTATTGTCTGCACTGACTAGCAGTGGCTCTCCAGGGTTTCAGGCTGGGTTCTCTCCCAGCCGTACCAAGAAATACTTGCTGGGGACAGAACCTGGGACCTTCTGCATGAAAAGAAGGTGCTCTACCTTCCTGGTGAGGGCCTGGAAACCTCATGCAAACCACCCTGGAAGAATTTGGGGGGGGGGGTATAAGTGAAAGAAAAACAATGAGTAAATAAGTATCACCCCAACCGCTGGCCATGCTGGCTTGGGATGATGAGAGTTGCTTCCCTCCAGATGTTTTCGGACTGCAAGTTGACAATCCTTGCCTGGCTGTCAATCGTTCTCCAAACCCTGTGTAATCTAGGACAGTGTTTCCCAACCTTGGGCCTCCAGCTGTTTTTGGACTACAACTCCCATCATCCCTAGCTAGCAAGACCAGTGGTCAGGGATGATGGGAATTGTAGTTCAAAAACAGCTGGAGGCCCAAGGTTGGGAAACACTGATCTAGGACACCCAAGCACTGAAACAGGGACTTTTTATATATGCAAATTATGTGCTCTACGGCTGAACTATGACTCATCCAGCTCAAGTGTTGCCTTCACCAACAGGGAGTAGCTCTCGGGAACAGCTCTCACTCAGGTTGCATCTACACCATGCATTTGAAGCACTCTTATGCCACTTTAACCGTCATGGAGAATCCTGGGAGCTGCAGTTTGTTAAGGGTGCTGAGTATCGTAGCTTTGTGGAGTCAGCACAGTTCCTAGGATTCTCCATGACTTAATGTGGTACAATAATGCTTTTAATTTTTTTGCTGTGGATGTGACCTCAGCCTTGCTACAAAAGATCCCTTTCGCTGGAAATTCTGGGAGCTAAACCTGGGACATGGCATTTGCTCAATCACTGACCTACAACCCTTGCTAGGTGGAGCCAACCTTACTGTGGAGCCTGACTATATATGGAGGAGTTAGTTTGTACAAGTAAAAAGGCACGGCCACATGGCCAGCCCTCCCAAGAATAGAGATTTCTGCCACAGGCAACCACCAAGAGCTGTCCAATGATTAAGTTCCTGGTTTAAATTCTGGAGCAGACAAACCCAGTTGACTTTTATCTTGGTGATCTTCATTTAAACATATATTAATAGAGTAAAGCCCCTGTGAGGTTAACTGCCAGTGCTGTAAAACACGGGCAGGAATCAAATTGTTTACAACCACTTTGGAACCCGATCAGAAACTGGGGAAATATTAGCTGGCAGGCAGCTTGTACCAATTAAAATTTATTTTCACTCTCTTTTAAAAGTGCTACAATACTGGGAGGCAGGGGGAAAGCAAGAAATGTTTACTCTTCAGTACCTAGCACTGAATATAGAAAGTGTGCACAGCAAAGAAGGAAGAAGTGGGGGAATCAGTTGCTACCCTAGAGCAAAAGGTTACCTCAATAGACTGAAATCTGGAATAGCTACTTGAAGCAACAAATAAAGCTGATGCACGGGTAGACTGTTTTTCCAGGGGGGTGTCCCAGGAGTTACATAAGCACTGGGGAGGAGAGAGTGCTGATCTAAAGGTAATGTTGCTGTTTTATGAAACCTTAATATGCTCATCTAGGGCAGATCAATGGAGTTTTGAGTCTTATTTGGGTAACCCAAGATACATGCACTGAACTAGTTTGGGGAACCTGTGGCCTCCCCACAGATTGCTAGATATTTTTATAAGTACACAGCGATTATTTTGATTGTTCTAACTAATTGCCAGTTTCCCTGGGTGTTCTTCGGAACTTAAGGGCGAGGTACTAACTATGTCAAACAAAATCATTACCTGCCCAATTCTGCCCTGATCACATATGTCTGATTTGCCAAACTGTATGTCCACCTGTGAGCCAACAGGTCCTATCCTGGGTCTGCCTGTCACAGCTGTACACCCTGGCTTGAAAAGGTAGAGGAATCAGGCAGGATGAGTGGCAGCATCTCTATGATCAATCATGGCGGCAATTAAAGCGACTGGTCCATGAGACTCAAGAATTATAGAATTGTAAAGTTGGAAGGGACCACACACAGGTTATCTAGTAAATCCACCTGCTATGCAGGAATCTTTCATCCAACACGGGGTTCAAACCCATGCCCCAGTAATGAACAGGCTCTGCCGACTGAGCTATCCCAGAAGCACATTTGGTCTTGCAGTGTCCCTTACGGTCGCCCTCTCTGCCACACACTTTGCCACAATACTCAGGCCATTTTCTGTAGTGCCTAACAACTGCAGTCACACTAACCTGCACAAATATTAACAGGCACTCTGCTTTCTGCGGGGAGGGGATTGGGGGGGGGGGGGGAGAGAGAGACTTTTATACTTATCGTGTGTCAAACACACACTGCTTAATTATTTCCCCACAGCCAACACAGCTTCAATTAGACTGCAGAAAGTCTCTCTAAGAAAGCTCGAGTCTTTCCCATTTGCCAAGCCCTCCGGTGGGACCTTGAGAAGCCCGGCTCCGTTGCCAAGCAGGATCTCTCCCTGAAGATTAATTTATTAACTCCGCCAGCGTGGCTGTTTGTTTAGAGGAACCTGAAAGAGCCTCCAGGTGAGCGGGCTCTTCCGGGAGGATAAAAGAAAAGACGCAGGCTTCACAACAATCAAGAGTTTAGCGCCACATGCGTAGACGGGGCCTCTCCCACAGAGGCCTGTGGCAGCCCTCAAAAATAAAGCAAAATTAGAAGCAACTTGTGCGCGCACCAAGATCAAGAGGCATATGGATTCCTGCCATTTAATTTTCTGGGGAAAGCCTTGATACACGCCATTCATTGGCACTGGTGAGCAGGGGCTGCTTTCATATTTCAAGGAAATAAACAACTATTTGACTTTTAGAAGACATCCGAAGGCAGCCCTGCACAGTATAGGAAAGTTTTTAATGTTTGGTGTTTTATTGTGTTTTTAGCATTTTGTTGGGAGCCGCCCAGAGTGGCTGGGGCAACCCAGTCAGATGGGCTGCATGTAAATAATAGAAGTATTATTATTATTATTATCATTGTTGTTGTTGTCGTCGTCTGCAGGAAGGGTCACACTTTTTTTGTATGATCCCTGCTTTGGCAAATGAAGAGCATTCTGAAAACCACAGCAAAGTTTTCTACAAAATATCTCTTGCAAGTTCTTTTGTTCACTGCATCCTTCTGCAAACCAACCAAAATGTCAATATGGCTTTTCCGTAGCACTACTAGCAAACACCCACCCACCATTTTTTAAAACTTCAAGTTAATACATCGGTTTGGGGAAACAAAAAGCCACTTGGCTTATTCCTTTTCTCCCAGCAGAACATGTGGCACAGTGAGGAAAATATTATGGCCGCTAATAATCCATTTGGGATGCCAATGAAATTCTTGTGTGTAATCTCAAAAGTTCTGCAATTCATGTGATTTATGAACTCGGGAGGCTTTGAAGACTCATGCAGTCTTTCTGTTTCATAGGCCTCTCTCTATTTTTCCTCCCTCTGAATCTTTGGCCTCCATTCCTTTGCCTAGTCTTCCCCAGCACGTTCGAACTTCTGCATTGTTGGCAAAAGGGGCAGCCAGGCTGACTATGAGTGAAAGGAGTTTCTGCCCATCGTCTCTTCTTAATAGGGAAGGAAGCAGAATCCACAAATATGGATGGGGTCGTCAAGCACCAGGTGTCTTGGAGCCCTCTCTCCCCAGATATATGCTGGAGTGGATCTAGGCCAGCTTGAGTCCAGGCCAACTTGAAATGGATCCATATCAGCAATGTGTGCCCCATGAAAGCGTCACCAACAGCCCACACTATTCCAGGCTCACTGAGAGGCAGCTGGCCACCGTTCCAGAGTTCACCCTGTGCAGTAGACTCCAGGTCTGGAACCCAGAATGTTGCCAAGAGCACATACAGCAGCATCCAGCAGAGTGGACAGGACCCAGGGGAACTACATTTCCCATCATTCCAAAGCATCCATGCGCATTGCCACACATGCCCATGGCAACATGTAAGGCTAAGCACTGCTCAGGGAAGCTTATAAAAACACATCCGTACCATAAAAAAACAGCATAAAAAAACAAACATTCTGGGTAGAAAAACGAGGGACTGTTGCATAAAAATCTCACTGGGGCAAGAAAACTCTTAACTAGTTGGTGCTTGGGAACTACAGGCTGCAGTCCTATGCACACTGGGAGCAAATGCCACTGAAGGCAGTGAGACTGACTTCCGTGTAAACTTGCACAGGATTACTTTTTGTTCATATGCAGATTTAAATAGACTGTAACTTGTATCATTAATCAAGAAAATTGGATGGCAAGCCTAATAATTAGCATTGCAAAAGAGTATGTCTGGCACAGTTAATATCAAAAGCAGAGCAGGATCTTAAACTTAGGAAATAAATTTAAGGCACTTACTGGGGGCCAGGGGGTGGGGGCCAGATCCACAAAATTATAAAGGAAAAACACAGGCAATACCCAGCACCACATCCCAAATCCTTCCCCTACCTTAGTTTTAAATGGAAGTTCTTCTCATCCATGCACTATTAACTTCTCCAATTTATTACCAGACTGAAGGAAACAAATTAACTTTGATGAAAATGCAAAGGGATGAAAAGGGAAATAAACCAAGGCATTCAGTCAGCAGACAACTTTGACCCAGGACAAAGAGTGGGAGGCGGGGGCAAACTGGGAGATTAGAAGAAATTAAAACTGTCCTAAATTTCTTAAGAGGTGAAAAGTCACCTGTATGGGTTCAGAGCCAACTATGGAAGCAAAATAACCAATCGCCCACCTTGAAATTAAAAGCCATGGTGATGATGGCTAACTAAGGCAGCCTAGGCTCAAATCCGAGTTCAGAGAGTGTCCTTCGGCCAGTCACAGTCTCTGAATCTAATCCACAACACTTGTGTGAGAACAAAATGGGGGGGGGGGGAGAACACCCTTCAAACACTTCCCTGAGTTCCCTTGAATGAATTACAGGACAGTCATGTCGTTAGATAGAAAGGAAAGATGACATTATGCAGTCACCTTGATAAAGCAAAGCAGGACTGGGTCCAGTCAATGCCTGGCTGAGAGACTGCCTGCCACTGAATACTAGTTGCCATTGAATTGCTGGTGGACCAAGCGGCTGCTACGCTCAGGCGGTGCATCCCACAGGCATCCAGTCAGCCATTGTAAGAACAGGATGCTGGACTAGATGGGCTGCTGGCCTGATCCAGCAGGTTTGCCTTCTGTTCTTAAGAACCCCAATGTGTGCTTCCTTGAGTTCCACCATGGAATAAAGGCAAGATATAGAATGCAATAAATAAACAGCAAAAATAAATGAGGGCAGAAACTAGAGCGTTGTATTGCACACTGGAGACCTTTCCTTTGACCAAGCTTGATCAAGATCTTAGGCAGAGATCTCACCACCACCTGATGCTCAAGAAGATCCTTTAATTGAACCCGGGGCCTTCTGCATGTAAAAGTCTGTGTTCTCCTCAGTGATTTCGGGGGTAAAAAAAAAAAAAAAGAGGTACAGGTGCTTATCTATTGGTAAAAGTGTTGTGGTTATCAACACAAAATGGCTGCTACAGGCAGGGAGGGAAGAGAGAGAGAGATGACAATATTCTGTACTGGTGAGTACTTTCATCAAAATAAGACCACTGAACTACAGGTCCCCTGCTTCTTTGCATGCCAAGCCTACCTTTTCTATTCATTCACGACTGGGCCCACTCATCCTCTTGCTCACAATGTGTACCTGCATTGCTCAACGTCACTCTCTCAGCCTCTCTCTTTCCCATGGGTTCACAGCACAGTCAACAGGTCTAGTCTATTATGCTTTGGGCACACAACCCAAATGCCACCCAATGAAGCCAGGTGCAGGTGCTCCTATTGGGGATCCTGGCCAGCTCTACTTGGCCACAACATCTTTTATCCTCCCTCTGTAAACAGAGTCATTAAGAGTACTCTCATCCACTCTAAAAGCCGTTCTTGGATTTTTTTTATTACTGGGGGTTATATGCCTGTTTAGCTTTCTACTGCACAAGCTCCCGCTTTAAGAACTATGAAGTTATCAAGCTGCAAAGGCCATGCAGACATATTGAGAAATTCCCCAGAAGTGCATTCATCTTCTCTCTTGTGCTTCAAAACTTCACACCAGGTCTGGGTGGATCCTTAAAGGTAAAGGTAAAGGGACCCCTGACCCTTTAGGTCTAGTTGCGGACGACTCTGGGGTTGCGGTGCTCATCTCGCTTTATTGGCCGAGGGAGCCGGCGTACAGCTTCCGGGTCATGTGGCCAGCATGACTAAGCCGCTTCTGGCGAACCAGAGCAGCGCACGGAAACGCTGTTTACCTTCCCGCCTATTTATCTACTTGCACTTTGACGTGCTTTCAAACTGCTAGGTTGGCAGGAGCTAGGACTGAGCAACCGGAGCTCACCCCGTCACGGGGATTCAAACCGCGACCTTCTGATCGGCAAGTCCTAGGCTCTGTGGTTTAATCCACAGCGGGGTGGATCCTTATTTGTGCCCAATTACTGGGCCGGTGGCTTACTTCAGAGATGGAGAACTGGTTGTCCTTAGACAACCTCCAACATCTTTCTTCTCTGGAGATAAGTCACCACTCTGCCTGAGTCATATCCCAGGTAGATCATGTTTATATCCATGCAATATTTTCTTCTCTACTTTTGACACTTCCGCTTTGGAAGACAGTCTGGCGCAGGGGGAGATCAGTCGTGAAAATTACGCTCACCGGATGCTGGGCAGATGTGACCCCCCTGACCTCCTGTTTGAAGTGCTTCACTGGCGCTGTTCCCTTCCTTGCCTTTCAAAACACAGACTTTCAGAATGCAAGCTTCTTTATGCAAGATGCAAAAGAATCGTTTTCAAATGAGCTTCAGCAAACACAACTTTGTATTTGGAAGGGTTGCTAAAGTATTTGTTCCCCATCCTTTAGTCAAAAAAAGAAGGCTTTGAGACCATTCTCCCAAGTTGAATAGTAAGACTATCCCTGTTCTCAGGCTTACAATCTAAACCAGGGGTTGTCAACCTGGTCCCTACCACCCATTAGTGGGCGTTTCAGGATTCTAGGTGGGCGGCAGGGGGTTCCATGGCACAAGCTGAATCCTCCTTCCATCGAGCATTGGTGGGCGGTAAGGAAATGTTACCATCAAGAAAGATGCATTAGTGGGCGGTAGGTATAAAAAGGTTGACTGCCCCTGACCTAAACAGAGGCATGGCACACAAGGAAAAGGGGGTGTGAGGGAGGAAAGGAAAAGCAAGTTCAGGCGTCTGTTCTTACTCTTATCTTGCAACATAATTATATAGCTTTGTCTGATAGTCTACGAAAGCAAACCCTCGGGCAACACATAGTTCTTTCCTCAGACAGCTGGCATGATGGCAGTGGGAATCTCCTCAAAAAGAGGAGGTTTGATAGAGTTGCCCTGCTCCGTTGTTGATGGATCAATAGTGGCTCCGCCTGCCTTGGCCTTGGCAAACAGCCACTCCTCTCTGGCAACTCTCCTCGTCCACGATGTGAAAATCTACTAGGGTCAGTCATGACCCTCTTACAATGGCCAAGATCACATGAGCGGCTTAATTCTGAACATGCTAAAGGCATGGACTTTGCATTGCACAGAGAAAGCATGGTGCTTTCAGAGACCCAATTTAAGCCAAGTAAGAAAAGCAATCCTAGAGTGCACCACCCTCAAAGTGGTGCAGAAATCAATACTCTCCTGCGTGCACGCGCACGCACGCGCACACACACATTTGGATATTTGGAAAGATTTTCCCCCAGAGCCCAAATTGCAAGGTGCTCCTCCACAGAGTTCAGCTCAGGAAACCAGACTCACATTCTGAGGCCCAGTGCCAGTTCCCATGTCATAATCCATTTACGATGCAAGGGTCATCGAGCAAGCACAGGCTGCGCTGCACACAAAGAGCCCCGTCCAATCCTCCAATGGCAAAACATGTCGATAATTCTTGCTGTCTCCCAAAACACATGGCTTCCCGGGAGGCTTCTGCCAAAAACTGCTAAAGCCCCCAAACCGGAAGCCCTAACTGTGACTAACTGAAACGCTGTACCAAAGCAAACACATAGCTGAGATTTACGACAAAAGTCAGCAGCTGGACTCTTGCCCAGTGTTAAGAATGGAAGAAGAAGGGGGAAAAGGTCAAACGGATATTTGATTTGTGTCGGTGATGCCCAAACCTTTAAATGTCCTCGGCTCAGATAAAACCACATCTTTTTTATTTTTTTAGGGGGAAAACCCTACCCAAAAGTAGTTCCGAGTCTGAAATTTATGCATTTGTTTGCCAGATTTCTACAGCACCCCTTCAACAGCATTTCCAGGATGGCTTATAAAAACACACAGCAATCCATCAATAAAACCCATGCTACTACAAAAGGGAATAAGAACACCACAGTCATAAAACAATGATTAAGACAGCTCTTAAAAAGCCCGGGGAAATGAAAAACCATGTGCCCCAAAAGGCATCAAGGTAGGAACATAGGAAGCAACCCTGTATCAAGTCTGAGTACAGGTCCATCTAGCTCAGTATTGTCTACACTGACTGGCAGCAGCTCTTTAGGCAGCAGACTTTCTCAAGCCTACATCAACTGACCCAGCAATCTTTTGCATTTAATTCATGTGCTTTGCTACTAAAGGAAATTACCCAAATGGCAAATCATAGAATCAAAGAGTTGGAAGGAACCCTGAGGATAATCTGGTCCAACCCACTGCAATGCAGGACTATGGAGCTGTCCCTTGTGGGGCTCAAACCTACAACCTTTGAATTATCAGCATCACACGCTATCCAACTGGGGAAGAACCCTTCTCCTCTGTTGCCACCCACCCTCAGATGGAAAAGGTTCCTGGAGGAGGACGGGTTACGGCAAGGGAAAGTTGGGGTGCAGAAAAATGGACAGGCCACATCATGCACCCGCAGAAATGCCCCACAGCGGAAATAGGAGCACTATTCGCAGACATATTGCAGCCGGCCAAAGAGATTCCTCTTTGTTGCAAGCCAAAGCAACAGCTGGGGGTGGGGGGAAGCTTGTGAAAAATTTGTTAGTCAGCTATGTGAACCTTTCCTTCTGCTTCAACAAATAATATAGTAATAGCAGCGAAGTTATCACAGAGCCATCATCCTCCACCATCCCCATTACAAGGAGGAAAAGGCGTTCACTCTGCATCCTGATTAGCTGGGAAGAAAAGCACTGCATATCAAGCTGTCTTCTGCCAACTTCTATGAAATGTCCAGCATTCAGAATAATTATTTTACTGGCCATTTCCACCACCACCAAAGAAATTTCAACTAAATGTGTGTTTGCCTTGAAGTGAAACATCAATTCTGCCCCCTTTTTTTAAAGAGAAGTTCTAAATACCCATGCCTGAACAAGGCTTCTGAAAAACTTGCCTTCCACCATTTAAAGGTCCCGTTAAGTGCAGTTGTCACTACAACCACCACCCATTTCCAAGCGGCAAAGAGACCTAATTCAGGAACTTCCCACAGCACTTGCCCCTGTTCTTGCCTTACCATTCCTGCTTCCTTGCAAAACACTTAACCTGACTGTGGAGTATCATATATCTATTCTAAATCAATCCAAAATTATGTCTTTATGATTGCATTCTTAACTTACCCCTTATCCATCTTATTCCTCTGCACATGGTTCTCACACACACACATAGATGTGTATCTGCTTCATCTCTACGCATTTTTCAAACACTGACTGAAACCCACCCCCATGCCCATTTTGAAAAATTGCCCTGCCAAGTTAAAAGATTTTGCATTTCCCCCTTCAAGGGCAATATCTCTTTCTCGCCCACCCCAATGTGCAATTAGGTTTGAAAAAGCTTCCTCTTCATTCCTCTTGGTCTAGAGAGACCAAGACTCTTTTCTAGGGTAACTCCTACTTAGGATGCCCGAGCCCCTTTTGTATTTACTGGAACTCCAGAGCCTTTCCGATTCGAGCTTTCATAGCTGCCCTGCCTTGAAGTCTTCACACTGCACAGATGGGACAGCCACAAAGACAACAAGATAAGCAAGCTGTTTTATTGAAGCTGCCATTACACGATGCTCCAGAGAGGGCATAACTAGCAGCAAGATATTAAATCGGACTTTGTTATGGCATGCATCGACTCAGAGTGGCATTATGTTTACAGAGAAGCCATACGTCTTTCTCCCCCTCCTGAATATGCTAAAGGCTGTGTGCCGTACTTATTTCATTAAAACCCTATTAAGGAATTAGAAGCTGTTGTGCTGCAGAGAGGAGGGTATTCTTTACTACTTTAAAAGGTCCTGTGTTTATATATACAGGTGCAAGCAGTTTAATTAAATGTGCAATAAATCAAATATAATTTGCTACAAGAGGCGGTTGCTAATCTCCTCCAGGTTATTTATTGCTCGGGCTTCATTAGTGCTAGGAGACCTTCCAATATACAAGGAGGGTGGGTCCTTATCACCCAGCTAACCTCACACCTCACAGCTGATTCAGTGTGGTAAGATCAATGCAAAAACAGTATTACTTATAAAAGAGCTTCCTGGACAACTAATGTCTTGGCCAGAAAAAGGGGTGTGCCATAGGGGTTGGGGTATACTGTAGACAACTGCAGTTGCTAGCTTTTGGTGTGTGCCAGTATCTAGCTACAATTAGCCTTGATCTTGCGATACCCAGACCCAGCGAATGTGCTAGGCTTCTCAGTTAACTTTAGGTCACTCATTTCACTGAGTTACCTTCCTCCCCCCGCCCCCAGTAGTAACATCACAATGAATTAGGTTGCCTCCTCTGGTGGGAGAGATCATGTATACAACACTTTATGAAATAAGTAAGTAAAAAAATAAATCTTGCTGGCTTTCAAGACCGGCAGCCACACCAATAACTTGCTAGGATGGGATTAGCCAAAGGAGAACCTGAATTCAGTTCCAGTCCCTCTGCCTGAGAATTGATCCCTTTTTAAATACCTCAAAACCACCAATCAATGGTCTATTTCCATAGCTTTCCCCTATGACAAATATGGGGAAAGTTCCGCTCTCCACATGTTACTGAACTACAACTCCCATCATCCCTTGCCATTGGCCATGCGTGCTGGAGTGCGCATTCATGGGAGCTGTAGTTCACCAACATCTGGTGGGCCAAATGTTCCCCCACCTCTGTCGTATAATGTCACCAGCTGCACCGAGATAGCACACACATGTTCTTCATCTGGGCTGCATTTCTTTTTGTCACTAGAGTGGCTGCATGTCCTACGTTACAGACAACAGTCCTCAGAGAATGCAAGAGCCTGGCTGCTGCACCCATCCAAAGACCCATCTAGTCCAGCATCCTGTTCTCACAGTGGTCAACCAGATGCTTCTGGGAAGCTCACAAGCAGGACATAAACACAGTAGCCCTCTCAAGGTTATGTATTCCTTCCTTTCGGCACTTTGTAAGGGGTCAACCCTATATGTGGCAACCTTTTAGTAGGACTCAGAGGGGCATGAAAAGAGGAAGTACAGGAAAGTTTGCTTTGATCTCATTCAAGCCAAGGAGCTGTCAAAGAGCAAGGGCTCATACACGACCTCCATGATCTCACAGAGCTCCCAAAAAAAATCATTTGGGGCTCACAGTCTTATTTACAGCTCAGCACCACCTTTACGAAAGCAACCTTCCCGAGGCAGCATAAAATGCTCAACATAATATTTAGCAGTCAACAGGGCCTTCTGTGGACTTTCAGGATTCCAGTAGGAAGAGTGGGTTTTCCAAATACACCCTCAGACCACCCATTCATCTCTACTTATATTTACGTTTATTATTTTCTCCAAATTCAGGTGCGGATAGCAAAAGGCAATGGCCCAGTATCACACAGGCCCAATTCAAGTGTAAGAGCACTGCTAGGAAAGACCAAAAAGCCCATCTACATGGTAGAAGACAACTTGCTGTGTTATTGAGTCAGACCATTGATCCATCCAGCTGAGTATTCTCTATGCTGGCTGGCAGCAGCTCTCCAGGGTTTCAGGCAGGGAATATTTCCCAGATATACCTGGAGATGGCAGAGATTGAACCTGGGACCTTCTGCGCGCAAGACAGATGCTCTACCACTGAGCTACAGCCTTTCCCCAGCATCCTGCTTCTGAAAAGCCCACTAGCACGGCATTGAGAAAGCAGTCGTCTGCCATTGTTGCTCTGAAGACAGATTCCATTTAACCACCATGGCTAATCGACTTCTCCTCTTCCATGAACCCATGCACGTAGCAAAATGTGGGCACAGCAGCACAGCCCCAGCCCCTAGCCCCAGTCCCTAGTATGCTAACACAGTATGCACAGAGAAGGGAACACTATCTAAATGAGATATAGGTTTTATGAGGAATGTCCCACAGGTAAGCAAGCTTCTTTCCTCTATGTGCAGCGTTGCATTCATAATATGGCCTCGAAAGAAGAACAGAAGGGCACGTCCACATGGGAGCACTGTGCAAAATCAGAGACGTGGGTTCCAGGTTCAACACACACATGCACACCTAGAGCGAAAAGTGTGGTGCTGCACAAGGCAGTGCACGCCAGCCCTGGCCCTTCTCCCACATGGATTATGCTGCCTGTAAACAATTCCCATGTACGCAGGTGAACAGGATGATCAGCACAGGATGTGCACCAGGTGCAGTGTGGCTTGGAAGGATCAGGTGCGCTGAATGAGCACAGAGAGCCAACAAGGAAGGTCCCCAGTGCTTCCAGCTCACACTCTGGCTGTAGTTTGGACAAGGAAGAGTTTGAGAGCAGAGGTATCAAGTCGTATCTAAAACTGCGACTTAAAGAGGGAGGAAATATTATGCATTAGACAGAAAGCTCTTTCTTTGCAACTTACTCCTTTGATCCAGTTATGGCTTCTTAATTTTTAAGAGAAGCAAACTGTACTGAGATCAGAGATAAAGACTGCGCAGAAGCAAAGCTACTAGAGCAGCAGGTTACAAGCTGGCACGGAATAAGAGTCAGATCTGCAGAGAACTACTTGGCCACATGGTGCTGGCATCTCATTCTGGATTTCCTGCTGCTTCGTTGCATATAAAATCAAACGGCAGTGCCTTCCAAGTACAGGCAATTGTGGCAAAATAGAGACACACATGGATCTCACGGGTGACTGTGTAAACTATCAGTCCACTGCTTCTTCCATGCCACAGACATACAGAAGATAAGCAACACACATGAAGTGGCTCTTGGCTAACAGACATGTGGACAACACATGTGTTGCAAGTCTGCACACCAGTTCCAATGCCCTTTGGTCCAAGTCATAGACTCTTCTCAGTGCTCAAATTACATGGGAGCTGAGAGGAGGCCTGGCTGCCTTAACTTTTGTGATGGCTCCCTGAGTGACAGCTTTTAGAAGGCTATGGGGCTAGAATTAGGGGGGGGGCAGAGTTTCCCTCCCAACTATTCTCCTCTGTCCCCACCCTCGCAGTTCAAGCACAGACTTTTTTTTAAAATGTTACATTTCCAGACCCATGTTCTCCAGACACAGGAATAAACACAGCACTTAAAAATATGAATGGAAACTTGGAACTTGCAAAGAGCCTAAAATAATGACTGGAAAAAAATAACTCTCAAAAATGGAAGGCTATCTTCTCTTCAAGTTTTAAGCATATAAACGGACCCCCTCCTAAAAACACTGTAGTATTAGTGTTACAAGTGCCACGGTCATGAATGCAATACGAGCATATGCAAATTTATGTTTACTGCACCATGGAACTAAAAATGTAAAACTAGTCATGGGACTCGAGTTCAGGAAGGGCTTTTTTTCCTTTGTGCTAATTAAGCTGCCACCCTCTCTCCTTTGCCTCTTAAACCGTGCAGATTTTCTCCACTCCTGCACACATATGAAATCTGTGTGAAAATACAAGAGATTCTCAAGAAAGACAAAATCTGAGGATTTCCAGAGGCTGCAAGGCTCAGGAAGTACTTGCTTCCCCAAATTTCACAGGACTCAAAAGCTGGCTCTCAATTCTCTGCTCTGAAAGCGAAGTGGGGGGCGGTGGACACCCAGGATAGTCTATTTCTGCTACACCAACGAAAAATGTTAGAGCAATGGCAAGGATCAGAGGAACAAGTTTCCCTGTCTCCAGTACTCCTCCACAGCTACTGTTTCAAAGACAGGATTTGAAATCCAAAAGGATGTTTTTTGGCAACAGGTCTTCCCCCACCCCCCTCAAGCAGAATCTCTGCTTCCAACACAGCCATACCACGTGAGGAATAGCAGGAAGCATTCAGGAGGGGGGAGGCGGGAATCACAAATTTAGAAAGGCACACAAAGCCCTTCTCTCTCTTATCAATGAAATGCACAGACAGCAACAGAGAAAAACACCATTGCTGAAGTTATCACAGTCGACACATGCTAAGTGAAGATTTTGAGATGGAGACTATTACACGCGCACACAAACAAATAAACAAGACACTAGCTACCCCTTAACTCGGCACATCAATAGAGCTCAGAAAGAAAAGTTTTGTGGGGGTTTTAAAAATAAATAAATCGCAAGGTCAGAAGTGTTATGAGCTAGATGGGAAAATGCTGGCATCCGATAGGATAAAATGTCTACGCCTCCATTGGTTCAGGAAGCCCCAGTGCTAAACCTGAAAGAGATTATGTAACCTAAGCTGCCCAGCCATCATCTGTTCCTCCTGCTTTGTTTTAAAGAGGCAGTGTGACCAGCAGCCAAGCTCAAGCACAGGGCAGGCTCCTGGTAAAAAGCAACCCCACTCCTCCTGCCCAGCAACTGTATAAGATACAGCATCTCTTAACATTTTTAAGCTTATCCCAAAAGCTTACCTACGTACCTATCTTGGCCCACCTGATACCAACATTATAATCCCCTACCACAAATTAAAAAGAACTGATGCACATTTTAAAATGCTTTACTGTCAGGCAACCCAGTTCACGGTGCTCTTCCTGCAGAACTGCGGTTTGCACATAATAATAACCATGGCTTATCCCTACTTGCACAAGCAAGGAAACCTCCGGGTTCGTGTGTTCCTCACTTGCTCTGCACAGCTGGGAGAAGGGCTTTGCTAGTGTTTAGTTGTCACATTGTACAAACAGAGACTGTGGTCTGAAGCAAGCTTCAGTTGTAGTTACGTTAGCCAGCTTCATAGCCCATGGTTTTAAGGTGGCTGGTTTTGAAAAGAACCAGAAGGGAGGAGGAACTGCATCAACCCTGGGCTCTGTTCACACACACAGTGCTTAGCACAAGAATTGCCAGTGCCGCACCTATGGGCACCAAGTTTGCCCACCAGTAAACATCCCAAGGCTCCTGTCAAAGCCTCAGTAATTTCACAATGTAAAAATCCACAATGCCTGAGAGACAGTTTTCTCTGCATTGGATTGGCCTCTCATACCTGCCCCCACAGCAGCCATTTTGTGCTCTGCCATACTCCCACAGCAGCCATTTTGTGAATGGCACCCACAGCACATCCCCGAAATTCCAAACGTGACCACCAGCTTCCAAAGGTTGGTGACCCCCCAGCTTAGAATTATGTGAGAACTTGGACAGTATCTCTGTCTCGCCGAGGCAATTACATAACTAAACATTTTCTCCTCTACAAGATGCCACACAAGACTCTTGGTGGCACGGAAACAATGCAATTCAACTGTACCGATTATTAGTTTTTAAGCACGCACAAAGCAACATATAGCTGAAGCACCTGAGCAGCAAGCAGAAAAGGGACTCAAATCATTGCTAGACTGAACCCCAGTATTAAGCAGAGGAGGTCCTTCCAAATTTTTAAAAAATGGGAATATATTGCCTGGCTAGTCCATAAGTGGTACAAACCTGAAATAGACTCTTAAGGAATTTAAAGCCACCTCAACTCTTTCCCTCCCTCTCCCCTTGCATCTCAGCTTTCAAGTCTTGCCTTTCATTTTGGCGGGAAAGGTCAGCAGTATAATAGCCCCTTGTTGATGGAGGCCAAAAAATGTAGCAGATGCTTACCTCAAAGAAATTAGAGAGCTTTTAAAGGGAAGAAAATCTCTCTCTCCTCCCCCCCCCCCCTACATACTCACACACTCCTTTGGAGACTACAAAACTGGCAAATTCTCCCCTAATTCTTAGCAGAACGGCAGAAAACAAGAGCCCTCTCAGTGTGAGGCGGGCAGCAAAGACTTGATTATCAGCAATTAGCAAATCGATGGTTCCCAGAAACACTGATTTAGGCCAGCAGCCCTTATTAGTGACACTCAAGGAAAAAAGACAAGGGCGAAAGTACACAGAGACAGAGCCTGTTTCTAAGGCATGGGGAGGAAACAAAAACACCACCTTCCAGAACTACAAGAGTTGAAGAATTTCACTCTGCCACCAACATAGGATCAGTTTGATCCAGTTTGTGCCACACAATGCCAGAGCCTAACCTTACAGGAGTGTGAGGGGCGAGTACCCCATATTTTCCTCATGGGAAAAGGCACTTTCCACCACGTCTGTCACTATTTACTCATCTTGATTTGTTGAACGAATGAATAAAATTTTATTGATGAAAGCAACGGGACACCACAATATAAATACAGCAAACCATCATTATTTACTCATCTTTGGTTTAATGTATTTCCTTAATTTCTACCATGAAAAGGCTTTGCATAATTGTTAACCTGTCTCAGCAAAATTCACGTTTAAAAAAAGGGTCGCTATATTCCGCCTGAGCACTATAAAGGCAACCTAGGACGAAGGACAAAACTGCCCAGCTGAAAACACAGTCTAGCACTGACCTAGCACACTCCCAAGAGTTGTAAAGACACCAGTGTACATTGTCTCAGTCACTGGTACAAAAGGTCTGCCAGGTAGATAGGCAGTTTAATCTCCATGTCAAAGACACGGAAGGGGAGGCTAAAAGAGGCTTGAACATTGCGTATCACCTGGACCCACAGGTGACACTAGCACCCCTTTAATTTTTAATATTTAAAAAAACAAATTTAAAGTTAGGTTCCCGCACTAAGAGTACTGACACCAGACTGGGTAGCTGAACATGCCCCCATCAGAAATCCCCCACAATGCCTCTGGTTCCTATGTACAGTGTTAGAAACTCAGGTATATAAGCTAGGCACCAAATGTGCTCCTTAAATCAGGGTTACCATTGCAAAAACAGAATACCTAGCTGCCATTTTGGGGACAGGCGGCTCAAAAGTCAAATTTTTTCAATACAACTTTTTGGTTCCAGAAACTCATTCTGATTGTGCAGATAAAATATAGCCAATAGAATTCTATAGGATGAGATCAAAGGATCCCCAGGCACGCACCTCCGGATGGTAGAGACATCAGGCATCATCCGGGCACCGGGGCATCTTCACTTGGTCACAAGTGGCCAACAGCCTGGTGCAAAATTGCTTGGAGAATTTAATATGTTTTACCTATGTAGTGTCACTCTATGGCTTTGAGAAGCATTATGGGGCTGGAGCTACCCCTCCTTTCAGCCCCACCACCACTCTCTGCTGCCCATAGTTAAGTCTGGTGGGGAGGTGCCAGAGGACCAACAGAAGATATCCATCCAGCACTGGCTTTAAATGGAGGGCGGGCAGAGGTGCCAAGTGGCCATGTGTCAGAAGTGATTCATTCTTCCTAGACCAAAATCCTAATCACACTTACTAGGAATTTAGGCCACACTGAACTGAAAATGGCATGGGAAAGGTGTTAAGGATTACTCTGCTGAGGAGGTGGGACAGAAAACAGTTCTAACTAAAGAAGTGGCTGTAATGGGTTGTATCCAGTGGTAGCCCTACCCAGAACAGACCTATTAAAAATAAAAGACAGGACTAACTTGCATTCATTAATTTCAGCGGGTCATTTCTGAGCAAAACTCGGTTGGATACAACCCAAACATAACAATCTGCCAGCGCCATGAAAGAGAAAAATCGCTTTCATTCTGTGTGGCTGCCTCTTCGAAACTATCACAGGAATTTTAGCACACACTTTATATTTATAGTTTGCTAATCCCTTCGCTTCCAGAGGGGTTACTTGCGCACACACAAAAGTCTAACCCACTTATTTTAAAAACCAATTAGGCTCTCCCCCCCCCGCCGCCCAACCTCACAATGCACCAGGAAGCTAGAGAAGTTATAGCTCCATTCAGACACCATGCCAAACCACAGTTTAAAAGAAGGTTGGCGGGAATCTGTGGCCCTTCAGATGTTGCCAGACTACAAACTCCAAACAACACTTGACATGCTGACAAGAATTGCAATCCAACATCTGGAGGGCCGCAGGTCCCCCATCCCTGGCTCAGCACCTAAATCACAGCATGAACTCCCAGACACACACTTGCCAAACCCTGACATGGAGCAATTTTGCTGCTTCTGTTTTGCATTCACCCAACATGGCCATCCCTGCACGGAGAAAGGGCCACAAGTCTGACATCCCGAGAACCTAGATAAGTTATTTGACATTGGTTTTGCCACCATGACGCTAGGCCCGGGCTCCAGTTGTTATTACCTGATAAGGTCTGACTTCGCTTTTTCCCCCCTTTCCCACACTGCTGCCCCCTTTCACTTTGTGTGCCTTGTAGCAAAGACTATAAGCCCACAGGCAGGCACTATCCTGCTTTAATTGACACTCTGGGAGCCTTTTCAGCAAAGCAACTGGCTGCATCTATCTCCCAGCAATCCCACAAGTGCTAAAGGGCCCCAACCAATTTCAGCACAGCTGCTACCTGTAGCCACATCCCATTGGTAGCAATCAATGGGAGGGGGGAGGCAGGAGGAGACTGCAATTTTGAGCGTTTTTTCATCTCTATGGTGACGAAAAGCTATGTGAAGGCAAATAAGGGTCCCTTTCTATTCAACAGGTTTCTCATTTTCAGTGACCACCTTTTGCAATATTTCTGGGAAGACAAGAGTAGTTGGAGGAGTGAAAAAAATTAAGGGGGGAGGAAACTTTTGTAGTTGTTTTATTACTTTGCTTAATGTTCCCCCTCCCTTTTGAAGGTTATCTTGGGGTATATTTTAGCCCAGGGTTAAAATATACCCCACGTATATTTGAAAATCCCCACTCTGCTATGAAGCTCACTAGGTGACCTTGGGCCAATCACTGCCTCTCAGCCTAAAGTATTTTACAGGGTTGTTCTGGGGATTAAATGAGGAGGGGGAGAACCAGATCAGTCTCCTTGGAGGAAAAAGGTGGGATATAAATGCAGTAAAAAAAATTATTAAAAAAAAATTAGCCACATGTACAGAAGTTAAATCTCTGTTAGCAGAAAGATACATCCTGCCATTAATGTGAATGCTCACACATTAACATTAAGATACAATGTGGCACACAGCCTGCTTTTTCACATGCATTTCATTTTGAAGTGTTGAAAACAGATTGGAAGACAACTGCATTTTTCTAATAAATATTCACTAACACACACACACACGGAGGGAGGGAGGGAGGGAGGGAGTCTAAAAAAACAAAGCAGGAATGGCTATTGCAGTGGTTCTCGAAACTTTTACTCTGGGCCACATTTTCAGAACAAAAATCTGCTTGCACCACACCGTTTTTTATTTTTTTTATTGATAAGAAATACACGGGGGGGGGGGGGAATCTCCTATCACTGCTTGATTTATAACATAAAACACAACTACTTTATAATATGATCATGGGACATCCAGAAAGTATCAAACAATGCAGCTACATAAGAACATGAATCATTCCCAAAATATAATACTGATCGTCCTTGAATCTCCCCTGTCACACTTGCCATCCTCTCCTGGCACACCAGTGTGGCACACCACACCGTTGGAGAACCACTGTGCTATTGCAAAGTAAACTGTTTCACTAAAGTACAGAGACTTTAACAATATGTTATCAGCTGAGGAAGTGCATGGGCAATAATGCTTGGTATGAGGTATTGTGGGGTATTACATTGGTACCTTGGGTTAAGTACTTACTTCGTTCCGGAGGTCCATTCTTAACCTGAAACCCTTCTTAACCTGAAGCACCACTTTAGCTAATGGGGCCTCCTGCTGCTGCCGCGCCGCCAGAGCACAATTTCTGTTCTGATCCTGAAGCAAAGTTCTTAACCCGAGGTACTATTTCTGGGTTAGCAGAGTCTGTAACCTGAAGCGTATGTAACCTGAAGCGTATGTAACCTGAGGTACCACTGTACTAGCATGTCCTTTTTTCCCATACGTGAACACTGGAACAGCCACACAACCACCAGCAGCATCTGAAGCAGGGATGGGGAGCCTGGTGCCTTCCTGGTGTTGGACTCCAAAACTCCCACCACCTCAAACCGTTGGCCATGCTGGCTTGGGCTGATGGGAGTTCAACAACATCTGGAATGTCATAGGTTCCACATCCCTCAACTAAGTTGGGGGAGTGGCTATTTTCCTGCATCATCCCACCAGATCTTCATCAGGCCAGATGTTACAGACTGTCCAGCTGCCTGGGTGGGGAGATACTTTGAATCCCAGAGACAACATATGGTCTCCTTGGTCTTCGTATTCTCTCCTAGGGTCACCCCAGAATCACCACACCAGGAGAAGCTCTAAGGCATGGGTAGGCAAACTAAGGCCTGGGGGCCAAATGCGGCCCAATCGCCGTCCAAATCCGGCCTGCGGACGGTCCGGGAATCAGCGTGTTTTTACATGAGCAGAATGTGTGCTTTTATTTAAAATGCATCTCTGGGTTATCTGTGGGGCATTGAAATTCGTTCTTATTTTTCCCCCAAAATATAGTCCAGCCCCCCACAAGGTCTGAGGGACAGTGGACCGACCCCTGCTGAAAAAGTTTGCTGACCCCTGCGCTCTAAGGCTTGGGCAATAGGCGCTTTCCACCACTGTCTCTGCAGAGCATTAATAAGGCACCCTACATTTACTATATACTGTATTGACAAAAAGTGAAGTTATCTGCCTTGAAGTCTTCTTATCAGGCAGAAAATCAGGCTGCAAATATTTTAAAGGGTATGTTTTGCATGACAGTATCTTGTCAATGAATCCTGAGCAGACTGCAGGGGATTCTGGGGGCAGAGCTGCTGGTAGGCCAAAGGCAGCACTGTAGCTGCTCTTGATCAATAATGTTGGACAGGGTGCCTTGAAAGGTGCTTACCCATCACTAGCGATCCTTCTCAAAGAACTCCTGATAAGCTTCCAAGGAAGCTCAGGACACAGTTCAAACACTACGGCTCCAACTTTAAATGGGTGACACTGGCGAAGATTGCTGTATTTCCTGCTGTATTTCCTCAAAGGCAAGATGCCTTTCCATGCAGTTTCCCAATGATTCAGTTCAGGGAGTGCAATGTTGCAAAGGAACTTAAGAGGTTACTGAATCACACCAGCAGTAAACATCAGACTAATTGCACTGGTATTGCACTATCTCTTGCATGTGCAAAATAATTCCTAGCACAAGATATTAAATTAGCAGAGAGAGAGAAAGTATAAACTATACTAAAATCCTACAATATGTGAGAGCTTTATTTTTGCACTTTGAATCTCCAAATTCTGTACCCAGAATTATAAACTGTAATTACACTTGCATGTATCTCTTTTGTATAATTAATTCTGCTTTCAAGTTTCAGGGATTAACACTAAACAGTGGTGAACAACAAGCAAATATGGGGTATGCAGGTTAGATCGAAATGGGAAACAGCGCAGGAAATAGCACAGTGGTAGGAGGGGGAGACAACAAAGGTTCAATCCTGATTAAGGCTGCCGTCCTGTACACAATTATATGGGAGTAAGTCCCATTTAACTCAATGGTACAAACAGCACACTCCTATTCTTCTTCTGTGTTCTTGGGTTTAATGAAGCCTCAGACAACTTCCATACGTTCCACTCTCCTCTCAAGAACCATGAGAACTACCAACTTGCTTAAAGAAAAAAACAATGAAGAACAACGAAGGATAATGTCCATTAAGCAAAAAGATTCTCAGAATGGCAACCTCTGCAATAAGTGCTGGAGTCTAAATTGTGCTGGGAACTGCAGAGTACACATAAATATATATATATATTCAAACAGTCTGCTGAAAGATTAGGCTGGAGTAGAAAACCACACTGTAAATTCACCAGGAATGGACAGGATAGAAAATGTCACTGAGTTAGAGCAACAAACATTTTGTACTCCAGACCACCTACAGAGCCAAAGATATGGTACACGGTGCTCCATAATGTCCCTTAATTTAGAAGTATTTCATCTTGCAACACTAACACATTAAGGTACATTTTAAAAAGAAGCCATTTTCAGTTTTCATCTCGCAGCTATAACACTGTGTTATTGCTGAAAGGCCAGGAGAGCAGGTATGGGAACAGCTAATGCATCAAACAAGGGCTTTCGAGAATGTAAGAAACATGTAAGCAATTCTAAAACAGACTCATGGTTTGGGGTATTGTTTAGGCAACTTGGGGGGGGGGGTCTGTTGCTGTTAGTAGTGCTGTTAAAATTGTTTTAAATTATTTTAAACGGCTTTTTAACTTGTGTATTTTTAAATTTGGGGACAAGACAGGTTGAGAGCATATTACATCAGTCCTGGTCCGACCGCACTGGCTGCTGATCAGTTTCTGGGGCGAATTCAAAATGCAGGTTTTGACCTATAAAGTCTTAAAATGGCTCAGGACTACAATATCATGGTCCCCATATAAACCCAGATCCTATCATCCTCTGAGGCTCTTCTTCATGTGCCTCCTCCACAAGAGGTCCAGAGCGTGACAACATGAGAACAGACCTTTCCTGCAGGGGCTCCCCAGAATATTCTTCCCAGAGAGACTCACCTGGCGCACTCATTGCATACTGTATATTTAGGCACCAGGCAAAAACGTTCCTCTATAACCAGGCCTTTGGCTGATTAACATTATAAGGCCTTTTAAATGGCGGACTCATTCCTCTCAGAGTGTCGCTTCAGCCAGTCGTATCATGGATGACGAAGGGAAAACAACCTTGCATTCAGAATGTAAAATGACAGAAGCCAAACCCAATGAGTGTGTGAATAATGATTTTCGTCACCTGACTGATGAAAAATTTGACTTTGACCTTTCGCTGTCTCCTATAAGTGAAAATGAGGATGAAGTTTTTGTCGGGGCCCATGGGCCATAAAGAAAAATGCATTGCGACGGCTCTTGAAGCAACGAAAGACACAATTCCTCCATCACCCCTTGCGGATGAACTAACACAGAGCCCCGTTTCTGAGGAGAAATTTGTGGAGATTTTTAAGGAAGCTCACCGGATAGCAATCCAGATACAAACTGGAAGCAAAGCGAAAAGGAACAACGGTCGCCAGCTGGAAGAGCGAAAGACAGAGGCTGTAGAAAAAGAATCTAAATCAAAACTGAAACTCCTTGAGAAAGGAATAGTGATGGATAAAACCCCAAAGGAAGTTAGGAGAAAGGCTTATTGTGTGTGTGAAAATCCACTCTCCCCACGGCCACCTTCGTTTCAGAAACATTCAAGGCAACCGATCGCGGGGATGGACAGCTCTCTTTTTCCACAAATTCCTCTAAATACTTCTAGTCCTGCCAGAATGAGCAAATTGCCCCACACACCGCTTGCATCTTTAGCGCAAGGGAAGAGTGACACAACAAATAACAAACTGAGCACAGTTCAGACTGTAAAAAATGCATCTGCATTTGGAAATGGTCTCTTGGCAGCGGGACAGCCAATAGATCTGAGCTCTCCTCTCATCAGTTTTACAATGGAAGGAAATAAAGAGAACTTGGATTCTCTTCTTCTGAAGTTTTGATTTCTTGAGCAAATCTCTTAACTTGGAAGAGTTTGAGCGCAAAAACTGATGTTTCGCTAAGCAGGGTGTGGGTGGGTAACAGATGAGTAAAATAGACATGAAGTTTTAAAACTGAGCACTTGACAAATGTAATCTTGATGTGTTGTTAAGGAATAATAATAAAGACTGCTTAAATATTGATTACTCTGTACTGTCAAGAACTGATTGCAAATGCCTTGTGTGTTAAAATGTCTAGTTTTCCACAAATTTGTCAAATGTCATGAATTAAAATAAAGCAAATGCTTTTTAAAAAAATAAATAAGGCCTTTTAAATGTGTTTGTATGTAGTTTGTTTTGTTTTTGCTTTGTTATTTATTTTGTGTTCTCTGTTTGTATTTTTACATTGTGAACTGCCCTGTGATCTTCGGATGAAGGGCGGTATACAAATTTAATAAATAATAACAGAAACAATAATAAAATCTTTAAATAGTGTATACACATACACACATTTCCAAAGGGAGAAAATACACAGGGAAATTTCCTTCCTTGATCGAGCAGCTACATGCTCAAACGACCCAATTAGTACGTATCTGCCTAAATTTATTTAACATGCATGATCTGGTCCATGAGAGCGCATGAATTTTCTTTTGCAGAGGTTGGAATCTCATCCAACCACTTGGGGTAGGGGCAGAGAGGAGAGAGATAAAGGATCAATTCTGAGTATCCAGATGGTCCAAACACACATGCCCATTTCAGCCCCATTTATAAACAAGTGGTTCACAAGTTTGGATATATTCAAGGTTAAACTGCACATTAGTTGTGGTTACAGTTCTGAGGGGGAGGAGAACACACAAGGTCCATAGCTTGGCACAGAGCCCCATAGTGTCTCACCCAGAAGATCCCAAGTACAACCCCAGGCATCTCCAGTCAGGAATTACCCTAAGGGAAATCAGGAGCTTCCCCCCCCCCCCAAACCCACTTCCGTCTATCCCATTGGCTCCCCCAGCTTTCAGTCACTGGATATTTGCATTTGCACACAGCATATTTCTTGCTCCCCTTGCCACTTCTCTGCACACCCAGAACTGCTGTTTTTCTTTTCTTTTCTTTTCTGAAGTCAGTTGTTTCCAATTAATGAGGCTGGGAAACACCCCTCTCTGCCAGAGAGCTGCTGCCAATCAGAGTAGACTGATGGGTCTGATGGACCAATGGCCTGATAAAAGTTCGCCTCATCCATTATCATGGGCGTAGCCAAAGGGGAGCAGGGGGGCAGCTGCCTCCCCCCTTAGATCAAGTAAAACAATAGAAATATTTAACTAACTGACCAATCACGTCGGTTCTGCTCCTCCCCAAAAAGTCCTCCCCTCCCCCCAAAAAATCCTGGCTACACCCATGTCCATTATACACCCAACTGATCACTGTGGGAGAGGGCAACCTGCAGATACCATCTTATCAGGAGATCTGTTCCACACGAAGTTGGAACAGGGCCAACAGTGTGGTGGTCTCAACCCTTTGGAATTCCTTCCTGTTACCTTTCAGGCAGGTACCCTATTGCCTGTTGAAGCCTCTCCTCCTTTCAGCAAGCCTTCTAAGTCAAGCATTTTATCCAAGTCAGTATCCGAATTTATTTGAAATTGGTTCATACACGCAGCTATTTTCCTATGTATGGTTATTTAATTTTTAAATTTCTTTTCTTTACTTTTTTGTCGTCGTTACTACATATGCACTGGCTTCAACTGTTCCTGCGGACTCAAGATGTTTTGCATATGTTTTTTACAGTATCGTGAAATGATTTTGAGATTATTCGTAGGAAGCGATTCATAAAGGAAACAAAATAAATAAGGCAGGTGCGTAGTATTCACAACTACAGCAGCGTTATCGACAAGGGCCAATCACACGCGCACATCTGCACATTAGAACTGGTGCCTTTGGCATATAGAGCTAGTAGGCAGGCCCATTTATGGCATTCAGTGTGTAGAACAAGCAAGTGGCGACATTGCTGCTCCTTAGGGATAGCCCAAAACAATGGGGGGGCATTCAGCAGCATCCCTGAATGACAGGAGGGCAGCACTAAAGAAGAGCTAGCTCCCTGCCTACCCCTCTTCCCCAACGAACAGCCGCCGCAAAATTTCAGGGAAGTTTAATTCATTATTAGGGATCTCTTCAGCGCTTTTACATGAAAAAGCGCTTCCCTGCAAGCTCTCAAGTCAGTTCGCAATACCTACTGGAGTGTTGCAGACAGGGAAACGAAGAATGACAAGAGAACCACCAGCCCGGGGCCACCCAGCAAGTCCAAACTGGGCTGGGAATTGAAACAAGGTCAGTCGTGTCTCCCTCAGTTCCATCCGATGGACCACACTAAGACTTCCCTCCCCTCTCTCTCCCGTCCTTCCCAAGTTAGATTTAGGAGCAATTGAGGAGATGAAAACAAGATGCTGTATTGCTTTAAGTAGCAAGGGATATTAAAACATCAAATGAAATGGGACCCCCCCTTTTACGAGCTACTTATAGTCGAAAGGGCTGCTTTTTTTCTTCCCCTCAAGCATGCAAACACACATTAAAAACATTTTTAAGGGACCAACGAGAGTTGTTTTAAGAACAGGCAGCAGACACCTTTTTTCCTCCGTGCAAATTTAAAAATACACACACAGAAAGAGAGTTTAATGCTTCAGGCTTGGTTATTCCCTTTTGTAAAACCTTTTTTCCACGTACATATTTTCTTGGGAAAAAGAAATGGAGGGAGGGGGGTAGAAAGAGAGAAAGCTTAGCCCCACAAAGGAGTATGAAATAAATTGCTTTAGCGAAGGTTAATAATATCCTGTCGCCCTGGTAAAAGACTCAATTACAAAACCTTCAGAAGAGCTCCCAAGGAAGCCATCTGCCCGCAGTGACAGAGGCTTAAACAGGCAAAAATACGGAAGATGGCTAAAGTGTTCCCCCCCATACAAGAGGGACTGGATGGGGAAGGAACAAGGGCGAAGAATGGGAAGACCATGAAAGAAAGAAGGAGAAAGATACAAAGAAGGAGAAGAAAGGTTAAGGACTGTGACCTGAGGACTCAAGGTTATATAAAAGAAGAAAAGAGTGGGGGGAATCCAGACCCAGAAAAACTATAAATCACTGGGACACGCAATTCTCCATAATCTCAGGAAAGAATTATGGCCCAGGGAGACCAGCACTAATTTTAGTATTGGAATTATTATGCAGGAGGGAACAGGAATGAGCAACGCCCATCTCCCTGCTCCTAACAGGCAGATCTAGATCAGGAATGCTCCAATGAAGGAGAAAGGAGAAAAGAAAGTGGAGGGAGCCTTTCAGCCAAACCTGCAAAAAGTAGCCCAACCAATGTGTGTAGAACAAGAATGATGAACCTGTAGCCCTCCAGGTGTTATCTGCACATGCAACACCCACCATCCTCAGGTCAAATGGTCAGGAGTAAAGGGTGACGGAAGTTGGAGTTCAGCAACTTCTGGAAGGCAACTCATTGGGGAAAGCTGGTCTTCGATCAGGACCCTCTACTGTTCAAGACGGGTTGCAAGAACGGCACTACTACCATCACATAAATATATCAGAGAAAACTGAGAAATGCATGCTTGGGCTGAAGATCACTCTTGGGTTTGAGAAGTTTGAAGATTTACTTTTCCTCTCTAGCGCCTGTTCCCCAGGGTCACAGGCCGGGGTATTCCCCAGCTCTGCCACCCGAATTCATTTTAGCAGGAGACACCAGGGACCGTCTGCATGCAGACCTAGTCTGGACAAATGATTCATTGTATGGTCAAAATGTTGCTGGACTGAACCACTTGGGAATAAAAGTAGCTGATAGCACTCTGCAGTATTCCATGGTTTTGGGAGGATGCATTCAGGTAGAAAAGAGCACATTAGGAAAATGAAGTTTTCCACACACAAGCAGGAGCTTTTAACAAAACAAAAACAAAAAACTACCAGAAAGTCTTCAGACATGCAACCCCTCCAACAGCCTGGAAATAGTACAGTCCAGGAATAGGTGAATGTGAACACAGACTTATACCTAGTCAGGTAAGTGGTACATCTGGCCCCAGTAATGTCTGCTCTGATTGGCAGTGACTACCTATGGTATAGGAGCATTACTACTAGAGATCTTCTAGCTTGCAATATGGTGCAATGAACCTGGGACCTTCTGCATACAAAGCATAAGCTCTACCACCAAGTTACAGCCCTGTATTTTACATGGAGGCCTCACCATGACATTTTTATGGGTCAAAGAAAGCCTCCCCATAACAAGACCAGCCCACAATAGCCTATTATGCTGTAAATAATTTGCTAGTCTTTAAGGAGCCCACAGACCCTGCTTCTTGTGTTTTAACAGCGATATGGGTCTCAACGTGGGGAAGAAGCCAGACATAGTTTGAGATTCAGCAGGCAGCAAACAGGAACACACAGAATTTTATATTCTCTCGTGGCTGGATTAAGGAGTTTTACCTTTTCCGCCTGCCTGCACTCTGCCTGTGCCCACTTCAAGGGCATTTAACTGCCTCCGTTTCCAATTATTCCCACTCAGGTAGAGCCAAAAGGTAAAAACAAGCAGGTGGTGTGATGTTATCTGCTTCTACCTCTCTTTTTTTCTTTTTCTTTTTTGGTTAGGTTCCATAGAAGCAAATCTAAAAAGAAGTCACCCACAACAAGAGGAGAGCTGCACCTGCCAAACAGTTTTAAGAACATTATGAAAGAGCAAAAGTTCCTTTGATCTCTCCTGTGTTAAAGGAGCTTGCTATTGCATGCAAGCTCCCAACATGGGGTGCAGAGCCTAATTTTCAAAAGAGACGCAGAATCCAGTGATATGCATTAACCTAAATTAGAGGTTATTAAGAAAACATGAAGCAGCTGTCCAGTAAGAGAAAAGGAACTGGCACCCAGCATCTTTTAAGCCATCAAGCACAGGGCCAAATCCAGCTCTGAGGACCACCAGGTGGACCCTTCAAGTTACCCAGTTACCCAGGTAGGAACAGTGTCTGTGGTGGGCCCTCCCCAAAGTAGCCCTCCTGTAAAAATCAGGTGCCAAGATTTGCTCAAAAGAGAAATGAACTGTGAAATGGGAGGCGGTGCCTTGGAGATTATATCTCCTCCATCACACAATGTGTCCGTGGTTCTCAGTAACGAGCAAACAAGCAGAGCACCCTGTGCATGCTCAGAGGCATGCTAAGTTAGATGACGGGGGCTGAGCCCTGGCATTCACAACTCGTGTTATTTCTTTGTATTTCTCCAAATAGTTCTGGCTGACACACACGGTTCTCTCCCCTCCCTGCAACATTGAGAGGTGGGTTATGCTGAGAGAATGAGAGTTAGTACCTGGCTGAAAGCCATCCAGTGAACTTTGGAGGTGAGCATAGATTTGAAGTCTGTTGCAAGTCCAGTGCCGAAGCAGGTATACCATGCTGTGCGCCAAGAACTGGGTATTAGCTGAGCTATTTCAGCTCAAGACGAAGTCACAGCTCATTTCATTCTTCAGGCATCACCTCCTTGTACGCAGCCTTCCAATCGCCAAAGTACGCCACTGGCCTCTTAAACTCAACTTTATTAGGAGCTGCCATTTTGCACTACTTGAATTGTCTGCTTATAGCGTTTTTGCTACCTGCAGCCCAATGTTGGCGGGTGACACTCATTAAGTAGTCCATCCAATATTTCAGAATGCATGCCCCTCTTTCTCCTGTTAAATACTAAACTCAGGGTCAAAACCTGAAGGTCAACGCACACAGCAGATGCAAATTTGTACAATAAAGCCTGGTGGTTTCATTTTGCATGAAAAGCAGCTCGGGAGGCACCAATTGAAGTCAAGAAGCAACAGAGCTTTACAAAGGTAAATATCAATGTAGAACGTCTCAACTGGGCAGGTGAGGAGAGAGAAACGGCTTGGGGGAGTTTTTGAGCAGGAAAGTAACCAAAAGAATCAGCCCCTCCCCGTAGCACTCAGATCAAAGCCTTCAGTGGCTGCTTTTCTTTTTAAGTTGTCTTATTACACAAATTCATGTGTTGTTTGCCTCTGAGATCCCAACTTTTACAGGCAAGCAACATGTCTCCCCAACATCTAGTCAGCCACATATAAGTGCCCTTTCACTCTAAATACATTTGGATGAGTGGGCAGAAATATTTTGGATTCCGAAGGATGAAAATGTTGGATTCAGCTATACTGAAAGACCTGCCGTTTTTGGCTCTAATCTTTTCACTCCAGCTGGATATTTTTAATTGTTTTGGCCTGCTCTGGGACCTCAGGGCGAAGGGTGGGAAATAAATCAAAATAATACTAAATTTATAAGCAAGAAATGATGCCTAAATTTTCTTGCTTTTGCCCCTTCATCCCTCTTCATCCCTTTTCCTTTTGTGTTGTGTCTTTTAGATTGTAAGCCTGGAGGTTGGGACTGTCTTTATCACTGGGATTTATAGAGGGAGCCTGAAAAGCAGGATTTTAAAAATGCTTTGAGTAAATAAACAAACCGCGATGTGCTCTTTTAATTTAAAAAAAATTCTGAAAGCAATGTTTTATCGCAACTTGTACCAGCTAGGATTACCTTTTGAAAAGAAGTGCGAACTAGGAGTCCAAAGGATGTAGGCTGTTATGTTCTGCAAAGCCAAGGATGCATCTGTTCTAAGAAAAGGGAACATTCTCAAAGTTACCTTTCCCTGAAGTTGTTCAGTCTCATGAAAGAATAAGGCCAGCCTGAAGTAGCCAGCGCTTCCCACTCCTTCGCTTGGCAAAGCACCATGACGGTTTCTAGCAGCAACTAGATAAGAGATGCAGGGAACTCTTGAAGAATACAAGGAGTGAAACATCAAGGACACTGCAAGGCAGTTCAAGGTCACTGGTTGCAAAGAGGAAGGCTAGAAAGACACAGAGAAACTCCAGACACGGCGCGTGGCTGTGCATACGTTCAGCATACGAAAGCCACATTACTGACCAGAATCTGTTGGTCGCAAGACATATCTCACTAGTTTGAAAACAGTTTTGCGGACTTCTTATGCATTTTCAGGCACAATTCTAACTGTGTTAACCTTGAAAGACCTCTATAGCTTGCAGCCACTCAAAGGACCACCAGCTCCAACAGGATGACCCCATTTGTCAATTCAGATAATCAGAGGCCAAGTGCTCCCCACCTGACCCTCTTTCCGATGTTTTGATTGATGGACAACAGGCAAAGTTCTTTGTATCTGAGCAGACCGTTGTGAGAACAGACAACACTGAGCTCGATAAACCAAGACAGCTTCCTATATTCCTAGGTTTCCCTTCCTAGTCCTCTCCTACGCAACCTCATGTGACCAGTGACCAATTCGACAATTTTTTTTAAAAAAACCTAAATAATCATCATCTAACAAATAAAGCAGAGCAAGTCCACAGTGAACAGAATCCATAATGCCACTGCCATGCCATGGCACCAGTCCTCAAGATGACCAGAAGAAAAGCATTTGGCGTCACCTAGAAGGGGGGAAAGGGTGCAATGCTGCGTCAGAAGGCACCCAACACACACAGCTCCTGCTGTATCACAGGACTACAGCCAAGATGCTCACTTTACCAAAGAATAGGGACGAGCTGGATTGACAGCAAAGGTTTGCAAACTCATTTTATAATGACCTCCCTAAGTCAAGAAAAACAGCACACTATTTGGGCATCATGAAGGCAGAAAGACAGCTCAACTAGCAGCATTTACTGTCATCCTTGCCCAAGGGCAGAGAGAATTCCAAACAGAAACTGCACTTTTAAGAAGGCTTAAAAAAAGAAAAAGAAATGTCTTGTGTTTGTGTGTGGGCAGAAGAGAAGAAGGGGTTGCCTTATGGATTTACCGTGCCGTCAATCATCACAGGTATAGGACATTGTTCTCATTAGGGAAGAGGTGGGTTGACATTCCACCATGAGTCCAAAACAGGAAGTAAGGAAAATGCACTAAGGCCAGGAATTTATACCTCTCTGAACCACCTTAGTTTACTTTTAGTGGATACACACTTCACTTTAAATGCCATCTGGTCTGCTTACTTGTGGAGGGTGGTAGGAGACAAAAAAACCTACATCCACAGGGCAGCCTATAGGCTCTTCAAAGCATTAGTTAGCAAATCTACTTTAAATACCACAGATTCAAGACTGAGAAACACGCCACACTGATGATTCACCTTTAGATGCAGATGAATCATAACACGGTCCAGCAGCAAGGTGCAAAACATACTGTGTGAAACCTGCCCTGTCTAAAACCCAATTTCTCCTGTGAGGAAACCTTATAATTTTTAGGTAGAGCTTCCAGAAAAAGAGAAGAGAGCAGAATTAGATCGCTAATGGCTTTCCCCTCCAGATCCACCTCTGGAACAAGATTTTAAAGGTTTCTCATGTAAAAAAACTCATAGACTGAGAACCCAACGAGCTGCCAGAACCAAATTTGACGTGTTGAAAACATGTGTGGGGTGGATCCAAGGAGGACAGCTTAAACTTAAATAAAATTTAGAAGTACAGTGAAGCAGGCATGTTTCCCCCCCAACACACAAGTTCAGCCCAACCATATTTACTGCAGAACTTGCTTGAGGGCAATTTCAATTTCAATTGAACATTGCTGGCTTTAGTGATAGACAGCCGTGCTGCTCAAGTCCAGCTACTACTTGCTCTACAATCATGCATGAACAGTCCTTTTAAGATAAACATGGCAACAAGGAAGGCTTTTTGCTATGGGCGACTTGGGCCATGTCCAAAACTTGAGCACAGCCTTCCTCTCCTCAACCCACCTGGCTATACTAAACTCATTCTCTGCTCTCTAATTCCTGGCTCGGAATCGGCGTCACCATGTCCTGCTTTCATTCATCGTGTGTGTTAAGAGAGGTAGATAGTGGAGAATCTATGCAAAGCAATCCTATGTAGATCTTCTTAGAACCAAGTCAAGATAGGTCTTCTTAGAACCCAGTGAGTTCAAAAGGACTTACTCCCACGTAATCATGTACTACTATCATATCTATATTGTCTTTTGCACAAGAGAAGAATGAGGACAAAGCCATAATGAGTTGTGTCTGGCTCCTGTGATTCTTCAGCCCCACCTATCATTAGTTACTATTTATTTAACTACCCGCCCTTCACCCTGAGGCAGCGTTAGAAACTCGGATATATAAGCTAGGCGCCAAATGGCTCCTTAAACCGAGGTTACAGCCGCCGAAACGGAATTTCTAGTTGCCATTTTGGGGCAAGATGGCTCTCAAATCTTATTTTTCAAATGATGGACTAACTGCGATTGGTTCTCAGTCAAACATCTGGCTAGTTCAAGTGGAAACCTAGAGCTAGGTTAAGAAATTTGAAAACTTAAAAGAAGAAAGGTCACTTTATCCATGGACAGCCCACATATATATTGGCCTATTCCTACCTCTTTTTCTTAATGAACACAGACCGTTCTTAATGTAAGAATATTCTTCACAACTGTGAACAGGGCAGTGGGATGGGGAGGGGTAAGTGAAGACAAGCTACAACAATTCACTGTGTTCACCGCTCCTGCTCAGGCTGCACAGAAAAAGCATTTTGGTTCCTGAAATTCATTCCAATTATGCAGATAAAATATAACTGATAGAATTCTGCCTAGGATGTGGTATCAGTGTATGAAAACAGTCCAGATCCAAGGATTCCCAGGCATGCACCTCCAGATGGCAGAGATCTCAGGCACCCTTCTGGCAGCCAGGAATCTTCACTTGGTGGCAAGTGGCCGATAATCAGGTGCAAAATGCACCTTGCGCGTGGCTAACTTCAAACACTGCCCTGAGGTCCAAGGACGGGTTACAGCATCAAAACACAGTACTGTATTAAAAACAATTTTAAACAACTTAAGTTTCCCTTTCCTCTGCCCCACCAATCCCAACGGGCACCAAGCACTATTGTGTGGCGCCCAAGAATGGAAAGGTAAAAGTGAGGAGTCAAGGGCAACCCAACAGAGGGGCAATCAATTGCAACCGAAGTGCTTGAACTCAACACCATGGCCTATTCAGGTCAAAGCAAGAGCAGAAAGCTCACACAAACCACACACAACTCACACTGTGCATGCACAATCACTGTTAAAAAAAACCCCTCCTGCAAGTACTTTTGAGTAGTCACTGTGCACCCAGAGGCTGTGTGTGTGTGCGTGCGAGTTGTCTGCTGTTGCTTTGATGTGAAGAGGTCATGGTGCTCAGTTCATGTATTTTGCATGGCTGGCGGTAGGGAGCAACATCGTCAGCCTTGGAGGGAGAAGACGAGTGAATAAGCAGCAGCGAAAGGAGTGAAAACGCCTCCTGGCCAAGAAGCCCAAAAGCATGGAACCAAGATGGAGTGTTCAAGCTACAGGTGGATCCCAGCTCTTCCTGCATGTGTTTTTAGAAGGCTGGAGGGTGCCAGTTTGACAAAGATGGAGGAATTACAGGATGGAGCTCTTGGATTTTGTAAGACACACTTTTCCCTTGATGTTCTTAACTCACAGTCAGCTAATGGTGTACGTCACTGAGGCCAGAGGAACATCGCCCAGCTGTGAGGCGTGAAGGCCACTCCCCGCAAGGCCCTTTCCGCAAGGAGGCCCACACTCACCCAGCCCTACTGAAGAGGGTCCTCATGAGGCCGGAGGAACATCGCCCGGCTATTGTTTTATTGATTTAATTAGCTGTAAACCACTTTGAGATTTTTATAAAAAATATAAAACAGTATAGAAATAAATACATCAGGTACGGGAACCTTTGCACTCCAGATGATGCTGATCTACAACTCCCATCAGCCCTAGCAAGAGTGGTCAATGGGCAGGGATGATGGGAATTATAGCTCAGCAACATAAAGGTAAAGGGACCCCTGACCATTAGGTCCAGTCGTGGCCGACTCTGGGGTTGCAGCACTCATCTCGCTTTACTGGCCGAGGGAGCCAGCGTACAGCTTCCAGGTCATGTGGCCAGCATGACTATTCCACTTCTGGCGAACCAGAGCAGCGCATGGAAACGCCGTTTACCTTCCCGCCAGAGCGGTACCTATTTATCTACTTGCATTTTGACATGCTTTCGAACTGCTAGGTTGGCAGGAGCAGGGACCAAGCAACGGGAGCTCACCCTGTCGCGGGGATTCGAACCGCTGACCTTCTGATCGGCAAGTCCTAGGCTCTGTGGTTTAACCCACAGTGCCACCAGCGTCCCAACAGCTCAGCAACATCTGGAGGGCCAAAGGTTCCCCACACCTGCTGCCATGTGCTGAATTCAACATCTAGCACACCATCTTCACTGCAACTTTGAGCCAAGGCATGTTTGGGGCAGCATCTTGTGCACACAGCCGCACACAGCCAGGCTGGAAGCTGGCACATGGACCCTTTTCAGGGTGCTCCTCCCACAGCTACCACCTATCTTGCACTTTCACACATCTGATCCTGGAAGTACCAGCAGAATGCCAGGATTTGAGACGGTACCTAGAAACACACGACGCTCAATTCCACTCCCATCCACATAAGCTATATCGAAGGCACATGCTGCGTGAGTTATGCTATTTCCAGCATCTCTTGCTAAAAATAAGACCTGCGTTTTCTCAGTAATGCCGATTCTCAGCATATCAGGGGGCGGGAACAGAGAGAGAGAGAGAGAGGGAGGGAGAGAAGGAATCAGACAAGGCGACCGGCTAAAAAAAGAATCTATTATCATTAACTGGGCTGTCAGTGGCAGTGACAAATAAATGAATTTGATGGTTTTAGATCAGTCATTAGCAGACCAACCCCTAGGCTGAAAACGGCTGCTCAGTAGGCAGAGATGCTCCAAAAGTTGGACAAGCAGAGAGAAGCACTGAAAGGACCCCTTGCTGCCCTACATCACAGCAGCCAAAGGCCAGCAGGGCCAAAGGCCAATCTTCACCCAGCCCTCTTAATACAGTATACATTTGATATCCTCTCCTACCTGTTAGAGAGGGGGTGAAATATAACCCTGTCCTGTAACAAAGGGGAACGGAGGAGAAGAGAATAACAAAACACAAATCATCTGTGCCTATCCCAAATTGGGCCATTATTAATTAATTAATTAGTGTTTTTCAAGTTACTATTATAATTTATTGCCCACCCTTCACCAGCGGGTCTACGGCAGGTTACAACAATTTAAAACTCAACCTTTAAAAACAAATCACAGTGGGTCCCCAAAACACACACAGAATTGTAGAATGGTCAAGTTGGAAGGGACCACAAGGGTCATCTAGTCCAACCCCCTGCAATGCAGGAATCTTTTGCCCAACGTGGGGAATGAACCCACCGCCCTGAGATGCTTCTTCAGCATCCTCCAAAAGCTGTATAGCATTGGTGCCAGACACACCTCTGTAAGGAGGGAATTCCACAAGCTAGGATCTGCTGCAGAGAATGCCCTCAACTTGGGCCACCACCAACACCCTGAACATCTGAGGGTAGTGGAACTATAAAGGCCCGCTATGCTGATCTTAACACTGATAGGAAAGCTGTCCTTTCAGATATTAAGAGCGCAAGCCATTTAGAGCTTTAAACACTAACATAATAAAGGAAGCACAGATTCAGACTTAATATGTACAGCCATCCTTAAGTTTATTTACATGACCTCCTTCTCCCTTACCCAAACTTGCAAAGATGCCAAAGACTCTTCCACCATAACAAATCAACACTGTCCCTAGGAAGCCTTAACACTGTACCTATTTAGTTTTAAAAATCCACCCTGCCTTTTTCAAGTAACCCAGTGTCAAAGTGTTGGCTCTGGGCAAATGTATCTCTGGAGGGTGTTTCATGACGAGGGGACCACCACCAAGAAGGCTCAACTCTACCAAGTGCAGAGACTGTTGCACAGCAGCCAAAATAGGCAGAGAAAGTAAGTTGATTATGAAGATAACTGCTGTTGGAATTCCTCAATAGCTATCATGAAAGATCACCGGTAAAAGTTAATCTTGGTTTTAAAAGACAGACAACAGAGAGAGAGAGATGAGGCAGCAGCCTTTCTCCTCTCTCAAAGAGGAAGAGGTCCAAGACTCTATAACCATTTAGAAAAACAACATCTTCCGAGACTGGCAACATTCACCGAATTAGAGATGCATTTCCTCTGTTGGCTCAGAGTGTGAAACTCCTGTCCAAATGAAGAAATACAAACACAACGGATTTGGTCTGTGTGTTCTCACACGTGCATTTTATCACTAGAACTCGTTAAAGCTCTCAATGTTCCGCAAGACAAAGAAATGCTTTGGTACAAAATTTAGAAGGCCATTAGAGTCTTTCTTTCTTTCTTTCTTTCTTTCTTTCTTTCTTTCTTTCTTTCTTTCTCTCTTTCTCTCTTTCTCTCTTTCTCTCTTTCTCTCTCTCTCTTTCTGCATCGTGCAAGTAACTGCAGGTGAAAGCTAATACTGCAGGTATTCCCCACCCATCTGCCAATAAGCCATGAGAACCAGAGTTTATTGAAGCGCACCGTTATAAGTCGTCTCAGACAGCAAAAGTAGTTTAGGATTACAAATGATGTGACCTGCTGTAAGCAAGCAACTGTGGAGACCCGGGCTAAGGTTACCTTAAGGAAAAGGGATCCACAAGGGCTTTCAAGTCATTATAACCTGCATCTTTCCCCCTTTGAATCGCTTTGCACTGGCACAGGGGAATCCAGATGCTGATGGCACAGGATGAACAGCTGCAAAGCTCCCACTACCAATCGCTTAACCATTTCATCACTGTTAAATCTGCAACGGGCCAACAAAAGCCTCGAAATGTATTTCTGCAGCCGTTAAGAGAGCTAGCTTACAAGACCTCTTGGAGAGGCTCATAGCTCAGTGCATGGTCCCAAGGTCAATTCCTGGCATCTCCAGTTAGACGGATTGGGCTACATGGACATGACTCAATATGACTCAATATGAGGCTACTTCATCGTTCCAAATGATCAAGGATAGCATAGGTTAGTGATTCACAGTTGCTATTCTGAATCAGTAATCTGACGCTTTCAGAAAAGGCAAATTCCCTTGCCTTTATGCTGCTTGCTCTTCTTCACTAAACCAATTCACTCTCAGTCAAATTCTGAACTCCACACACCTGTGCACACCAAAGACGAAGATTCATTGATGTTAGTCACTTGGCCCAAGGTGAAGCAAAGAGGTAATCAAGAACCCCTAACAATGCAGGGATCTTTTTGACACTTTGCTTTGGCCTCCTATTTCCTAAGCCATGCAGACAGAACCCAGGAACACAGTCGATTAAATTTATATCCTGCCTCTCCTCCAAGGAGCTCAAGGCGGGCTTCCTCTTACCCTGCCTCCTCCATTTTATCCTCTCAACAACCCTTTAAGTAAGGTGAGAAACATCAACTGGCCCCAAGGTCACTCAGTGAGTTTCATGGCCAAGTGGGGTTTAAACCAAGGCCTTCCAAGTCCTCATCCAACACCCTAACCACTATGCAGCACTGATGTTTAACCTCCATTGCTAATGACCATTCACTTGGGTCTGGACTGGGAAACTATGGTCAATGGCATTCAAACACACCAGGATATTAAGCCAACTTCAAAACATGGCTTCACAGGTGGGTTCATTTGGAAGCTGTTAACCATAGTTTCCTGGTCTGAACATAATGGGAAGACAGAGTTTCTTTACTGAGGCTTGCTAGCTTCTTCACTTACACACACAAAGGGGACAAAGTGGCTGTGTGCAAGGCTCAGTCATGTCTCCGGTTATTAAGCTAATCTATGATTGTCCAAACACAGTCAACAGGGCTAGAAAACCATTCTCTCAAGTTTCCCTAATAGGAAAGGGACACAGATCAGTACCACTGAATGCAGGCTTAAGGTTCTGGTAGGTACATATAGCAGAAAACAGATCTTAAGGTATCCTGATCCTAGGCAGTAGAGGAATTTAAAGAAGCATAGAGTTGGAAGGGACCCCCTGGGTCATCTAGTCAACACCCTGCAATGCAGGAATCTCGATTAACGCATCCATGACAGGTGGCCATCCAACCTCTGCTATAAAACCTCCGAGAGTCCCCACCTTCCTTCCAGCACTTTGAATTGAGCCAAGAAACAAAACAGGTAACAAAGGAAGATGATACAAAATCAAAGTTATATGATCAGATCACAAAGCCCCCATGAAAACCCTGGCAGCTATGCTTTGGAACATGTTGCAGGCTTGCTAGGAACTTCTGTGGGCTAATTTGCAAGGCTGCACTAAACATGAAACAGTTCACAGCTACAAGTTAGGGACTAAATGCACAAAAAGAATGATTTCGCACTTCAGGAAGAAGCGGGCATTCCTGCAGATGAACAAAGCAAAGGCCAGAAAAATTCCAACAGCTGCCTTCTCAGATAGTGTAAAAAAAATGGGGGGGGGGGGGAGAAGCCTAGACAAGAATGGGAGATTTGGGGACAAAAGCATCACTCCACTGTATGTTTTGTATCAACAAAAGCTTTATTGCAATTTGCGGAAAAGACGACCAAGAATCTTAGGCAGGGATGTAAGGAGGCAGCGATTTCCGGGCTTTGCTGGATTCATCACTTTATATTGTAAACCACCCCATGATCTTTGGCTAAAGGGCAGTATAAAAATTTAATAAAGGGTAATAAACAATCACAATCAGCACGGTTTCTGTTCCACTGCAGTTCAGCTTCAGCAAAAACCTATGTCTATCTTGCTATCCACTACAGCTGAAAATAACATAATTATGTAATTAATTTCAATGCATTTAAATGGAAAAGAAGTATCAAAAACGATGACAGAAAAAAACATAGCGTTTTTTGGAGTGAAAAGCAAACACCACTCTTATTCGCTTGTGTGATTTCTGTTCCTGACCTTGGATGAAAATGCGGCAACTTCCACTCCCAACAATTTCTGACTGAATTCTCTGGCATCCTTAGTTGCGGGGCACTTTAAAGGATGGCTACCTTGCTACGGTCATTGACCCTGCTCCACTTCATCAGAGGAAGCCAAGTTTTATTGCAAATCAACACATACACAAAACAGCCCTCAACCTTGGAGTTAAAGATCACCACCGTGCTCAAAGCGGGGATAGATGCTACGGTTGCAAGTCCTAAAGTCCTTTGCTTACACCGGAAGAGGTATTTCATGAGTAACTCATTTCTGCAGAAAGAACTGTCAACTAGCTCAGCTGAACGTCTGCATTTTAAAGGCAAACACTGGCCATTTAACTGTGAAAAATTAACTTTTCAGTTTAGAAGCCTCGTGGGAGAAAGGAAGCTAAGAAAAACCCACACAGGGAGGATCGCAACAGCACGGACGTTGCAAGTCCATTCCGCCTTGGAAGATTTTTGCCCGCCTTTGATATCATTTTACACATCCTTTCCATTACAAGCCCCTTTTTAAAAAAGACAAACCTCAACAAATTAGAATGGATTAATAGGGAGGAACATCCAAAAAAGCAGGTGTGAGGCAAAAATACAAGCTTTCCACCTGGGGGAACCACATGCTCAACACAGAAGCCAGCATATGTTTTAATATTTTCACTGCACCTTTGAGACGCTCACTAAGGAAGGGTGGGTGAAGAAACAAGAACCTCTAAATAAGGGGGATTTAGGTTGCGTGCCATTACGAGAAATTCTCATGTTACTAAAACTCCAGACCTTCCGATTTGAGCCTTAAAAAAAGAAGTTTGTACCAAGCTACAGAGAAGTCACTGCAAGGAAAGAAGTTTTAATAGCTATCGCAAGGCATCCTGAAAAGTCAGGATAATTTTGGTGAACCTCAGCAAATGAAGGCAATGAGTAAAAAACAAATGTTCCAGATACTTGTATAAAAGGAAAGAACATGACAGCAGTGCCTTGCTTTGTGTGTAAATAGAGTATTCCTGAGCTTTGAGAAAAGCACCTTTTGGACAAGATCCAATCAGAACTTAAGCACTTTTCCAATGAAATCCATAGGGCACAAACATGAAATGGGTTCTTAATTCTCTCCATTAAAAATCAGGACCTTAAAAAGTGCTTAACTTTGGCTGGACTGTGCCCCTGAAATACAATTGTATAGCCTCCTAAATTTGGAAAATATGGCGGCATTTGTATGACATATTGCTGCTCAGGCAGTTTTGAATCCTGTTCAGAGAACCTGGGCGGTCATACAAAATATCCACCATGCTTTTAAGGAATCTACTTCACTTTCAATCTGTATCAGAAAGTGTTAACTGAGTTACCACACTTATATCTATGCACATTGTGCAAGAGCATGCAATCGACACACTTGCACTTCTCAACTCTTTTTTCCTACCACATCGGACATGCATATATGCCAGTCCATTTCCTGTAACCATGCTCAAACCTGTGAAATCCAATGTGAACTCAAAACAATGTGCAAGAACAGGGGGGGAAGCATCATAGTAAGTCGCATTCAGAGTAATCTTGACTAACTTGGTTCAGATGCAATCAAGTTCAATCAATAGGCCTAAGCTAGCTATGTTCATTCATTTCAATGGGTCTACTCAGAGTACAGCTAAAACTGAATATAACAGTTTGATTTCAATGAGCCCCCCCTGAATACAACCTTATAAATGATGTTGTAGTGCAGCCTAGAGCAAAAACTCAACAATGTGAAACGTTCAGGACCTGCATGTAAAGAAACCATTTCTAATATGCAGTTGGGATTTTACATGAAAATTAAGACAGAAAAAAGACAGAATTTATCATTGTAAGTTTTACCCATCAACTTTTCTAGCCAATGCTGTAGAATGCAGAGATGACTCTCTTTTTATAATAATAATAATAATAATAATAATAATAATAATAATAATAATAAGCTTATGTACAGCATCAGCCTTGCAGATAATTCCATCTGGGCAAACTCATTAGCTTAGTTCATGCCAAACCACAGTTATGGGTGCTTAACAATGGTTTGGGCATTCTGCCTGGACTGACAAACCATGGTTTGAAGCAGGTTTGAAGCATCAGATTGGCACAACATCTGAATTAACAAACTCCAGGTTTGGCCACTGCTCCACTCCAGAGACCATTTGCACCATGAAGACAGAAGCATATATGCCCAAGACCACTAAAGAAGAAGCCACTCTGTGCTATGGTTTTCCCATTGCAAGCTCAGACCATGGTTAGCCCAAACAAAGGTGGGTGGGGATGTCCCGAGCTACTGAGCCTCAAATTCTTGTAAAAAGGTACATAAAAACACATTCCTCTGTCTCTTCCTGGGGGAGTGGGGTTGGGAGGATATTGTTGTGTACCTGAAACTGAGACACTGCTTAAGCTGCCCGGCAGAAGGGGGGGCCAATAAGCAGAAGCGGTTTACAAAATTATTTATGCTTCTGCCTTATCAGCCCACACAAGAGCTCTGCACCCACCCAGGGCAGTTTGTTCTGTGGAAGCAGAGAGCAGGGCCTTCTCAGCTACTGAGCTGCACCTGTAGAATTCCCTCCTTAGGGAGGCCCACCAAGCAGTTTCATTACTGTGCTTTAGACCACCATTAGGTCCAGTCGTGGCCGACTGTGGGGTGGCGGCGCTCATCTTGCTTTATTGGCCAAGGGAGCCGGCGTACAGCTTCCGGGTCATGTGGCTAGCATGACTAAGCCACTTCTGGCGAACCAGAGCAGCGCACAGAAAGGCTGTTTACCTTCCCGCAGTACCTATTTATCTACTTGCACTTTGACGTGCTTTCGAACTGCTAGGTTGGCAGGAGCAGGGACCGAGCAACGGGAGCTCACCCCGTCGCAGGGATTCGAACTGCCGACCTTCTGATCGGTAAGTCCTAGGCTCTGTGGTTTAACCCACAGCACCACCCACGTCCCACTGTGCTTTAGAAGGGTGGTGCAAATCTATTTTCATATGTGACTTAAAAGTTGAATACATCAAATAGTCTGGGTAAATATTTTGTTAAACAGCTACATATTCTAGGAACTCCTTGCAAAAAGGTTATATATATATATATATATATATATATATATATATATTTGCATCTCACTATCTCAGGAACATACATATTTAGATCTGGGAAGTGGTCTCCCACAGCTTCCCTGCTATTACCACCAAAACGTCATCCGACAGTTTTAAAATCCAACATCATCGGGTGGTAGTCCACTACTGCTATTTCTAAAGAGCTGCACGCTGTTCTTCTCTAGACACCCTTTTATATTTTACACCACTGTTGCACAAGACTAAGTTCCTTCCCTCGCCAAGAGTTGCATGCCACGAACAAGTGTTCCATTTGAACAGCTTCTCCCGGTCCAATTCTGACACATATTCCCTTGCTGGCTTGTGCCTGCAGTATCACACTCAAGACATCCTTCCTCTTAACAAATGGGCAGAGTGGTGCCGAGGCGGGGGGCAGGGAGAGAATCAGTTCCAAGAGAATGCGGTATAAATTAGCTTTGGAAACCACGTGAATTAAAAAGGTTCGGCAGCTGAGATTCCTCCGAGTCAAAAGAGGGGGGCAGCGGAGAAGCAGAGTCAAAGAGAACTCTGTAGAAACCTGGGCTTCCGACTAGCCCAGCAAACTGTAGCAAACATACCAATTTCATAGTTGTACTCATAAATTCTAAGAAAGTAATGCTGTGTGTTCCACCTTGGGCAGACCAAACCTACCCCGTACTTACTAACTTACACTGTACTTACTGTGCTAACCACTTCATGCCTGCGCTGTGCAACTATTTCATTAACCCCTCCCTAACCAGAATGGGCACAAGACATACCGTCTTTCTCTTACAGACAGATTTGAGTCCACCTTTCCCCCGCTTCCAAGAACACAGACCAGAGGGATTCCAGCCATGAGTTTCTGTCCAAGGAGAAAGAACTAACGGGACCCAACTACAGGAACACTCTGGGGGACGTGCCGTTGACGCTACATGTTCCAGTACTGGTTGAGAAGGACTATTTCAGCTTGCATTTTTTTTTAAAGAAAGAAAAACATCGCCTATGCCGAAAGTATTTCCTCCACATTAAGAGGATGAATGCAGCACCACTGCCACCACCTTGCGAACTAACAGAGCCAACCCTGAAAAGCTGGCCCCAACAGCAGACTTGGTTCTGAGTTTTGTTTTGGAGGTAGCCTTCGGACAAAAGCTCTTTTGAACATGACTGACATGTCCTTGCAAGCAACCAAATGCATTACAACAAGGCGGCCCTGAATAAAGTGGGGGGTGGGGGGGTGGAGAACAGGTCACTTATCCAATCAAACTTAAGGCTCTTTGTTCCAACGCTTCTTCCGCAGGCAATGCTCAGAGGAGCTCAGGCCTTCCAATAGCAGCCAGAGGCTCCCTGGCTCCAAAGCTTGTGAGTGAACTAGCACTTCTCAAAAGTTATGCACTAGGAAAAAGGGGGGGCACGTTGGGAAGGAGCAAAACTAAACAGGAGGGAACTGCCCCACATAAAGGCACCAAAAAGCAGACAGAGAAACAGACGAGCCCTTTAGTTTGTCAATATACCACAGGCGCTCAACACAGTTGTCATTTTATTATTAAGATCCAAGGTAGACACGAAAGGCTGCTTGTACCAAACACACAATGACACAAGGAGATGGATCTGCGAGAGACGGGCCTTCCTTCACACAAACCAGGTAGTTTTCAGAGAACCTTCAGACACCAGGTATTCCAGCCTTAAGAGTCTCTGTTGCAAATTCTGCTAGCTTCTCCCCGCCCACCCCCTCAACATGGTCCATTCCTCTCTACATTGCTCAGCAATGTGAGGTTCTCAGGATGCCCTGAACCCCCCCATTATTGATCTTTCTTACCTTAGGTTGAGCTCGTCGAGGAAATGCAACTTTAGGGTCAATCTGTGAGGGAGCAGGGAGGAGAGAAAAGAAAAATGAAAAGCAACGTAATTTGCGCAGATTCTTCAGAAAGGCAAAAAAACAAACAAAAAAGGATACTGTACTGAATGATTAAGCCTTCATTTCTCAGGTACATTGAGTTTTGCAGGGTTACTAACGGGGTGCAGAGGTGTAAGGGGGGATGATCATATAGGGGGGGGGGGAGAACACACAGAAAGTGAACCAATAATGTGTTCTGTGAGCTATCAACAATTTACAGTACTGTTTATAAAAAAGATTTTGAGCTAAGTAGAGGAAGGAGTTCCCTGTTGCTAATTTGACCATCAAATCCTGGACGGTAGACTCAATTTGCATATTCTGCAGATTGCATGCATTTAAAAATATGAGCAATTGGGAGGGGAATGCAAACCATTCTGACTTTCAATGCACACAATCTTCGTGCCGTTTCTGTTTGTTTTCTTTTGGATTCTTAAAGCCTCTGCAGTTTAAGAAAACTATTTAAAAGAAAGAACAAAAACAGCAACTGCCAGTTTAAAAAAAAAAAATCAGCTGGAATGCCTGAAAGGAAAGCTTTTTCCACCCCAAACTGCATATCCCCAATTTCACTTTTAGCAGGTCACCCTGAAAGGATGCTAACTGTGAAAAAACTTCCTTTAAGAAAAAACGACATTCACAACTAACATACAGTCTTGAACATCCAAGGCTAACTATATGAAAATCAGTATCTGTTTAAGGCAGATTTGATTTTTTTAAAGCTAATTTAATTCAATAACTTGCAATCCCACCCTTCAAAAAAAATGAGAATAAAATAATAAATCAGGTAATAAAACTCTGAACCAAACCATAGAATTTTTTAAGGCTATATCCTTAACTGACAATGGACTCCTGTCTTCCAAGGTGCTAAAACCACAGATTTATAGCTGCCACGTAAATAATAAAAACGGTGACTTGTCAACGGGTATCTCAAAAAAAGGTAATAAAACAGATTCCTAAAGCTGCGGTCTTAAACTCACTCACTAGGAAGCAAGTTCCACAGTGAATTAACTCCCCCGCTCAAGTAAATTTGTACAGGGTAATGTTATTGGTCTCGAATCTCCTTTGGTTCTAGACACTGCTCAAAATACAGTATTTCTGAATCACTTGATTTAATTAAAAAATGTCATGTACACCTTTATGAACCTCTGCATAGCAAACTTGGGTGGAGGACAGAACAGGGCAGAGAAGAGATTCCGACTGGCACAGCTTCTTAATAAACTGCCTATGAAAGAATTAACCTTAGACATGAATAAGCATGTTGCAGATATGGGGTACAGGTTCCATTAGCCAAGTTAATAGGATGCACAAAGCACAATCCTATTTCCTACTGAGGTCAACAGGACTCACACACACATACCCCGAAAGTGGCTACAAGACTGCAGGCCTGAAAATAATTTTCACAACTTACTCCCCAGCTTCTTCAGCTGATTTACTCACTGCAGACTACTCGTATCACTTTAAAGCCTAAGTTCTGCTTGCAAACCAGGGGCGAGTCTTTAAGAGAAACCTTGGCTCAGAGGACCAATATCAGAGTCACTTTCAGCAGGTTAAGAAAACCTATTCGCTGCCTGCATAAAACAGGGATATTTTCAACCTGCTTTCATTCAACTTGTGTCCCTTAGCTGGCATGTGTCATCACACCACACTCCACTTACGATAAAAACTTTTTTAAAAAAATAATAATTAAAAAGCAAGGAAAGAAAAACCATATACCTGAGAAATGAGTGACTATACACCACTGTAACAGTTCGTGAAGCATGAAGAGAAAACTCATAAAATCCTTAATCTACAAAGCTAACCCTTTCATAGAGATTAACATTGTCTACATATATACACATATATATTCAGCACTGGCTAGATACTTTTCTACCAGAGAAATACAACAGGTGCAGATTTCCCATTGAGTGATCTAAAAGTTTGGGGGCGGAGGGTGGGGGACAGAGAACAGGCCTACCATTATTATACAACTATAATGTTTGGGAGAGTTGATGTAAGTCATCAAGCTCTAAAGCATAGGTTAAACTCAAAAGGTTGGGTGTCTTTCGCACAGTGACTCTTTTGACTGCTCCAAAATGGGGGAAATGTCAGCCTAAAGCAACCAGGAGATTTAAAGCACGACCCACACGGCAAATCCATACCTGTTGCGTATCCCTGTCAACTATTTAAAAGAACAGCCGACAGAAAAAAGGCTACTAAAAATAAAAATTAGTTAGTTAGATAGATACAATGCTACTTACTGTATCTACAAAGTCCTCTAGGAAATGACTAATAATAATAGTACTATTTCTGATATGAATGGCCATTACCTAAACCAAGCTTTTAACGTAACTGTAAACAAGAGCGGCGCCTTCCATGTCAATACCCAACCGAGCTGCTTCCTGTGCTGAACGTTGAAACAGAGTCAAAGGCTATGCAGGACAAGATACTATCAGAGGTCTAAGAAGTCAGCAGCTATAAAGCGAAACCCCATCTTAGCTTTCTCTCTTTTTAACTCTGGAGAAACACAGATTTCGGGGCAGGTAACCCCATGCCAATCCGAGTGTGCTTGGGCGACATCATGGTCAAATAAATGCAGTTTTGGCCTTGCTTACATCACAAACTAAGTGATGTGGGTGCACCGCAACCAACTGCTTAACTCGATTCCCCGTCCCAACACCACCCTATGAGAAAGTGGCTGGGGCTGCCAGGCCTTTTACACACACGTAAAAAGCAATTTCTCATATCTTTTGCTAGCCTCTTCTCTCCTTCCCCTCCATATTTCCCACTGTGAGTTTTAGACTGTAAGCTCCTTGGGGACAAAGATCTCTCTCTCTCTCTCTCTAGTTCCTCTGTAAAATGCCACATAGTTAATGGCACTGTATAAACGACAACGGTAATTAATACACTCTCAGGATTAATGGTCAATAGGTGGAAGGATGACCAAAGCAGTGTACTTTCTTTGTACAACCCACGTTTACAAAAGGTTTTTTCCCTGCCTGGATTTTTACACCTAAATAAATAAATTTGTATGAACATAAGGAGACAATTTCCCAGGAGCATAGCCGAATCTCATGAAATGCTACCACCCCAACAAATAAATAAATAAACCCCAAAATTATGAAATGCTTGAGCACGGCTTACATGCTCAGGCAAGCCCAGCAGAATTTGTACATAAAAGTTATTAACAGCTCAAAAATATTTCCACCTGCTTTCATGCAAGCACGTTACTAGAAATTGGAAGGAAAAAACCCCAGTTTGATTCCAAATCTTTTTTTGTTTTGTTTTAAAAGGAATCCATTACAAAACAGATCTTGGTAACATTAGGGCATACGTTGCGTCAAAGAACCACACACATAGACACACACACCTTTTACAAAATGGACTGTGCGCTATTAATGTTGAAGAAAAACATTCACATTAATTAATTTTATAAATGTCATGGGTGTACATCAGACAATTGCATCAGATGTCTCCCTCCTCAAAAGAAAAAGGGGGAGGCCCCCACTCCATACAGAGAACTGCTGTAGCAGAGGTGACCTTTCCCAGTGTCCTTTAATTATAATTTTGCTCAAAGATTACTAATGAAGATAACAGGGCACAAACTTCCCTTTTTTCTGGTACGACAGATGAGTTAGGACTTGTACTGGGAAAGGTGGTGATGGCAGGAAACTATTACGCTCTCAAATCAAACTAGCATTTAACTCTTCAAGCTGTTTTAAGTCCGGTACAATGGACGGACTTTGAATAACATCAACAAGAACTAAACAATGACTACGATCCCATTGAAACTTATTAGTTGCAGATCCGCAGAACACACCTTGTTAGGTTAAAAAAAGGGGGGAGCATAACTTTCAAATATCTGGAAGGGCATTAAGAAGAGGATTTTGAAGTTTTGTGGTAAGAATAATAACAAAACTTTAAAAAAAAAAAACCAACACTGAGCAAAACTAACATTTTTCTGACATAACAGAAAGCTTATTTTGTTGTTGTACCAGAATGCAGTTCTTTAAGCTGAGTAGCTCAAGATGCAATTAGCAGAAAACAACTAAGCACAACAAACTGGTTTAAAACTGAAGTGGCTAGCAAGTTATTTAACATTTTAGGAGATTTCATAAAGCCAGAAAGAACTTCCAGGCTTAGTAACAGACTGGTGCTTCTTTTAGGGAGTAAAAAAAAACTGAACGAGAAACCTCTGGCAGACTCGACAACAACAAAAAGGGGCACTGTCTCTTTAAATAAGCCTGTCACAGTCATAATATTGCAGGAAATAAAGGAGACATTAAAACGCCGCGCACACACAAACACCAATTCCATCACATCATATAACATACCGTCTTGGAATCTAATTCGTGGTGGGGTTGAGCTAATACTTTATCTACGCTTGCCGGATCAGCAAATGTAACGAAACCAAAGCCTCTGAAATGAGACAAAGAACAAGAGAAGGTGGAGAGGGAAATGGGACACAGCGTGAACTCAGCACTGGAAAAGAAGCGGCAAAAATATATAAAAAAAATATGGACACAGTTTCATCCTCTCTTGCCCTCTTTCAAGAAGCTACCACCCTCTCATTAAAAATATACACTTTGGTTCCGAGGAAGGGAAGGGGAAGACTTTATATACCGTTCTTTTAATCGTTCCTCCTCCTCCCCCTCCCCAAAAAGAGACCTTTCCGCTTTGCTTTATGCAGAAGTGAGAAGAAGTGATGGGATGTGACCTCTTTATTAAAAAGAGGGTAAATAAGCCAAAGAGACTATTTTTTAAAAAAACAAAACACCTAACAGCAGAAGCAAGTTTCTCCAAGAGATAAAGTGGGATATAATTTAACAAGTTCCCACCAGCAAACATTAAGCAGTGTCCATCAGCATTTACAAACAAGACTCAGAACTATAAGTCAGAACTAGGAGTAGTCCAGAAGTTTTTTTTAAAAAAAAGATATATAAACTTCCAAGGAATCATATATACTGTGTGTGTATATATATATATTCTTAAATATATTGACACTTGCTTCATAGACAGAATATTCAGGCTTCCATAACATACACATAGAGACAGAGAGAGAAAGAAAGAGAGGAGTATCCATAGGAAGAAAACTTTGATTTGAAAGATGACTTACCTGGAGCGCTTCGTAGTCGGGTCTCGCATGACCATACATTCTCTAATGTCTCCAAATTTACTAAAATAATCTCTAAGGTTGTCTGTGGGATGGGAGAAAGAGAGAGTGAGAGAGAGGAGGAGATGGGGGAAGGAAAAAAAACCACAGAAGCAAACATAAACATAAAAATAATAATACATTATTTAAAACCAGCCACTGGGGAGGGGAGAGAATGACCTATTATTTTCTTTCACAGAAGATGGGAAAGGATTCTTTGGTGGCACAAGGAAGCTTCTTTTGCTCTGCCCCCCCCTGCCCCCCAGCCTGCCATCCCTTAAAAGTGCGCGCACGCAAATTTAAGGTCGAATAGAGGACTCGAGAAATGGATCTGTTATTTGGAGCAAATAAAATATCGCATCTCCTTAACCTTGTGGAAGGGGAAAACAAAAACAAAAAACGTGTGTCTGTCTGTGACTGTGTGAGAGTGTTGGGAAGGAGGGGGGGTTCTGGAGGGGAAGGAGGGGGGCAAGAACCCGATGCAACTGACCTGGGATAACAACAAAGACCTATCAAAGGAGACAGGGCTGGAGGGATGGGGGGGAGTGGGAGATGGGGGCGCCCCCCACCTCTCCCCACACGGCACACGCACCCTCACCCCCGTCTTACCTGGTGATGTTTGCCAACTCAGGCCGCCAATAAACATTTTACTGGAAGAAGAAAACATAACAGAGTTAAGCACAGATGTCAGATCGGCCATTTTGACGTGTAACTTACAAAAGCGAAAAGGAAGGCAGAGGTGGAAAGGGGGGTGGGTGGCTGGGGGGGGCGCCGAGGGAAGCGGAGCCTGGTTTGGCCAAGGGGGGTGGGGGGGAGAGAGAGAAGAAGAAAAGGAGGTGGAGAAGCAGAAGAAGGGGTGAAGCCGGGAACGAGCGGGGAAGAGGAGGGGGGCAGATCAGTGCAACCCACCCAAGGTGAGTAACTCAGAAAGAGGGGGGAAAGCGAGCCAGAAAGAGCCGGCACCGGATCAGCCATTGGGGGCTTCTCACGCGCGCGCTCTCAACCCCCCACCCACCCCATTAACCCAGTTTTGTTAAAAAGGTGGTGGGGGAGGGCAGGGGAGCATTCTAAAGTGGCAATGCAAGAGGAGGAGGACGCACGCGGAGGGGAGGGGGCGCGCGGACGATCCAACTCACCCAGGGTCGTGCTGAGAGTCATTGGGGCTCCCAGATATCGCTTGGCTCCCTTCCGCCTCCATGGCTGCAAACGAGAAGAAGGCTCAACCCCGTGGAGAGAGAGAAAGAGAAAGAGAGAGGGGGAAAGAGAGAAAATAGCCCCCACCCTGTAGAAACCCCCCACCCTCCCCCCTGGCTCGCTCTTTCTCCACCCCCCTTTTTGCCCCCTTTCTCTGATCACTTCTCTTCCTTTTATCTTTCTTTTCCCTCTTTCTCTCTCTCTCTCTCTCCCTCTCTCTTTTCTCCCCCCCCCCCTTTTTTTTCTCTCCCCCCTCTCTCCTCTTTTTCTTTTCTTTTCCTGCTACCGGCGAATATTACTGGCTGGAGGGGAGGAGAGGGAGAGAGAGAGAGAGAGAAGCCGGGGAACCAGCCAGATCCTTTCACACGTGGGATCAGCTTAGCTTAGCTCAGCTCAAGCTCCTTGCTTTCTCTCCCTCCTCCCCCCTCTCCTCTCTCTCTCCCTTCCGCGCACGGCCATCCTCCCCTTCCAGAGCCAGCCAGCCAGCCAGCCTTGCTCCCTCCCATCCACCCCTCCTCCCCCTCCGCCTCCTCCCCCTCCCTGGGACGCACGTGGGGCGGAGTTCTCAGAACGTACAGTAACCGATTCGAGAGACGTCACAAGCTCCGCCGAGGCCCCGCCCCCTTCCCCGGCTCCCGCTTCTCTTCGCCCCGACGCCCGCCCACCGCTGGCGCTCCAAGCGCAAGGAGCCGGGCGGACGCAGGCAGCCGGATTCCGCCCGGCAGCCTGGCTTGACCGTGACCTGGATCCTTTGGGGCTGATCTGACATGCGCCGCCTGCGCCTGGCAAAACAGCGCTCTCGCTCGCTCTCTCACGGAATGGCGAGCCGGACAGCCCCACTACCTTGCAGTCCCCTCCCCAGGTCTCTCCCGTGGTGGGAGCAGGTTAGCCGTGCTTTTAAGATCCTAAGGGAGAAAACGCGGGTGCTGTCAGGGCAGGACTTGGGGCATCGGCCCAGGGGCCCTTGTCAGCAAAAATGAGCAGGAGGGCTCAACACACACGTAATTATTATTATTGTTCTGTTCTGAAGTGCCCTGGGATCTTGGGATGAAAGGCAGTATACAAATTATTATTATTATTAATGTATTGGTTGCTTCTTTACCAACATAACCCAATATACAGTGGTACCTCGGGTTAAGTACTTAATTCGTTCCAGAGGTCCGTTCTTAACCTGAAACTGTTCTTAACCTGAAGCACCACTTTAGCTAATGGGGCCTCCTGCTGCCGCCGCGCCGCCAGAGCATGATTTCTGTTCTTATCCTGAAGCAAAGTTCTTAACCTGAAGCACTGTTTCTGGGTTAACGGAGTCTGTAACCTGAAGCGTATGTAACCTGGAGTGTATGTAACCCGAGGTACCACTGTATAAACAAACAAACCCATGCATTGAAACGGCCATAGAGGGAAAAGCCTGAAAGACGGTCCTGTTTTTAAAAAACGTCCCACCCAGTCAAGGAAGTCACAGATGATTAAGGGCCTGGCAGAAATGAAATGTTTTTGCCTAAAGTTATGTAATGATGGTGCCAGGAGAGCCTTGCAAGGGAGAGCACAGGCGGAGAGCGACCCCTGAAAAGGCCCGTTCTCACGTTGCCAAATGCATCCTCCGCAGACCTCCCAAATAGCGGGCAAACGAAAAAAGGCCCACAGGCATGGCTAGGGTCCCTTGCACCATTGGCAAGGAGCTGTACTGGCACACACGCATACAAAAAATCACTTTACCGCAATGCCACATTAGAAATTACTGCAATTTACGTGACCCATGTACTTGAAGCGTCCTGAGTAAGGGTAAGGTGAGGAGGAAGGGCAAGAAAATTTGCAACGCCTTTGTGCCGCGGTGCAAGATGGAGGGGAAGCTTCCCCTGCGTTTGATCTCGCCACAATAGTGGCATCGTGTTGCCACACACATGTGCAGCATGTACTCCACACCCTTACAGGTTATTTTTGCGTGCCCCTGCCCCCCTGGGCTTGGGTCCCCAGTGGGGGCTGGCTACACCGTTGACAAGCATACAAAACCTTCCTTATATACTGGATCAGATCCCTAGTCCACCTAGCTCAATGTCATCCACACACTGGCAGGCAGCAATGCTCCAGGGTTTCAGGCGTCTCTCCCAGCTCCACCTAGAGATGCTATTGAGGTTTGAACCCAGGACCTTCATGCAAAGCAGCTGCTCCACCCCTGAGCTGCAGCCCTTCCTTATTGCAAAGTATCATCCTGAGATTCCAGTACAAAATGTAGAGCCCAATCCTATGCATGTTTGCTCAGAGGCTATGCCAGGCATAGTTAAATAAATTGGAATAATTAAGCACTCCCCCATTGGGGACTGAAGTTTAGACCTTTTGCATGCAAGGCAGATGTTCTAACACAGGGCTATGGCCCTTAAACATAGGAAGCAGCCTTAAACCAAGTCAGAACATTGGTCCCTATCGCTCAGCATTATCTTAACTTCTCGCCAGGAGCAAATCAGAATTTTGGACAAGGAGCTTCCCTAGCCCTACCAGAAGATGCCAGGGATTGAACTTGGGACCTTCTGCATGCAGAGCAGATCCCACTGAGCTCAGGTTTCCCCTGTGCTGAATTTTAGATGGTAATTTCCTTGTTGCAGGGGTGGGGGGGGCTGCCTTCTTGTACATTGATAATGTTGCATTTACTTTGCCTACTTGTAAACAAGTGCATTTAGTGGGAGATCTGCGATGATGTCTACTGATGTTTTCATTTTTATTCTAATGCAGCTTGGGGTGGGGGGTGGTACTCAGAATTTGGTTGGAGTAGCAATCTGCTTCTTTTAAAGAGGGAATATGGGACAAACTGATTATTATAGGATAGCACCAGTGGCTCTAGCCTTCCTTACAAAGTGCCCATGGGAAGGTTTGCTTTTGAAGGGGAGAAGGAACATGGGGAAAGGCAGAACGTGCTTAACCCTTCAAGTGAATTTCACTTTTCGCTGATACTGTATGTGTTTGGGGACTGTGTTTCTCTTATAAACATGCACCTTGACAGAAGCAGCCGAGGGAAGAGTTTTGGGGAGGGGAAACTGATTGCAGGCACAGGGCTAAGAACCCCTTCCATCTCTCTTCTGCAAAGCAAGTCATAACCTCCCCAAGGCTATTTTGGTAGGGAAGAAAGTGGGGACCCTTGGGGATTTGTTGTTGAACGTGGCTGCACCGTAACATATCGTTTGCTCCTTGGCAACAAATGGGAGCTGGTAGCTCAAAACGGGAGGAACACTAGGGCTATAAGAAAATAAAAATACCTGCATGAAATCTGTGCTTTGGCTTACATGACTGGCAGCAACCCATTCTGGAAAAGACATTCAGAAGAAACACTGAATAAAGGCCTTGGGGAGGGGGTCTCCATCCCGTTCATCGTCTTCCACCTCTCCTTATTCATATCTTCTTCCCTTGTGCCCCTGGAACAGACAGAAAGTAATCCCACAAATTGCATTATGCCGATCAACTTCTCTCCGGTTCCTGGTTTAAATATAATCACATTGGCTGGAGTGGTTGGTAGCGGATCACAACCGTAAAAAATGTCCCCCAAAAGGCCTGATCCCATATGCCACTCGGTGGGACTCCTCACTTTATTCTCCGCGGGGGCAATTTTGCTTGCAGGTGATTCTGCAAATGAAGGAAACTTGAAAGAGACTGTGCTTTTAATCAGAATTCCTATTTTTGCCTTCTCTTTAAAAAAAAAATCTAATTGTATTTCCCCACCTTCCTCAAAAATAATAAGAACACTGCTACTACTTGGTAGGATAGGGACAATTCGCTCCAAATGAGCAAAGGCAGGAAAAGGAGGAGCTGTTTATAATGTCTTACAATGTGGTGCCATTTCAAGGTCAAGAGAGGATTTTAAAAAAATGTGTCACAATCCTCCCAGTTTATGGAAAACTCCCATGCAAAGATTTAGGACACCTCCAGCCTTCATAAATATGGGGATGATGATGATGATGATGATGATGATGATGATGATGATGATTCTAGAGCATCTCACGTCCATCTTTGGATTTACGCCTCTTCAACTTCTCTCCAGTATTCTCTGTTTGCTTCCTGCACCCACATGGTGTCATTATATTTCCTTATATCTCACATTTCCCCCAGACTCAAGGCTGCTTACCAGAATCAAAACAACATGGACAAAATATGAAAAGCTGAAAGCATATATTTTTTAAAAAATAAACAATGTTTACAAGTAATTAAACTATAACACAATTAAAACAATATAAAAACAAATATATTGTTATATATTTAAAACAGCCAGTTCTCAAAAGCCTGTTGGAATAAAATGGTCCTCCACCTGCCGGAGGAAGGACAGCAAGGGATATCTAGTGCTGTTGTTATTGCTATTAAAATAATAATAATTAATAATAATTTATTATTTATACCCCGCCCATGTGGCAGGGTTTCCCCAGCCACTCTGGGCAGCTTCCAGCAGAATATTAAAATACAATAGTCTATTAAACATTAAAAGCTTCCCTAAACAGGGCTGCCTTCAGATGTCTTCTAAAAGTCTGGTAGTTGTTTTTCTCTTTGACATCTGATGGGAGGGCGTTCCACAGGGCGGGTGTCACTACCGAGAAGGCCCTCTGCCTGATTCCCTGTAACTTGGCTTCTCGCAGCGAGGAAACCGCCAGAAGGCCCTTGGCACTGGACCTCAGTGTCCGGGCAGAATGGTGTTATGTGGTCTTGGCGGCCACTCCCAGTCACCAGTCTAGCTGCCACATTCTGGATTAGTTGTAGTTTCCGGGTCACCTTCAAAGGTAGCCCTACATGGAGCGCATTGCAGTAGTCCAAGCGGGAGATAACTAGAGCATGCACCACTCTGGCAAGACAGTCCGCAGGCAGGTAGGGTCTCAGCCTGCGTACCAGGTGGAGCTGATAAACAGCTGCCCTGGACACAGAATTAACCTGTGCCTCCAGGTCAGTTTCACTTTTACTTAGTGTCAGATCACCAACATCCATAGAGGTGAACACCAGGTCCAAGGCATGTCCAGGGTTATGAGTTGGATCAGACTTATTAAGGGACAGCCCCATGGAGGCCATGCTTTCCACGAAGTCCCAAGTGGCGCCTTGTAAGGTCGTGTCGGCATGAATGTTAAAATTCCCTAGGACAACCAAACTAGGTGTCTCCAGGAGAACATCCGCCACGACCTGAAGCAGCTCGGGCAGGGAATACTTGGTGCAGCGGGGAGGTCGGTACACCAAAAGGAATCCTGTACTGCCCTATTGCCCAACTACAATTCACTGCAACCCCCCCCCCCCCGCCCACAAGGCCTGGGTTGCTGTGCGTAAGAGAAACCTGGTAGACAAGCAGCGGCAAGGACAGGCCCATCTGCTTCATCCAACCAAGTCTGTTTTACACATGCCAGGTCAAGTCCTCCATCCACGATCAAGTCATGGATGGCAGTGGTCTTATGAATCATTGACCTGGCATTGCACAGCAGCACCTTCAGGTCATGTGGGTATCCCTTGCTGATTCCAGTATCCATCCGGTTAGAACCAGACCTGGAGGCAGGGATAGCCCTCAAACAATGACTAAATCTGCCTTCTGGGTAATGACATGATCTGGTCTTAGCGTAATTCCTCCTCCTACCTGTGATCACTGAGATCGGTTGTCCCAGTGCATCCCCACCCCCGGACCTGCCCCAGCCATTTTGTTGGCTGGGACCCCACTCCCAGGCAGCCCAGACCCCTCCCCTTAAGAACAAAATAAAACCTTTTTTAAAAAAAAGTTTCGTATGTTTGTGTCCTCCTGCTGCATAGTAGAACCTTAGAGTTGAAAGGAACCGTGAAGGTTGTCATCTAGCCCAAACTCCTTCAATACAATAACTTTTTGTCCAACGTGGGGCTCGAACCCATGAGCCTGAGATTGAGCCTCATCCCCTACCAACTGAGCTATCCTGCAATGGACACTTGGTGACTTTAAAAGAGGATTAGACAAATTCATGGAGGATAAGGCTCTCAATGGCTACTAACCCTGATGGATATGTTCTACCTCCAGTGTGGGGGACAGTATGCTTCTGAGTACCAGCTTGCTGGAAACCGCAGGAGGGGAAAGCACAATAGCGTTCAGATCCTGCTTCCCCATACACATCTGGTTGGCTACTGTGAGAACAGGATGCTGGACTGGATGGGAATACCTGCCTGCCCTCAGCATGACAGCCAGCAGATGTGCCTGTTGGATAGTGCCCACAATGCATAGTCCCCTCCCAGCGCCTAAGAAAGTTGTTGAACTTTAAAAAATAAAATTAAAAAATCGGTGTTTTTTTTAAAAAAAGGTATACGGAAGGACAGGTTTACATATTCCCTCATGCAAACTCCCCCTCTTCACTTCCTTGCCATAAAAGCAATCTTTTTAAAGTTGACTTTAGGAGTGAAATTAACTAGGCCACGGTAATCTGGTCCAGTCAATCAATTTTCCAACAAAGACTCCTGAAAGCAGTTTACAATCAAAATGAATAGCACACAGTAATTTGTCCTTGATTCATAATTCTTTTTCTTGAGAGCATTGCATACGTCTGATGTGGGAGGGTGGGGGTTAGCCTTGGTGCTCAGCCTGAAACCATGGTTAAACCCTAAGCTAGCCATGGCATCCAAAGGTGGTCATGGCATGGCAAAATACCCTTTCTCAACTATGAATCATATGCAAAACTGACTAAGGAGGAAGGTGAAGGCCTGCTGAATATATATGTTTAAGATTAGGCCACAAGTCAATGAGCATCAAACAGAAGATTTTTCCGGTGTTTAATGAATAGGGTGGAGATACGGGGGGGGGGGGGGATCAAAAGTGTTTTCACACCATGCTTAAAAATTATTACTATTATTTAAACTGTATAGCCTGCCTTTCTTTAGAAAACAAAAATTCAGTGGGGCTAACAGTTGGTAATTAAAAAAGACACAAAAGCATTACAAATAACATGAAAAGGAACAATTAATGGGCAGCCAGAAAGCCAGAAAAAACTACATTAGGAAAAGCAATCAGCCATCTCTAAAAGCCCAGTCTAAAAGCACACATATTCTAAAAAGAAAAAGGAAATACGCTTCTTGTTCAAAACTATTGTTGGTACCTATGCAGAAATTTAATGGGTAGATGATTTGAGAAATAGAATAAAACTAATATGGTTCGACCTTCAAACCCTCTGTGCTTGTATTTCACATAATCATAGAATCATAGGTTTGGAAGGGATACCAAGAGGCATCTAGTCCAACCTGCTGCAATGTAGGAAATGGAATCACAGCTAAAGAAGGCCTGACAGATGGCCATCCAAACTCTGTTTAAAAGCCCCCAATGAAGAAGAACCCACCTCCTTGCAAGACAGTCTGATCCACTGTGGAACAGCTCTTACCATCAGAACGTTCATCCTAATCTTTGGTTGGACTCTCTTGTAACTTGAATGCCAGAGCAGCAAAAAACAAGCTTGCTCCATCTTCTTGATCATCTTGGCCATCCTCATCTGCAGGAATTCCAGTTTGGCTATACAGTATACTTCTTAAACTGTGAAGCCCAGAACTGGACACAGTACTCCAGGTGGGGTCTGACTAAGGCAGAATAGGAGTGGTACTACCATTTCCCTTTATTATACATATAGCTAATTTAAGATGTTTCTTAGGAATGTAAGGTAAATAGATTTATGGGAAAGTATATATTTATAATATGTTAGAATACAAATGATACGATTATGTCCCTTTTCTCTTCTTTCTTGTGCTATAATTTATTATATGGGGCAGTATTTTTATTTAATAACAATGATTTTTTTAAAAAACAACAACAACACACCTCATGATTGATCAGCTAAAATCCAGCTGCAGCCCTAGTAAGGACGTATAAGCAGCCAAGCTGGACCCAAAGGCAAGTACATTTCTCACCCCCACCCCAAAAATAAGGACAACACAATGCAGGATAATGCTATAGGTTACACCCAACATTAGTCATGCTTAGATTAGACCCATTGAAATTAATGGACCAATGTTACTCAAGCCCATTAATTTCAGTGGGTCTATTCAGTGTTGACACTGCAGAACAGAAGATATGTAATTATCCAACCGAAGCATCAATATCTCAGGTCACGGTGGCGACTGTTATCAAGCATCATTTTGAACTATAATGTTTGATCTGTCTTTCATGCATGCCTCCTTGAGCTCCTTGGGGGGAAAGGTGGGATATAAATATAATAAATAACTAAATTATTTTGCTGGAGGGCAAACATCTATGAGCATAAAAACCAGCCTTACAGAGTCACAGCAGTGGCCAGTCTAAAGATCATAAGATGAGCCCTGATGGATCAGGCCAAAAGCCCATCTCCAGCATCCTTTCTTCACAGTGGCCAACCAGATGACTTTGGGAAGCCTGCAAGGAGAACCTAGAACCAATAGCCCCACTTGTGAATCTGATCAGCTGGTATTCAGAGACATATAGCCTCCAAAAGTGCAGGTAGGAGATAGCCACTGAGGCGGGCAGCCATTGATTGCCTTATCTCCATGAATTTGTCTACTCCTTTTTCAAAGTCATCCAGGTTGGTCGCCAATTGCTACATCCTGTGGGAACGAATTCTTTAGTTTAACCAGGCACCGCATGAATAATTAGTTGCTTTTGTCTGTCCTGAATATTCCACATCCGGCTTCATATTGGTTGTAGGCAACCTAGTGCCTTTCAGATGTTTGTGCTCCATTGGCTGTGGCCAATGGAAGTTGGGGCCCACAACAACTAGAGGGCACCACATTGGCTATAAGAACATCGATAAGTTTGGCTTAGCTATCTCTTTTAAGAGACCCAGTCGGCTGCCCCAGAAACAGGCATTTATAGAGACCTTCATGATCCTTTGACGTCTTTTGTCTCCTTTTCCTCTCATCCTGGGAGAGATTTGACTGCTTGTATTGTTAACATTCACATTTTATTATAAGATCTCATCTTATAATAATGTTTTGAACATTCAATGCTCTTTTTTCTTTCTTTTCTTTTCCCATTTAAATCAGACTATATTCCAAAGCAGACTTTTAAGCCTTGCCGAGACCTCTGCCCTGCCAACAAGCGCTAACTGAAAAGGCACCACCAGTGTTATTTCCAGCCAAAACAATGTCCAATCAATCGCAAAGACTGACTGCCGCTCAGCCCTGTGCATAACACTGGTTCAACTGCACACACTGAACCCCAGTGGGGTAATCAGGGTTTTTTAAACAGATTTGCCAAATGCACAAGCGCCCTGTCAGACACAGAAAAAGGCGAAGGAACACAAAAGCGTGCGTTGCTCCTTGTTTACAGCCTGCATCAGGGGTACTCCACAGGAGCCTTACCTACCACCCGGCAACATTTCATATTTTAATCTGCCTTAGTTCAATAACGAACATGTACAAAAATATTTACAAGGATGCAACAAGGCATTAAACTGCCTAAAGATGAAGGTGTGGAAGACAAGGCTCCAGCTAAAAGAAGAAGGTCCTTTAATATGGTTTGGACAGTTCGTTTTAAGTATGGAAATTGAATGCATTCCAACCCTTCTATAATTTGTGTGCATGCTGTTCCTGACATGGCCTGTCATTCAAGTGCTTAATAAACACATACTTCTAATATGTCTAATTTCCCCATTATTCAAAATGAATATTATCAGCTTCCCAACTGCACAAATCCACACGCACCCCGACTCTACATTTGGTGTCCAACTGCACACTAAAAAAAAACCTTGGGGGTGATAATTCACTGCGCATCAGTTTGGGCACATGTGCAGCCTCCCGTTGCTCCGACCTTTTTCTCAGGCGCGCTCTCCTTTTGCCCACTCGCCTCTGCCACGTTTGTTTCTCTCCAGTGGGAGGCTTTATGGGATTCTATACATATTTATCGTATTAGAATGATTACATAAGGAAGCAAACAAGAAATGGAAGAGCTGTTGAATATGAATGCAAAGTACCCACCCTGTGGCACATCCTGTCGCTTGAGGCACTGTGGCCTACATTTTGCAGAAATATTCATTCATACCAAGTATGAGGCAAGTAAACACTTCACCGTCTTTGGAAGGAGCCTCCTGCAGGAGAGAGAGGCACGACATGAAAAAAAGCCAATAACTAAACGTTTTCATTTGGGGGAAGATACCCATTCATTGCTTTATTTGGTTTGATCTTAAATATCTCAAAATAAAGGCACTGTTTTGAATATATGCATACATGCACACAATTTCACAGTTAATAGTCTCCTAGGAACCCTAGGAATCAAGGCAGGGCCAGATGCAGTCTTAGTAAAGCAATATGTGCCACCTCCAGCTCATTCTGCTAAGTGGGGGCCATGGACCTCGGCCCCCAAGTGATGCCTTGACTGCACCCCGGATGGACCTTTAGGATGAGTACACACAACTTTTTATTCTAGAATCAATGGAGACCAACTACTACTTTTTTCCTATTTATTACACACACACACACACTAGATCTCTTGCATTTTTTTCTTCTTTCTTCTTTTGCCCTTTAAAAGTACTTCTTAAGAAACAGTTTTCGTTCTGCAGAAGACAGAATCAGGATTCAAGATGACCTTGATGGATTGGAGAACAATCCCAAGCTAACAGAATTAATTTCAATAGGGACGAATGTAAGATTCTGCACATAGGCAGGAAGAACCAGATGCACAAATATAAGATGCAGGACACCTGGCTTACTAGTAGTACTTGTGAAAAGGATCTAGAGGTCTTAGCAGACCACAAGCTTACCATGAGTCAACTGTGATGCAGCAGCCTAAAAAGCTGGTGCTATTCTAGGCTGCATCAACAGAAGTCTAGTTTCCAGATCAAGGGAAGTAACAATACCACTCTATTTTGCCTTAGACCAACTTGGAATACTGTGTCTAATTCTAGGCACCACAATTTAAGAAGGACGTTGACATGTGCAGAGGAGGACAACCAAGATTATCAAGGGTCAGGAAGCCAAGCCTGATGAGGAACAGTTGTGGGAGTTGGGTATGTTTAGCCTGGAAAACAGGAGACTGAGAGGAGATGGGGTAGCTACTTTCAAATATCTGAAGGGGTGTCACATGGAAGATGGAGCAAGCTTGTTTTCTCCTGCTCTGGAAGGTAGGACTCGGGGCAATGGCTTCAAGTTACAAGAAAGAAGATTCTGACTAAATATCAGAAATAACTTTCTGACAGTAAGAGCTGTTGGACAGTGGAATGGTCTCCCTTCCAAGGGTGTGGACTCTCCTTCCTTGAAGGTTTATAAGCAGAGGTTGCATAGCCATCAGTCATGGATGCTATAGCTGAGATTCCTGCATTGCAGGGGGTTGTAAGGTAATCTAAAGGTAATCTCATCCAACCTGCTCCTCAGAAGTGGAGACTCTCACAGACAGATGTGCAGCCTCTACCTCAAGGTTGGGGAGCCTATTTCAGCCATAGGGCCACATGGCGGCAATAGGCAGAGCCAGAGGCAGAAGTGGGTGGAGCCACAAATGCAAATTTCACCTCTGTACAGTAGGCTAGTTTCTATCAGCACTCTCTATCATTCATTAAAGGCATTATCAGAGAACATGATCAGTAAAAACACTCAAGGAAGATATGAAACAGGGGTGTGGCCTGGGAAAGAGTTTCAAGGGCCTGATAGAGATGTCTGGAGGGCCACATTCAGCCACCAGGCTTGAGTTTCCCCATCCCTGCTCTAATTTAAGACCCCCCATAAGGGAGCCCGTCACCCCTCTAGGCAATCAGTTCCACTGGAGGAAACTGCTTTTACCATCAATACATTTTTCCTAATGCTCAGTCAAAGTCAATTAAATTGATGGGCAGGATGTAAATTGAACACAAATATAAATCACCATGGTGATGCAGCTGTGTTTTCCCTCCCTTTGGCTTTCACCCGTCACCACATCAAAGTGAAATATGACACCCCTTTCACCAATGGCCTGACACTTGGGGTGGGAGGCTATTGCATTGTGGGTGGGGTCTCTGTTCACCAGAAGACAATCATCCCCAGGAAGCATGTTGCAGTAGGGGCAGATATTCAGTAGTGCTCCTAACCCCCTCCTTTGCAACAGGATGTGGGGTGGGAGGTTGAGAACAGAAAGTGAAGGGAGTAGGAGCAATGGAAGTACAGTGGTACCTCGGGTTACATACGCTTCAGGTTACATACGCTTCAGGTTACAGACTCCGCTAACCCATAAATAGTGCTTCAGGTTAAGAACTTTGCTTCAGGATGAGAACAGAAATCATGCTCCGGTGGCGTGGCGGCAGCAGGAGGCCCCATTAGCTAAAGTGGTGCTTCAGGTTAAGAACAGTTTCAGGTTAAGTACGGACCTCCGGAACGAATTAAGTACTTAACCCAAGGTACCACTGTAGAATATGCCCCAAGATCTGTGCTTAGCTTAGTCCCAGGCTAGTTTATCTACTAGTCACAGAAAACTGTGCTCCTACAGGTTGCAATAAGTAGCCTGGAATTGTTCGCACTTTACCAAAGCGATGTGCTAAATTCTGCATCCATTATGTACAACTTTATTTATCTTAAAACTCATTCCTTGCCTTTTTTGAAAATTGAAAGTAAATTCAAAGCAGCATACAGAATGAAAAATACAATATGTAAAAACATATCCACAATAAAACTGCCACACACGAAAAGCAACTCTCACAAAACATCAGCCCCCAAAACAAAAAATTCAAGTAAACAAACAGCTAAAATCCATCTTTGCTCTGTACCTGATTTATACTATTTTTATAAGCTGTCCAAATCTGCATCAGCATTCTCTTCTGGTGCATAAATTATTCTGCTCTGATTCTATCTGGCATGATCTATCCTGGTTTTGTCAGGTCGTGGGAATCCTTGTTCCTGAACGCCTGGAAATCTTCAGCCACCCTTCTGGCTTCTGAGATTTCAACAAACATTCCTATTTCGCTTTCAGCCACTTCACATCTGTAAGGCCTAGAGACTTGCTTTTTTTCAAATAAAATGTGAAACCTGAGATTTCCAGGAAGCTGAATATTGTTGCTTAGTAATGTCCATGTTCCCGTGGAAATCATGGGATAAGCCCAGCCCTGTGAAATATGAGTTCCGTAAATAAGTATAGTTGCAGTCCCATACCCTCCAACATTCCTCAGATGAAAATAGGGCCATTATTCACTCTTGCCCCCTGCTGACCTTTCCCATTCCCCTATTTTCTGTTCCCTACTCCTGTGGAACACTTCTTATCAATAGAAGGGTGAGCACCACCACCACTGAAAGCAATAGGACACAGCACACAAACACTCCACCGTCCTGAGAAAACCCCCTTTTTTCTTATTTATTTTTCTTTCCTATTTTACTTTTTTTCTTCTGCGGATTTACAAAAAGAAAAACGCTCACCAACAAATAAATTTTTAGAAAGGGGCAAGATTAGATGCAGACGCACAAAGCATTTTTTAAAATACGAAAAATCAAGACTCCTTGCGTTCCGCTCCACTCCCCCTTTCTTCCCGCCCAGGGCAGCCCTGCCCTGTCTGCACCTCAGAACTGGTGTGTCACACGAAGCTGGTCCTCAGTGGCAGCAGCCTCTCCTCCTCAACTGCTCTCCAGCAGCCGCCACGAGCTGCCCAAGGGAGGAGGCTGGCAGCAATGGCCATGGAGAGGCAACAGGATGCTCTCTCGCAGCTGCCACTGCCATTGCCCGCAACTCACGACAAGCGCCAGCTCATCTTCCTCCCCAAGCTCAGCAGTGGAGCTGGTGAGAGAACTAGGGACATTATGGGATCAAAGCAGCGTTTGTAATTTCGGGACTGTCCCTGAAAAAATCGGGACATCTGGAGGGTATGCAGTCCAATTTGGTACAGTTGCCGAGACTAATGTAGTTCCTTCTGACCTCTGACAGCACACGAGGCGACCACCTTGCTAGCTAAGCAGGGCTGGGACCGGTCAGTGCCAGGATGGGTGTAACACCTTGGGTTCCACGACGGAAGACAGTTGCTTCTGCAAGATCCAAAGCAGAGATGCTAGAGATTGAACCCGGGGCTTTCTGCATGCAGGCGTTCAGCAGTCTGAGGCTGTGTAAGCAACCCTACATTTAAAGCACATGGCTTTCCCCTAAAGAATTCTGGGGTGTAATTTACTCCTCACAGAGCTATAATTCCTTAACAAACTACATTTCCCAGGATTCGGGGTAGACGAAAGTAATGTGCTTTACATGCCTGGTACATACACAGTCTGCATTAGCAAGGTGCCTACCTAAATATTAACCAGAATCTACAAGGCTCCTTTAGACAGTCAGACTTTGGCCGTGGTTGTGTGATCCTAACTCAGCTTATTAATAAGCTGAGATATAAATGAGCCTGATGGCGATGAGAACAGGTCATTTCCTCGTCTTTCTGTGTGAGCCAATAAAACCGTCCATGTTTTTGAAGTTGGCTTAAAATCCTTGCTTGTTACAACGTGGAGAGGCGTTTTCGGTAAAAGAAAAAGAAACTGCCTTAAGAGACTTGAGCTAATTGGTACTTCCAGGTACAGTATGACTAAACTTAAAAGTCCAGCTGTGAAAGACTATATTGCCGATGCTTCCCTATTACTCAACTCGTTTATTATTTATTTAAAACGCCTGTGGTCCCCTCCTCACTGCTGAGTACAATCCCAGGGTCTGGTTAAAATTGGAATACACTGAAACTCAACGCATTAGAAAGGCAGTAATGCTAAGACGCGGGTGGCGCTGTGGGTAAAACCTCAGCGCCTAGGACTTGACGATCACATGGTCGGCGGTTCGAAACCCCGCGGTGGGGTGCGCTCCCGTCGTTCGGTCCCAGCGCCTGCCAACCTAGCAGTTCGAAAGCACCTCCAGGTGCAAGTAGATAAATAGGGACCGCTTACCAGCGGGAAGGTAAACAGCGTTCCGTGTGCTGCGCTGGCTCGCCAGATGCAGCTTTGTCACGCTGGCCACGTGACCCGGAAGTGTCTCCGGACAGCGCTGGCTCCCGGCCTATAGAGTGAGATGAGCGCACAACCCTAGAGTCTGGCAAGACTGGCCCGTACGGGCAGGGGTACCTTTACCTTTACCTTAATGCTAAGACACCCATAATAACATTCCTCATAACAAGAAACTCCAAGGTCAGCAGATCAAGCAACGCTGCTGCCCATTCTCAGCTGTGGCACACGGGCCAGGGCAGCTGCAACCCCACGGTCAAGCATGACCCACGGGCAGAAAGAGGAGAATCATAGTAACACTGCCGCACACTCTCCTCAGCTGTGGTGCACCGGACGTGGCAGCTCCACCCTGGGTCAGGCACTTAGAGGCACTTCCTGCCAGTGCGCCCAGGCTGCGTTGCCCTACGCTCCGCCAGGGGGAATTGGAGGTGCATATGAAACATGCAAGAAGAGTAGCCAGTGCCTGAGGAAATGACGGTATTTTCCCCAGTAGAGGAAAACGTGCAGGAAAACTCTAGGCCCATGTCATGCGCCACAGGAGCTGGGGTCCTGAGCCATAAAGGACTTTGTAGTTAATGGAAGACTTCCCGGGGTGTTGGTTCGCTCCTGTGAAGGAAGGAGTGAAGAGGCTGGCTGCATACAAGCTGCAATGCTCCTTCGTATCTTGTTAAGCCAAGATACGATTATCTGAACGTGACCTTCCCATCCAGCCCAGTATTGTCTACCCTGATTGGCAGCAGCTCAGTAAGGCCTCAGGGAGAAGCTTTTCCCAAGCCTATTACCTGAGCTCCGTTTAACCTGGGAGAGGCCAAGTCTTCCACTGAGCTTTGGCCTCCTTGGCAAGCTATGTTAATCTTGATTTGCTGGATTTGTTTTCATCTATTTAAAATATTTATAAGCTACCTTTCTGGACCTTGTCCGCTCACGGTGGCTTATTGCTTTAATTCCGGTACCACTGTTGATCCTATTGTTAATCGTGTTATTCCATTTCGATTATTTTAATTTACTTTGTAAGCTGCCTTGATGAGAGTTCTCCATATGGAGAAAAGGACTAGAGTACCAATTTCCTAAATAAATAAAAGGCCACAGGATGTGTCTCTAAAATTAGCTGAGGTTGGGGGGTTTTTTACACAAGTTTTTAAAAACAGTTATATAGTATATAACTTAATAACAAAAAAATAAAAATAAGCCTGAGGAGATAAACAAAAATATAACTATTAAATGGTGATAGATGCTCCTCAAAGCAATCTTAAAGTTGAGTTTAATTTCGTAAAGAAAAACCCTGAACTGATTTCACCAAAGAGCTGTAACATTAGCCAGGGCAGAATGCAACCCCATTATTAAACAATCCAGTGTGTGCAGATAGAGACTGCTGCCCTCTATTGAACATGCTCTGAAATAGCACCCTCTCTCCCCTGTTCTTCCGTGCTGAAATAATCTATTGCTAGCTTAACTCCTTTCTGATTGAGACTTACACACACACACACACACACCACCACCACCACCACCACCACCACCACCACCACCACAAAGAGAGAGAAAGAGAGAGAGAGAGAGACGTCTGACTGTCCTGTTTCTTCTAATCCTGACGCCAGAGACACAAAGCTAGGCTGGCAGCAACAGGGGCATTGATGCAGGCAATCGGGGTCTGTTATTTGCGGCGATGTCTTACGATAGAAGGTATTAAAAGGAAAGGCATTATGAAGAAATGCTAGGCAATCTAATAAAGAAGAAAGGAGAGCCCTGCCATGTACGTTATATAATAGTGCTGTGTGTGTTTGTATACACATACACACACGCACACGGAAGTGCTTATGTAAGGTACAATCATCTTGACACCTGGTTCACCCCAAGAAGAAACAAAATTTGTCGTAAGATGCACGTGCTTTCTTTCATAAGAACCACGAAGGAGAAGAAGAAATATTGCAGAACAGTGGCTAGAGTCCCAATTACACATTGTCTGTAGTACTGAGATCCTTTTTCTCAAGGCCTTTCTCTTTATCATGTAAAGGTCTTTGTGAGTAGCTGCTGTATGCAAGCCATCTCCTCGACCACTAGGACCTTCCACTTCCTACAAATGGGTACAAGGCGGAAGATGCAGTAGTCAAACAGCAAAAGGCAAAAACACCTGCACCTCTGTAGGGCTATATTAGAAACCAATCCTGCATCACGCCATATCAATGACCACGTCGGGGGATGTTCTCAGGGGCTTAGGGCCCCAGTTACAGAAGACAGACACCTTCCTCAACAGACTCACCAATGAGGACAGGGTTGCAGATACAACACAAGCCAAACAAGTCAAGCACAAAGAAGCAGGTCTAGGGCCAAATGTGATCCAGAGGCAGAGTCAGGCGGCAGTCTGTGGTCTATCTCAGGAGTTCAGGTCCATCACAGCAAAACATGAACTAGCAGGAAACCTGTGTTAGTTTCCAACAACTGGAAGGCTGAAGACGGAGGCCTTATATACTCTGGCCTCCTAAACCATGCTCTTGCTACAGCTGCTGGCAGTGGTGTATTAAAGAATGCTTACAAGTAAACCAGCAACTCTGGGGTTCTTGACACATACTGTGTCATTGCTCTTTGGCCTGGTCCTGAAGCTTTCGCCATCAGTGCTCTTGAGGACTAGCTAGGGGTGGGCGTTGCCTCCTCTGACAGTTCCAGGGGTTCTCCATCAACTCTCAACCTAGTTCATTCTCTGAGGACTCCATACCTGTTCAGGGCTGAACAATGACTATGTCAGGATCAGAGATAGCATGCCCCCAGAATACATCTCACTGGGGAGCACTGGGTTCTCATGCCTTGCTTATAGGCTTTCGAAGAGACACCTGGTTAGCCACTGTTGGGAACAGGTTGCTGGACTAAAAAGGCCTTTGGTCTGATCCAGCAGATTCTTAAATCTTGCGTTCTTCTCCATGGGTTCCCAGGCCTCTTCCTCAGAGGAGGCCTCTCTAGGATCTGAGTCAGTCGCGATCCGGACAAATGCATGGAGAAGGTATTACCTGGAGCCTTTCAAGGATCTTGAGCTCATGTAAAACCAAAGGAGGGGAAAATTTATCACCCCATTTGGAAATAAGCAGAAGTTTCCAAAAGTCAATTGGGGAAAGGGGTCGGGGGGAGGATGGATGCAAAAAAGAAATCATAAATTAAAACGTATTGCCTGTCCTCAGTGTGTTCTTGTTGGTTGATGTTACGATAGAGAGAGGCTGACATTATGTGGAAAAGAGTGATGTATCATCAGGATAGCATTGTTCCGAGGATGTATGGCGCTAATACATCACCAGAGCGACGGAGCTTTAATGATGTATGACGCCAAAATGGCCCTGGCCAGGAAAAATGCATCCAGGAGACTCCGTCCATTTCGATTTATAATCAGGAAAAAACTTTCAAAATTGGTTGTCTCTTTTCTTTGTCAAAGTTTCATTGATTAAGAAGAAAGTTCAAGGATAACCACCGGTGAGCACGGGAATTTGAAGGCCTGCGGTGGATATGCACAATGTTTTCATTCCTACCCATCACCATAAGATCACCTTGGGCACTGACCCCAGGTTGACGAGTGCATCATGCTCTTGTGAACAACAGAACATGCATCAATTGCAGGCCAGTTTCAATTTAGCAAGCTCAAGTCTTGGCAGATTCACCGTGAAGGTTTGGATTCCAAATCTGAGTTGTGTCCTTTCCACAGTTCCACCTGCTGTCCACTACAAAATGAATGGTGGTTTTTTTTAAAATAATCATTAATTCCCTCTAATAGCAAGCTCAAGTGGCTGAGTGCCTATCAGTCTGGAAGCAAAGCAAGGCTATCCAAAAATAACAACTGATTGGCTTCTACATACCGGGTAGTTTAGAAGGGCTTCTGGGAATAATGGCTCTGTGATGGGGAAATGACAATTCCCCACATGCTTTGTGGAAATCATGTGCTTTAAATGTGCATTGAATGTGCTTTAAATGTATGGTATGGATCTGCCTGAAGAGTTCTGGGGAAGTTGAAAGTGTACATACTGTTTCATAATATTTTGGTGTGCTACTAACGGTATGTCGCTGATACAGATTTTGGAATTGTCCTTATGAGCCAACATGGCTGCCTTTCCCTCCTTTAAGAAGATACTTGTCATCTGCACTTGTATTAAATGTAATTATCTAGCTACTTGTGGGACGCAGGTGGCGCTGTGGGTTAAACCACAGAGACTAGGGCTTGCCGATCAGAAGGTCAGCGATTCAAATCCCCGCGACGGGGTGAGCTCCCGTTGCTCAGTCCCTGCTCCTGCCAACCTAGCAGTTCGAAAGCACGTCAAAGTGCAAGTAGATAAATAAGTACCGCTCTGGCGTTTCTGTGCAATGCTCTGGTTCGCCAGAAGCGGCTTAGTCCTGCTTGCCACATGACCTGGAAGCTGTACGCTGGCTCCCTCGGCCAATAAAGCGAGATGAGCACCGCAACCCCAGAGTCGTCCGCAACTGGACCAAATGGTCAGGGGTCCCTTTACCTTTACCTTTACCTAGCTACTATCCATACCTCCTTTTCACTGTACCTGTATTTGATTATGGTTTGGTTTTCTCTCCATTATTTCATATGCAACAGTTGTTTTCCAAAAGAAGAAGTTTCCTTTTTTTAGTTCACATCTTAGAGTAGATTTGTCTTTTAAAACTTGTGGTGACTTCTGTCTGAACTCTTGCCTAGATGGGGAAAAATATGCTGGTGCCCAGTGGTTTAATTGTGTTTACATCTAAATTACTGCTACACATCTTCCCTTTCTTGAGACTGATCTTTTTTCTATTTAATTTCATAAAACAATATGAAAGAAATAAATCTTCATAAAAGTTCTGTGTCCTTTTTTTTCTTTCCTTTTTCCTTTTCACAAGATGCAGGAAGGACTCCATAATGTTGTCTCTGTCACAATCAAACTTAAGAGGGAATGCCTCCATCATTCTGATTGAACTGTCCCGTTTACTCCAGAGTCTAACTATTCCCAAAACTAGATCTCCAAATGGTAATTTTCTGCTGCCCTGAATTTTAACCGTTGCAAGACCAGTAGTTTAGGGGCAAATTCAGATGCGCAGTGTTCCTTCATGATAGTAACAGCCATTCCCCCTCACAGGCCCGCTCTCTTCTAACATTCTACAACCTTCTAAGGTTATACAGTAATCTTCTTCTTGTTGTTGTTTGTTGTTGCTTAGTGGTTTAGTCGTGTCTGACTCTTCATGACCCATGGACCAGAGCACACCAGGCACTCCCATTTTCCACTGCCTCCCGCAGTTTGGTCAAACTCATGTTACAATAATCTTATAATTATACAATAATTATAGTTACAGATAGGTAGCCGTGTTGGTCTGCCATAGTCAAAACAAAAAAATTCCTTCCAGTAGCACCTTAAAGACCAACTAAGTTAGTTCTTGGTATGAGCTTTCGTGTGCATGCACACTTCTTCAGATACACTGAAACAGAAGTTGCCAGATCCTTCTATATAGTGAGAAGGTGGGGAGGGGTATTACTCAGAGGGGTGGTGGGAATGGGTGATTGGCAGATAGCTGTGATGAGCCTGTTGACGACTCTAAACGACTGCAGCTTCTCTTGCTTGCCAGACAAAGCCAAGGAGCAGACAGGCAGAAGCTGCTGAATTGGAACTCATTACCAAACTTAAAACCACGGAGAGACCTGGCCTGAACAAAGACATTGGATTCTTATCTCATTATACATAACAAAGCCATTTTTCACCTTCTCACCCCTTGCTTTTTCCTGTAAGACCTACTGCAGTCGTTTAAAGTCGTCAACAGGCTCATCACAGCTATCTGCCAATCACCCATTCCCACCACCCCTCTGAGTAATACCCCTCCCCACCTTCTCACTATATAGAAGGATCTGGCAACTTCTGTTTCAGTGTATCTGAAGAAGTGTGCATGCACACGAAAGCTCATACCAAGAACTAACTTAGTTGGTCTTTAAGGTGCTACTGGAAGGAATTTTTTTGTTTTGACAATAATTATAATGAGAGAAACAATGCAGATCTCCTTTTAGCTAAATCTTCTGTTTTCCGTACAGATAGACAAATGATTGGGAGTGCTCCAATATCTTCTCTCTCTTTTTTGGAGCGACTTAATTGTGCTTTTCTTGAAGTTCCACTGTACATACTTACACACCATTCTATTGGAAGTGAAAACCTTGTGTTTTCAGTGTCCCCAAATGCTTAGCTTGGAGCATACAAAAGAACCTCTGCAGTGTTCAACCCAAGTACCTTTTCCAGAGTGATCCCAGAAGCCAATCCTCAGCACCGGACTCACCTCCTTTCATTCTTATTGGCTCCAACCAACAGAAAGAGTGAGGGGGCTTATTCTCAGTGGCTAAAAAGCTCCCCTTTCATGCTGATCAGGAGGCTTTAGGACTCTGGAGAAGGGGACCCTGCTGCAGAACTAGTGATGGGTCTTTGACCCCTCGTGACCCTGGAGCAGTACACCTCTGGCTGAGACAAACGGAGGTCTCAGGACATCACAACAGATGAACAGAGCCCCACTCAGCAGAATGAGCAGAGGGTCCCTCCCAAAATCAGCAGGTCTAGTGGAATAGGCATCCACTGGGAGGGGGCAGTAAACCATAACCTCCAGATCCCCAGCTTTCATTTAAAAAGAGAATATAAACTTATAGCTTTTGTAGACTCTGAGATGGGAGGTAAAATGTACAAGTACTATTCTTCTCAGGCTGCCATCCATGGTGTGCATTTGAGGCACATGACTTCCCCCAAAGAATCATGGGAACTGTAGTTTGTTAATGATGCTGGAAGCTGCGGCTCTGTGAGGGATAAACTACAGCTCCCAGGATTCTTTGGGGGAAGCCATGTGCATTCAGCCTCAGCTTTTGTGAGAAACCGAACCTGCTCTCCATTTCAGACTTTGATTTTGCTCTTGGCACCCCTGGAAAAACTCCTGCGAGCGCCCATGAATGCAAATGACCATCTAAATAAGAAAATAAGAAATAAACAACTACCAGACTTTTAGAAGACATCTGAAGGCAGCGCTGTTTAGGGAAGCTTCTAACATTTGATGAATTATTGTATTTTAATATTTTGCTGGAAGCCGCCCAGAGTGGCTGGGGAAACCCAGCCAGATGAGCGGGGTATAAATAATAAATTATTATTATTATATTATTACTAAAGATGGGGGAGTGTTCATGTGTTCATTAAGTCCAGAGTCTACAATTATGTAACTGTTAACCTGAAGTTACCTAACTGTCACCTCTTCCATCGTCTCAGACACAAAGATGCCAGCACCAACGTGAATAGATAGCCCAGACCCAACTGAAGTCAGTGTTCCCATCTGCAGGTGTAAACCCAAGCTGCATCCAGCTTTCCACTAGTTTGCAGCCATGCCTCTTTTATAACAAGCCGAGGGGGCACATCAACTGTTGGACCAACATCTTGGCTCTCCCAGTCATGTCCTGCACTGATGGTGCTGATGATCCTTGCTATACTTTTCTACCAGGCAGTAAAGACTATAGTAGAAAATGAGATCTAAGATCAAGTCCTTCATCCAGCAGGAGCCAGGACAACCTTGTTCACCTACCTTTTGATATGGCCAAAAAAGAATGAGCAAACAAACAATGTGTGGTGGGCAGCAGGATGCCACTGCCTGTCTGCTCCTTGGCTTTGTCTGGCAAGCAAACAGGTGGAAAGGAAAACAAGGAAGCTACCTTATACTGAGTTGGACCATTGGTCCATATAGTTCAATACTGTCTACACTGACTGGCAGTGGCTCTCCAGAGTTTCAGGCAGGAGTCTTTACAGTAATGGCCCTACCTGAAAATGTTGGACATAAACCAACGAGGCTGAGAAGACACCACACATTTAAAACACACCCACCCACCCCAAAAATCTTAGGAACTCATTTGTTAAAGGCTGCCAGCAGTGCTATTTTTCTAGAAAAAGAGGTGCTGGAACTGGCTTGTTCTCTTAGAATGGCAGTGGCACCCATCTGAGAGGTGCCGGGACTGAGTTCCCCTGAGTTCCTGCTGGGGGGGAAAGCCCTGGCTTCTGGGAACTGCCGCTCTTTGAAGAGTAAGCTACAGTTGCCAAAAATGTGGGGTGTGCAGAATGTGCTTTAAATGTACACGGCCAGAATTTCTACTTGGAAAGCAGATGACGGCATTGAGAGAGTCGACTCGGCATCAATGGAGGAGTCCCCATTGAAGCCTTCTTCCTGAAAGACCCGCCAAACCCCAAAGCCAGAGCACTGCTTGGTTGCACTCCACCCCCCTCCCCACACTCTCACAAGGTACTAATTAAAGGATAATGTGCAAGGAAGCCACTAATCTGCCCCATTTTAAGATAGCAAATGCATATCAAGCTGCTGTTCAGCTCTCATGGGGGGGGGAGGAGGCAGTGAGGAAGTGGGGTGTGCACTTCAGATCAAGGCTGCAAAAGTGGCGGGGAGCGGGGAGGTTGGCAGAAATCCTTGGCATTCTTAAGGCGTGAAACTGGATTATGCTTCTTTGGGTGCTGCGAGGCCCCGTGCCAAAGCTTGGTCTCTACAGAGCCTGGAATCCCCAATGAATGAAGCACAGCAAGCAGGGCTGTGGTGGGCAAACAACATTGAGGGTTTTTTTTTTCCCCCTCAGCAGAGTTCCCATTGCTTATCTAATCTCCATTTTCCTAATGATGCAGTTAAAATTAAATTATGGCGTGTGTTTTTTAATCTAGTTACGAATGCATTTACTGGGCACATTTCATCTTGAGTTACGTAGTGCTGGCATTTAAAATGAATGGCTTGTGGTTGCACAAACCCTCCTGGCTTTATGGACCCTTCGGCAGCCTCTTCCATGCTCTCTGAATGTGCCTCACCTGTGGCTAAAGATTTTAAAAAGGGGAGGAGGTTGGGCCAGATTCACACTCAGTGATGGGAAGGAGGCTGATGGCTCTGTCTTTGTTCTCCGTTCCTTATTCCCAGGTAAAGCCTGGGGGATTCATGTGCTGAAGCTGCTGGTTCGGCAGAAACCATGCTTTAGCCCAGGGAAGAAGCCTGCGGCATCTTGAAGAGGACTGGAGATGTGGGGTAGCCCAAAGCTTCTTACGGGATGCAGAGACATTTATTTATTTATTTTATCATTCATTTATTGAATTTATATACCGCCCGATACCCGGAAGACTCGCAGGGCGGTTCATGGAATAAAATCAAAATGTAAAACAACAAAAAACGTAATCGAAATAACAACAGCAACCTTAGTTCCTTATTCAGGCTGCGAGCTCTGCCTTGTGTGAGCGACTGCCTCTTGTGCGCAGGAGGTAAGATGCTCTTTTGGAGAATTTAAGGGATTGCTTTCTCTCTCCTCCCCATCCCGTGTTGGAAAGCTACACAGCCAAACCAGACACCATTGCATGTTCAGAGCAATCAAATTTCTCACAGCCCTTTATTGCTCATAGATGGGTCTGTGAATTGGGATCAGCTTGGGGAGGGGGGAAATTTAAAAGGCTGCCCTTTGGAGGAATGGCCACCTGTCAGGGATTTTTCAGTTGCGATTCCTGCATTGCAGGGGTTTGGACTAGATGGTCCTCAGGGTCCCTTCTACCTCTACGGTCCATGCAGTCGTGCCATCTTCAAACTATAGGGTGCCTATCCCTTTCACAACTGCAAAACAGGCCAAAACCCAGTAGGTAAAACTCTTCTGGGTGTGGACTGGTAGGGAAAGTCTCAATTCCTGATTCATTTGAGCCTCTTATTCAATGCCTTAATAAGAAAAGTCCTGCTAGATAAGGCCAAAGGCTTCTCTAGTCCAACTTTCTCTTTCTTCAGTACTAGCCAATCAAAAACCATGAGAAGATCAGTAGCAGAGCAGCAAAGAAACTGCGTTTCCCAACAACTGGTACTCAGAGGAATATGGTGTCTGAATTGCCAGGTTCCATACAGCCATTGCGACTAGTAGCCAATGCATAGACCTATTCTCCATTAATGCACTGCGCCATAGCTTTTTTTTCTGATCAAAATAATCACACTGGCATCTCCACTTAGGGAGATTTGGATCAATACCCTGCAAACTAGAATATCTCTCTAACTCAGGGATGGGGGACCTTTTTGGCTCTGTAGAATCAGCTTTGTGCACCAAATTTGACAACAGGGACGTGGGTGGCGCTGTGGTCTAAACCGGTCTTGGGCTTGCCGATCGGAAGGTTGGCAGTTCGAATCCCTGTGACAGAGTGAGCTCTCGTTGCTCTGTCCCAGCTCCTGCCAACCTAGCAGTTTGAAAGTACACCAGTGCAAGTAGATAAATAGGTACCGCTGCGGCAGGAAGGTAAACGGCATTTCTGTGCGCTCTGGTTTCCGTCATGGTGTTCCGTTGCGCCAGAAGCAGTTTAGTCATGCTGGCCACATGACCTGGAAAGCTGTCTGTGGACAAATGCTGGCTCCCTCGGCCTGAAAGCAAGGAATGCCGCAACCCCATAGTCGCCTTTGACCAGACTTAACCGTCCTGGGGTCCTTTACCTCCTTACCTACCAGATTTGACAGTCAAATCACCTGATGTCAGCTGGCACTTCAATACACCTTGCAAGGTGGTGTTAAAAGGAAGAGCTTTCTCCCTCCATTTTGGCAGGGGAGTCCATGGAAACCCCTTATTGACCAACTTTGGTTATCTCACCCTCCCTTGCTTGCTGTTATCAATGTAATGCAGTCGATCCACATCTTACGCGTGGATTACATTCTATAGATGGCGCATATACAAAAAACCCCATGTATAGTCAAACCACCCCTCGGAACGGCCCCCATGCAAGCGATCTTCCTTTCCAGACCCAGCATGCCAAATTGGTCTTCCCCACAAGCAAGGCAGGGAGCTTTTAAGCTCTCCGCCTTGCTTACTGTGGCTCTGGGAGGCTCTTGCAAGATCTCACGAGGCCACCCAAGATCTTGTGAGAGCCTCCCAGAGCCCGGTAAGCAAGGCAGCGAGCTTAAAAGCTCTTTCCACGCTGGGAAAACCCTGCGCAAAAAGAGCTTTTAAGCTCTCAGCCTCCTGTGCATTTAATTTGTGCAATTTCAACCACATAAAGTTGAAATCGCATAAGCTAAACGCACGTAAGTTGCAAGATGATTGTATATACCCATGGTGATTGTAATTCTATGGGTGCCAGCTCTTGTGCAGCCAAAACAGCAGTATCCAAGAAGGAATAGGAGGCTCAGAGGTGCCCCAAGGTATGCGGTGGGAGGGGAGAATTATATATGAAACCCAAGGAAGGGTGGAAGTTCCCAAAACAGACCAATGAGGATTCTGACAGTTAAGGTTGGTGATTTGGAAAACTGGGGGTGGGGAATCATAGACTCTTAGAGTTGAAAGGAACCCAAGGGTCATCTAGTCCAACCCACTGCAAGGGGGGTTTCCTGAAGAGCAACACTCCATGCTGCAATGCTATGTGCAGTGCCCACTTGTTTCACCCAAAGCAGATCCTCAGACCATCCACTGGACAGTACAGTGATTCTAGCAGATCACCGTGCAGACACAGCTAGCATACAGGGTACACGTTGCCTAACCTCTGACAGCAAGCCATGCTTTGGATGTAACAGGAAACGGGTTCAACAAGCCCTAGAAGTTTTCCTTTACAGTGTGAAAGAAAAGCAAAGGAGGACGGGAAGATGGAGCATGTGAGCACAATGTTTGCTCTTGGTTCAATAAGACACCACGGGATATGCATGCTGAAATGGGATCATTATGCCCTGACTTGGGCTACTATGAATACTGTTGTTATCCAGACAGGGTTGCCACCGACATTAGTCATATTTGGAGTAGTTAAAATCAATGGAAATGGCTAACTTAGGTCCATTGGTTTCAGTGGTCTACTCCAAGTAAACCTTAGTTGGATGCAACACAAAGTCTGAACAGGAAGTCTTTACCTTCCTTTAGCGAAAAGCCAATGGCAGGCTTAGGTGGGCAGAGTCACCCTAAAGCTCAGAAACTCTTTAGCACTTAAGAAGCACTTTGACCTGTGGCCCTGGTGGCTCACCACATAAGGCAGCACCACACAGATCCATGGGCTTCTAGTTGCATATGGAGGGAGGGGTTCAGATCCCACTGCTGACACCATGTAGAATTAACAGAGAGCCAGCACACCATGTTAGGAAGGGCAAAACACGCTAGCAACAAGCTCTAACCTTCATGCATTGTGCCACTCATTGCCCCTTGTTCTTTTACAACTAACATCACACTAGGATCAGTAAGGTAAAGGTAAAGGGGGCCCCTGACCATTAGGTCCAGTCGTGACTGACTCTGGGGTTGTAGCGCTCATCTGGCTTTATTGGCTGAGGGAGCCGGCGTACAGCTTCCGGGTCCTGTGGCCAGCATGACTAAGCCGCTTCTGGCGAACCAGAGCAGCACACGGAAACGCCATTTACCTTCCCGCTGGAGCACTACCTATTTATCTACTTGCACTTTGACGTGCTTTCGAACTGCTAGGTTGGGAGGAGCAGGGACCAAGCAACGGGAGCTCACCCTGTCACGGGGATTCAAACCGCCAACCTTCTGATCGGCAAGTCCTAGGCTCTGTGGTTTAACCCACAGTGCCACCCGCGTCAGTAGCTCGCCACAAAATTGCTGATTCCTGTGGGTTGTAGATGGAACCCTGTATGGGGTGTGGGTTATCTATTGCTGATGTGGCTCAGTGTCCGGGCACAGAACCCCTTTCCCTCTGCATGGAAGCAATTCTTGTGATGACGACACCGGGGGTCCCAACATCATAGCCATTACCAGTGATCCCCCCTCTGCAGATTTTGTTGGCGGGAGAACACATAGCCCCGTAGCAGGAAAGCATTGGAGATCAGCAAACAACATAAAAACCTGCATGGAAGCATTTAATTAACAAAAGGAAAGTAAACAAAACCACTCAACTCTCCAAGGTCAGTCAATAAACACCGGCAATTATGAGTTGTCATTTGCATAGCATTCAGCGGGAGGAGTCCTTCCCTGAATGCAAAGCACCTCCAGCTGAAGAGCCTGCCCTGAGGATCTTACAATGCAAGGCGGGAGAGCCAAGCAAGTAATGAGACATCATTTTCAACTTGGGGGAAATAATCAGCGTCTTCACAGTGCCCAAGCTCAAAATTCTATAATAGTGTTTTGTCAGTGGCTTCACCCCAACTGTTCAGTTATTTATGCTGTGAGTCACTGATTAATGGGTGCAATTTAAATTGATTGGGTGGCCTTCTTACCAAAGCAAGGAAGAAGAAGAAGAGGAGTTTGGATTTGATATCCCGCTTTTATCACTACCTTAAGGAGTCTCAAAGCGGCTAACATTCCCCTTTCCCTTCCTCCCCCACAACAAACACTCTGTGAGGTGAGTGAGGCTGAGAGACTTCAGAGAAGTGTGACTGGCCCAAGGTCACCCAGCAGCTGCATGTGGAGGAGCGGAGATGCGAACCCGGTTCACCAGATTACGAGTCCACTGCTCTTAACCACTACACCACACTGGCTCTCATAGTCAACATTATTGGCTTGGCCAAATTGCCACAACCCAGCCTCTCGGAGGTGCATGAGCATAACCTTGAGGTGCATGAATCTGATTCAGGACTCCACCCCATGAGACTGACCAAGGCACAGGGAGCTGTGCCTTAGAGGGAGGCTCTGCCCCCGAGGCCAGGAAAGTAAACCTATATAATAAGATGTGGTCCTGCCGTATGTTGGCAGGGCTTGAACCCAGAGTGCTATGGCTCAAGGATGGGCTGCCGGTCAGGGATGTTGCAGAGTAGGCTTTTGTCTCACCTCAAGCTTAAACTGGATCCTTTAGTTCACAATATCAGCTCTTATGGGTTGCAGCAGAAGCAAGGAGGAAAAGGTGAAAGAGAAACCAAATTCATGACTCAGAAAGGCCACCCATCTTCCTAGGCCTAGATCCATCAACTTCTTTGTGGCTTTTCTCAGTCGCTTACTCCAGCAAGGGAAGAAAATTATAGGCTGCTTTAGATGGGACGCTGTTAAAGTGACCCATGATCCCCCTGTTCCATGAAGTCAGCTGATGCCAAATGGCCAATCATATGCTACTGAGAGGTATCAAGGGTTGCAAACCTGCTGACATTCTTCAGTCTAGGCACCTCTTAGCTGGAGGACGACACATGGTCCTCCCTTCTGTGTGCCCAGTCTTCTGGGTTACCTGTCATATCTAACCTATTGCCCTCAGCCTGAGCATTTTTCTCAGAGCATACCCATGGGCAGCTGTTGGGGGCTGAGGAACCAGAAACCAGGAGTTATGCTAGGTGGTGAGGTCCAGCTGATATTGGAGCAACATCTGTGCTTCTTGGGATCTCTCCAAGGTCCTGAAAACTCTATCCATGACTCCCTGGTAACAGTAACCTACTGCCTGCCTGCCGTAAGCTATAACCTAATGCTTAGACCCTGCTATTTGCTACTATTAAGGTCACTGTCCTCAACTTGATCCTGCACCAATGCTGGCCTCATCCAGGCTGGTACAGGACAAGCACAGGTCATCTATAAAGTACTATTGAGATAGGAGAGATGGAGTGGTTTTGGCAAAATGGTGGGGCAAGCAAATTTCTACTTTTCCTAATATGGGCTTAGCAGGAAAAGTAAAACTCACTGCTATCTATTTTTAAACTCCATCACAAAGGGGATAATTGAGATGGAGCTTCGTCAAGGAATCCATGCCAGGTTATATCCACACTATTCATTTTACCCAGCACGTTTTTTAAAAAGAAAACCTGTCTGTGGAGAGAAAACAAATGCATCACGAAGGAAGCCACAGATTCTCAATGCCATGCACATCGCCCAGTCTGGGAGTGCAAACACCATCCGTCTTTATTTTGGGGGTGTTCCAGCTTAGTTTTATCATCATAATGGATTGGAAGCAATGAAAGGAGCGGTATTAATACAGGAAAGGAATCCGAGGGAAGCAGCCTCCCCTGGGCATATTCAGGCCAATTCTGGATAGAGCTGGATTGAAAACTCCCTGTCTGTTAAAAACTAGCCTGTCAAGGAAATATCTCCAGGGATTTGTTTAATTTACCTACTTACACACAGAGGAGCATTTCAGCTTGCAACTTTCCAGAAGTGATATGGTCCTGCACTACACGGCTCCTTCTGAATATGTAGTTTGGCTCAGGATGGTAGAAGCAAAGATGAAGACGGGTGAGGACCGATGTGGGACAAACTCAATTCATTTCGCATTTAAAGGCAAACCCACCATATCCACACTTTCCAGAAAAAAAAATGTGAACTGATTATTATTATTAATTTATTTATACCCAAACTTGTGCTTCTCTGAATTTTGCAGCACAGTTGTCCAGCCAAGTCATGCGTGCAAAAATGCATCTACTAAGCGGTGAAGTTTGAATATGCGTCCAAGCAACATGTATAAATGAATTCTACTAAGGAAAATGGCCTTGCAAAAAATATGAATATTAGGCAAAAGTGCATACAAAATTTAGAAAAAAATAAGCTTGAAATGCTGGTGAATTTGCACAAAGCCTTTAAGCAAACAAACCAAAAGTTCAAGCTGATGCGGAAATGTGGAAAGCTAAACCTAATATAGGAGAAATTATAAACTGAAATTGACAGATTCGCCGACCCTAGGCAGGTGTTGGGCAGACAGAGGACACAGTGGATTGGGCCTGAAAAGACTGATTCACACAGAACCAGTGAGTCAGAATTAGACCTGGAAAGTCATTTCAGTCTAAGCCCCCTGCTGCAAATCCATTGCTAGAGTGCCTGCAGAAAGGTAAGAGGGGCTGGATATTTAGGTGTCAGCCTAACTCTTTTCATTTCCACAATTTATCTTGGGTGTTTGGGCCTATTTATTCCAGAATGTCTTCCTACACAATACTGTACGCACTTAAGGTAGCTTACAGCTATTTTTAAAAAACAACAAACATAACCGCAACAGAGTCAATGAAAAATAAAGTAGCTGCAGAACACCTTTCTAAGAAAAGGCAGATATACATTCCTTAAGGAAACAAGTCAATGGCTGCCAGTAGTTGCTAATAGGAGCAGGCTGCTGAATCCCTTTTGTAACTGTTCAGAATCTCAAAAAACAAAACTGTCCTGAATCTTCAGTGGATGTCCATCGGTTCTAGTGTTGTGAGAGACAGAGAAAAACTTGTCTCCACCCACTTTCTCCGTGGTGTGCCTAATTTTATAAACTTCTATTACGTCACTTCTTCCTTGTCCTTAAAATAAAAATTGCCAAATGCTACAACTTTTCTTCATAGTATGAAGCGTGGCGACATGAGAATTGGACTTCTCAGTGGTGGCTCCCCATTTGTGCAATGTTCTCCCCAGGAAGGTAGGCCTGCTGCCATCCCATCACTGTCTGTTTTTAGGTGCCAGGCAAAAACGTTTTTGGAGCTTAACTCTCACCATATTTTTAGAGGAGTGTGATGGATTTAAATTTTCTCTTTTAGGCGTCTTACTGTATTTCAGGTTGTTTTTACAGTGGTGCCTCGCAAGACGAAATTAATTCGTTCCGCAAGTTTTTTCTTCTTGCGAGTTTTTCGTCTTGCGAAGCACGGTTTCCCATAGGAATGCATTGAAAATCAATTAATGCGTTCCTAGGGAAACCGCCTTCAGACCAGGTCCGGGGACAGTCTGTCCCCCGACCTCTTCTGAAGGCTGGGGGGGGGGAACAAGAGCTTCTGAAGGCTGGGGGGGGGCTGGGGGGGGAACAAGGGCTTCGCTGCCGACCCCCAGCATTTTAAAATCTCACCGGGACACGGGGAGATTTTAAAATGCTGGGGGTCAGCAGCGAACGCTTCGCTGATCCCAGGACGGCAGGCAGATCTGCACCGCCATCCAGAGCGGGGCGGGACTTAGCCCCGCTCGGGATGGCAGTCCCGGGACGGCAGACAGCTCTGCGCCGGCATCCAGAGCGGGGCGGGACTAGCGCCCCGCTCGGGATGGCGGCACACATCTGCCTGCAGTCCCGGGATGGCAGACAGCTCTGCGCCGGCATCCAGAGCGGGGCGGGACTTAGCGCCCCGCTCGGGATGGCGGCACACATCTGCCTGCAGTCCCGGGATGGCAGACAGCTCTGCGCTGGCATCCAGAGCGGGGCGGGACTTAGCTCCCCGCTCGGGATGGCGGCACACATCTGCCTGCAGTCCCGGGACGGCAGACAGCTCTGCGCCGGCATCCAGAGCGGGGCGGGACTTAGCGCCCCGCTCGGGATGGTGGCGCAGATCTGCCTGCAGTCCCGGGACTGCAGGCAGCTTTGCGCGGCCATCTGTAGCGGGGCGGGCTTCACCCCCGGCTCCCGATGGCCGCGCAGAGCTGCGCTGATCCCGGGATGGCAGACAGCTCTGCGCCGCCATCCCGAGCGGGGCGGGACTTAGCGCCCCGCTCGGGATGGTGGCGCAGATCTGCCTGCAGTCCCGGGACGGCAGACAGCTCTGCGCTGGCATCCAGAGCGGGGCGGGACTTAGCACCCCGCTCGGGATGGTGGCGCAGATCTGCCTGCAGTCCCGGGACTGCAGGCAGCTTTGCGCGGCCATCTGTAGCGGGGCGGGCTTCGCCCCCGGCTCCCGATGGCTGCGCAGAGCTGCGCTGATCCCAGGATGGCAGACAGCTCTGCGCCGCCATCCCAAGCGGGGCGGGACTTAGCGCCCCGCTCGGGATGGTGGCGCAGATCTGCCTGCAGTCCCGGGACGGCAGACAGCTCTGCGCTGGCATCCAGAGCGGGGCGGGACTTAGCACCCCGCTCGGGATGGTGGCGCAGATCTGCCTGCAGTCCCGGGACTGCAGGCAGCTTTGCGCGGCCATCTGTAGCGGGGCGGGCTTCGCCCCCGGCTCCCGATGGCTGCGCAGAGCTGCGCTGATCCCGGGATGGCAGACAGCTCTGCGCCGCCATCCCGAGCGGGGCGGGACTTAGCGCCCCGCTCGGGATGGTGGCGCAGATCTGCCTGCAGTCCCGGGACGGCAGACAACTATGCGCTGGCATCCAGAGCGGGCCGGGACTTCTCTGCTGTCCCGGGGAGATTTTAAAATGCTGGGGGTCGGCAGCGAACGCTTCGCTCCCGCCCGCCAGCATTTTAAGATCGCCCGGGGCAGCGGAGAAGTCTCCGCTGTCCCGGGAAGGCAGGCGGGGGGGAGCAAAGACTTTTGCCCCCTGCCGGCCTTCAGAAGAGGTCCAGGACCTCTTCTGAAGGCCGGCTGTGGGCGAAAGTCTTTGCTCCCGACCGCCAGCAATTTAAAACAGGTCCCCGGAGATTTCCCTATGGGCTTTCGTCTTGCGAAGCAAGCCCATAGGGAAATTCGTCTTGCGAAGCGCCTCCGAAACAGAAAACCCTTTCGTCTTGCGGGTTTTCCGTCTTGCGAGGCATTCGTCTTGCGGGGTACCACTGTATATCTGTTTTAGTGTTTATAAGGTGCTTTGAGTTCATTTGGTGGTGGCAGGGGAGGGGGAGTGACTAATAAATAAAATAAATAAAAATAACTCGCATCAACCCCAGCCAGCAAGTTAGCAAGAGCTATTTGGCCCAGTTCTAAGTCCAGAGATTGAAGGAGCATTCAGAATTAGCATCTCTCACCAGCAGTCTGAACTAGTTTGTTCTACCACCTCATTCTCCTGCAGAGGTAGACCAGGCCTAAGACCATTAGCCTTATAAAATGTTGCTTCTCTGAGCAACAGTTGAAAGTAAGATTTATTTAAAATTATTTTGTTATCCTTCCTTTCCATCTAGCTGAAACAGCTTGCAAAAAAGGGGGCGGGATCACAAAGCCAAGGATAAAACCAAATTAAAATGCAATTCAGAAGCACATTAAAAAGAATGTGTGAGAAGAATACAGCAGCACTAAACAGATCTTAAAAAAACCCAACAGCCATCTACCATGAAATGGATTCTCTCAATTAAAGAGAACTTTAATAGATTCCTGTTACTAATGCAGAAATCCAGGTGTGTGTTTTAATAAGGAGGTCAAGCTATAGTATTCCCACTGGGCTACCTTTGAAAGCTGCCAACAGCTCAACAGCTTTCCAGAGGATATAACCTTGATTTCTTAGTGTTGAGTCACATGGTATATTTGCAGCATGTATTTAAATTTTTTAGTCATGTGCTAAGAACAATTTAACAGTTCTGGCTGCCTCGCCTCAAAAAGGATATTGTAGAGTTGGGAAAAGTTCGGGAAAGGGCAACCAAAACCATCAAGGGGATAGAGCAACTTTCCTGTAAGGATAGAAATTTATAAAATTGTGCATGGAGAAAATGGAAAAAGAAAAGCTTTGCTCCGTCTCTCATAACACTGTGACTCATGGGCATGCAATGAAGCTGAAGATTCAGGACTGATAAAAGATAGTCCTTCATGCAGCTCATAGTTAAACTACAGAATGCATCATTTTAAAAATGTGTCTTTGTGTTTCCTGTAACACACAATATTGTCCTACAGACGACAACCAAAGCCAACAATCAGTTAGCTAATGCCACTGAAGTCAACACTGCCATGTCATGTATCATGATATGACATGATATACAATGCAACTTCAGCTGCTGCAGATTTTGGTGGCCAGGTTGCTCACTGGGGCAAGATGGTTTGATCATATCACATTGGCCTGACTGCACTGGCTGCCAATTAGTTTCTGGGCCTAATTGAAAATGCTGGTTTTGCCCTAGAAAGCCTTGAACAGCTCTGGACCGCAATATCTCAAGGACCGCCTCTTTCCATAGGAACCTACCCGGACCCTGAGATCATCTTCTGAGGCCCTCCTTTGTGTGCCTCCTCCACAAGAGGTCTGGAGGGTGGCAACACAAGAATGGGCCTTTTCTGTGGTGGCTCCCTATTTGTGGAATGTTCTCCCCAGGGAGGGTCGCCTGGTACCTTCATTATACACCTTTAGGCACCAGGCAGAAACGTTCCTCTTCAGTCTTTGGCTGATTAATATTCTATGGCCTTTTAAATGTGTTTTGGGGTGGGTTGATTGTTTGTTTTTGTTCTTGTTTTATTACGTATTTAGTGTTTTCCTCTTGTATTTTTATGCTGTGAACCGCTCTGAGAGCTTCAGATGAAGGGCAGTATACAAACTAACAATAAAATAAACAAAATCATGTATGGGTGAAGAGGAAGCTGGTCCACTATGGTGAAAGGGGCTTTGCCCCACCGGCCTCAGTCTGTCCTCGGCCAGCCCCCACCTGCCTACCTTCCTACTTCCATCTAGCCCAGGAGGTTGGACTGCCTGTCACTTTCCCCCTCCTCTTTACAGCATTGCCCTTGCAGAACTCAGGTAAGGAGAGGATTGAGATGAAGCTAGAACCAGTGGCGTAGCGTGGGTTGTCAGCACCCGGGGCAAGGCAAGTAATTTGTGCCCCCTAGCCCGTGGATTTGCGCCCCCTAACCCGTGGATTTGCGCCCCCTAACCCTAACCCCCAGATGTTGCGCCCGGTGCGGCCGGCCCCCCCTGCACCCCCCACGCTACGCCACTGGCTAGAACTAGCAATGACAAACCTAGACAGCATCTTAAAAAGCAGAGACATCACCTTGCCGACAAAGGTCCATATAGTTAAAGCTATGGTTTTCCCAGTAGTGATGTATGGAAGTGAGAGCTGGACCATAAAGAAAGCTGATTGCCGAAGAATTGATGCTTTTGAATTATGTTGCTGGAGAAGACTCTTGAGAGTCCCATAGAATTAATGAAGATCAAACCTATCCATTCTGAAGGAAATCAGCCCTGAGTGCTCACTGGAAGGACAGATCCTGAAGCTGAGGCTCCAATACTTTGGCCACCTCATGAGAAGAGAAGACTCCCTGGAAAAGACCCTGATGTTGGGAAAGATGGAGGGCACAGGGAGAAGGGGACGACAGAGGACGAGCTGGTTGGACAGTGTTCTCAAAGCTACCAGCATGCTACCAGCATGAGTTTGACCAACTGCGGGAGGCAGTGGAAGACAGGAGTGCCTGGCATGCTCTGGTCCATGGGGGTCACGAAGAGTCGGACACGACTAAACGGCTAAACAACAACAACAACAGAACTAGGGGCACCAGTTCTAAAACTTTTCTGGAGGAAAACACCGGGATAGGCCGAATGCACCCTCTTCTTCTTCTGCTACCCAGTCCCCACCCCACCCTGGATAAAGGTTTTTGGTTTTCTCCCCTGCCACAAATGGAGTCGTGTTGCATGCAACTCTGGCGTCTCCATTACCTACATCAGCATGACCAATTGCTCCCAAAAATAATCATGGCATTTAATAAAACAAAAATACCCCCCTTCTATTTTCCACGCAGCTCCTGGCTGCACTTCCCCTTAATAATAGCACTCACTGAACATTTGTCAGGTGCAAACTGCAGCTGAGTGCGAGAGCAGGCAGGCAGCAGCAGCTCTGAACTGACGACCGGCGGGACTCTGGAGACACAGCAGCCAATCAATCTCAAGAACTTACTAAGTGAGAGATGGGATATAATGTAAGCCATTATTCCTTCCTTATGCATGAAAATGAATTATTCAGTAAAGATTTAGACTCCTTTTTATTACCATGTTGAATTTATGCTGCATACAAACCATAAAGGCAGATTGGAAGTTGCCTCTGCGCCTCCTCGCTAAAGCCTGCAGCGACAGGACTTGCGCGGCATTTATTCCTCCGTTCTACCTGGCCCTGTGCATCCAGAGTCACTGAGAGTAGGTTCGGGCCTGGGGGTGGGTGGGAATTGGACCCCCCCCAGCAAGGGTGGACCAGCTAAAAATATTTACACTGAATATAAAATAAATGCATGATCTTGTTTTTATGTTACTAAAATGCCTTTTATGTGAATTTTAAAATACCTTTTATGTGAATACAATATTCATACCTGTTGAGAATATTAAGAATGTTAAAACCCTAATGACTAATATCAATAATATAGGCACCCACACGATCGCTGCTGAACTATCCGTACACTTTACATGTCAAACTTGTACGTGTAACACATCACAATGCGTAGCACACAACTTTGTTGTATCCGCATGGGTGTTCACTTAAAAAAACATGCACATGTGATTACACATAGAATCATAAAATTGTGGTTGGAAAGGGACCCCGAGGGTCATCTAGTCCAACCCCCTGCAACTCAGGAATCTCATCTAAAGTATCTATGACGGGTGACCATCCAACCTCTGCTTAAAAATCTCCAAGGAAAGGGAGTCCACAACCTCCGGAGGGAGACCGTTCCACTGTCAAATTAGCATAATAAGATGAGACTGCACCATCATCCCGTCAAAGCGCAGAAGTGAGTGTCCGTTTGGAGTCTGAAATACTGGAAATGCTCAGTTCATAGCACTGGTTCGCAAGCTGTTATTCAGAATTGTGTGTGCGTCGAACATGAAAACAATTGAGCAATAATGATACCACCGAGAAAGACAAAAACATATGGAAGACAGTCGGGCGCCGGGGTCCTTTCCGGACTGCTGGGAGCTGGTAATTTGTACTGGCTTTCTCTGCTCTCTTGTTGGTTCTGTGTGCCCCATTTGCAATGGGTTGCTGCCATTCCAGCAACTCATGCATTACCTCTTAGAAACAACTTCATATATTGAGTCAGACCATTGACCCTATCTAGCTTAGTATTGCCTACAATGACTGGCAGCAGTTCTCCAAGGTTTCAGGGAGAGGACACGCCCAGTTACACCTGGACATAACAGGGATTGAGCCTGCATGTAAAGCACCGAGGAACACTCTTCCCCCTCTTATCTGATGCAGTTTTACTCTTCCCATTTTAAAGATGGATAGCAGAGTCTGGGGCTGCTGAGTACCCAGGCCTTAGCCTTTGGCTGGCTGAATTTAAAGGATGGAGCTCCAGCTCTTTAGGCATCAACCTTTAGTTTAGAGAAAAGGCGAGCAAGAGGAGACTAGCTAGACTAGATGGGCCTTCGCCTTGATCCACCAGGAATCTTCTTATTGTTCGTTGCATTCTGATACCTTCTCACCAGGAGGTCAAATCCATACAATGTAGAAATCAGGCCTTACCTTTGGAACTCCCATCCACTAGATATCAGAAAGTTGCCATCATTGCAATAAGAGGTGTATAAAAATTACGCAGGGTGTGTAGAAAGCAGAGAGAGAGAGAGAGAGAAGTTTTTCTCCTTCCTAATATGAACTCAGAGGCATTCAAGCTGAATGGTAGATTGGGAACCAACAAGAGGATGTCCTTCTCATAGCACATAGTGGAACTGCTATCTCAAGATGTGGTGATGGCAACTAGCTTGGGCAGCTTGAAAAAGAGAATTAAGATAAATTCCTGGAGGATTAGGTTATCAGGGGCTACTGGTCATGATGCCAATGTACTACTACCTCCAGTGTCAGAGACAGCATACCTATGAATCCCAGTTGCCGGGATCATGAGCTGCTACATTTGTGTTGTGCTTAAGGGCTTTCCGGAGACATCCGGTGGCCCATTGTGAGAACAGAAGCTAGACTAGATGGGCCTTGATACACCAGAAATCTTCTTATTGTTCATTGCATTCTGATACCTTCTCACCAGGAGGTCAAATCCATACAATGTAGAAATCAGGCCTTACCTTTGGAACTCCCATCCACTAGCTATCAGAAAGTTGCCAACATTACTGTGTTTGTGGCACCTGCTGAGGGGGGGGGACCCTCCCCTTTCCAACAAGCCTTTAAAGTGAGGAGTTATACCCTAGTGACTAGTCTGTATCTGTACTTTCTGCATATGTTGATGTTTTAATTGTCAAATCGCGTTGGGATGTTTTGTAGGGAGCAGTTCCTAAATGGCATAAATAATTCCACATCTCATTTGGCCTCCACAAGTGAGGAAATTCAATCCTCAGTCCATCCCTCATTCACATATAAAGTGGTGGTGGAGCAGGAGAGAATGATATTACTTTAGCAGTGAGATTAGAGTGTAGGTGAGATGATTTTAATTTTTATTGGTGCTCCAGGTAAAAAATGACCTTTACGTCTCTCACTTTTTCTCTCATATCTGGGTAATTATTTTAGGCTTAATTTGTTTGCCCATTCCACCGGTTCAAAGAAGTGCTTAGTGTCATATCCCAGACTTGAGCCGCCTCACGATGACAGTGCTGCAGAGCGGGTTTCTATGGATGTGGGGTGATGGAAGTCTTCATCAGGGATTCTTCCAGAATTTCCAAGTGGCTGTGAGGGGCAGAATGATGAAGAACCACCCAAAGAAAGAAAGGGGTTGTGGGATTTGACACGAAGGGCCTCTTTTGTACTGGTGCTCTAAGCAAGAAGAAACGTTTATTTCTGTCTGTGCCTCTCATTGACTGGAATATTTTAGGTTCAACTGGGGAGAGATTCCATTAATGGCAGTCCCAGGATCACCACAGAGTTTTCTGAGGTAATATGACTGAACCTCCCTCAGTTCTGTTTACACAAGAACCCTGAACACCCACTCATTGCTAGGGATGTGGGAGAAATCCAACTCATCTATTTCGAGTACCTAATTTGAACTAATTTGACGTGAACTGAAACAATTCACACTTTTGAGCTGCAGTTCTTCAGCCAAGTAACAAATACAACAGCAAATGCACATATGCTAAGTGTAAAGTGTGAATATAAAAACATATGTCAGTGAAAATACCATACAAAATGAATTATGGTAGGGAGAATCTACTTTGCAAAAAAATTGTATTTTGGCAAAATTGCATCCAAAGATTTCTATACGGTATTAGGAGAAATCGGCACTGAAATGCTGCTAAATTCTTATGACATTATACGGATATGTGGAGAACGGAACTAAGAGTGGAAGAATGAGAAACCAGAATTGACCTATTTGCCCACATTCGTTGCTACTGAACTGGAATCAGGATGTGAGGCTATGAACTTGAGAGTATAACTCTTTTCTCAAAAGTCAAGCCTTTTCCAGCCAAACCATTTGTTTCTCTTCATCTCCTTTCCTCTCACTCTCAGAACGAAGGATATTGTGTAAAGAAGGCTTGTATTATAGTGAGCCTTTGTGGGGTGCTATCACTTCTCATCTGTTTTGGGGCTTTAGAGCCAATGTGTCTGGTGAGAATGTATTTTTCCCACCTGTAGGAAGGACATATTTCAAGCCTGCTGAAGTCCAGGCTTGACTTGGCATCAGTAGAATTTCTGCGTCTCTCCTCCCTTCCTCTCATCAGGGTAAACAGACAAGGCTGATGTCCCACTTTAGGTTTAATCTGTTTGAGAAATCTAACGGAAGAGTTTTTTTTATAACCAGGGATGTCAGAAAATTCAGACAAAAATGGAGGGCAAATTGCTGGTGTTTGCTTATTCATCAATCCGGTGAATACAATCGGCATTCACTGTTGTTATTACTTTTAGTCTGCAAACGAAAAGCAATTGATTATGTCACCCCCATTTGCATTGTTTCCTTTGCACTGAAATGAATGGGATGGAATAATGTAATTGCCATTATTAATAACATAAATAATGTAAGTTCCATAACTTTATGACAGTGGAGAGTAGGACGAATAACATGGTTTTTGACAGAAGGTGAACAGCAGCAGAACAGAAATCTAATCTCCATTCTTTTTACACAAGAGACCAGGCCACACACTGGTGTCCACTGAACTGGATTTAAGAATACATAGTGGTTTTTAAGTATGATTGTTCAATTGACACTGAAATGGACAATGCCTGGGTGTTTATTGCTAACATTGGGGATTCTTCATGGCAGCATATTAAGAGCTCTCTGAGCTTTAACTAAGTTAATGATTAACTGAGAATGTTCTCTTCTCTAACATGTGAGTGTTTAACTTTATACCACATGATTAAAGTATTCAACTGCAAATCACCATCATAAAGGGAGTTGCCTGAAAGTCTTTCTCTGGGTGCCACAGAGAACAAAAGGATGAGATAATAGCTCTCAATAAGTGGCACAACCTTAGGCTGTATTGCAGGCTAGTGGAGAGACAGACCTCTGATTTTTGGTCTTTTGGAATTATTGCATATTTTGTAAGAAGCTGAGCCTGTGCTGGACATGCACAATATATTGTAAGGAACTATTTTGGATGTATCACTATCGTTAATGTTCTGTTTAGAAGGAAGTTCTGCAAGTAAAATTTTGAACAATACGGTACTTACAGGGCTAGAGTCCAAAAGGAGTCTGCTTTTATCCATCCATTTGCTTCAAGCTGCGCAATATTAATATTTGCAATAGTGGTACCATTAAATGTGAACTTTGGGATCAGAGTTGGTGAACCCACAGCCTGGGGGAGTGGAGGGCAAAAAGGATGCTGGACAGCAAGAAGCAATTGACAGTGGTCGCACCATTCCAGAGGCATTCTGGAGAAGTGAAAATGGCAGATGGCTGGAGCATTGGAATACTGCTCTGCAGCACATGCCCATCCAGTCACCCAAAAGAGCTAGGGATGGGAAGAAATTCAATCCAGTTCACCTTTAAAGAAAAACCTACCTTATTCACCCTTTCCAAGAACTGAAACACAGCCATCAATTGAATTTTGAAATTATCAAAATGTTGTAATGCAGTTCTCCAGCCACGTAAGTCAAGTATAGGGTACTAAATGTGTACACTAAGGTAAAATATGCAATAAAATATATATATTAGTGAAGATTACAAACCAAAAAAAGTATGTAATAGAAAATTGCTTTGCAAAAATAACTGCACTAAAATGCTTTGCCACCATAGGAACAGGTTATTGTGTTCAATAAATGTATCTAGGAGTGGGAACAAAACTAAATTCTACGCTATAATATTGTCGCAATTCTAACTTCTAAAAGAAGAGTTTGGCAACTCCCTTTCAACTTTGTCATTTATAACAGACTAAAAGCATTTCTGGCTCTGCCTGAAAAATAGTCAAAAGTTTTGCCTCCACATCCTGCCAGCACCAGGTATGAAAGACTGAAAGAAAGAAGAAGAAGAAGAAGAGAGCAAACCCCAAATGACCAGACTTGCAGAAGAAATAAGGCAGTAAACTCCATCAGTACCTAAATCTGGCACAACTGCTGTGAGGCAGCTCCTCATCAAGAACTGTTCCCAGGCTAAAACAGGAACACTTAAGCTTTTCTGAGGATGTCAGGAAGCTTCTAATCCCTTCCGCAGGTGGAGGGGAGGCCAAAGGGCTTGGATTACGCCAGGAGGCAACCAGAGAGACAATGCAGGAGGATTTCCACTAACTTTCCACTCCCAGTTGGTTCTGCAGCTTGTTAGTTTCGTGGTTCAGAAGGAAACAGGCATGTGCTTTGTATTGTGCATCCATGATCTGTGCTCATGATGTTATCGGGACACCACTGGCGTCATCTAGCCAGTAGTGTGGCAAATTCAGAAATGCAGGTTCCATTCATGAAAGTCCAGCCACACACTGTCACAACCACGCCCACTTCTAAGATTATAATTATGTTATAAGATTATTGTATAATTAGTGGTGCATTGTAGTGATCAACACAGATCTCTCTGTGTTACCTTTCAACTATATCTTCTTTATTTGGATTATTTGGAGCGCTCCAATATCTTATTTTGGAGTGACTTCAGTTGCGTTTTCTTTGAAGTCCCATCGTACGTAACAGAAATTACACACCGTCATCTTGGAATGGAAGTACCTTGTGCTTTCAGTGTCCCTAAACATTTAGCTCATGCCTCCGCCAGAGTGACTCTAGGAGCCCATCCTCGGTATCCAACTCACCTACTTTCACTCAGATTGGTTCCAATCAGCACAGAGGATGGGAAGACTCCTTTTCTGTGGCTGAAATGATCCCCTTTCATGCAGATTGAGTGGCTCTAGGAGGCAGGAGGCAGGCTCCCTGCTGGGACCCTGCTGTAGAAATAGTAAGAAGTCTAAAAACCCCAGGACTCTGGAACAATACACCTCTGCATCATTATTGTTGACAGTAACTGGCAATGGCTTTGCACTAGCTGCCTACCTGCTACAGGGCCAGGTTCAAAGTTTATATGTTAATGCACAAAGCCCTGAACTACTTTGGTCCAGGAAACCTGAAGGACCACCTGAGCCCTTTTGTCCCAGCTTGATCACTGAGATCATCTGGAGGAGTGCTCTTAGTTGTCCCCTGTGTTATAGAGGCCCAACTGGCCTCAACCAGAAGCCAGAAATCTGCAGTTGCTGGTCTCGTGCAATGGAACACTTTTTCAGCAGAGATTTGGTAGGCACCCTGGATTTTGGCTTTCCAGTGTCTCTTGAAGGCAGGCCTGTGCGTTTGCATAAAATGTTCTTGATTAGCCAGTCATTTTGATTAATATTCTGTATTTTTTAAAAATGCTTTTTTAACGTTGCTGTTTCATGAGACAGCAGTATAGTAAAAAAGCCTTTTAAATAAATTTAATTTAATTTAAAGCAACAAGACTATCTTAGGCTCATTCATTTCTGTGGTTTTACTATGAGCAGAACTTTGCTGGATACAACCCTAAGGGGCTGCCTTATTTATTTTATCAACGGGGGGAGTTGCTCTCCCAAAAAGAGAATTTGCAAAACCAGTAAAATGCAGGGTTATTTGGCTGGAGTTTAAGCCAAGCAACCACCAGCACATTATGTATTTTGAAACAGTTAATGACTTCTTTTCAGTAGGAAGCAAAAAAGAAGAAGACGAAGTGTCCATCAGGAGCGACAAGGACTTGCCATTTTGAGTTTGTGGAATCTGCAAGTCAAAGGTGAGGATGAAATAGCTGCTCCCAGCAAAGTGATAAAGGTAAATATATACACACATTTCTCATTTTTAAGGAAAAATATGTTACAATGCAACAGGAAGCAGGTGGCCCAAGATTTAGTGGAATGCCAGATTGCCAATCATTTTTATACCTCTGTCGTTCAAATTGCAATAATGTGCTGAATTGCAAAATTGGCTGGGCTGATGTGGCTTTTGCTTATTAAAATACAAGTACCGGGGAGATGAACATTCTGCGGTTTCTGATGCATCATTGGGAGATGGGGAAAGGCTTGGAGAAGGAAATCACATGGAATGAAGGATAAAAACAGGACAGGAGTGAAATTTGGGAGATACAGTTCTGAAAACGTCAAGGACCAGATAACAAAATGTTACCTGCTTAGTATAGTGAATAACTCATTCAATCAGGTGCAATCATCTTCTGCCTGTTGGTCAGTTAGGACCTCAGGTCTAGCTGGTCCAACCATTTAAAGGTAAAGGTACCCCTGCCCGTATGGGCCAGTCTTGCCAGACTCTAGGGTTGTGCGTTCATCTCACTCTATAGGCCGGGAGCCAGTGCTGTCCGCAGACACTTCCGGGTCACGTGGCCAGCGTGACATCGCTGCTCTGGCAGGCCAGCGCAGCACACGGAACACCGTTTACCTTCCCGCTAGTAAGCGGTCCCTATTTATCTACTTGCACCCGAAGGTGCTTTCGAACTGCTAGGTTGGCAGGCGCGGGGACCGAACGACAGGAGCGCACCCCGCCGCAGGGATTCGAACCGCCGACCTTTCGATCGGCAAGTCCTAGGTGCTGAGGCTTTAACCCACAGCGCCACCTGCGTCCCGGTCCAACCATTTAGGGAGAGGTAAAGTGCAGGATGGAGGGACGCGGGTGGCGCTGGGGGTTAAACCACAGAGCCTAGGACTTGCTGATCAGAAGGCTGGCGGTTCAAATCCCCGTGACGGGGTGAGCCCCCGTTGCTCGGTCCCTACTCCTGCCAACCTAGCAGTTCAAAAGCACATCAAAGTGCAAGTAGATAAATAGGTACCGCTCCAGCGGGAAGGTAAACGGCATTTCTGTGCGCTGCTCTGGTTCGCCAGAAGTGGCTTAGTCATGCTGGCCACGTGAACCGGAAGCTGTACGCCAGCTCCCTCGGCCAATAAATTGAGATGAGCGCCGCAACCCCAGAGTCGGCCACGACTGGACCTAATGGTCAGGGGTCCCTTTACCTTTAAAGTGCAGGACAATTCCCTAGGCGGGTTGAGGTGGCTACTTCAGGCAACTGATTTCAGGCATCATTTTAAAAAGCAGCAAATGTTTCTTCAATTAATTGATTACTGTTGCATTTTTACTGCCAGGGAGAAGAGGCACCTGCGTTCTGTTCCAAGCGCCAAAATAACTTGACTGGCCTTGGGTACTATTCGGGATGTCAGGGAATTCCAACAGAAACAGAAAAAGGAATAGAAATTGGCTGGCGTTAACTTATTTGCTCCATGTCCAGAACAGAAAGCAGTCCAGCAATTGGTATCCACTGTTTCTGATGTTTTCAGTTTGCAAACGATACACAACTAATTACTTTTTATACTGCGTAATAATCGGTCACGCAGAACATAGGAAGGTTCCGTATGCAAAGACGGAGCATTTTTTCCATCTAGCCCATACTCATAGAATCATAGAATCATAGAGTTGGAATAGACCACAAGGGCCATCGAGTCCAACCCCCTGCCAAGCAGGAAACACCATCAGAGCACTCCTGACATATGGTTGTCAAGCCTCTGCTTAAAGACCTCCAAAGAAGGAGACTCCACCACACTCCTTGGCAGCAAATTCCACTGTCGAACAGCTCTTACTGTCAGGAAGTTCTTCCTAATGTTTAGGTGGAATCTTCTTTCTTGTAGTTTGGATCCATTGCTCCGTGTCCGCTTCTCTGGAGCAGCAGAAAACAACCATTCTCCCTCCTCTATATGACATCCTTTTATATATTTGAACATGGCTATCATATCACCCCTTAACCTCCTCTTCTCCAGGCTAAACATGCCCAGCTCCCTTAGCCGTTCCTCATAAGGCATCGTTTCCAGGCCTTTGACCATTTTGGTTGCCCTCCTCTGGACACGTTCCAGTTTGTCAGTGTCCTTCTTGAACTGTGGTGCCCAGAACTGGACACAGTACTCCAGGTGAGGTCTGACCAGAGCAGAATACAGTGACACTATTACTTCCCTTGATCTACTAACTGGCAACATCTCTCCAGGGCTTCAAGCAGACCTACCTGGAGAACACGGTACCTTCTGCATGCAAAGGGGGGTGTTCTGCCACTGCACTACGACCCTTCTGCATCTTGTGTATATGTCTTGCACAGTCTGAAACCTGGGATGGGGAAATTATCTCCCCCTCTCAGTGGGTGTATATTAGACAGGAACTCCAGGTTGAAATCTGGCTGCTTTAAAGATGTCCATAACTCTCTGGTGCTATAGCATTATTCTCATTCCAAGAGAGGTGCAGGGAGGTCTGCATCCCCATCGCCCTGCATCTATTTCCCCACCCTGTTGCTATGCCCTGCCTTTTACGCATTTCCACAAGATGCTTCCAGGCAAGCCAACTCACCATTGGTTAGAAAACCTTGGCCAACTTGCAGCCATGTGGTACTCAGTGTGTCTCCGTAAAGAGACATTTTTCTCCCTGAAACAGGCAGCCATTATGCAGTGTGACAGGCACATAACTCTTTTTTGGATGAATAGATTCCTTAATCTACGATTTTTACAGCCCTATTTATATATAAATATGCTCCCCTTATAAAAAGGGTACGCGCGTGCAAAAAAACAAAACAAAACACCAAAGCTATTTCTTCATAAATGTGATACCCCCGATAAGGGGGTGAAAACATGATGTATGTAGGGATTGTGTTCTCCCCCCCGCCACCAGCCCCGCCACCATCCTGCGTCTGAAAAATTATTGCATGATTCATTAATCCTCTTCTCTGTTCCCACCCAAAGCATCCCCCCCCTCTCTCCCCCTGCTCCCCACCTCAACGCAGCAACATATAAATAATCATTTCTCTATCATCCACGCCAGGTGTCAAAACTTCTGCAAAGTCATTCCAAGAACAGGCCTATCGAGGTAGGCCAGGAAAGGAGGATGTTTTAGGTAAACACAAACATTCGGAAATACAGTACAGAATAGCAGGTTATGTATTTTTTTTGTCACAGTGGCAAAGGGTAGGGGGAACCGGCAACGATGATTTTTGGGATTAACAGATTTTAGAGAAGGGGCCGTAGCTCAGTAGTTAGAGCATTTGCTTTGCATACCTAAGTCTCCTGGTTCAATCCCCAATTGTATATCCAGGTAGGGCTAGGGGAGGCTCCCTGCCCGAAACCCTGCAGAGCTGCTGCCAGCCAGTGTAGACAATGCTAACCTAGATACACCAAGGATCTGACTCAGTATAAGGTAGTTTCCTTATGTTCCTAGCTGAAGGCCGATCGCCGAAGAATTGATGCTTTTGAATTATGGTGCTGGAGAAGACTCTTGAGAGTCCCATGGACTGGGAACAAAATTAAGAAAGACTTAGACGTCTGGAATAGAATCAATCTCTCGTGGCTAGGCAGGATGGAAGCAATTAAAATGAACATATTACCCAAGATGTTGTTCCTGTTTCAAAACATCCCCGTTATTAGAGGGCAAAAAATATTCAAAGATTGGCAAAAAGTCCTCTCGAGATTCATATGGCAGGGCAGAAGGCCCAGGATCAGATTCAAATTGCTTACAGACAGAAAGGAGAGAGGAGGGCTTGCAGTTCCTAATCTAAAATTATACTACGAGGCAGCCTGCTTATGTTGGGTTAAAGATTGGATAACCTTGGAGAACACAGATTTATTAGATCTAGAAGGCGCAGACAACAGGTTTGGCTGGCATGCCTACCTTTGGACAAACAAGGGGAAGGTGCATAGAGGATTCACGAACCATATCATTAGAGGCCCCCTATATGAAGTCTGGGGAAAAAACAAAAAACTGCTAGAGAGGAAAACACCTTGGTGGCTGTCCCCTACAGATATTTTATCAATCAAGAAAACAAACATGGAAGAACAAAGACTGACATATGAAGACTTACTCGTAAGATCACAAGGAAGCTGGAAATTAAGACCATACGAAGAATTGAAGGAGAAGCTGAAGAGCTGGCTACAATACCATCAGATCAATGCATTATGGACGGAAGATAAAAAATTAGGAATGGAAGAAAAAAAATCCAAATTCCAGATCGAAATAATTGAAACCAAATTTAAGCTATTATCAAAAATGTACAACATATTACTGGAATGGGACACAAAGGACGTAGAAATTAAAGATGTTATGGTTAAATGGGCGAGAGATCTGGGGTATAACATTGAATATGATAAATGGTTAAAATTGTGGAATGAGGGAATAAAATTTACGGCAAGTGCTGCAATTAGAGAAAATCTAGAAAAAATGGTATATAGGTGGTACTTAACACCAGAAAAATTAAATAGGATGTACAAGACTGGCAATAAGGCCTGCTGGAGATGCAAAACAAAAGAAGGCAATTTTATACATATGTGGTGGACATGTGAAGAAACGAAAAAATTCTGGAATCAGATATATGATGAACAAAAAAAAATGTTTAGATACACATTCCCCAAAAAGCCAGAGGCCTTCTTGCTAGGGATGGTGGGAGAAGAAATTCGAGAAATAGATAAAACCTTATTCCAATACTCAACAGCAGCGGCAAGAATGTTAATCGCCCAAAATTGGAAAAACGCAAATTTACCAACAGTAAGGGATTGGCAATTAAAATTACATGGCTTTATAGAATTGGCTAAGATGACACAAAGAATTAGAAACCAAAAAAATGCAAAGTTAAATGAAGAATGGAAAAAATTTTCGGTCTATATGGAAAGCAATTTTAGAAACTTACCAACTATAGCAGGAGTAATATAAAACTTCCGACGTATAAACTAAACTAAAAATCAACACCAGCTGTAATACATAACGTTGAAAATACAACTCGAAACCAGTAGGGAAGGAAGCAGATGTTGTATGTAATAATTAGTTTTTATGTTTCTGTCTCTTTTCATTTTTGTGCTCTTTCCTCTTTGTGTATTTTTCTTTTTCCTTTCCTATTGTCTTTTTTGTTTGGTTTTTTCTTTTTATTTCTTATATATTTTTGTTGGTGTATGAAAAATTGAAATTTAATAAAAAAAAAAGAGAGAGAGAGAGAGAGTCCCATGGACTGCAAGAAGATCAAACACATCCATTCTTAAGGAAATCAGCCCTGAGTGCTCACTGGAAGGACAGATCGTGAAGCTGAGGCTCCAGTACTTTGGCCACCTCATGAGAAGAGAAGACTCCCTGGAAAAGACCCTGATGTTGGGAAAGATGGAGGGCACAAGGAGAAGGGGGCGACAGAGGACGAGATGGTTGGATAGTGTTTTCGAGGTTACCAGCATGAGTTTGACCAAACTGCGGGAGGCAGTGGAGGACAGAGGTGCCTGGCGTGCTCTGGTCCGTGGGGTCACGAAGAGTCGGACACGACTAAACGACTAAACAACAACAACAACATGATTTTGCAGTCCCACCTGTGTATACAGATCTACAAATACAGTCTAAACTCTTTACAATTTTTGTTGGCGTATGTCTCAGGAGACAATGGAGGAGTGCACCTGTGGAGGTGAAGTCAAACCATTGGAAGGTTACAGAACCTGCTGCGGCTGTAGAGACCAATGCAGAAGAGACATGCAACTGTAGTACAAAATAATGACTTATTAAAAACGTTGCCATTCCATGCATGTGTTTGCACAGCCACCAACCACCCCTCTCAGACTGAACTACCTCTCAAAGCTGTTGTTAAGGATAAAATGGTGCAGGGCCGGGGGGGGGGGAGTAGGAACTATGTGCAATAGCATCACCAAAAGAGAGGGCATAGGTTTGCATATGAGCAAAATTTGCATACAAACACATCTCTCACCATTGTGGTGACCAGGTGTGTCTTCTCAGTCTGCTGCTCAGATGCCAACTGTTGATGGGCAACTTCACGGCCCCTGCAGGGGTCTCCTTTCTTAGGGTTTTTCATCTTTAAGCTGTCTCCCCAAATTTCTGATGTATCGTCAGTGGCGTAGCGTGGGGGGTGCAGGGGGGGCCGGCCGCACCGGGCGCAACATCTGGGGTTAGGGCAAATCCACAGGTTAGGGGGCGCAAATCCACGGGTTAGGGGGCGCAAATCCACAGGTTAGGGGGCGCAAATTACTTGCCTTGCCCCGGGTGCTGACAACCCACGCTACGCCACTGTGTATCGTGATGAGGGCCTAAAGCAGGGGTAGGGAACCTGCGGTCCTCCAAAACTCCCACCATCCCTAACCAATGGCCCTGCTGCCTGGGACTGATGGGAACTGGAGTCAAACAACATCTGGAGGGTCACAAAACACCTTTGGGAGCACTGCCCCCAAACCCTTTTCCTTCACAGTGCAGGCCAGATTGGGGCGAGGTTTCATCCATTGCAGGCCAAGGCCAAGACAGTCTTCTCCATCTGCCACTACTTTCACTAGGCTCTTTGACTAAGCTTTAGTAAACATTTGCTTGCTGATGAAATCAAGAGGCTGAAAGGTCCTCAAAGAAATCCCTCAAGCAAACTTTCTGAAAAGTTCCTTCTTTTCTGCTCTTTAGACAGTAAGTCTATACATTTATATCCCAGCTGCCTTTCGACACAAGATCTGCTGGTTGCAATTTTAATTTTGCTGTTTGTTGGGGAGAGGCCGGGGTTGTTCTTATGAAACTCTGACTTTTGGATGGCTTAACTGCTCCCATTTTTATTGTGGGCATGGGTGCACTGTTTTTAAATTATTTTTGTTTGATGTACTTTTAATTAAACAGAAAAGCAGGATATAAATAATAAAATAAGCTACTCAGATAATTATTATTATTTTATTTTTTAAAAAACCCAAGTAAATGAGAAGGAATTTATTCCCTTTTCCTCAAATTTTCTTCAAGATACTGCAAAGGAAAAAGGAGGGGGTACAAGAGAATTGAAAGTCCAACATAACAAAGACACAAAGGTTGTGAAGATTAACTTTTTAAAATGTTAATTCAGAAGAACAAAGGCCTCAAGACGTGAGATGAAATGAGAAAGATTCATTTTGGAGGATGCGAGGGACGCTGGCAGGCTCGCGCTGACCAGCGACAGGAGAGGCAGCCTCGATTTGATAAGCAGATGAGCAAAAATTGTGAATACGAGGACGGTGCTGATGGGGAAAATATCGAGGGGGGTGGCAAGAGATGGAAAGGTGGAAGAAACAGCTGTGCACAAGGAGAGACACATGAGGCATTATGGAAAAGAGAAGGTCATTATGATCCATGAAAAGCCTCAAAAGAAATAGTGGCTATGGGAGAAAAGTGGAGGATTGCTGGGGAGACCAGATGTTTCCACGCCAAGACAATGATAGAACAGTAATTACAAAGAGATAGAGCATCCTTCAGACACACAGGGGGGGCGGGGGGAGTGGGGGGGGGGAGAAAGGAGAGGTGCTTGTCTGGAGGCCTGGGTAAAGGATGCAGCAATAAGCACACGTCCCTGGCTATTATTGCACAGGTGACAGGCAAATGGGGGGAAATAGACGCTTCTCTACGTAAAATGAAGATGTACGTAAAATGAAGCCACTCCAAACTGGTGGGTTTTGGCAGGTGCAGTCTGCAGCATGTAAATACTGTCAGAATAATACTGCATTAGTGGTGCATTTATACTGGACTGTCCACACATCCGCTTTGTTAGTTGTTCCGCAATGCTTATTGCAGTACAGTGGTATACCTCGGGTTACAGATGCTTCAGGTTACAGACTCTGCTAACCCAGAAATAGTACCTCGGGTTAAGAACTTTGCTTCAGGATGAGAACAGAAATCGTGCAGCGGCGGCAGCAGGAGGCCCCATTAGCTAAAGTGGTGGTTCAGGTTAAGAACAGTTTCAGGTTAAGAACAGTTTCAGGTTAAGAACAGACCTCCGGAATGAATTATGTTCTTAACCCGAGGTACCACTGTATTGCCATCTGGAGGGGCACTCTTGCACAGGTAAAATGCAGTCCTTTGCGCAGGGCGCGGTTAAACTACGGAACGGGCTCCCACAGGAGGCAGGGATGGCCACCAACTTGGATAGCTTTAAGAGAGAACTGGGCAATTCATGGTGGAGGCGGCTACTGATGATTATGTTTTGCCTCCATGGTCAGAGGCAGTAATAATTCTGAAAACCAGTTGCTGGAGGGGAGAGCACTCTTGGGCTCAGGGTTGTGGGCTTCCCCTAGGGGCACCTGGTTGGCCACTGTGAGAACAGGATGCTGGACTAGGTGGGCTGCTGGCCTGATCCAGCAGGACCATAGCTGTCAACTTTCCCCTTTTCTTGTGAGGAATCCAATTCAGAATAAGGGAATGTCCCTTAAAAAAAGGAAAAAGTTGACAGCTATGAGCAGAACTCTCCTTATGTTCTCTATAGTGCAACAAAAAGTGAACAAAAATACAAACACTTGTGTGCAAAAAGTTACAGGATTTCAGCAGGAAGCCACAAAACATGCACAAAGTAGTTTGTCGACCGCCAACAGTATTGAAACCGGGATTGCGTGTAATTGCCCCAATATAATCATGAGCACATGCACAATAAAACAGGGCAACTGGTGAGGTTTGTAATGGCATTATTAGTACTACAGTGAGAAAAAAGGGACCATCACAATTGGAGGACAGGGTGCGATAAAAATAGGGATGGCGGAACTAGGGATATGTTAACTGAAACAAAGTCATCCTTTGAAATGGATGTGGTTCTTTGGATACAAAGTCTACATTAGATTTGAAGAACCATGTGATGGAGGGCCTTGGCACATGTCGTAGTCTATTATTCCTCATCCTCACACCTGAAAACTTAGTTGACGAGTGTTTCCTTATGCAAAGATGGCCGAACTAGAAACTGGCCGTGTTTGCACCTCGAAGGAAAACCTTGAAACTTAATAATCTTGCCAGCCTAAGTGGCTGTGGCCCGAACTCCATTTATGATGCTCTTCTAAGCAGAAACAAATATTTGCTTCTACTGCTTAACCATAAGGAACTGTTGTCTTCATTAAAGGGCTTCCAAGCATCCCTGCTACTGAGCTGCTGAAATGTTTGCTTTAACTTGGTTAATTAATTGATTAAAAGCAAGACACAATCAGCTGGTGGGGGGACCCTTTTAATTGGTGGGCAGACATAAAACAGAGACAAGGGAAGAGTTGCCGCATCAGCAACATACATTTAAAGGAGTGCCATACAACTTTAAACAGTCACTGCACACACCCCAAAGAATCCTGGGAACTGTAGTTTATAAAGGGCACTGTGAGTTGCCAGGCAACCCCTATTCCCCTCACAGAGGTATAATTCCTGGATTTCCCTAAGAAGACAGGTTGATTGTTTAATCACTCTGGAAATTGTAGCTCTATGCGGAGAACAGGAGTCAGGGGGCTCTTGAACCCTTAACAAATTACAGCTCCCAGGATTTGGGGACACAATGGCTTTTAAAAATGGTACCATAATGTTTTAAATGTATAGTTCAGGTGTGGCCGGTGTTCTCCCCAACCCCTCTCCGCTCTAAACAGGGGTGGCCCAAGGCATTTTGATGCCTGAGGCAAAGGACCTGATTCCATCCCCTCCAAATTCCTCGTTCAGAAGCCAACCAGGGCGGCACCTGAATCTAATTTCAACACTGACTACCATAGGGGCAGCAAACAAGCTTTGAGAGTGTAGGGCAGGCTACAAAAGGGCAAGGCCAGCCCTAGCATTGGGCAGAGTGAGGCAACTGCCTCAGGCGACAAATGTTGGAGCACGCTCTCCTCCAAAACCTCACAGCTACTCCTTGCTCTCCGACATTTGCTGCCTGAGGCAGTTGCTTCACTCTGCCCAATGTTAGGGCTGGTTTTGCCCAGGAATTTAAAGCAACACTGAATTACCAAACACAGGGTCAATCTTCATGTTTGCAAACTGTTATCCTGGTGGCACAAGCCAAGCTTGAACTCAGAAATCTCTACCTGCTCCGGCTTCTTCCTTTGTCCTTTCCTTCTTAAGTGATGCTAACTTTTAGATTCCTTCCTTCCTTAGCTGACAGATATAAATCAAAATAACCTGTACATGTCATATCCCAAAGGGGAGAAAAAGTTTTTTGTGATGCATTATGCCTTTAGAGCCTCAATAGCTTCCTTTCAAGTGGCGTTTTTGTCAGTGTCAAAACACTGATGCAAATGCTTGCAGACCCTGGCCTGTGTCTAAGATATAAATAGGCTGGGAGGGAACAGGGAAAGAAAATAAAGATACCATTTAATTTATCATTACTATTATTCTTATGGCACTTCAGAAGAACCAAAATGTAGGTGAGCGGTTGTTTTTTCTGCAAGCATGAGTTCAACGATAGCATTAAAGATATTTCAGCACCTAACATGGGGGGGGGGGAGGCAAAATTAATATCTGCTCCAAGATTATCAATAAATATGGTGGGTGGGGGATTCCTTGCCAAGTTTACCAGTGTAAGTCTGCTTGAAGTGAATGGAAATTCAATCTCATTCGTCTCCATGACAGGGATGGGGAATCTCAGGCCTGGATCCAAACCCAAGTCTTTCTATACAACCCCTACGACTCTCCCCCAGAACACACCCCTCACCAGCCTTGCTTTGCATCCTCCTTGAGTCTTTTTGCCAGGCTGGAATATGTCCTTGGAGGTCTGATAATGCCTCTTGCTTGCCTCGATGGAAGACAGAAGTGTGTGTGTAGAAACCAGCCTACTGCACAATAGTAAAATGTACAGTGGTACCTTGGTTTATGAACTTAATCCGTTCTGGAAGTCCGTTCTTAAACCAAAGCATTCTTAAACCAAGGCGTGCTTTCCCATAGCAGCGGGGGGACTCAGTTTACAAATGGGACACACTCAACAGGAAGCAAAACATGTTCTTATTCCAAGGCAAAGTTCACAAACCAAAACACCTACTTCTGGGTTTGCAGCGTTCTTAATCCATGTTGTTCATAAACTAAGCTGTTCTTAAACCAAGGTACCACTGTACACTCATTTCAGGGGGGAGTAATACAAAGGTCTCTAAAATTATTATTATTTATTAAATTTGTATACCACCCTATACACACAGGTCTCAGGAAAAAATGAATCAGAAACAGCGTTAAAAATTTCTGAAGTAAAGCAAACTATTTGAACCCATCTTGTTTCCTTTTAAGGAAACCGGCCTTTAGTTTAGTAGCAAACAAAACTTTGACACTTTGCCCCCAGAGAATTATACCCAACTGACTTTTCCTCAGAGTAGACCTACTGAAATGGCTAGACTGAGGTTACTCATGTCCATTACTCTCTGAATAGTACTAGCATTGGACAAAACCAAATTGCCTATTATAAAAATAAGTTGCAATACAGCTTATACATACAAACTGCACCCTCTTCCTTTATTGCAACAGAAAATACTTCCCTGAATCTTTTTATGTTGTAAAAGAAACTCCTAGAATGAATCTATATATTTTTTTTCAGCTGTGTAAGAAAAAATGCACGTCAAGATTTTATATACGCCAGATTTCTTGAGTCGTCTTACACGCAACTGAAACAAGCGAGGAGCAAAGCATTCACCGTGATCCTGTCTTGTTTCAACAAATCATTGTTTAAAAGTAGTCCACGTTCCCAGTACAAATGCAATGAGAAATTCCGGTTATTTTAAACCAGGAAGCGGATACTACTAATCTCCTCATGGCCGCAGAAGAACTGGGGCAGCAGGCAAAAAAACACGTGGGCCAGAAGTTTGAACAAGCTGATTCTTGCAAACTTAAAACTGCAGGTTAGCATTACATTCAAACCAGACCGCTATCTGATATAGTAGTCTGGGAGAAAGCCAGACCATTCTGAACAATTCCCATTTTTATTTTCTTTAAGCACAAGCACATGTGCCTTTGATCCATCTATGTTAGTGTAATCTGCACTGACTGGCAGCAGCTCTCTAGGGTGGTAGACAAGAGGTCTCTGCCAGCCCTACCCGGAGAAGCCACGACTGAACCTGGGACCTTCCGCATGCAAAGCAGATATTACAGCTCACCCCCAAAGGAAACTTAGATCATTGGGCGGGGGAGGAGAGCTAAAAGGTACATTTGCCTATGGCTACTATGTAAAAAGAATGAACACAAGTGATGCTTTAAAAAAAGGGAAATAACAGCACACAGTGGTACCTTGGTTTACGAACTTAATACGTTCTGGAAGTCTGTTCTTAAACCAAGGTGTTCTTAAACCAAGGCGTGCTTTCCCATAGCAGCGGGGGGACTCAATTTACAAATGGGACACACTCAACAGGAAGCAAAACATGTTCTGCTTCCAAGGCAAAGTTCACAAACCAAAACACCTACTTCTGGGTTTGCAGCATTCTTAATCCAAGTTGTTCATAAACGAAGCTGTTCTTAAACCAAGGTATCACTGTAGTTTCATTCGATCTTGTCTGTGAAGTTGCAAAGACAGAAAGATGCGCAACCCTAGACAGAAGACAGCGCCTGCCCAAAACATTTTGCTACCTGAAGCCAAGAACAAATCACCTCCAGCTGGGCCAACACTTCAAAAAGTATTGTATGACTCCCAAAACAGTGCATAAAACGAATAGAAATGTAAATGATCATTAGAAAAGCCATAGATGCGGGAAAGAATAAGAATTTGGGTCCCAAAAAAGAAACAGAATGGAGAGGATGGTGCAAGTACAAGTAACACTGCATATCAGTCAGCTAACAGACCATTTCCATGGTCTTGTTACTCATATAGAACACCTGAAGACCTTGGTACCAAGTTACCCAAAAGACCACCTGCCCCTATATAGACCTATACAATCACTCAGATCATCTGGGGAAATTTTACCTGTGACACCACACCCTATAGCTTATCACCCTATAGATTTAACCTGAAAACAGGTGTTTTCTGCCTTTGCCCACACACTGTGGAATGCCCTGTTACTTCCACACATGAAGCAGCAACTGTTAGCTACTTCAAATGTCTTGCACATCATACATAATACCAAAGTCAGGCTTTCCCTGAACCATAAAGTTGGATTTTGTTGTTACTGAATTCCCTTTTTTATAATGCTGTCTTATTGTTTTGGTGTTGCTGTATTTTTGCATACTACTTTAGGTTAAAATAATAATAGTAAGTGGTTTAGAAATGCTTTTAAATAAATAAACTTAAAAATATCTAGAACCCCTTTTATTTTGATCAGCTAATACACACAAAAAAAACATGTTTCATAATTCTTTAGTATTGCTTGCCATGCTGTTTTCAAATTAGAAGGGTTACATGTTTAAGCAGCAAACTTTCTTGGGAGTCTAACAAAGCACCTTGGAGTGGAGAACCAGCCACAGTGTGCAATAGCAGCCCACTGCTACTCTCAGTTATCTCAGACTAAAACGCATGGGACTAGTATTTGGTAGCTTGTGCTGCATCGCCATCTACTGACAAGTATCCAGCTGAGCCATATCAATGGGAGTCAGAACTGTGCACCCTTTCACAGGAACTTCAAGCGTCTTGTCTTTTGCTTCCTCCACTCCCTCACTTGGCTAATGCTTTTTCCATCAAACAACCACGCTCCCCCAAGCCCCACAAAGGCTGCAAATGAGCCCTAGACTAGTACCCTGTGTTTCTTACTTACTTGGGTGCAGAATCAGGGCCCCAATTCCCCAGAGGTTGCTGGTAGGGACTCTGATTGAAAGCAGCTGGAGTTAGCTGCAACTGCAGGGAATTACCATGCATCCTAGTTAAAGGGAAACAGCCTTACATTCAGATTTCTGGAGAGATTTGATAAACGAATTAAGGTAAAGGTACCCCTGCCCGTACGGGCCAGTCTTGACAGACTCTGGGGTTGTGCGCCCATCTCACTCAAGAGGCCGAGGGCCAGCGCTGTCCGGAGACACTTCCGGGTCACGTGGCCAGCGTGACAAGCTGCATCTGGCGAGCCAGCGGAGCACACGGAAACGCCGTTTACCTTCCCGCCAGTAAGCGGTCCCTATTTATCTACTTGCACCCGAAGGTGCTTTCGAACTGCTAGGTTGGCAGGCGCTGGGACCGAGCAACGGGAGCGCACCCCGCCGCAGGGATTCGAACTGCCGACCTTTCGATCGGCAAGCCCTAGGCGCTGAGGCTTTTACCCACAGCGCCACCCGCGTCGAATGAGATTTCATCTTTTGTCTGCAAGGTGCAATGGGTGGAGAAGAACAGATCCAGGGAGCTATTATCAATGGACCCACGACAGATGCCTGCCCCTCCTCTCGACTAATTGCCTTCCACATATATATTTCAAGGCAATGTACGAAATACAGTAAAAGCAGCTGAAAGAAAGTTAAAAACACTACAGGAAATAATAGCAAATGTATTTTAAAAACCACACAGTACAAATAACTAGCCACCCATGGCAGAGGCCCATTCATCCCGCTGTGAAAGCTTGTCACACACAAAAAAGTATTCAATTGTTAACGGAAAGTGCAGAAAGTTGGCATGGGTCATATATTGATAGGAATGCTGTTACATAAAATGGTGGCAGCCATGCTGAAGTTACTGCAGAGTAGGTGTTACAGGAAAAATATGGGGGTTGGCTTTTGATGCCCAACTCCCCAAGGGACTGAGTCCCCTAAGTCCATGATCGGTCAGAGATGAGTGGATGGAGGCAAGATCCATAGGAAACAAGGCAGATCTTTTTTTCTGTTGCAACAGAGTCCCCCCCCCCCCCACATTCTTTCAAGGAGATAGGAGAGACCCAGAACAATGGTGCTCAAGACCCTATAAAGACTTTGGATACTGCCCACCTTGTAGCCCAGCCCCCCCCCCAAAAAAAAAATCTCCAGCAGAAATTTGAGAGTGTTGCTTCTCTCCTGTCTGCCAGGATACCTGATAATGCCTTACTTGATTGCATTTTCTGGGTAGCCTGGCCATTCCTTTGAGACTTTAGTTCCTGAATCTCCCTCACATATTGATAGTTTGCTCAGCTTAACAGATACTTGCCAGACTGCATTCGAAAAGGGAGGTGTTATGCCCCTACCCTCCAAAGACCATCCGAAAGCTTTTCCCATTTCCTTCCTCCTCGCAGAGAAATATTTGAGGTAAATTTGGGAGAGTCCAAAATGGCTGCAGGATTGCTCTCCTGTACTATTGCAGACCCATGGCTTATATACTTATTTACTTACTTATGCATGTGTGTTTGCCTTGTACATTTATGGACCTTTATTCTATATTTGTGACCTTCGGATTCTTATAACGATGGCTTCTGAAATCTTCAGGAGTTGAGGGAGAAACTCTTCTGGGTATAGAAGGGCCTAATCCTGTGGAGGTTTGCTCTGTAGCAGGAGCTACATGACAACTCAGCCAACATGGCCTCATCCCACACTCTCCTCCGGCTTCTCTCAGTCCTGAAACTCTCCAGTAGTTTGATCCTTCCAGCTTGAACACAACCACCTTGTTCCCCCCTCTCGGCCTTGCTTACCTGCTGCCTAGGCTGGCCTCCAAAGTGGAGCAGGAAAAGATGGCGGTTTGGAGGCTGACGGGCCGATCATCTCCTCAGCTTGGGTTGGGAATGGAGGATAGGACGGAGGTGGAAGGAGGAGCCAGAAACTAGGCAGCTACAGGCAAGCTCAGGCCCATGAGGGGGTGTGAATCCAAACTTAAGTTGTGGAAGGTAGCTTATGCTTCCTGGGTCAGGGTATTATTTAGGGCTTTAGGCAAATGTAAACTTGATTTGTTCTCTCTCTCTCTAGGGTGTCGAACAAAAACACTGGCCACATTCGCACCCTTTACATTCAATGCACTTTTGCCATGGCTTTCCACAAAGGATTCTGGGAACCTGTAGTCTGCTAAGAGCGCTGAGAGTTGTCAAGAGCAATGCCTTTTTGGGTATACTGTATATATAAAAAGGAGGCGCCAGTACTCAAGTGCTGAGTACAAAATGGCTGCCACAGGCAGCAAAACAAGAAAGGTGTGCTGGTATTCTGTACCAGTGAGTGCTGTCACACACACACAAGCTGCAATTCCCAGATTTCACTGGGAAGAGGGCTTTATTGTCAAACCACTCTGTGAGTGAAAATAGGGGTTACACTGCATCTCTCAGCACCCTTTAAAAAATCCAGTTCTTAGGATTATTTGGGGGAAACTGTGGCTGTTAAAGTGGTAAGATAGGTTTTTTGTAAAGAATAGCATGGATTGAGCCAGTACTGAACATTGGACAAGTCAGGCCTCCTTTTTTCAGGAGTTTCTAGGCCCAGGAGTTGTTTTTTCCTTTTTGGAACTAAGAAGTTTGGAAGCCATCTTTCTAGGGTCCTTGCTAACGGGAACTTCAATTACCTGATTTCCATACATCAGAATAAGCATTTTAGTAAATAAAGTGGCGTCAGAAGGGCTGGATTTGAAGGCAGCCCCTTGGCACTATGAGGTCACAAAATAAACTTCCAAATGCAGCATAAAATCATTAAGTGCAGAATTCAAAATGGCTGGACTTTTGACTGACAGCTGCTGAGAGTGCGCTTTTTGGGGGTGGAGGACAAGTGTCCCGTCCCCCTACACACATACAGTGCTGATGGAGCATGTAGAACTTTTCCCAGGATGTTTCAGGTATTATTTACAGCAGGTAGCAGCTGTCAGTTGAAGTGCAACCTTTTAAAAAAATCTTCTACCCGGTGCTCTTTTTTCTAGAAAAAGATGAACACCTCCCTCATTCTCTAAGAATGGCAATGGCACCCACCTGGATTCCGGCTGGAAAAAAGCCCTGCTTCTACCTATCCCTTAAAGTTTTTATCCTCCCCCCACCCCATCTAGAAGAAAGTGGATTTTCCTTTGTGTTCCCCCTCTATATCACACCTTGCTCAAGAAAACAAAGGCAATCCCAAAGGCTAAAGCACACCCACCAGCACATTAGCCAGCACAAAAAGTGTCCTGTCAATCATTTGTAGGTCTCTGCTGTAGTTCCCAAAGCAAGGGCCTGCTTCTCTCCCAAAACGGAGCCCCTGAAATAAAGGTTCCCCCCCCCTGCCCGTACGGGCCACTCATGTCCAACTCTAGGGTTGTGCGCCCATCTCACTTAAGAGGCCAGGGGCCAGCGCTGTCCGGAGACACTTCCGGGTCACATGGCCAGCGTGACGAAGCTGCTCTGGCGAGCCAGCACCAGCGCAGCACACGGAAACGCCGTTTACCTTCCCGCTATAAAGCGGTACCTATTTATCTACTTGCACTTAGGGGTGCTTTCGAACTGCTAGGTGGGCAGGAGCTGGGACCGAAAGACGTGAGCTCACTCCGCCGCGGGGATTCGAACCGCCGACCATGCGATCGGCAAGCCCTAGGCGCTGAGGTTTTACCCACAGCGCCACCCGCGTCCCTGTAAGGTAAAGGAAAAGGGACCCCTGACCGTTAGGTCCAGTCTTGGACGACTCTGGGGTTGCAGCGCTCATCTCGCTTTATTGGCCGAGGGAGCCGGTGTACAGCTTCCAGGTCATGTGGCCAGCATGGCTAAGCTTTCTGGCGAACCAGAGCAGCGCATGGAAACATCGTTTACCTTCCCACTGGAGCAATACCTATTTATCTACTTGCACTTTGGATTACTTTCGAACTGCTAGGTTGGCAGGAGCAGGGACCGAGAAACGGGAGCTCACCCCATTGCGGGGATTCAAACCGCCCACCTTCTGATCAGCAAGTCCTAGGCTCTGTGGTTTAACCCACAGTGTCACCCAGAGTGTAGACTCATTTAAATTAATGGACATGACCAACTCAGGTCCATTCTGCATAGAACTTAATACCCTCATCTGCACCACACATTTAAAGCACTATTATACTACTTGGAAGTGTCATGACTTCTTCCCCCAAAGAATCCTAGGAAGTGTAGTTTCTTATGCCAATTTTCTGTTCCTCCAGCTCAATTTAGTAATCACCAAGGCTTCAACCAATCTTAATCTGGCCTGATTCTTGCATGTTCTAGATGCAGAAATACCATTCATGTTCAACTGAGCTTACTCCCAGATTAGTGTGCACAGGGGTCTGATTCGTAAGAATTATAATCTTAAGCCTGCAGCCATTTGGGTGGGGTGGAGACACTAGAAAGCATGGGTGATCTGTTCTCATTTTTAAAGTGCAAAAAAAGTTTGGTGCCTGGCAACTCTAGAATCAGGGAAGAAAAGTGATGGGAAAGACACTGCAGAACTGGTGCCGGCAAGTTGCTAACACCAGGCAAGATGGAGAAGGAGGAAGCTACTTTAGTAAGATGAACATGCATTCACATATCCCTCTCTGGGTACCACATTCTGCATGCCTTGTAGCCATGGCTGCAATGCACTTCTTAACCGCCAAGTATATTGCTAATTTCACACCTTCAAAGCTGGGAGGGGTAACCTGTGTGGTCTTCAAGTTGCTGTTGAACTTCTACACCCATCAGCCCTGACAGTTGGCCGAGCTACCTAAGGCTGATGGGAACTGAAGTCCATCATGTTTCCCCATCCCTGTTAGAAAGGAAGAGACTGTACAACAAGATTGGTCAATCTGTGGCTCTCCCAATGTTATTAAGATTCCAATGCCCAGCAGTAAGGGATGGTGGGTGTTGGAATCTACCAACATCACCACCTGTCTATTAGAGGATATAGGGCAATTTGTTTCCCTGCATCCAGCGCATCAATGCAACCACTCACTCTCCTTGTCACAGTGTGGTCTGGGTGATGTGTATCTGACTGACCAGGCCTGTGTGGCCTCTAGCAGGATAAACACAATCTGTCAGTCATGTGAGGTTTATGAACATCCCATTATTCCACTCTGAAAAGGCGAACCATAATACTGTAGGCTCCAGGCAACATGAGTTGGGCCAATAGTTCTTATACCGTCCGCCCACTGCAACAACCAGACATTGTGAAGAAATAGCAACAGACCAGCTGACACGAAGCATGTTTTTAGCAACAAGATTTTATAAGCAGAAATCCGAACACTTATCAACAGTGCTCTCTCAATGATCAAGGAACTCTGTACAGCTGAAGTTTTGATGCTTGACCTTGTATCAAAATTGCAAACAGGCTTTAAAACACATTGTTGGTAACAGGTGGGAAGAGGGCGGCATCGAAGATTTTTGAACCCGTGTAGTTTTATGGGAGTTTCCATGCTCTTTATTTTGTATATTTTTATCCCAGTTTTAATATACTGAGGCATTGAAGACGCACCCACAACCGGTCAAAAATGTTACTTGTCCATTTTCCTGCCGGAGTTCTTTTGCATTCATGAAGGCTTGAAATTTAATGATTCTCAGAAAACAGCCCAGGACTGTTTTGTTTTTGCATCCCCATTTTCATACCATTTGTATCCAGAGCAGAAGGAAGTGTGGAAATGAAGGCATATTAGAACTATTTCCCCAAGTGCTTAACAACAACAAAAAAGTATGCTGTAATTCAAGGGGTGACGGTGGTAATCTAGATCTTCTGAACAAATTTAAGCAAATTTAGCAGCTGAGCTTCCCTTGGACACACTTAAACTTTTATTAAGAAAGCAAGCAAATTCTAAAGCCCACATGGATTGGATCCTGCAAAAGGCAGCTACACCCAACACTCATTTTTCTAGATAATTACACACAGCTTTCTACAGCAGGGATGGGGAACTTGTAGTCCTTCAAATGTCGCTGAACTCAAGCATGGCCAATGGTTAGATGATGAGCAACATCTGAAGGACTACATGTTCCCTAGCTGCCCAAAATCAGCTTCTAATGTGACCATTTGAATACAGACTCAAGTCTTGGAAGAGATAGGCAAGCGTCTTACCAAAACAATTCAATACAAGTTCCTTGCATTTGGAGGCATTTAATTGTTGAAAGTTATCAACTTGTTTTCACATACAAGGTGTCCTACAATATCTTAGGAACAGGAATTGTGCCGGATATTTTATATGAGAAGGCAAATCTGAAAAACTGTAGTTGGTGGTCTAAATACAAAAAGTAGTCCCAAGCACCTTCCCCCACCAGTAATAACTCCCAACTCAATGGCCATGTTTAGATTCATTTATATTTTAATAGTATTAAATTAGCTTAAATTACTTGATTTTTTTTTAATTCCACATTTGAAACCAATCTAAAAAGGAGCAAAAGAAATAAATTGAGACACACCACTGCAATATTAATTCCAAATGTTAACTTTTCCCCCCTTTACGTCAGATCTGTACAGCAAAAAGTAGCAGAGTCCATTGATTACTGTTCCTACCATACAGCAAGCTAGAGAAAAGCCATCCTGTACACAAGAGCCTATGAAGGATCCTCCTCAGACCTTCTAATGCTTAGCTGCCAACAACAACACGCCCCAAACCGTTTCCTACCTACAGAGGACATTTTGGTGTGGCAAAAAAGGAAAAAAACTGATTTTCTTTGAAGTTCCCTTTTTAGTTCTCCAGTATTTTTTTTTTCTCTTGTACAAAATATTACAATGATTTTTTATATATATTTACATAGGTTTTTGCACATCTAGAAAAACAGTTATGAATTACAATCAGGCTTGGCAATCAATTTTGTTGTTGTTAAACATGATCTAGGGATTTAAGACAGCTGCAGCTGTAGTGGTTCACTTAATCACATGATTTTTAAGGAGGTCTGCAAAGCAGTGTTTTCCATCTCTTGCGAAAACAGCTGTAATTTTAAAAAGTCAACAATATACTGTTAATGAGCGCTATCTGTTCATTCAGTCCTTCAGCTTCCCAAAGCACAGCTGAGGAAGACTTGCTTTTGCTGTTTGGAAGCACAGGTCTATGTCATGCGCCCAAAATTCAGATCAATCGCCACAGGGTTTCCCCCCTCTTTTTGTGTCTGTGAGGGGGCTAGGTCTGAAAACAATTTTACTTCCACACAGAGTTGCCTTCATGTTAAGGCAGCCAGTTTAGAAAACTGGGTTGTGTTCAACACACATCTTAAATCCTCTGAGGACAAGTGTTATAGAACCCTCCCCAGACATTTCTTTTCCCCCTTCATTAAAGTTTTGTTTAAATTTCGCTTTTGGACCCAGATCAGGGTGGGGTAGAGGGGGGCAGAATAAAGAGCTGCGTTTTAAAGCTGCAGTGTTTTTATGGCTTATGGTTCAACTCCTTGCTTTTCTGCAAAATGAGGTATGATAAATAAACCGTGTCCGTCGGATGAATACATCAAAACAGACTTAAAGCGGAAGTGACATATGCTGGGGCGGGGAGGAGGAAAGATTGCCAAACCCAATTCCGAAACAGTGCCAAAAAAAGAGGGGGTGGGGAAGGAATAAGGTAGGGAATGGGAGAGGAAAGATTAGTCAAGAAGACAGCCAAGAACTCTCCTAGTAGCTTTCAATCCACTGCGCAAACCCTCTTTCCACCAAGGTTCGGTTTATAGACACCAACTGGAAAAGGAGAAAATGAAAGGTGTTAGAAGTTCTGCTGTCCTGTGCTAAGGCAGAGATAAGCAGCCTGCCAGGCCTTGCTGGACTCCAACTCCCATCAGCTCCAGCCCTGCATGGCCAGTGGTCAGGGACGGTGGGAGTTGAGTCCAGCAACATCTGGAGGGACCTACAGTTTCATTCCCCCCCCCCCAGCCCCACAAGTTAACAAAGAAACTGAAAAACATAGGGTTGTAGCCAACTCAGAGTAGACCCAGTGAAATTTAACAACTCAAAGTTAATCCTCTCCATTAACATCAATGGGCCTATTCCATGGCATGGTTAGCGCTGGCCTGCTACCCATAGCATTCTGAATTCAAGGCGTGTTCACATGCAGATTTACTGAAATATCCATCCTTTATTCTGATCCCCTAGCCCAGGCAGCCCCAAACTTGGTCCTCCAGATGTTTTTGGCCTACAACTCCCATCATCCCTAGCTAACAGGACCAGTGGTCGCTGACTGGGGCTGATGAGAAACATCGGGAGGGCACCATGTTGGCTATGCTGGAGTAGTTTTAATTCCTGGGCCCATTTATACATCAAAGATCCCGTCCCGGTGCTCTATTTAGTAGCATAAATACCTCTTCTCCCATCATGCTCCACAGCTGTATTAAGGGCAAGCCCGTTGCACTGTCATAATTTGTCACCTGAAATCAGAGATGTCTATTAATGCCTAGTAAGAGAGGAGCAGTAGCAGCAGCAGAGAGCGCACAATTTTCCTCCCGACATATTCCGGTACGATGCAACATGCCTAAAGACAGCGGAAGTGATCTTTCCAGTTTTACACTAGCAATGTCACCAAAATTTGCAGTTACCTGGCTCAGTATACAAATCTGCCTGGCTTGGAATGGCCAATGTATTACACGTCAAGTGTGCTTTTTGTCTTCAAACATTATTCTGTGGCTCCGAATGGAGCATGAACAGCGGTGGCTGGCAGTCCCTGGTGGGGTGGCTGTAGCCGAGGAGGTCATATAAGTGGGATCGATAAGGTCACATGGTGGTCACATGGGCAGAGCCAAGTTGTTCCGGTTTTCTTGGCAAAGATGAGAAGAGTAAGGCATTGAAGCTGCATAAGTACTTAGCCTAACTAAGCTGAAAAGTGTCTAACCTTGTTTTAAGAAACGGTCCTTGCTGCCATGATTTTTAGTGCTGTTGGAATAACCACATGCTGCTCAGACGTAAGCCCCACTAAATTCCAAGGGGATGGTTCCCAGGTAGGACTAGAGCCTTGTGTCAAGTTTCTTACAACAAAAGGCAGCACTAAACAATAAAAGCGCACAGCCATGACACATACCTGTGCAAGCAAAGGTGTCCCTCTGGTCATTTCACTAACAGCTGTGTCCGCCTCAGATGAAAAGTGATCGTCATCTTTCAGGAAAGAAGGAAAGGAAGGAAGAAGTGTTACTCTTAAGGTAGCACCATTTTCCGGTATATTTGAAAGCTGCTCCAACACACACAAGAGACCCTCCTTGCATGGAGAAAGCTAGCACATCAGTGATGTAATATGCAAGCACAGCATGGGCAGTGCCACATTGGGGTGAAGAAGGACAACCCCTCCCCAAACAATATCACCCCCACTTCCATCACTGGACTCCTGTCATTAACATTTAATTTGTTCCGGAGGTTCGTACTTAACCTGAAACTGTTCTTAACCTGAAGCACCACTTTAGCTAGTGGGGCCTCCTGCTGCTGCCGCGCCGCCGGAGCACAATTTCTGTTCTCATCCTGAAGCAAAGTTCTTAACCTGAAGCACTATTTCTGGGTTAGCGGAGTCTGTAACCTGAAGCATATGTAACCTGAAGCATATGTAACCTGAGGTACCACTGTACTTTTATTCTTCTTTCAGAGACCTTAACATGCGGGACATATAGTATCTAAATTTTGGTAATAAGAAGGAAATCAAAAAATTACTGGCTTGACCGTAGGCTCAAAAGGCATCCTGTTCCTTGATTCTTAACATTACACCTGCCTGCCTGAGACTCTATTTTGGTTGGTGGGCCTGTCTTAATGTGATTTCAAAGAACTTTGGTTATCACACAAACCCATCAGGGAATTGCCAAGTATGATCTGCCTACCTCTTGCCTTTCTGCTCACACACACAGCCCCACAGATAGCAGAACACCATCTGGTTTAACTTTTAAATGCATACGGAAAATTTCTAAGCCAGCAAAGTTATGCAGTCCATTAAGAAAACAACTTTCTGTAACAGTTAGTGGACAATCTGCAACTTCAACTTTTTTTACATGGTTTCTATTGTACAACCTCCGTAAACCATGTTGGTGCATTTAAAAAACACACACAATGAAACAGCAGTGTATAAATATTTAGATATGGTAGATATGTTAATTCTCCACAAAATGGGAGGAGTAGTGCGCCCCCCTCAAAAGGTGCAGTCCACCTTTGACTGTGCCATTCCACCCAACTTTGTTTTTGCAAAATTGGTCTGCTACTGCAGCTGTGCATGCAGTAATCCAGCATGATGGAAGAGACCAAGTTATGTTTGAAAACAGCCACTATCCAGCCAACCTAGCCTTTCACAGGAAGAGTTCAGGTCATCCAAGAGGGGCCAGGGAGAACTTGGGAATATTCTCCCATGGTTTCACTGAAGAGGGTCTCAATTACAGACACCACTAAGGCATGGCTCTTTGATTAACCTACTGGCTTTAACCTCCGTAAACAGCCCCCTCTCTGCAAGACTGCAACATGAGATGGAAGCAGAGCCTGAGTAGGCTCTACTGTTTTGCTGTTAAAGAGTTCTTATGCAGTTTGAATGGTGGGTCCTCCCCAAACACCCTCCGCCTCATCTCACACCCCTAGACATGAACTGTGCCACTTACACAGGCACAAAGAGCTGGACAAGTCCTAAAGGGAAAAGGGAAAATCTTTCACCAATGACTGATGTTACCTGGAAGTGGCACTACGTTGTCCAAGAGGACCTCTGCTCCTTGGAAAGGTAGTGTTACAAAGTCAGACCTTAAAAAAACCAAAAAAACAGCAAGGTGAGAGATTACCAGAAAACAAGAACTCAACCAATAAACTATCACAGCTTGTTAGGGGCAGCAACAGAAGTGTGTGGCTTGAGGACTTGAGTACTGAACAGGTTGAAAAGCTAAGGCCCGCCTTCTCTGTATATCACACCTTCATCCCCATTTTTACAGGACAACTTTTCCCTCTCCTTAATGATGGGAAGGGACAGGCACCCGCTATCTGCCATTTCTGAGGGCAGTTTTTGGGCCACTCACCTGATCTGCCTGAGCGTGTCAATCTTGACTCTCTCGTATCCACCATAGTCCACGTATCTGATCTCCACTTCAGTGGTGTCTTTGAAGTAGCCAATTACTTGCGCTCGCCACCAGGCCCCTTCCATGCCTGGTGCAGCACAGACAACGCCAACTGCAAAGCACAAGAGTTGGAAAGAAGGGATCAAATGTGAGATCACACACCAGCTTTTCTTTTTTTTATAATACAATAAACTATATTAGGGTTTATAAAACGAACTACAAGGCTTAATATCAGATATCTTTTTTTAATCCAAACTAAGACATTAATGACATGACCCGGAAGCTGTACGCCGGCTCCCTCGGCCAATAAAGCGAGATGAGCGCCGCAACCCCAGAGTCGGCCACGACTGGACCTAATGGTCAGGGGTCCCTTTACCTTTACTTTAAGACATTAATCTAAATAAGATAAAAACAGAGAAAGAGAAAAGGGGGAGAGAAATAATGAAACAGGAAATAGAAAAGGTATTAAAAGGGAGAGAAAGAAAAATTTAGAGTTCAGAAACTAAAGAACTTCCAATTCTTCACCTGTCCACTATATATAAACAATATTCACTTCAGCCACTCCAATATAACACCCAAAAACACCACTCTCTATAAACAAGCATTATCTTCAATAATGGCATCTAAGTGTCATTATTTCTCTTTTTCATGCAAAAAGTCTTTGAGAGTTTCCAACTTCCTGTTCAGTGCAAAAGCCTCATGATGTTCCCCAGCAATCACTCACCCACTTTGAACCTTTACAGTTTAAGCACTCAAAGATAAGGTTGCTGTTACTCTCTTTTAGGAGCAAACCGAAAACTGGGAGAATGACTGTCATGCTATTCGGTGCTAAAGGTAGAATCTAAAGTGAAGACTGAAATTAACTTGGCACCTTAGCCATTGGTTTGACATTCTCCTACGTTTGCATCACCTGAAGAGACAGCTGAATACACTTCTGACAGCACTGGCACTTTAATAAAACCACTATCAATTCTTCATTCCATCATAGGCCATAAGTGGCAGGTTTATCTGTGAGTGGCTGGTGACTATATTATAGAGAACTGACTGACTTGTTTGTGATCCAAAATGCTGCTCAGTTCACCTGAAATGGCTTCTAGAACTCTGGGAAGGGCCTTAGCTCAGGGTGTAGAGCAGGTTTTCCCAGACTTGAGCCTGAAGCTGTTTTTGGACAACAACTCCCATCATCCCTAGCTAGTGGGACCAATGGTCAGGCATGATGGGAATTGTAGTCCAAACATCTGGAGACCCAAGTTTGGGAAACACTGGTGTGGAACATGTGCTTTGCATGCAGAACGTCCCAGAGTCAATCCCTGGCATCTCCCATGTAGGGCTGGAAGAGACTTCTGCCTGAAACCCTGAGGGCTGCTGCTTATCAACATAGAGCTAAATAGACCACAGGTCTGATTCTATACAATGACTTTCTGAATTGGATCAGATTATGTGTGTGTTGTATATTTTGTTGGTGAAAACCTCCTTGTGTATAGCAATATAGAAAGGTGGTACACCAATTAAAAGGAAAAGGAAATGAAATATATAAAGCAGCTTCTTATGGCTGTAATTTCAGTTTCGAAAGAAAGAAAGAAAGAAAGAAAGAAAGAAAGAAAGAAAGAGACTTCTGTTTGCTCCCTTGGCATCCTGCTCCTCTGACATCAGAGCAGCTCAGCTAATAGAACTGAGTCAGGACAGAGAGATTAGCATAGAGAGATTTAGCAAGCTGGGCTGTGGCAATGAACATATCAGGCATTTCCCAGCCTAAGGACTGTTAATTGTTCATTCGGTATATGCAACACCGGCAGCAGCCTGGAGGAACTAAACTTGTGTTGCTTTAGTTAGCAAGCTTAACAGCCAAAATGAGGAATTAAGATGGAAAGAAAACAAGAGGCAAGTGGGAGCATTTGAAGAATATTTAAAGAAGAGTGGTCTTAAGCTTAACTGGCAAGTGGGATAAGCCTATGGGCAGCAGCAGACAAGACAAAGATAAGCAAAACAATAAACGGGGGAGAAAATATAAGGAGATGTAGCAAATTAAGAATATGAAATAAGATAAATGGAAGGTAAGTCGCCAAGTGTAAGACTAAGGTATGATTTGTATAGATGTAATATGGAAAATGAATATAAATAAGTAATAATAAAACAAACTTGGGTGCTTTTTTAAATTCTGCAAGACACAGGAGAGAGCAATGTTGTGCTGATCAAAGGCCTGGGAAACTGCACGGGAAGAGCTGTGTTTGCTGGATCCCTTTCCACATCCAACGCAAGCGGAAAGGAGAAGCACTCACCCTCCACCGGTGTCGGCATGGTTGGAATACCTGGCTGGGAATAGCACAGGTACATCTGTTGGTCTAGACTACGGAGGACGTGGTAAGTGGGGTGCGTGTGCTGCTGCACAAACAAGTGTCCCGCGTTGATTTGGTTGACCACGATCACTTCCACCGTGACCCCATCTGGAAGCATGAGCTGTCAGAGAGAGAGAACATGTTTTTCCACTCAGGTAACATCTTGGATTATTGCAACGAGCACTGCCCCTGAAGATGGCTAGGGGACACCAGTTGGTCCACAATGCAGCTGCCAGGTTAATGGCCGGCTTTCCCACTTATGTCTCATGTAAAGCCCCATTTTAAAACAGCGGCACTGGTTGCCCATTCATTCCCAAACCCAATTCAATGTGTTCACGTTAGTGTTTAAAGCCCTAAATGACTCAGGCCCCCAATATCAGAAAGACTGCCCCCGTTCCTACAGGCCCTCTCAGGTGCTGAGATCGGCAAAGGGGGGCCCTCATGATAGCCCCTCCATCTTCAGAGGTTCTGTGTGTTTGGCCAGGGAGAGGGCCACAGGTCCCCCATTCCTGCCCTAGGGGGCAAATATCTTCCATTCCTGCCCTTCAACTGCAAACCAAACACAGAATTTTAAAAGTGCCTTAAAAAAACACCACACAACTGTACAGATCTACCCACACCTACACAAAGCCTGTTATATATGCAGGGCACACGTTACACATTTTGAGAACCTAGGAGCAGTGGTGTGTGGTCAGTGGGCATGGGGCACCAGGCTAGTCCCGTAAATGTTCCTGGTAAATCAGAGCAGTGAAGTATTAAAAGTCTGGCGCCTCCTTCCCAAAGCCTGGGAACCTTCTGCCCAGCTTAGGGAGGTGCAATGCTTGCGCACATGACATCGGCCTCACAAGCTGGCACCTCTGGCCCTAATTGTTCCACTACAAAAAAGATTCACTGCACGCCACTGCCCAGGAGTCTTAACTACAGAGACCTGCCGAAAAGGGGCCCACATGATGCTGCAGCCCACCAACCAGTGAGTTTGACACCTTCAACAGCTGGTGTTTCATGCAGCTCTTTAAGGGATTTGCCATCTTTCTGCAGGGCCTGCAAGACGGAGCTGTTCCACCAGGCCTTTGAGCAGGCCTCAAAGTCCACCAGGACTTACTTTCCTTTGTATAAAACAAGCCCGAAGGAGGCCCCCAACCTGCTCACAGGTCTTTGTATGATCAGTGGAAACAGTTGGTCCCAGCAAGTATTAACCACTCTCTGTTCCAACCTGATAATTGCCACCTGCCCAAATTTTAACTTGTCTGAATTAATTTTAAGATGTATTTTAATTAATTGATGTCGGTTTTATGCATATTGTGTTGTTTTTATGATGTTAGCCGCTCTGAGCCCGGCCTCAGCCAGGGAGGGCGGGATACAAATAAATTATTATTATTATTATTATTATTATTATTATTATTATTATTATTATTATTCCCCAAAGATATCCCACAGACCCCGCGCTTACCCAGGAGGTCATGGGGAGAGAATGCACTGGCAGTGGGGGAGGTGGTGGCGCATAGATATTGGTGAGGCTCAGGTCCTTGAACTTCTTGCCAATCAGGCTCAGGGCTTTGTCGACGTTTTGCTGAGAGCCTTTTTGGGGGTGGGTGGGGGTGAAGGAGAGAAAAAGAGGCAGATGCTTAGGAGGTTTCCAGAGACAAAGCAGGAGATCAAACTTGTCTGCATCTCTGTGAGGCAGGGTGGTTAACTGTGCTCGCCACAACAAGAGTGACTTGTTCAAGGCTGCACAGATAACAGGAGAACAGCTTCTGCCAGGCTAGGTGACATGTAAGGGTGTAAGAGGAGTCCTGATGCATTGGGCCAAAGGCCCACCTAGCTCAGCACTCTGTTCTCACAATTGTCCACCAGGTGGGGAAGGGCCATAGGTCAGTGGTAGAGCTCCATGCACACTGGAGTTAACTGCTTATTAGCAAGAAAAGGGTCTGCACAGACCTGGTGGAGTGTCAGGCCTAATGAACACCGGAACTCATCCCTGGTAGGTCTTACCCCCCTGGACCAGTCAACGAGACTAAAGGTCCCTGCCTCCCCACAGCTGTCTATGTCTCCTCCTCTCCAGGGTTTTTTCCAACGACCCAAGACTGCACCTGCATGCTTGTCTTTCCTCCTCCCGTTTCATCCCTCTTCTGGTTCTGGGAGACCAGGTGGGAAGGAAGCTCGTAGCAGCAGGACGGGGAGACACCCGTGACTCTTCAGCAGCCTGACTCATCTCTGCCTCTTGGCCTCCTCATCCCACTCACCAGCTTCAGCTTCAGCCTCTTGACTTCTCTCTGTCACCAACTCTCCTCGCTCACTGAGCCCTGGTACCTCTTTAGCTTCCGACACCTCCTCCTCCCAGTCTTCTCCCTCTGACCACTCATCGTTGTCCCACCACCACTGCCTGAGTCCTGAACCTTCTTCCCCTGGGAGTTCCCCAGCTGGTTCCTCCCACCATTCCTCTGCATCCAACCAGGCCATGACACCTGGGAGGAAATCCTTGTCTGAAATCCTAAAGAGCAATTGCTAGTCAGTGTAGACCAGGCACCCCCAAACTCGGCCCTCCAGCTGTTTTGGGACTACAACTCCCATCATCCCTAGCTAACAGGACCAGTGGTCAGGGATGATGGGAGTTGTAGGCCAAAAACATCTGGAGGACCAAGTTTGGGGCTGCCTGGGCTAGGGGATCAGAATAAAGGATGGATATTTCAGTAAATCTGCATGTGAACACGCCTTGAATTCAGAATGCTATGGGTAGCAGGCCAGCGCTAACCATGCCATGGAATAGGCCCATTGATGTTAATGGAGAGGATTAACTTTGAGTTGTTAAATTTCACTGGGTCTACTCTGAGTTGGCTACAACCCTATGTTTTTCAGTTTCTTTGTTAACTTGTGGGGCTGGGGGGGGGGAATGAAACTGTAGGTCCCTCCAGATGTTGCTGGACTCAACTCCCACCGTCCCTGACCACTGGCCATGCAGGGCTGGGGCTGATGGGAGTTGGAGTCCAGCAAGGCCTGGCAGGCTGCTTATCTCTGCCTTAGCACAGGACAGCAGAACTTCTAACACCTTTCATTTTCTCCTTTTCCAGTTGGTGTCTATAAACCGAACCTTGGTGGAAAGAGGGTTTGCGCAGTGGATCGAAAGCTACTAGGAGAGTTCTTGGCTGTCTTCTTGACTAATCTTTCCTCTCCCATTCCCTACCTTATTCCTTCCCCACCCCCTCTTTTTTTGGCACTGTTTCGGAATTGGGTTTGGCAATCTTCTCCCTCTGACCACTCATCGTTGTCCCACCACCACTGCCTGAGTCCTGAACCTTCTTCCCTTGGGAGTTCCCCAGCTGGTTCCTCCCACCATTCCTCTGCATCCAACCAGGCCATGACACCTGGGAGGAAATCCTTGTCTGAAATCCTAAAGAGCAATTGCTAGTCAGTGTAGACCAGGCACCCCCAAACTCGGCCCTCCAGCTGTTTTGGGACTACAACTCCCATCATCCCTAGCTAACAGGACCAGTGGTCAGGGATGATGGGAGTTGTAGTCCCAAAACAGCTGGAGGGCAGAGTTTGGGGGTGCCTGGTGTAGACAATGCTGAGCTAGGTGGACCAATGATCCACAAAGCAGCTTTCTATGTTCCTAGCTGTCCTCAAGGGAAGCCCCACAAGCAGAACCTGAGCGCAGCAGCCCTCTCCGCACCTGGGATTCCCTCCACAACTGGTGTGCAGAGGCATACTGCCTCCAACAGGGGACCCATGGAAAGGCAGCTCCCTAGACACAACCTCTTGGCAAGACACCCCGCTAGAGACCCAGCCAAACCACTCACTCAGCCATCTGCCATCCCACCCACTCACCTTCTATATGGCAGATCTGGAAGTCCTGGGTGTAAGGTAGTGTGGAAATGTAGATTTTGGCACCGGACGTTTGTTTCAAGAAGCTCACGTACCTCCCCTGCTTCCCAATCAGCCGTCCGACTAAATGCTGCAGGGAACAAAAACAGCATGAAGGAACGTTCTGCACACAGAATCCAGCTGAAGTCGGTGGGTCCTTGGCTGAACATTATGAAAACCTTCTTGAAGTGAATAGCAGCTGACGGTGTGGGCCATGTTTAGGGTCTCCCTCACTGGAGGTCTCCAAGCAGAGGTTGGAGCACCACCTGTCAGGCTGAAGCTCTATCTCAAAAGAGTTTGCTGCATCAAGGAATGGGTTTGAGGAAGAGTCATAGCTCAGCTGACAGAGCACCAGCTTTTCAGGTCCCAGGTCCATTCTCCAGCATCTCCAGGGAGGGCTGGGAGAGACTCCCTTCATGAAGCTTGGGAGAGCTGCTGCCAAGCACGTGTCAACAACACTGAGCTAGATCAGATCAGATCCCTTCTGAGTTCTGAAGTCAGGAGAAATGACTAGCTGGGAGGCTCTGTGCCAAGGGAGGCTCACTTTTTCATATGCTCTTTATGCTTAGCTGCATGCGCCATCTTCTTACAACAAGTCTTCCAAGCTTCTACACTAGCCAGGCCACTCTCCTCCGGGATGAGCTTCTTCAGGCTGCAGTGAGACACCCAAAGGAGCCCCTCACCACCACCCATCTACTTCTCTGTCTTTTTAAACGCCTTGAGCAAAACTGTCTCCAGGAATTCTCCTCCAACCTGCTCTCTTATGGGCCCTGAAAGCTTCCCCCAAATCCCAGTTGCTTGTACAAACACCTCCATGTCTAAACACACATGCTCATCCACAAGTCCTCAGGGAGAGAGGATTAATATGGAGATGTATTCAACAATTCCTGCTTGGCATGTCTTATATGTTTCCGTTACGTCCGAACAATTCTGCATTGATACAGCCATGTGTAAATATAGTCAACACGCTTTCAGGTGTGAAGCAAAACTTTGGTTAGGCCAGATTCCACCAGAAATGTGGGGCATTACCTTTGGTACCTCTATCTCCCAGATAACAAGCTCTGTCTTATTAGAATCTGCTCCAGTCTTCGAATTCTGGCAGCTGTCCTTATTTCTGAGCGCACAGCCAATGTCCACTGAATCCATGCTATTTACATCCGAACCTACAAAGAGAGATAAGTTCCGCAGCTCTGAGGCATGTTACAGAATCTTATACATAAATAAATAAGTTTGAAATATGAGGAAGTATTCAGAGCCGGGGCGAAACTACACACCTAGCAGGAGTTCTGAAACAGGATCCTCCTTATTCTACAAAGCAGGGTGAGGGAAAGGGGGTCTTTCCATTCGTGGCACACCATACATTTAAAGCTCCCCTCCCCTCTAGAACACACGAACACACACACACACACACACAATTCTGGGAATTGTCTCCTTGTGTTGTATGCAGACAAGGCCAACTCAGAATAGACCCAATGAAATTTATGGGCCTAGGTTAGCCATGTCCATTAATTTCAATGGGTCTACTCTTGAGTGGGACTAGCATTGGATACAACCCTCTGCGAGAGGTAAGCTACAGCTCCCAGGATTCTTTGCAGGGGGTGGAAAGTGCTTTAAATGTATAGCTTAAGTACAGCTTGTGTCTTCCCACATGCATGCTTCCGAAAGTGAAAGTTCAAGAACCCATAGGGCCCTTACAAATTTTCCACTTTGCTATTGAAAGAAACTCAGGTGAGGAATGATTTGGCATAGAGTAATGGAGGGGAAGACCCCCATCCCAAAACAGCCTGAGCCAGGGTGTTCATTGCCTTCAATGAACACAGCCATAAATACAGAATTAAACACTAGAAACCAAGGCTGAAGTTCTATGCACATTTAGATGCCTTCCTGATGCTTGAAGACTAGCTGCTCCTTGTGTCTAAGAGAAAGGCAATATTGTGAGAGGTTTGCGTTGGTTCACAAAAAGACTCCTCTAAAGTCATCTTGAGTTTACACATACTTTACAGCAGAGTGAACAAGTTCTGTGGGGCCTCCTGAGCTGCCAGTTCTATCTATAAATATAAATAAACACCATTCAGCAAAAGGAGAGCTTTTAAGAATAGATCAGGGCCCAGACCTCTATGAAAGATCTTGCAGGTGAGGGAGCTGGAACACCTAACAATACGTTATCATCCTCATCAACAACAATAATAAAATTAATTTACGTACCGCTTAAAAGACAAATGGAGCTTCTATGCAGTTTACAAGTTTACAAGTACAAAACCAATCACACAGAAAATTAAAAAATAAACCCATGTCATTAAAATATGCTACTGAAAATAATAATGATCAAAACATGCATGGCTACACCATCTGTGCTGGCTTTCTGCCCATTTCCAGGTCCAATTCAAAGTGCTGGTATTAACGTTTCAAAGCCCTGAACAGCTCAGGGCCAGGTTACTTGAAGGATCATATCCCTCCAGATAGACCTGCCCAGAGGCTTTTCTCCAGATACCCATACCAACCTGAGACATGTAGGCGACTAATGAGGAGTGGGCCTTTTTGGTGGTAGCATCCTGGTTGTGAAGTGCCCTCCCCAGAGAAGCTTAAGAGTGTTTTAACAGTTTTAGAATGCTTTCATTCTGTTTTTAAATTGTGGACATGTCTGCCGTCCTGGGCTCCTTCACAAGGGATATAGAGTCAACATACATACATCAGGAAAGCACCATGACAGCTCCTCCGGCAACAGTGGTTCCACTTAGTTATCGGGCCTAACAATAACAACTGAAAGAGCCAAACTCCATTTTAAAGCTATTTAAGCTGCCTCCACATCTCACACTAGCAAACCTGACACATTCATGACAAGCTGAGAAAAGCAGGACTTTCGGGTGTGCCCCGAATCTGCTGCCAATACATTTCTAGTGACCCCAAAATTCTAGCGTTTATATATTTTGAGAGAGAGCACACCCTTACTTTTACACCCAGAGCAGCCCAGTGTAAGAGGCTCATAGCTCTCCAAAGAAGCAGTTTTATTTACACAACCCTGGAATCTTTTGATGATGGGCAGTTAATACTGCAAATAAATTTGGGGGGGGGGGGGACGACAAGAAACAGGACACATGCAAGAAAACGGGAACACGGGAATCCTTACCCCCTGAGTTGTCTGCATCTGCTTCCGCCAACCACGGCTGGTCGTGCCTCCGATGGGGGCAGTCTTCCTTCAGCACTCCGTTGCTGTACGGCACTTTGTTCTCTGCTAGCGTAGAGGAGGAGGGAGGCTTTTTGCTGGACGCCAGCTTGTGTTCCGAGTCTTTGAGCGCGGGCATGTTCAGCAAATCCAGGCGCTGCCCCAAAGCGGGAGAGGAGGTGCTTTTCAAGAGGTCCTCCGCACTCGCCCCGTCTTCCGAAGTGCAGGCGCTGCAGCCGGAATCTTCCGTCATCGTCTGAGCGTCTTCCAACTCATCCTCGTGGTTTGCGGCTGGGTCGCCGGCAGGCTGCTCAGCGCTTCTGGAGTCCCTGGGGAGGCCGTGGCTTGGGTTTCCCAAGAGGCCGTGCGTCAAGTGGCTTGAGTACATGGCGTGGCGGTTTACGTTCTCTTCCAGCAAGGGAGTCACTTCTACGGCTTTCTCAGCGACACAGCCGTGGCCCTTGCTGCACTCTGCCTGGCCGGCAGCTGCCACGGAGATCTTCTCAACCCGGCTGGCCATCTGAGAGATCCTATCTGACATGTCGCTGACCGACCCAGAAAGCACTTCCTCGGTGGCTGCCTGGATGACGTTGGAAATTATATGGATGGCAACCTGCTCAATCTTCTCAACTTCTTCTTTGTCTAAGCTGATGCCTCCCACCCTCGCTTTCTCCAAACTCACCTTACAGCCAACATCTCCAAATCCATGGCGCTTCAACGTACTACCAGCGTTCGAACTGGACGTCTCTTCTTTCTGGGCCAATTCTGCGCTAGCAGGTTTGACGCATTTAGCCTCCGCTTCCATCTCTGTGGCCGCCACACCGGCGCAGCCGCCACCAATCTCTTCCTTTCCAGTGGCATCCACAGAAGGTTGAGAAACCGCATCACCTGCCACTTGGGAGCATGGGGCGGCCAAAGAACCCGCATCTGAGGAGGTGGCTGCTACAGAACAGAGGCCTTCTTTCAAAGGCTTCTCTGGTGCATCATCCTGGACCACATCCTCCAAACCGCTATCCCCAGACTTCTCCAAACTAGAAGACTTCTCTAGCAGAGCTGCTGCCGTCGAGACTGGCGATGGCACCCGGTCTGCCACTCGAGTGGCTGCCAGTGACCTCTCGATAGAAGCTTCACCAGCACAGGTATCGTCAGCTATCTGAGCGCCCGGAAGGGAAGGCTCCTGTGCGGGGGATCTAGGTACATCTCGGCACCCCGTCACTTCCAGTTTTTCACTGTCGTCCTGAACCCTGTTGGATTCAATGGTTGTTTTTGCCGTGACAGGACGGTCTCTTGGGGGGTCCCAGCGCCGAGCGCCGCTTTCCAAAGGGGCCTGCAGGCTTGCCGAAGACTCGACGGTAAAGGCTGGTTCAGCAGGCTGCTTGGCTTCTGGGGGCAGGGGCGGCTGGCTGTTCAACGGCACCCCTTCTCTAGCGGAAGGCTCCTTCTTGGGGGAGCCTATCCTGTGTTCTTCTATGTTGGCCAAGTCTCGCCTGTCGTGATTGCTCGCACGCTCCTTTTTGCGTGAAGAAAACCACCACCACCCGATGAGCGCCAGCACTCCAGGGATGGCAAAGGGCAGCAAGGTGCGGAAGCGGAGCGCCATTTTGCAGATCCTCAGCGATTACACCTAGGGACAAAAAGAAACAAAAACATGGAGTGTCACGTTAAAGGCTTCAGTTTTCCTCCCACTGTTCTGAGAACATCTAAGCCAGCTGGCATGCTCCAGTATTCCTTGACCGCCATCGCTGACTATTGGCCACTCTGGCTGGAGATGATGGGAAGGACAACATCCATGGAGTGCCAAGTTGGCAAAGGATTAGCTTTGGCAACATTAACAACTGAGCAGCTGAGCTTGCCCAGCATTCACCAAAACGCCACCAAAACCTTGTGGCCTTGCTGATATGAGAGGCTGTGTAGCCAGGATCACACCAGCGGTGCTCAGAAACACTCAAGACTGGCCTACAATCAGGCATCCAAGCCGCAGAAGCTCAGAAGTCTAGTTTCTCCCTCTTGAATACCTCAAGATTTTTAAAAAAATAAAGTTTCTAGTTCTCAGGGGCTACGAAAACACTCTTGGAAGGGGGGATGATGCCTGCTAACATTTCAGAGGTACCTCTGGGGGCAAAAGCAGGTTTTTTAGGAATCGGGAAGGGAGCGTGTTTTGATTTAAAACTATGTAGGACCTTCCATGAAGACTTGGCTGTGAATATTCTAAGCATTTAAGATTCTTCCCTAGAAAGAGTTCAAAGGCAGCTCCTCGCATACAAAATAAGCCACATGATTAATACATAAAAAAAAAAAATCCTAACAAGTAGTAAGCAACATGATAGAGGCCTATAAAATAACAATGGAAATAAAAATGGGTTGCAGTGGGTCAGAGTGGCCCAGTCGGTTTAGCTGCTATGCTTTGAAAGATCTAGGAGGCATGGTTTTGCCTAAAAGTGGGGAATGTTGGGTATTAAAGCAGAAATAGTCAACATACTGGCCTAAGTAATATAGGAAGAGTCTGATGGGTTAGGCCAATGGTCCAGCATCCTATTGTCACAGTGGCCAACCAGATGCCCCAAGGGGGAGCCCATAAGCAGAAACCCAAGTGCAAGAGCCCTCTCCCCACCTGCGATTCCCAGCAACCAGTATTATCCAGAAGAATACTGCCTCCAACCGTGAAGGTGAATGGACTACAACTCCCATCAGCCCCAGCTAGAGTGGCCAAAGGCCAGAGATGTTGGGAGTTGTAGTCCAACAGCTTCTGGAGGGCACCACTGTATTAAGGAACCCTCTGCCTCCCCGCATAACTGAGCCCTGCTGAATGCTTGGACTACTTCTTTCGAATCACAGACAACATGCATCCCCACCTTTAACCATGAAATATGCACCATCAACATATGCAAGCAGAGGAAATCACCCACCGGAAGAAAATCTGTGCTGCAAACACCTGGTTTGATATACCGTGCTGGTCACCTTTCCACAATCTTCCTTCTCAAGTGCACCCCCCCCCCATGCTCTGCCCAGTAGCCCCTGATCTTCATTTTTACCTCAAGACCATAAAGATCACATGATGATTATTCTCTTTTGGTTTACAGGAGCAAAAATGTTTATAGTTGCAGATAAGGATCTCAAATACAGCAACATGCATCAGAGATGTTCGTCATAGATCCACAACAGAACAGAACAACACACACAGAGAGAGCTTTTTGTTGCACTGAATGTTGTACAACAAACTGTATGGCACAAGGAAGGCTGAACAACAGGGGACATGTTGTGCATCAGCTGCCATCTAAAATAAATTTGGAAATCCCTGCCTTCATGAGAATCAGGGCTAAGTCCTACTCAGAGGAGACTCAATGGAATTAATGGACCCAATTTACTCATGCCCATTAATTTCCGTGGATCTACCCCTAACAGGAATATTCCACAGTCATGATAAGTGACAAAAATTGAGGTTCGCATTGTATTCTGCCCAACCTGTTACTTGAGCAAGAGTTATAAAAAGACAAGGCTGGCATTCCTTTCCTTAACAGAGGAGCATCTGCGGGGCTTGTGGCTGGAACGTCAGGGGTAAACAGCTGCCCATTCAGAGAGCTGCTTGCTGCAGAACACTCTCACAGTTTACATTGGCAGCCAGCAGAGTTTGGGTGTCTCCAAGGGCACCCAAGGTTGGAAGTGTATAACCAGGAATATCAGCTCCAAGGTCTAGTTCTCAGAGAAGTGGGGCAAGCCTGTGACCCGGCTGCACCCCTCAGACTTGGAGCGGGGAGGCTTACGTGTCAGAACGATCTTCCATACAAACTAAATACACGCCCTGCATGCAAAAAGCCTGCATGTGGGGAAAGAGCCTGACCCGCTCTTCTTCTGCATGCAGAGGACGAGGTCTTTGTTGCTCTATGGAAGAGCCCTCCCCAACCCAAATGTCTGGAGTGGTACAGCACAGACAGAGGTTTGCCCCACTTCACTGGGAACTAGGCTATGATGACAATGTGCTTATGGCGTTTTCTAAAAAGATTCTCTCTCTCAAATGCAGAGGAAAATCTGCAGGGATTTCTTCTACTGCCATTTAATGATGATGGCATCTTGAGGGCTCTCCAAGGGGAACCCAGGACGCTTTCCAGAAGTAAGAAAGCAGAAGGTAAGCTGAGTGAGAGACATGCGAAGCATGCGAGGAGGGCGAGGGAAGGCGGCTGCATTGAGGCAAAGCAGGTGCGAAGCCCTGATCTGAGCTGCTGGAGGAACAATCTGGGCTTCAAAAAATAAATTAAAAATTGCTTGTAACATTCCAGTTTATTATTTTTATTCTTATTCTTATTATTATTATTGAGCCAATAAGGACTGGTGATTCCCAAGACACAAGAGCCTCTCATTTGTGAATTATCCACCAAAGTTGGGCTTTTTCCAGCAATTTTGTCAGGACTCAGGTTCTCAGAAGCCAAAGGCAGGCTCTCCCCTTATGTGTGATGAAGCATTCAAGAGCAAAGCAACCCACTTACCCATCCCCCTTTGGAGATGCTGGGAATAAAACTGAGCAACCAAAAGAAAAAGAGCTAAAGCAGCTTTAAGTTTATAAACCATCTGCAGCTGAAGGCTTGGGAGCGCATCACAGCTGAAGGCTTGGGAGCGCATGAACATGAAAGGAGCCCAGCAAGATCAGGCAGATGTCCTTCTAGTTCATCATCTGTTCTCTCCCACTGGTCAGCCAGATATAACAGAATCATAGCATTGTAGAGCTGGAAGGGACCACGAGGGTCATCTAGTCCAACCCCCTGCAATGCAGGAATGTTTTGCCCTAAGTGGGGCTTGAACCCACGACCCTGAGATTAAGAGAGCCTCACGCTCTACCAACTGAGCTATCTCATGCCTCCAGGAAGCACACAACAAGCGAAGAAGATAGACAACAGCCCTCTCCCATTGCTGTCCACCACCCCCCATCTTCTGAGTTTCGGAGATATTCTGCCACTGAACATGGAGGTTCCATTAATCACGATGGCCAGCAGCATGAAGCAGATCTCTAATAATAAAAGATGCGGCACCAATAACATTCAATTCTGCAAAGCGTAGATTTGCAATCAGGACTGCAAGAGGACAGAAGAGGCAGCAGCTGTTAAAACATTAAAAGAGTGCCAAGACATTTAGGACAGGGGTGGGGAACCACTTGCTCTCCAGATGCTGCTAGAACTACAACTCCCATGCTGGCCGGGGCTGACGGAGTCCAACAAACTCTGGAGGACCACAGATTCATCAACCTTGCTCTTACGAAAACTTACACTGCATATGCTCTGTTTCTAATTAAGGGAGATGAGCAAGGAATGGAGACACTCATGACACCTCCCCAGTTCACTATTCAGCCAACTTTCTGGAAACTTCACTAGAAATCACTCACAACAGGACTAGAAACTTGGCATGGGGCAGTGGGGTGGGATTCTATATGCACGCAAAAGGTGCTGCGATTCCCCAAGAAGTAGCTGTGTTGCCCTGCACCAGCCTCTGCTCTTCCCCTATTGTGCTGCTTCTCTCCCTACCTTTCAGACACCCTTGCTTACAAGGGAATTTAAAATTCCAAGTGTCGGGTATAATTGGCATGCAATGATACTCAAGAGTGCATTAACAGCATCCTGCATTGCAGAGGGTTGGAATAGCTGACCCTTGGGATCCCTTCCAACTCTACAATTTAGGATTCTACCTGTGGGCCTTTGATGTGGTTGGACTACAGTTCCCATCATCCCTGATCACAGACCTTAGTGGCTGGGGCTGATGGGAGCTGAAGTACAACAACAGGTTCCCCCATACCCATTTGAATGAACTAAATATAGCACCGGGAGAAGGAAAACCTGTGTCCAAGTTTAAATCACAGTGGTCAAGGAGTGTGTAGAAATACTCCTCTCTAAGGCAGCAAATATATATGTATATAATATTCCTCTCTAAGGCAGCAAATATATATATCCCTGCATGTAGAAAGCAAGGGTGGAAATGCTTCTTCTAGATACAGATTTACCACCTCAATGAGAACTTGGGGCAGTCCCCTACTCCCTCCTCCAGTAGGCAATTCCCTTAGGTCTGGCGTTGGGAACTCGTGGCTCTCCAGATGTTGCTGAACCATCAGTACCAGCGAGCATGGCTAGGGATGATGGAAGTTGTAGTTCAGAAACATCTGGAAGGCCACTTGTTCCCCATGCCCACCTGAGGCAATGAGCTGAAATTGCACACTGGGTCAGATTCAGACACACCCTTCTAGAAATATAGCCTTCCTGTGATGCTTGCAGCTTCTGCCTGGAAAAAAATATGTGTCCGCTAGACCAGTGTTTCCCAACCTTGGGCCTCCAGCTGTTTTTGGACTACAACTCCCATCATCCCTAGCTAGCAAGACCAGTGGTCAGGGGTGATGGGAATTGTAGTTCAAAAACAGCTGGAGGCCCAAGGTTGGGAAACACTGCGCTAGACCAGTGTTTCCCAAACTTTTTTGGGCAACGGCACACCTGTTTACTGAAAAAAAATCTCGCGGCACACCACCATTAAAGCCCCGCCCCGTGACGTCAGCGCGCAGCGTCACGCCGGGAGGGACGCACGAAAGCTATCCTATGTAAATACGGATTTAGCCTCGGTTTGCTCTGGCTTTGAAGCTAAAGGTTAAAGGGGGGGGGCAGAGAGACGTGTAGACCCGTTTGCTTAGAAGTAGGTCCCCAGTGTTTCCCCATGGGGTCCCAAGGAAGAGCGGCGCCACCCGATTGGATTTCCTAAACTCCCGCCCTGAGCGCTGGAGTTCCGCGTAACCCAAATTAAACCCGGTTGCTTACACTCTGTCCAGGAGGACGCACAATCCCCGCTTGACGGATGGGTCTGTTCCAAGGCTGGCTCCGCTGGCAAAGCCGGCTTGCTGGACGCCTCTTGGCAGGGAGAGAAGCGGACGGACGAGTTTTAAGAGGCTCTCCGTCGCTCCAGAAGAAGGCAGGGCGAAGATTTCAAGGGGCATCGCTCCGGCTGCTCCCTCTCCCGGCGCGCAGGAGCGATGCCTCTCTCTGGCTCTCCCTCCGCGCAGGCTGAGGGAGGGAGGGAGGGGCGCGTGTGACCCGTCTCTGCTGGGAGACCAAACCCAGCGAGGCAGAGTCGCGCGGAGGCGCCCAGGCAGCGCTGCCGGCTGCGAGGAGGAGCGCCAGGCAGCAGCAGGAGGCGCGGCCTCTCCTCGCCGCCGCCGCCCCGCCTCTCGCCGCCGACTCGCCCGCCTCCCTCCAGGCATCTCGCGGCACACCCGCCGATGTCTCACGGCACACTCCTGTGCCGCGGAACACCGGTTGGGAAACACTGCGCTAGACATTGAACACCTGGCTCCTCACATCTACTAAATAGGGTTTGGTGGGCACAATAGCACCAGCTCTCTTTGGAAGTTGGTTTTTTCTCCCCCCAATTCCTCCTTTACGTGCTGCAGAATCAGAACAGACAAATCCTGCAGTAAGCGGATCCATATAAGGGCCGAAACGAACTAGTGGCGCAGGGTTTTTAAGGGGCGGACAGAGCAGCTCTGCCTAAGATCTGAGAAGGGAAGAAGTTGGCTGGTGTTCACTTCAGCACACACATACATGGCAAGCTGCTGTGTTGCACATGCTGGCATCGTTCCCAAGCCTGGGATGGGATTCCACTTTCGTCAGTAGACTCAAGGATTCTGCACTTGGCAAATGCACAAACGCATGGAACACCCATTTGCTGGTCCATTATCTCCTGAGGTGAAAGGGTTGAAACCTTCCCCGGATTCAGGTCAGACCCATCAAAGTGCTTTTAAATTAAAACCCAAACACTAGGAGACAGGAGGCACCAGCGTCTGCAGCCACAACAGTGTCCTTGAGGGCTCCAAAAGCTTCTGAGCTCCGCCTCCCCTCAAAACTCGCTGCTCCTTTGGTGGTTACTTTTTTCTCCCCTAAAAATTACACAAAAAGGGAGGAAGTTGGGAGAGCAAGGCTCTTTCCCTCCTCGTCTTTCAGCTCTATAGGCTTATCAGGGCTCAGAAATTCTATCACACAGAACGTGCAGAAATGCAAAATTTGTATGTTTGTGTGCAATCCTTCCCTCTGTCAGCGGGGAGGACTGATCTGGGGAAAAGGTGAAAGATGTGACCAGAGGGAGCAAGTACCCATAACACTTGCTCCAAAACCCAAATTTGTCCATGAGCCTTTGGCGACCCCTGAACTAGATCAATATCATGAATGTTGCATACACTGTCTGGCTCTCATTCACACAGTCCACAGACAAAAATGATTATCCACACCACCGTTAAGTTTCCAAGGAACTTTGGCAGGAGTTTGAGAGAAAGGGGCTTACGTATTTTCTGGAACTGGGAGGTGAAAATATCCAAGAAACTAGTCCTTGTTGAGCCTGGATAGCTCATGGGCTTTGGAATGGGAGATGAGAGAAGGATGCCAGAGGACTGCATTTGTACCACAAAGTGCCAAGACAATAGTGCAATATTAACAAGTTCGTATTCTTTCGTCTCCCTGGATTAAGGCTATTTGCACTCTGCATTTAATTGCATAAAACACCAAGTTTCTAGTCTTCAGTAATGAGATGGTAGGTCGAACCGAGAGCCAGAGCAGCAAAAAAAAAAAGAAAAAGAAAAAGCCCGGAAGGAAGCAAGAGGTCAACATAGTGGGCGTAGAGAAGATTCTCAATAGGAAGCACCTTTAAAATTTCACAGCCTTCTCCCCCTAATCGCATAACGATATAATTGTGTAATGCAGTGGAATTAGAAGGATGTGCGACACAGTGTCAGGGAATGCAGCCACCAGGGTGAAGAGGCATGCCGGATAGGACCCGGTTGCATTAAAAACTGAAGTCACAGGGGCCGGGAAATTTTTTCCACGCTAAAAATAGCCAAAGGGCATATGAGCTGCCTTATAAGCCCACACAGAAGCTGGAGATTCCAGAAGAGATAAAGCTAACTTGGTACGCTAGCTTTTGTTATGTTTTTGGGGGGGAAGCGGACTTCCTATTTCTCAGGTGAATCCATATTTTGGAACAAGGTAGCTACAAATAACTTGCAAGGTCAGAGAACAGAACCGGTCTTTCTCTAGGGTTTCTACTTGGGCAGCTGGAGTATCATCTGCATTCAATCGAACCAGCACGAAGCACAGCTAACTTCAGCCGCTTTGACAACATTAAGAGGAGAAGCAAAAGGGAGGCAGGGAGAAATTAGTTGGGCTCCGCTACTGAAGTGGGGATTGTGTTACAAATGGAGCCCTTGCCCTCAAAAGTTCAGAGGCACGGATTTTACTTCTATTTAAATTTTTACAAACCACGTATTTTCATTAAAAAATTGTCACAAGGAGGCACGCGAAACAGGAACTCAAATCCAGAATTACAACTGCTCAGCAAAATGGCAACTAAAACAAAATAACACCTTTTGAGCTCCTCTCACATAAAATAGGTCTTAGCACATATTAGTAGATGGGGGGGGGGGGAGAGACAAATTGTGGCAGAAAAACATGGTTTTCAGGTGGGAGAGACACTATTAGGGGCGAAGCAGGTGAGAGAAAGGCTCAGCTGTTGCCCAGGACATTAGGATGCTGCCACTGCGCCCATGCCACGGGGTTGTAAAATGGAGGACAGCTGGAGAATTATTTGGGTTTTTTAAATTAAAAAAAGCCAGACTCTTGCCACTGAACTTGTACCCTGTGTAAGCCGCAGGCCGTGCCCAACAACAGCATTATTTGGGGACTAAACCGAGAGTTAGGTGTACTTTGCCCTGAATTATACAAATAAAAGCACTCTGGCATTAAAGCAAACAAGGAGAAGCACCCAAGACAGCAATGGAGGACAGCAAACACGGCAGTCGAGGCTGCGGTAAACCCGTTTGCCTTTAAAAGGGTACCACGAGACTGTTGCATTTACTGCAATTTAAACAGAAACCTCCACAGAAATTGGGCTGGTAGGGAAAAAAAAGTTCAACATGCTCATCCTTCTGCACCTTGGAAAGTAAAGGGAATGGTATCTCTTAAATCAGTCAGCAGAAGATCTCAGTGTGTAGACAATACTGGGCTTGATGTGCCAATGGTATGACTCGGTTGAGGGAGGTGGAGAGCCACCGATGGATTTATTAGCCACAGCGGTGAGATAGAACTTCCATATTCACACCAAGGACATTTCTGATTCTCACCTGCTGGAAAGCCGTGTTCAGGAGCGGGCTGCCATATTCATGCCCTGCCTGCAGGCTGTCTAGAGACAATTGGCTGGTCACTGTAGCAAGTCAACTGCTGGACTAGGTGGACCTGATCCAGCAGGGCTCTCATGTTGTTCACATGCTAGAATTTTAAAATGGTCAAGTTGGAAGGGACACCAAGGGTCTTCGACTCAAACCCTCTGCAATGCAGGAATCTCAACCATAGCATCCATGACATATGGTCATCCAAGCTCTGCTTAAAAACCTCCAAGGAAGGAGAGTCCACAACCTCCGGAGGGAGACCGTTCCACTGCTGAACAGCCCTTACTGTCAAAGTTCTTCCCGATTATTAGTCTGAATCTCCTTGTAATCTGAAGCCATTGGTTCGAGTCCTACCCTCCAGAGCAGAAGAAAACAAGCTTGTTCCCTCTTCCATGTGACAGCCCTTGAGATATTTGAAGATGGCTACCATATCTCCATCTTCAAATATCTCAAGAACCCAGAGTTTGGGAAAGATTGTTGTATCAGTGGAAGACTTGGGGTGATTAGCAGAGGCAACCAGAACAAGGAAGTTTAGATTTTTCGGTGATCCTATCTGCGCTCACAGGACTGTGAGAGGAGGCACACACAAAGCAAACAAATCAAGTGCCAAGTTTATTCCGGAAACAACGCAAGGCATTTCTGTTCCGACAAGCTTTCTCAGGTGGATAAAGGGGGCTTTGCCACGAGCATATACTTGTTAGGGTTTCAGTCTTGCTTAAAATATATCTGGTTTTGTAATTTTAACTATTTCAATCATCTTAGGTGTAAATCGCCTTGAGAAGGTTCCTTAGAAGGCAATAAAAAAAAGGATGGTAGTGACAATTTAACACTTTTATTTTCACTAGAGATGAAGCCCAAAAGTGTTTCTGGCAAGGCATGAGCCTCTGTTGACCTGGGACCAGCCATCTGAACACCGAACACAAGGCAGGGTTCCCTGAGCTGTTGAAGGCTTTGATGAAGTTGAAGTGAGTCAGAGCATTTTATTTTTTTTTAAGGCAGCTTTCTTCACCAACCCAGAAGGACAAGCTCAAGACAACTGATTTAAGTCCTTAATGCATCTCGAGCAGCTAAATGAACCATGAAATCCCAATGATCACAATTGACTTCATTCATGTATTTGAAAGAAACTAGAGCTAGGAGATGGGTGGGAAAATTAGGAGACGTTGAAATTAACAGACTACGCAGAACTAGATAAATTAACAGGGAAAGTCCGAAACCAACGAGATCACAAGTTCACCGAGGACTGGAGTAAATTTGTGGATTATATGAAAAGCATATGTGATGAACAAATAACGTTTGTGGGTTTACAGGAAGCTTTGTGAAGAAATATGTATAGAAACATTGTAAAAAAGGGAAGAGGGGGAGTAGGTGGATTTTAAGATAAAAGACAATGACAAATTTTGAACTTGCAGTATAAAGACAAGAACACGGAGGATTCACGGATGAACTGATGGAAGTCAAAAATATGTATTTGTGATTGTATTGAAAATGTATGACTAAAAATTCTTTTTTATTGGAAATTAATAAAAAATAATTCAAAAAAAAAAAAAAAAAGAAAAATTAGGAGACGTACATAATAAGGACCCAGCTGGCTCAGACCAAAGTTCCATCTGATAATGGAGAACTTGTGGCTGTGTTCAGATGCTGCTGGGCTAACAACTTCAACCATGAGCTGCAAAGTTGAATAAGCTGTATCAAAGGAAGATGGAGCTTCAGAACCCAGCAACAGTCTACCACACCTCCACCTCAAGCTTCTCCAGCTGTGGCATAAAATAAGCGTAGGTGCCTGGTTGACCTTTCCCCTGCAGCCCTGCTTAGGAAGTCACCACCACTCACCATCCTCATGGTCTCAGTTGTTTTTGGTACACACTGCCAGATTTGTCTCAAAATACATCCCACGCTACACCAGAAATAGGCAAGGCTACAGCAACCAAGCCAAGCCCTTGCCATGACTTAGAAGCATCCTTCCCACAATGCCAAGGATTTCATAGGAAGACTGTGAGCACGCTGTCGTCAAAGGAGAGTAAGAAAACTGCACCAGGCAAGCAAGCAAAGCTGTCTAAAGACAGAAGGAATAGGCTCTTAATACTGCTTTTCCATGAAACTGCGCCCCAACAAACCTTACAGCGAGACAAACATGGAAACAAAGTATATAAAAAAAAACCTGCTGGAAATATAAGAGCGCTACAGAAAGCCAAACGCAATCACTACCAGAAGACTAGTAAAAATGTAAGAGCGTGAGCACATCAAAAGCCTTGGGCAATGTGTGGGAAGGGATCTGGCTCAGTGGCAGAGTCTCTGCTTTGCATGCAAAAGGTCTTAGGTTCAATCACAGGCATCTTCAGGTAGGGCTGGGAACAGCCCCTTGCCTGAAATCCTGGAAAGCTGCTACCAGTCAGTGTCAACAACAGATGGACCAAGGACTCAGTAGAAGGCAGCTTCCTGTGTTCCCATCACTTATCTGTCCAGTTGGTTCCTGAGACCGCTCACTTCTTATAGCCACCCCACCAAACCTGCTCACCAAGCCCAACATACCATTGCTTTTTATAAGCAAGTAAAAATTTGCTTATAAAAGCAAATTTATAAAAGGGGGGAGGCAAGTGGGGAGAGGCACTCCAGACAGCAGACAGTTCTCTGTCCTTGCACAAATGGAGCAAGGGCAAACTGAAGCTGGCCATGTGGCACCCGACAAGACAAAAATGGCAATTTGCAAAAATTCTAGAAATATTTGCGAGTCTAGGCACAGTCAATGATTTACATGCCCTTCCCGTGCATTGGGGGGAGAGGAGCCAAGCAGAGGCTCGTGTTTTCACTTGTCCAGAAGGAAGTCTCCCTACGGGAAATGGGATAATAAGATTCCAGGCGGGTATCAGCCGTGTTTGGTCTTTTTTTGGGCAAAGCACTGCAACAAGGAGTGGGGGGAACCTTGTGGCCTTCTAGATGTTGCTGAACTCCCATGTACATGGGAGTTCAGCATGGCCAACAGTCAAGGCTGGTGCGAGATGGGAGTCCTGCAACAGGTCCCCCATTTCAATAAAAACATATCAAGAGTCCTGATGGATCAGAGATCCATCTAATCCACTCTTCTCAAAGTGGCCCAACCATATGCCCCAAAGAGAAGCCCACAACCAGGATCCGAGTGCAACAGCACACACCCCACTTGTGACTGTGAGCAACTGGTACCCAGAGGATTGCACCAGTGTGCTATGTTCTGCCTCCAGCAGTGGAGTAGCACACAGCAAGTGCATCAAAGCAATCCTCCACACATTTGCCTAACCCCCTTTGAAGCCATCCAAGTTGGTCTCCATCACTACATCCCATGGGAGCAAATTCTGAACCTTCCAGTGTTAGAAACTCAGATATACAAGCTGGGGGCCAAATGGCTCCTTAAACCAAGGCTGCAGTTGCCCAAAAAGGAACACCATTTTGGGGCAAGACGGCTCTAAAGTCTTATTTTGACGGACCGACTGTGATAGATTTTCAGCTAAACATCTGGCTAGTTCAAGATGGCAACCTTGAGCTGTGTTAAGAATGTTGAGAACTTAAAGAAAAGTCACTTTATCCAGGGACAGTCTGCATGTATTTTTTTCTCTTATACTATTTTGCTTAATAGTGACACAGACCATTCATAATGTAAGAATATTCTTCACAACTGTGAGGAGGGGACAAGTGAAGACAAGTGACAACAGTGAACTATAACGTTGTTCGCTGCTCCTGTGCAAGCTGCACACAAAAAAGCGTTTCGGTTCCTGAAATTCATTCTGATTGTGCAGATAAAATGGGACACATAGAATTCTACAGGAGAGGGTATTAGCGTGTGGAAAACAGTTGCGATCCAGTGATTCCCAGGCATGCACCTCCAGAGGTGGAGGTGTCAGGCGCCATCCTGTGACCCAGGCATCTTCACCTGGTCGCAAATGGCCAAGAGCCAAGTGCAAAATGCGCCAACCACACACAGTGCTAAGCAGTACTTCCCTTTACCTGTCCTGTATCTCCCAATAGGTGGGGCATACTTTGTGGCAGAGTTCTTCACAGAGGTCATGCCATCTTCCCTTTTACATCCTAGGATTCAGACCATCATGGAAAACAGGAACGCCGCTGTGCTGGGACCCACAAATCCCATGTAAGTTAGCACTCACACAGAGTTGACATAAAACAGATGCTGCATAAGGCGTTTGTTGCATTTGGGGAACGGACTACCCCCAGGGATGTGGACTTCCCGGGAAATTTAGAACTGGGAAGTTTTTTTTGCCGACTCTTAAGAATGAACCAAGATCCAACTTATATTTCGTAAGCAAAACTAACAGCAGACTTACGGCATTTCACACTTGGTGCTATCTGAATCTCAAAATGTTTTGCCAATTAGCCACAGGTAGATGAATCAACGGATTCCATTAGGAAGCCTTCCATGCAGAGTGCACTTAAACCTCAGTCCTACACATGCTTATCTGGGAATAATTGGCACATAAATAAGCCGCAGTGTCTTCAAAATAAACAGCCACAGGATTGCGCTGTCAGTGAGGTCTAAATGTTATATTCCGATTCAAGTTCCTTTTATTGGAGGACTTGTAAATATTTTAAGACATGGCAACTCAATGCTACCCACTTGTCTTAATATAGAGCTTAAGGGGGGGAAATGGAAAGCAACGTAGACCATTTTGGCAGGCCTAATTTTAGCAAGCCTGAAGCACTGGAGAAGCGGGTCCTTCCTAGAGGGGGGGGGGGAATGGTAAAAACACTTTCCTGTCAAATTTGGCTATGGCTATTTTCCATTCTAGTTGCCCAGTTTGGTTAGCATTGCACTTGTTTTATTTTGCCACTAATTTTATAAAAGCCTGCATTTCTAAAATTAAAGAATGGAAGAGAGGATCAGAAGTATTGCAACAGGGGAAACGAATCTGGATCATTTGTTTAGAAAACGTGTTCCACCACACATCACAGACTGCCTCCTACCCAAGGACTCCTGTTTAGCTTTAAGGCAGCCAACAAAAAATCACCTCTACCACCACCCTCTGTTTGTTTGTGCTGATAAGTATGCAAGCTTGTGAGCAGCACAGAACACCTGCCAAGACAACGGACCAGGCACTTTCTTCACTATAGCAAGGTTAATAAATAACTATTTCTTCAGTAGTTCCAGGTAGATAACCCTTTGATCAACCTGCTTAGAAATTAAAATGCAGGAAAGGCATAAACCATCAGGCTGAAAAGTGTTGAAATAATAATAATAATAATAATAATAATAATAATAATAATAATAATAATAATAATTTATTTATACCCCACCCATCTGGCTGAGTCTCTCCATGTGTTTAATTCCCCTCCTGCCAGGTATCACTTCATACCCATGCATTCTCCAATGATGGGTGGTTCTAAAGGTGTAAAGGCTTGGTGGGGAAGGGAAAATTGGGAGGGGAAAGCCAACCTGCCCCCTATATTTTTTGGAAACAAGAAAGGAAAATAAACTGGGAAGACTGAACACATTGGAATAGCACCTGGCTGCAGGCACAAGATCCCGGGTTCAACCCCCTTAACTCTCCAATTAAAAAGATCAGCTGCCCAAGACCTTCAGTCAAGACTGGCAGACAATCAGAGTGGGCAACCCTGGTCTATAAAACCAAATTGTCTCACTTCCTAGGCTCTATATAATAGGGGCTCCTACTAGGATAATAGTTTTTGCAGCCAGGGGGAGTGGGGTGATAAATAGAAATTTTAATTTATGATTTCGTTTTGTATGCCACTTCTCCCAACATCAGTGCTTCCAATGTGGCTCATTTTGGAAACTGGTTTGTCTTTCTGTTTTCTATAGGCTGCCTCTCAAGATGTCTTCAGCAAACTTGGCACAGGAGTTCCTGAACCAAGGGCAGCAGTCGTTGTCTATGTCTGGATACCAGCTGCCAATCTGAATCCAGATGGCGAACTCAGTTGTGACTTTGGTGTGACTTCACCTAATTTTTGGCATGGCAGGCCCAAACTCACTAATTGCACTATCCCTTTTTAAATAATTATTTGTTGCTGTTGTTTCTACAAATTACTGGGCAGCGACAGGCATTCCCCAATAGTAAACATGTGAACTACATTTGGAGCACATTATTTCTCCCAAAGCATCCTGGGAACTGCACTTTTTTTCCAGGGCTGCTGGAAATTGTAGTTCTGTGAGAGGGAAATTACAGTTCATGGGATTGCTTCTTTGTGGGAGATAATATGATTCAAATGCGCTTTAAAATTATATTGCATATGCAGTTGAAATGCTGATTCATGTCAAAACAGAACGGGTTTTACTCAAGAGTAGAACCACTGAAAATAATGAACATGTTAGGTCTATTAATTTCAATGGATCTGCTCCAAGTAAAACTTAACTCAATACTGCCACACGTAACAATCCAAATAAATAATTCATTTTGATAACCTAGAGCATGCGCCAGTGAGAAAATGACACAATTTCACTGGAGTGCAGAGAGAAAGGAAGTGAAAAATTATATAAAGATGCCACAAAAAGGAAATTTTACTAAATCTCCCTTTGAGCAAGCTTCTAGGCCTCATTGATTTATTTTAAAAAAAAAACCATTTACAAGCCTGAGGACATCCTGGGGAAAACTTCAGGTGGCAGAGATAAGACCCCAGCAAGTCAGGTAAGGTAGATATAATGTTTATGGCACCCAGGGCCTTCGACCCTCAAACTTATTGCAAACACACCCTTGAGTCAGAGACTGGGGTTCCACACCCCACAAAAGCTCCTTGTTATCAACCAGCAGAAGGCGCCAAGTGAGAGATCTACAGGAGGTCTGCCCATTTACTGCACTGCAGAGAATCCAGATTCGCTGCTCACTCAATTAACTTAGTACAGGATTTATCTTTCAAAAACAAAACAAAAATTTAAACGCAATGTTACGCACGTAACAACTCAGCCAAGGACTTAGTTCAAACACAGGCAGCAAAGTAAAAACCTTCCCCTCTTCCTACGGAGAGCAAGCGCATCATTAAAGCAATTCCAGAGCTGCTCTATCAGACACACCCCTCTCGGCTTTGAAGTTCTTTCACTCCGGTTTTTTTATGATTATGGGGAGGGAGGGGCATGCTTTCCCTTTGCTACCACTAGTCAAGTTGCTGATTTGCAAGGGGGGAGGGGGGAGAGAGAGTCAAGGCAACAAAAATCACCTAAAGGGGAACTCTTATGGGATCAATTTATTTTGGATGCAAGACTCTACAGGCTTCTGAGCTACACAGAACCTATCCCTGGGGCAGTTAGAAGTCTTGGCTTCTGGGTGAACCAAGGTCACTGAATGCAAAGTGTTGAGAGAGAGAGAGATATCTCGAACTAATCAAGTGTGATGGGCCACAGGTGCAATTACAGGTCCCTCTGAGCCAATAGAAGGCCTAAACCTCACCGCTTTGATTAGTCCGGGGCTCCTGCAAGACTTGAGCCACAGCCAGCTGCTTTGGGGCAACAAGGATTCTGACTTCAGAGGCTCAGGAACAATTGCAGGCTACAGAGGATGATTTAACAATCAATGCCTCCTTCCAGGGAACTCCGGGAATTGTAGCTCTGTGAAGGGAACAGGGCTCTCCCTAGAAACCCTCAGCACCCCTCACAAACTACAGTTCCCAGATTCACTAAGGGAAGCCATGGCCACAGCCCAATACTGCTTTAAAGGAATACTGCAGGTTGGGTCCCAGAGCAGTTAAGCAGCCTGCCCTGCAACCAACTGGCTATATTTTGTCCTCAGTGCCTTTTATTTGGCTAATTACCATTCTCTGGTCTTTTAAGTGTCTCAGTGGGAAGACGATTATTGGTTTGTTTTTATTTATTATGCATTTTACGTCTTCATTTTGTACTTTTATGTTGCAATCTTTGGGTGAAGGGTGGTATAACAATTTAATAAAGAATAATCTTTAAAATGGGAGCAATGAGTGTTTAAGGCAGAGAGGGATGCACACATTAAAAGCAACAATATAGCTCAGTCAGTAGAGCAAAAGACTCTTGATCTTAAGGTTGCAGGTTTGAGCCCCATGTTGAGCAGAAAGATTCCTGCATTGCAGAAGGTTGGACTAGATGACCCTGGGGGGGGGTCTCTTCCAACTCTATGATTTTATGATTCTGTTCAGCAAGCTGCAATTATTTTCTGCATCACGAAAAAAAGAGAAGAAAAATCCTTGCAGGGCTCTCCCACCTATGGATTTTGAAGCAGGACACAACCCTCTCCAGGTGGGGAACTGACCAAACGCTTTGAATCACCAAACACCTTGTGAGCTGAAAGCACAGGAGGCGACTCCAGTTTTAGTGTCTGAGGTCTGCACTAGTCCAAGTGTTAGGACAGGAATGTGGAGAACAAGTATGCACACCACAGATTTAAAGCACGTGACTCGCCCCCTCAAAGAACTGGGTGCTGGGAACTGTAGCTTTGTGAGAGGTGGTACTACAGTTCCCAGCACCCTTAAGAAACTGCGGTTCCCAGAATCATTTGGTGTGAGGGTAAGTCACAGGCTTTAAATGTACGCACACAGCCTCTTTCTCAGTGTATTGGAAAGCCAAATGGGGAGGGCGGGAGCCATGTGTCCCATTTCAAGTGTCAAGGAGAAAGGGCAGGACAATAGTCTTTAAAAAAATGTAATTCCTGTGTGCCAGTTATGACCTCTCAGGTGAGACGCGCTTTAATCAAAGGCCACCTCTGCTTTCTGTGTGTGTTGCTATAGTCACACAACACTGAGGAAGTGTACCTTCTTTAAGTACACACCAAGTCAACACTGGAATCATTGCCTGTCAAGTGTGGAACTCCTTCCCAGTGCTGACTTGCAAAAATACAAAATCGTCCAGCCATTATTCAAGAATGATGGGGGGAAAGACCTGCTTCCCTCCAGTTGTTGATGGACTCCAGCTTCCATCAGCCCCAGCCAGCAAGGTATGATGGAGTCTAGTATAGGTTTCCTACTCCTGGTATACGAACTGTGCAGTATTTTTACATTTAGCTTTCTTTCGGTAGGGTTTCTAATTTCACCGGCTGGATTTAAAAAAAAAACAAAAAACCAACCATGCTTAATTTTTTTAAAAATGACTTCCTCCTAGCAAGTACTGAGGGGCAGCACAAGAACAGGCCTTTTCAGTGGTGGCTCCCCACTTGCGAGATGCTGTCTTAGGTGAGGCACCCCCGGTGCCATCATTACCTATTTTTTAGGTTTAGGGACCAGGCAAAAATATTTCTTTTCACCCAGGTTTCTGGCCCTTAACTTGGGAGGATTTTTATGTATCTGTGGCCCCTGGAGTGGGATGTGTTACAACTTGCCTTTTTCTAAGTGTATGGATGTGTTTTAGGTTTGTTCTGGGGTTTTTTTATATTCTGTTTTAATGTTTGCATCACTATAAGTTGCTTTGGGTAATGAATAAACAGCAAAGCAGGCCAAAGACAACACAGCCTGTTAAGACACCACTGCCTCAGGGAATGGTATCTGAGCAGCATTTAAGGCTGCAACGCTTAAGGCAGCATTGGGCAACTTTTAAGACAGTCTAGGAATCTGCTAAAGGACAAATCCCTAAAACGTGCCGAAATGCATTCATATTTCATTACCCAGAACACTCAGCATGTGCTACAGCACTAATGTAGCCCCCCATAATAGGGCTGAAAGTTATTCCTCCCCTGTCTCCTAATACTAGAACCCTCTAGGGGCCACCCAGTAAGAGCTTTGGGATGGACAATGAGGAAGCACTTTTTCACAGCACAGTGAAACTGCGGAACCTCTTCCCACAAGATGCAGGCGCAGCCACCAACTCAGATGGCACCAAATGGGGATTAAAGGTATTCACAGAGGGTAACACTACTGGGGGATAGCAGGATGGCAGGTGTGGGGAACCTGTGGCCCTCCAGATTTTGCTGAACTACGACTCCCACCATTGGCCATGCTTGCTGGCGCTGACAGGAGTTACAGTTCAGCAACAACCAAGAGGGGGGAAATTTCTCCAACTCCTATTGAGCATACATCTGAATGCCAGGTGATGGGACCAATACTGAAAGACCTCTGCCCTACATCTGGGAGTGGCATTACTCAGCGACATTTCGTCACGCGACCCACAATTAGCCTACGGAACTCATTGCCACAGGAGTCCGCAATGCCCAGTTGCTTTGCAAACAATGGTTAGGCCATTTTGGGGGAAGGGAAAAGAGAGGCGTCCATGGCTGTACCTGCGCTCCTGTTCAAAGTGGACTGTTCCTACCCCTCCAAAGATCATCTACCGCCAACTACCCAATAGGGACAGATACTGATTAACTGCAATATTTCAACGTGATCATCATTATTATTATTGTAGCTTTATGCGCACTAGAAGTATTTGTATCCTGAAATGAGAGTTATAAATGACATTTTATTTTACTATAAACAAACAAACAAACAAAAAATATAGTGGTACCTCTGGTTACGAACTTAATTTGTTCCGGAGGTCCATTCTTAAGCTGAGGTACCACTTTAGCTAATGGGGCCTCCCGCTACCGCCGTGCCACCAGCGCACGATTTCTGTTCTCATTCTGAGGTAAAGTTCTTAACCCGAGGTACTACTTCCAGGTGAGCGGAGTCTGTAACCTGAAGTATTTGTAACTTGAGGTGCTTGTAACCCAAGATACCACTGTACCAGACTATGTGCCCCCGCAGCAACAATATGATGGGGAGCAACAACAGTAAAAGCAGCAGCTCAGCTTATTATTATTAACTTATTATTATATTTATAACCCACCTTTTCTCCTATAAACTCAAAAGTGGTGCCGACCCTTCTCCCTCTTTCCATTTTATCCTCACAACAACCCTGTGAGATAGTTTAGGCCAAGGAAGAGAGAAAGCAACTGTCCCCAGACTGCCCAGTGAGCTCCATGACAGAAAGCAAACCCTTGTCTCCCAGGTCCAAGTCCAGCACTCTAACCACTACACAACACTGCCTCTTGGGAGCTGCCGTCCCAGGTCACACAATATTCCAGAATGACACCCTCTGCCTCCATCCAAACGGTCCCAGGATGCTTGCTTTCACTGTGACCACATGGCTAGCTCTACCACATATCAATGGCAGCCACTCGAAAATGTTTTTTTTTTTAAGGCTTCCAGATAAAACAGCTGTTCCTTTAGGAATCCGCCTAAGCATTGGGGGACGGAGGTCTCTGCTTCAGCAGAAAAGCGAGGCTTTTGGGCTCCTTCCATTCCCCCAAAACACCCTCCAACTTTGCTTAATCATTCCCCCGCTTGCAAGAGGAAGGCATCACCAGCAGCCAATGGGAGAAGACTGACTCCAGCAGAGGAGGGACTGGAGGAGGAAAGAGTGAGTGACATTTCTCAAGTTACCATTCAACACTAGCCCCCCTTCAGGGAGGGAGGGAGGGAGCAGTGCAGGGAGGGTGACCTCCAGCAGCCACTTACGCCAGGAAGCGCCAGTAGGGCAATTCCTCTTAGAAGGCAAGGGAGTTCACTAGTCTGCTACATAAGCCTTGCTTGGGGATCCGGGCACCAGGAACTTGCTCACCTCAGACAGGACAAAAGCAAACAAGGGAAGCTGGAGAACTTGTCCCATTGAAACTTCTTTTCCTTTTCCTCCTCATCTGCCACACTCAGGAAGGTCACAGTCAAAGGGCGAAGGCCAGGGTCACCACTACAGAGAGATCAATAGATCCTAAAAGATGCCCTCGGGCACAAGGCACCCACTTCTCAAATCTGCCAGTGTCATATTTGTGGATCACAATGCAAAATAAACTGCAGTCTAGTGATTAGAGCAGTGCTTCCCAAACTTGGGTCTCCAGCTCTTTTTGGACTACAACTCCCATTGTCCTTAGCCAGCAGAACCAGTGGTCAGAGATGATGGGAATTGTAGTTCAAAAACTGCTAGACACCCCAAGTTTGGGAAGCACTGACTTAACAGTGTCAGAGCAGAACCTGGGGGATCTGGGTTCAAATCTCCATTAAGCTCACTGGGTGATCCTGGGGCCAGTCACTACCTCTCAGCCTAACCTATCTCACAGGGTTGTGTGGGGATTAAATGAGGAAGGGGGAAACCATGTAGGCCACCTTGAGCTCCTTGAGGAAAAAGACGGGATGTAAATGCAATAAATTAAAAAGTACCAAAAAAACACATTGGTCCAATTGGTGATTCACCTGCTTAGAGAAAACAGAAAACAGCCTTCTCCTGAGTCTGACCATTGGGCCCATGTAGCTCAGTATAGTGTACACTGACTGGCAGCAGCACTTCAGGGATTCAGGAAGGGAGCTTCTCCTGCCTGCAGCTAGAGATGCCTTTGGGGTCTGAGCCAGAGACCTTCTGCACACAAAGCAGAAGCTCCACCCACTGAGCCAGAGCCCCATCTCCCATTGGAGTAACGTCAGGGCCATGAGCATGTAGTTGCGTTACACCAGAAGTTTTACACACACACAAAAAAAGTGTTTGCAATCAAATTATTTCCCAGTAATTGTCAAAGAGTTTGCCTGTGTATGTGTGTAAAAGCAAAGGCACATGAAGTAATTGAAAAGGCAGACACAAGGTGTGGCAATTACTCTAGAGGAATTATCACAGTCCACGTAGCCGAAACAAATGCCAAACACTCACAGAACACACCCAAGCCAGCTCTGTGTCTTGTATTTGGGGTGGAGGGGTAAAGGTCAGAGAGGACCTCACTATTTCAGTAAGACACTCATATTACTCCTTGCAGCATAAGAGGGTTTGGTTGTTTTTTTGGCAGGGGGTGCTAATGAGTTTCACACCTGAACAAGTATCTTAACCTAACTCAACAGCCATCCAAACTCTCACCCATTGTGTGAAAGTCCTACAATGCAAACCTCTTGTTAACAGCCAACAGCAGCCTCTTGCTTCACCAAACACCACCTGCCACTCAATAATGCTAGGTTTGACACAACATTTCCCTTACAAGCACAGAGCGACTCAGCAACCCTGTGAGGTAGGCCTCGGCTGCAGATAGAGTGGAGAAAAAGGAAACTTGACCAAAGCTACCCAGAAAAGTAGATTTTGCTCAGCATGCTGTTGTACCAGAACTTAACACAAGGGAAATATCTACACTGTATATTTAAACCACACGGTTTTACCCAAACAATCCCGGGAACTGCAGTTTGTTAGGAGTACTAGGAACTGTGAGGGGTGAAACTACAGTTCCCAGGATTCTTTGCAGGAAGCTGTAATGCTTTAAATGTATGGTGTGCATGTTATCTACATGTGCATTGTGTGTGTGTGTGCACAAGAGAGTCTACACCTAATGTTTTCCCAGCATAAGAGTTTAAAAGCAGCAACCAGAGCAAATCACACAGGCTCAGTCCAGTGGCATCTTCACGGGATGAGAAGAGAGGTGACACAGACCTGTGAGTCTTCGTTGGCAGACTCCAGGCAGGCCTAGCACCTGTTCCTCCAAGCCATGAACACTTTCCACAAGCCAAGGGCTCAGAGAAGCCACAGCACCACCTGCAACAACGAGGGAGAATCTTACCAGAGGTCCCAGGTTTCCTGCTTAAGGTGACATAGCTCCATAGTGCTTAGCTGTTCAAAGTTCATAAGGGGGAATGGAAGACCCAGAGAGCAGAGAAGGGGGGAGAATTAAGGAACAGCTTGTCTCCTTATTCCCCCCCAAGGTGGGGCAGAAATGCTAGTACAGAGACATGAAAAGGAAGATACACATTTCAATGCCACACAGCAAAGAGGAGCTCCCAAGGGCAGGCTAATGACAGTGCACTGGGGCCAAGGAGGAGTGGCTCCACGTTCAACAAAATCACGGGTGCAAAACTTTTCTGAATTTTCGAAGGACACTATAAAACGCTTTCTTTTTGTTTAATGCACAAGGCAAAGTCGGCGAGAGCACAGCGGAAGAGCCGCGCTTTAACAAGGGTTAATCTCCAGCCTTGGCTCGAGCGAAGGGATCCCCTATGAAGCCGCCGCTTTACGAATCTAGGGTGGGTGGGAGAGTGCGTGTGGGGTGGAGAGCGGCCCATAACGAGGAAGGGCCGAACCACGTGCCACGGGCTGGGTGGGCGAAACGCCAACGCGGAGCAAGGCGAAGGAGGAGAGGTTACCGAGGCCTGCTCCTGGTGCTTCTCGGTGCAAAATGCCGCCGGCCGGCGGAGCTGAGCGCTCTCTCACCTTCTAACTGCCGCAGACCAGAAGACCCTTAAAGGGGCACAGCTGCAGGGGCGAGTCGGGAAGTTGTTGCGGGAGGGAGGGAGAGAAAACGGCAAAAAAGACCCAACAAATGCAATTTAAAAAATCGCTACTTGGGAAGGAGCAACCGTTCGTGTAATCCAGCGGAGGCCCCGGACTGCCGCTCTGTCCTCCCACAAAAAACAAAGCGTGTGTTTGATCATAAAGCAGCCCTCCCCCATGAGGACTGGCGCCTTAACCCTCCAGTTAAAGCCGCTACTCACGATCCGCCCGGTGATGCTCGCCCTCCTCCGTCTCCTCCTGGCCGTCCCACCCCCGGTGCCGGTGCCAAGCCCCCGTGCGCTGCCGCCGCGCCCGACCCCTCCACCCGCCGCGGGCTCCTCGGTCGTCCCCCCACGTGCTGCCCGACCGGGCCTTTCGGAACGCTGAGACATTCGACCGATATACACAACGTTCCGCTCGCCCCGCCCACCGCTCGCTCAACGTCCCGCTCGCCCCGCCCCTCCCGCTTACCCCCTTCTCGGCCGCAGCTCGCGCGAGACGGCGAGGGGGAAGCCACGCCCCCTCCTTCCCCCAGACTGGGCTCGTGAGTCAGAGGGCAAGAGAGAACGAGAACAGGGAGCGTGGGGAAGGGGCAAATTGTGCGCATGCGCAGCCCGCAGCATGCTTTTTTTCTCTCTCTCTCTCCACCGCCCCCCCTCCCCATGCAAGGAAATAAGAGGCGGGGTTAGTTCTGACAGGGTGTGTTTGACCCTCGTTGAGGCTGTCAGTCGCTTAAAGAGACCTTGCAGAGTAACGCTGTGTGCGCATTTACTCTGAAGCAAGTCCCACTTTCCCTAAGTAAACGTGCATAGATCGCACCATCAGGCACTCTTGCTTGGGATCAAGCCCCGAAGACGGGCTTGCTTCTAAGTAACGATGCAGGAGAATTTTGATGGAGTGATGGTCATCCATTAAACATGCAAACATTTGCATCAGTAGAATATAAAAGCTCAGAGTAGCAGTCCTTTCTGTGTTATTAGAGGATGCAAGAGGCATCGTGATGGAGATGGGCATTTGTATTAATTCTCGTTTTAAAATCAATCTGCCCAGTTAATTGGGCAGACATTTTTAAGGTTGTCAATTTATTAATGTTATTGATTGGTGAATGTTCCAGCACTGATAGAGATTGGAAATATATTTTTGTCAGCCTTGTAGTTAATTATGATTACTGTATTCAGGGTTCTCTTAAAAGTATCCGTTGTCAGCTATGAAGTCACAGCTAGTCGTCTTTGCAGGGCTCTTGGAGGTTTTTGGGCAAAACACTGCCAATCTATCCTATTTTACAGAGCGTTTGTGAGAGCTAATGCTGCAATCCTAGGCATACTCAGCTTGCAAATAACTCCCTTGAAATCTGGGGTTCATGTCCCAGTAAATGTGCTTGGGATCAGGCTGCAAAAATGCTAAATCAAGGCTTTAGGTGGGATGCAAATAAATAAGCTTCTTCCACAGAGTGTCTGTCCCTCTGGTTTCCAAATTCCCCCTGCCCCGAACCCTTCCCACCTGGTTTGCATGTTCGCCAAAGAATGCCCGTACACTCCAAAGGATTCTTAAAAATATTAGGGGGATCACGATCATGCAGAGCACCAGTCCCCAACTCTTTGTATATCGTATTGTTGTTTTATTGCTATGGCCGATGGCTGACGCAAATAAAGATTCATTCATTCATTCATTCATTCTTGTGGATTGCCCATTGCTGGGAAAGATTGCTCACCTGGCACTACCAATCTTCAAAAGCCCAGGGTGCATGGCTGCTGATTTCGTCATTTAAATGCTTTGAAGGGATGCACCAGGTTACCCCAAACCCACTGCTATAGCAGAATGGAAGCCAGAGTGTTGTTTCTAAGAGTGAGAACAGAGAGCAAAAAGCAGGTCAGATGGATTATTTGTCTGAGAATGAAACTCCTGCTGTGCCCAGCTGTTGCCCTATGTGCCAGGGAAATATGCACACAAATTCAAGTTCCACCAACCCCACTCTTTTTATGAGGTGGGTTTGTTCAGCAGAAGCCACTAGGATCTGGGTTAGGGTAGGTTTCCTTTCAGCGCTTGAGCAGGACTTGTCAACTTACCCATATTTTTCGCTCTATAAGACGCACCAGACCACAAGACGCACCTAGTTTTTGGAGGAGGAAAACAAGAAACAAAATATTCTGAATCCCAGAAGCCAGAACAGCAAGAGGGATCGCTGCGCAGTGAAAGCAGCAATCCCTCTTGCTGTTCTGGCTTCTGGGATAGCTGCACAGCCTGCATTCGTTCCATAAGATGCACACACATTTCCCCTTACTTTTTAGGAGGGGAAAGTGAGTCTTATAGAGCAAAAAATACGGTATTTCCTAATGAAATATATTTGCACTTGATTTGGGGGTGAGGGGTGTGGTAGTTGATGCTCCAACCAATATAGCAGAGGAGCTTATTCCAGGTGTGTGTAGGTGGGAGAGGACGGGAGAAGAGTCAGCTGCAGGGACTCAGTGGGAGAAATGCACTCTGCACATACCCAGGGATACTCTCTCCATAGTGTGTGAGAGAGGAATAAGAACACAGGAAGCACTGCCTATCATCCACCTGGTTCAGTATTGTCTACTCTGACTGGCAGTGGCTCTCCAGGGTTTCAGACAGGGATTATTCTATCATCTGCTTCCTGGTTTTCTTAAACTAGAGACGCTAGGCATTGGATCTGGAACTTTCTGCATGCAAAGTCTGTGCTTTTTCACGGGTTGTATCCTTCCCCATTGTCCTTTGTCAGGGACCAGCTCCCGTTCGCAGGGCCCGTGGAGCAGCAATGGAGAGCCTGTGGTCCTCCAGACATTGTTGGACTGCATCAGTCTCAGTCAGCATCATCAATCAGCAGTATTTCAGCAACCTATGGAGGGCCACTGCTCTGCTCTGGAGAGTGGGTGCATAATCCCTAGGGTCAATGAATGTGCATGAAGATTAAGGCACCATGGAGCCTGCCAATGTGCACACTGCCACTTCTGGGGCAAGCTTTGAACTACTGACATGGCTGGGCAATTATGTTCCTCCCTTAGTTTATCTTTAATCAAAAGAACACACACTTTCTTTGCATTTAAATCATCAGAAGATAGGCAATCATAGAGTAAATGAATTAGGCATACAAACTGGTCCCTCTACGGTCTCAGGAAGACAAGAGGCTTTCTCCAATATGTACTATCTGATTCTTTTAACTGGAGATACTAGGGAATGAATGTGGGATCTTCTGCCTGCAAGGCATGCACCCCACCTCTGAGATATAGTCTCTCCTTATTTTAACCCTGTTGATTTTCCTTTGGTCTTAAATCAGGGATGAGGGATGTTGCAGGACTATAACTCCCCACATCCCTGAGCATGGTCCATGTTGGAGTCCAACAACCTCTGGAGGGCCGCAAATGTTCTCAACTAATCCTCTGCTTTTTTTACCCATATACATGACTAAGGCTTTCCAATAGGCATTGGGTCTTCTCAGTGAGCAGGCAGAATGGACAACAGAATATAACAAAGAAGATTTCTAAGAAGTATCAGGGAGACACGTGGGTGGGCCAACAGAGGGTGGAGATTTGGGTATGGTTGTTTTTCAGAGACACCAAAAGCTCTGCATTGTGTAGTGGCACTATTGAGATTACATGCAACCTGTCATGGTCTTTGGACAGAACAATCAAGTGGTTGGTTGGTTGGTTGGTTGACTAAATGTAGCTAACAAATTATGGCTCTATCTTACCTTTATCATTTAATACTGGTCATCTCTAGGCAATCTACAATATAATAATAAAAGGCATATAAAAATTCAACCATATGCAACACAATAAAGCATTCTATTCTTATGACCAAATCAGTAAGATATAAAATAATTAATAAAAACCACTCTCTTGACATGATCACCACACAGTGCATACAAGCTGATCCCACCCTAAGAAGCAGTAGTCAGTCAACTGGAATACAGGTGGAACCTCCCTTGGTAGAGCATGCTGGAGTAACTGGACATGAGAAAGGGTTAATTTCCTTCATGAGCATAAATCATCCCATGAATGAGATAATCGCAGGTGCAAGGTCATCCAAGACGGTTGCTATGGTAACGGCCCAGTACCCCAACTGTATCTGTGATTAATGCACGTCAACGAAATAGTCTGTTAGTCTGCAGTCTGTCTGTTAGTCCAATGTTGTGTCTTAAATTGCTGAATTTATTTAGAGCAGCAGAGATACTTTGTGCTTGTGTGTATCTGTTTATATCTGGGTCTGCAAAAGCCTACAAACTGTACATATCTACATCCAGAATTGTTTTGCTGAGCCTTATCTTCTACAACAGTAAACTATCTTAACATTTATCTACTTCTATGTGGCAGCTGATACTGGGAGCAAATTCTACTGCGTGGGTATCTCACTTATGATTCCCACCAGAACATTCAATAGGTAGTTCCCTATAGGATTGTACCCAAAGCCACACAGGGCTTGATCTCCCATTTTGCATAATTGGTGATTTTGTGACTCTCACATCAGAAGAAAGCCTACTGTAAATTATTATTTTTTTGGGGGGGGAGGAACTCTGACCTCTCTTAATAAGTCCACAAATTTGGAATTGGCTCAACCTGTCTCAGATCACTAAAAATGTGACCTAAACCATGGGTAGGCAAACTAAGGCCTGGGGGCTGGATCCGGCCCAATTGCCTTCTAAATCCAGCCTGCGAACAGTCCGGGAATCAGCATGTTTTTACATAAGTAGAATGTGTCCTTTTATTTAAAATGTATCTCTGGGTTATTTGTGGGGCCTGCCTGGTGTTTTGACATGAGTAGAATGTGTGCTTTTATTTAAAATGCATCTCTGTGGGGCATAGGAATTCGTTCACTCCCCCCCCCCCAATATAGCCTGGCCCCTCACAAGGTCTGAGGGACAGTGGACTGGCCCCCTGTTGAAAACGTTTGCTGACCCCTGACCTAAACCGTCACAGCCAATGCTCCTGTCTGTGCCACAAATTGTACTTAATATTTCAAAATGAGTGCTATATCATGTGCTCTCCTGCCTTCTTTCCATAACACTGGCACACACCCTTGATTTCTTATTTATTTTTTTAAGTCAGCAACCTTCCATCTCAGGCCTTTTTGGAAGACAAAACCAGCAATCTTGCCTGCTGAAACAGGCCACAGCAGAAAAGAGGTAACTCTCTTGCACAGCCAGAGAAGCTTATCCCGCAGGGCATGGGATTCACTGCCTGACAAACCAGCTGAACCTACCTACACCCACTGAACATCTATAAAGTGTGGCCCTGTTTTGCATAAGAATGCTTCCTGGTAGGGCTGGGGAATCTGTGGCCCTTTGAGCATTGTTGGGTAGGAATTCCCATCATCCCTGACCACTGGCCATGCTGGGTGGGATTAATTGGAGACCTATTAATTATTATTATTATACCACCCTATACTTGTAGCTCTCAGGGTGGTACACAACACAAAAATCACAATATAAAAAACACAAAATACATAATAAAAACGAAAACAAAGACAACTCAATAATCCACCTTCCACAACACACTTTAAAAGGCCCTTAGATGTCAATCAGCCAAAGGCCTAGTTAAAGAAGGTTTTCGCCTGGTGCCTAAAGATGCATAATGAAGACTCCAGCCAAACTCCTGGGGGAGAGCATTCCACAAACAGTGAGTCACCACTTAAATTGCCAATTATTGTGTTGCCAGCCTAAAAATCTATCATGGAGGGGGCACACAAAGAAGGGCCTCAGAAGATGATCCCAGAGTCTGGATAGGTTCATATGGAGAGAGGCGGTCCTTGAGGTATTGCAAAAGTGGACTTACAGTGAGTCATTCTTTTGGTCCATCTAGTTCAGTATTGTCTGCACAAACTGGGAGCAATGGCTCTCCAGGATTCCAGGCAGGAGTCTTTCCCAACCCCAGTGCTTTTTTCCCCTGGGGGTACTCAAGGGTACGCAGTACAGACACAATTTTTCCCCAAGAAGAAAAGCACTGGTAAAAGGTATGGCACTTACTGAAGCAACTTCATGGTGAGCATAGGCACCTTTTTTTTTTCCTAGAATAAAAGCATTGCCCAACCCTACTTGGAGTTGCCAGGGATGGAACCTGGGACCTTCTGCATGCAAAGTAGATGTTCTAACCACTGAGCAAGATATTTGGCACCAGATTGGCTGCAGGAGTTGCTGGAAGGAGGTATATAAGGTGCCATCCAACCGTCTTAGGGACTCTGCTCCGGATTCGTGTAGGGTTTACTCCTTAGCCTTTTCTTCTCCTGAAGATGTCCTGCAAGGCAGTGGGTAATTCATTATAAGCAGTATATGATTTGTTCAACTAAATAAATGTAGAAGGCTTGCTCTCAGGTCTTGCTTGCAGACTTCCCACTGGGGCATCTGGTTGGTAAGGACAAGATAGATTTATTATATTGCATTCTATCGTCTCACAGTTTGAATTATATGGAATTCATATTGTAATATAATAAAATAAAAGAAGGAATTGCAATACAGCATATAGCACAGCATATTACAATTGCTACAGCAGGCAGAAAAATCGCTAAGTGGTCCAGCATGGCCATCAGCAATTTTCAAGTGGTCCAGGGCCGGTAGGGTGGGAGGGGGGAAGGTTTGCAACCATTGTTCAGGACTGCAATTTTTTATGGGGATACAAATCCTGATTTATCTCTCAGGTGCTTTCTTTACACTTGGGGAACTTAAGATTAATTTCATGTTTAAATTTTAATTGAAGACTGCAACCTTAAGACTACAGAAAAAAAATAGGTCATCCCTGAGGGCATCAAAATTTGTTAAAGGAGTGATGAGTCAAAGTTGTCTGCATTTTAAGGATGTTTTTGACTGTGGGTTTTGTTATTCTCCTAGTTAAAAAGACAAAATCTGTATGCATGTATATCGGGTCTCTCCCTGCCCCCAGCCCTGGGGTTGTAATTATTTTGCTAACCCTGCACTGTATCTGATATGATATGTTGAACCATTGAACTAAACATTTAAGCTGCAAAACCTATGGACACTTTCCAGTCTCCTTGATCCATGGCCATCCTGGCTTATAAAATCTAGGGAAACTTAATGTTTGATGTATTACAGTATTTTAATATTTTTTTGGAAGCCGCCCAGAGTGGCTGGGGAAGCCCAGCCAGATGGGTGGGGTATAAATAATAAATTATTATTATTATTATTATTATTATTATTGCCGGGAAGGGGTGGGTGATGGGCTTCGTGGGGTGGTGAATGCTTCTCTCTGTGAGGGAATGGCACCCTCATTTGCTGGGTGAGGTGGAAATGATCTTTGGAAGTCAGCAGAGGGAGCTCCAGGACTGCATGTGTTTAACTTGCACAGTCCGGCTCCCCAATTTCTACCTTGCTCAGAATTAGAGCTGTGCCAAAATCTGCCCAGCAGGTTCTCAAACACTTTCTTCCACAAAAGGCATTTTCCATTTTCCTCCTTCATCCTCAGGGCACTTCAGAATTGGTAGGGCATGGCGTTCTGAACTTTATTGCAAGGTGGCTGAGGGACGTGTGTTGCTTTTCCCCCCCAGTAAACTTTCCTGAGCTCTGCAGCACCTCTGATTTGAAAAAGCTTCTGTAGCGGATCCCACAGCTTATATACCAATTGCAGCAGATCCAAACTGCATACACACTCCATAATAACCACCACAGGTTACCTTTTTGGATTTTGTGTGAGGGAAAACTTTGGTACTTGGGAGACTAATGCAGAAGTTGGAATGAGTAAGAAAGATTTAACAGAACGACGTGGACAAAGGATACATCAGGATATAATGTTATTTCAGGAAACCGTTCACCTAATAGTATTTATACTGAATCTAATGGATGTTACGGGCTTCTAATCAAGCGCAGCTTCTTTTAAACTTCAGTTGCTTATGTTCAGTTACTTCGCTTCAGGTAGATGTTATAGGTTTCTAGACTAGATGGTAAATGCTCAGCTTATTTCCAGTTATTTCACCTCAATTCCTTAACTCAGTTGTTGCACAGGTGTTGCAGCTTAATACTTTGGTTCTTAAACAAGATGGTACTTTCTGTCAGTTACCCAACCCTTTGACAACCCCACTCCTGAGGTACTCCAAGTAACAGACCCAGGGGATCACCACACCCCTCTTAACTGATTTGGGAGTCTTCTCTTTCTAGAAGAATCTCTCCCCTCCTGACTGGAACGAGACCCAAGTAGACTGTATCCTTTTAGCTTCTACTTCTTCTGGCTCAGCCTCAGCCTCCCAGTTAACTCCTGGCCTAATACCACACACCATCCTTCACACTAAGCTCAGAGACTCCTTTCTCTAGCTTTGGATATGTTCCTCAGAGTGGATGTTTCAACCCAGAACCAATTCTCTCTCCTCTCAAACTAAACCCTATCTGAACATTCTCTCAGAAACGGCTCCTTTTATATTCCCTCCGAAAGTGCTGGCTCCACCCCCTTCTGGTTAGCTGTCTTGGTAGTTAATCAGAGGTTCCAGCCCCCTGTTGGAATTCTGAGGCACTGCACCCCAAACTGTGCCCTGGCTCTGCCGTCCATCAGTTTCATATGAGTTGTCTTGGGATGTCTTTTCCTGGACTTTAACTGAAGCCTGAGCACCCAAGAAGGCTGCAGCATTACCAGTACAGTAGTACCTCAGGTTAAGAACTTAATTCGTTCTGGAGGTCTGTTCTTAACCTGAAGCACCACTTTAGTTAATAGGGCCTCCTGCTGCTGCTACGCCGCAGCTGCACAATTTCTGTTCTTATCCTGAAGCAAAGTTCTTAACCCGAGGTAATATTTCTGGGTTAGCAGAGTCTGTAACCTGAAGCGTATGTAACCTGAGGTACCACTGTACTGAGACGGATTTGTAGAATAAAAGGACACCTTGTAGCCACCTGCACCTCACCCATAACTGAATCCACCCCTCTGATTATTTTCAAATGCAATTCTTTCCCTCATAAACCAATGGCAGAACTGGGAGGGGAGGAGAGGGGGAACCATGGGAGAACTTTTCTGCTACCTGGAATCTCATACTGTGCATGCACAAGGTCCCAAGCTCAGTTCCTGGTTCCTCCACATTAGAAAAAAGCTAGGTAGCTTTCATCTGAGGCTTTGGAGATCCATTGCCAATCAAGAACACTTGGCAACAGTGGGCAGGAACTACCGGTAAGTGTTAAGAGCACTTGACCACCAGCATTTCAGTTTCATGAAAGGTACTACAGTGGAAACCTCGGGTTAAGTACTTAATTCGTTCCGGAGGTCCGTACTTAACCTGAAACTATTCTTAACCTGAAGCACCACTTTAGCTAACGGGGCCTCCTGCTGCCGCTGCACCGCCGGAGCACGATTTCTGTTCTCATCCTGAAGCAAAGTTCTTAACCTGAGGTACTATTTCTGGGTTAGCGGATGTAACCTGAAGCGTCTGTAACCTGAAGCATATGTAACCCAAGGTACCACTGTATAAAAGTGTGAAGCAGAAGTCATTTGTGTAAGGCACTCAGCTCAAGGCCGCATAGAAGCCTCTTTTGGAAGCCCTTATTAGCATGTGTCTTTTGGGAGTGGTTATTTTAAAAAACACGATTGGCCATGTTCTGTGCCATGTAAGCAAAAGCACATGAAGTCTCCAACCAGAGTACTCATCATTTACTCTGAAACATTCACTGCTTTGAATGATTCATTTTGGTTTTGCTAATCCAAAGGGAAGAAGCCCTCAACCCTTTGACATCTTATTCCCGCCGACTTCCTTTGGCTTTTGAGATTATCCCATGCACTGACCCATCCACCTTTTCAAAGCTGTCTTTGCTGCTCATAAGGGTTAGAAACTTTGAAGAGCACAAAGAAAAACTCAGAATCGTCGAAACCTGGACTGTGCATCCTGTCAGTTTGCATTTCTTAGTACAGAAAGTACTGATCTCATGTGTAGAGATCTTTCCTATTCTACTTAATTCAGGAGGGTTCTGGAAGCTTATCTGTGTGAGAAACAAGCAGAAGGTCTATGATTGTTTGGGTTATACTTTCAGAGAAGCGAAGTACAGCTGGTTTGAACTGGTTCTCTTATCTCTTTCAATCAAGGTCATGCTGACTATAAAAGTAGGGCCAGAATGAGCCTGAATTTCACTTTCTCTTTTTTATCTCTTTTCCCTCTGTGTGGTGTTCTGTACAAAGTAAGCATAGTGCAAAGGTTTTAGATTTATTCTAAGTTATTGCAAGTATAAGTTTAAGTCTGCTGCAACTGGATTATTTATGGACAGTGCCAATTCTGAATGTGTTGGATTTGTGACCATTATGCTCATTTGCCTTCAGTAGCATTAAAGCTCTGCTGGATGAAATATTGCCTCTGGTCTATTTTTGGGAATCCCACAACATGTTTAAGTTTGTACTCTGCTAACTATACATTGGAATCTACTCTGGATCATATTGAGTAGACTTTAAATGATACACCCAACCCATATTCTGTACTTTTTCTACAGCTTTGAGGCATCCTGGTATACAGATAGCCTCTTATTCTGAGATGTGATCAATTGCTTTTGGGAAATGGCTGCTCTGCCCTTAGTATTTCACACACCCCAGGCGAAGCCTTTACAGATTAGATTCAGGACTGAGCCACGACCCAAATCAAGTGATGAAAATGGGTTTAGAACCATTAAAGACGCACAAGCAAATAATTACTCCAACAAGTCAAAAGCAGGTTGAATTTACATTTTTTACTTCAAAAAAAGGGAAGTACATACATGAGGGAAAGTGGGGGGTAAACAACAATTGCTTGAAACCATGATCTCTACAGGTTTATTTTAATTTTAATATATATTTATATATTTATATATATACCTCCAATTACCCACCCATAAGTGTGCAAGTCTGCGGGGCTCACGCCCAACGCCTTGCACTAGCACTTACAAATATTAACAGGATTGTAGACAGAGGAGGAGAGGGAACCGGTCTTCAAGGTTGAGGCCCCAACGGGAAGTAGCAAGTTCTATAATACATGGCATTAGGTTTATAGTACACAGCATCACTTCCTTTCAATGACAGAACGCAACAGCAGGGAGGAAAGAAGCACGTTAACAGTTACTAAACACTAAAAGATATTCAAATGTCATTATGTTATACATGTACAGCAACTAACTGCTTTACAAAAAAGCAAAATAATACAATATATTGTCACATGTATTTACAGTGTAGTAAATATACTTTTTTCTGTCAAATTTTACACAAAACTATTTACAGGGTGAATATACTGCATTAAAAAAAAGGGTGTGGCCAATGCAAAAAAAGTGACTTCTGTGGATAAGAGTCTCTTGCATAACATTAAGACGTGCTTTAATACATCGTGGGGGGAAATTAAAACTAGAATCAAAGCAGGAGGAAGGGGGAGAAGAAGCCCTAAAACCCCACAAACCCATCAGGAAAAGAGCACCAGCCACAATCTTCAGCACTCAGTCCCGTAAAACGTTGACTTTGAAATGTTTCTTGGTTATCGAAAACAAGTGCATGCGAATGGAAGCGTAACAGACTGGCGGATTTAACAGGGATTCTTCTTTACGCGCAAGGAAAATGCATCAGGCTTAAACTTCAAAATCGGGGGAAAGATTTAAAAAAATACAAAAAAGAGAACAACGCAAAACAACTTTACAGTACTTAATAGTGCACATGGAGCCCGTGCTTGAAAACGAGGAGTGTCAAACTGGTTTCCTTTTACTTAGTGTGAGAGTGGGGAAAGGTTGACCCTGCAGATGCCACCGCACTCCACCTTCCCCTTCAGCCCCAGCCAGCATGGCCAATGGTCAGGGACAGTAGGAGAGCTAAGCCCAGCGACATCTGCGGGGCCACAGGTGAAGAGCCCCTGCTGCACAGCCTGCAGCAACCTTACGCTGCAGGTCAAAGTTACTTGGTTCTCGACATGATATTGAAATCCTCTAGGAGAAGGTTCAAATTTAAACAAAACAATCAAATTGCTAGCCCTCTGCCAAAGCCTGCTGGGACACCTCTGGTTGAGAACCTCTTTCCTGTGTTCCATTAAAAAAAGCAAAGGAAAACACTCCCAGAGGTCCCTCTCTTGTCTAAACATGCTGACACAGGAATTTATTCATGGATCTACTTTGTTTTAAAGGCACATGGATGCCACCAACCCACAAGCAGCTCAGCAAGATGCACAGCCTCCTCCAGAGCAGGGAAGTGTATTCTGCTGCTTTCTGGGCCCAGAGAACATGAGATGGCCCCCAATGGCCCAGGACCTAACCGTGAGAAGGTGTCCTTTTAAAGCAACAGCACGGAATCGTTGGCTGGGTTGTGTAGCCGATATCCAAAAAATAAAGGGTGAAGACAGCAACAGTTGGTGGAAGGGCAAATCAGCTGCAGTGGCTAAGGAGAGGACATTTTTCACCAAGTGGATGAGAGAAACACTTAAGGCACTGAGCAAATCAGCCACTAAATGGGTTTTGTTCGGGGACAAAGCCATCAATGCACCCACCATCTCTGCATTGGAAAGAAGCACCTCTGAATTGCTGCTCCCTTATCCCGTTAAGACACCTCAGTCCAGAAATCAGCTCTGCTAAAGCACATCTTGTAAAGTAAGCTTTTCTATCTTTTTGATTCTAGGAAGTCTGCCCAGATGAGTTTCTGCTGCCCTGTAGTGGTTTCTCTCAAGGGTGCAGAGTCCGATTTCTTTCGAAATATGCATAGTTTGGATGGCCGAAGAACGCAACAGATTCACTTACTATCACTGTGTACAGCACTAGGTCCCCGTGGTCTTTGGCCAACTGACCCATGCCGATTACTACATCCAAATAACCTCGAATTGCGCATGTAGCTTCTTACAGGCTTTTAACATACAAGGCGGCATCAACTTTCATGGACTAAAGCTGACTCCACTGGATGCATCAACTGGCACATATAATGTAAATATATGTGCTGTGAAGACGACACTTTATGCACCTGACAATGTGGGCTCTAGTTCAATTCCTTGAGTGCATAATTCACCAGTTTCTCTAGAATTTGAACACCCCCCCCCCTTTTTAAAGGCTAACTTTGCAAAGAGCATGAGAAGGGTGCCGAAGACCCATCTGGAAATATCCCACTAGCCTCCCTCCTCCAGGGAAGATGCATGTTGGCAGCAAGAAAAAGCAGTGTCAAAACGAAGACTAAAAATGGTGGGGTGTGGGGCTAGAGTGACCTCACTCCAACTCTCTTGATTTGTACCTCTTGAAAGTTATATAGCTGAAGGAAGTTCTAAAACTGAGTGCTTACATAATACAGCCTAATTTTAGAAACCAGGAAAGTCAGATTGTCTGGAGATCCTGATGTTTGGCAGGCTGGTGGGAAGAAGAGAGAAAGAGAGAAGGAAATTACTTCCCTTGCCAACCCCACTTTGGGTTCGCTGGCCTGTTTTGCCAAACCCATGATTTGATGACGCAGCCTAGAGGCTACATCAAGACCTACTGAACTGCTGTGAATGCTTCTCCTCCTCCTCCCCTGTATCCCCCTGCCCTCAAGAGTTCTCTCGGCTGTTCACAGTGACTGCCTGTGCAAACCCCAGCTGCCACACACCTAAAACATGGGCGTTATCATAAGGAAACCTGGTGGGTGTGCTTGGAATTCTGACCATTGCTGTGAATGGGCTGGCGGGCTGTGATCCTCTGGGCAGAGGATTAGCTGTGCCTATTCAGAGCTTACACTCTGCCACTCCCTGTTTCTGTCACCTCTGCCATGAGAGATCCTACTGGCTCAAGCTTTGGGTGAGCCCTCAAGGTATGCGATGGAGACAAAGGAATACGTCAGAGGGGGGGGAAGGATTAAAGGGGCTTCTGCGCAGGGCTCCCTTTGGGAAGCCAAAGGGTTCACCCACCTTGTCCAGTCCTCTGGCACCACAAGCTGCACATCTCCTGACCTTGGCTTGGGGGTGCAACGTCTACACATGGCCCAGTGAGAGATGTTAGCACAGCACAGGACTCCTGAGGACTACATCGCGCTATTTTTCTCCCAGACTTATGATTTGACACTCCAGCACACTGCAATGAGAACAGGAAAGCTCCCAATGCAGGTGTGTCCTGGTACAATAGGCAGTCTTTCCTCTGACCACAGAACTGGGAAGAAACCTGAAGGATTCTAACCTGCGACAGTTTCATCAATCCTACTTTAACCCTTCCCATCTATTTCAGCTGAAATTCCAACATGATCAAGAGCGTTTCCTTTCTCTACCTCAAAAAAACCCAAAAAACTTTTCTTGGTTGGGCAGACTGTTGTTGGCACCTTAAGACTGTGTTCCAGGAGTGGAACAAAATAAAATACTTCCTCTCTGAATCAATACACCAAAAGCAGTTGTTTTATACACATAAAACCCATGGCATTTTAAATGAATGTTAATAGCTTGCTAATGGACCATTCATTTGCACCCTCTGTCTAATGCTGTGGAATTTGATTTACCCAAAGTCAGCATTAAAATTTCACTATACAGTTTCAATTGTATGTATATTATTCCCTTTGAAGCCACTGAATAACCGATTATGTCAGCAATACATACATTTCATTTCATTTCTGACTGACATGCTTTTTTAGACATTGAGAATTTGTGCTTCCAAAATCTAGGCAAGCCGCACACTTTTGGGCAGCCAGTCAAAGCAGCACGTTCATCATCCATGTTGCTGCTGAGGACTCTGGTAATCTCAACACAGAGCCACAGCAGTCTAGTGGCTGAGTGTCAGACAAGAACCAGAGAGACCCAGATTCAAAACCCCAACTCAGCCACAAAGTTCAGTGCCTGACTTTGGCCCATCCATTCTCCAGCCCAATCAGCATAAATGTTTTCCCCCTATTAATATAGTTTCACAATACTGCCTAAGAAGTATGGTTAGGCTATGAGAGAGAGAGAGAGGGAGGGAGGGAGGGAGGGAGGGAGGTGGAGCCATCCCCATCTCTCTCATCCTAGCCCAACAACCTAGCCCTTATTCCACACGTGTTTTTCAGAAGAGACATCTATTACCACTATAGCATTTTGACAAGGCCTTTCATGGTGGCTGAAAGCTGTTTCAGTCTGTGGTTCCTAAAGCTGAAACATGCTTCTGTTGGCAAGGATTACTGGCCAATTATAGCTTTTTTAAAATAAGCCCTCAGGGCAAAGTTTGAGTGTATGCCTGGAATCCAACTACATTCTACTCAAGAGCAGACCCAACGGAATTAAAATCTGTTAGCCTCGCCCATTAATTTCAATAGGTCTGCTCTAAGTACGGCTAAAGCTGGATACAACCCAAAACAGTTACACTATCAGAAAAGGATATTTGGGCCACTCTGGGTTTGAGAGCAGCAGTTGCTCCTTTAAAAGTAAGTAAAACTTTGAGTAGGAGCAATGTGGATATTTTGGAAAAAGGGGTATGAGCCAATTAAAAGTCTAGGGTGCTTGGGAATTGTTAGCGGCACCTTTCCTTAACTGGGAACATCAATGAGTTATGTCAATGTGGTGCAAGGAAGGTGGGGGAGAGTTATCACATGAGAAGCAGCCGTAACAATCTTTGTGGGAGCAACAGCCCAAGATGACACAAGCACAAATGGCTGCAGTGGAGCTTCCACACAGGAGCTGCTGTGGAATGAATCAAGTCCACACAGGACCCCAGCTGGGAAGGGCGAATGAGCAGGAAAGGCCCACACAATCACAACATTCACCCTAGCCATGCTGTGGAGTGGGACGGAACATTGGAATAGCTAGGATAGCTCAGTCGGTAGAGTACGAGGCTCTTAATCTCAGGGTCGTAGGTACGAGCCCCACGTTGGGCAAAATATTCCTGCACTGCAAGGAGTTGGAATGGATGACGCTTGTGGTCCCTTCCAACTCTACAATAAAGAAGTGCCCCTCCCCACAGATGCATTAAAGATACACCTTGATGGGGCAGAAACTCTCACCCCTTGGTTAAACTCATTGCACTGTACTTGTGTTCAGAGGCCATTTAAGCTCAGGAAAAGGATGTCCACAGCTACAGGGATGTGGGATGGAAACCAGGATACTGACTGTGTCCACTGGCCATCAAAACCTCTAATGTGCAAACAGGATTGAATATTAACACTCCCCCCCCTTTAGATACAAAACAAGCCATAAACAAACAAACAAGCTCCCCCCAAATAAGGTAACAAAAACGTGTCTGAAATGCGAGAGACATGATTTCTGCCTTTCAACACAACCTACGGTCATTTCCCTGCTTTCTTCAGATTCTTAAAAGTGGTTCTGTTCATCACAGTTTGGCTATTACCAGCTTAAAAACAAAACAAACAAAAAAGAACAGAAGGGTTGTTGTTGTCGTTGCTGCTGCTGCTTCTGGTTTTTTTTAAAAGGTGGCAAAAAACAGAAATGAAAATCCAAAATAAATTCAGACAAAATGTTTCGAGAGTTGATCGTCTGGCACCACGGCTGACAGGGCGAGTGGGCAGGAGGGTTTGAAATTAAGTGCGGCACGACCACTTGTGGAGGTGGGGCAGGAAGTACTTACGCCACGTTAGAAAACCAAGGATGGAAGGAAGGGAAAACAAAGGGGAAAGGAGAAGGCTTCAGACAATCTTTTTGATGCTGTGGCGCTTGAAGCTGCCAGTGCTGCGCTGCTTCTGCACCTGGCTGGCGGAGCCGTGGCGCGTCCTCCCACTGCTGGAGTGTGCCGTGGTCGGGGAGAGCTCCACGTTCTCCTTATCGATTCCTAAGGTGGTGGTGGGAGTAAAAGAAAGATAATTAAAAAGGGAAGTGCCATGAGCGGGAAAGGTAATGTGGAAGCTTCCGCCGGACGACTCCATCTGAAATGGCCAACTCAGGGTCGGGGAGGGTCCGTGGCCCTCCAGCAGGACTCCCAGCGTGGTCAGTGGTCCGGGCTGATGGGAGCCCAGCCACCTCTGGAGGGCCATACAGGTTCCCCACCCTGTTGTTATCATGCAAGGAGGAGCTCCGCCTGCAGTTAAGATCAAAGAAGCATCCAGAATGGGTGGCGGGGGGGAGAGAGAGAGAGGCAGGAGGCATTCTCTTTTGTGCCAAGGGTATGCCATGGGCGCTGGGAAGGAAGGGGAAAGCTGCTGGTGAAGCGAGAAGCAGAGATAGGGCTTAATGGGATTCCAGGGCAGTTCCAAGAGTTTTTTTTCTAATGCACATCTGACCCCCAGGTGGCCACTGCTGGGTTGCTGGGGAACGCACTGCCATTTAGGGAGCAATCAACTTCACTAAAGCAAAAGTGGAACTTGTGATGCTAGCCTCGGTTACAAGATGTTCCTGACTGTTTATTTAGACAGAACAGAAGTAACCTGCAGGCCCATGGTCTAATCATAACATCTGCAGCTCTTGGCCTTTCTCTTTTCCCCTGGCTGCTCCAGCCTCCTCCCAGCTGCTCAAGCCACTTGGCCTGCTGCGTAACTCTCTCTTGCTCTGGGGGAGCCGCCCCCCCACAGCTCCAGATACTGAGGGCTAGCAACTCCCATCTTTCCCAGCCAACAGGGCTAAGGGTCAGCAATGCTTAGGGTCTGGTCAGCTCTGCCAGAGAATCTTAGCCTGTCTCCTCTGTGACATCAGTCATCTCTTAGCTAGTCACAGCAAGTTACTTCCCCTCGTAGGGTGTGACTTAGCCCACCCTTTCGTGTCATTTGTATTGTTCTGATAGATTATTCTTTGAAACAGCATCTCTGACAGGCATCCTTGGCAAAGAGCATCACATTCATTCATTCCTTGAGGAACACCACTATCTGCATTTGGAAAACGCAGGGCAAGGGTGCAATTTTAGGGCTCAAAATGAACCACTGGGGAGTCTTTAGGCTCCTGCCTTTAATGTCTATTATTCGCTAAGCTTAGTTCATTTCACAGTTGCCAGGATGCTACCCACCGTTCAGATGGTTCAGCACTTCCAGGGGAAGCAGAGGAATATATACATTTTTATGCTTTTCCTTGATCTATTATGGAGGCCTCACAAAGAACCCTCCCAGTAACAGATCACACTAAAACAAAGGCAGGATATGGAGGGAGGGAAGACAGGCAATGAAGCTAGACACATGTAGTCCAAATGACTCGATTTCTTCATTCTTGAAGCCTTGTTGCTAAAAATGTTCCCTAGAGCTCTGCTCAGCAATATACCTTCAGCCTCATAACACCCCTCCAAGGTAGGCCATTCCCCCCATTGGTACTTGAGAATGAGTACCACTCTGAATTCCTGGATCTTGGGCACTAGCACTGACCATGCTAGTGCCAAGCTCTACAGCAGCATCTTGTAAGTGTAGAAGGGAATAGAAACACCCACACACCCACACCCTTTTCTCCTCTGCAAATCCTCCTCCACTGAGTGCATGGATGGGGAGACTGTGTTCCATCAGATGTCAATGGACTTTTGGCTCCCATCACTCCAACCATTTATCATGCAAGCTGAGGCTGAAGAGAGCCCACCCAATGAAATTTCCCTGGCATCGACGAGGCTGCTGGATGTGCAACTGCCTGCATTTTCCGCTGGCAAACAGTGAGGGAGGAGGGCAGGATGTGCCACGGGTGCCTGACATCACCTCAATTCAAACTCACCATGCAGAAAGCACTCCAATTTCTGCCTCAGTGGGTGCTCCCTCATGCACAAACAGAGTATTTCTCAGGACAGGAAAACAACAAGACTGGCTTGCAGGCACTTCTTTCCACAGAGCTTTCGCATGTTCTGCTAACTATTCTTCCCCAGCCCACTTCTCACTGCCATTATTTGGGTATGAGAACAAGTTCCCAGTCACACAGCGTTGCTTCCAGTCACTTTGGAGCCTGTTCAAAGAGCTGCACATAAAGGAGGAGGGGCAAGAATGGGCCCATGCGGCTTCCTTAGGCTGAAGCTTTCTCCAGCTCAACGTTGTGCTGCTGTTGACTGCCTAACTCTGGGGTTGTCTGCTTGGCATGATGCCACCCTGTAGGGCTGCTTCTGGCACTTGCAAACCCTCTCAGTCCATTTCGCTCACTGCTTCCTTCATCATGAGGTAGTTGGGGTAGTTACTTCCACCCCACCCTGGCAAAAAAAAAAGCACCTGGAGCTCAAGGAGAAAGTTGAAAGAGCCACACTTTCCTACTTACTCTTTCAGTTCTATTCATTTTTCAAGGCTCATGTTGACACTTGGGGGGGGGGGTTATCAAGGCAAAAGGGGAAGAGATTCCCTCCCATGTCCTCTTCCAGCTTGGTGTACTTTTCAAGCCAGAGCTTGAAAGGAGAATGATCTGTAAGGGAAATGGAGCGGCCGGCAGGGAGAAAGTGGGGTGCCACAGGAGTCAGAGGGAATATGCACACACACACAAATGCTCACAAAGCATCCTCCTGAAAAGGCACGTTTTTGTTACTTGTTTCACCTACAACCACCATCAAATCACAGAACACATCTATCTCCATTGACTGAGGCATAAAAGATCACAGATCCAGCAACACTATGCCACAAAAAGCTGGATCTGAGGCACTGATCCTTATAGATCAGCGAGTTCACCTGAGTTCATAGATGTGGTTTGCTGGTGTTTTTGTCACCATCCTGCATAAAAATCATAGAGGTCTCTGAGCATCTTTGCTTTAGATTAATGCTCCTGTGCTGCTGGCAAGCACTGGATCTGTGGTTTTTGCTGTTCAGTCTGCTACTGTATGCTTTATAATTCAATTACATGGGGCTGCAGGGTAAATTCATGCAAATTCAAGAGGATCTCTTTTAATTCTACTTGAGCCAACCTTCACCCAGACTCCTTGGGAAAACAATGTTTTGGGGTGAGTGGGTGCCTTTTCTCTGTTTGTCTGTCAGGTGTTTGTGTGTTCATGAGTGAGACCTGGGGGAGAAGCAGCCAGACAGGGCAGGGGCTATGGCACTCTCAGAATTGCAAGTGGGTCAATGAGTTCAGAATGGTTGGCAAATCTTGGAAATCTGCTGCCAAAAGGTTGATGCCATTTGCACAGTTGAGGAGCACAAAACCTTTTCCTTTGGGTTTGAATTAGTAGGGGTTAGAAGAGGCCCAATCTTTTGCCTCTTGTGAAGGTTCTCTTAACAATGGTTGTTGGAAGGTGGGGGCATGATTTGACTAATATTGGGGATGTACGTGTGTGTGTGTGTGTGTGTGTGTGTGTGTGTGTGTGTGGTGTCGGAGCTCATGGATTTTACATGGGGAACCCCCAACTCCTCCCCCCAAATAAATGAGGCATGCCCCACTTCCTGCTTGCCACCCTAGACTGAAAGTGACTCCAAACATTCTCAAAACCCTTCTCACACTGAGAGGCAAGGAGGTACGTATAGGTGGGCACATGGTCACTTGCATGAGGCAGAACAGAAAACTGAACAAGGCAGAAACATGGTTGGTAGGTAAAGTAGGGGCACACAGCAGACAGTAACAGGGATGGGGCAGGGATGGGGTTCACACATTTTTATAAGCAGTTACAAAAGTCCTGCAGGGAGCTGAGGCGGTCCTGCGATGTTGTAGTCCCCAAATATAGCAACATCTACAGGTGTACGATCCCCCGAGTCCAGCAGCAGGCAAGAGTCAGTCAGAGGCTGCAAAGTCTACACCTAAGGAGCTGGAGCCTGCTGCTAAAGATGGGGAGACTCCCCCCCTGAGCCTAAGATTCTCAGGCAGGAGCCCCCGGAAGAAGCTCCCATACCCTGAGGACTGGTACGGCTAGAGTCAGGCCCTTTACTTCTCCTGGAGAACCTAATGCCTCCCACAGCACCTCACTGGCCAAGTGGCACATGGAGGCTGTGGAACAGAGGGAGAGTTGGTCTGCAGGCCAGGGTGCTGGCCCTTTAAGAATCTAAAGTGATCCACAAGGGGGTGGAGCCTGGGAGAGGTAGGTGGAGCCTGGGAGAGGTGTGGGTGGGTTGCAGAGGCTCCCACCCTTTGTCTATCTAGTTGCTCACTTGGAACTGTCTGTGGTTCTGCAACTCCTTGCCTCCCACCCTGACACCCCCGCAGCAGCTTCAGCATCATACCAGAAAAACACCACTAACTGGCAGCATGGATTTGTTATTCATAAATTCTGGATGTGCCACTCCATGCAGTTGAGACTCAGGTCAGATGAAAAAGGAATGTTTTTGAAGTCACCCCGAAGGAGCCACGGGGTAAAAAGGTCTGTGTGGCTCCCATGTGCAATGCCTTCCTGAGACTTGTGCCACCGAGGAGGCTGACAGCAAACCCTAACTAAATGTGGGTTAGCCACATTAGGCAAAATGTGAGCGCTTGGCACCCAAGCTTTCCCTTGTATCTTCTCCACCTAGGAAAGCTGTGTTTTGTGTTAACAGAATGATGCACAATGCTGACAACCAGGCAGATGTGCTCACTGTGCCATCAAGCTGCTGAGTTTGCATCCTTTATTCCAAACCCATAATTTGAGTGGCTTCAAAAAACAAAAAAACAAAAAACAGAATTATGAATGAAGAAGTGGGATGGCAGAAAAACAGGCACAATTCAAAAGGGCAATAGAAATATCACAGGTAGAGGGGCAGGAGTCCAGGAGGAAGAAGACGAAGAGAAACTGAGAAGATCAAGGGAGTGGATCACCTTCCCTTTAGGGAAAGGCTAGAGCCCCGAGGGATCCTTAATACAGAAGGGGTGGGGGCACACAAGGGGCCTGGCAGCCATGTAGAAAACTTATGCACAGGGTGGGGAAAGTGTAACTGGTGCCTGTTTGCTGCTCCTACTGCTCTTCCCAACCCATCCTTTCCCCCTTCTTTCTTGTGTGCCATGTCTCTCAGACTAAGCCTGCAGGCAGGGATTGTCTTGTTTGCTACTAAGCCTGTGCAAGTCACTCTGGCAGGCTTTTACAGCTGAAGGGTTTGATTTTTTTAAAAAAAGTTTTAAAGAAACAAATGTGAAATTTGATTGGCGGTAGATGTAGGACAGGCAGAAGAACGTGGGACTTCACATGGTGCGTCATTCAACTCACTATCCAAAGAAGTGGAGAAAAGCCGCTGGCTTGGATGGCTTTTGAAAGGAGAAGGATTCGGGGGAGATGACCAGACTAGCCAAAGGGTATCATTTAACATTACTACTGGCAACTGCCATGTTCAGAGGCAGTCTGGAATGGGGAGGGGAGGAGGGAACTGTAGAGGAAGGCTGTTACTTCCTGTGCCCCAATTGTGGGTCTCTAAAGGGTACCTAGCTAGCCAGTGATTTTTTAAAAAAGGGTGATGGACAAGAGGGGACTTTTGGTCCAAACTACGCCCCCACCAGGAACACTTTTTGCAGATGCAGCCCTCAATGGAATAAATTTCTGTGCAGATGCTTGCCTGCTTGCATCCTTTTGTGGCTGCAAAACTTGCCTTGGAAGTGTGTGGCCCACACTTTTAAGAAATCTTTGGGGCTGGGGCCATGTGGATGAGCAGGGGGGCGGAGCTTCTGTGCCCTGCACAGCTCCTCCTCAGCCCGCCTACGACTAGCAGAAATAGGTATGCTAATATAATTGATTTGCATAAAGAATTATGGTCAGGTGGTGGAGCAGAAGGTGGGCTTCCCTGGTTTGCAAGGTTGGTTCTCGCCATGCGGAGTAAAAGCAACCTTGAGTCAATCAGTGTTGCATCAGAGAGAGAGAGAGAGAGAGAGGTGAAAGGAGAGTGGAGGAGCTGCTGTAGTCAAGTCGCAGCATGGAGTTGCCGCACAACTAGCCTGAACGAACAGCCCAACCAACAATGTCTCAGCCAGTTACCTGGTGCTTTGGCCTCTTTGGTATTCCTGCAGCATCAAAATGAACATGTGCACGCCATATCATTTCTTTCTGCAGCAACTGTGTTATTTAGCCACTGTTCTGCATGCAAATGAATGCAGAGAGGCAACGAGGAAGACCGAGAGAGAAGGCAAACCTCAAAACTAGACTGCTACATGGAACAGCATAATTCAAGAGGTGCCCGTGTTCCCTTTCCAGTATAGTAAGCCTCTTGAGTGAACTGAGCATGCGCCCCAGTGTCCCCGGAATTATTGCAAAAGAGACTCAGGCGCAATCTTCATTTGCACATGGATGGGAGCTGCTGCTAGGAAAACAAGGTACAAGTCTTCCCCCACCCTGGCAGTACAGCAAGTTTTGCAAGGTGTGACCTGGGGAACACTGAAATGCACAGGGCAGAAGGAGAAGAAGAGAGAGGATCTTGAGAGTGTCATTTCACCAATAAGGCAGCCAGCGATGTACAGTAGTCAGAATGCTGAGCTTAGACTAAGAAGCACTGGGTTTGAATTTGCCCATTTGCCACAAAGCTCATTAGGTGATATTGGGCCAGTCTCTCTCTCAATCCAGCCTACCCCACAGGACGGTTGTGAGGATAAAATGGGAGGGACCACCTATGTTGTACCCCTCAGCCCTATGGAGTGAGAATGCAAGTAAAAATACTAACAGGAATTTAACCACCTTGATTCTCAAGGTATTTATTTATTTAATCAAAACATGCTGGCCCTTTTGTATTGTGTGAATCAGCCTTTTTGGACAAAACTTGAGGGTTTTTGCTAAGGGGTGGTTTAGCGAAACAACTAAGAAACCCTGAATTGACCTAGTAACTCATTCGTGACAAAAATGTGCCGTGTGATACATGTCCAACCAATTTAGACTTCAAAGTATACAACAGCAGACATGTCTAATTAGAATTGGTTTTGTTAAGCTCACAGTTTCTGTGGGTTATTTCATTTTTCTGTTTCTCAGCAACACAGAAAAACCACACAATGTGGAAACACCTACACAATGGGAAGTGTCAAAAGGAACTAGTTTCCTATTACTCTTCAACGTTCCTTCTTCCAGGCAGAGAAGCATGAGAGACAGATGTGCTGCGATATATAACCACTAGGAGTGCCGCTTCACGTTTTATTGTTGACTTTGGTGTGTGTGGTGTGTTTTTTACAAAGCTATCTTGCCACTTCTGAAAGAAACAAATTACGTCTCTCAGTAACAATGTCAGTAAAATGCAGCTTCGTAGATTAAACGTGTGAGGAATGCTTAACGGGTTTGGGCTAAAGGGGAAACTCTAAGCACTTTTCTATATGGTCGGGGCCATTGCAGAGGAGATTCTCGCCTGAAGGCTCCACCCATTTTGCTGCTAAAAGGACAATTATTTGAGAGCAAAATTACAAAATGTGACAATGGTGGCTGGCAGATATAAAAAGGGAGAAGGCAAATTTGCGGAGGTTTATCACAGGCTATTATTATCTATGGCAGGTAAATAGAACATGGGGGGGGGGCAATAAACAATGGGAGAGGGATTTTTTCCTTCATACCCTCCTGATGGGTTTGCTGGGAGACACTTAGCCGTGCCAACACAGGGGGAAAGGTGCTGGATCCAGCAGGGTGCTTTTCTTATGCCCTTACAAAATGTAGTTGGGCACATAACTGTCGTCTCTACAGCACCATTAGTATGCAAAGTGCTTTGAGAGATTATTAATATTTCCATTTTCCAACCCAGGGAAGAATCCTAGGGTTGATGCAGGGTTTCAACACAGGTCCAAATTCACTGCTCTGTGCCCTGGAACACCCAGCCTCCCAAAATGCCCAGCAGCAGAAGCACTACAGTCGCGCGCTAAAGGCCCACTCCCTGCCCCTGTTCTGTCCTAGGTTTTGGGATCTCTGTTTGCAAAATAAAAATAAAACTCCTCTTCCTGTCATGAGCCCCAGTTCTGGCACAGATCAAAGCAGTAGCTCGTGCAAGTAGAATGAAAATTAGAGAGAGTACCTGGATGAGGAAGTTGCATGAAAACTGCAGATTTAGAGCAAGGCAGAGAAGCTTCACAGACACAGAATGAAAGAGAAAAGATGAGCGATCAACATTCATGATTGGAAGACAGACAGAAAACATTTACAGGACAGTGATTATGGACAGGGAAGGGAAACCTGCATCTCTCCAGATTAATTAATGAACTGATTTTCACTCCATCCTTAAGTATCTTTTAAAATAAAGCCTTACGTAAGTTTTTATTTCACCATCAAATAAATTTATTTATATGTTGATTTTATCCCACCCTTCCTCCCAAAAGAGCCCAGGGTGGCAATCAAGGAGAAAAAAACGCCCCCAAAACCAAAGTTGTTTTTTTTTAAAAAAAACACATTTGAAATATTGTTGAACTAAGTCTCTCACCACCCCTGACAGTACAGCTGCAATTCTCAGTCATTTACCAATATTTCTCTCTTCCTAGGGAACACTGGAAATAGTAGCTATGTGAGGGAATAGAGTTTTCCTCACAACTCTCAGCACCCTTAACAAACTACAGTTCCCAGGGTGCTTTGGGGGAAATCCATGACTGTTTAAAGTGGTAAAAAGGTAAAGGTAAAGGTACCCCTGCCCGTACGGGCCAGTCTTGCCAGACTCTGGGGTTGTGCGCCCATCTCACTCTAGAGGCCGGGGGCCAGCGCTGTCCGGAGACACTTCCGGGTCACGTGGCCAGCGTGACAAAGCTGCATCTGGTGAGCCAGAGCCGCACACGGAAACGCCGTTTTAACTTTCCGCTGGTAAGCGGTCCCTATTTATCCACTTGCACCCGGAGGTGCTTTCGAACTGCTAGGTTGGCAGGCACTGGGACCGAGCAGCGGAAGCGCAACCCGCCGCGGGGATTCAAACTGCTGACCATGCGATCGGCAAGTCCTAGGCGCTGAGGTTTTACCCACAGCGCCACCTGCGTCCCAACAGTTTAAAGTGGTAGGAGACTGCTTTATATATGTAGCGCAGATATAGCCAATGTCACAACCTACTGTGCAAAATCAGAACTGGAGGGTGGTTGCCCTACAGGTCAGAAACACAGCTGAAGAAGCATTCATGGATGGGAAGCCTTAATTAGCACATGGGTCTTAGGAACTGAACACAGGAGTCCCACCTGCCCCATGCTGAAAAGGTTTTTGGTTCCATCCCCCCCCCCCCCCCTCTGGATGGCAAGAGCTGCTTTTCAACAGTTGAGCCAGGGAGGTCTGTTTCTTAAAAATTCCACGCTAGCGTGCAGTACACGTTCCTCCTCCTAGTTTCAGGTGGGAGACAGTGAAAGCAGCAGCAAGAACAGGATTAAGTGGTTACTCTTTGCTCATTGCTAAGGACGTGACTCTTAGCACAGGACAACAAAACACTTCCCAATTCAAGAAAAAAACTGTGTTTGGATATAAGAAGCTAAGGCATAGCTACAAAAGCCAGGAAAGGATTAGGGTTGAAAGACGCTCCCTTTCAGTAGCACTGGTCCAAGTCAGAAAGCATTTCTGGAGCCCTCCATATGAATACCTGGGGGGGGGGGGGAATAGACGTGGAGGCTCTAACCTAGAGACGTGTAGGATATCATGTTAGCCACAGCCCCTAGCACCTCACTTTCAGTTAAATAGCTTGCCAGGAGTACAAAAAGTGAATTCCCATTTCTCTCCACCCCCCGTCCCGGTCACATAGAGTTTTCAAACGTCTGCTTTTCAGACACTTGTAATACTGTAAAAATACTAGATTTGTCCACAGAAGGTGTGGGGGAACCTTTGGCTGAACTACAGCTCCCATCACCCCTGGCCATTAGCCTTACTTACTGCAGTCATAGATCAGCAACACTGAGCTAGATGGACTAAGGATCTGGCTTTGTAAAGGGCTGCTCCCCCTGTTCTTCAGCCTAGGGAGGCAAAAAGTCTTCCTGACCAAGCTCTTAGGGTCTGGAGCCTTCTCAGCTACAGAAGGACGGACAGCTTTGCAGGATACAGTAGATGGCAATACATCTTAAAATGAGCCGGGGCCTTTCGCAAATCCATTTCTGCATCTTTTTAAAATGTGTATTAGCAAACCAAGATACATTGCTTAGGAATGGATATATATCTAGGTTTCTATGGAGCGGAGGCAACCTCACACAGCTACACTGCATGTTACGGGACAAAATGGGAGCTTGTAGTTACTACTTCCATTTCCATTACTAATGCAACAGTCTGACTCTGGTACCTTTCAAAGGTTCCCCTTACTGTCGCATCCTACCCATCAGCATTGCTTTACGCCCAGGGCGGGGAATCTTTGGCTCACCAGAGGTTGCTGAAATACAACTCCCATCAGCCCCAGAAAGCTTCTCAGAGGAAATAATGAGCCCCTACCCCACCCCTCCAGACCTAGTTTTATAGCTTTATAGCAGCGGCAAGGACTTTCAAAGGCTGGGGCACTGCCACAAGGTATAGTGAGGATGGTCAAAAGCTTACATAGCTTTAAAGGGGAATCAGGCAAATTCATGGAGAACAGCAGTTCCCAGGGCCTTGATAAGGAACAATGTCTCTCTGAGTATCAGATGCTAGGGAGCAAAGAACAGGGTGGCAGAGGGATCTTCCTATGATGTCCTGCTTGTTGGTTTCCCAGAGGCATCTGGCTGGTCACTATGGGAAGGAAGATGCTGGACTAGATGAAACCTGTAGCCTGATCCAGTAGAGATGCGTGTGTTTGGGGTTTGTTTGTTTTTTACTTATACGCCCAAGATGTTTTTAAGCGCAGACCTAACAATTCAACGTAGCAAACTCACAGTTGCAGAGAGGTTCGCTCACCAAAGAGCTATGAATGAAAGCAAGAGTGCAGATGCATGTTTGCCTCTAGGTAACGTGGGGAAGGGCTCTAGCTCAGCAGCAGAGCACCTGCTTTGCATGCAACAGGTCCCTGGTTCAATTCTCAGTGGCATCTGGAGGTGGGCCTGGATATATACCTGCTGTGTTAAAACCTTGACAAGCCACTGCCAGTCAGTGTGGAGACAATGCTAAGTTAGATGGACCAATAGTCTGATACAGTTTAGGGAAGCTTCCTATGTACCCTAGCAACTGAACCCAAAGGGTGTTTATTTTTAAGCTTCTCGGGACACTTCATTCTGCCCCCAAGAACAAATTCTGCACTTGTACATTAGTATCAACACTGCCATTTGGGGACAAACCAAGTCTGAGTATGCTTTATCCAAAGCAGTTAGGAAGCCACCAGGCTGAGATAAGATCTGATCCCATATCGTTGTCCATGAAGCTAGACTACTTCAATGCATGTATTATCTCATCTTGATTTGTGCCAACGTCAGGAACAGGTGAGTGGAAATTCACCCCACCTCTGCCCCCCACAAATTCAGTGCAAGAAATGTCTCTGAGAATAAGTCTAACGAAGAACTGAGCCTTGAGGCTCAACAAGGGGTGATGATAAGCTGCCCCAGTGAAAGAGCCCGACACCCAAAAAAGGGAGCAGTGCCCTCAAAGGTGTTTTAACAAATCCTTCTGCCTTGACGTAAGCAATGGAAAAGCATGGCGAACTGACCTGGGGAATGCTGGGAAGTTGCAAGTGAGGTCATGGAATTGGAGAGGTTTAGGTTTGCCGTAATACTAAGCTGACTCTGCACGGCAGGAGGGTAAGGAGAAGTTGGCGTCAGCAGGGATTCCTCGCTGGTTTCCTCATCAATCCCAGGTAAGTAGGTGTCGATCAAGGCATCAAGGAACTTTACTATGAGCTCAGCATAGTCTGGGATTTGTGTTTGCTGGAAAAAATGAGAAACAGATCAGCTCCATCTCTACCTGCAAGTTCTCACTGGGGGGGGGGAGCCTTTGGCTTACAATCTAGGGCCACAGGTGTGTGTGTCTGAAGAAGCTTCCTGCTGCCCCACTGTTACTGGGATGTGTGGTTCCCACCAATGAACAGGTCCAACACATTCAGAAGGGAAAAACTGGTGGAGTGCTGTTTCTCCTCCTTGTGCCTCCAGCTAGATGGGGCAGGGAGGCCAATGGGGAAGCTGCACAAAACAAACCCAAAAAGTTTTTTAATGTTTTGAAGTTATGAGCCTGAGGGATCTCACCAAAAAGTCCAGTGGCACTGCCAGCTGAAAGGGCCAGTCCAGGAGGGCACGGCAGCTCCTCTCCTGGAAAGAATCCTCTTGACTGGCCCTGTCTGCTGCCCAGGAGATGAGGGTCTACTCTCAAAGGATTGGGACATCATCCAGGAGACAATATATTTTTTTAAAGCTGCTGACTAATAAGTCATGAACAACTATTTAGCCTATTTAGCCCATTTGGGGGGGATAATTAAATTAATTAACCAACAACAAAAAAGTGTGTGCAGATTTTATTAACCTCCAGCAGGGACTTCAACTGTCCACTCAAGCATTACTACAAATGCCATGTTAAGGTTTCAGCTGAAAGAGGCCCCAACTGCTCACCTTAGAAAATGGTCCCGCAAACCTCCACAGGCCATTAAATCCAAAACCTGCAACCAGCAAAAAAAGAAGCATGAATGTGCGCCTTAGTAAGAAAGATAAGGTAAGATGCAAAGAAGGACATTTGCAAAAACTTCCTCATACTTTGCTCATCAAAAGCAAATGTTTGCAAATGCATAAACATCACTTGACAACATCAGCATCCTGTGATGTTCAATGGGCCATCTGAAGAAACCACAAATAATATTTTTTTATAGAAAAAACAACAACACTTTTTAAATTCTCAGAAAACTGTAATAGTAGATACAAGGACAAATACAAAACAGAAGTAATGACAAAATATTCAACTTTTGGTTTTTTTAACCGTAGAAACAAAAATTCAGATAAATAGAAAAACAGAACATTTTTACAAATTTCCCAATTATAGTTGTGGTTTAACATTCTCCTGTACTGTATTTCGTTGAACTGATACATCTTTCAACCTTCTCCCAAACTTTTGTATCAAATGTGGGTGGCATTTTGTTTCCTCCAGTAGTAGCTGTCAGTCAAGCAGTGGCTCGGAAATATGTTACCATTTCTCTGTTATATGACAGAACACATTGCTTTTAGGCTACAAAAGAGACTATTATGTGCTAGATTTATTGGTAGAGTATCTTGTTATATTTTCTGTTTCCTTTTGCACACACTTTCATTTCCCCTCAAATGCACTTGCTTTGCAAGTGTATCCATTCACACATTTCGCTGCCAAGTAATTCAGTGTGGAAAAACCAAGAGATGTCATACACATGAGCCCAAATCAGTGTACTACAACATTTAACATTATAATTGCCCCACTGTTGACCCATTTATTGCCACTAACAGGTCCGTTAATTCCAAAGGGTCTACTCTGAGTATGGAGTGCATTGGATACAGCCCATTGTTTTGATAATATTCTCCTATCACTCGCATATTAGCATCTGATGTAGTACACAATAAAATAATCCGTTGCTCGGGGCTGCTTCCATTAAAATAATAAAATGCAATAGTGCGGCATAAAAGCCATTTAATCACATTTTCCTGTCTCTCAAGGGAAAACGGGAGGAGAAGAAGAAGATGTATCAAAGGGAAGTTTCAGAAATCGTCCTAAAGAATCTAAGGTGGTCTTTCTGACCTTCTTAAGAAATGATGAACAAAAAATGAGGAGTGATGGCTACCAGATTGGATAGCTTTAAAAGTTGTTTTTGGCATTCGTCTGGGGAGAGAGAGAGAGAGAGAGAGAGAGAGAGAGAGAGAGAGAGAGAGAGAGAGAGAATGGAGTGCGCCTCTTGGGGTGAAGTCAAACCACTGCATTTGCAGCACCGAAGTGACCTCCCCAGGGTGCAAGCCTGGACAGAGTGTATGGAGGTCCTGAGCTGCCTAGATGACAAGACCCCTCTCTTGGCCTCGGTGATGTGGTCCAAAGGAAAGCAGAGCAATAGGTTTGGCAGCAGCTTGACTGCAGGAGCTGCCGGAAGGAGGTATGCAAGGTGCCATCCAACCGTTTTAGGGACTCCAGATCTATGTGGGGTTTACTCCTTAGACTTTTCTTCTCCCGAAGACATCCTACAAGGCAGCGGGTGTTGAAGACCAGAGTTTTCCTTCTCCTAGATGGGTTACCTTACCAGGTTGACAACCCCTATCCGCCCCTCACATCTCTCTACAGCACGTGCAGAGACCGCCTTCTTGACCATTGGACCCACTATTATTTGTTCAATCTGCTCAGTCCTTAGAAGATAAGGCTATCAATGGCTCCTAGTCACAATGGTTCTGCCTCTACTGCTGGAGGCAATACATCGCTAAATACTAGTTGCTGGGACTCACAAGTGGAAAGAGCACTGTTGCGCCTCCTGGTTTCCCACAGGCATCTGGCTGGCCACTGTGAAAACAAGATATTGGACTGGATGGGCCACTGGCTTAATCCAGCAGGCTCCGCCTTATGTTCTTAGGGATTGGGAACCCCCAGGTATTCTTGAATTACACCTCTAATCCTAACTGACCACTGGCTATGCTGGCTGAGCCAGATAGGACTTTGAATCTAAGAAGATCTAGAGGGCCACAGGTTCCTCATCTCTGACTGAGAGCTACCAAGTGACACCAAAGTGTCAGCAAAAGCAAATGCAGCCAAGAGTGGTTAGGGAAGGAACTTTGAGCACTGCTACTCCCAGGAAAGACCTTCTCCTGAATGAAACACCAAGGCCTCGAGATGATCCACTGGTGAAACTCTGCTCTTGGTGCCTTCCTTCAGGAAAGAAAGGATGGCATCTACCAGGAGCAGGACCTTTTCTGGCGTAAAAGATGGAATATACAATACAGCTTGTGCGGTCAAGCTTCTCTTCTGGTTCCCTGGCAACTAGTAATGAAACAGACCAGATTCCAGGCTTTTGTCTCCGGAGGGAGGGAACAGATGCACTTGGGGGAGCGGGGTTTGATGGGACACACGCCCACAGAAGCAACACTTTGTCATTTTAAAATGGTAAGCCACTTTGTTAACAGTTTTCTGTTGAAAGGCAATCCAATTTGTCTTTTGGAGAAAAGCAAAGTATATAGAATTAAAGGCAACCATGCTTGTGGGGTTTAAATGTTAGCCTTTATTCTTTACCTGAGCATCTGAGACCTTTTTTCAAAGGAGCTGCAAGATACCTACTTTGTAGATAAGAAGTTTGGTACTGTGGCGGAGATTCCTCATGGTAAACCACGCTCTGCACAATGCCATGAATTGGATTCAATAAATTGGGATCCTGACACTGCGACAACAGGGTATTTATCTTGAAGTCCAATAAATTGTGCCTAGGCAATAAAACACACCATGTCAGTTTATCAGTTGTTAAGTTTTCATCACAATGAGCAAGGTGGACTGTACAGCCTATTTTAGCCAACAAATCTATCCTAACAACATGTGGCTTGCAATGGAGGGCACATGTGCATTACAGACAGACAGGCATCAACAGTTGTTCCTTTTTGCAAGGGAACCGTATTTCTATAAGGCTAGCTAGGGATCTATAACAGAGCATTATCAGTACCTTTCCAAACGACAATTTTTGAGGGTGCACAGGCATGGCAGCTAAACTCAAGATAAACATGCACTTCCTAACAGCTGACGACAGCTGGCTCCAGTTCATTTTGACTGTAATAGCTGTCCAACTACGAGCCTGCTCTTAAACAGTATACACAGCAAGCTGCACATCTCTATGGTTCTAGGCTTGGGGAATTCATTCCCAGAGATGCATTGGCAAGTGGAGCTGATCCCATGAACAAATATCAACCTTGAATGGAAACTCTGTAGGGAGTTATCTACCATTTATCCTCACTGTATGGGGTCTTTTTCATCATTCCACTCAGCTAGGATAAAGAGATATCAGGAAAAAGTGGAGTCAGGTGCCTATTGGGACATGTAGAGCGAATGTTTGGAGGCCAACAGTAGGCAAAGCCAGAGCCAATGACAAGCACATCCAACTAATTATAGTTTTGTCGCAATCCTCCTCCTTGCTGAGCACAGGAGGATCAGCCCTGGACTGGTTATAAATGAGAAGGTAAGCAAATGGAGGCTGGCTGAGGACAGAGTGAAATTGGTAGGGCAGTGCCTTGTTTAACCCAATGGACCAGCCTCTATTGGTAGACTAGTTCCTAAGGTTTGAACCCCCATTAGATGAGTGTAAATCTCCTTTCATTTAGCAGAATTTGTATATCACTTCATCATTAAAAACCAAGCAGGAAGCAGACGTGTTGTGAGGAGATGTGAACACTTACACAACAGGAAAGACCTTTGGGAACACCACACTGGCTTCTGCTAAATACTCATACAGGATTCTCTGGTCAAACTCATCTGCCGTATATTTTACTAGTGTTGCCTGCCAAAAAAATAAAGCGGGGGAGGGGACAGAAAGAAAGAAAAAGGTCAACATCTAAGTCCTGGTGAGCTACTTGCCTTGACTACTGTGCTTTTAAAACATGCTGGAGGAAACACAACGCAAGCAACTGAGATTAAAAGTGCAAGTACCAGGATGGTCAGCAACAGGGCTTGGATTTTGGGATCTGTGAGGACTTCTTCATCCAGGAGGACATTGGACTCTGACACTGATACTTTCCGGAGATGAGGGTGCTGCTGCGGCGATATCCTTTGAGTTTCTGTAGGAAGAGAGCAACGTATTTAATGAGGAAAGCAAGAATGGACAGATCTATTTATTGTGCCATCAGAACAGATGGAAATCACTAGTATGAGAGCAAGTGTGTCTCACTTGAGAGAAAGCAGATATTGTACCTGGGAGACCAGGCTTCAGTTCCCGTCTCAACCATGATTGCCATGTGGCCCCAGGCAAATGATCAATGCCCTAAGATCAGCTGGGTTCCCCACTCCCCTGCTATATTTACAATCCTTCATATTGCAAGGACATGTTAACTAGTAGCTGGGTCCAATAGCTTTGTTCCTTACCCATTTCATAATTTTCTGCTACCCGTCTCATTTTGGGAGGTGTGGTGATCCCAGATTCCATTTCTTGTCTTTTAGGCGCTTTTGTGTCAGGCATCAAATGGTCAAAACTCTTTCTTGTACCTATATATATATTTTTTTTTAAAAAATCAAAATCAAAGAGCGGGGCGTGGGAAACAGATCAGGAAATGGAAACAGTAAATTGGCATGCACTCACATCCACTCTGTATCCTGCCTGAACAATAATGCTTTGGTATTTGTGGCTGAAAAAATTAGTCGTACATCCAAGGTATGCTGGCAAGTAACTAAGAGATAGCTTACTTTAAAGGGTACACGTTTTCTTGAGTGGCAGATGACAACCAAAAATGTTTATCCCCCACCCTCCCCCAGCTAAGAGAGAAAATAAAAAGGCGATCAGCCCAGGGTCTCTTAGGACCAGGTCTGCCTTCCTCACACATGCCTCTAACCTAGTGACAAAGAGAGGAGGGAAACTCCCCACTAACCTAGTAGCTTTTTAGTGTTGGCTTGAGAAGGCTGCCCCATATCCAAACTCATGGACTTCCTTGTGCGTGGGCTGATCTGCCCCACCGTTGGGTAACTGGCAGCGAGATGTCTGTCTGAGCCCTTGGGAGAAGACCATGGCTGGTTTTCCCTTAGTGTCCTGAAAGAGACAACAAACCAAATGTTCAGAAAACAACACACCGCTTATTGTTAAAAGAGTTAAAAGACAGACATCAAACCCTCCCTCCTCCTTCAAAAGCAGCCAGCCCTCGACTCTCTTGCAACACTCTCTGCCATGTGCGCAGTTTACAGCTCTCCCCTGCCCCACCCCGAAATTCAAGTTTTGGCCCCAAACTGGTAAGAGCTGCGAGTCAGCGGCCATTCCAGCTGCCTGTCTCCAAGCAAGAGGTGAGACAATGAGGCACCATCAATTAATCTGGCTGGGACCAACTCCCACATGGTCTTCCCTTCCCTTCCTCCTGCCGTTGCTCTATCATGTGCCCTTAACTTAAAGCATCACACGCTTACCTTCCTGTCTACTTTGCATTTGCAGATTTTGAATCTATGGCTTGAAATCAGCGATGGGCAACCTGCGGCCCTACAGATGATGCTGAACCACAACTCCCATCATGCCTGACCACTGGGCTGGGGTCAAGGGGAGCTGGAGGGCCACAGGTTGCCTGTCCGTTTTAAATTGTGCTGTGAACACAGGAAGCTCAATACTGTCTACACTGGCTGGCAGCAGTTTCTCTGCAGGGCTTCAAGCAGGTTTCCTTCGCCTTTGAAAGCAAAGCATGTGAGCTGCGTTCTTCCCCAGACAACCTCCTTGATCCCAAATTAAAATGCACCATCCTATGAAAAATTTAGGAGGACCCCTGACCTGAAGCTGCCATCGCTGTGATGTATGTGATATGTCTCCATTGGAACATTTTCCATCGAAACGTCTGTCAGGAGGAGAGACTTCCTATGCTTTAGGCTGCACCGACTTCGAACCTCCTCGGACACAGTGAGTAAAGCTTAAATGATAAAAGGAAGGAAACAGATGTCCAAAGTATATACTTCGCCGCAGAATCTCCCAAAGCCTAACAGCACCATCGTGATATGTAAAGCAAGGCAGGATGTAGCTGCTCTCTTATTACTCAGGACAGGTACAGAAGCTGCTATTGCACAAAGACTTCAGTATTCCAAGCCTCCTTCAAGGTGGGGCAGGCAGGAATCCAGCCCTTAGGACTCCAAAAGAAGGCTACAAAAACACATTGGCAAGTACTCGGAAGAAGGGGTTCAGGTTGAGCAGAGTCCCAGTGGTGTCAAAATGGGACTTTGGTGCCTTGCACGACACTTGTCTAGTCTCCATGACAGGCAGAAACAGAATCAGTTGCAGAAAATAAGCACAATGCACTCCAATGCGCTTGCTTGGCATCATTTTTACAGGTTCCCAAATTCCACAGGGGGCCCCAGGGCACAGTCCCTAGGCACATGATGCTGCCTCCTTGCTGAAGCTAAGCAGGGCTGGGTATGGTCAGTGCCTGGATGGGAGGCTGCTGGGGAAGTTCCACGTATGCTGCGTTGAGCTCCACAGAACATAAATTCAATAAAACATTAAAGAAACTTTTTAACTGAGGTCTAGGGACGAAGAGCGGGATATAAATTCCGAAATCAAACACACTGAAAAAAGCTTCAGTGATTGGCTTAATAGAAACAAACAAACAAATTTGCAATATAAAATGAGGAGTCGCTCTACAGATCCGTACTGATGAAAACACTCCAGAAACCATTCTATTGAGCTGGGAGAGGCTTAGCCTTTAAAAAGCCAGCTCTTCAGGGGTGGGGAAGGGAAAACGAAACACACAACGTAGTTCTTCCTTTATTGTATGTTCTTCCAAGCAGCTCAAAGCAGTACACACATTTCTCTCCCCATCCATCTTTATCCTCACAACAACCCTCCGAGATAGGTTAGACTGAGACAGACTAAGGGATCCCAATGACCCAGTGAACGTCATGGCTGGGGGAAGGATTCTGCCATAATCTAGTGCTACAATCACTGCACCACACCGGCTCTCTCCTTTGTTGTTTACATTTTGTTAATAGCAAAGAGAAGAACGGTCAGATTGGATGCTAGAACTGGATTGGATACAAGCCTAATAGAGTTGGGTTTTTTTACCTGCAAGGTAAGCCACACTCTGGGTATTCACCTCAAACTTGTCACAGTTCCTATGTTTGTTCACCAGAGCGAGGAGCGTGTGTAGAATTCTGACTGTCCTTGCCACGATGGTTGGAGAGGGATGCCGATAGCCTAAACCGGGTAAAAAATGCATTAAGCAGTCAGTTATCTACAGGGACAGGGAGATGGTTGCAAAGCATTTTATGGATGGGGGGTTTGTGTGTCACACAATGTATTTCAGGGTCTTTAGTGAGGACAGAGATAGGCACCATTCACAGGGACTGAAATTCAATGAAGTTATAATCTGATTAAGGATGGAATGACAACTGTGAGTTGGTCAGGATTAGCTGCCCATCTCACTAACCAAACTCAGGTGTTGCGTGGCGATTCCCGCCCCCTCCCACAGATGGAATAAATAAAGACACTGGACACCAGAATTTAAGTTAATGGGCATAAAATGGCCACAACTTTATTGATTACAGGTAAGAGGCTTTAGGCATTGGCCCTATCAGATTAACCGGCATAGAACAGGGAAGGGTTAAGCACCAACAGCGGTAGCCCCCAAGATGCACATCCGTAGGCGCTCCCCAAGGGGTTACCGCTCGGGAGCGCGCTTTAGGCCCTAGCCTCCATAGGTTTCGGACGAGGCGACGCCCCCCGGAGTCCTTTAACGCAGTGTTTCCCAACCGGTGTTCCGCGGCACACGAGTGTGCCGTCAGACGTTGCCTCGTGTGCCGCGAGATGCCTGGAGGGAGGCGGGCGAGTCGGGCGGCGAGAGGCGGGGCGGCGGCGGCGAGGAGAGGCCGCGCCTCCTGCTGCTGCCTGGCGCTCCTCCTCGCAGCCGGCAGCGCTGCCTGGGCGCCTCCGCGCGACTCTGCCTCGCTGGGTTTGGTCTCCCAGCAGAGACGGGTCACACGCGCCCCTCCCTCCCTCCCTCAGCCTGCGCGGAGGGAGAGCCAGAGAGAGGCATCGCTCCTGCGCGGCGGGAGAAAACTTTCACTTTTGTGCGTCCCTCCCGGCGTGACGCTGCGCGCTGACGTCACGGGGCGGGGCTTTAATGGTGGTGTGCCGCGAGATTTTTTTTCAGTAAACAGGTGTGCCGTTGCCCAAAAACGTTTGGGAAACACTGCTTTAACGAACTACCCTTCAACATTTGGGGGAGGTGGTGGCGTTCCTCCCCCCCAACTCATTTGGATAATAATACCCCTGCCAATGCCTAACCGCCACACGAGCCAGGCTCGCCAATACCCTCAGACCTGTAACCAATGGTGGCGGATGGACAAGCACGCTGCCTTCTCTTCCTGTTGCCCTCCACATGTTGAAGGGCAACTGTTTGAAGCAGGAAGCCTCCTGCACTCCTGGAAATTCAGGGGTCTACACCGCCCAGAACTTTCAAAAGCAGAAGCAGGCTCACCTCTTCAGGCAGTTGCCCTTCAGATCACAAAGGGAGACAAGAACAGAGGAGAGCAGAGCTAGTGAGCTCCTCTCTGCTGCCCCTTGATCACATGTTGTGGAATTTCCCAATTACAAGAATGCTTGAATAGGGTTCTTTTGAGCTCTGTCTGCACATGGGGGGGGGGACCTATAGTACAGACTAGATCACCTCAACCTGCCAGGTGGAAGATGCCATTCCCAACACTGTAACCACTCCCCGCAAGTAGAAAACTAGCATCTCAGGAAGAAGAGTTCTAATCCAGCCTACTCCCTGTTGTGCTGTTTCTCTACCTGCACAGATAATTTCCCATAGGAGAGCATTCCAGGAACTGCTTCCTGGAGCCCGAAAGGGTTCAGTTCATCTGCCTCCTCTGCATCCTAAAGTAATGCACAAGGTTCTCAACCACAGCTGAGGAAAGGTAAACTGGTAATCACTCTGGAGTCTAACGAATATGAAGATTTATTTATTGTATAAGCACAAACATTTAAACAAGGAAAAGATGCACCCACCCACGCCCCACTCCCAATGCGCACACACAGCCCAACCCATATCTACCACTTGACTTGTGCCAAGTGTGTCTGTTGACAATGCTGAGCCAGGTGGACCAATGGCCTGTCTCAGTACAAGGCAGCTCCCTATGTTCCTAGCTGAATAAGAACATAAGAAGAGACTGCTGAACCAGGCCAGTGGCCCATCTAGTCTAGCAACCCCTTCTCACAGCAGCCAAGCAGATGCAAGCAGGACCTGAGCAGAAGAGCACTCTCCCCTCCTGTGGTTTTCAGCAATGGATACAGGCAACCCCTGATTTGGCAGAGCGTACAACGGAGCCCTGCCCTTTTCCGGGCCCGAAAATGGCCCGCACATTTGGCTTTGAACATGTGCAAAACAAGGATTATCTGTATCTAGAAACATTATGGGATACCTCTCAGTTTGCATCATAAAAACAGTCTTTCAGCCTCCTGGCTCTGCTGCTTGTGTTCACTCTTCTCCTGCTCTCTGAGGTCTTGTCTATTTGCTTTCTCCTCCACATCCTCCTCCCCACAGGTCTCTCTCCTCAGCTCCTCCTCTCCCTCCAAGTGCCGCCAACTGACTTGTCCTTCCCAGCCCTCCCTCCCCTTGCCCTCCATTCCGTTGATTCGGAGGTGTTCTGTATTCTTCACTGCCGCTCTAATGGCAGTGAATAAAGAAGGCCCCTTGAGAATCCTAGGGAACGGGAGACTAAGAGTTTCCTTTTATGTATTAACAGAGAACAAAGCTTTACAGGTATGTGAGATTCACATCATAAATAAGATGCGGAAAAGCAAGCAGAAAACATATCAATAAATGCATCCTCCTTCACAGAATGTCAGCAGAAAGACAACACACACAATCTGTCGTCTACAGCACAAGCAGTCAAAATACTGGCTGTGTTGGGGGCTGCAGCTAATCTGAAGCCAGCTGCCAATCTGATCATGCCCCCCTCTGAGTCTGCCAAACAAACAGAGGCTGTCTGCATACTATGTATTTAAAGCACATTCAAAGCACTTCCCCTGAAAGAGTCCTATGAACTCTAGTTCCTTAACAGCGCTTGGAAGTGTCACTCTATGAAGGGTACAGTTCCAGGATTTTTGTGGTGGGTTGAATGGTGTGCTTTAAATGTCAATTACCTGGCAGCCTGACCAATGAAACTGCCTCTATAAAACCTGATGGGAATATTTACCTGATGGAGAAATGTTTCAGTGGGTGTCTGTAAACAATGAGAAGTGTACCTTCAACTGACATGGTCTGAGACAAAGGAAGTAGGTCCACCTGGGCTACGTGCCTACCTTTTAGCAGATGCCCCACCAAGGCAAAGTTGAAATTGGAGTTGAAATTGAGTCCCACAAAATGGTCCATCTGCTTGCAGTGCCACTCCAGAGGCCTCCTGATCTCCATGAAAACTTCTTCAGGGCTCTGTTGGGAAGCCAAAGTACAGACCATCACAATCATCTGGGGGGGGGGGGGGAGAGATGCTGGTCCACCATGCTCATGAATGTCTAATACTATAAAGTGCCAGGCATATAAAACAAAACTATAAGTCTGCTAAAATTATTACGTATTCGGCAGGGCTCATTTATTAGAAATTTTATTGCTATGGTTTTCTATTTTGTTTCGTCTGGTATTATTTTATATATTTGCACAAAACTGATTATAATAAGGGTGGGGTTCTCAGGAGCTCCTGAATCCACGGCAGCCAGGACTCTTGGGAACCATTCCCAAGACTACCTGGCAAATTAGCCAACTCTTATACACCACCAAAACCCAAGATAGGAACCACGGTGGACTCTTGTGGTCCAAAAGAACATCCATGAGAAAGGAGCTTACCATATTTTTCACTCTATAAGCTCTCCCTCTCTGCGCAGCGCCTCTCCAGCGAAGCGAAGTCAGAACAGCAAGAGGGATCGCTGCGCAGCGAAAGCAGCAATCCCTCTTGCTGTTCTGGCTTCTGGGATAGCTGCGCAGCCTGCATTTGCTCCATAAGACGCACACACATTTCCCCTTACTTTTTAGGAGGGGAAAAGTTTGTCTTATAGAGCAAAAAATACGGTACTTTGTAGGCTTCCCAGACAACCTGCAGTTCCTCTGGCTCCAGTGTTTTAATGAAGCCTGCAGCACAACTGGACAATTCCCATACTCACCATCTTCTTCTATTATTATTATTATTATTTGTTGTTGTTGTTGTTGTCGTCGTCGTCATTTTTATTATTATTTTCTCCATTACTATTTTAAATAACCTGAAGTAGGGTGGGGAATTGCTTCCATTCTCAACACTCAAGTTATCACTCAAAAGGAAAGATGCACTGTTTTTCAAGCAAGTTTCACCTCCAATTGCCGGCACGACTTAAGAGTATTCAGGTATGTGTGTGTGTTGATGTTTCCTGACAAGTGGCTGACTTACTTTGTCATTGAATACTCGAAGGTTGTCCAGGGTATGGAGATTCTGCTCGAGGAGAGCTGTGCCTGCTGAATACAGACTGACTTCGTCCAGCTGCAGAACAGCCATGGCCACCCAGAAGAGGGCCTTGTGCATAGGCGAGTCCTGGACAGGGGAAGGAAAAAGCCACCAGGTTGAAATGCAAAACTCACTTCTGTGATGAACAGCCAAAGCAGAAAGTCACACGCTGCATTCATCACGTACACTGGATTCATTTTGCAATGTAAATAACCCTAGCAGCCGAAGGGGGCCTATAACTGGTATAATATATGCAAATTGGGGAGAATCACATTTGTGTGCCTGTTGGCTTGGTTTGGATAATATGCTGCGGCTCAGTAAGCCACAATATGTAAAGATGCAAGATGGAGCTAGCTTGTTTTCTACTGTGCCAGAGGTTGGGGCCCAAATCAATGGACTCAAATCACAAGAAAGGAGATTCTGACTAAGCCTTAGGAAGAACTTAATGATGGCAAGGGCTGTTGGACAGTGGATTGGGCTCTCTCAGCTGGTGGATTCTCCTTCATTTGAGGTTTATAAGCAGAAGTTGGATGGCCATCTGTTATGGATGCTTTAGCTGAGATTCTTGCATTGCAGAGAGTTGGACCTTTCCAATGCTACAGCCTTTTGACCACACATACAGCTACTCTCTTCAGGAAGTCTCTAATTAACCACAGTTTCCCATTTCATCGAAACAAGGAAGCTACAATTACCAGCTCTGAAAAAAGATGGAATCCTAAATTCCACTTCAAACTGTGCTTCAGTATCCTGGGCTTGGGCTGGCAGAGACTGAAAACATGCTAGGCACTTACTTGCTAAACAACCAACTCAAAATCACCAGCTGTTGGTGCCACACCTCAGACTCAAACACCCCCTCTACACCCCCCCCCGCCTGTGGGTGCTCTGATTCCCTCCCTAACTTCCTGATTATGACCAAGTCAAGTAAACTACCATTAGAGCAAACCATAGTTTGCCTCTCAAACAGAACAGAAAACATGGTTTGCTGAGAACCAAGAAATAAGGCGAAGAAGTAGAATGTGCGAGGGAGAGAATGTGCAAACCGAAGGAATGGTCCTCATGACATCAGGCCACAGTGTCTTAAGCCAGGGCATACTAAGTCCCATCTGCCAAATATGTACAGCAGCAACATTTAAAAATTCTTCAGCAAAGAAGATGTTCAGAGAGGAAAGACAGGTGGAAGATCTGCGCTTGAGCTACCGGATCCTCCTCATTCGAACCACCTTGTATTTGCTGCAAACAGCAATGCAGAACAGGCTGTTGAGCACTGAGGCAGCTTACCTTATTGAGAAGTGGCTGCAGCTTGGTCAGTGCTATGACCGTGGCTTCTATTAGAACCTGGCTATTGTAGTTATCGGGGCCTTTCAAGCAGCTCTCGAGACCCTGTAATCAAGAAAGGAAAAAGAGGATTGGCTTGTGATTGCAAGGCATGGCTCCCCTTCTCTTTGCTCCAGGTTTTAATAGCTGATTTGCATTGCCCCTGCCCAGTAACACAAGGTGGGTTATCACTAGGGAGAGGAGGACCTATTCAGGGGTGGCACCCTAGTTATATGGATCAGTCTTCCTGCAGAAGTTCACCTGAAGACCTTGTTGCTCCCCCAGGCATTTTCAATAACGTATGTTTCATGGAGTCATCCTCTTAGCTTTAAAATCTGCGCTTTTAGTTTTTATTATTATTTCATATTTTATATTGCAGAATACGCTTTGTTGGGCAGCTATGTAAATATAGTAAAACAACAACAACACTGAAATACCAGGCTGAGGCTCAGTCTCTCTTTTTGCATTCTTACTCTCCAACCACCTCCCGCTTCTGTCAATCACAAATGCCTCTGTTAAAGTGAACCTCTCTCACCCCCGTGTCACTATGGTTTCACCCCCTCAGAAATGCTTTCATGTTTATTTTCATTCTAGCATCAAGCTGTTAGTCTACAAATTGCTCCCATCTTTTCCCTTTATTGATCCCTTTCACAGCTGAGCAAAAGGTCTATCTGTTCCCCTCTGCTCTTTCTATTCTTTATGCCACAATTTCCCCCTGTTTGTGCAGAAGATTGAGTCCTGTGATGACAACACTTTGCTTTGGACTCATTTGTTCTACAATCCCATTCAGGACCAACCACAGCCTCTCTCTGCTGTACCAGTAGCATGCAGCTCTAGCCTAAATATGGAACGCAGGAAGATGCCTTAGACCATTGCTCCATCTAACCTAGTACTGTCTACACTGATGGGCAGCAGCTCTTCAGGATTTCAGACAGCAGCCTCTCCCAGGAGATGCTGGGGATTGAACCTTAGGCCTTCTGCATTCAAGGCAGATGCTCTGCCAGTGAGATATGGCACTTCCCCTTCTGGGAACAAAGAAGCAACAAAGGTACCTCCCAGTTGAAAGATTTAAGCAGAAAACCAGCTGGATAAACAAGTAAGCGCATTATAAGATCAGAAGAAGAATCTTTATTTGCATCAGCCACTAGCCATAGCAATTTTTTTAAAATCCATGTACTGAAGACAGAGGTAAAAACTTAACTATACAAAATACGTTCTGGAGGTTTAAATCAATAATCAAATAATAGATCTTATTCTAATTGCCCCTGCTATTCTTTTTTCAGTTTTTGCTGTCACCTGATCATTTTGATCTGCTAAAAGTAAGGGCACGGTAGCAATGGTTGTGCGACCCAGCATGGACAATAATAGAAGGGTAATAACCTCACTCCTCAACTCTTTATAAAGAGTGCAAGCCAGAAGCACATGAGCCACTCACTCAATACTGCCATCTCCACAGGGACATAACCATTTCCCCAGTGGATTTTTTTGAAATCGACCCACAAGTAGAGCTGAAGGCAGTATATTCAATATTGTGAAAGTGAAAGCATGTCTGTATTTTGGAATTGTTAAATTTTGCAAATTCGGTGCCAACGTGTCAAAATGACTAGGTGCAAAATAATCATACCATGGACAAAATTTCCTTATTGTGGCCATTTTTTTCTATCACGTGATATATAGGCGCTGTCTAATTAAATTATTTCCTTTAATTACTGTTGTGGTGATAAATCAGAAAAGTAAAGCTTTTGGTTGACAATTTTAGTCCAAGCGCTCTCATGACAATCTTGTGATACTAAGGGTAGTAGACCAGTGGGGTTTAAATTTAAGCGAAGCCAATAATTCAATGTCCTGAACCAAATCTGTAATTCAAAAGAAGGGAGATTAGCCTCCAAGCGCAATGAGGCATTTGGAACACGGGACGGAACAGGAAAAAATTGCCTTAGGAACTTAGAATGAACAGCTTCTGTAGATCCAAGATGAGCGCCTGTCCAAATCTGAGCCCCAAATAATAACTGTGCTAGGGCTTTAGCTTTAAACACTTCAAGCGCTGATGGTATCTGATTGCCGCCTTTTGTATGGTAAAAGCACATCAGAATTTTGGCACTCTGAGACTCTTTTTCTTTGCATATTTCTGATGACCCTGTTGACTGAAAAATAAGGCCAAAGTGACTTTAACTTGTTCGATCAACTGATTATCCATATACCATCTATGGGCCTTATAGTTTCTTGAAAACACCATGACTTCAGTTTTCTTGTAATTCACAGCTAGCTGTTCTCTTTGGCAGTATCCTGGGAATGCCCTCATCAATCTTTTTAGGCCCACTTTTGCATTACAAGATCTAATATGTTAACAATGGACAAGCAGCAGAATCCTAAGCATATCTACTCAGAAGGAAGTAAGACTGCCTTCAATGGGTCTTACCAATGGGTGCGTATCATTACAACACGAGCTGTAAAGCAATAGGACAGCAGACTGGCCTCCTGCTGGACTATGCAATATACAGCAGCTGGATCACTACTTTCACATTCTGCCTCCATTCATACAGTGACAGATCCAACCTGTGAGACGTATCCTTCAAGGGCTCCAGGAGAAAGCTGAAGCCGCTGAGAGGAGCGTTCCTCACGTAGCCTGAAAGCCCTGCTTCCCCCTCCACAGATTGTCAGTTTCTAATTTAGGGGCTTGTTTCAAAAGTGTCATCAATAGGGCTGGATCCAGGGTTGTTTTTCAGAGTTGGGTTGTGAGCTAAGCAGAGTGTAACCCTGGGCAACCAGAATGGCGAACTTATTCACAGCTAAAGTACAATGTGATGGGGGAAATGCCCACTGCCACAAAACGTGGCAGATGCCACAAGCCCAAGCATTCTAGGTAGTAGTGCCAGGCCCAGGAGAAGCACATCCAAGTGTGAGGGGGCAGACAAGCACCCCTAAACTTTTGGGGGTGCCTTGAACCACCATAACTCCTCAGACAGAACAAACAAGTGCCACAAAAAGGCCACAAGACTTCAAGCCTTCTGTGACTGCAGCGTACTGCACAGCACCGAAATGTTTCACAGGAGGAGTTGAATGCTTGCTTGCATCCCAGATGGTATGCGTTTCAATGGGCTGAAGTGCCTTAGGCTGGAAATAAGAGCTACATGAAAAGAAAAGCAACAGCGGACAGGAAAGGAGGGTACATACCTTGCTAAGAATCCGGATGATCTGCTTTATCTGTCCGTGTGACACCCGTTTGCTAATGCAGCCAAAGACAACCAGGGCTCTTGGCTGGAGGGACGGATTATATTGGAATGCAAACCTGTGGAGGAGGGAAAGCAGCTATCAAGCAGGCCACCGACTAGAATAAGGCCAACAGTGAAATCGGGTGGGAGATGGCTGAAGGAATAACAAATGTGACACAGGGGTACCACCAAACAAGCTTGAGGTTGGGGGGCAAAATGACCTACTTCTGAGCTAGTTCCGTCCACTGGTCAAGCCACTTGCAGGTCGGAATATCTCTCATACATGCCTACGGAGGAGAAAGGCAAAAGCAACAGCGTCTGAGCAAATAACGTTAAGGTAAAAGCAATATTAAATTTCAGGCCCGTGCTCGCTTTCTCTTTCTGATGCTTGCTTTTTATTTTTTAAAATAAAGCAAAAATAAATGCAACATTACATACGTATAATTGCCTTATATGTATATATAAGACATATAATTAGCTGTTGGTAGAGCTTGACTCTTAATCTCAGGGTTTTGGGTTCGAGTCCCACCTTCGGCAAAAAATTCCTGCATTGCAGGGGGTTAGACTAAATGACCCAGGTGGTCACTTCCAACTCTATTATTCTATGATCCCATTTCAGTAATTAATAAACAGCAGCTTTCTCCCTATGGATACATTGCCTGCTGTCTTTAACTGCTAAGTTAACAGACACCTTTTGATGTTACCCACACATGCAACAAAGGTGTCCTTTGTGAGGTACTAAGGTACAAGGCAGGGAAGGGGAACCTGTGGCCTTCAAATGTTGGCAGTCACCAACTTCCATAACCTTAGCCAGCATGGCCTACGTCAAAGATTATGGGAGTGGTACAATCCACTACCACCTGAATCTGCTACATGTGTTGACTAAACCAAGAGCTGCCATTCACTGTCAGCAAGGTCATTTGAAACATTTTCTTTCTTGCTCCCTCCAAATACAAGCCCATGCACTAACTCTTGGCATCACTGATTAAAATTTGTCCTGTCCAGAAACAACCAACCAAAGTTTTAACTGAGTACCAGCTACAACCCTGAATTCACCCCACAGATGATGGCTTGCCTTGCACATATCATACCTCCATAATCTCCAGCAGAGCTTCTGTCACCGTTTCCAGAGAAGTCAGTGCAAACGTCTCCCTCTCATAGGAGCCGGGAGAGAACGACCGGTCCCGGTAACTGGATCGGAATGCAATGACGGCTGCCGACTTCACCTTGCTTATTCCAAACAGCAAGTAGAACTTGGGGAGTGAGAACTCTGTTAAGCTCAGTCTCAACACTTGCTTGGTCTCCTCTGTTGAAGGAAGTAAAAACAGGTACTTCGAATCTCATTGCGAATAAATTGCAAACATACACACACATATGCCACTACAACGTACATATTATGGTAAGTGCCTGTTTTAGGACCTGGCCTGAAGTAAAGTAAAACCATTAACAATGTCCTTCCATAATGGTCATGCCTCTGATGGTTGTCCTCATTTTACTTGCCCAGCTCTGGGCGATGTCAACAGCCAGTAGGATTCCAAATGCACAACCCACCTGCCCAAGTTGTAGTTCCAACTATCTCTGGCGGACACCAGACGGGGGAGGGTTGCAGCAGACAATACTGGGGTTAGATGGGACAAACAGCCCAGCCTTGTAAATAGGTAGACAAAAGTTACTAGCCTGCAAATAAAGTTTTTTTTACTCACCTGGATAAGAGGCTAGCATTCTGCATTTTCATGCTGGCCACAGGAGAGGACACTCTCCCCTCCCAAAGTGTCTAGTACAGAAACCCTTGAATACTAGCCTCTTAGTAAACTAGTAAAAAAAAATAAAAAATTGCATCCTAGCATGTGTGCTGGCAGAGGGAAGCTGAGGGACTGCTCTTCAACCAATACAGAAACCAGGCAGCCAGATTCCAGGCAGCCCACTTGTGTGCCTACACATAATTCCTTCTCGCCTCTGGCTACCAGGTGAGTTATTAAACACAGGGCTGAAATAGTCTGACCTGCTTTAAGGCAGGTATGCTCTTGTAACTGAATCAGAGAGCCAAAAAAAAAAAAAAAAGTTCACACTGGATGCTTGAGAAGAGGAGGGAAGGTAGGAGCTAGAGTGGAAAACTTTGGTTGACTTCAGGTCAGCAAAGGTAAGAGTCAACAGAGCAGGGAAGCATCTTACCCTGGGCAGAGGAATTCTGTTTCATCACAATGTGGCACTGCCTCTTATGTGGAGACCGCTTTACCCACCATGGGAGACTGAGAATTGCCTAAATGCTCCACATTTCCCTCCAGCTATTGATCTCTACAGTGTATTCTTCTTTAACCACAAAAGCAAAAGGTTGCCCTACAATTTATTTTTAAACCCAATGGCAACACTACATGCATCCCTAATTTACGGTCATGACAGGCAGTCAATTTTGTTCTACCTTACGAGGCTTGTAGAGCCTTCAGCGGGAGTGAACTGATCTTAGCATTCCTTAGACCTCACAGTGTGATTTTAAATGCAACACCAAAACCTCACTCTATTAAAACACAAAATATATAGCCCCCAAGTCTAATTTGCAGCTTTGTATAGTGTGACTACATGGAAAATGAGAGAGGAGAAGATAAAGGAGGGCTACAGGGGAAGAGCTAGAGGTCATACATAGCAGGGTCAGCAAATATGGAGCACAGGTTCCATTAACTCTCTTGATATATAATGTATTTAAAATAGAGAGCGCAGGGTCTTGTTTGGTTTTTGCTTACCTTAAACAGTTGCACAACACTGTACATCAAAGTTTGATCTACCATACTGGCTATAATTCAAAGGGCTTATGTAACATCACTTACGTGTATTAGATTTTTAAGCAAGGGAAGGTCTGTGATATCTAACTCACTTCTCCAGCAATTATTAGGAACGTGTTCAAGCACCTTTATGGCTCAGCAGCTGATGAGACAACTCTAAAATCAACCCATCACTACTGTGTTGCCTTCCTATGTTCAGTTTAATGCAGTGAGTGTCACACTCACTGGATATATTGTATAATCGCAACTGATTCTTCAAATAATTTGTGTGCACTAGCCTAGATCTTTGTTCCTCAACAGGTATCTTGCGACCCAGATAAGGCCTCTCAAAGCCTTTCCCCTTCCTTGCTGTCAGGACTGTCCCTACTTTGATGGCTCCTAGAAAATCCAGGTCTCAATTGCTATGTGCAGGCAGGCAGGCTCATGAGCACAGCTGCACAGCAGGAGAAGAAAGCACAGTGTTTAGGAGGGAGGCACTCACAATTCCTGCAAGTAGCAGAGAGAGAAATGTAGGGACAACAGAGACGGGATGGAAAGAGGCAGCAGGTAGCTGCTCATCACTGATGCAGACATTTGACGTACTCAAAATTTATACTGGACCCTGCTGACCCTTTAAATCTGCCCCAAGGTCAGCTGCTAGGAAACAAAGTACAAGTGTAAAGGAGAGATCAACTCAGTCAATAAAACCATCTCGTAAAGGACTTACCACTAAAGTGGAGTTGTGAACAAGTGCACAGAGAATGAATGATGTTGATGACCAGGCCATGGGTGGAAGCTCTAAGGGAAAGAGGACCGGTGGCCACCAACAGAGTAACTACATGGAAGAGGTAGGGGAGGTGTGCAGCCACATCGAGTGAATTGTTAAAGGACAGCATCAGCATGTAACGGGCTAGAATGGCAATATCATCCCACATCAGGTGCTGCTCTAATGTAGGAGTTGGAGACAGACAGGTCTTGTCGATTATTTTGCACATCCTTCCAATTACCTGAAAGGGAGCAACCAGTCACTTTTAGTAAGGAGCGCTCTACGTTCAGAACAACAACAAAAGGTAGCATCACAGTTCGCCTGAGGGACAAGGTGTTCCCAAGGGGCACTTGAGAGAAGCGTCAAGAGGGGAAAGGGGACAGGGGAACAGAGTCCGAGATTCCCAAAGAAAGAGACATTGTGCTTGTCAACAGCTGTTGGTGCGTATCCTGAGATTTAGGTTTCTTTTCCACTGTTAATCCTACATAGGATTATTTTCAAGTTCCTCCTTGAAAGACACCTCTTCCAGGAAGCCTTTGGGCTTAACCTGCTAAGGCATGTACACATGTACCTGCAACGAGGAACAGATGCAGACTTTATAGCTGCAAGGCTAGTTCTCCCCTGAAACCCCACATTTTCCTTCCTCAACTGACATGCACAGTGGTCAAATCAAGAGGTCTTCCGGTTTTTCCACCCCCTTGCCCAAATGCATCAGGCAGGTTATCTGCTTTGCTCTGATTTCTCACCCCACAAAATACCTGCTCTAAATGGCACCAAGGTTTGTTCAGGGCTATGGAAAAGCCTTTCTTCACCTCATGAAAAAATACTTTAAAAACTGTTCTGATGGATGGCTTTATGACCAATGTTAGGGCCAACCAACCATTGCTGTACTCAAAGGGAAAAAAGAGAATCTGAATGCTCTCTACACTATTGTTGGTATTTGTGACACTTTATGGTTTTGTTTTGTTTTAATTGACAAGCTTTTAATTATTATTTTGTCTTTGTAAACTGCTTTGAAATTTATTTGGGATGACAAGCAGCACAGAACATGTAGATTTAAATAAATAAATAGCACCTTAAGCTTCTGCAAGTGGACTCACCACTGAAATCAGTGTCAATTCACAACTGTAACAATGCCTACAGCTAGGAAGGATTGTTGCCTTCAGAGTCATGCTTGTGCCCTTCCCAGAACACCTGGCTGACAACAGGCAGGACTAAATAGATCTCTGGTTTGAACTAGCAGGTCTCATCTTATATTTTAATGTTTTAGTGCCATATCCACCAATGTGAACTGAATACCACACAGCCAACAGTGTTGTGCTGCCTCTGTAGGAATTATCCTGTGCTCTGCCTGCTGCCCCAACAAAGCAGGACAGAGAAGGGAGCTAACCCTTTCCTTCTTTGGGAACTACCTCCCTTATGATTTGCAGCTTTCTTAGATTACTAGAAGGAAGGGTGGAGGGCAGGGTGTGATGACTTCACACGACCATACCGTTTCTTTTCAGATGTGGAGAGACAGTGTCAAAACAGTTCGCTAGGTTTAAACTAGTTAAGGAAGAGAAGAACTTACTTTACTGGAAACCAATTTCACATTTCCAGATGCCAGAGCTACAGCTGTGTCTGCCATAACCTCCGCTTTGATGGATCCCAATCCCCCTGTGGCACTGGTTTTGATGAAACTGTCCAGCACTACGTCAAGCAGGTCAGTAATCTGTTGTAAAAGACAATAAATCATTTGCATCCGTTAGCATAAGAACTTCAGCCGAACCTCACAGGAGGCTCTCCACAATCTATTTGCCATCCACCCACCGCAATCTTCAACTGGAGAGCGCCCTTTTCCCGTGGTGGGTTCTTGTATTTCAATTGCTCTTCCTGGAGAAAGCTGCTGGGTGCCTTTGCAGCTATCAATTAGACTCCAGGTAAGGGCACTTCCCATACTTTTTTTTAAAAGTCTCATGCTGGCATTTTTACTTAGAGCAGTCTTCTTTGACTATCTACCTGTGCAAGCAAGCTGTTGCTCTTTGCGTGTGCTGTGTTAGTTAGTTTGCTTCATTTTAATAATCCATTTATTTATTTTTAAATGGCACTTTTGCATTTACTACTTATCAGGAGACCTGGAAATGCAAGACTTCTAATGGTAAGATACAAATTTTGTCAAACCAACCAACAGGTGATCTCATAGCTTTTCCTACCCCCAAGTTGGGAATGCTTAGCATATTGCCACCATGGGATCCTTTGGGACAAAGAGTGGGATATAAATTTTAAAAAAAACAAGGGGGGGGGACCTGAAGCAATCCAGAGACACAAGGGAACACCAACAGCAGCAAATTGTCAGGAACAAGGAGAGCTGAGCTAAGAGGGAAGAAACAGAGCAAAGGACTAGCCTGAGGTGAAATATTAAGGGAGCTTAAGCAATCCACTGAATTTGATGAAGGCAAGAGAGGATCATGGGAGTAGCCTTCTTCCAAAGAGTTTGTTCCTGCCTTGACCAGAAGGTGGAGCCTAAGCCCATTCTACTAGTCCTGCTGGCCAAACGGAAGTAGCATTACAATTTATTACACTATTAAAATAAATGGCTTTCTCAAGACCAGCCACATTTCCATACCTAAGCCAGAATCAAACACGGAAACCGTAAAAAATCAACCGATTCAACAGACCTCCCTCAACAGTTTCAAACTGGATGCTTACTTTTTTTGAAGATTCTGAATATGACATTTTGAACCCCTTTCCTTCCAAGGTCCAGCAAAAATAACAACAGATGTTGCAGAGATGGTTCAAAGATAACAAGAGTTGGATATTTAACATGAATTGCAAACACTTAAGGTAGACGTAAATTTATCTTTATTTGTGACTCTAGCAAGACTGGAACCAAACCTTATTGTAATTAATACTTAAGCGACTGTCAAGGACATCGTTTCTCCCATAAACAAGAGAAGATCTACAACATAAAAAAAAAGGCAATACCTGGCCCAAGCTCCCCCATATCTTGGCTTGAATGGAAGGGTACATCTGCTTCTCATTTATGGTCATTGTGATGAGCTTATCGAGAATAGCAGTGACTCGCTGGCGTTTGGCATCGTCATTGTGTTTGCAGAAGCGGACCAGATTCAACAACCAGGGGGTCATGTATTCCAGACAGAGGTGTTTCAGTTCAATACCTGAAATAAAATAAATACGTATATACATGCATACATATTGTCGTACGTGTGGAGGTCTGAGAGACGGCGTTTCTCCCTTAGAATAGGCAGAATTCTGCGAAAATGTTTTCAAGGTTATTATTCTATAACATTGTCCAATGAAGATTACTAGAAAGAAGGAGCGGCGTCTGGGATCCAAAGGAGAGCAAATAGTACTTCTGCATGCTGCGAAAGGATGGACTTAGGATGGGTGTTTCTTGAAGTGCATCTTCCCATGCTGCATGGCAAACTAACTTTAAAATGGAGGGGGTTTCCTATAGCAGTTTGAGATGTGGCACTGAAGAAAGTTGGCAATTCTGCTGGGGCAAACAGACCCCTTGGAAGTGCGGACTAACCCTCTGGAAAAACAGGGGCATACATACCACGATGTATGGACTGGGACCAGAAGGCCTAAAAATATATTACATTTCATGTGAAGGGCAACCACATGAGAACTGGTCTATTTAGTCTCCCCACCCCATGAAATGCTCTCTCTAGGGATTTGTGCCTAGAGCCACCATTGCCAAGTCTTTTAAGTACCAGACCTTTTTGTTTACTCAGGCCTCTTGTAATTAAGTAGCCTCCTACGGTGGTGTTCATTTATTAGTGGGATGGGTAGGACTTGTCCCTATTGATATATTATTGGATGCCCGTTCTATGTATTTTGCATTGTTCATTGTTTAAAATTACTCTTAATTGGTTATTTTATCTTGTTAAGTCACTTTGAGGCTTTTTCTGCTGTATAAAGTGACAGAAAAATGTAAACAAACAAACAAACAACAAACAACAACAACAACAACAACAACAACAACAACAACAACAACAACAACATAATGCACTCAAAGGCAGCCCTTCAAAAGAGGGTGGCGAGGCTGGAGACAATAGACTTCAATCTACACATGGCCATTTATACACAAGCAAGGTCAACATCCATGGGCTCAGGAACATCCAACCAGCATGAAAGCCTGCAGTCTAACACTGTATCCCTTTGATGTCATAATCTATGCCCTTGATAAGTAAACATCTTATTTTGGCAAGTTAAAAGAGGCTCACTTGAATTCTGCAACGTGTGTCCTGGTAACATTGGGTTGTATCCAACTGAATTCTATTCAGGGTAGACCATTGAAATGAATGGCATTAAGTTAGCTCTCTCCATTCATTTCAATGGATCTACTCTGAGTAGGGCTAATTGTCAGATACAATTCACAGCCCTCTGCTTAATTTCAGAAGAGGCAGCAGACCGCTAGCGTAAAGACAGAGCCGTTTTTAAAAACACACTTTAATGTTGGACAGCAAAGTTTATTTTACAAAATTGGTTCAATCTGGGGGGGGGGGGGGGAGTTGCATTTTCCCTGTAAGCAAGAAACCAGGAAGACATGGTTGATTACTCAAATAGAATAAACTTGGCTTGGCGTCGTCCTTGGCACTCACGGACTGCAGTCTGTATCATAACACTGCCTGGCACCAGATTAGGACAGAGATAAGTCTGTTACATTTGGAAATGGGCACCAATGGACTTGCTATGGGTTGTGCAGAGGAGGAACTTGATCGGAAAAACACTAACCAGGAAACACTTCCATTTATGACTTTGGTAACGGTGCTACCCAAACCCAACACCTTTCCATTGTCAGAACAAGAGCAGAAGGAAAGTGTCTCTACTTACTAGATTTGCTAAATCCGGAAATGCATTCCTCCAAAAACTCTAAGGTGAGGTGGGGCTCATTAGCTGCCAGAGTCTTACTAATAGAGACAATAAAAAGGGTGTTGTTGGCAGGGATACACAGACCTGAAGTTTCCAGTAACTGGCCTTCAATCTTTAAATTAAAGGTACAGGTTAAGGCACAGAGAAGATTATAGGCCGCAGACCTGCAACAAAGAATAAGGGAAGCAGTTAAAAAAAAGAATCTTTCATCAATGGGGACTGAAAAGGCTTTACTCAAAAACACAATTTCACAACACTGAAACCAGGGTTGCTCTCTGGACTATAGCACCGGCTCCATCTACCATGTACGATTAATCAGTGCAAAACCCCCAAATTGAAATCCCAAGGAAATCTCTCCCTCCCTCCCCCCCCTCTCTGTGTGTGTGTGTGTGTTTGGGGGGGGGGAGAACTCAATTAAAATAAATATTTGTTGATCAGTTATATGTGAATCTGTTGGTGAATCAACTAATTAACTCTACAAAAACTGGCATACGAGAAAAAGGGAGATCTACACTTCCTGTAATTCCTTTCTTAGATATTCTAGGGCATAAAAGTCTTTGACTGTTCGGACTTCCTCTGATCACCAGACAGGGCCAGCAGGAAATGATGCCTTATGGGGAAGTACTTCTCCTCTAGCCCGGGAGAGAGTCCAGACTATGGAAGCAGTTCACTGACCCTAACTCATAAGAAATCAAATAAAAAACTAACCCAGGCATAGGCAACCTCGGCCCTCCAGATGTTTTGGAACTACAATTCCCATCATCCCTGACCTCTGGCCTGTTAGCTAGGGATCATGGGAGTTGTAGTCCCAAAAACATATGGAGGGACGAGGTTGCCTATGCCTGAACTAGCCTATCCCTAAAACAGGGGTAGCGGGGGGGACGGGGACCTCTGGTCTGTGAGCCAATATTGGCCTACTGGGGGTTCCAAGTTGGCCTACAAGGCCATTTCCCACTTGCTGGCTGTCAAGTGACATCACCTGATGGTTGGAGGTTCAATCCTGCTTGGTTCACTTGCATGCACAGTTCCGCCCTTAGAGAAGTAGTGCACACAGCCAATCTCTACAGGCAGCAGGAATGAACAAACACACACCAGTTGATGTGCAGAGAGTTCAATCCTTCTTGGATTGGGAACGGGAGCTCCCTCATACACCAAATCCCTGCAGAAAACAGGATTACGGTTTCAATTTCTTATCTGCTCTTCGCCACAAGATTCCAGGGCAGGTTACAGAAACTTAAAAATGTGATATTAAGAACAGTTTAAAACAAACAAAACTGGTGTGCTTTGTCACTGAAGGCTTTGCCACTATCTCCCCCCTACAATGGGCCAGCTTGTGACAGGGTGGTAGGAACGTTCACCAGCTTTGGTTGTCATTCCCTTGACAGGAATGCTCTGTCCTTGATGATACAATGTCCAGACCCCAGATGTGGAATCCGCTGCATCAAGATAAGCTCGTGGAACCCTGATTATAAAGCTATAAGGATGTTTGTTCCACATCCTTTCTTCCTTGAAGGAAGTTGGGGATCTGATTGCAACGATGTCTAACTTAGGGGAAAATGAGACTGTCCATACCGCTGTGGATGGAGATGCACCATCACTTTCACCAAGAGCTTGGTAAATATGCGACGGGCAAAGGAAAAGTCAGCTATGTTGACAACATGAAGTTGCCTTTATTCATGGCTTCCAGGATCAACTCTAGTGTTTCCATCATGAGTGAGCATCCCTTCATGCACTGGTTCAGCCACTTTAAATTCAGAGTGGTTCTGAGGCTGCTGGGGTATTTTTTTTTGGGGGGGGGCGTGTTGATGAAAAAATTAAGTAAACCCCAGATCAAGCTGTTTTCCACATGGTGTCCCTTCCTGTTAACCCTGTTTGGTTACCGGAGAATAGATTTCTAATCCGTTGAAGATTAGTCTGCCTGGGGACCTCCAGAGAACACAATTAAAGAAGAGAGCACATTTTGTATGGGTTGCCTTGGGCATGTCCTTAAAAGAGGCCTTCCCCCCGTGAATGAACGAGAGAGAATGGGGAATGCCTCTTCCAAGATGGTGCTTGCCACACACAGTTTTCAGAAGTACTTGCAATTAAGAAATGTTTAAAACACGCCAACCAGTGAATCAAGAACTTCTTCTTCGTCTATTAAAATGCTTCATAAGTCAATTGGTCGACACCTCAATGGCTTAAAAAATGATATAAGTGTATATATGAATCCTAAACATTTGTACTGTATAGCATTAAGTTTCAGTAACCTCAAAAGCACTTACTTTTACATAATGGCCGCAACTGAGACAATCGGGCTTCAACACAAACCAAGGCAAGCAAAGAGTTCTGAATGTAAAGGTGCTCCACAATACACAAGGGGAGAACCCTGGCTGCATATACAACACACCGGCTAAATTGTAGCCGGTATGCTTCTAAGCAGGATGCAAGGAGAAAAGGCCAATAACACCCTTAAAGAAACTGGTGCCTGTTACAAAGTTTCAGTTGAAATTAAGAGATCCATACCGTAAGCTTGGGTCTGAGCTCCCTAGATTGAGCAACGCGATATTCAGCAGTGTCCCAGGCACATCCTTTGGGCGGATTTTTGTATGCTGCGGTATGGAGTCGGGCTGCGATAGCTCCCACCGCGTCCGTATGTGAATGATGGACTGGACGATGGCATCACACTCCTGGTGCATGAAAGTGAGAGGCGTGCCTTGGTTGGCGATGGTTAAGGTGAACTGGTTTTCATCCACAAGGCAGATTTCTTCTATTTCAGAGGCATAGTAAATGTCATTCAAAAACACCGTCTGTCCCAGGACCCTTGTGCGCTCCGCTGAAGTTACTTGGACAGCTGTAGAACCAACCTATGGGAAGGTATTTAGTTTGTACAAGGAAAACATGGTCAACGCACTCCCCCCCCCAAAAAGCCCCCAGTTATGTTACCTCCTTTTAAAAAGAGTAAGGGGTTTCATTAGTTAACAGTAAGATCAATATATTCTTTATGTGCCATTTCCAAAAAGGATGGCAATCGATCTCTATGGGAGTATGTGTATTAATTACGTACAAGAATCATAACCACTCTGAAATCGGGTTCTTCTCAAGGAGTCAAGCTATTTAGCAGGAGAAAGCTGTATGAACTGGTTACTTTGGAACAGAAAATGGTTGACTAGCAAGCTAACATTTCTCCTGGTTGACTTCTAGCAAGTGTTCAGTCACTTTGGGAGAGATGGTGAGAGACAGAGATAAAATCTGTTATTGATCAGGAAATGTTGGTCATAGCAAGGCAAGCAGTCTTGTGCGTGGCTGGGTATGAATAAAGCTTTCAATAAAGCAGAATTTGTTTACAACTGCATACAGCTAAGCTTAATAAACCCCAACTCCCATCAGCCCCAGCCAGCACAACCAGTGGTCAGGGATGATGGGAGTAGATGTCCCACAACATCTGGAGGGCCATGCAATGCTCTGCACTTGCTCATTTTAAATGGAGAATCCACACTGCCCTAAATGTATATATGGCACAATTCCCTAAAGGCAAAGACCACAGCGTTGCATGAGACTCACTTTAATAGAAACTTTGGTGTCTTTGTGGGCCAGCTTGAGCGCATTGTGGAAAACCTTCAGGTCTTCTTCCAAGGCCAAAGTGGCCGCCGGGAGCTTCTGCTGCTCATGCTCTATGTGTTCTGCCAGCTTCCCAGGCGAGTCAATGAAGATGAGTCTCTTGCTGCCTTTGAGGCCTGTCAGAAGTCTCTCGTGGTATTTCGTGTACTCCCTCACCCACGAGTTGCAGTTATAGATGAAAACAGCGGTGACGTTTTCGTAAGCGAGTCCCGGGAAAACAACAAACCACTTGGAGAGGAAGTCCGTTTTGAACCGATTGCTGGGGCCGGCGTGAGTGAGGTCCACCACAATCTCATATGGCTTAGCGTAGTATGGCTTCAAAGTTAGCAAGACGTGGTATATCAGCAGATCACCATTTATCTGGCCGGTCTTGAACCTAGAAAGGAAAAATAAATAGCTGAGAGGGGGGAAATGTTAGGGTGCAGCTTGGCTTGCGTCTTCAGCAACAGCAATAAAAAAAGAGTGTGAGAGAGAGATTACCCCTTTCCCCTAATGGAAAACAGGAACACAGAAGAATTAGCTCCAGGGTAACTTTGTTGGCAAGGGACAAACAGCAGTGATTAGAATTTAGTCTTTGCTCATCTGTCATGTTAGAGACAAGAAGGAATTTTAAAGAACGCAAGAAATAACACTGAAATTTTCATCTCCTCTTGAGGAAGAGGCCACAATAAATGCAATTATTATAGACAGAGCTGGTGCTATACTAAAGGCAAATCTGGGGAGATGTGGATGGCCCAGGAGGGCCATAATTATTTCACCACATATCTGAATTTGGGGGGGGGGGGCTCCTTCTACTAGGGTCCGGGAAGGAGAAAAAATGTGACCATATGAGATCTGAAGATGTCGTCCTGTGCAGCAGGAGTTGTGCCCTCCAGATGTTGTAGACAACAACTCCCCATGTTGTTTGTGGGCTGTTGGGCACTGTGGCCCTACAACACCTGGAGGGCACCAGGTTGGGGAAGGCTTTAATATGTGAATCACTGGTGTTTGGAAACAGGCATTTCACATGGTTGTATTTCGTCAGAGTTGCGATTGCGTGCAGCTCCTTGTAGGAAACTGTAGTCTGATTACCGTATTTTTCGGACTATTGGACGCACCGGTCCATAGGACGCACCTAGATTTGGGGGGGGGGAAATAAAGGCAAAAAAATTTATTCCCCCCCCCGCCAGGCGCGGGGCTGGGGCGGGGAAGCACGAGCTTCCCCCTCCCCCAGAACGGGACCCAGAGCCATGCCGAAGCTGCGCGCAGCTTTGGCATCGCTCTGGGAGCTTGCGGGGCTGGGGGAGGAGGAAGCCTTCCGCCAGCCTCCAAACCATGTCGGGAGACAGCGGGATGGCGCGCTGCGCCTCTCCCGCTGTCCCCCGAGTTTGCGGGGCTGGGCCAGCCTTCTAACCAAGTCGGGGGACAGCGGGAAGGGCGCGCTGCGCCCCTGCCGCTGTCTCCCGAGTTTGCGGGGCTGGCAACGGGGAGGAGCAGGCTTCTCCCCCCGCCAGCCTTCTAGCCAAGTCGGGGGACAGCGGGAAGGGCGCGCTGCGCCTCTCCCGCTGTCCCCCGAGCTTGTGGGGCTGGCGGTGGGGCTCTCCTGAAGCCTGGAGGTTGTGGGGCTGGTGGGGGGGAGAAGCAGGCTTGCTTCTCCCACCCCCAGCCTCCAGATCAGGTCGGGGAATAGCGGGATGGCGGAGCGCCGCCATCCCGCTATTCCCCGACCTGATCTGGAGGTTGTGGGGCTGGGGGGGGGGGAGAAGCAGGCTTGCTCCTCCCACCCCCAGCCTCCAGATCAGGTCGGGGAATAGCGGGATGGCGGAGCGCCGCCATCCCGCTATTCCCCGACCTGATCTGGAAGTTGTGGGGCTGGGGGGGGGGAGAAGCAGGCTTGCTTCTCCCACCCCCAGCCTCCAGATCAGATCAGGGAAAAGCGGGATGGCGGAGCGCCGCCATCCCGCTATTCCACGACCTGATCTGGAGGTTGTGGGGCTGGGGGGGGGGGAGAAGCAGGCTTGCTCCTCCCACCCCCAGCCTCCAGATCAGGTCGGGGAATAGCGGGATGGCGGAGCGCCGCCATCCCGCTATTCCCCGACCTGATCTGGAGGTTGTGGGGATGGTGGGGGGGAGAAGCAGGCTTGCTTCTCTCACCCCCAGCCTCCAGATCAGGTCGGGGAATAGCGGGATGGCGGAGCGCCGCCATCCCGCTATTTCCCGACCTGATCTGGAGGTTGTGGGGCTGGGGGGGGGGAGAAGCAGGCTTGCTCCTCCCACCCCCAGCCTCCAGATCAGGTCGGGGAATAGCGGGATGGCGGCGCTTCGCCATCCCCCTATCCCCCGAGCTTGTGGGGCTGGGGGGGGAGAAGCAGGCTTGCTTCTCCCCCCGCCAGCCTCCAGATCAGGTCGGGGAATAGCGGGGTGGCGGCTCTGCGCCTCCCCGCTGTCCCCAGCTTTTGGGTGCAGGCTGCTGCCCGCAAGCCTTGCGAGCCCGCGGGACATCCCGCCGGGCTTGCAAGACTTGGGATAGCTTCCTGAAGCCTGGAGAGCGAGAGGGGTCGGTGCGCACGGACCCCTCTCGCTCTCCAGGCTTCAGCAAAAGCCTGCATTCGCACCATAGGACGCACACACATTTCCCCTTCATTTTTGGAGGGGAAAAAGTGCGTCCTATAGTGCGAAAAATACGGTAAACCAAAGTTTGCATTCATGCACTGTATGGCTCAGCCTTGAGGACTGATTCAGACATTCAAATGAGGCAGGAACAAAAAAGTCTCCTCATCTGGCACTGGATTTTGCTGGATTACAATTCCCATCATCCCTGACCACTGGGCCATGCTGTCTGGGGCTGATCAGAGTTGAAAGCCAACAACATCTGGAGGACCACAGGTCTCCTACCCTTGCTCATAAATGTGAGTCGCTTTTTGGTCCTTGAACACTATCACTATGAGAAACCTATGGTGCACAAACATCTGGAACTGCCCCATAGGACCTCCCCCAACTCCAAAAACATTCCCTTCAAAAAGCACAGTGACCGATAAATTTCCAAACCTCTCAACTGGAAAAGCCGCAAAAGGGAGTAATAGCACATCAATTACTTCGAAATTGGCCTTCCCACTTAAAGGCACTCTTAAACTTTTCCTCTATAAAAACAAACCAGCAACCATATCTCAGCAAGGATTCTTCATCAAACCCCGATTTATTTGCTTTCCCTAAACTTTCAAATTACGCCCGCGCTGAAACACGAAAACGAGGTCATTTATTAGAGCAGTGCTGCCCTAATTAAGCAAGTACTGGCATTTCCATTACAAGCCCGCCATTTGATGGGATTATAATTCAGATGTTTCATTTGCCAAGAGCTGAAACGTGGCATCCTGCTGCTTAATTGGATGTGTCTAAGAGCGCTCAAATGAATAGCAGGAGATGAAGGGACAGGAGTGGAGGCATTTAGATGCTTTCAGGACACCAAACAAGCCCATGTAAAGCAGTCGTACACTTAATTAAAAGCTTTGCTGTTGTTTCAGGAGGAAAAGTCGTTCCAGCAGAACGTCTTAAAATGCCGAGCGCGATAGATGTATATGCTGCAGATATTACTCAATGAATCTAATTCCTTGGGGAGGCGTAACAGGTACACTAATCCTGGAGTAGTGGAAGATCACCACCATTATTTGTTCAACTGTCCTGTGTACAAAACGGCTAGAATGAAGCGCTTAGCCCAAAGTATGAACTCTCTGTAGTTTTACGAAATATAATGAGGAAATTGTGGCCCTCCAGGTGTTGCTTGGCCAAACCTCCCATCAGCTTTAGCCAGCTAAAAAAAGTAATTACCCTACAGGCAATTAAAATAAATGTGAAAGCAGCCCTGGAAAGAAACACACACCGATAATTTACATGGAAGTCTGAGTGTCAGACAGATCTCAATAAACTGTACAGAGAATCTTTGCCTCCATACTCAAGAGCTGACTCAACACACAGGCTCTAGGAGGCTGCAATAAATCAACTTCCCCACCAAATCGATTTACATAAAAAGAAAAGGCAAAAGATGACCGTGGCAGTGTACTCAGCTGCTTGGAGAAACAGGCCTGCCTTAAAGCAAATGCTTTATCCGTCAATCTGGAGGTCTAATTTAGGCAAGATGGTGGTTCTCCCTCCCTCCCTCCCTCTTAACACGTCACGGGGTACTTACACCAGAAAGGAAATGTGTCATCTCTGTGGTTTAGTTCTCTAAATGGAGAACTAAACACCATGTTTCAGAGGCACATTCACTTTCAATGCATAAAAACATCCCCACCTTCTAGACTCCAGAATCTAGAGTTTGCCACTGTAAGGCAGACAAATATTGAGGTGCGGTTAGCTAGCGAATCACAGACCTCCTAAGTCAAACCCTTCGCTGACCTCTCCTCCAGGTAAGTGTATGTCTACCTTTTATACTTGGTTCTGTTTCTATCTTTCCTCGCAGCAGGTCCCAGATTGAGGTTTCCAGTACCAAGAAGTAAAACTAACTTGTTCCGATGAGCCTTGGGCAGCAAAGCAGGAAACTTACTGAAGAAAGCGAGGGCCTGGTGCTAACTGAACCGCAAATGTTATTTATGTAACAGAGGAGGGAAGGCATTCTTGTAGGAGAGAAAGACAATTAGAAACCTGTCAAGGTGCTTAGGGAAAGCCCAACACACTGTTTTCTAACAAAACAGCCACTTTGCCAGAGTGAGCTTAGGTGGAGAAAGAGCCCTTAATGGTCAGTTCCTTTGCTCTTGTCTGTTTAAGTGAAATCCTTAACACCAGCCATCAGCTACTACAATTAACAGTGAGTGCTTTGTGCCGGCAGTGGAGGCACATAAGGCAGCATTGTCGTCATTGCGGTGTGGCAATGGTGGGCACCCGAGGATGCTTTCCGTTTGGTATGACTGGCACCATCCAGGCAGGACAATCTAAAAACAACAAGAATATCTGAAAGGTTGGGGGCAGGGAAGGAAGCCTCAAGTACCACCAGCGTCATGTGCACCGTATTTTTCGCACCATAGGATGCACTGGACAATAGGACGCACTTTGTTTTAGAGGGGGGAGAACAAGAAAAAAAAAATTCTCCCCCTCTCTGCCCAGCGCCCCTTCAGCGAAGCGGCAGGAGGCGCTGCGCAGAGAGGGGGAGAACTTTCCCCCTCTTGTTTCCCCCCTCCAAAACAAGGTGCCGTTTAAGGTGCGTTCAGGCGGCTACCTTGGAAGCCTGGAGAGCGAGAGGGGTCGGTGTGCACTGACCCCTCTCGCTCTCCAGGCTTCAGGTTCCTTTCGACCTGCTCTTTGGGGCTGGCGGGGGGATGCCCACCACCAGCCCCAAAGGGCAGGTCAGGGAGCAGTGGAGAGGCTCCTGCCATAGCCGCGCGTCACCTCTCCAGCCGGGAGAGGGTTGCAGGGCTATGGCTTCTTTAGCCCCGCACGCGCTCTCCTGGCTGGAGAGGTGACGCGCAGCTATAGAGGCTCCTGCCATAGCCACGCATCACCTCTCCAGCCGGGAGAGGGTCGCGGGGGGCTTCTTTTGCCCCGCGCGCGCTGTCCCGGCTGGAGAGGTGACACACGGCTATAGAGGCTCCTGCCATATGGTGGGGCTATGGTGTCTTCGCTCCATAGGGCGCACACATATTTCCCCTTCATTTTTGAAGGGGGAAAAGTGCGTCCTATAGAGCGAAAAATACGGTACTCTGGGCGTGAAAAACAAAAACCCAAGTTTTGCACAAGGAAGAAAAGGGATGGATGTACTTATAGTGTAAAAAAATTAATCTGGAGTCCCTGCCCTCCCTTTGTGGGAGGGAATAGCAAAGATTGAGGCAGTAACGCCTCTAAATACCAGTTTCCAGAAACCAGAGGAGGAGAGGGTGTTCCTGGGCTTGGGTCCTGCTTGCAGGTTTCCCCCAGGCATCTGGTCAGCCACTGTGGGAACAGGATATTAGACTACATGGGTCATTGGCTCCTAGCTTGTGTCTGGTTCAACACACAGCCAGAGAGTGCAGAAAGAGCTGGTCAAGCAAACAACAGAGGGCTAGAGATGAACACAGACTGCAGTTGGTAGAGGACAGCTTCATCATTTGATGCTCATACATAGGAGATGCTGTGGTTCAGCAGAAAACCACGGACTCTGTGTGCACAAGGTCGCAGGGTTAGTTCCTGGCATGTCCAGTAGAAGGAATTTGGGAAGCAGGGCTAGGAAAACCTCCACCTGAACCCTTGGAGGGCCACTGCCAGGCAAGGTAAACAATGCTTGGGCTAGGTCAGGGGTGCCCAAACTTTTTTCAAAAGAATTTGATGAAGTGAACATGCGTGAGGGCCGACCAAAGTTGTTGTGTTGCTGTTTTTTTACAATTTCCCCCAAAAGTTGTTGATATCTGCAGGACGGTACCACTTCAGGTATAGGGGACGCGGGTGGCGCTATGGGTTAAACCACAGAGCCTAGGACTTGCCGATCTGAAGGTCAGCGGTTCGAATCCCCACGACGGGGTGAGCTCCCGTTGCTTGGTCCCAGCTCCTGACAACCTAGCAGTTCGAAAGCACGTCAAAGTGCAAGTAGATAAATAGGTACTGCTCTGGCGGGAAGGTAAACAGCGTTTCCGTGCGCTGCTCTGGTTCGCCAGAAGCGGCTTAGTCATGCTGGCCACATGACCCGGAAGCTGTACGCCGGTTCCCTTGGCCAATAAAGCGAGATGAGTGCCGCAACCCCAGAGGTGGACACAACTGGACCTAATGGTCAGCGGTCCCTTTACCTTTACCTTACCACTTCAGGTGGAGGAGGGTTGTAGTTTTCAATGGGATCTCCCACTAAAATTCTCTTCCTGCAACATGCAAAGTTAGCACAAGGTGCGTGGAAGGAAAACTCTCCCAATGTGGGTTAGATCTGCAATCTATTGTTATACGATGTGTCCTTTTTTACATGTGAACTGGCTTTATGGACTCATGGGACACCCAATTCCACGGTGGATGTCCCAATTTTTGAATTGGGCACCTACAGATCTACAGGATGCACACAGCCCCCTCTCTCCAAAACATTTCATACAAAGGAAGCGCCATGCAGGCATCCAAACAATAGGATGCCCCTTCACTGACTGCCGAAGGAACATGTTATATTAGATGAGTAATGTAGCTCTCAAAATGAACTACTGAAGAGTTGCTTTTGTGCTCTTCTTTATATGTACAGATTGCCTGGGGCTCTTTGTTCATGATCACAGGAACATGAGGGCGTTGTCCTTTTGTTTTGCTGGAAAGCACTGGTGTATCTGAAGGTTACCAGAGATATAGCAAAGGCACTAAAAAAACTTCTCAAAGAGTCTACCTTCTGAAGGACTTTTTCATGAAAAAAGGATACATTTTGGTTGTGCTGTATAACTAAAACCTCCTCTATTACTTTTCTGCAAGGCACTGATGGCTTGTGGAAGAATCTTTCGCAGAAGCAGTTTAAGTTTCAGCACAGATGGGAAAACAGCCATGACATTTATCCCTTCCAATTTTAACAGAACAGAAGATGCTATAAATAACCAAAAGAGAAACTATATTTTTCTTAATATCTGTGAGGCTTGAGAACATGAATTATGAGCAATCAACCTTCAATCTGTGTTTAGTTTATAAGATGAAAGCCATTATACCTTAGACCCAAAGTCAGATTAAGCTTTAATCCACAATAACAAGCTATATGGGGCTTGTTGATTTTTATTATGCTTTTATAGTGTGGTTTTATCTGCTTTAAAACCTAGGGATGTGGTAATTAGAAACGAATAAGCAAACCATGCCACAACACAATTCAAACATGGTAATATTTAAGTTTTCCCTCAGGAGAAGCCTCTCTGACAACTGAAACAGGTGTTTCTGTGGGTGCAAAACAAACTCAACCCTGTCACTTTATTATTCTTGCAGGCAGCAAACGTCCCCATAAACATGAAACTGATGGGCAACTCTCACATGGACTTGGGTTTCCTTTGGTGGGCCATCTTGCTATTTCACATAGAAGTAAGAGCGGACACTACCACAGCTCTTTTGACGACAACAGAAACTCCCACCGTCCCTACAACTCAAACCCCAACACACACCAGTGGGGCTCTTACAACATTGCCTTTGGGGGAGACGTCTACTTATACAACACAGATCAGCACCTTCGAATCGACATCCACAACGCAGCCAACTAGCTTTAGTTGGACATCCACCTCTCAATCCTCATCGGAGACTTCAACTGCCCCACAAATGCCCTCAACGCTTGCACCAGAAGTGCCCCCATCTCCCTACACCGTTACTGGTACAGATCAAGAACTTGCAACTCCCAGTCAGGATCAAATGAAAGCTGAACTCTGCGAAGAGAACAGCAAAAGGCTAATACTGATTTGCTTCATCATCATCGGGGTGCTTATCTTCATTTGTGTATGTCTACTTGTGGCCACTGTTGCAATGGCAAACAAAATCTCCTATATGAAGAAAAGGCAGCCGAGCAAGCGCCCCCTCAGGAGCAATGGCGATTTCCTCACCACAAATAGCTTGTGGCCAGCTGGATTAGAAACGTTGCAGAGGATGACCAACGAGGCAGCAGCAGCAGAGCTGGTGGCACAAAGAACGGGGTCGGAGAGAACAAAAGGGAAAACTGGCGAAGAAGCCAGCAAGAAACTAGCGAGTGAACTGTCAGACAGGCAGAAGCTCAAGGAGGTGTTGGCAAAGCCAGCCAGCAGCACCACAACCATAATTTAGATTCAAGCATCATGCGGACACCCAGAAAAGGTTGGGAGGGAGAGAACTTGAAGGCTATGTGCCACCACTGCAGAGGCATTGGGTTTCCGGGCGGTAATGAACTTTCCAGGTTGGAATTCCATAGCGAGCTATTACCAGAGAGGTGATTGTCCACGATGCTTCAGAAATCAAGCAGTCCACAGCTCCTGAAATGTGGGCAACTTGATTTAAGAAAATTCAGATGCTACACATGCAAGGATGCAGGTTAAAAACTGAGCAGATGCGAGGCTGGAAGGGGAAATGTCCCCTTGGCACCCACACAGAACAACAAGGATGGCTGAGAGGCGGAGCCAGGCTTTGCGAGGAAAGCCTTCCACAAATGTATGCATCATATCCCTGCTCGTTTCCCTTACATTAGAACACTGGGTCTCAGCACAGGAAAGCAATGCCACGGAGGTGTTGCAAGCTCTTACCTGCTTGCTTCCTCCTCCTGCCCCAAGCTACCTGGGTGCATCCCGACTGGACTAATACAGTGGTACCTCGGGTTACATACACTTCAGGTTACAGACTCCGCTAACCCAGAAATAGTGCTTCAGGTTAAGAACTTTGCTTCAGGATGAGAACAGAAATCGTGCTCCGGTGGCGTGGCAGCAGGAGGAGGCTCCATTAGCTAAAGTGGTGCTTCAGGTTAAGAACAGTTTCAGGTTAAGTACAGACCTCCAGAACAAATTAAGTACTTAATCTGAGGTACCACTGTACAGCAGAATGCCTCCACCAGCTGTTCATGTCTAAGACTGCAAGAGGCTTGTGTAACGCCTCTGATTCTGTGCAACTACATGAACTCCACCTCCCTTCCAATTCTCTCTGTTGATCTTTATTTAATACCTGTGTACCAACAAGAGAGAGACAAGGAAAAAATCCCAGATCAATCACCCCTCCTTTGTTCAGTCAAGTGCTTGGGAGGAACCTGATCAGGGCTAGCAAAATGCCAAGTTTCTTGCTTGTGGCGGAATGTCTACGTCGTACTTCCTGTCCCCATCCCTTAATGCGGGAGCCGATATACCAGGAATTCGCCTCTGTTAGGTCGATTTAAATGACCTGATTACAATCAAGGTCTGTTCTCAGCTTCTGTGATATTGTTCCTTGTAAGTAATGAAAAATAAAGCAGGCTTCTTGGGGTTTCCTTTTGCAGAAGTGGGGAGTGGGATGTTGTTTCCTTTTAAAACAGGGCCACAGTTAAGTTTTCAGCAATAAAATGTTTGCAGGAGATTGTGGAACAGCCTATGTCAATACATACTAGATTGCTAAATGCAACTAATGTTCTTGCAGGATGCTCAGTTTGTTCAGAGTAGAGGTTTTTTTTGCCTTTCCTGGATTTCTTTATGCATGAGCCTGAAGATGAAACCTCAATTTCCTGACATATACAAAGTATAACAGCTGAGCAATAAATTCACTGCACACAATCCCAAAGTCACCAGTAATTATTATTTGTGAATCTGGAACCTGGGGGAGCCAAGTATATGAACTCAATTTCAAAAGCCATCGTCCCCAAGACTGATGAGCCTTAGAACACATCCTCCCAAACTTTGTTCTGGCTCGAATTAGAGGGCATCAGTGAGACTGGATAAGGAATGGTGAGATTGGATAAGGAATTTCCTGCTTTCGTTTTTTATTTATTTTTAAGGGAAATCCTTTCCTTAAAAGCTGATATTGGCAGAAGGTTAAGATGGGGTACATGGTGAATCACTGGGTGATCTGCAGTAGATTGACCAGGGTTTCGGAATCCCAACTGCATATGCAGATCGAAGCATACAGCTGATGGAGTGCCATTAGCTGATCTCTCTAAACCACAGTTTTGCAGCTCTTGTTTTACAGCTGGCTCCAACTGGTGAATCTTGGGGTATGAGAAGGTGTTGATGGAGACAGTTATTATTCTGAATACCAGTTGCTGGAAACTGCAGGAGGGGCGAGCATTCTGGTGCTCAGGTTCTGCTAGAGGATTTTCTAGAGGCATCTGGTTAACTGCTGCGAGAACAGGAAGCTAGACTAGATGGGCCGCTGGCCTGATCCAGTAGGGTTCTTCTTATGTTTAATCCCCTTATGTGGCAACACAGAATTGGGAACAACACCTGCTGAAAGCAAGCAGCAGAACAGGAAAGGAGTGGCCAGTATTTCCAACAGAGAGGATCAGGAATTCAGTACCTTGAACCTCTCAATGACTAGCAAAATTATGTAACATGGCATAATTTGTTTAGGTTGTAGAGCTCAGCTTTCTTGGCACAAAACTAAGTATCAAAGAACACACCCAGTTTTGGATAGAAGACGATGATGCGTTAATGGTCCATTTAGCAGCTTGAAGTTGTTTACATTAGGCACAAAAAAACCTCCTCCCTTATCCTTCATTTGCAAAATAACTTCAGAGACTTTTCCATGCTGTGTGAGGTTGACCACTCTTCCCATTTTGCAGATAGGTTAATATATCTTGAGTGAAGGGAACACTTTACGTATTGTGAGCACCTTGGAGGAAAGGCAGGAAAAAACCAGGGATGGCTAACCTGTGGCTCTGTAGAGGCTGTAAAATTCCTCCTCCCATCAGCTTTTTGAGTTGGGGGTTATTTTGTGTGTGTGGGGGGGGGGGTGTTCTTTAGTGTAGAGCGCACCACCCTGCACATCTAAATGGCCACAGGTTCCCATCTCTGGTATACAGTATACTCGACATGGCACATCAATGGACACTTAATCCCTTTACTGAGCAATACAATATTTTCCTGTTTATCAGGTGCATTTGCTTCAATTCATACATTACCACAGAAGGATACAAAACCTCTACTTCTCCAGCGCTTCTTGTCATTCCAGTTTAGTAATTTCTCAGTGGATAATCCATTTGGAGTGGAGTCAAGAGCATGCATTGTTCCTACACAAATGCTGCCTTGTTTCCCTTAGGGATACTGTATGAATCAGGCCCATTACTCTATGAACCACACTACCATACATATAGGCAATACATATCATAGAAGACCGTATTTTCAAGATATCCTGCTTGAACAACATACAAGGCCAGAAAGGAACCTAAGAAACCTTTGCCATCACTACATTCTGCGGTAGCAAATTCCACCGTTTCACCCTGCAATGTGTGAAGAAGTACTTTTTTGGGGGGTCTGCCCAAAAATCTTCCAACATTCAGTTTCACTGGATGATCCCAGCTGCTAGTATTTCAGAGAAACTTTTCAGTCCGAAAAGGGATTCCCAGAACGGCTTAAAAGACAAAGAAAAAGAAACCACCAGCAAGCAATAAAACCAACTGGCCGATTCAGAACAGAAAGCAGAGCAGTCAACACACAGAGATAAAATCAAGGATCAATCTGAGTCAAAAGGCAGAGGGGAGCTTTATTTAGAACAATATTTGGAGGCAGGGGGTCCACAGGTCACACACGCAAGCATGCATTCTGCCCTGCCAGCATTCGTGCACTAGAGGAGACCCACCCAAACACACATTGCCTCACTCCCATCTGCTTCTTCCTGTCCCACCCCTTAAATATTGTGCAGTCTATGAAGTAGTCCTTCCAGCTGACCGCGTTCTCAACTTTGAAGATTTTCCTGCAGCTTGGTCACTTGTTCCCTATAATAAGAAGTGTGCAGCTGCTATTCCCTAGCTGAAAGCTATATTTTGAAAGAAGAAAGCATGGGAGGTTCGGCAATAACCGGCTCTGTTCGGTGACTCACTCCCACACAAGCAGATTTGGAGGCTGTGTCCTTTTAACCCCCTCGGCCCCCAATGCAAAGACACCCCCCTTCATCACACATGATGAACACTGCTTGAGGCAAGAGGAGGCCCTTAAGATCAAAAGCTAGGCTGGGGGGTGGTGAGGTCAAATGCAAAGTCCTGCCACAATCTCCATGTTACGTGAAATTTTCAAAAAAGAAGAATTTAAGGATGGGGGGGGGTGAGCTCCTATGCTGGGCAGGGGAAGACATATGGATAATGACACCATAGAAAAACCTCATAATCTGTCTGGGACTTTCTGCTGCTGCATACTTAGCCTAGTGATTAATCCATCTCCTGAATGTGCTTGGCACAGCATGAGACTTTTTGCACTGCCGTGCAGTTGAGCCAAGTCATTTTTAGTCAAGACTTACAGCAGGTGGTTCCATGTTAGGCATGTCTCTCCCTCCACCCATCCACCCCCAGGAAATAAAAGTACTCAATGGGATTTTTAAAATGATCATACTGCCAAGTGACTCAGCTTATTCCCCAATGAGCAGATGATGTGATCTCTTCCTCTCCCCACCCAAGATACGTATGATTTTGGTTTGGGAAATAAATATCTATATATTAGTATCAAACTTCCAAAGTTGTTAGTGAACATAGGCTTGAAGCTCTAGCCAACATCATACAGCTGATGTGCAGGAAGTATAAATTTATCAAGCCCACCTACCCCAAACTCAACACAAGCTAAGGGAACTGGCTGCAGCTCAGCAGTAAAGTACACAATTTGCACGCAAAAGACTGCAGACTAAATTCCAGCATCTCCAAGTAAGGCTGGGAAAGACCCCTACCCAGAACCTTTGAGAACCACTACCAGATAATACTCGGTTAAATGGACCAAGGACCAGATTCAGTATAAGTCAACTTCTTACGTGGGAAGGGTAGAAAGTGAGCAAGCATATTGACTGTTAATGCCAGCTCCTATCCAGGGACTGCTAAGTAAAAGCTGAGGGAAGCTGGGGGGCAAAGCTGGGGTTAATATTGTGGGGAGGGAGAGCATAACACCATCCACAACCCAATACACACCTTGAAACCCAGGTGAGGAGAAAAAGAGGAAGTTAAGAAGGCAGGTAGGACCTGAGATGAGCTAAGATGCTTGTAGCTAGAGTGGCTGGGACAACTCAGCCACACGGGCAGAATATAATTAAATTAAGTAAATTAAAGTAAACAAAGTCCAGCCTGCCTAAATAAAATAAGACCGACTACAAACAGAAGAGACTCATTGACCCAGCACTTTAGACAAGACAATTCACTGTGTCCATCAGCTGATCACCGGAACCTACTAACTGATATATACTTAACCAAAGCACGACCAGATCCACTTAGAGAGTTTTATGATCAGCGACCTAATTTACAATAGGCAGCTTTATGAGTGCTTCTGGAACGATCCCTGGCCCCCATGCACATGCATGTGCATGTATACTCACAAACACATATAGTAATAGGTGTCAATGTGGACAACAGGACTACAGAGGCTTGCCAAAAATGAAATGCCCCCTTCCATGTCAAGAACCACAAGAGCATGCTTAGATCTGCAGTCCAAAGTGCAAGAATGCACAGGTGCAATGAAGCATTATGGGCTGGAGAAATTTGCATCCCTAACTGAGTCATTTTGAACCGCAGCAACTTCCCCGTGCAGGGCTACTCAAGCTGAGAGTTTGGGCAGGGAGAACAGAAGACTTCTCCTCCATGTACCCAGATACTCTGAAACCGAGTGAGAACATCCAAACAGAAGCCTAGCCATTTTTGAAAACACCAAGAAGCCTGGCAACCGCTCCTTCAACAAGGAGCCAAGCAAGCAGAGAAGAAAATTCCCCTTGGAAGCAAAAACAGCAGCTTAGCTAAGCAAAGAGGAGGAGGAAGAACTTCGAGCTACACAACACCCACTTGCAACCACAAAGGAACACAGCGCTTCCTGTTCACAGTTGCCTCAGTTGCCAACAGTCACTACGGAACTTGCTCATATGGAAACGCATCCGGGCAAATGCTCGGTGTGGACCTTCAGCTTGCTCCTTAATGCCGTTTAGCAGCTGAGAATGGGGAAGGAAAAGCAAGCCCTGCACAGGCACCTGGCTCTCTGAGCAGGCACAGGCTTAGCAAACTGAGCTATGCATTGTACTGGGCTCTGAAGGGCCACAAGATGCGGAGACTGGCAATCTGAACATGCATTGACCAGCTCAGAAACTCCCACAACTATATCACACTAGGTTCACATCTTGATTTTGAAATAAGGGTGAAGGCCCTGGTTCAGTAGGAACTTGAATATCATAAGCCAGGGTTAAATCAATGCTTTGTATCACTGGGGCAAAGAGTGAAGTACAGGAGAGTCACATGGAGGGTGGAAGGGTTTGGGGAGGAAGAACACACTCTTACAGCCTGCTCCTAAATTTTTAACCATGTTTAAAAGAAATAGATGTGTAACATCTATGCTGGACCAGCAAGTGACCATATACCGTATTTAAAATACACAAGTTCCTCAAAGAATCCAAAGAACTCTAGTTCATTAAGGGTGCTGAGAATTGTAAAAGGTAAAGGTAAAGGGACCCCTGACCATTAGGTCCAGTCGTGACCGACTCTGGTGTTGCGGTGCTCATCTCGCTTTATTGGCCAAGGGAGCCGGCGTACAGCTTCCGGGTCATGTGGCCAGCATGACTAAGCCGCTTCTGGTGAACCAGAGCAGCGCACGGAAATGCCGTTTACCTTCCCGCTGGAGCGGTAACTATTTATCTACTTGCACTTTGAGAATTGTACTTCTCTCTCTAATTTCCATTTGCTACCATTAAAATTTGGTTAGACACCGAAAAATACTACCACAGAGAAAGCTGCCCAGAGTACAGCCTTTGCAGAGAAAAATGTCCACACACTTAATCACTTCTCAGTTCTTGGGGCTTCCTGCAAAAAGTGTTGATAAACTTCCTCTTTAAGTGAAAATAGGATCATTTTGCAACGTGTAAACCACCAGCCATTTAGAAACGCTTTGTTGTGTTGTGCTTCCTTTTCTCTGCTCTTGAACCATTAAAATGTGAACTTAAAAACGAGAACCTGGTTAGAACAAGAAACGCTATCGAGCAGGTAAGACACAATTATACTTCTTTGGATAAAAACACCTCTAGAACAGTAAAACTGGTATTGAATATCTTAGGAATGTGTGCTTTACTTTTTGGAATGTTCTTTTTTTTTAAAAAAAGTTTTGCATTCCCTATCACATGCAAGGCTAATGTTATATTAAGTGAGGGTTTTTTCTTCCAAAAGAGATATATACATTATGCAAAAATACGCCCTTCATTTTATTCTTTATTTTTACTTACTACTGGGATTATAACAACAAATGCATGAATTCTTTTTTTCTTGCTTGCAACTTTGTTATCTTTAAAACCTCTGGATGTAATTTCTGCAAGCAACAGTCAAACCACAACAAAAAAAGCCACAAACTTTTGGGGCATCTTAAGTACCAACAAATTTATGTAAGTAAACACAAAGGGGGGAAAAAAGGAGTATCTATGTGTGTCTGTAAATATATATGTGTGTATATTGGAGTTAAAGGGCAATTGGCTGCAACAATTGAATTTGAGCTGCATCGAAAGCAAGATAAGTTCAGTGACCATCACAGGAGTAATTCATGATAGCATAAAAAAGTAAAAAGGCTCATGGTGCAACACTGTTTACTTTGAAGTAAGCCCTACTTAGTTCAATGAGGCTTACTCACACGTTTGTATAGGATTTCACAACAGAATGTGTAGTTCAGAGCTGCTAATGTAAGCTATTGACATATATAGATAATTTGAACTGCTGCAAAATAGTTAGTGTTCCACTTTAAAGATTCCATGCTACCGCTCATTCTTGAGATTCCCCCAAAAGAGGGGGGCGGGGTTCACATTTGCAGGATCCAATCTGGAGCAAGAAAAAAACTCCCTGTATAGTTAAGATTTCTAGTTCCATCCCTTCAGGTTTGCATTTTTAAAATGTTATCCTTTAAAATGGATGCACAGACCTTGAAAGCATTTTACTGAGGACCGCTGCTATTAAGATTGCCTTCAGAAGGCCTGCCCCAAGGCCAGAGTTCCCACTCATAGGGTCCCTCAGCACCCCAGCAGGACCCACTGCTGGTGCCTGCCTTGCCCTTAAAAAGAATTCTGACCTGGTGCTCTGAGCATTCTCAGCAGCTGCGTCCCACTGTCATTTTAATTTCTCACAATGCAGCTTCACTCCAGGAGCACTGTGGGAAATTTAAATGGTAGCTCGACCCAGTCACCCAGAGTCACTTGTCATGCTACTGCTGCTCACCACCTACCGATGGATGAGGGGGCTTGCCAGAGGGCATTTTGTCCTGCCCCCCCTCAAACCTGGAGCCCTTCCTGCTTGTCCCTTCATTAAACCAAGCGCCAGAAAACTTTGTTGTTTTTGCTCTGGGCTAGCCTCCTTTCAGTCAGGCCCAGTTAGGGGAAGGGGAATTCTTTCATGTCTTTCTATTGGTTGTGAATGGATCAATCATCCCCCATTTAAAGATGCAGGCTACCTACTCTTGTTTCTATATGAGTTACTGCTCCAGACCTGCCTCTTTCCAGTGAGTAACTCGCACTCCAAACAGGGATACAAATACATACAGGAATGGGAAGTGCTCTTCAGACGTTAAGAACGGACAGAACCACGTATTTCTGGTCTGAATCTATTTTGGATGTGTTCACTCATAAGTTCGTTCTCTTCCATTTCTTTCTATGTTTTTAGTGGTTTTCATTTTTATATGTAAGCCGCCTTGAGTCCCATCAGGGAAAATGGCTAGGTATAAGTAAGTAAGTAATTTCTGCATTAACCTGCAATGAAAAAAAAAATCTACCCCAAAATTTGCATTTAAATAAGTACTTTTGAACATGTTTTCTCACAAAATATGTGTTTCTAAAGTATTTCCCACTAAAACATGCATTTTTAATCTGCATGTTTTACTCTGCATGTTAGTCACCTTGGAATGTACAAAGATCAGATTCTTCAAATGTACCTAACTCTGAGGCCACTTAATTCTCACACTCTCACACTTCCCAGTAAGGGAAGTCAAGGCCATGCGAAAGTTTTAACTTTTGTTTCTCTAGGACAGAGTTGAATCCTGGCCATCATAGCACGAGTCAGTACACTTGCGTTACAAACAACACTACTTCAAAGATACTCGGTTGTATCCAATGCCACTGAAAACAATGGATATGACTTCCTTGGGTTCATTAACTCCAATGAGTCTATTTTGAGTACAACAGAGTTGGATACAACCCTCTAGGTCAGGCACCCCCAAACTCGGCCCTCCAGATGTTTTGGAACTACAATTCCCATCATCCCCGACCACTGGTCCTGTTAGCTAGGGATTGTGGGAGTTGTAGTCCCAAAACATCTGGAGGGCCGAGTTTGGGGGTGCCTGCTCTAGGTTCTGATAATTTACTGCCTTTTATTCCCTTTGTGCCACAGAAGCGTTTATCAGCACTGACGCAACTATGGACTCCAGAGCCATTGTGCTTGTTTTCTTCTATGGACAGCTGTGGTGGAACGTATCAACTACACTTCCGATCACTACCACTGCAGTAGTTGGCACTGGTGGAAAAAACCCCATACAGTCATACGAAACAAGCGAACCTGGAGACCCTGTGAAATTCAACCAGCAAACACCCACCACACAGCCCCAGGTTCCTGCAGCAGAAGATCCCAAACCTCACGATGGTGGACACTTCATAGCAGCGGTAGTAATTGGGGTCATCCTGACTGTCATGATAGTAATTATTGTTGGCATCTTCCTATGGAGGCGATGGAGAAGGTCCGCTACACCTGTCCCGCACTGGGCAGGCCGTTCCCCATTTGCGGATGGAGAAGTACCAGATACGACTGCGGATAAAGAACCTAGTCAAGACACGAGGCGGACTTCAGTTCTCTCCTTCTTGCCTTGGAAATTCAACAAGGATACGCAGCTATTGGAAAATGCGCAGGGGCAGTTGTCTGAATCAAGCCAAGGCCCGGATGTTCCCCCTATATGTGGGGCTGAAGAGAGTGGCATGCAGTCAAGCTCCACAGCAACAGCTTCTTCTGCAAGCATGCAAACTGCCATTTCTGAAGAACCATGCAGCTTGATAGATGTTCCACTCCAGTCTGATAGTCCAGAGCCACTTGATTTGCCTCCACCGCCAAACTGGCTTGATGGAGCTAATGAGGATCTCTGTCCAAAGCAGACAGAGTCCCTCTCACTTGAACCAATTGCAGAGATCCAGGGTTCTGGATCCCTAGTTCTCTCCCATCAAATTCCAGGCGAAGAACTACTACTACCACCTCCTCCAGAAGACTTGTTATCTAACTGATTTAAAGGAGGAAAATGTTTAGGGAATCAAACCAATCAAAGAAAAAGGCCGAAAACCTATCAAATGCTGTTAGCTCTAGTTTTTTTGTGAGCAAAAGGGAACGCCATTGCCTTTTTTCACATAAGAACTCAAGAGCAATGGTCCGGCTGCTTCTAGGGTATCAACATTCCCCACTGTGATCAACCAGAAGCTTCCAGAAAGTTAACAAGCTGTGCATGAAGGAAACAACTGACTTTCAGAGGTACACAACCTTTGCAAATGGGATGCAGTGATAAAACATTTCCTCCATGAGCTTCTGCTCCTTTTTATTCGCCCTCATTTGGGCGGCAGTTGATCGCATCAGAATACCTTTCCATTTGTTTGTACCCTTTACGAACCCATGGCATCCTTTTTATCTGTGGTTCTACTACATTGGTCTTACATAATCTCCAAGTGTCCGGAAGAGATCTGAACCTTCTGGCACTTCCTTTGCAGCTTCCTTTTAAGCAATGCCTTCTCTTTTAAGAAGACGTCTTTTTGACACTGAAAATGTGACCTTGCTGGACTTCCTGGGAGCCACTTGCATTTATGTTGAATTTTACAGGACTATGGTCACTGTTTCCAAGCCGATCAACAACATCTGCGTCTTGCCCTGGTTCCTGGGCACCACTAAGTATTAAGCCTCCTTTCCAACAGGTTCTTTTATAACTTGTTAAATAATAGCATTTTCCCCCCCGTCTACAAATTTTGCCTTTTTTAAATCTAAAGGCAAGCCACCCCTCACCCCACCCCAATTTTTGTTTGCTATTGTTATCAACCCAAAGCAAATTTTATCAGAACTCAGGATTGCAGGTTCAGACATATCATATGCAACAGAAGCACTTTTGCACCCACGTCACTGCAGTACTATAGAGAAGTAACCACAACATGGCTATACAAAGTGAAACACAGGAACCCATTGAGCACATCTTTAGTGCCAACCAATTTGACGCAGGTGAGGCAGCAGTTCCACCGAGCTCCAAAAGCTCAGAGGGTTCAGCAGGTACAGTAAGCCCCAGGGGATTATGGGATGGGAACTCTGGGGGAAAGGAACATAGCTCAGTGGTAGCATCTGCTCCACATGGAGAAGGTCCCATGTTCAATCCCTGCCTGAACTCCTGGAGAGCCACTGTCAGTCAGTGTGGACAGTACTGAGCTAGATGAGCAAGTGTTTGACTCAGCATAAGGCAGCGCCCTATGTTGCAGAAGATATGGTGGGAGACAGAGTTTTGGTGCTGGGGCTCAAAGGGAGGTGGTGGTGAACTCCGCTCTTTTTTTGGCCGAGGAGAAATGTGTCCTGGGGATATAAATCCTAGAACAAGGGGAAGCAGGATGGTGAACTCACCCCTATTCAGCCACCCTCAGCCCCATGTTTTCCCAGGGACCAAATTCTGCAATATCCAACCGCTTTCACCTCCCCTGGAAGAAAGAACCTCTCCAATAATTCTACAACACAGACGTGACTCGGATTTCTTTCACTTGCACATTTGAGCCAGTGGAGCAAACTGCTGCCAGTTTTGATCAAGGGGATCTTACGTACGCAGAAGAGATCCCTAGACGATGCTTTCGTTTCCTTGTTCAAAGTTCTACTGCAAAGTGCATCCATGAGAATTAAAAGCTCTGCTGCAAGCAAGAACACTCACTTTGGAATCTGGCCGGAGCTGATTGGGTGGACCTTGGGGAAATCAACTCTTGATTCTAATGCTAAACTTTGTGCTCTTCAACACGTAAAAAAAAAAGTTACTGCAACTTCAGCATCCTGGTCTTATGTTTCTTTTTTTATACATTGGTTAAGTGGTGAGATGCACCAAGATTTGCTAATCGTTAGCATAAGAGGATGTGACGGTCTACCAGAGCCTTGTCATGAAGTTACAAGTCATGAAATAGTCCATTCTATATTTAGATTTTTTCCTGCCTCCATTCTAAAGGGCTCATGAAAATGTACATGTTTCGTTCCTGCAGCCTATGAGATAATTAGGCTTTGAGACCTTAACTCCTCCATATGCACACAAAGCTATATTGCCAAGGGTCACACTATTCATTTCACTATACCAACTCAGGCCAGAACTGGGCGTTATTGCAGATGTATGTCTGCCATGGGGAAAAAGCAGCCTAGTTCCACCTCCTTCTCTCCTGGGGAAATAGGTAGTTACAAAATGTGTGTCCTGACATCATCAGACTCCAGGTTTGCTTACACCCATTCCATTGGCTGCTGTTTTGAAGGACAGGGAAATTCTCAGTATGCTGATGCTGCATCACACATCAGTTGTAATAGATGTTATCAAGAAAATAGATGGTCCCATTTTGCAAGCTGGGGGTGAAGGGTGGATCCTGGGTCTGAAAAGTCGAAGACTATTGTGTTAGGATGTATGGGTGGCAGCCATCAGTCAGTCATGCCCAAATTTGTAACATCATGAAAGCAACCACTTCTGGATACATGGATTGACGCTTACAGATAAATTATCTGACCATCTTGGCTGTGAATCCTGGAAGACCTGCTCCTTGCCTTGCAGGTCTTTTCCCACCTGGCCTGGAAAGGCAGGGCCCTGAATGACTCCAGCTGCAAAAGCTGAGGCTGCTGGACAGAATCTTGGGCCAGGGTATGGTTTAGGGAGTTTTGTTGGGGGCGAGGGTTGTTGCTGTTTATTTTGGATCTTACGACTTATGTGGAAATTGTTTGATTTGGTTGTGCCCTTTTTTGATTATTTGTTTATTGTTTATGACTACTATTGCTATGTGTGTAGTTCTGTAATTGTTTTTATAAGCTGTAAACCACCATTAGCATGGTTTTAACTTTGGAAATGTGGCAGACAAATAAAACGATTGACTGATTGATTTTGGTGCATGAATTGGCAAGCTGAAGTATAATGGGAAAGCGAGCATGTTCCCACACCGATCAAACCTGGCAGAGTGAATTGAGATCACCTTGGATGTGCTGCAGTACCTCCCACTTGAAATCCATGGCAAATTTCCCATAGGTTTATCTGTAAGTGCAGCCCTTCTCTCCATCTTTTTTTAAACATATATTGCACCGTGCCTACCAGGCTGCCAGTGCAATAAAAATATGAAATAACACTAAGCATCCTGCTAAGGACATCTGCTCACCTGTGAACCACTTCAGAAAATATAACATTTCATATCTGCACAAATGAAGCATCATCTCAGCCGGGGCCACTGAAAATATCCACAATGCTCCCTATTAAGGCAGTTGGCAATTTTTTTTTTGGAATCTGATGCTAATACCTTTTTAGCTACCTTTTCATGCTCATACTTAATGCACGTGAGCGTATTTGGTTTTACAAGCTCTTAAACACCCAACTTTCAGCAGGGGTCTTATTTGAAAGGGTAGGAGTTTGTGTCCTTTTTAAAGGACATCATTCCGCCTGGTTCAGCTAGCAAAATCTCCCCCACCCCACGTGCAGTTTGTATATTCCAGTGTATATCATTTTACCCATGCAGTGTTAAAGGTACTACTCATTTTACTCCTCTTGGCTGCTGTTGGCTCTGCAGTGCTGAGATCTTGCTGAAATCTATTCTGGCGTATAGAGTCTCAATAAAATAGCTAATCAGCCTCCAGTCGCAATCCCGAGTCTGTCCTTAGTTACCTCTGGATAACATGATTGATTGAAAAAGGCATTCCTTGGCAGTAACAGAAGGCAGTATCCTTCCTTCTATTTCTGATGTTCAGGCATGAGTGCCACGACTTATGCAGCCAAGATGGCATCACCCACACACAAGAGAGGGGCGCTAACAGCAGCCTTGGGTGAATTCCAAGGTTTGCAGAAGAAAAAGAAACCTTGCTGAAGGGTAACTCCCCAAACAGTCCGTTGAAAGCTTGAGCACGCTTGGTGACCATGGAATGCTGGCTGATTATGATGGGAGAGGAACGGGAAACCAGTTGGAAGGGGGCATGGAATGGAGTCGGCTAACAGGGGCACTGCACACTGCAGCATTTTGTTGCAGGTGTATTCACACAGGATCTTTCAGTCAATAGTAGGATTACACATCTTGTGGACCAGAAATAGCCTGCAGGCCACCGGTTAAGAAAAAAAGTCAGAAAGTTGGTCTATCTAGCTTGGTGCTGTTGGCATGGACTTACAGTGGCTCTTCCCCCAGCCCTACCTGGAGATGCTGGGGATTGAAATGGAGACCTTTTGCATGCAAAATGTGTGCTTAGCACTGGTAAAGGAAGCAGCTTTGTGGAAGCCCGTATTCCCTGGAGCAGTCTGTGCACCTTGCAGAGCCCACACTTTGTCTGACACGTCTGTCAGCTGAGCCAACCGGCAAAAGGGCAAGAGCAGGCTGGAACCCCTCTGTGCACATATACTGCAGGGCTGAGGAATAGTGAAGCCCAGAATCTTTGGGCTGAGTGATGATGCCTTTGGGTGGAGAATGAGACTTAGTTGCTGTTTCTGGTCACATTTGCTTAGAAGGAAAGCCCACTGATGCATCCCGCCATCTCCTTTTCTTGGCAAAACAAGGCTGTTTACAAAACGAAAATAAAAACCCACAAGATCTACCAACAAATTCAATAAAAAACACCAATCGCTACCAGCCTACAAAAATATTGTCCCTGAACTCCAAATGCCTGTCTTAAAAAGCAATCTTCAAACAGGAAGCTGGGGCTCTAACCAGGCAACCCTCAGCTCTGGAGGCACTTTGACGCCGTCAGTCTATAAACAAAACACTGAGCTAGATGGATCGGACTGCGCATAAAGGCAGCTTCCTAACTATCCGCTATACTGGAATGCAATGCAGGTGAGAGTGTCCTAGTCCAAATGAGCTTACATATGGAGCAAGGAAAAGTCCTAAAGTTGAAACAGTAAAAGTAATTAGCAGCAGATTGTATGGGGAGTTGGGGAAACATGTCACCCAGTTTGCGAGACAGAGCACAAAACAAAATGGCTGTTGGCCAAATGCTCTAGCATTGAAATTGTTGTTGCTGATATTATTTATTATTAAAAGTTATATGCCACCTTTCCTCCCCAAACAGTCCAGGGCAGCAAAGGCACAGGTGATACAGCAATCAAAACACCTGAACACAATTCTAATACACATGCAGTCAGGAAAAGATCTCAACTTAAAAGGTTTGTTGAAAGAGCGAGGTCTTCAGCAGGTGTCAAAGAGGCAACAGTGATGCCCTCCATTTAATATTCAAGGGGAGGGAATTCCAATGGGTAGGTGCCATAGCACTAAAGGTCTGACACATACATTGTGAAGAATGGACTTCCTGATAAGATGGTATCTTCAGGGGACCCTCAGCTGCAGAACACAGTGATCAATTAGTAATATAGGGGGTGATACTATATTTTCAAGTATTCTGGTCCCAAGCTATATCAGGCTTTGTAGACCAAAACCAGCACCTTGAACTTAGCCAGGCAGTTGAACAAGGAAGCAGCACTGAAGAAGTCAAATTCTCATTATAACCTCTATGATCAGAGGCAGACTCCCTCTCACTATCAGTTGCCTTTGAGTATGAATGTGAAACCCAATGGGAGGGCTGTTGTTTTATTTCCTGCGTGTGGGATTCCTGGAAGCTGCTGCGGGGAAAAAGATGGCAGATGAAATGGCCACAAAAGGTCTGACCCACCGGAACTCTTCTTATATTCCTAGTCTAATCTCCAGATAGAACTGCGGAAAAGACTATTCAAGGAATAGTGCCAACTCAAAATAGACAAAAATGTGGGGGACTTTGAAAAGACAGGTGAAGGACAAGGCGTTACAGAGGGATGGGGTCTTTTCAAAGCTGCTCTTGGAATTAGTTGGTTATAAAAAAAGACATAGTAAGAAAAAAAAGTTTCAGAGTTTTATTTTTCAGCACACGCTGTTACCTTTTTATTAGTCACGTGCACCACTAATTCTCAGTGTGGCTATATTATATTGCAGCTGGCAAGTCATTAAAACCGCTTGCAGCGCTGAGAATAACGGGCTTTACTCGGTAGTTGCTTCAATCAGACAGGCAATTTCGGCACAGGGTCTCTCTGTTAGTGTTTGGGTCAATGGGGGTTAATCTGTTAGGTGGGTGAAGATGACACGAAGATGTCAACCCAGTGTGCAGCAGCTGTGAAAATGGCAAATTCCATGCTAGAGCTCGTTAGGAAAGGAAGTGAAAAGAAAACCACCAATATCATAATGCCATTATACAAATCTATGGAGTATCGTGTGGAGTTTTCGCAGCCTCACCTCAAAAATAATGCTGTAGAGTTGGGCAAGGTTCAGAAAAGGGCAGCCCAAATGACCGAGGGGGTGAAGAAGCTCACCTATGAGGAAAGGCTAAAACATCTGGAGCGTTTGGGTTTCGAGAAAAGGTGAGTAAGAGGTGACATTGGTATGTATAAAATGATGCATGGAATGGAGGAAGTGGATAGAGAAAAGTTTCTTTCCCCCCTCTCTCATAACACTGTAACTCCAGGTCATCCAATGAAGCTGAACATAGGAAGACTCAGGACAGACAAAATAAAATAATGAACTGGAATTCGCTCCCACACAAAGGCAGCGATGGCCAACTAACTGGAAGGCTTTAAAAGAGGATTAGACAAATTCATGGAGGCTATCAATGGCTACTATCTGTGATGGCTATATTTTCCCTCCACTGATGAAGGCAGCCTGCTTCTGAGTACCAGTTGCTGGAAACCACAGGAAAGGAGAGTTGTGTTGTGCCTCAGGTCCCATTTGCAGGCTTCCCGCAGAGGCATCTGGTTGGCCTCTGTGAGAACAGGATGCTGGACTCAATGGGCCACTGCCCTGATCCAGCAGGGCTCTCCTTACACTCTTAGATATGGGTCAACAGAAGAAGTGCCTCACCCTGAAGCAGGGGGCTGGACTAGGTGATATTTGGCTTTCCCTGAAGTGCTACGAAACCAATTATATTTAATACCACCCTCCCCCGCACAGAGATATTTCAAGAGCTGCATTTAAGGCACACAGAGAAACCCAGCAAGACAAAAGCTGGTTAAAAGTAAAAGCAGGGAGCAGCAGGGAACAGTCAAACGCTGAAGCAAGCTTATGACTAGCACAAATACCAAAAATCGAGACTGGATGCTATTTGCACAGTTAAAGTATGCATGTCGTATCCTAATGCACTGAGACACATCCCAGGGGGAGGGCGGAGGGAAGGAACATGCGGAGAGAAGTTTGGAAACTTGGGCTTTTGCTTTTTTTTTTTTTTTAAAGAAAAGACTGTCCATTTTGTTGAGTATGCAACCCCTTGCAATAAATTTGAGTCAGCACCAAAACGACAGCTCTGCAGTCCTCCGATGGAGCACTGATCAGGTGGTTGCAGAGCCCCTGGAAACGGCAGTACGATGCAGCTGAGGAGGCAAAGCACAACCCACAGACAAACTGTGGCTACCCTGGAGAGTGAGCCGACCTTTGCGTTTCGGTCTTTCAGGGAAACGATGCACTGATACTGCAGCAGGGACTAAGGTAAGTTTGCTTCTTTTGCTCTTTCTTCCTCTCATTCACTTTTAAGGCCAAATGCTGCCACATTGTACGTGTGTGTGTGTGTGTGTGAGAGAGAGAGAGAGAGAGAGAGAGAGAGAGAGAGAGAAAGAGAGAGAATATATATTACTATATAGTATAACTCGGCAGCTTCTTAGACCAGCTGTCTACTGCAGTGACAGCTACAGAATCTCATCCTAACATTAAACCCCGGTTTGAAAATGGACACCTTGCCAAGCTTGGGAAAAATTAGATTAATATTATGGCAAAGGAGGTGGGGGGGACACAATTAGTAGTCTGAGTTTAAGCTTGCACGGTTCCAAATGCATGTCTGAATTGAAAATGCCATTTGATCAAATTATCTTATTTACAGCAGATAACAACTGATGTATAGCTGCAGGGATTTTAAGACTATTCTGTAGCCAGTGATGCTGTCCCTGTTTTATAAAATAATCCATTGTAAAATAAAGAAGGGAGAAACCCCCATAGATAAACATGAAATTCAAAGGGCTGAAAACAGAAAGCAGACATTGTATAACATTTGGAAGAGACTAGCAGTTTAGGAAGAATGCTACCATTGGGAGCTGGAGGCGGATGGGGGGGGGGGGAGAGAAAAAGGAGGGAGATGGAAATAGATGAGCCTCTTTCTGCCAGACAGCAAGACAGTAGGCTGAAGAGATCCTTTGTAAATAGCTGTGTTTTTTACACCAACGAGGTCTATGCCACAGCGATGTAGGTATGCGTGGTCTTTTTCTTGAAATGCAACTGGAAAGGAACCAGTGTTTTAAAAAAATAAACACCACCTTCTGAATTGTATTCATAGTCTGTGCAATAAACTGGCTATTTTGGCATGTATTTGTTTCCAGGCAACAATGGAGAACCGGGTCTTGAAGGCATCGCCCTGCGTCCTGGCGCTTCTCTTCTTCATACCAGCTGTCCAGGGTATCTGCCCTTTGGCGTGCTTGTGCTCAGGAAATGACAGAAACGTGGACTGCTCCAGCAGAAACCTGACCACGCTGCCACATGGACTTCAGGACAACATTACCTATTTAAACCTGTCTTATAACCACTTTGCTGACCTCAACCACCAGCTCACTCGGTTTGCCAATCTGAGGACCCTGGACATTTCCCACAATTGGCTCCAGAGCCTCCCGGCTTATCTGCCCAGGTCGCTGTGGGAAATATATGCTGCAAACAACAACATCAAGGTCCTTCAGAAGCTGGACACAGCCTACCAGTGGAACCTTAGAGTCCTCGACGTGTCTGGGAATATGGTGGAAAGGGCTGTTCTGATTAACAACACCATGATCAGCCTCAAGTCCCTCAACCTCAGTAGCAACAAACTGTGGACGGTGCCCACCAACATTCCTTACAACACCGAGACAGTGGATCTATCCAACAACTTCTTGACACAGATACTCCCCGGCACACTGGCGAGGCTGGCACATCTTTCCGAACTTTACCTGCACAACAACAAGTTTGCTTATATTCCTGACGAGGCTTTCGACCAGCTTGCTCAGCTGCAGCTCGTCACGCTTTACAACAACCCCTGGTCGTGCGAGGATAACAAGCAGGACATCTCCTATTTGCAGAAATGGATAGGAGAGACGAGGGCTACCGTCGTAGGGTCGCCATGCTCAGATGAGGCCACCACCCCTGGGAAGGCTGCCACGCCATTCTCGACAGCTGCAGAGAGCCACCTCCTTGTTAAAGCAATGAAGGCGGCGGACGCAGCTGGGTCTCCAGTGGCAACGGAGCAAACCGGACAAGTGCACCAACAATTTAGAATGAAGGATGTTGGCCTGAGCGCCACCGCTGGCCAAACCATCGCCTTCACGAGCACGGACAGGCCACTGGTCCTCTACCCGGAAGACCTGAGCACAGAGAAACTCAGCTCTTACGAAGCAGCAGCAGCCACAAACGGCATCTACATGCAAGAGACGACCTCTGTGAATTCAAGCACAATGGGCTTGGTAGGACCGTCCACCACTCCCATGACCTTAAGCATCACCAGTGGGATGCCTACAAACTACTCAAAGAGACCACAGAGCACAGCTGTTACTGTAAAGAGAGAGGAGACGACCACAAAAATCAACCCTCGCGCACCCTCCAAGGCAAATATTCCCAAGGGGGGTTTGGCCTTCGTCGTAATGCTTACCACAGTGGCCCTGCAGTCTGGCTAGGGATTTGTGCTTAAGTGAATGAATTGCTTCATTTATCCCATATTAATAAAATGGTCAAAGGGGGGGGAAACGCTCATGTCCCGCAACGATTCAAATGCCAAGAAGAAATGCCCGTTTAGATTCTGAAATACGACCGTAAACGAGAAGACTGCACAAAATTATGTCTTGATAACCAAGCTGCTACTTACTTTAACTATGTCTTACTGAAATTAAACAGAGGAAGCCTAATTCTATCAAATATAATCGTTTTTATGAAATGTGCTTATTTTGTATTTACATTTTTAATTTTCTTCACACAAAAAATATGAAAAATGTCAGTATTTTATGTATTGATTATGAATAGTTTTGTCATTAAACATCTGGAAAAGAAAAAAAAAACAACATGAAAGGCCTATATTATATATGTATTGTCTTGCTTGACTTGCCGGACAGTCTTGTAATATAACAGTGCTGGTCCTTTATAAATGGTGACATGCAAAAGGGAGGAAATAAAGTCATCTAAAACTTAACTGTTTCTTATTTTGAGGCACATGGCTGGTGCATCCATGCATAGGCATGTGCAAAAGTTAAATTAATGTAATGATATAACAGAATCATTTTAATATCTACAACAGTGTGTGCATTGGAACACTTGGGCTGCAATCTGAGTTCTGGTTGCCTCACCTAAAAAAAGGATATTGTTGAGTTGGAAAATGTTCAGCAAAGGGCAACCACAATTATCAAGGGGATGGAATGACTCTCCTATGACAAAAGGTTGCAGCTTTGGGACTTTTTAGTTTAAGGGACAAAGCGAGTAAGAAGGGACATAAGTGATTATGGGATGGAGAAACTGGAGAGAGAGAGAAGTTTTTCTCCCTCTCTCAAAAAGTGAGACATTGGGGCCACCCACTGAAGCCAAATGCTAGGAGATTAAGGGAGATAAAAGAAAGTACAGTCTCACAGAAGGCAACTTGGATGGCTTTAAAAGATAATTGGATTAATATGGAGAAGGCTATTGATGGCTACTAGCCTGATGTCTATGCTCTGCCTCTGCAGCTGGAGGCAGCGATGCTGCTGAATACCACAGGAGGGGGGAGGACTCCTGTGCTTGGGTGCTGCTTGCAGGTTTCCCACAGGCACCTAGCTGGCCACTGTGAGAACAGGATGCTAGACCAGTTAGGCATTTGGCCTTATGCAGCAAGCTCTTATTATTTTTTTAACCCCATCAACCAGGTAATAAGCCTCACTGAACTCAACAGGATCTATTTTTGAGTAGACATGGTTAGGATTGCACTGTTGGCTAGGCTTACCACTCACTGCAGCTGGTTGCCTTAATTCACATTCTCTTCCCAAGCATACAATAAAGTCATTACTTCAATTTGCTGAGGTAAGCCCTACATATAGGGAGACAGTGGCAAGACCAGTAGAGGCGACGGGAAGCTGCATTGCTCGAGGCAGATGAAACAATCAACTGTGGCTAAAACCCAACAAGTGTTCTGCAAACCCCTTTCATATCACGACTTTACGCCATGGTTTGCAGTCAATGCATAGCCATGGTTTAAAGTGTCATAACCTAGCACAGCCAAAGTTAAGGAAAACAAACCATGGTTAAGCATGAATGCGTGTATGCAGCCTTAGCCTCCAGTTTTCTAGAAACTAACAGGAAGGTTGGTTTAGTTCAGGGATAGCCCTTTTGTATCATTAGGGGGCAATTCAGATGGGGCACACAATACATCACAACACAAGAGTTCATAGTGAAAAATCAGGCCATTTCTTCAGAACAAAAAAAATATGCTCACTGGGTGGCCATATCTTTTAATCTGGTGTGCACAGGTCCCTAATCTCCCATAGAGCTCCAGAGAAGCTGCTCCTCTATCCCCATCTGTTTGACCAGTACTTTTACAAAGAGTTGTTTGTGGATAGAAGACCAACACCTGCAGGTTGTAACTGGATAAGGCAGGCTGGGACAGCATGATCCCAATCCCATTACAACATGCTGCTTGAACATAGGAAGCTGCCTTCTACTGAGCAAGACCACTGGTCCATCTAGCCCAGTAAGGGAATACAGTGGTACCTCAGGTTAAGTACTTAATTCGTTCCGGAGCTCCGTTCTTAACCTGAAACTGTTCTTAACCTGAAGCACCTCCTGGGGCCTCCTGCTGCCGCCGTGTCGCTGCTGCACGATTTCTGTTCTCATCCTGAAGCAAAGTTCTTAACCCGAGGTAATATTTCTGGGTTAGCGGAGTCTGTAACCGGAAGCGTATGTAACCTGAAGTGTATGTAACCCGAGGTACCACTGTACACTGACTGGCAGTAGGTCTGCAGGGTTTCAAACAGGGAGAATCTCCTAGCACTGCCCGGAGATGCCATTGGGGATTGAACCTTTGACCGTCTGTGTGCAAAGAAATTGCCCTGAGCTACAGCCCTTCTGTGCACAGGGCTCAAGTCTTGTCTGAATAACCTTAAGTTTGTATCCAGAAATGACAGAATGTTCGATGAGGATAATGTGATCCTAAGAACCCACAAAGATTGGGGGGGAGGCTCAGATGCAGCTCAGAGCTCAGAGCTCTGCTCAAGCTCAGAGGCAGGGCACCTGCTTTGCATGTAAAAGGTCCAAAGTTCAATCTCCACTATCTCCAGCTTTAAAAAGGGATCAAGTAGCACAGCGTGGGAAAGAGACTGCTCTGTAGCTGCATCTGCCAGTCAGAGTAGAAAATGATGGGCTAGGAGGACAAATAATCGGACCAGACAGAAGGCAGCTTTCTGCACTGTCCAACATGGAGCTTTCACTAGAAGCGATCAGGAAACTCCATCAAAAAGCCAATTATCTGAACGGATGTACTGACGACAGCCATGCAGAAGCCTGGTTTCCCTGGAAATGAGAGCTATGGGCAAAGTATCTGCTTTGTAGGAACTGGGTGCACACAAAAAGCAGGAATAGGCGGTGGCTGAATGATTAAGCTGACCTAAAGCAGCAGGAGCAGCGTATTCTAGTTAGTTGGTTTTTGGGGGGAGGAAAGGTTGGGTACTAATCCAAAAGAGAGACCGGTAAATTCATGCCTTTAGTTACCTCAGTAATAAAAGTCAGAGGCTGTCTAGGCTTGGAGGAGTGAACTCTGAAAATAAACCCAGGCCAGTGTCCTTCTGAGAGGCTGCGGAAAACCACGACTCTGTTTGGAATGCAAATATTCCTTCGCGAGATGCTAAGGTAGAGAGGGGCAGAACTGGCAGCGAAAGCCTGACACGTGCCAGATCCTTGCTTTGCAGCTCCCACAACAGGTTACATATTGCAGCAGCCATTTCCATGGTTACCAGAAGCAGAGGATTCAGAAAGGGAGACCAGTTCTACATTATAATTTTTTTTTAAAAAAAAACCCCAAACCACAGAGTTGTTTTCCCCCAGCGTGGTTCAAGGAAATCAGAACCGAAAAACAAAGCGAGAACTAGGATTAATATGTTCATCTCATAACTGAAAAAAAGGTGAAGTGGCAGTATCCCAGAGGTGCTAAAAATGGGCCTATTGCTCACCTACACTACTCTGGGGCCAAATGAACCAGTGCATTCAAACAGCTTCCTCATAGCTGGTTTCGAGAGAGATGGGAGGGTGAATTCCCAGACACACAGAAGAGGCAGAACCTGCTATGCTAGCAGTTAACCCTGCCTGACCAGGGGCCCTCCATCTCAGCCAAATGTGTGTTGTCCCTTTTAGTTATTGCTTGCATTTCTGCCCTGCATTCTCAGCCTAACAGGGCTCCCAAAGTGGATGTGAGGATGCTGGCAGTGTCGTATAATAACAACAACAGGAGATGGGGCAAGTGCTTTGGCCTCTCTGTCCTATTAGGTGTGGAGAAAGTAGAGAGAGAGAAATCTTGCCAATCTATCCATTCAAAGATTGCCAGCAGATCCCTAGCTTCTTCCCACCTCTGCCTTCAAACACAGCAGCCTCGCCCTGTGGCAAAGCATCTCAGGTGAAGACTGGTCATGGTGATCTCAGGGAAGCTCAGCTTCCATTGCTAATCTTCTCACTGAGGGTATCTGACAAGCTTCTTAGCAAAGGCAGGTTTCTCCAGGATACACCCTGAAAGCCACTTGCTTACCCTTCTCATCTCACGCACGCCACCTAATTTCTGATTGATGCGGTTTCTGATTAAAAGCGTGCTGCTCAGTGATCCATCTTTCTACATAAGATGTGCAGGAAACACGGAATGTGCTTATAGCCTTTTGCTGCTTTAGTTTGAGGTCTCCGGGCAACCAAATGCCTCAGCCATCAAAGCACCGTGCACCCAAATGTAGTTCTTCTTTTGGAGCATTCGGAAGGCTGCAAGCTTAGCTGCCCCAGAAGGTTGTTCACCGCCATACCACTGGGTTTTGAAATTTCATTAGGCCCTACCCACAGTAAAAAGGCTGGTGCACAAAATATTCACAGTCTAAGACACAGCTTGCCTTTCTGAATGACAGACCAGCTTATCTTCACATCATCATGCTTGAAACATATGTTGTCGATATTTTCCCACATTTATTATGTTATTTTTGTGATATGCGTATGACATGAGAAAACTTAGTATACTTATTTGTATAAGATTATTCTTGTTTATAAAACCCAATTATAATAATAAAAGGTATAAGGCAAATGGAGCCGTTAACAGGTTAATGAAATGCCAGTGGCTTTAAACTGATTTGATTAAATCTGTAAATCTACATTAGAACAAAACATTGCTTTTTGCAATATAACACACATGGTTTTTAGATGATGCATCCACCTGCCACTACCTTAGATGTGCTATTTTCCTCCTACATATGAGAGAATGGGGAATGCTGATTTTATTAGCATTTCTACTGAAATGAGTTAAGAGTTTTTAAAAAAGTATTCTGATTGACTGGGGCAACTTTCTATGGTTTTACTCAAAAAGTGGTTAGCAGAATAGATTGTTTTTATTGATGCATTTATTTTCTTACATTTATATCCCTCCTTTCTTCCAAGAAGCTCATCAGACTAAGGCCTGCTAAAGTTCAACAAGGTGCCTTCAGACCATACCTATCTAGACAATTGATCAAGAAAACACTGCAGCTCTAGATTTCAAAATATACTGCTGCAAACATTCAAGCTTGAAAATGCTTTCAGCATTTCTATTATGCTTCCTGAATGCTCCATGAGGTCTATTTTTATTAAAAACAATATTTAGTTTGGATTATGCTTTGCAAACAAGGAAACGAACCTTTTGTTGGCTGCATGGTTACATCATTCTTAAGCTCAACATAAATTGCAGTCCCCAATATTCCTGCCCAGCTGTTTCTAAGACTGAGAGGTGGATAAGCTAAGGCGGTGCATTTGATCTCCCAGGACGAGGATCCGAAGGGGAAAAGAGAGAGGTATGGAATTTGACACTGTGATATAATTGCCTCATTTTGAACATGATAGTACCTGCTCCTTTGATTTATTTATTTTTTGTCTGCTTTCCAACTTTCTTCCAAGGGCACAATAATCACAACATTGGTACTGGTGCATTAGATCAGTGGTTCCCAGAGTTTATTCTCCACAGACCACTTGAACATTGTTGAGGGTCCTGGTGGACCACTTAATTTTTTTTATTTGTTATCTGCCTGATGTTGCAACTGTAATAATATTTGGGGTGAGATTTTGATTTATTGCACGGTGCCCAGAAATAATGAATGCTTCTGCATCTCCTTTTTTATTTTAACAACTGAGTGAGTCTATAATAAAAGCTGAAATTCTAAAGAATCTAAATTCTAAAGAATCCCAAAAGTCACTGAAATGCTTCCTTGAAGGAACTGGAGGGCCTTCTCAGTAGTGGCGCCCACCCTGTGGAACACCCTCCCATCAGATGTCAAGGAGATAAACAGCTATACAGCATTCAGAAGACATCTGAAGGCAATCCAGTATAGGCAAATTTTTAATGTTTGATGTTTTACTGTGTTTTTATATTTTGTTGGTAGCCAGCCAAAATGGCTGGGGCAACCCAGTCATATGGTTGGGTTATAACAACAAACAAACAAACAAACAAACAACAATAGGGACTTATGAGATTCCCTCTTCTAGCTTGGACTACTGCAATGCGCTCTACGTGGGGCTACCTTTGAAGGTGACCCGGAAACTGCAATTAATCCAGAATGTGGCAGCTAGACTGGTGACTGGGAGTGGGACCACATAACACCAGTCCATATCTGCATTGGCTCCCAGTACGTTTCCGAGCACAATTCAAAGTGTTGGTGCTGACCTTTAAAGCCCTAAACGGCCTCGGTCCTGTATACTTGAAGGAGCGTCTCCACCCCCATCGTTCAGCCTGGACACTGAGATCCAGCGCTGAGGGCCTTCTGGCGGTTCCCACATTGCAAGAAGTGAGGTTACAGGGAACCAGGCAGAGTGCCTTCTCGATAGTGGTGCCCACCCTGTGGAACACCCTCCCTTCAGATGTGAAGGAAATAAGCAGCTATCCTATCTTTAAAAGGCATCTGAAGGCAGCCCTGTTTAGGGAAGTTTTTAATATTTAATGCTGTACTGTTTTTAACATTTGATTGGGAGCTGCCCAGAGTGGCTGTGGAAACTCAGCCAGATGGGCGGGGTAAAATAAATAAATAAATAAATAAATAAATAAATAAATAAATAAATAAATAAATGTGGTTCTTTGGATCTCATTCTAAGTTGGGGGCCCAGGAAATAAAGCATACTTAGAGGAAAGCAGGAGCTGGGCTTGGGTCAAAAACTTCCAATAAAGTGTACTAAAAGACAGCATCAAAAGCAACAAGATTTTGCCCGCTTAGATCTCATTTTTTTCTTATGATGTTGTGTGGCATGCAAAACAATGAATCTCTGCTTTGATATCGCTATATCCAAGGGCCAATTTACATCGCTTTTTTAAAAGTCACATAGGATAGACATCTCAGTGGTAAAGGTGCACCACATGCTTGGCAAAGTCCAAAAACAAGATCTCATGAGCCCTGAAGGTGACTTTGTGAAGGAGGCACAGTTGGATGGCTTAGTTTGAGCAGCTAGCAAGCCATTTACAAAGACAACTGTGAGTTATACATTAATTGTATTGTATTGTTCTTCTCTACCAGAACCCCAGGTGCAGGATGCAGTTCGGTCCACACTCCATCTTTATCCTAATGCTCAGTGGGCTTCACTTCATTAACTGTGAGCCAATAGCAAAAGACTCACCCACTACCTTCCAAAGCACCACCAGCACATCCAGTCCTGGCTCAGCCAACACCCCCTCTACCCCCTCTACTCCTGGCCCAGTCAGCGACATGGCCACATCACCCGCCAACACCACCAGCACGTCCACTAAAGGGCTAACCAACAATGCCACTATGTTGCCAGCTAACAATGCTACTGCTTCTACTTCTGGCCAAGCTACCAACACAGCCAAAGTCACTCAAGGTCAAACCAACACCACCTCATCTTCTCCTGGCCAAGATACCAACACAGGCAACGTCACTCAAGGTCAAACCAACACCACCTCATCTTCTTCTGGTCAAGCCACCAACACAGCCAAAGTCACTCAAGGTCAAACCAACACCACCTCATCTTCTCCTGGCCAAGATACCAACACAGGCAACGTCACTCAAGGTCAAACCAACACCACCTCATCTTCTTCTGGTCAAGCCACCAACACAGCCAAAGTCACTCAAGGCCAAATCAACACCACCTCATCTCCTTCTGGCCAAGCCACCAACACAGCCAAAGTCACAAAAGATCAAACCAACGCCACTTCATCTTCTCCTGGACAAGCCACCAAGACCACAGCCAGCCAGAACAATGGCACTACAAGCGCTTCTCAAAAGAAAACAACCAGTATTGCTGTATTCCCAACTTCTTCCTTTTTCGGATTTGCATTGCTTGCCGTTTCTGTACTCTGCCTGTAAGGAAGTATTTCTCTGTTGTACACTGCCATCCTTGGAGGGGGAAAAGGCTTTCCTCTTTCCACTGTTAACTGGTCTGCGAGTCAGTTCTTTTAGAGGTTTCACCTCCTATTTGAAATATTCTACAAATACCCCAATCTTTCACTGAAAGATCGAGCAAATCCAACACTGAAGCTAGAGGATTTTGAGACTGTGGTGGGGACAGGGCAGCTTTTATCTAATCATGGCACATATTCATAAACTATGTAAGCTCTGGGGAGGCTGGAATTACAATTGATTTACATTGTTGGATATGTGAACAACAGCTCACTTGCAGCCATGGGTTTTCAATGGTCCAGACCACAATTCCTAGCTTTGCTCCCCAAACTGAGGATCATGATTGGTTTCATTCCAAGCAAACCATGATTGTGATGTCAAGGTTTGTTCTTTACTTCCAAGTCATGGTTTTGAGCAATCCCGGTTTTGGCTATTATGCTAGGTCAAGGATCGTAGCTTTTCTCCCACATGCTAAAAGTGGTTGAGATGCCTTTAACTATGATATGCAATCAAGGCCAATGTGAGCAAATAATTGTGAGCAAATAATGAGCTGTGAGTAAATACTCTCTGCTCCTAGCAAAAGAGCTAGTGCCTTCCAAACACTCCCTTCAATCTTCCTTAATTCTGTGATGGAGCAACAGGAGGCAAGAACTAAACTGGGTTCCCTTCTATCTATCTCGTGGTGCATGGGAGACTTAAGGTGTATCATTTGCTGTGTTGATTTGGGGGGCAATGGAAGTGGTCCCTGGGCCTCCTTCCCTCGGCACACTTGAAGCCTACTGCACATCTATGCAATCTGCCTCTCTACATTTTTGTTTTACCCAACTAACCCTATGATCGGATCTAGAAGAGTCACTGCCAAGACAACCTTGTTCTATCTCTAGGCATGCCCAGCCAGCAGTTTCTTGCAATAGTTGCTTACAGCGCCCAACCAGAAGGAAGACAGTGAAGCATCCTATGGAAATGGACAGGTAGCTGTTCCCTCAGGATTCCACCAAATTTATTGACAAAAGCCTATCATGAAGACTGTGACATCTCTGCTGGTCTCTGCAAATGGTCTGCAGCCCCTGCATGGACCATTTGAAGGAAGGGGGAAGAGAACAAAATGTGTCTCAAAGACCCCACTGCATCGGGAATGTAGAGGCCAGCAATACAGAAACAGTCCTGCATGGATCAAAGGCCTCAATAAGTTCTCTTTCATTTTACTTCAGCAAATCAATAACTTCCAAGACCTCAGGTTGGAAATTTAATGTATTTCGACTGCTTCTGTTGTTAGCTTGTTCTGTAGAGGGGTGTTTTGTCTGCTTGCCTTTTTTTTTTTTACAGTTTTATTAATTCTAAAAACACACAGAAACATATTTACACAAAATACAAACATTAACAAACACAAATTATGATTCCCCAATTCTACCCGATTCATTTCTGATATACAAATCACCACTGTGTTATTTAGAGCATACCATGCAAAGCTTTAAGTTTAAGCGTTTCCAACTGATCCCAATTTTTTTAAAATCAATTTGAGTTTTGATTACACTTCAATAATTTAGCAAATAACATTATTGCAAGTGTACTTATATTTAAAACAGTCTCTACGATGTCCTACCATAAGCACAGAGAACCTGTGGCTCTCCAGGCCCCATCATCCCTAGTCAAGAGCAATGCCGGCTGAAGCTCATGGGAGTCTGACTATCTGGAGGGCCACAGAATCCCTCTCCTTGTTTTATAATGCTGTGTTTTATTAATCTGAATTAGGGGAGATTGGGGTGGCTGGGTATGAAGTGACAGCAACTAATTCAAATCGCATTAGACATCAGAGGACATGTCAAACACTATTCAGACATCATAACAGTGGTGGACTAGAAAGTTAAAAAGATTAATTCCAGAGAAAGGTGGAGCAAAGATCCAGACCTCCTTTTTGAATTAGGGGCATATATGTTATTTATTTATTAGCAATTAGATCAATGTGTTCTACTGGGGAATGAAGCCATGTGTATGACAGATATAAAAGCAACCTGCCTAACGAAACGCTCCATTCAATGAAAGGGAAACAGCTGGTGGATCAGTCCCAAATGAATAACATGAAAAGTCAGCAGGGATGGCATTCCTCACTGTTGATCCCTGGAGAAAAGAGAGCAGACAAGCTGGGCATTGAGCACAGGGGACATTCATGGGGAAAGAGTAGGTGATGTGCAGAATTTAGCATATGGTTGTTTTGGTGCCACTGTGAAATGGAGCCTGTGCCACTCCTTTTTACAAGCAGCAGCTCAAGTTGCATCTGGCAGGTGTGGCAATTGATAGCGGTGAGATCTATAGGCAAGAGATGGATAGGAGAATTTCTATGCTATAGCACTGCCTGTAATGCCTTTCTACATGTTTGTTTTAACTGGCAGAAACAACAAATATGCTGTGTCGGACTGTATTTGCTTGCATTAAACATGGCCAAAGTGGATTTGTTTTCTTCTGTCATTGACTTAAGCTTCCACATCCATGCAACCACAAGACAAACCACCTTCTGGGCTACGCTTCACAATTGATGACGTACAAAAAATTCTCTTGAGAAGAAACATCAGGGCTGTACTCTTGAAAGGAGAGCAGCGATCAAATCACTGACCCTCCCCTCCTTTCCTTGTACATTAGACCTCGCTAAAACAGCATTTTCTCCCTTGCTAGAGTCTAAAGTGATGCTTACACCAACCGCATTTAACTGTGAATGTTCAGTCTCTTCCATTGATAGATGTTATCCAGAAGTCCCACTTGATTCAGGGGAAGGGCCCCAATATGGTGGATGTTTTGGACTACAATTCCCACCAGCCTCAGCCTGCATGACCAATGTTCAGGGATGACGGGAGTTATGGTCTAAAACAGGGGTCAGCAAACTTTTTCAGCAGGGGGCCGGTCCACTGTCCCTCAGACCTTGTGGGGGGCCGGACTATATTTGGGAGAAAAAAATGAACGAATTCCTATGCCCCACAAATAACCCAGAGATGCATTTTAAATAAAAGGGCACATTCTATTCATGTAAAAACACGCTGATTCCCAGACCGTCCGCAGGCCGGATTTAGAAGGCGATTGGGCCGGATCCGGCCCCCGGGCCTTAGTTTGCCTACCCATGGTCTAAACTCTAAAACATCTGAAGGGCACCAGGCTGGGCTATGCTGATTCCTCTGTGCTTGATCCCCTTCAGTGGGAGGAGCTTCCCCCAAACCTCCAACAACTGGATGGCCATCTGTTATGGATGCTTTAGTCCAGATTCCTGCATTGCAGGGGGTTGAACTACAGTAGATGGCCCATGGGGTCCCTTCCAACTCTACAATTCTATGGGGGGAAGACAGCAATTTATGTGTGAAAAACCAGAAAGGAATTAGGCTTATGAGGCAGGGGTAAGCGTTCACGCTAAATATGTACATTATTCCAGTCCACAGTGATATCCCCTTGTCTTAGCCTACAATGAGTGCTAGCTCTGGTCCATAAAACCCAACATTTCAAGTAATAATTTCAATAATATGCAAAACACTACAAGCTAATTGGCTGATTAGCACACACACAAAAAGTTTTCCTTGCCAAACACGGATCCAAATACCAGAGTACTTGACATGCAGAAATGGGAGGCGTGATTTAAAGCAGTGTTCCAGGAAAGCGTCCACCATGCTCAACTTTTAACTGAAGCCAATCCAAACCAGCGGACCAGAGCATGATAACATTATCTGGCCTGTAGATGGGAGGATGCGGGATTTGTGAGCAAGTTCCAGCGTTTCAACAATGGCAGGAAGTTCTCCAAAGCAGTGACCATAGCACCAATAAAACAAAACAAGGCTTCCGCCTACACCCCAAGCGAAAGTTGCACGTAGACCTTAAGAAAGAAAGCAGCCCCTCCCGCCTGAGGAAATTATACGCCCACAAAAACGGCTGAAAGGCAGAAATAGAACTTAATTGTTGCATGCAAAGCAGCGGCCTTGCACCTCAAACACTTGCATGTGGAAGCCCTACTGTGGGAAGAGGGGTTGCGAGCGCATCTGTAGAGAGATCTTTAAAACACTCCAGTTCCTTAATAATTTTGGGAATGTATGCCATGTAGTCAGGCCACCAAAAGCATGAGACTCTTAATCTCGGGGTTGTGGGTTCGAGCCCAACATTGGGCAAAAGATTCCCACATTGCAGGGGGTTGGACTAGATGACCCTCGTGGTCCCTTCCAACTCTACAACTCTATGATCCTACTTTTATTTTTCTGGAGGGGCAGCTCAGGAGTTTCAAATGCATGCGTGAAAATTTAAAGAATGAATATGTGGAAGATTGTAAGCAAGTGCATTGTGTGCATACACATGCCCTAAAACATACATACATATTAGAAAACCATCAGATATGTAGTTTCACTTGTCAGAATCTATGCTGGGAATCTACCTTGCAGGGAAGAAGCTGTCCTCTGTTCAATTTTGAGGGGCAAGAATGAACAAGGGAAAGTTCACTTGCCAGCTCCTGAAGTTGTTCAAGGTCTGGATTTCATTGGCTGTCCAGGATGAACCCACAGGGTACTGGACAGCTATTGAACCCTGCTATTTCACTAACTATTCAAAGGCATTTAGTTGCTTTGCAGAGCTGCCAATGTACAGATCTCAAAAGATGCAATGCAGTATTTCAATCAATTCCAGCAAAAGCTTTATGAACTGTTGCTGCAAATAAACAAACAAAATAAAAAGAGAGATTTACTGAGGAGCTTGGGTGGCATAGCAGAAGCAGCTAACTGGAAGGCCTCTGAGGTTGAGAGTTGGAGAAGGAGGTTTCAGGGTGCTGCGATTTTAAAGTTAAGATCTTTATACCAACTGAAGAGAGATGAGGTTTTAGGTGGGTGCGCCCTCTTGTGGCCATATCACACAACATAAAAAATGCAAGTACAGTAAGCACTTCAGAGATGCAGAAACACTTGTGGATGCTGTTCACCCAGGTTTAGATTTTCAGCACTGATGTTCTAGCTTGATAAATTCTCCCTCCCTCTTATTCTCCCTCCCACTCTGCTGCTACTATTTGCAAAAGAGCTATTTGGAACACTAAACAATTTCCAAGATGAACCTTATGCACAATGTTTGATAAAGGCCATACATATTTGTGTACATCCTACCTTCCTGGTGCCTGCCCCCGCCATACTAAGTGTATTTCAAAAGCAGTACAAGAGCTTTATGTAAGGAGAGCATATCAAGCATATTGCTAGCTGCCCTGCATCTCCTGGTTAGGTACGGAAAACAGCACATGGTACCTAGATCATATACACTGAAACAACCACACTCTTGTTCAGAATACACAAAAACGTTTGGGTACGGTAACCTGAAAACAGAACACAGGAACCTGCCTTATACTGCATCAGACCCACTGGCCCATCTAGCTCAGTACTGTCTACACTGATTGGCAGCAGCTCTCCAGGGTTTCAGGTAGGCAGTATCTCTCAGCCCTACCTGGCAATGGCAGGGTTTGAACCTGGGACCTTCTGCATGCAAACTCCAAAACTGAGCTACAGCCCTTCAGAACAAGCTGAAGCTACATCTGCTGGCAGCTCCACACATTCTGACTGCTTCAGGGAACATATAACGTGAGGAAATCACGAATAAGTGCATTTGCACCTTCCAACATCAGCACAGACAGGCCAGGTTTCTCGGATCAAGTTTCTGAGGTTCATGAAAAGTGGTGTTTAAAGCTGTGCACAGAACATGCTTTGTGTGTTTGCTGCAGCAACCAAAGTGTCACATTGCTCTAAATAAAAACCGTGCTTCCCCTTTCTGGACAGGTTTAGGTCCATGAAACCTGGTTATAAATAGGAAAGGGATCAAAACCTATTCAGAGGAATCCCACCAACGTGACAATAATTTGCTTCAGTTTTTGCAGATGCAAAACACCTACACCTGAGATTTACATGGATAATTATCCCAGGTTCAGCATTCCTCAAATTATACCTGGATTTAAATAGGTGGTAAGAAATGTCCAGTGGTACCTTGGAAACTAGCAAATGTGGCATAGGGTCAGAGACCACTTCATAAAGTACTTATCCTTAGGTGAGCAACTGATCAAGATAGACCATGTATGTTATTTGGAATGAGGCAGGATGACCTAACAAAAACATGCCAAATCTTTTCATAGGACATGTTCCAATCATCCATTCAAGCTGCAAAGATTGAATGAAAGGTATATACTTTCCTTTACGTTCTTTCTGGCCAGTTCTGACCCTGTCTGCCTACAATTCATATATATAACAAGTTGTAGTTTAGGAAAAATAGATTCTGACCTACCAAATCACATCCACATTAATTCAGGACATTACTTAAGAAGGAGGGACCCACTGCTAAGGAAGGAGACAGAATGTTAAAATCAGGGCAGAAGTTTCCAAAAACAGAGGGAAAGTAAGGAAAAGTGGTAAGGCAGTAGATGTAAGAGTTGATCACACTTCTGAATACCTGCTAAACATAGTCTTATTTAAATGCAGCACCAGGTGTTTTAAAGAGCCTTACCACACAGGTCTCCATTCAGAAGAATCACACCTCTATAAATCAGGCTGAGGCACCTTGTACACACATTAGTAGATACAACACACCTGTGCGGCAAGTAAATGTGGATAGCTCAGTTGGTTACAGCGTGGTGCTGATAACGCCATGGTTGCAGGTTTGATCCCCACATGGGACAACTATACATTCCTGCATTGCAGGAAGTTGAACTAAATGATCCTCAGAGTCCCTTCCAACTCTACAATTCTATGTACCAGGAACCCAACTTGTACATGATGCTGAAACTCTTGGTTAACCCACAAGTTCCCACTCTTTTTTGTTGACTTAGTGCGGTTCTCTATCATGAAGGTTCAGAAACTGTTCTATTCACTGACTTGTTATCTGATCAGCAATGCGAACTGCTCAGAAACGGGTGTTAAGCTGCAGTTGCCCTTTAGAAGAAGATGAAACTGAAGGATTCTCTTGCAAGAAACAAAAATGAAAGAAGGTGGCATAGCATTGTACCTCAGGCGGGCTTCACGACAAGCGTTCAACTGACTCAGAGGCAAGCGATACCATAGCTACTGGTGCTTTTGAAAAGAAAAAGAGAGAGATGCTTTCTCCTCTTGACAGTGAAGCCACAAAGCTCGAAACACATTTGTGTTTCAGACTATCTGTTCCACTCCAGGAAGGGATAGAATTACAGCACTATTGTGCCCTTTTAAGAAGAAAGTCATTCCAGAAAAAAGTCACCTTCGGCAAGCGCACGTATCAGGAAATGAAGATGCACACAGTGTCGTTGCTACTGGCAAATGAAAATATTAACAATAATGTTGCTCTGTAACGACGCCTTTGAGAACATGAGAGCAGCCATGCTGGATCAGAGCAAGAAAACATCCAGCCCAGCATCCTATTTGCCATGTGAGCCAATCAGGCACAAATAATAATAATAATTTATTATTTATACCCCGCCCATCTGACTCACGTTTCCCCAGCCACTCTGGGCGGCTCCCAATCAAGTGTTAAAAACAGTACAGGGTTAAATATTAAAAACTTCCCTGAACAGGGCTGCCTTCAGATGTCTTTTAAAGATAGGATAGCTGCTTATTTCCTTCACATCTGGTGGGAGGGTGTTCCACAGGGCGGGCGCCACTTCCAAGAAGGCCCTCTGCCTGGTTCCCTGTAACCTCACTTCTCGCAATGAGGGAACTGCCCGAAGGCCCTCAGCGCTGGACCTCGGCGTCCGGGCTGAACGATGGGGGTGGAGATGCTCCTTCAGGTATACTGGACCAAGGCCGTTTAGGGCTTTAAAGGTCAGCACCAACACTTTGAATTGTGCTCGGAAACGTACTGGGAGCCAATGCAGATCTCTCAGAGGCAATAGCTTCCCTCCAAGTGCTGGTCCCTAACAACATGGAGGCTTCTTTTAAATTATTTTAGTATGCTGCCTTTCCATAGTTAAAACCATGCTCAAGGCAGCTTACAATATATAAAAAAACGTAAACGCAGCAACAGTAGTCCGAAATAGTAAATAAGACACCAAAAAGCACATAAAACATAACATCTAAAATAAAAATACAAAATAATTAACATCAGTAACAGCAACGACCCTGCCTTCAACAAAACTCTAAGCCAGTGTTTCCCAAACTTGGGTCTCCAGCAGTTTTTGGACTACAGTTCCCATCATCTCTGACCACTGGTTCCTGCTAGCTAGGGATGATGGGAGTTGTAGTCCAAAAAGAGCCAGAGGCCCAAGTTTGGGAAACCCTGCCCTGAACAATACCCCAGCCCAAGTCTGTCCAGCAACCTGAGTTTCTGCAGCTGGAGTCAGTCCAGGCCCCCGCTCCCATGCCAGGTGGGAAAAGGCCTGCAAGGTCTTCTGGGACTTTTGTCTTTTCTGTGTTTTTATCTTTTTATATTTTCTGCCTTGATTCCCAGGAAAAGATGGGGTAGAAAGAAATATTATTATTACTATTATTGCCATCATGAGTAATAGTCACTGCTCCATAAGTGGCCTGCCCCATAAATTTGTCAAATCCACTTTTAAAGCCATCTGAGCCAGCGGCTGTCCATATCTTGTGGCAGTGAATTCCCTAAATCGGTTGTGCATTTTGTGCACAGTCCTGACCGTCCTAAATCTTCCGTCAACCAGGTTCACTGAATAAATCAGAGTTCTATAGCATTACGAGAGAGAGAGAGAAAACTTGCCTCTGTCCACTACACCTAAAAGAAACCCTGCTGGACCAGACCAAAGGCCTTTCTAGTCAAGCATCCTCTTTTTCAGGTGCCTGAATGGGAAAAGAACAAAATCGGGATGTGACAGCGATAGCTTTCTCTCGCCATGGTTCCCCAGTGGCCAGCATTCACACGCATCCTGCCTCTAATCCCAGAGGTAAAATATAGGCATCTTGAGTAGGAGCCATTTATGGCTTTAAAAAGGCCATCAGGGCCAGTCTTGACAGACTCTAGGGTTGCACGCTCATCTCGCTCAAGAGGCCGGGAGCCGGCGCTGTCCGAAGACACTTCCGGGTCACGTGGCCAGCGTGACTAAGCTGCATCTGGCGAGCCAGCACCAGCGCAGCACACGGAAACACCGTTTACCTTCCCGCTAGAAAGCGGTCCCTATTTATCTACTTGCACTTAGGGGTGCTTTCGAACTGCTAGGTAGGCAGGAGCTGGGACTGAATGACGGGAGCTCACCCCGCCGCGGGGATTTGAACTGCCGACCTTCGGCAGGTCCTAGGCTCTGTGATTTAACCCACAGCGCCACCCACATCCCTATTGATGGGTTTATTCTCCCGTAAATTTTAAAATTGAGGGGTTCCCAAACTGTGGCCCATGGACCACCAGTGGCTGACGAGATACAGTGGTACCTCTGCTTGCGAACGGGATCCGTCCCGGAGGCCCGTTCGCAACATGAAAAGAGCGCAACCCGCAGCGGCACGTCTGTGCATGTGCGGGTTGTGATTCGTTTCTTCTGCACATGCGCGAACAGCAAAACCCGGAAGTAACCCTTTCCGGTACTTCCAGGTTGCCGCGGGACATAACCTGAAAGAACGTAACAGGAAGCAGACGTAACATGAGGTATGACTGTACAATCAAGTGGTTCAGGGTGTGACTTTAAAAACACAATTAAAAATCATATAGCACAGCCCATTACAATTGTTACAACAGGCAGAAAAATCAGTATGTTGTCTAGCAATTTTCAAGTGGTCCATGGAGACCAAAGTTTGGGAGCCAATGGTCTAATCTCCTTTTAAAGTTGTTTTAAATCAGGAGCTTTCAGAAAAGATGGAGTCCTATGTGTGCATGTGGAGTGACGATCATGCTCCATTTTACTTAGCAAATGGCTTCCAAAGAAGGAGGTGGTACCACCGACAGAAGTGTGTCAGTTCCATCCTCTCCCCACTTCCAGGAAGTGTCCAGAAAACTGTGTGAAAACCCAACTCCAATCAGGAGCATAATTTGGGTGCCCACTTGTATGTTTCAACCAGTAAAAGGAGAAGGGAAGGGGGCAAGTTGCCTTACCCCACGGATATTGCAAGCCTACATTAGTTTCTTAGTTTAGATGAGGCCACCATTTTGTGTTACGTAGAGCTGAAAAGAAATCCAACTTCCTCATGAGATGCTTTCCAATTTGCAAGCATTTTTATAAAGTGTGGGAAATATTCAAAAAATAGCACCCCCCTCCTTGCCGTGTGAAATGGTACAGTTCTCACTACCACCCCATTCCACTGCTGCCTCTGTAGCCCACCTGAGTCTAAGCTTAAAACTTTAAACAGACTTCCAAGCCACTGGAGAAGAACATAATAAAATTAGAATATCTTTAAATAGCTCCTTTTTCATGCTACATTCTGCAGTCGAAATTCCGCAGTCTTAACTGTCTGCAATCATAGAGCTACACTTTTTTTTAAGGAGACCAGGAATTCCAACAATCTTGGAAAGAATTCTTCCTGCGCTGTGTGTTGTCTGGCAGTCCTTTATTCAGAAATACAGTGGTACAGACGCTTCAGGTTACAGACGCTTCAGCTTACAGACTCCGCTAACCCAGAAACAGTACCTCGGGTTAAGAACTTTGCTTCAGGATGAGAACAGAAATCGTGCTCTGGCGGCACGGCGGCAGTAGGAGGCCCCATTAGCTAAAGTGGTACCTCAGGTTAAGAACAGTTTCAGGTTAAGAACGGACCTCCGGAACGAATTAAGTTCTTAACCTGAGGTACCACTATATTCTCTTTCCTGCTCTCTTCTTTGAAAAAAAGCATAAAGCTGGAGGGAGAAGCCCACACCATGACTTCTAACTCCTCTTACTTCCTCCATCAAATTGCTGGGTGGAAAGTGTTTCATGTTTGCATCCGTTGCCTTGGGGAAAAAAGTGACATTTGCAAGCCACAGGAGCCAATCATTATGAGGCTTGTGGTTGCATAATCATCCTGAAATTATATTTAAATGGCAGAATGAGCCGGCACATCTACTGGCTGCATGCAAGGGAGGTCCTCGGAGGCTTCTGTATTTTACTCTCATCATAAGCGTCAGAAACTCGGAACAGGTACGGAACAAATGGTAAAATTAATTACAAATTTTAAAAGGGTGATTAACTGCCCCTAACTGCCTGATATGCTGATGCGTCAAACTAAGAGGAGATATTTTTATCTTGAAACGTGTGTGCATACTGGAAGAAAACTAGCAACCCAACCTGCAAATTTCTTGTGTGATCTTGGAGCAGTTATGGCTTAAGTAACCTGTTAAGATCTGAATCACAGAGCCTGCTGTAAAAGATGACATGTAGCATAGAACTAGTTCGCTCTTGCAGACTGCTAGCTGCCTGTGTTAAATATAGAAAATAAATACATTTATATCCTGCCTTTGAGGTTAAACCTCTTATGGCAGATAACAGGAAAAATAAAATGCATGTTTAAAATAAAAAAGAAGGGAGTAAAAAGAACAAAATCTAAACTTGGAAAATTTTAAAAACCCCACATCCCTACCCCTTGCGCTTAATGTTCCTAGCCCTCATGATTAATGAGAAGGAGTGAAATCAAACAGTGAGTTTGTTGGCAGAGGGTGCCTGCCATGGAGGGCTGATTCCAACACACTACAGATGATGCAAGGGATTTAGAATCACCACTGGAAAATGTAAGAAGGTAGTACCTGTCCCAAGTTTGGATTGTTAAGTGTTAAGCAACAAAGGCCTGGGCTGGGGCTTTTGGTAATTACTGGAGGCGGGTCCCTCTCTGTAACGTTCTCAGATCCTCTCCACAGCAGTCCCCATCTCCCTTTGCAATCTGTTACTGTCATTGTCCCTCCGTCTTGAGAATATCAAGCCTTCTCCCATAACGACAAATAAACCAAATCATGACGGCGTAAAAAAAAGGAAACCTAAAGCCTGTTGAGCACCCAGCTTCAGGCAGAGAGATAGACCTGGAACTGATGTATTTTTGTTCAGTTCTGCCCTTGGGATGTTTTCCCCCCCCCCCCAAATTGGCTGTTGTTTTTGTAACTGCAGCTGATGTAGAATTTGGTTCTAAGAACAAGATCCTGGGCTGCATTCCTACACACATGAACCTGGCAGCAAGACCCGTTCAAGTCACTGGGGCTTATTTCTGAATAGACATGTATAGGATTGCACCGTTAAGCCTATAATCATAAACCGGGCTTCAGAACAATGCACAAATCCTCATTTCTGGCAAAGGAGAGAGAATGAGCTATGACTTGGAAAGCTCCCCCACCCCGCCCTTCCCATTTGAATCGCTTTTCTGCCGTTAATTCCGCAAAGTGACCACAGGCAAGTCAAACTTGCTTCAGCCTCAGGCCCCCCCTGGGGACAATGATACTGACCCTCCCTTACAGGATTGTTGTAAGGATTAACACAAGATCACATGTGTGAAATAGTGTTGTAATCTTGGCTGTGGCTCCCTGGCTCTGGAATTCCTGCCCAGGAGAGTCCTGTCCATTCAGCCTTTTGGGTTGGCAATAAAATAAGCCCTTTTACCTCCCCGAAAGGGATTTGGGTTTTTTGGCTCCATTTTAATAGTCTCCATGTTTAGGTTTGTATTGCACAATTCTAATCTAACTAATGTTCCTTGGGGTGCTTTTAAGAGCTGGCTAACAGATGCAAATATTTTTTTATAACTAATTAAATGTAGAAATGCTCAGGTACAAGGCAATTGCCTCTGGAATATTTGACTCCAAGACAGAATACCAATATTTTAATAAAATAATAAATTTCAAAACCTCATGGGTTTTCCAAAAATATACAAACAAGGCGTTCTGATTTTTACTCAGAGTAGACCCACTGAAAACAGTGGGACCAATTGAGTCATTTTCATTACTTGCAATGGGTCTACTCTGAGTAAGACTATTACTGGACACAAGCCATGCTTTCTTGATTTTGTTCATTTTAGTGTTTGGGATTGGCCATGCTTTCATTCTCTCGCTGAGGTCCAGAAATGGTGGTTTTGTGACCTAAATTCCAAGTCATTTCCCCCACTACATTTGGCCCACTTGTATGGAAACATTTTTATGTGCAAACACACACACCAAGAGTGAACTCTCTCAGCGTGTGGATTCCTATGTAGCCAAATCCTCACCATCCTCATGACAAAAGTCAAGTCTTTTGGAAATGTGTGAATTGTTAACTAATGTTCACTGTTGAATATGCAGAATGAAGAGGCTGTTGAAATGGCTCTGGCCTGCTCTGGTGGTTGTAGTTTTGTGCAAACCTGACTTGGTTTCCGCATCAGGCACTACTACGACTGCTCAAAATACCACAGTGGAAACCAGCACACTCCACGAGATGACCACCGCCTTAAAAGTGTCGCCCACCAATTCTGCTCCCTTCAACAGCAGGATCCCTGTGACGGCAACACCGCTTCTCTTCACCTGCTTCATCCTTGTGACTAGTCTTTCTCTGCTAATGTAAGCGTTAAGCTATCCCGTTCATCACTTAAAATTGTACGTAAAATTCAGGAAAATCCAATCCAATCCAATTCTGTGAGCCCTGGTGTGTTTTCTGGCAAGCACGCATTCTGCTAGCAAATCCACAGTTACCAAGTATAAACGTTTCAATTAATTTTGCCATCCCTTCCCCTTTGTGGTACTACATTTCTCAAAGAGATATGTGAGTCCTTTCGTTGCTCAAGACACACATGAATCGCTGCACTTCTAACACAAGCGAAGTTGATTGTCAATGATGGGAAATATTCTTAGCTTCAATTCACGTAAGGAAGTTTCTGTGTCGAAGAGAGATGTTATGCAGCAAAATGAAAAATGGAAGCTGGTGGCGTGGCAACTGAACTACGGAGTGCAATACAACATTTTAAAACCATAAGGAAATAAGGGATGGGTGGACAATTCCAGGGGGAAAAGAGCTGAGGAACAGATCTAGAAGCAAAGTTGCACACCATGTATTCAAATGAAAAATTCAATTAGTCATAAATGTTTGGAGATCTTAATAAATAATGTCATTACGGTACATGCGTCTCTCGCAAGAATCATTTTTAAGGAAATAAGCCTCTACTTGCACTGTGGTATACATGTACAACTTCAGGGAAGTCAACAGCATGCGAAATCCAGAAAGGCAGGTCACACTATGTTAGCCAGTGACTGTAAGTCACTGAAGAGGTTGGGGCAGTGGAGGCAGATGGCGTACTGCCCCATCAACCTCAGTCTGCCCTCGGCCAGCCCCACACATGCCTGCCTTTCTACTTGCAACCAGTCCAGGGGGTGACACCACCTGCCAGTTTCCTCCTGCTTGGTCTCAGTGTTGCCCTGGTAGAACCTCCAGCAAGGGTAAAACTAAAATGAGTTGATTGACTTTCATTGGCTCATCATTCTGCCCGGACACTGAGGTCCAGCGCTGAGGGCCTTTTGGCAGTTCCCTCACTGCAAGAAGCCAAGTTACAGGGAACCAGGCAGAGGGCCTTCTCGGTAGTGGCACCTGCCATGTGGAACACCCTCCCACCAGATGTCAAAGAGAACAACAACTACCAGACTTTTAGAAGACATCTGAAGGCAGCCCTCTTTAGGGAAGCTTTTAATGTTTGACGGACCACTGTATTTTAATATTTTGTTGGAAGCTGCCCAGAGTGGCTGGGGAATCCCAGCCAGATAGGCGGGGTATAAATAATAAATTATATTATTATTATTATTATTATTATTATTATTATTATTATTATTATTATTATTATTATTAGGCTCCCCGTCCTTGGCCCTACCAGTCCCAATGGTCAGCAGCCGCCACACAGTTGGCAGTTCACACTTCCCAAGCATACTGCCCAGAGCCAGTGCAATTCTGGCCATTCATGTACCTGAATGATACATGGAAAATGTCAGAAGCTGACTTAGAACAAATTGGACTGTTTGTCCATCCGGCCCACTATTGTCTACTCTGACTGCCAGCAGCTATCCAAGGTCTCGGGTAGAAAGGACTTTCCCTATCACCTGATCCTTTTGTCTGGAGATGCCAGAAAATGAGGCTGGGGGTCTTCTGCATGCAAAGCATGAGCGCTTGCCTCTCCCCACACATACTCTGTTCCATGAAAATCACCATTTCTATACAGGGGTTCAACTCTGCTAACAGTTACAAGGCATTTGCAACTTGGTTAAGAGTTCAGGGCGCAAGTGGTTTGTAGGCTCCCCCCTCATTTAGCCAGGACACCCCATATTTACATAACCTTTGTGACCCCCACCTAAGCAGAGCTCTTTCCCTCACAAGATTTAATGTCTTACTGTCTGCACTTTTGCAAGGTAGATTTGCAAAAATCCCGTTCTCTGAAAGATACTGCCCTTGTGGCACAAAACAGGTTGAATCCATGACGAACATTTTATTTTCTTGCCCATTTTATGTGAAAATATATGATAAGTATTTGGCCCCCTTATTAAAGGAGGGGATTTATCGCACTGACGCTTCCAGGGTGTCTTATCTGCCGAACACTTGTAGGAACGATGTTGTGGAGAATGTGGCAAGATTTTTAAGCGACGTGGTGAAATTACATTACCATAGGTCCCAAGAGCTGTTTTCGTACCTCACAATGTCTGGACAGTTTTATCCTAAAGTATCTCCTACTGTTTTGTTTACTGTGTCGTGTTCTGATCCATGTATACGATGCACTTTCTCTATGTCAATAAAGGAGATTGGTTGTTTGAAGTGGAGTGTATTTTTAATGATCCGGCCATTCTGGCTATGGTTCAGCCAGATAAGTCTGTTTGTGGCAAAGTTTATTTAAAACCCCCCCTCCTCCTGCACATGTCACAAATTTCAAGCACATTGTTCCCCCACAACCAGAACACAAAAATTATTGTCACACGCAAGCACCCAGCATGCCTTAGTGATGCCTGTAGAGTCAAACTCCGCTTACTATTTGTCAGTAATTTTATGGACAAAGTGCATGGCCATTTTATGGACAAAGGATGAAGCTGGCGTCATAACTAACAATGGCGGTAGTTGTTTGAAAACAACGGTGTTTTTATGCCTACTGACATGTGGCACGTAGACCGCAGTAAACATGAAACGGAGTAGAAAAAGAAGCAAGAATTAACTCCAATGGGAGGCCACTTGAAAGAAGAGAGTCAGAAGGAAACGTACGTATGGCTACAGCATAACAATGTGCAAGTGTGGTTTCACTCCTCAGTTCAACCCAAATTTCCCTCCCATGTCAAAAGAGCCATCGCCTTGTGTCCTTCCAGTTCCCTTGATGCATGGCATATGCTATGAACACCCTCGCTGCACATGAAGATATAAAAATGCCTTCTTCCAAAGCAGCAGTCTACAGTGACAGGCAGCAACTGATTTACCGTATTTTTTGCTCTATAAGACTCATTTTTCCCTCCTAAAAGTAAGGTGAAATGTGTGTGCGTCTTATGGAGCGAATGTAGCAGCTATCCCAGAAGCCAGAACAGCAAGAGGGATTGCTGCTTTCACTGTGCAGCGATCTGTCTTGCTGTTCTGGCTTCTGAGATTCAGAATATTTTTTTTCTTGTTTTCCTCCTCCAAAAACTTGGTGCGTCTTGTGGTCTGGTGCGTCTTATAGAGCGAAAAATACAGTACTTCCAAGTGCCCCAATAACTTCACTGGCCTTGGGTACGACACACCTTGACTTGGCAGGGCAGGGTTTGGTGGGTGGGGAATTGCTGCTTCGTCCCGGGGAGCAAAGTGTCTTGGGCCAGTCCTGCCCAGCAGGCAGCTTGTGGGGCACATGCAAACCGCAGCACATCCAGTATTTTTTTTCACATTTGCTTCGCTTGCCCATCACACCAGGACTCCACTTCTCAAGCTCCTTGACTTTACACTTTTGATGATAGCTAACTGTTTTGTCAAGGATACCCTTTGCTGCACAAGCCTCATTTAGCTCAAGCACAGATATTTATATTGAACTGGTAGTCCAAAACAGGCACAGCAACAAGTGTGCACAGTGCAGACAATCTATGCCATATAGGCACTCACACACAAAACAATGGCAAAAGTTATTAGCTGAGGTTCAGGACGGTAAAGATTCAAGTTTGTTTTTGCATCTGTTGAGAAAACCTATTTTTTTTAAAAACCAAACCCACAGAACCCCACAAGAGCAATAAATTTGCTCTCTCATAGGAGTGCATGTAGCCTTCCACATAAAATACTGAAACACAATCCAATGTGCACACAAGAGTTGTGCAGATAGGGCCTATCTATGGAGGTCATGGAGCTTTTCGCAACTCTGAGAAGCCTGCAAGCAAGCCCAGTGGACACAGAGCACTTGCCTGAGCAAAGGAGCAGCTCAAAGATGGCAAAAATCCTCACTCCTCTTAAAAAAGCAAACCAGCGCTAGAAGCACTTGTGGCATATTTTGCACACACAAATAAAACTCACTTTGCTAATGTGTTCAGAACACAACAAAAACATTTGAAATGACCGAGGCATTGTTGTTGCTTGGGAAGCAAGAAAATGAACGCGTTTGCTCCTTCATATAGACAATTCCTAATAGTAAATATTAAATTTTAGTAAATATTAAGGTAAAAAAGTAAGTAAAAATATTAATAGTAAATATTACATAGTAAATATGAAGGAACAAAGAGAAGTGGTCTTACCGGCGAGCAATGTAGTAGAAAACAGGGTTGCCAGCCTTGGATGTCCCAGCTTGGTAGAAAATATTTAGTGTTTTCAGGGCCTTGAACTCCTCCTTTTCGTGCACCTGGTGCCTAAGGAGGCAAACATAAGCACAATGAAAATCTCAAATTAAGCTTGAGTGTCTACATCCCACCCCCAACCTAAAGCTGGCTGCCATCTTTTTCAGGCTTATTCAAAACCCTTGAATCACATGTTGGAACTCAAACAAAAATACTCCTGAGGCATGGCAGAACATGCAAGCAAACTCTAAAATAATAATAATCCTGGAATCTAGGAGTTTGGGAGAATGTGTGGGAAAAGAACCGTGAGCATTCAAAATGGGAAAAGAACCATGGGCAGCATTGTGTTTGCATGGGCCCCATGGCAACAGATTAACGCTAAAAGCTACTGCTAACAAGAGACATTCACAGATCCACTACCTAGTCATAAATTCTTCAAACTTGGAACTGGTGAGATTGATACTGGACCACTGCGTGTCCGCCACTGGCTTGTGCTCAGGAGGACCAAGGTATGCCAGCAGAGTCGCCATCTTGTCAAATGGCCGTCTTCCAACAGCTTTGTGGTCCCTAGAGAAACAACTGCATGTTATCAACAAAACCCAACAACAACATTTGTAACAACCGGTGTTTTTAGATTTCCCTTCTCTTCCGTTTCGGTACAACATGCATCATCCTGCATGCATTAGTAAGGAAATCAGACAAACATTTAGTGTGGAAAATGCCCTGCGTTATTTACGCAGACAAAATACACTACAGAGCCCAGGTTGCTTTCTGCAAGCATCGCTGGCTTCCAACGCCAACCCTCCTCCCACTCTCCAAGGTTTAATAAAGTGTGTAAACAGATGAGTCCCATCCCATGTTCAGATTTCTGTTCCCGATTATCACTGCAATTCCTCCTACAACCCATGCTCCACCCATCCTATCTGTGCTTGGCTTGCTCTGTGCCGCAGCACTAGATGCTATAATGAGGCAGACTTTAAGCTGTATCCAATGGTAGTCATACTCAGAGCAGATCCACCGAAATTAAAGGACAAGACTAACACAGGCTGATTCATTTCAATGGGTGCACTTTGAGTAGAACTTACAACCCTGACTATCCCAGCATCCATACTACTAAAAAGCAAAATCACCCACAGCAGTCATCAGAGTAGAGGGGTCACCAATCCAGCACTTGGGGAGGTTTTCCTGAATGCCCCTGTGCAGGTACCCCAGACTCTCAGCTTTCATTTAAGAAAAGAATTAAGTTTCTAGCCGTCCTAGAAATAACATGATGGGCCAAAATATACAGGTACCTTCTAAGTGATTTCTATGAAGAGTGAGTGGTTTGTTTTCCCAGGTAATACTCCCTGTTGCTATTGAATGATATAGACTTCCAACAGATTTACAGTCCTCAAAAAACCGAGGTATGGAACCAAATATCATGACATGTGTTAATACACTTTAAAATGTATATACTTTATTATATTTATGATCTATGGTATTGAAGAACCTTGATCTATTTTGACATATTATTTTGACATATTATTTGATATTACCAGCTGAAGAAGGCGTTTACTCCAAAACAGGGCCCTGTCCTGGTCACCACTACTGAGTCGTACATCTGATTCACACTCCGGATACTCCTCTTTGGCCCTATTTGATTCTTTATTCTTTATTCTGATTTTATATAATATGGACTCTTTTTGACTGCCATTGAGACTTGTATAAAACAATTGTTGTGTACTGGTATTTTATGTACCTTTATACTATATCACTGCATAATTGAAACTACACACCCCATGGCAGCTACTTTGTGACTAGCACCCCCAGCACATTCTCAAAATTCAAGACATGCCTACTAGCCCCCGAAAGATGGCAACTGCTGCCCTACAGTATGTTCCTCTCTTTCTCCTTCAGCTCTGACAAAGCCAACGACTCTTCGCCATTGGTCAAGCTACTTCTACCTGTTGCTGGAAAGGTACTGGCCAATCTTCTCCTGATTGTTCCAGAGGAGCCGGTGCAAAGCAAGGACGTTGCAATCGCTGATGAAAGAGAGGCTGTGATTGACTGTGTCGCTGGCTGGACAATCTGATGCAATGTCAAGGAAAAACCTACAGAGAAAGGAAAGCCGTTGCTCTCTTTAGCAAGGATCTCACAGCTTCTCACTACAACCAATGGGGTATTGGGTTTGCTTTTCAAGGAACACACATTGTGGTTGAATAGTACGGTGTTCACAGCAAAATTATTAAAATTACCAGCAGGTACACCTAAATTTCCCCAGGGAAAGTATGCTTGTTGCTAGGGATAATGTGGCTACAGTGCTATGGTTAAAACGATCAGTCTTGGCAGTCATATACACTCTGACAGGAAACCTAATGGAGGGCATAAGGAGCTTCCAGACTTTCCTGGCCCTTGTCCGGTGCAGCACAGCACACACCATGACCAGGAGCTGCATAACAGCAAAAGGAATATTCTTGGAATCCACAATGTATGCAACGCTGACATTGATCTCTGCACATTTCTGCCTCTTTTATTTCTGGGAGATCTGTTTTGCTACGAGAGTAAAGGCAAACGTGATATGAGCTAACCACCCCGCACTTCCCACCCCCAATGTATTTTTAGAAAGAAAGAAAAAGAGCAGCTGTGCTGGAACCACAAAGATCTGACCAGCCCAGCATCCTGTTTCACCCAGTGGACAACCAGATGCCTCCAGGAAGCCCACGAGTACGGCAAGAAGGTGAGAGGCACCCACTCCACCTTGCTGCTTCCCAGCATCTTGTACTCAGGGGTGCACTGCCTCTGAACTGAGTAAGCCCAGATATCATGGCTATCCTCTTCCATGAATTAGTCCAATCCCCTTAAAGCTGAAAGATTTTGTGGACCAGTTCCATGCATGGTCTGCGCCTGCCTGATCTGCCTATGCTGGATCACTTCTCCTGTCTCTGGTCCTTGGGACTTAACGGTTGCCATACTTGGATTTAGCCATTTGCCAGCCTCTGGCCTGTTTGACTGCACCCTCTGGAAACCTAGCCCATGCTGGAGAGACAGGCAAGGCCTCTTTCCACCTGCCTTGCCCCACCCCCTGGCCCTCATAAGGAAGCTGTGCCTCCAGTCTCTGCTTCTCGTTTTGTATTGTGCACTGTGACTTGCTGTTGTTTTATTGGAGTTTAGAAATCACTTATTGCAACTGTTCAGAGTGGATTTCTGTTTAATCTTGAAATGCTGATATTTAATATTATTCTATATTATTTTAATGAATGTTGAATGTTATTTTATTTGCATATTGTATACTGTATTACACATATTGTCTTATTTACATGATGTTAGCTGCTCTGAGCCTGGCTTTGGCCAGGGAGGGTGGGATACAAATAAAAATATATATATTAATTTATTAATTTATGCATGCATGCATGCATGCTTGCTTGCTCTGGACCACACTATTTGCCTCTGGCCTTTCCAACTAACAGAGCCTGCAGATCCGACCCCTCTTGGCCTTTACAGACTTATAAGGGCAAAGCTCTCTTTTAAACTAAGCATTGCAACTACTTTACCTTCGTGCTGCATCAAAGTTGCTCTTCACAAAGTCATTAAAAGGCCGCATGTGCTCCTCCTTTGTAAACAAGACGTGGTTGGCAATGCTCTGCAGTACCTAGGTTAATAAAAAGAACTGGTGAAGCAACCAATCGTGCCGTGGCAAGCTGTGCCGTGGCAAGCGTTCTCTTCTAGACGTTATTTCTGCATACAAGGGATTCGTTTTAATCCAAGACGACTGAACATTTGCAGGCAGGCTCTGGTCTAGTCCAGAGGACAAAGGGCCACTTTGTGGAGCATGGTTCTCCAAAAGCAGATCACAAATGCTTTACATAAATAAATGAACAACATATGCTATACTAGCAGGCTGTAAGAAGGGGTGACTTTTTTGAACGCTCCCCCCCCCCCAACCCACGAAACAAACAAACAAAAACTCAATCTGGGGCAGGCAACCTTTTATTCCTATGGAATACCACAGTCCTGCCAGGGTAATGTGCTGTATACTGTCAGTGGGAAGTGCTGAAGCCAGTGATGGGTGGATCAGGCTTCCAGGAGAGGGATGCGTCACTCTCGCCAGAGGTCTGAACTTGCAGAGGGCTTTGGAAGTCATGCAAAGGGCCGCACAAAATTAAGCAGAGGGCCAAAGCTTTCCACGTGCGCCTTAGGTCCATTTCAAACCCCTCACAGCAATAATTTGCCAACTGTTTCACTCTGCACCTCACTCAAAGACCCAAAAACGCCACACATGTGCAAGAATTGCAGTTCTTTACCTTTGACATTAACTTCAAGCCCCTTTCAATTCTTGGCGGCGGCTTCTTATCCAATATCCCAGCCTCATATGGCGAGACGATGGCAGGGTTGATGAACCTCAGGAACATGGCACTCCCAACAGCTCCAATGCTGTTCTGAGGGAACCGCTGGCTGACAACCTAAATAGCACAAGTTGGGAGTTTGATAAGGACAAAACTTAAATGAAGGGCCGGAATGAGTACGGAAAAGAAAAATGAGAGGCCTTTTCAGCTCCCTATTCGTTGCCAAACCTTCCACATGTGTTACTGTACAGGATAAACAGAATAGGGTGCCAAACCGGACCTCTCTCGTTAAACAGGTCAGATCATTATTAGAAGTTAAGGAAGAAGAAAAGAGTTACTGATAATAGTACAGACAAGGCACAATTTTACAGCATGATTCCCCCCACCCTGCTCTCTCTCACACAAACATATTCACATTCTGTCTTGTGGTGAAGCCCATGTATGAGCAAATCCATATGAGCAAGGCCAAAAACTAAAAAGCCATTTTGCAGTATGCTAATTTAAAAGGAAGGCAAGAGTTTCTTTGTACCTGAAAAGTTTATGCACAAACCTTGAGGTGTGGAATGACAACTTTGCCAATGAAACCAAAATGCTCATTTATCAAACTATAAAAAAAACCAAAAAGAAAAAGAAAAGTTTTGCTTCAGTACACCCATCAGCAAGGAACTCTCAACAAAACAGGGAAGTCAGCAAGGTGTAGAGGTTAGAAAGCCTGACTAGGACCAGGAAGAAAAGAGGCCCAGTTCCCACTTAGCCAAGAAATTCACTGCGTGACCTGCGCCCAGTCACCTCTCAGCCTAACCTCCCTCATTAGGCTGCCATGAGGATAAAAAAGAGTGGGGCAGGAGTAGGCATACCACCTTGAGCTCTTTAGCGGAATGGTGGTATATAAATGTAATAATATATAAATAAAAGTCATGAATAGAAATAGCCCATTCATTAAATTCCTGATTCACGTGTCACATTAAACCAGTGTTTCCCAAACTAGGGTCTCCAGCTGTTTTTGGACTACAACTCCCACCATCCCTGGTTAGCTGGACCAGTGGTCAGGGATGATGGGAATTGTAGTCCAAAAACAGCTGGAGACCCAAGTTTGGGGAACACTGCATTAAACCATTGTTTTAACATTGCTCTTAAGTTCCCACAGCACTCCTCTGCCTCTCCTGCCACACCACTGGATGAACAAGTTTACTGGGCTGTCTGAACCCAGGTTCCCGTTTGTCTCTTTGCAAACAAATCATGAGGTTGCCACTTGGGGACTGCTTGGGAGGTGGGGGCCGGAAACAAAGCATGTGCACCAGAGCAGCACGCATTCACAATAAACCATGGTTTGTTTTAAACCACGGCTTAACGTATTGTGTGAACTGGACCAGTCTCTGCCAAGAAATTGCAAAAAGCACTCCTGTTGTGTATGTTGCATGTGAGAAAGTAATGGAGTGTTTGCAAAATTAACTCTGGGGGCAACATGCAGAACACTGCTTATTTCCTCTAAAGGGGAAAAAAAAGTCCAGAATTAAATTGTTCATATGCTTTTCTGCCTGTAATCTTTGAACGTTCTGGTTTAGATGTAACAGGGCTACCCTAACGAACCACAATTTGCTGGAGCGTGAATGAGTACGACCTCTTGGAGCTCGCCAAAGATTGGATCACAGTTCACAATACTGATTTCTAGGTAGCTCGTCCTGGGGTGGGTGGCGAGGAGGTTCAGAATCATGCTGGCCCATATGTGCACACAGACAATGCCCATCTGCAAAGGATCTTGGGTGTGAAACCCCAAATCTGCCATCCAACACAAGGACATTAGGCAAACTCAAGAGGGAAGGTGAGCAGGCCAAGCCAGCTGCAATCACAATTCCCCAGCGCATAATAATAACAAACACATTCATATCCATACATATCCCGCTTTCCTCCTACAATGAGACTCAAGGAGGAATACCTGAGTGCTGCCCAGTCTCCCACTGAGGCACTGGCGAGGCCCAGAACTGCTGAGGTTCAGCAAGGCTACTGAACACACACACAGGCCAATTCATGCCAATTCGTAGAATAAGCAAAGCCAAGATAAATTGGCTATACAACACTAGACATTAACAATTGCAGGACACTTGGAATTTCAATGACTAATTTAACTCAGAACACTGTGTTGTTCTTTAAAGGGAAGGACAAAAGAACTGGCACGAGATCCTTAAAATGGATACTGGTTTCTAAGAACCGGGTATTTTCCCAAAAGCTGTTCATATTAGCAACCTGCAGATGGTAGCTGCTGGGTCCCAAATCCCACATATACCAGACTGCCAATCCAGCATTTTATATAGATAGTCTCCTGGAGTGGCACTTGAATTAGTGGTTTATGAGAAGGGTGGTTGCAGAGGGAACAATGCCTCAAGACATGGCAGGTGTCTTCGAGCAAGTTGTGCGCATGGCTGCAGCCACAGAACATGTCAGAACAGGCCGAGAGAGTTGGGCCAGTGCCCATTTCATCTTTGAGACGGGCAGGAGCACCCAGGAAAAACCCCCCCACAGAAATCCAATTGGAGTAAGAGCCCTGAAGTTCTGTCATTGTGCAGCGGGCAAGATTAGAAGAGAAGAAGCACATCCATGGAGGAAAACACAAATTCATCTTCCACCCTCATAGCAAGTGGAAGTAAACAGTCTGCTCCCATCTTGTGGACCAGTCAACACCACCCATTTTTTTTTAAAAAAGTTCTAACTGAACAGAAAGTCACCCGAAGAGATTTGTCCTCTGCAAGGTAGGCAAAGGCCAAATGTCATTAAGCATCAAGAAAGTCTCGTGTGTTAAAAACAAAAACATGAGCAAAGTAGATAAAATACTGAACCCGCTATCCGTGTGTGCCCCCCCCCCCCCATAGTAGCATTTTGGTTAGGAAACACTTTTGGAAAGTCCGACACAAAGGACACCCAAAGGACACCCAGCATCTTTCGTTAAGGTTCCCGGGTTCACTTCTCTTTCACACTTTGGAGGGAAAGTTAGAAAGTAAGGCCAATCCATTTGTGTACACGTATTTTACTCCACCCTAACCTGGTATAGGTGAACAACTGAAATATTTAGAGTATGTTATTGGGGCATTCTCCCCATCCCGGCCAGTTTTGGAAGTTGTTTTCATAAAAAGAGGGTTGCCAAGGGCATACACTTAACTCAGCCCATCATGCATATAGTAATTGAATGAAGAGCCTCATGCATCTTGCAATCCACATCTACTTCCTTGCTTGCTGTTGCTCATACTTTAATGCTACCTACTAACTGGTGTTGTTTCCAGTTCTCATCAGAAAGGTCCACCTACTTCTCTTGAGGAATGCCTTCTTTTTTTTCCTGGAGGTCCCTGCAAATACCAGTGCACACATATGCCTCGCCCTTATTTTCTGACTTTCCCCTTCTTATTTAGCATTGCAAGTGACGACAAAGAGAGGTTCATCAGAATGATGATGCAGAGCTGCAGAGGTTCCCTTCCAAAATTGAAAGAGGCACATTCAAGATTTATTTTTATTTTTTTCGTAAAAAAACAACAACAGATGTGACTTCAAAGTCCAGTGTTAATTGAAATGAAAGCTCTTTGGTGCCAGAATTAGTAGAATGATTTTTACAATGAAAGTCAAGTAGAGGCTTGAAAGTGGAGAGCTTTTGGAACAGAGAGAGCAAAATAACAGAAATCAAGAAAAGGGGTGTTCTGTGTGCTTTGAAAGAAATGGCTAATAAAACTTCTCCAAAACTTACTGATTTTTTGTTTTCCTTTTTTTCTTTTACGGTAGCTTTATTCAGGAGAGAGTGGCAAGTTGCCTACAGAACAGAGATGAGCACAAACAAGTCACAGCACCAACCACATACACAGCAACAAAAGAAACCCCCAATGTCCACCGGTACACAAAATTACACGATCAAATGTAACAAAAACAGAACAGAAAATGAAATTACACACTCATGTTGGATGGAGTTTATGTTTCATGTGGGTGACCACAATTTGTCCACAAATACGAAAGCAAGCAAATGTCGGGTTCCAATCATTTCTACTATTTCTGGCTAGGTTGAGAATTTTTAAAGAGTATTTATTTGCTAATCTGTTGTGTGTTATTGCATGTATTGTCCAGAATATATGCTTTGAGAGGGTCCAAATCAATTCTTCCCAGTCCCGAAGTTAGATGCATAATCAGCACTGTACCAGAACTTGTAAATGGTTTTTTAAAAAAATCAACACCAAGCCCATATATGAACTTTTTTTTTTTTAAGTATACCATGTAGAATATGACACCAAAGATAAAAATATTCAGGTCCCCATTCTTGCAAAGGATTGAAGTAGTGCTTCTTTTCTCCCCGCTACCCACACAAAACCTTTTGCAATAAACAGAGGGAAACTTCGCAACCTTATTTGACCAGTTCAGGCTTTAGAAGAAATATGTGCATCTGCTTCAGCTGAGTAAATATTTGGCAACTGTGGCAGGTCAGCTTCTCCCAATCCACTCATGCATTGGGCACAGGCTAAACACCCTTATCCAGCAATGCTTGCAGGATATTCCAGGTCACCCGTTACCCCAAGAACTGCAGCTGTATAATTCATTCTATCCTTACCCCACACATGAGTCTGTGACATGGTGCACCTGCTGCCTAGCAGGCAAAGCAAATGAAACATTAATGATTAAACTCTCTGCCCTTTTAGAAACCAAGCAAAGTATTCTCGAGGTATTTACTAGTCCCTCATGACAAAATTGGTCTGGAAGGTCTGGGTCCCTGGGATAATTGGTCTCTTATTCACATGGGGGGGAGGGAGGGAGATAAGCAAACCTATGCATTACTAGAATAATAATTAATTACTTATACCATGCCCATCTGACTGGGTCACCCCACCCACTCTGGGCATCTTCCAATATAATATAAAAATACAGGTTGCATGTAATTTAGTTAGGTAGCTTTTGTTGTTTAAAAAAATGCTTCTATTTGCATACATTGACAATGATTTGTGTACATTTAGAGGATTTTTTTTAAAAAAATTAAGTGGTGTGGGTGTATATACACGCTCCCCAACTCCAGAGATAAGGGAACAATTGTGTTCCCCTTCCCTTCTCAGAACTTGGGATCCAGGACTCCTGCAATGGACTGGCAAGCCTATTGAGACAAAGTGCCAAGCCAGCCACAGGAAACAATCTGTTTTCTCCCACCAGAGGCTGGAACATACATGTTTCAAGTTAGCAGCCACCCAGTGAGATCAGAAGCCCAACCAGCTTCTGGTAGGAATCGGCTGTAATTAAGGAAGCCTCTCCCCACGCACATGCAGCACTGAGTTGCCAGAGGAAGTTGCATCAGGGTTTCCTCCTATCCAAGGAGAATAGGACAGGAACAACTTGTAAGGGTTAACCAGTGATGGCCAAACTTGGCCCTCCAGCTGTTTTTGGACTACAACTCCCATAATCCCTGGCTAACAGGACCAGTAGTCTGGGATGATGGGAACTGTAGTCCCAAAACAGCTGGAGGGCCAAGTTTGGCCACCACTGGGTCAAGCAGATGGCATATCTGGGGCAGAGGGTGGGGTGGGGTGGAGAGGAAACCCGGCCTCAGGGTAATGCATGTCCTTGCCTTAAAACCGACACACAGATCTTCACTGCTTTTCATCTAGAATAGCAAATGCAGCCCAGTTAACAGAGTCATTTGAGGAGCTTGCTCTTGGCCCTCGCTTTGGCAGTTCTCCCCTATTTCCATGCATGCGTACACTTGGGAGAAACGTAGGGGGATGAGTGGCTGGGAAGAGAAGCCTGTGGACCTCACCCTGACGGCTTGGATCCTCCCAATCATGAGCTGGAGCATAATTTCCTGCCTAGGATGCCTCCAATTCCATCAGTTAGGCAGAGGAAACTGCAAATCCCCTTCCCCCCGGAAGAAAACGATTCTTCAGTGCATGCACAGCAGCATCCAGGTTTTAAAGACGATGCGTAGAGGCCTCTTTGGGTCTCTGGTCAACCCCCCACATTATCAGCTCCCCCTTTACACAAGAGCAAGTTTTCTGGGGGGAGGGGAAGAGAACAACTGGCGGGGAAGGCTGGCAGCAAATTTAACACAAGCCAGGCCCAAACCTCAGTATGAACTGATTCAGAATGTGCTCAGTCACTACCGATAAAGTTATTTACAACACCAGGTACCACAGATCCCACAACGCAACCTTTAGGGAAAATATTGTTTATGCCTCGTGAGGATGTAAGTAAGTAGATAATCGATCCATTAAATAAGGGAGAAACTGAATCATCTTCACAGCAGTTCTCTAACAGCCTCTCCCCAATGGAGAAGTAACCTTGAATGCTTAATACTTTCCATAGCATCTCGAACTTTACAGTCACTACACCATAAACTCCATTAACAAAATTCATTGCACGCTCATAGATTTGGCTGCAGGTCTGCATCTGAAACAGAAGCTGCAGACTCAGCTATTGTCCTGCACACTGTTCTATTGGGGGCTGGACAGAACCGGTTTTTACTTGGCAAAGGAGAGCACCTACGTTCTATACCCAAAGAACGAGACTAGCAAGCAAGGGCATTTGGGCCAAGTTCCCTTCCGTTACTTTGCAAGGCCCACATGTGACACGTCTCCAGTAAATGAGAGGTGTGGACATAATCACAGAACGCTCTTCCCTAACCCTGGGAATTTCATGCTGAGTGACAGTGAGAAGCAGTCACACCTATTTCCCCACTCAGTTAGTTGTCATTTCCAGAGGGAAAGCTCTTGGGAAGGATTTCACCATGATCCTTCTCTAAAAGGAGCTTCATTCCTCCTGAGCAGCTTTAATGTAAAGAACAGGGATACAAACATCAATCTCATTTCATTGCTGTCCCTACAGAATTGGCTTCTCAGTTGGACGGGAAGAGGAGCAAGTTAACTAATATTGCTGATACTGCAAAGCTTTGGGGAAAGAGAACAGATGGTAAGAGAGGAAGATGTTTGGAGGCAAACCGATTATTCCTGCCCAGCAAAGCAGAAAGGACTACGTTGCTTCAGACGGACCTCCATCTTCTTTTATGACCCTTCCTGCCACCTCTCCTATGCAGAAACTCAACAGCTGCTTGCAGGAGTGAGGAACACCAGGCCCAGGGACTGAATGCATCCCTTCAGGCACTTGGGACTCTCCCTAGGCCACACACGCCCTCCCTCACCAGCTTTGCCCCACGCCCTTAAGTGTGACCTTGAACTGTGATACAGTGCTTCTTGCTTGCTCATAGCTGGAATGCAGGCTACTGTGCAAAAGGCAAGAGCCACCATCTCCTGCCCCACCCACTTTTGCCTCTGGCCCCACCCACCACTGGCACAGGTCCCCAGAAAAAGGCTCCCTACCACTCAGTGCAAAAGCCAGATTTACTCCTTTATCAAGCCTGCTTCTCTTCCTTCCTCTTTGTCAGGGCTCCATCCAGTTCAGAAATATTGTGTGATGCTGCCTGAAACAGGACTGCCTTAGAATGCACAACTAAATTCACCACCCAAGGGGAGGGGGAACAAACCTAAACCCTCCTTGCATTGAACAACTCACCTGCTCGCTCTAGGTAACCAGGAATTCCATGCAGGTGAGTGTATGAGCTGGCAGAGAAGAGATGGGATCCCTTCATTTCTCCTCCGCCAGTTTTCTTGGTTTCTACACTGGTCATAGAAGATGCAAAGCTCTCTCTCTCTCTCCTCTATCACATTGTTTGGTAAAAGAATATTTTTTTTAACCACCCTGCCTAGCGTCTAGCATTTCAGCCAGCATAGTAAAAGAGGTCTGTATCCATCTAGTTCCTACTCGGAGGAGACCGATTGAAATAAATGTGCCTAAGTTAGCATCCATTTATTTCAATGGATCTAGGACTAGCACTGGATGCAACTTAGCAGGCAAGTATTTTAATTTTTATATTTGCAAGCTACTAAAAAAGTTTAGAGTTTATTACCAGGGCCATTGTAAAAAGGTAAAGGTACCCCTGCCCATACGGGCCAGTCTTGACAGACTCTAGGGTTGTGCGCCCATCTCACTCAAGAGGCCGGGGGCCAGCGCTGTCCGGAGACACTTCCGGGTCACGTGGCCAGCGTGACAAAGCTGCATCTGGCGAGCCAGCGCAGCACACGGAAACGCCGTTTACCTTCCCGCCAGTAAGCGGTCCCTATTTATCTACTTGCACCCGGGGGTGCTTTCGAACTGCTAGGTTGGCAGGCGCTGGGACCGAGCAACGGGAGCGCACCCCGCCGCGGGGATTCGAACCGCCGACCTTTCGATCGGCAAGCCCTAGGCGCTGAGGCTTTTACCCACAGCGCCACCCGCGTCCCCAACGCGTTTTTTCCTTGAACTACTGCTTTTAGACGTGCAAGAAGCTTTTCATGTAGAGGATGACACACACACACACACACACACACACACACACCCCTGCATTCTCAAATGGGCAGTCCCAGGAGAATAAAGAGATTCTCATCAATGTGCAAGCTCATCTCTCAAGCGTTTAACCAGCCTTTCAAGTACAGACAGCGGACACAACTCATGTGCCCTGCACAGTGCATATAACAGCACACAGGTGGAACTCTGTAAATCACTGCAACAGTAGGTGATGCATCAAAACCTCAGCAAAGGCAAAAGGTTGGCCCCGGTAACAACCAAGATGTAATTTATTGTGCATGAATTTCCCTAGTCCCGCAGAAGCAAACACAACGAAAGCAAGAGTTCAAAAATAAATAAATCAGCAGCAGTGCCCTTGGAGGGTGATCTGAAATGGTTTAAAAGGCTCTTTCTTGTTGAATCAAGGCCAGGGAGCCCATCAGCCCTGTCAGTCAATAACCTGGGGAAGAAACACAGACCACACAGCATTGCATTGATCAGACAGACAGACAAAGAATTGGAGGAGAAGAGAGAGTGGCTCACATCTCTCTGAGCCAGTTGCCCATTTTCTTCTATAAGGAGGCTTCCTTCAACCACCAAGAATGCCTCTTTAACTTTTCCCCAGGCAATAGGGCCCAATGCAGGCTGCAACAGAAGGGACCCTCACCTTCATGGCACAGATAAGGGGAAGTAGCGCTTCTCCAGAGGTGGCTGGACTCCCAACTCCCATCAGCCCTATCCAGCATGATGGCAGTCAGCGATGATGGGAGTTGTAGTCCAACAATGTCTGGAGGGGCACAGCCTCTCCACCCTTTTCCCAACACTGTCCAACGAAATGTACAACCTAGCGTTGCCAGATTCAGGCATACCTGATAGAGACAATGGCACACGCTTCGAAGCTGAGGTGGAAACTCTGCAGAGGAGTTGATAATGGCATGGAAGAATTTCTCTGTCATCTGGAGAAGGCTCCGCTGGTTATCATCAAGGCTTTCGGCGGATTCCAACCTGTAAGACAGGCCTGTCAAGGCTTTGCCAGGCTCCCTAACTTTATTGGTGCTGCTAACACCAAGGCTGCAGGTTCGATCCCCGTATGGGACAGTTGCATATTCCTGCACTGCAGGCAGGTTGGACTAGGTGGTCCTATGGGTGCCTTCCAACTCTGCAATTCTATGATTTCTCCAGCACAAACTACGGCTTTGTTTCCTTCTGCCTATCGCTGTAAGTTTATCCCCCAAGCCTGGCATCTGGATGGCATCAAAATGCAGAAAGGGCTGCTTTTGTGGGCTGGCCTCCTTAGCATCAGCCAGCTTTAGTCTGAGACCATCTGCAGATTTCTTGCCCCCTCCTGTCTGCAGTGAAAAGCCTGGAGCTTGGTCTTCATAACACAGAGAGAGCAACATATCCCTACTTCTATTGCACCAGATTTTAATTGTAATCTGCTATGGCAGCCAAGCTAAAAAGCAGAACACAAATAAAATAAACGAGCCCTGAACAACAGTAATGTCGTATCAGTCATGCACAGCTGGCCGTTATCTGAGGATTCATATTTGTAACTTGAAGGCAGGTTATGATAGATTAATGAGACGAGAGATGGGAACAAGAGAGTTGACGGTGTTCCCTGCTGATCCGGAAGCAGGGAAAAGCATCCAGAGAGCTCCAAATCTACCCAAAGGGAAACCAGAATGGGCGCTGTGACTACAATATGCCAGCTGTGACTCTCAACCTCTCCCTATAAGGCAGGGGCAGCCAACATGGTGTCTGCCAGCTATTGCTAGGCTACAATTCCCATTATCCACGCTAGTGGGGGCTGGTGGGAGTTGCAGTCCAACAACACCTTGGAGGCTATCACATTGTCTGCCTTTGGTGCGAGGCAGCTGTGGGGAACCTTTTGCCCTCCAGGTGTTGCTGAATGTGAAGCATCGCTCAGGGCCACTCTACTGCACCCTACATTCCCTGCTTAGAGTTAGGATCAGGGCCTCGAGCAACGGGGCTTGCCAGTCAAGGGTGGCTGGGCTGCAGTGTGTTAGGGGGAAAGTAAGCAGAATATTGCAAACTTCCTCCTCCCCTCTCTGCTTCCTTCCCACCCACCCTGATTCAAACCTTGTAGGGTCCACCTCAAAGCTGACGTGCTGCCATTCATTTGATGTAATTACTGCCCTTAATAAAGGCTCCAAAAGCTTCTGGAGGTAGGTTGCCCCATAAACCTGCAAGAGAGAGAATAATCCGGTTGGCGATTTCAAATTTGTGCAAATTAAAAAAAAAAAAAAAAGAGGAGCGCTGTGCATTTTTGTGCTGTCGCTGCTTTAAGAAGTCAGTAAGGCTTCAGAGAGTCAATGAAAATGACATCTCCATCATGTTCAGGCACTGCAATATTTTGCTTTGTATTTTGCCTAGCTCCACGCCACGGACAGCTCTCTGCCAACTAAGGATCACACTTCATGCATCTAATGAAGCGGACTCTAGCTCATAAAGGTTTACGCCACAAAGCTGTAGCATGCTTGGAATATGCACTTATTTGTTTCTTTAAAAAAAGTTAAATGTGCTGCCCTAGTAAAATCAGGGCACAGTTTAAACTAATTCCACGTTTTAGAGTTGATGGCTTTAAAAATGAATTAACCAAGTAACCACTTTGCTGGATTACAGCTATGGAATTTAAGACACAGTCTGCACTGAAGTGATTTTAATCTGACAACAGCACAACTGCAATGGTGCACCTAGACGCCGAAAATCTTTTGAATCCATCTGATTTCGTGTTCTGGGTGAGCCTTCCACCCCATATCTCTCTCTCTCTCTCTCTCTCTCTCTCTCTCTCTCTCTCTCTGTGCCTCTTTTGAATTTATTAAGATCAAACGTACCTTAAAACAGAACGTCATTATTTTGCTAGCCAGACTGTTTCCCCTGAAGAGCGTCTGCATCGAGTCTGCCAGCTCAACCTCTTTAGAAAACATGTTCCAAAGCAGCTGGTAGAGCAAGTGTCTGGAGTCAAAGAGGGTGACCAGGACCCGAGCCAGTTCATCCTTTCAAAAACAAAACACATAAAACCCAGTCCTAAATATTATTCTCTATGTGGAAAACAAGAACAATGCCAGGTCAGGATGGTGGGTTTCCTTCTCCAATTAAAAAGGATATAAGGAAACAGCACTTGGAAAGAGCTTTCTCTGGAAAGCTGCTGCCAGTCAGAGTGGGTGCTACCAGGCTAGAAGGACTAACAGTCTGACTTGGGAAAGGCAGCTTCCTACATTCAGAAATAGAAATATATTTTATCAGTAAAGCTCTGGTGGCAATAAATCCCAGTTTAAACTATACAATATTCCTTGTGTGCATCTCATTCTATTATTTTGCGTCTCCAGTGATAACCTTCCCCCTTGCAGCCTGAAAAGAAGCAAGTAATTTTAATCAGCAACAATACATTTCATATCAGTGGCCACAAACAAGCCTTGAGGGTTGCACACGACCTGCTGAGTTGCTTGCACCCAGCACTCACCAATGCTAAAGAACATTCAAGAATAACCAAAAGCATCTTACCCACTGTGAACAAGGCACTACATTCGCCAAAGCCATAGCAATGGGCAGCTCTCCTTGGTCACCCATCATGGTGACCAACTCCACCAATCTCTCGAACCGGTCTGCCAAGACAGTTTCTGCCAGGGTATCAAACTCGGTGCCCTGCTGCAGAATTTTGGTGAGGACCTCCATGAACGTTGCTCTTGTCTGAAGATCTTTGTGATAGCCCAACCCTGCCAGCAGACAACAACAGAAACGTTTAGACGATGAAGCCCTGCATTTTGCTGCGCTTCACACAGCTACGGTGAAGTTCCCCTGTTTTACCTATTGAGTGCATAAGGCCACTATCCACGTTTGCGTTGAGCAAGTTTGACATGGCCAGGACTGTGCAGTGTCGTAACGAAGCCAGCCTTCGGGACATCCCTCGTTTTCTGCCGCCTGTTTGCGCGCTTTCGTCTTCCACTTCGCTGCAGTCATTGAGGAGGTTCATAAACAGGGTAAAGTACCTAAAAGCGAGACACAGTGGCTTGCATCTCTCTGGAGAAACAGTTCCCCCTGCCCTCTAATATGAGGAATCCATCTCTCCTACACAAAACCAACATTTCCCAAAAGGATATGTGTCTAGGCACTATGCCCCACTTGCAGAACTCTGTCCCCAAGGAAATTCACCTGGCTCCAATCTCATCACTTTCTGGAACAAGGAAAAGCCCACTGTAGTTTCTTTTAACCTTATATTTGGCCCTTCTGTTGTCGTTTTAACTGCTCTCCCTCCTATGAATTTTATTGTTTTACTGGGAAGCCACTCTGAAAATAGTTATCACTGAAGAGTAGCCAGTGAACCAGCCAAAGCTGGAAACAGGAACTTCTACCCAGCAAGGCCACTTGGGCCATCTACAACAATGTTGGATCTAGGATTAACCCCCAAGCTACGAACGTGCTCCCATTGGAGTGCAACACCATCCAGAACAGGCTGATGTCCTACTTCCTGGATTTGAGAAGCTGGACCACATAACAGCTCTGTCCTTTCAGGATTCAGTTATGCTTGTATGTCCTACAGACTAAAACCTGCTGCCCTTCCACAAGGCTGCTGTGTCAGCATGCCCAAGTGGTAATAAAATTCTAGCTGTTTTAGTCAACCGGGTACTAAATAAAATAAGGTAAAGGGCCTTTACTTAAGGAACAACTGGGATTTAGCTTCCATCAATTCAACTCCATCTCCTTCTTCAGGCTGTAATGGAAGTCCCGCAAGAAGAGACACCACAGCTTCCATGCTTGCTTGGTCCAAATCTCTGAACAAAGCAGGAAATAGACCATCGTTAGAATGGGGAATGTGCAACCCCCTTCACACATTCTGAAAATGGGCCAGAGCTTTGCTCCTGCCCTTTGCCGTGCTACACAGAAACAACTGGTCACATCTTCCCCATTGTGCCTGTGGGTGTGTTTTTTTATTTAAATGTTTCATAATCTGCCCTTGACACAAGCCCCAGGACAGTTTACAAGGCAAATAGATAAGAACGCGCAAAAACACCACAATCCTTTGAAAACACATAATAAATCACCGAGTAACAATTACTAATAGCAGAAGCGGTAGCAATCGGATCTCTCCCCTGAACACTCGCTGAAAAAGATGCTTCTTAACCAACGGCCTAAAACTACAGAGACACAGCCAGGCATACCTCCGTAGGCAGGGAGTTGTGTCTATGAGAAGCCATCACCCGAAAAGACCCTTTCCTCACACAACTATCTCATAATGAGGCAGGACCACCAGGAGGTCAGTATGGAAGAACCTGGGACTCCCAAGTGCTTACTTGCTAATGTGTTTGTTTGTTGTCTCCTCTGCTAATTTACACAGGCCACTAGAAATGGGAAGGCTGGACCCGCAGCCTAGGCCAAGTGATGCAAACACTCATGTAATTCAATATGCAGGTGTTATGATCTTGGATCAGCTCTTTCTTTCTTTCTTTCCCCCACCCTATAGTGAGTGGAAAACGGACTCCTATACAGCAGCTAGTTCCCACTTGCTATTAACAAAGCACCCGTCAAAGAGAAATCTCTGTTGTCCTGTTTCTGCAAAAGATAAGCATTGTGAGATTCTGAAGTGGCATCTTAAGCCTCTCTCACCTTGTCAGACACTTCACATCCTCATCTGTTGCCTGGTTGGATGTTCCCATAACCCAATCTGTCAGATATTCCACCATCTTGTTCCTAAAATTGCATATTACAGAAGATTCAAAAAACAAATTTATACTAAATTAAAGCAAAAACATAGCAGTGCATTTTTAAAATGCTAAAAAAAGATACCTTCCACCAAACATCTACACACACAGAGCTCAACCCAAGGCCACCTCTAGATCTGTCATTTCATCACTACCTCTCAGTCCCCATTTTATGACTCTTTGTTTGCTGTGTTTGAGCTACTATATAAGCTTTTGTTTTGAAGTTCCTCGGGGTAGACCTTCTCAACTGGCACAGAGTTGAGTGAGCTGTTCTATTGCAATAGCTATAATAAACGCTGGCTCTCTAAATCTGGATGCTGGACTTGAAAATAGTGTCCTTGGTTCTGTGGTTTATTCAAAAGGTGGTTTGTTCTTCACCCGGGTAACAAACAGGTGTAGAGGCTAACTCTTACCACAGGAGGATTTAGGCTCAAGCATTCTTCATATCGTTTTGAGCGATTGTGCAAACTGGTCCAAGTGGCAGAAACTAGAACGGCTGCAGGCACTAATAGCAAAGGTATTCTTGTATTGTGGCTACTAAAGGGCCATCCAAAAAATGATAGATGAGAATGGTCTTGTGTTCAGATGAAAAATGTAATTCTATGGCGATTTTATCAGGATCAGTGTCAGCACTGTTACCGGGTTGTTGACCCCTGCCTTAATTTCCCCCCCCTGACCTGGCATCCTTGAGCTATGTAGGCAGTTGGATCTAGTCATCCTTTCAATTTCCCACAATGCCTCTGACCTAGTGTTGCTCTGGAGCCTACAAAGCATATCTATCACCATCACTACCTGGATCTCCGTCACCAAAGCCAAGTAATCCTGCCAAAGCCCGCTGACGGAAAGGAAAGCCCAACCATCAGAGAATATTTTGCCCAGGACCCACTCAAACCTGGAGCCAACCTCACATTGATTTCGGTTTTAAATATATATAGCATGGGTAGGCAAACTAAGGCCTGGGGGCCAGATCTGGCTCAATCGCCTTCTAAATCTGGCCCGCGGACGGTCCAGGAATCAGCGTGTTTTTACATGAGTAGAATGTGTCCTTTTATTTAAAATGCATCTCTGGGTTATTTGTGGGGCATAGGAATTCGTTCATCCCCCCAAAAAAATATAGTCCAGCCCCCCACAAGGTCTGAGGGACGGTGGACCGGCCCCCTGCTGAAAAAGTTTGCTGACCCCTGATATATAGCCATCAGATAGACAGATAGACACAGACATAACTAGGTATAGGGATAATAACTGTGGCAAGAAACAGTCCACCTCAACCAACTATTTCCAAGAAAAACAGGAAGATTAGCACAGTATTCTTCACTTAGGCAACACCAACCCTCACCTGAATTTCATCTCTTGACAGAAGGAAAGATCATCACGCCTCTCCATCATTACCTTCACGAGCTGACAGAGTTTAGTTTTTATCTGAATAGCGTGGACCTGATTCCCCAGGACGCGCACGTATCTGTGAAAAAACAGGCCCAAGCTTGAGTTTAGGTTAAATCTCCTTCTAAGGACTCGAGCATCTGGTGGACACCTTCAAAGCAAATACATGTCAAAACAACAGCAACAGCCTGAGAGGTATTTTTCTGATAAACACACAGGCCTCTATTAAATGCTGGGAGTGACCCATCTTACGACGACAGTAAAAATATAGGCCATAGAGCACGATGACAAAAAAGAAATAGAGAGTCAAGACTTACTTAAAATGGTACCTGAACTAGGTGGTGTCAGGTGAGGAATTCAGCCTGGGGGAGGAATGCAGGAATCTCAACTGCAGCATCCATGACAGAGGGCCATCCAACCTCTGCTTAGAAACCTCCAAGGAAAGAGAGTCCACAACCTCCCAAAGGAGTCCAAAGAACCAGTACATCAGGGTGGGCCACCTGTAGTCCTCCAAAGGTTTTTAGACTACAATTCCCATCATCCCTGATCCATTGGCCATGCTGGCTGGCAGGCAGCTGATGGAAGTGGGAGTCCAATAGTGAGGGAAGGAGGGGTTCACAGGAGTCCCAGTCCTGCCCCTCACCATTTCAATCACCTGTAGGCAACTAGTAAGAATAGGCTAACTTTTTAAAGTGGTTTTAAACTGCTTTAAATATTGTGCAATACTGTATTTTAATATTTATGTTGTGTTTCAATTGTTGGGAGCCATTCTGGGACCTTAGGGTAAAGGGCTGGTAACATAATATAGGAGTAACTGCAGTGGTATTAACAACAACAACAACAACAACAACAACAACAACAACAACAACAACAACAACAACAACAACAACTTGCCTGACAAGGTTCAGCATCATGGTCTCAATGCTGGCTTGTCCCAGGTGTTCTGAACTCCCTTCTGTATGATTATCAAGCAGGTTCTTCATAATTGCAATGGTCTGCTCCACAAACTGGGTGTTGCTGTCATTCAACAAGACCTGTAACAGAAGCAAACTGTGCTGTAGTTTGAGTTTTCTGGCCGGCATGCCAACGAAACTCATAAGCCTAGACTAAAATTGTAATACCCAGTGGTGCTAATCCAAGCTGAGTTCATAGACTGAAAGGGACATAAGTATAATTATTCGCTTAATGACCTCTATATCTGCGATGAGTAACAGGCACGCAAATTTGCTACCTCTGGCTGCCTCTGAAAGAAGACATATTCCGCACTGAACCGGGGAAATCCCTCCTACAGCTTCCCAGTGGCTGCTAAAAAGCCCTGAAGGGGAAGGCAGGAGGCAAGGAGAAGGTTCTGGGACTACCAACGGCCTAAGGAAATTCTGTTGTATTCTTTTATCTTTTCACGCTACAAAAGTACTAAATAAAAACATGGCCTTGAGCGCATGGGCAGAATGGTGGTACAGAAATGCAAGCAAACCTATTGCTGGGAGGGGCTAATAACAGGCACTGTGAACATCTGTGAATACCCCAGAGCTACTGACATTTGGCTAGTCTCACTAAAATGCTGCAAAATTTGGGAGCCACCCATTATGGGAAATTGGGTGCTGAAACTAATCAGGTCTGGGTCAGCTCACTGCCTGGATAGAAACCCCCTCAAGTAACGCCCCCGCCCCCGTCAGCTATGTTGGTGCAAAAATGCAAACTAGTGTTTGGGCTGAAATTTAGGGGTAAGCTGGGCATAAACTCCCAGTCTAAAAGTGTTTTAGGGGCTTCACTTATCTCTTACATACTGTATTCACTTTTTTAAAAGCCAGGTGAATTTAACACTTTTTAAATTCTAATAAATGGGTTCAATTGAAACTAGTAACCAGTAGACCAAGATATCCAATTGCTTTTAGCTGCACACCAATGTATTCATTTAGGTTATGGAATTCCCTGCTTCAACCAACACCCCGGAATCGACTGACAATAGCCATTGGGCTATTGGGAAGGAACACACATTCTGGCTTCCGCCCAAGGTCAGAGGGCAGGACCAACAGGGAGGCTGCTTGGGCCTTCCAGGTAGAAAGAGGATTGTGTTGAAAGGGAGACCCACCTGGCCTCACCCATTGCCCAAAGGAGGAGGAGCTGTGGGGAGCTCGGTTGCCAGCTCTCAGCCAGAAAAAAAATGCTCTCCTCCAACAGCTACCTGTTGCCTTGGGACTGCAAAGGGACCCCTTTCCTCTACCTTTTCCCTCCACTCACCCTTTCCTTTATTGTGTCTGCTCTTTTAAAGTTTGCAGGGCCTGTCTCTAGTTTTTGTTGCCTGGAGTCATTTTTTTGGAGACAATAGTTGTCTGAAAAGCAGGATAAAAATAAATAGTTGTTTACACATTCCCCCCCTTTGTTCAAAAACCCTTGAAATACTCACAGGGAAACCTGGATGATTAGCCAAATAAAACAGGTGAGATTGCATCCAGTGTCAGGCAAGTATGTAGCCAATATACCGCTCACTCATCACACGTTAAATTCCTTAAAGAACCAAAGTATCCTACGCCACTGGCCTCCTAGGCAGAGTTGCAGAGGCTACCATCACACCTTGAACTGAACTCTGAACCCTAGCACCTCCATAAAAAGCAGGCATTGAAAAATGAAACTATCCCCAAAAGCTGCCCCCTTTGGACAGCTTCTTGGAACAGCTGGTTTTGGTGCGGTGGACATTTTTAGATTTTTTTATAATGGATTTTATGTTGCCATTGTCATTTTTTCCCATGTGGTCTCTTTCGCCTCACAAATCAAATGATTTCCATTTAATATAAACTTCTTAAGGTAAAGGTAAAGGTACCCCTGCCCGTACGGGCCAGTCTTGCCAGACTCTAGGGTTGTGCGCTCATCTCACTCTAGAGGCCGGGGGCCAGCGCTGTCCGGAGACACTTCCAGGTCACGTGGCCAGCGTGACGAAGCCGCATCTGGCGAGCCAGAGCCGCACACGGAAACGCCGTTTACCTTCCTGCTAGTAAGCGGTCCCTATTTATCTACTTGCACTTAAGAGTGCTTTCGAACTGCTAGGTTGGCAGGCGCTGGGACCGAACGACGGGAGCGCACCCCGCCGCGGGGATTCGAACCACTGACCTTTCGATCGGCAAGCCCTAGGCACTGAGGCTTTTACCCACAGCGCCACCCACGTCCCAATATAAACTTCTTAGGGCAGGATTATTAACATTGGATGGAAGTAGGGGAATGCTAGGAGCCTAAGGGATGGAATAGAATATATATCAAGAGGGGGAGGAGGGGAGCATCAGTCGAACATTTCCTTGTACTGCCAGGCAGTACAACTCCAGCATGTCAGAAAGATATTTGGGGACAGGGCCTTGGACTTCAAAGAGAAGTGTGAAGCTGTGTCTGCTCCTCACAGATGACGCTTTCAGCCATCTCTGGGATGTCCCTCTCCACCAATCTCATTTCTAACTATCACTTCCCTTCTACACTCTACCTTTGAGGCCTCCCACTTTGGCTAATTTACACAAGACTTCCCAGAAGAAAGGGGCAGGGCAGAAATGTAAAAAACAAACCAACACGTGGCCCTCATCTGACTGCCCACTTTTGGATTTGGCTCCAGATCATCACAAAGTAGACAGTGTTGGCTGGTGCCCATTGGGATTGCCGGAGCAGAAGGCGGGAAGCCCAACCAATGAGTGGAGCCAGAGCCAATGGCAGGCAGAGCCAACTAATTCTGGTTTTGCCCCCAGCCTCCAGCCTCCTGAGTTCTATAAGGGCAAAGCTGGGATGGAGGAGGAGGAACTGGACAGCCAAGGCCACCCTCTGGACTGGCTGTTAGGAAGGAAATGGGTAGGCTTGGCAGCCTCCACTGTATGTAGGTAGAGAGCCCCTGACCACTTTCCCCGGGGAATGCAGCCCCCAAAATACTACCCATCTCTGCATTAAAGCAAACCCCTTTACCTGCCCTTGAGAGTCAAAGAACTTGCTGATGTTGTTCTTCAGCTTGTTGAAAAGCATGGGGTAAAGCGCCGGGCTCAGTTCCAGGCCCATGAGATCTTTAATGTTGGTCCGTATCTGCAGGCCCACTTTCTCGTGGGTGCAGACCATGAGCGACAGCAAACGGTCCATGAACTTGCTCACGGGGGTCTCCGTGTTGCCCTCGGTCGACAGCATGGATATCATGGAGCCTTTGCGCTCGTTCACAGGGGCCATGGGGGGACTGTAGGTCGCAAACCCGGCGCTGCTGCGCTGCTGCAGGCACACCCCGCCCAACGCGCACAGGAAGCCGGTCATGTTGATCCACTCCTGCAGAGAATCTGTGTCCGAAAGGTCTATAGAGCCTCCCCCGCTGACATGGGACATTCGCCTCTTGACGATGGTCTTGTGGAGGCTTTCCGCGACCTGGAAAGAGTTGCACATCATGGCGGGAGTTGGAGAGAGAGAAATGCAGTGATGCAAATTCAGAATGCTCACCTGTTATTTGGGTATTCCTTTCGGAGCAGGGTGCTTTCTGGGAATTGCACCAAAACGACCCCAGGACATCGTAAGTCCCCATTTACAGAAAGGAACCGAGGCTCAAACAGACTTGCTCGCGCTTTCAAAAGCAGCTCATTCCCAAGCAGAAATTTGAAACCAGACTTCTGATAATATCCAACCCACAATGGCACCATCAGAAATGGGATTTGCTTCTAGATGCTTCTGCTGTGCTACTGTAACATTAGCTTCTCTGGTTTCCTGTTTTCCCCTGTAAACTGATCTAGGAATTTTATTGAAAAGCAGTTTCCCAAAGCAAACTGGGGTTTCCCAAAGCAAACTGCCACCTCTTTCTCAAAAGATGGCTTGGTGGATAGCACAAGATGTGCTATGGCTGAGGAAGTGGCAACCAGGGACGGGTTTGAAGAAAAAAAAAATCAACTACTTGGCTTTCCCTGAGCATTATAAGTCAGCAAACCAGGAAAGAGCATTAAGAAGACGACAATAGATCTTGGCTGTATGGGCCAGCAAGATGAGAACATCCATATACAGTGGTGCCTCGCAAGACGAAATTAATCCGTTCCGCGAGTCTCTTCGTCTTGCGGTTTTTTCGTCTTGCGAAGCACGGCTATTAGCGGCTTAGCGGCTATTAGCGGCTTAGCGGCTATTAACGGCTTAGCGGCTTTAAGAAAAAGGAAACAAACTTGCAAGAACTCGCAAGACGTTTTCGTCTTGCAAAGCAAGCCCATAGGGAAATTCATCTTGCGAAGCACCTCAAAAAATGAAAAACCCTTTCGTCTAGCGAGTTTTTTGTCTTGCGAGGCATTCGTCTTGCGGGGCACCACTGTAGCTAGATTCTCTGAAAGGTAGCACATTAGACCAGGGATGGGGAACCTCTGGCCCTCCAGATGCTGCTGAACTACAACTCCCATCATCCCTGACAGTAGCCGTGCCTGCTAGGGCTGATGGGAGTAGTAGTTCAGCAAAAACCAGGCGGCCAAAGGATCCCCACTCCTGTGCATTAGATGCTAAAGAGAAGCAGAGGAAAAAAGGTCTGCAAGGTATTTATGAAAGGCCTTACCTGGCCATCTTCCATTTTAGCCTTCGGAAAGTTGAGGATCAAATTTGTAGCCGTCTCCCATTTTAAATATGTGGCTTCCCAAGCCTGGAACACAACAAAAGGAAAAAAAACTGTTCTAAATACCTTCTAGAAAATACCAGATGACACTTGGTGAAGACCTTTTCCCCCAGCAGGCATTTCAAGTAAGGAGGTTTTACGATTTTATGGTAAACTGATTTTTATCTTTATTGCAGCATTTTAACCATACCATACCTAGCTTAGAGACTATGGCATTAAGCAGGATATTAAGTGCTTAAATAAATAAATAAATAAATAAGTGTTCTGGTCCCAGCTCTCTGTAATCGGATGAAGGGGTGATATATAAATTTAATAAAACGAAACAAAACAACAACAATAATAAAATTTTAAAGAATGCCTTCCATGAAGTGTGACTCGGCCATTATACAATGTGCACTGAATTCATGTAATCTGATGTTTTTAAGGTTTGTTTTCATATTTCTGTGTATATATTTATTATTTAATCTGTTTTCTGATACCTTAATTTAATGCTGCCATGGAAACATTTGTTAGGAAGTGCTTATCTAGTGTTATCCGGCTGCCAAGGAGGAATACTTTCGCCCAAGAAAACTGAAATAATGTACCTCAGTGTTACCTGCCGTCGGATGTTCAATTCGCCTTAGCAACGCCATCACTCTTTTCTGGAGAGCTGCTCTTCCTAAAGGCATGTGGTCAGAAATTCAGTACATTTTCAACTTTTAAAAGGTTGCTTTGTTGAAAACTTTATGGAAGTTTCCTCTACCAATAAACATCCTTAATCAAAAAAGACTGACAAGACATATCTGCATCAATGCTTGCCTTCGAACAAGCAATTGCCCTTTAGTTTTCACAGAGACATTTTTGCTTAATGGGATTTAATGTACAGTGGAACCTTGGCTCTTGAACTGCTTAGTTGACGAACAAATTGGCTCCCAAA